>NC_090655.1:69430881-70630881 GCF_040937935.1 Hyperolius riggenbachi
TTCGCCCATCACTAGAAACCTGCAGCAGGTCTTCATTGTGAGCAGCAACCCATGATTACTGCTGCTTGGCCTGCAAGTGGATTTCCTCAGCTTTCCCATCTCCCAGTCCAACACCGGTTAAAGTTACCTCAAAGTCTCGGAAAAAGTATTTCACATATACCTCAATCACTTTTTGTAACGTGGCTTTGGTAAGCTAAGCACTTTCCTTGAGGATAATTGGACTTCCCGGTTTGAAAGCTTAAGACATGACTCTGAAAATGCCAACATATTCATTCTTTGAAAACAGGGAACCCTAAGGGCAATGCCAGGTGAAATAAAACCAATGCTCATCCATTTCAAGACATAGTTACTCAGACTTGCTACCTCTGTCTCTTAAGGACCATTATGACATTTCTCTATCTGGTGTCCACTTGATCGGGCACAGTCTGGGGGCACAAGTTGCTGCAGAAACCGGACGGAGATTGAATGGCATTGGAAGAATTACTGGTAGGTAATACCAAGTGCTTATTGCAATGGAGGGTCAGCTGGTTTTAGTGTGCATTTATTGTTTACATTTGTAATTGTTATCAGTAGCTTGAAATCCTGGTGAGCCATCAAAAGATGTTGATAGGGTCCCCAGACATAGGCATATTTGAGCAGTGGCACCTTCTACTACCCCGAGAATATGAGTAGACATTAGGGATGCGGATTTTGTGGAATTTTTAAGATTTCCGATCGGAATTCAGATATCGGATTTCTGCAGAAATACCGCATTGCCGCAACTCATTAATTTTAGACCAATCACAGAACTCGGAAGCATTGAACCAATCAGACTGCAGAAACAACTCGGAAGTATTTGGCCAATCAGAGAACACAAAAATTGAGAAATCGGAAAAAAAAGAAAAATCGGGGGAAAAATAGGAAATCAGGACTTGGAAATCAGAACCCAGGAACTGGAGGAAATTCAGAAATCCATGGAATCAGTAATTAGCATTGGTGGGTGGGTTAACCCACTGCCACTGATTGCTTGGGGGGTCCGGAGACACAAGGGGGAGGGAGGAGAGGCACACGAGGGGAATCCAGCCACAGTGGGAACATATGGGGGAGACAGGAGGAGACATGGGGAGACTGGAGGACACATGGGGGATACGTGGGGGAGATATAAGGACACATGGGCAGACTGAAGGACACATGGGGGAGATATGAGGGATACAGGAGGAGACATGGGGACACATGGAGAGATTGGGGGATACATGGGGAGACATGAGGAGATATGGGGGATACAGGAGGAGACATGGGGAAAAAACACTGAAGGCTGAAGTGGTTAAGTTAATTTCTTCACATTCTAACTCTTAAACTATGAAAATTCATGCAGGTTTGGACCCGGCTGGACCGTACTTTTCCCGCACCCCTCCGGAGGTGTGCCTGGACCCTACAGATGCGCTGTTTGTTGATGCTATTCACACAGATGGAATATCCATTGGCCCTCTTGGTAAGTATCATTTTTTAAACATATTTCAGGCAATCAGTTTCAGGCCCCATTCACACTGCGCTGGATAAATCCCAAGCGTTTTGCAAAGCGATCTTTTTGTTATTTTTCACTAGGGGTGGGACGACGAATCCGGCGAATCCACGAATCCCTCGAATATTAGGAAATATTCGAGATTCGTGGATTCGAATCCCGACGCCATTTTCCACTATACGAATCCGCCGAATCCCGACGCCGCATCGCCGCGCATCCGCCGCTCGCACTCGTCCTCCTCCGACCTCCTCCGACCCCCCCGCGCCTCCTCCGCTCGCCCCCCCTGCCCGCATCCACTCACCTATCCATAGCGGAGCGCAGAGCGGCAGACCTCTCGCCGACTTCCTGGTTCCCCCTAGTGACCGGCTCTTACAATGACGTCATTAGTAGAGTTGGGCCGAACCTCCGATTTTCGGTTCGCGAACCGGGTTCGCGAACTTTCGCGAAAGGTTCGGTTCGCGTTAAAGTTCGCGAACCGCAATAGACTTCAATGGGGATGCGAACTTTGAAAAAAAAAATTAATTATGCTGGCCACAAAAGTGATGGAAAAGATGTTTCAAGGGGTCTAACACCTGGAGGGGGGGATGGCGGAGTGGGATACATGCCAAAAGTCCCCGGGAAAAATCTGGATTTGACGCAAAGCAGCGTTTTAAGGGCAGAAATCACATTGAATGTTAAATGACAGGCCTAAAGTGCTTTCAAACATCTTGCATGTGTATACATCAATCAGGTAGTGTAATTAAGGTACTGCTTCACACTGACGCACCAAACTCATCGTGTAACGCACCGCAAACAGCTGTTTGTGTAGTGACGGCCGTGCTGGACTGGTGCGCACCATGGCGAGAGTGCAGGTTTTGGTGGCTTTACAGCCCATATGGTCAGTCACCTGGCTGATGTAGCTGAATGACAGAACAGTGACTGTCCAGCTGATCAAATTTGGTCTGACCACAATGAGGCAACGACCTTATTATCGTGGGTGTGCCCCCCGAGACACTCATCTAGGCGCCGGTCATTGCTCCATTGTGATACGCAAGCCCCTTCACCACGGCAAGGTAATGATCACGAAGGGGAATGGGCGCATGTTCATGCCTTTTCTTTTGTTGTTGCAGCTGCCCGCAGTGCAGCCAGAAAAATTAGGCAGTCATGTACACGCACCCGAAAAATTATTACAGCGGCCGCTGCTAGCAGCGGCCTAAAAAATTCAGCAATCCGCCTGGAGTCCCGGACCCTGTTGGTGGTGGCGGAGAAGGTAGTGAAGCGGCCTGCAGGCAGACATGCTGTGTGGAGGGACTGGGAGCGACTTAGTCTTCTTGGGGCAGGCCAGGCAGCCAGTCACACGGCGTGCAGGCAGAGATGCTGTATGTGCGGGGACTGACTTAGTCTTGGGGCGGGCAGCAGCCCTCCGGGATCCATGCCTCATTCATTTTTATAAAGGTGAGGTACTTAACACTTTTGTGACTTAGGCGACTTCTCTTCTCTGTGACAATGCCTCCAGCTGCGCTGAAGGTCCTTTCTGAGAGGACGCTTGCGGCAGGGCAGGAGAGAAGTTGGATGGCAAATTGGGACAGCTCTGGCCACAGGTCAAGCCTGCGCACCCAGTAGTTCAAGGGTTCCTCATCGCTGTTCACAGCAGTGTCTACATCCACACTTAAGGCCAGGTAGTCGGCTACCTGCCGTTCCAGGCGTTGGTGGAGGGTGGATCCGGAAGGGCTACGGCGAGGCGTTGGACTAAAGAACGTCCGCATGTCCGACATCACCATGAGATCGCTGGAGCGTCCTGTCTTTGACTGCGTGGACACGGGAGGAGGATTAGTGGCAGTGGTACCTTGCTGGCGTTGTGCCGTCACATCACCCTTAAAGGCATTGTAAAGCATAGTTGACAGCTGGTTCTGCATGTGCTGCATCCTTTCCACCTTCCGGTGAGTTGGTAACAGGTCCGCCACTTTGTGCCTGTACCGAGGGTCTAGTAGTGTGGCCACCCAGTACAGCTCATTCCCCTTGAGGTTTTTTATACGGGGGTCCCTCAACAGGCAGGACAGCATAAAAGACGACATCTGCACAAAGTCGGATCCAGTACCCTCCATCTCCTCTTGCTCTTCCTCAGTGACGTCAGGTAAGTCAACCTCCTCCCCCCAGCCGCGAACAATACCACGGGAAGGTTGCGCAGCACAAGCCCCCTGCGACGCCTGCTGCGGTTGTTCTCCTGCCGCTGTCCCCTCCTCCTCCTCCTCCTCCCCCAAAGAAACACCTTGCTCATCATCCTCTGAGTCTGACTCATCTTCTGCACATGACCTCTCTTCTTCCTCCTCCTCCCCCCTCTGTGCTGCCGCAGGTGTTGAGGAAACAGCTGGGTCTGATGAAAATTGGTCCCATGCCTGTTCCTGCCGTAACGGTTCCTGGTCACGCTCATTCGCAGCTTCATCCGCCACTCTACGCACAGCACGCTCCAAGAAGTACGCGTAGGGAATTAAGTCGCTGATGGTGCCCTCACTGCGGCTCACCAGGTTGGTCACCTCCTCAAACGGCCGCATGAGCCTGCATGCATTTTTCATCATTGTCCAGTTGTCGGGCCAGAACATCCCCATCTTCCCAGACTGTTTCGTTCTACTCCAGTTGTAGAGGTACTGGGTGACGGCTTTCTTCTGTTCTAGCAGGCGGGAGAACATGAGGAGGGTCGAGTTCCAGCGAGTGGGGCTATCGCAAATGAGGCGTCTCACCGGCATGTTGTTTTTACGCTGAATTTCTGCAAATCGTGCCATGGCTGTGTAAGAGCGCCTCAAATGCCCACAGAACTTCCTGGCCTGCTTCAGGACATCCGCTAAGCCAGGGTACTTTGCCACAAATCTTTGAACCACCAGATTCATGACATGTGCCATGCAGGGTATGTGTGTCAGCTTCCCCATATGCAAAGCGGCAAGCAGATTGCTGCCGTTGTCGCACACCACGTTGCCTATCTCCAGGTGGTGCGGGGTCAGCCACTCATCCACCTGTTTCTTAAGAGCAGCCAGGAGAGCTGCTCCAGTGTGACTCTCCGCTTTGAGACAAGCCATGTCTAAGATGGCGTGACACCGTCGTACCTGGCATGCAGCATAGGCCCTGCGGAGCTGGGGCTGTGTAGCTGGAGAGGAGAACTGCCACTCAGCCAAGGAGGAGGAGGAGGACAGCGAAGAGCATGTAGCAGGAGGAGAGGAGGTGGCAGGAGGCCTGCCTGCAAGCCGTGGAGGTGTCACAATTTGGTCCGCCGCTTTCTGCTTGCCATCGTTCACCACCAGGTTCACCCAATGGGCTGTGTAGGTAATGTAGCGGCCCTGCCCGTGCTTGGCAGACCAGGCATCCGTGGTCAGGTGTACCCTTGACCCAACGCTCTTCGCAAGAGATGACACCACTTGCCTCTCAACTTCACGGTGCAGTTGGGGTATGGCCTTTCTGGAAAAATAAGTGCGGCCTGGCATCTTCCACTGCGGTGTTCCGATGGCCACAAATTTACGGAAGGCCTCAGAGTCCACCAGCCGGTATGGTAACAGCTGGCGAGCTAACAGTTCCGCCACGCCAGCTGTCAGACGCCGGGCAAGGGGGTGACTGGCCAAAAGTGGCTTCTTCCGCTCAAACATTTCCTTCACGGACACCTGACTGCTGCTGTGGGCAGAGGAGCAGGAACCGCTCAAGGGCAGAGGCGGAGTGGAGGAGGGTGCCTGTGAAGGTGCAAGGGAGAGAGCGGCATAAGCAGATGATGCACCTGAAGGAGGAAGAGGAGAAGGAGGGTGACTTTGCTTTTGTGTGCTGCTGCTGCTTTTGCTCAGGTGGCCATCCCATTGCTGTTTGTGCCTTTTCTGCAGGTGCCTTCGTAAGGCACTTGTCCCTACGTGAGTGTTGGCCTTTCCACGGCTCAATTTTTGTTGGCAGAGCGAACAGATGGCTTTGGTCCGATCTGAGGCACACACATTAAAAAATTTCCACACCGCTGAGCCACCCTGGGATGTGGGCACCTCAGCAGCTGATGCTGAAGGGCAAGTTGGCTGGCTGTACATAGGTGGCGAATCTGGCGATACATGGTGCCGGACTCTGCCACCAGCTGTTTCTGACGAAGAGCTGCCCCAGCTTCTTTCAGCAACTTCTATCCTCCTACTACTCTCTGACTCCCCCTCTGAACTGTCCCCCTCTTCATCTCCTCTATTGGGAACATACAGAGGATCCCTATCATCGTCATCATCGTAATCATCCTGCCCAGCTTCGCTTGCCTCAGAAAAATCCAAATGTGTAGGTCCTTCATCCTCCTTACACGTTACATCCATAGTGTTGTCGCGTAACGCAGACATATGAGCTGGTGAAAATTCATCTGGCTGTAACAATGGCTGTGCATCAGTGATTTCACCACCACTAAATAATTCTTGCGAAGTGTCAAATGCAGCGGAAGTGGTGCTAGTAGTAGCGCTGGTGGCTGAGCAAGATGAGGTGTTCTGTGTCGCTAAATACTCAACCACGTCCTGACAATCTTGGGAGGTGATGGGACGTGCCTTCTTCCGAGCACTGTACTGTGGGCCAGGTCCACACGAAATTACATTTACACGACCTCGCGCAGACCTGCCGGGTGGCCTTCCTCTGCCTCTGCCACTACCTCTTCCTCTTCCTCTACCTGTTTTGTCCATATCGGGTATGCACGGAGTGGTATATCACACTGCGTGCACTCACGTAGGTAGGTGGGTTCACTTAACTGCACAGGTATGCGCACTGATGCGGTGGGTTCACTGAACAGTACAGGTATACAGTGGCGGGTTCACTGAACACAACAGGTATGCAGTGGCGTGTTCACTAAACAGGTATACAGTGGCAGGTCCACTGAACAGAACAGGTATACAGTGGCAGGTCCACTGAACAGAACAGGTATACAGTGGCGGGTCCACTGAACAGAACAGGTATACAGTGGCGGGTTCACAGAACAGGTATGCAGTGGCAGGTTCACTGAACACAACAGGTATGCAGTGGCGTGTTCACTAAACAGGTATACAGTGGCAGGTCCACTGAACAGAACAGGTATACAGTGGCGGGTTCACAGAACAGGTATACAGTGGCGGGTCCACTGAACAGAACAGGTATACAGTGGCGGGTTCACAGAACAGGTATGCAGGGGCAGGTTCACTGAACACAACAGGTATGCAGTGGCGTGTTCACTAAACAGGTATACAGTGGCAGGTCCACTGAACAGAACAGGTATACAGTGGCGGGTTCACAGAACAGGTATACAGTGGCGGGTCCACTGAACAGAACAGGTATACAGTGGCGGGTTCACAGAACAGGTATACAGTGGCGGGTCCACTGAACAGAACAGGTATACAGTGGCGGGTTCACAGAACAGGTATACAGTGGCGGGTCCACTGAACAGAACAGGTATACAGTGGCGGGTTCACAGAACAGGTATACAGTGGCAGGATCACTGAACAGGTATGCAGTGGCAGGATCACAGTACAGGTATGCAGTGGGCTGAGGGCTCACTGAACAGAACAGGTATGCTGTGGCAGGATCACTGAACAGCTATGCAGTGGCAGGATCACAGTACAGGTATGCAGTGGGCTGAGGGCTCACTGAACAGAACAGGTATGCTGTGGCAGGATCACTGAACAGGTATGCAGTGGCAGGATCACAGTACAGGTATGCAGTGGGCTGAGGGCTCACTGAACAGAACAGGTATGCTGTGGCAGGATCACTGAACAGCTATGCAGTGGCAGGATCACAGTACAGGTATGCAGTGGCAGTATCACAGTACAGGTATGCAGTGGGCTGAGGGCTCACTGAACAGAACAGGTATGCTGTGGCAGGATCACTGAACAGGTATGCAGTGGCAGGATCACAGTACAGGTATGCAGTGGGCTGGGGGCTCACTGAACAGAACAGGTATGCTGTGGCAGGATCACTGAACAGCTATGCAGTGGCAGGATCACAGTACAGGTATGCAGTGGGCTGAGGGCTCACTGAACAGAACAGGTATGCTGTGGCAGGATCACTGAACAGGTATGCAGTGGCAGGATCACAGTACAGGTATGCAGTGGGCTGAGGGCTCACTGAACAGAACAGGTATGCTGTGGCAGGATCACTGAACAGCTATGCAGTGGCAGGATCACAGTACAGGTATGCAGTGGGCTGAGGGCTCACTGAACAGAACAGGTATGCTGTGGCAGGATCACTGAACAGGTATGCAGTGGCAGTATCACAGTACAGGTATGCAGTGGGCTGAGGGCTCACTGAACAGAACAGGTATGCTGTGGCAGGATCACTGAACAGGTATGCAGTGGCAGGATCACAGTACAGGTATGCAGTGGGCTGAGGGCTCACTGAACAGAACAGGTATGCTGTGGCAGGATCACTGAACAGCTATGCAGTGGCAGGATCACAGTACAGGTATGCAGTGGGCTGAGGGCTCACTGAACAGAACAGGTATGCTGTGGCAGGATCACTGAACAGGTATGCAGTGGCAGGATCACAGTACAGGTATGCAGTGGGCTGAGGGCTCACTGAACAGAACAGGTATGCTGTGGCAGGATCACTGAACAGGTATGCAGTGGCAGGATCACAGTACAGGTATGCAGTGGGCTGGGGGCTCACTGAACAGAACAGGTATGCTGTGGCAGGATCACTGAACAGCTATGCAGTGGCAGGATCACAGTACAGGTATGCAGTGGGCTGAGGGCTCACTGAACAGAACAGGTATGCTGTGGCAGGATCACTGAACAGGTATGCAGTGGCAGGATCACAGTACAGGTATGCAGTGGGCTGAGGGCTCACTGAACAGAACAGGTATGCTGTGGCAGGATCACTGAACAGCTATGCAGTGGCAGGATCACAGTACAGGTATGCAGTGGCAGTATCACAGTACAGGTATGCAGTGGGCTGAGGGCTCACTGAACAGAACAGGTATGCTGTGGCAGGATCACTGAACAGGTATGCAGTGGCAGGATCACAGTACAGGTATGCAGTGGGCTGGGGGCTCACTGAACAGAACAGGTATGCTGTGGCAGGATCACTGAACAGCTATGCAGTGGCAGTATCACAGTACAGGTATGCAGTGGGCTGAGGGCTCACTGAACAGAACAGGTATGCTGTGGCAGGATCACTGAACAGGTATGCAGTGGCAGGATCACAGTACAGGTATGCAGTGGGCTGAGGGCTCACTGAACAGAACAGGTATGCTGTGGCAGGATCACTGAACAGCTATGCAGTGGCAGGATCACAGTACAGGTATGCAGTGGGCTGAGGGCTCACTGAACAGAACAGGTATGCTGTGGCAGGATCACTGAACAGCTATGCAGTGGCAGGATCACAGTACAGGTATGCAGTGGGCTGAGGGCTCACTGAACAGAACAGGTATGCAGCCAGGAAGAAGTTAAGCCTAACTAATCTTTCCCTGAGAGACAGTCTGCAGAAGCTCGCCCTACTCTGACTAATGCAGGCACACGAGTGGCCGTAATGGCCGCCGCTGCCTGCCTTATATAAGGGGGGGTGGGGCTCCAGGGGCTAGTGTAGCCTAATTGGCTACACTGGGCCTGCTGACTGTGATGTAGAGGGTCAAAGTTGACCCTCAGGTGCATTATGGGGCGAACCGAACTTCTTCCGCAAAAGGTTCGCGTGCGGTACCCGCACGCGAACCACCTAAGTTCGCGCGAACCCCGTTCGCCGGCGAACCGTTCGGCCCAACTCTAGTCATTAGTAAGAGCCGGTCCGGCCACTAGAGGGAACAGGGAAGTAACGAAGAGGTCTGCCGCTCTGCGCTCCACGGGAAAGGTGAGTAGATTATGCAGGGGTGAGCGGAGGAGGCACGGGGGACGGAGGGGGCCGTGGGGGGGTTGGCGGGGGAGGGGGGTTCTATCTACCTACCTACCTACCTACCACTATCCCTACCTACCTACAGGCCGCTATACCTACCTACCTACAGGCCCCTATACGCACCTACCTGCCTACCTAAAGGCCCCTATACCTACCTAAAGGCCCCTATACCTACCTAAAGGCCCCTATACCTACCTACCTAAAGGCCCCTATACCTACCTACCTACCTACCTACCTAATGGCCCCTATACCTACCTACCTACAGGCCACTATACCTACCTACAGGCCTCAATACCCACCTACCTACCCACCTACCTACAGGCCCCCTATACATACCTACCTACCTAAAGGCACCTATACCTACCTACCTACCGGACACTATACCTACCTACAGGCAACTATACCTACCTACAGGCCACTATACCTACCTATCTACCTACCTACCGGCCACTATCCTTACCTACCTACAGGCTGCTATACCTACCTACCTACCTACCTACCTACAGGCTGCTATACCTACCTACCTACCTACAGGCCACTATACCTACCTACCTACCGGCCACTATCCTTACCTACCTACAGGCTGCTATACCTACCTACCTACAGGCCGCTATACCCACCTACCTAAAGGCCCCCTATACTTACCTATTTGTCTATACGCATACGCCGTATAGACAAATGGCGGCCATTTGTCTATACGCATACGCCGTATAGACAAATGGCGGCGGTCCTTTTACGGGCATGGGCGGCGCGATCGCGTCATTCGTGACGCGATCGCGTCATTCGTGACGCGATCGGCCGCCAGCGCCTGGCTCCGCCCCCCTCGCACTGTATCCCGCCGGCCGTTCGGAAGCACCGGCGGGTTACTAGCACCCGGATCGCCGCATACAAAGTGTATAATACACTTTGTAATGTATACAAAGTGTATTATACAGGCTGCCTCCTGCCCTGGTGGTCCCAGTGTCTGAGGGACCACCAGGGCAGGCTACAGCCACCCTAGTCTGCACCCAAGCACACTGATTTCCCCCCCCCCCCCCTGCCCCCTGATAGCCCACAGCACCCCTCAGACCCCCCCTGCCCACCCCCCAGACCCCTGTTTGCACCCAATCACCCCCCTAATCACCCATCAATCACTCCCTGTCACTATCTGTCAACGCTATTTTTTTGTTTATGCCCTAAACTGCCCCCTGCTCCCTCCTGATCACCCCCCACCCCTCAGATTCTCCCCAGACCCCCCCCCCCCTGTGTACTGTATGCATCTATCCCCCTGATCACCTGTCAATCACCCATCAATCACCCCCTGTCACTGCCACCCATCAATCAGCCCCTAACCTGCCCCTTGCGGGCAATCTGATCACCCACCCACACCAATAGATCGCCCGCAGATCCGACGTCAGATCACCTCCCAAGTGCAGTGTTTACATCTGTTCTCTACCCTAAACACCCACTAATTACCCATCAATCACCCATCAATCACCCCCTATCACCACCTGTCACTGTTACCCATCAGATCAGACCCTAATCTGCCCCTGGCGGGCACCCAATCACCCGCCTACACGCTCAAATTGCCCTCAGACCCCCCCTTATCAATTCGCCAGCGCAATATTTACATCTGTTCTTCCCTGTAAGAACCCACTGATCACCTGTCAATCACCTGTCAATCACCCATCAATCACCCCCTGTCACTGCCACCCATCAATCACCCCCTGTCACTGCCACCCATCAATCAGCCCCTAACCTGCCCCTTGCGGGCAATCTGATCACCCACCCACACCAATAGATCGCCTGCAGATCCGACGTCAGATCACCTCCCAAGTGCAGTGTTTACATCTGTTCTCTACCCTAAACACCCACTAATTACCCATCAATCACCCATCAATCACCCCCTATCACCACCTGTCACTGTTACCCATCAGATCAGACCCTAATCTGCCCCTTGCGGGCACCCAATCACTCACCTACACGCTCAGATTGCCCTCAGACCCCCCCCCCCCCCTTATCAATTCGCCAGCGCAATATTTACATCTGTTCTTCCCTGTAATAAACCACTGATCACCCATCAATCACCCCCTGTCACTCCTACCTATCAGATTAGACCCCTATCTGCCCCTAGGGCACTCAATCACCCGCCCACACCCTCAGAACGCCCTCAGACCCCAGCCCTGATCACCTCGCCAGTGCATTGCTTGCATCTATTCCCCCCTCTAATCACACCTTGAGACACCCATCAATCACCTCCTGTCACCCCCTAGCACACTTACCCATCAGATCAGGCCCTAATTTGCCCCGTGTGGGCTCCTGATCACTCGGCCAAACCCTCAGATCCCCCTCAGACCCCCTTCCGATCACCTCCCTAGTGCATTGATTGCATCTATTTTCCCCTCTAACCACCCCCTGAGACACCCATCAATCACCTCCTGTCACCCCCCCAGCACTCCTATCCATCAGATCAGGCCCAATACAACCTGCCATCTAAAAGGCCACCCTGCTTATGACCGGTTCCACAAAATTCGGCCCCTCAGAGACCACCTGTCATCAAAATTTGCAGATGCTTATACCCCTGAAGAGTCATTTTGAGACATTTGGTTTCCAGACTACTCACGGTTTTGGGCCCGTAAAATGCCAGGGCGGTATAGGAACCCCACAAGTGACCCCATTTTAGAAAAAAGACACCTCAAGGTATTCTGTTAGGTGTATGGCGAGTGCATAGAAGATTTTGTTTGTGAAAAAAAAAAACAATTAAAATCAATTTCCGCTAACTTGTGACAAAAAATAAAAACTTCTATGAACTCACCATACTCCTAACGGAATACCTTGGGGTGTCTTCTTTTTAAAATGGGGTCATTAGTGGGGTTCCTATACTGCCCTGGCATTTTAGCGGCCCTAAACCGCGAGGAGTAGTAATGAAACAAAAATGACCTGTGAAATCCTAAAGGTACTCATTGGACTTTGGGCCCCTTAGCGCAGTTAGGGTGCAAAAAAGTGCCACACATGTGGTATCGCCGTACTCAGGAGAAGTAGTATAATGTGTTTTGGGGTGTATTTTTACACATACCCATGCTGAGTGGGAGAAATATCTCTGTAAATGGACAATTGTGTGTAAAAAAAAAATCAAACAATTGTCATTTACAGAGATATTTCTCCCACTCAGCATGGGTATGTGTAAAAATACACCCTAAAACACATTATACTACTTCTCTTGAGTACGGCACTTTTTTGCAGCCTAACTGCGCTAAGGGGCCCAAAGTCCAATGAGGCTGAATGGGGTTTTTTTTTTAATCAAAAACATGTTTGTCCACATTTTTCGTGCTGCATGTATACAGAAATTTTACTTTATTTGAAAAATGTCAGCACAGAAAGTAAAAAAAATCATTTTTTTGACAAAATTCATGTCTTTTTTGATGAATATAATAAAAAGTAAAAATGGCAGCAACAATCAAATAGCACCAAAAGAAAGCTTTATTAGTGACAAGAAAAGGAGCCAAAATTCATTTAGGTGGTAGGTTGTATGAGCGAGCAATAAACCATGAAAGCTGCAGTGGTCTGAATGGAAAAAAAGTGCCTGGTCCTTAAGGGGGGTAAAGCCCACGGTCCTCAAGTGGTTAAATGGCAAAACTGTAGCGCTAAGCTCAAGTGATTTCAGTGCGATTAGAGCAAAAGAAAAAATCACTGGAGACTTCCGCGATTTACAGTCGATCGTGGTCAGCGCTTTATAAGCACTGTACCATGATCGCTCCAGAATTTCCTCCAAAATGCTGCAGGTAACACTTTTGCGATTGGCGCTATGGCATTTATGGGGGTTTTGCTATTCAATACTAAAGTCGGCATGAAATAAGGTGAAATTTCATGAAAATTACGTAAAAAATTAAGCGAAATTAAGAAATATTACTATTATATATGAAATTACTTATGTTTTTTGCTGAAATTTCGCATTACGATTACGATGCAGAATTGCACATTTCGATGCAAAATTTCACATATGCGAAATTTCGGCCCATCTGAGGCCTATTAAGGCAGTCTGTGGAAAAAGCTGCAGCTGCTTCATCCTGCTGTTTAGATTTGAAGGGGATAGGGTACAGACTGAATCTTTCTGAGAAGCTTGCAGGAAATAACCTTGACTCTTAACAATTCTCTTGAAAAGGGGAAAAGGAAGTAGGGTACCACCAGTCCGCCACAGGCGCCCACATAAATAGGGGCTCTGGGGGAAAATTTGGGTTCCAGAGGCCTGCAATTCAAAATGCGGCTGCAAATAGCAGGTCCTTGCGCCCGCTTCTTGTAGCTGTATTTTGTATTGCTCACGCGCAGTTCAGTCTATCAAAAATCGTGCATCGCACGAGGCTTACGGAGATAATTGAGCCACGTGCGTTTTTTTTCTTACTTACTTACCCCTCAGACATAGCTTATGCAGCCTGATTGGCTGAATTCTCTTTCCCTCCCGTTTTGCCCTACCACACCTCTGTCCTTGTCTGACTGGCCAATATTTGCCATGCTGAGAAGCTGAGAAAATCGCTCAGAGCTGGGTGGGAGCGCCTAAGGACTGGGACGAGGGCAGGCAATGCATACACAATAAGGCAGAGGAGAGTAAGGGAGGAAATTAAATCAGGATTGGCTTCAAAATAGACACAGTTAAGATAGAAAATCCTAAGAACGATTTTCTATATTTACTATAGAGAAATCCCTAAAATCAAAATGTGGACAGTGCAATACTTATGTTATGTAAGTAGAGCAAGTATTTATCAGCGTGCATGAAAAAAGGGCACAGTGAAAAAAGAGCTTGGCTTTTAATGAAATTTGATAACGATAAACATCGATGTCAAACTTGGTTAACAATAAATACCAAAGGAAGGTAGGATAGAAAGGTGCTGCACTGCAGCTAGGGGTTCAGGGAGGGTTGCAGGGGTGCAGACCAGGTATCCGGTGAGATGCAGATAGACCAGCGTGCTCAGGCTCAGATAGACATCATATGCAGGCAGAGAAAAGGATGAGAAATGCCGGCACTGCTGTAAACTGCTTGTTTATTCATAACACATGGTGCAACATCGTGGATTCAATTGTATGCATATTGAGACGTAACATACCGGTTTGCTGGTAAAGCTGTGCGGTGGGTGCTGGGGGATGAGAGCCTTACGGCCGTTTCGCGCAGATGCGCTTCTACGGAGCCTCCATAGAAGCGCATCTGCACGAAACGACCGTAAGGCTCTCATCCCCCAGCACCCACCGCACAGCTTTACCAGCAAACCGGTATGTTACGTCTCAATATGCATACAATTGAATCCACGATGTTGCACCATGTGTTATGAATAAACAAGCAGTTTACAGCAGTGCCGGCATTTCTCATCCTTTTCTCTGCTAACAATAAATACCATTGTAATTACTGACGGGAAATAATAATGAAAAGATATTAACATAAAAAAATTGTTACGTAATTTAACAATACAGCTTAACCCAACCCTACTTTCACACAGAACCCTCCCCTGGTGGTGCTTAAAACTAACCACTCCCCTGGTGGCGCCTACCACTAATTAAACCCCCGGTGGTGCCTAACCCTAATTACCCCCCTGGTGGTGCCTAACCCTAACTATGTTGCCTAAAACTAACTGCCGCCCGGGTGGTGCCTAACCCTAACTACTCCCCCTGGTGTTGCCTAACCCTAACCACTCCCTCTGCAGAAACACCCTTTTACACATAGAAACGATAATATCTTTGATAACGTAAAATCTGTGCATATAAATGAAATAATATGACAAAAACTATAATGTTGCAAGCTTCTAAAACTATATTATTCTAATGCTAACGCTACCATAGAGGCAAAGGGGGCAATTGCCCCAGGGCCCCAGAGCTTGTAGGGGCCCCCAGTGGCTACAAGAGGAAAAAAAATTTAAATCGACCTTATAGTTTTTAAGAAAATGGATTTTAATGTTTCAAAGGAAAAAAAATACACATTTAAAAACCTGCCGACTTTAATGGTTAATAGCAAATTCACCTTAAATGCTAGAAACCCTAAATTTGCAGGATATGTTAAGGAGATCCTTGGGAATAAGAGGAAAAAACAATTTTTCAAAAAGACCTTATAGTTTTTGAGAAAATCGATTTTAAAATTTCAAAGGAAAAAAGTATACTTTTAAATGTGGTAAATGTCACTTTTAGTAGCAAACCTAACATTAGTGTAATTTTACATGCATCAAAAGAAAGAGCAATACATTTCCTGATGGGGTTTCTAGGGGGTCCATACGCAGCCGCAGCGCTTTGGCCAGGGATTGCTATACAGCCACAATATGGCTGTATGAAGATCCCTGGCATTTTTTCCTATTTTCCCCCCAAAAAATTTATGTTTAGAGTGTGGGAATTTTTTTTAAAAGCATTACGTGAGGTCCCCCCTCCTGAAACTTTTTAACCCCTCGTTCCCCATGCAGGCTGGGGTAGCCAGAATGTGGAGCTCCGACCAATTGGGGCTTCGCACCCTGACTATACCAGCTGCAAAAAAGTTCCCTTAATGCCGATTTTTGTTCCGGGGTATCTGTTGGGGGGCCCCCAGGTTTATTTTGCCCTGGGGCCCAATTGTTGCTTAAACCGGCCCTGGAAGGACCCTATCCTAAATAGATGGCAAAAACTATTTTCCTCCATACTCAGATCAGGTCCCCCTTGTCTGTTGTACAACCCTAGTGATAAAAAGCTTGTCTGACAAACCTTTTAATTTCCTTTTGATGTATTTATTCATGTTTATCAGGTCCCCTCTCAGTCACCTTTTTTTCCAAGCTAATAGCATAATTTGTGGTAGTGCCGTTAGTACGGGTAATATTGTCTATGCATGGCAATATTTACCGCAAGTTTGTGCTTCAAGCTCATTGTCTCTTCTATGTGTCGTCCAGGTTTTGGTGGTTTTGGTGTGGATCATGCTGTTGGTGATGCCGACTTCTTTCCAAATGGTGGCAAACATCAGCCGGGTTGTGGCAAAATCTCTATCAAACATGGCGATCTCGATACCATCATAGATGGCCTCTTAGATGGTAATGTTGTGGTTCCTCAATCAACTTTATTCATATTACTTAAAGTGGATGGGAACCGCATTTAAAAAAATGAGATACTTACCCAAGGAGAGAGAAGGCTCTGGGTCCTATAGAGCCTTCAGGCTCCTCTCCTGGTCCAGTCGTTCCGGTGCTGGCACGCCCGGTAGCAGTATTTGACTAAATTAGTCAAATACTGCTTTACCCAGCCGAAGGAGGCTTCAGAAGTCTTCAGGGAGCCCAAATGCTCCTGTAAAAGGTCGGCCCTGTACTGCACCTGCACAAGCACGCTCTCTTGCACGCTCACGCCTGTGCAGTATGGAGCCGCACGTCTTCGGGAGGACACGGTTTCCGAAGACTTCCAAATACCCTTTTGGTGGGGGATTGAAATGGGGAAGCCAGCACAGGATAGAGGGCACTGAGAGAGGAGATGGAAGGCTCTATATGACTCAGAGCCTTCCCTCTCCTTAGGTAAGTATTTGCTTCATTTTTTTTAAAATGCGGTTCCCATTCACTTTAAAGGGAATCCGAAGTGAAAATAAACTTATGCCATAATGCATTGTATGTGTAGTATTCAGTAGTGGTGCATTGTGGGTATCCATAAATGTTCACTACTAATAGTCTTCTGTTTTAAGAAGGCAAATTCCACCAAGCATTGCTTATTAGTAGAAGTGCTTTTCGGTCTCCTTTATCCCCTATACATTCCTAGTGGTTTGGGTCAACCTGAGCTGCTTGGTTACTCTGTAGTACAGCTAAGAAATAGAACATTAGTAGTAAAGAAAATAGTCTCATATTGTACCAGGACAGGAAGAGTTAAAAAAACCTTCAGTTCTTATCTATGCAAAAGAGCTTCTCTGAGCTCTCTGACCCAACTTGAGTCATAGACAGTCCTATTTTCTAAAGCACTTCTACATCAAAGAATCAGTGAGAGACAGGGCAAGATAAGGTTTTACTGTAAGGGAGTTCAAAGGGTCATTATTTCTGCTCTGTTTCATAGTTTAAAATACAGAGTATAGTTTGCACCATACTACACATACAATTCATTATCTTATAAGGTTTTTTTTCACTTCAGTGTCACTTTAATACTTCCTGTGTTGGGCCTTTAAGCCTATGATGGCATAATATATGTTTCAGGAATCGATATCTACTGCAACCATAAAAGAAGCTGGGAATTCTTCATAGCCACCATTCTGCATCCCTCTGGCTTTGTTGCTTATCCTGCTCCTTCGTATAAAGCCTTTCAAAAGGTCAGTCTCTGTACAGCTGCTTTTTATTTTCTACTAGCTGGTTGCCTGGCATTGCCCAGGTATGTATTAGGCTGGTGTTGGCTCCGCCCAGTTTTTCTAACCCTAACACACAATTACTCAATGACCCAGTTTGTGAGCTTTGCCATCTTTAGCATCAATCGTTTGCATGGAAATGAAACAAATCTGTTTGGCTGATTGTGGCTCCACCCCCTTTTCTGAATTTGAACAGTGCAAGAATGGCAGAAATTAAATTTTCCTCTTTAAAATCAATAGGTGAATTTCAATTGGCTTTTGTAGGCTTCACCCACTTTTCTGAATATTAATCCCAGTCAACCAGTGACTCACTGGGCAAAGTTTGAGAACCCTGCCATTAGCAGTGTAAGAATGGCTGCAGTTTACATTTTCCCAGCAGGAGCGTAGCAATAGGGGTTGCAGAGGTTGTGACCACATCAGGGCCCTTGGGCCAGAGGGGACCCAAACGGCCCGCCCTTAACTAAAGTATTAGCTCTCTATTAGTCCTGCGCTCATAATACATGAACATCCCCAAGCAAAATCCTCATAACACCGCACCACACATAAGTATCAAGAATATATGATGAGCTTTTATTTGAAAAATGGTTACACAAATCTGATTAAAAACAATTAAGACCAAACAGTCCAGGTATCACACATCAATGAATACATAATATATAATAATATAAATAACCAATGAGCCCAACCCTTCCCTCACAATAAATAAGCAAATAGCAGCAGTAAGATCTAAAATGGAGAAAGTGACAAGTGCAAGTGAACAAAGTATAATGAATATAGCAGCAGTAGAATCTGCTGTAGAAAAAAAGGTGACGAGTGCAAAAAAAAAAACTGCAAGGTCAGTTGCCTAAAAGTGTGCAAATAGATGAATAAAGTGATTCAGTGAAGGTGGAAGGGGTTAGAAAGAACATGTGCCCAAAGTGAGACGGACCCCCGATGGGGGATAAGAAAGAGAATCCGGACGGGACAAGAATGAGCCACCACAGCGTGATAGAAAGAGACTCACCACAGCAGAATTCAAGAGGAGGAAGGGCGGTGTGACCTGGAGCTAGCCTTCGCGATTCGCCGCTATAGCGGCTTCTACCGGGCATACCCGGAAAGATTCCATGTGGGTAGGTAAATAAAGAAGGAAGAGGTTAGAGAGGTTTAAGATGATGGTCTCGGGGTCTGTAAAGGGTAAGTTAAAGGATACCTTAGTGCAAAACAAAATTTAAAATGGGGATTTTCAAAAGTTATTTATTGAAGTTATTTAGCATGACAATGAAACATATCTTGAGATAACATGAAATACAACAGAAGAGACATATTTTGGTTCCCAATGGTTGTTACATGGGATAAGTGTTAGCATAGAGTTAACAGTATGAGAATATAATTACACCAGGTAGAAGAATAAAATTATCAATACAAAAATAATGTAGTTGTGCAAATAGTGTGCAGAGAGGAACGGATTTGAGACACAACATATAACATGTGCTGGCGTGTCGCCAGCACAATGTTTACCCTAGCGCTGTGTAGCCAGTGTACTAGTGAGCAAAGGATTGGCGCTATGTGGCAATGGCGGGGTCAGCTTGTTAAGAGCCTTGCGGCAGCATTCTGTGTTTCGGCATAATGTATACTTCAATATGCTGGGAAAAACCACACAATTAAAACACAAGTAAAACGCACACTTAAATATGCAGCGCTGGCGATTTTTAAAATCGCTTTCAAAGCGCTTCTGCGATGTTGCTCTATGTGAGTGTTCTCATATGAACGATGAGCTTTCTTTCCAATCGCAAACGCGGCTCCTGCACCCTTTCCCGAGCGTTTGCAATTCAATACAAAGTATAGGGAAATCGCTTTAACCACTTCACCACTGAGGGGTTTTACCCCCTGACCACCAGAGCAATTTTCACCTTTCAGCGCTCCTTCCACTCATTCGTCTATCACTTTATTATTACTTATCACAATGAAATGAACTATATCTTGTTTTTTTCGCCACCAATTAGGCTTTCTTTAGGTGGGACATTATGCCAAGAATTATTTTATTCTAAATGTGTTTTAATGGGAAAATAGGAAAAATGTGGGAAAAAATTATTTTTCAGGTTTCGGCCATTATTGTTTTTAAATAATGCATGCTACTGTAATTAAAACCCATGAAATGTATTTGCCCATTTGTCCCAGTTATAAAACCGTTTAAATTATGTCCCTATCACAATGTTTGGTGCCAATATTTTATTTGGAAATAAAGGTGCATTTTTTTCAGTTTTGCATCCATCCCTAATTACAAGCCCGTAGTTTATAAAGTAACAGTGTTATACCCTCTTGACATAAATATTTAAAAAGTTCAGTCCCTAAGGTAACTATTTGTTTTTTTTTATTGTGTGTGTATATATATATATATATATATATATATATATATATATATATATATATTTATTTATTTTTAATTACAAAAAAAAAATAAAAAGTGGGGAGTGTGAGAGGTAATAAGTTAATTTATTGTGGAAAACTAATCTATTTGTATTTGTAAAATG
Organism: Hyperolius riggenbachi; assembly: GCF_040937935.1. Classification (NCBI taxonomy): domain Eukaryota; kingdom Metazoa; phylum Chordata; class Amphibia; order Anura; family Hyperoliidae; genus Hyperolius; species Hyperolius riggenbachi. The sequence continues at coordinate 69,450,992 of NC_090655.1, forward strand.
CTTTAGGGTGTAGTTTTACTATTTGTACTAAACTTTTTTACTAAACAGTGAGTTTGTTTACATGCGACCTGTAAGCATCCAGAAGGACGCTTACAGGAAGCAGTACGAGGCTGGGAAAATCACAATGATCGCGCTGTTTCTAATAGAAGCAGCGGATCATTGCGGGGGCTTAGATCAACGAACGGGAATGGATTTTCCCGTTCATTGATCTCCGGGCGAGTCCGTGCGCACGAGCGGTGGGAGCGCGGACAGCGGCGGTAGCGCGGAAGGTACGGAATTCTCCGTCCCTTGTTTTTTTAGGGGGAAAAAAAGGGACAGAGAAATTCGTACCGCGGGGGGTAAAGTGGTTAAAAACAAGTGACAGGCAGCCTACAGGGCCAATCAAAGTGTAAGAATCTTGTACTTTGAAGCTACTGGCCCCAGCGGGCTCTGGGCGGGTTCAGTAGAGCGCTCGTTAAGTGTGACAAAGCGCCTTTTACACTTAATGATCACAGCGTAATTTCACTGCACATGCTATGGCTGCATAGCGTGCGCAGGGCATTATAAACGCTCTCTGCCCACATTAAGCTGCGCTGCTTTAGCTTTGTAAATCAAGATCCATGTATTTATTCTGTTCCAGGTCAAAGGGTTCACTTCCTGAGTGTCATCAGGAAGAAAAAAAAATCACTAGACAAAAGCGCTTATAAAAGCGCTTTACAAAGCGCAAATCGCTCTGAAAGCGATTGGAGAAGCGGTTTAACAAGCGCTCAGTGCTTCGAATTGTGCTGGTGATTTATACTGTAATGTGAGCAAGGCCTCAGGCCTCTCGCACACTACATGTGAGTCCGATTTTTTTTTTTCTTTTTTATACGATCCGATTTTTGATTTCGATTAAAAAGAGTACTGCATGCTACTACGTTTTTTTAATCGAAATCAAAAATCGGATCGTATAAAAAATTGGAAGGTAGTGTGCGAGATGCCTGACCCATATGTGGAAAAATGCATGCTTTCTTGCGCATGGAATTGTGAGCCCTCCCATCATCTTAACATCAGCTAAAGCGTTTTTGTACCTTGCAGGGCTCCGGTTTCCCGTGTGACAGCGGAGAATGTTCCATCATGGGGTACTACGCCGAGGAATATGCAACTGATAGTGACTTTAAATACAACAAGATGTTTTACCTGAACACTGGACATCCCGAAAACTTCTTACGTAGGTTGAACAAACAAATCTAGAAGATGAGCAGTGGGAAAAGTAAAAACAGAAAGTATGACATAATGAATTGTATGTCTAGCACGGACTTGTGTCCTCCTCTGTCCTCCTTGTGTCCTCCTCTGTCCTCCGTTTGTCCCCGTGTTCCTCTCTGCATGGGCACAGTACAGGGAATCCCTGACCTTGCAGCAGATTGGAGGTCTGTATTGGCAGGCGTTCACAAGTCAGGAACTCCCTGCATTTGGACTATTATAAGACGCAGTGACTTTTTTCCCCCACTTTTGGTGGAGAAAAAGTGAGTCTTATAGTCCCAAAAATACAGTACATCTATTTTTGGGGGATACACTACGGCAGAGCTCAAACTTCCTCGGCAGACCTTTTACATCACTGCTAAGGTCATGTATATTTGGCCCCACCCATGACCACGCCCACGGTGTGCTTGACCACGCCTATTTTTTGGCGCGCCGCGCAGAGGTTCTCCAAGTGAGTCCACTCACTTCTTTTCCCAGGACTAGACCCCTGACTTTAAACAAATCACATGCTTCTCTGTGAGTTCTCCCAGACACGGCCATCACTTGTCTTGGGTAACTCGTTGCTGCCTTGTGTTGCAGGCTGGAGATTTCATGTGACGGTCCATCTGACTAACATGGCTGTAAACGGGTTGTTTGGAGTGTCTCTCTGCAAGAACCACAAATGTTCTCTGTATCAAGAAATTCACAGGTACGTTTCCTAACCTGACGGTCATTAAGTGCCCACTGGTACTCACTGGTAAGTAATCCTTATTCTTCCTGCAGAGGGTGGATCGATGGTGGCCGCACATACACGGCGTACATTGATGCTGATTTGAACGTTGATCCTGTAGACAAAGTGATGTTTTCCTGGAACAAAATCATGTTAGATCCTTTCCATCCAAAATTGGGCGCCTCAGCTGTGGTCTTGCAGTCGTTGACTGGACAAACGTATGTGTGCTGTATGCATTTTTTTTCTTCCAATGTGAAACTCAGATAACCATTCATGTCTTTTGTCAGTTGAGAATGTAAGTAAAGGGTCCCTGTCATCAAAGCGCATGCAGAATGGATGGAGCCTGTTTTGCATCTGCTCCATTCATGTTTCTGTCAGTTCAGAATATATGTAAAGGGTCCCTGTCATCAAGGCAGAGGCGCCCTGTTAAAAAATGGTGCTGCCATGGGCAGCAATGTTAAAATCTGCAATTAGCAGCTATAAAAGGTAATTTGGGCAACCAGAGGTGGCTGGGGCTTATAGCCGCTATTTAGCATTACAATCGCTATCTGATATTAAGCATTCCCTCTCCACTGTCCTCCGCTGCCTGCAGCTTTCGAACCTAGTTGTCCAGTCGGGGCCAGTGCAGTCCAGCTGTGTGGGCTCCCCCATCACGCTCCCATGGCTGGTGGTGTTCTGTGCCTGCGCCATACTACTGTGCAGGCTCAGAATGCTCCTGGCTATGGGAGTGCGATGGGGTGCATGCACAGCCAGGCCACGCATGCGCAGTATGCCCCAGACCAGAAGACTTTCTGGGGCAGTTTGCAGAGGTTGCAGGCAGTGGAGGATGGCAGCGAGGAAGCGATCAGGCTGGAGGGGGCTGGAGGAAGCCCCAGGTATGTATACATTTTTTTTATATCCCCCGACTCAGGTTTACTCAAGGTTGGACACCACCAGGGGGTTCTGAGGATTAGGCATCGGTAGAGAGAGGATTCTGTGTGAAAATAGGGTTAGCTTAGGTTATAGTAAAAAAATATCAATAAAGACTACTGTTATTTTACTATTACTAATAGATTTAAAGAGACTCTGTAATATCCCCCTCTGGGGGATACTTACCTCGGGAGGGGTTAGCCTCAGGGTCCCAATGAGGCTTCCCCCCCTCCGTAGCTTAGGGGAATATAGTGCTGGCTCCCCCGAAAGTCCCTCGACAAACACCTGCGTGTAAATATTTGCCTACCGTAATCCAACGCAGGCGCAGTAGCAGCTCTTAATTTGGGCTAAGGTGAAAATAGCCGAGCCTGATCGTATCTGCTCTACTGCACAGGCGCAAAGGACTTGCTAAACAACCAATTATTCAGAGTTTACAATCATTTATCCCGAAATTGCGGCTATCTCGAGCATACGTATGTTGTAATTTGAAGATTCTGATCGAAACTTCCGATCAAAACTGAACATTTGCCAGAGGAATACAGATATATAAACTGAACACATAAAGGAGCTTCTTGTCCTGATGATACCATACAAGCAGGCCTGGATTTACGTCACAGGAGTCTAGAGCCACGGATGCCCTGGCACCCTAGACCTCGCTCTCCATGATCCTACAAACGCTCATCGAACCGCATCGCAAGTGTGCTGGCTGTCCCAGCTGTCACTTCTCCCTTACTTCCCTTGCCCATCACAGGCAACTACAGGTGCACCTTTGTATTTTATCCTCAATAATAAGTGGCTAGAGGTACCCTACGTATTAAGTAGCTAGAGATGTCCCCGACTGAAGCCAGATTTGGTCAGTGAAATGCCAAGATCCAGGGGAGTAATCTCTCATTTACGCTCTCATCAGGACTCTGCATAGGTAAGGCAGGAGGGAAGCATTGGGGAGGGGAGTGAGACGTCTTTCCATCATCAAGCACCTGTAGGCACGTGCCTACAGTGCCTTATGGTAAATCCGGCAGTTGGCAGTGGCCCATGCCGCCTGATGAACCTGTGTCATGGGGCTACGGGGGCCACAGGAGCAGTCAGTGGGGGCCCACCTCAGAGGTCCGGTGGAGTGGGGGCTGACTTTGCTTGCTGGATGGAGTGAGGGCCCCCAAGTTAATTTTGCCCCGGGGTCCCCACGTGGCTTACATTGTCCCTGTGTTCCCCTATGCAGAGTCGAGGTCGCAGAAGTGAGAAGACTCTCATGTAATCCAGCCGGCCCGAGTCTCCCATCCGATGTGACCACTGTGGCCACAGCTCACACTCTACTTCCTGCAGGAGAACCCTTTTTGTATTCTAAGGTGGGAGGTCGTTAAGAGAAGGTGGCTTCTAGGCTCCTTTACAGCCAATAGGCTGCAGGTACCTGCCTAGACTGCCTTGTGGATGATCCTGCTCTGGCCCTGTATACTGTACAATGCATGATTTGTTTTTTTCTTGCCCTATTCTGTGTCCTGCAGATCGGGGGCTTTGGAACTAAATCTTACCAGCCAGAGTGCTAGTAACATGTGATGTTGTTTTTCATGATCTATCTGATAAAGTTTTAACATGATTTTTGTAATCTAACAGAGAATGGCAGATAAATTCCAGACCGTAACAATGTAATGGCTGTATATTCCATTCTACTTCCAGATACACATTCTGTGGTTCTGACAAGGTACACTCAGGGAAGAGCCACAGCCTGAGCGCCTGCCATGCTGACCTCACTGCAAAACAATTAACATAATAAAATTCACTGATGAAAAGATGTTGACTTGTTCCTTCAGCCTCTGATTTCCATATATATCCATGATGGGACAATTGCTGTAACCTGTATGAGTGTATGAGCATTCTTATCTTTCATTGGCGTGCTTGAAATAGAGGTATGATGAAAAATGGGTGCAGGGTAAAGTCAATATAAGTCTAAGCGATAAAAACCGTTGTGAATTGGGTGCCAAATGAAAACTAAAAAATATTTGCAGTGGTAATAATGATGATAAAAAATTGGTAAATGTTACCGATATGTTACTAAACCTAAACCTAACCCTACTCTCACACAGAACCCTACCCCCTCCAATGCCTAACCTTAAAACCCTCCTTTCCTCCTGACGCCTAACCCTAAAACTCCCCTACCTGACGCCTAACCCTAATACCCCCCTTCTTGATGCCTAACACTAAAGCCCCCTTCCTGACGCCTAACCCTAAAACTTCCCTTCCTGAAACCTAAATGTACCCCTTTCTGACACCTAACCCTAAAACCCTCCCTTCCAGATAACTAAACCTAAAACCACCTTCCTGACGCTCAACCCTAAACCCCCCCTCCTGATGCCTAACCTTACAACCCTCCCTTCCTGACACCTAACCGTCAAACCTTCCTTCCTGACACCTAACTTTAAAACCCCCTTCCTGACGCCTAACCCTAAAACCCTCCCATCCTGACGCCAAAATTGAAAACCCCCATTATCTGACGCCTAACCTTAACCCCCCCCCCCCGTTCCTGACGCCTAACCCTAAAACCCACCTTCCTGACGCCCAACCTTAAACCGCCCTTTCTGACCCCTAATCCTAAACCCCCGCTACAAATAACTTAAATGCAAAAGACATTACATTTTAAAATATAAAAAGCATACATTTAAAAAACTATAATTTTTTAAAACAAAAGTCAGTTGTACAGGCCCTGCACCCAGATTTCTGCTTTGGCGCCCAATAGCCAATATTTGCATTAGTGCTTATGGCGGCGGCCAAATTTCCTGCTCCCCTTGGTCTGTTTACTTATGCTTCACACTAGAGGAACGTAAAGTGTACCTCAGGCGAACCTCAGGTTAAAAAATACCTACTTGCCTAAGAAGAGGGAAGCCTCTGGATCCTATAGAGGCTTCCCACGGCATCCTTCTGTTCCCCGTTGCCGAGTGTGGACCCCTCCCCCTTCCAAAGAATGAAGATCGGTGCCGCGCTCCTCTTCAGGCACATGTGCAGCTATAGTGCACCTGCACGATTACGGCTACGCCTGGTCAGTAGGCCAGAGTCGGTACTCCGTGCTACTGCGCAGACCTGGATGTGCTTGGGCAGCTGCAGCATGGCTGTGGTTGTGCCTGAAGAGGAGTGCAGCCTGGATGTACCCGGAGGGTCTCAGTGAGCGGCAGCGAGGTCACAGGATGCCTCTACAGCATCCAGAGGCTTCCCTCTTCTTTGGTGAGTATTATTTTTTTTTTTTTACCCGATGTTCGCCTTGGGTTCCTTTAAAGGGGTTCTGTAGGGGCTTCCTGTGGATAAAAATCGCCACTTACCTGGGGCTTCCATCAGCCCCCTGTAGCTGTTATGTCCCACGCCGTCCTCCTCCGATCACCCGTTCCCCGCCGCCGGCACCAGGCATTATTCGTCTATGTCATAGCCGAATAATGCGCGCTGCCATTCGCGTCATCGGAAGCTTACTGCGCAGACGCAGTACGAAGGTTTCTTGTACTGCGCCTGCGCAGTAAGTTTCTGATGACACGGGCATGACATGGTGGTGAGCGAGCACGGCCGCGCAGCCGCAGTTTGACTGCGTGCTGCACTAGACCGGGGCCGGCGGCAGGGAACGGCGCATCGAAGGAGGATGGCGTGGGACATAACAGCTACAGGGGGCTGATAGAAGCCCCAGGTAAGTGGCGTTTTTTATCCACAGGAAGCCCCTACAGTCAGAATCCCTTTAAAGGTAACTTGACGTCAGAGGAATATGAAGACTGCCATATTCATTCTCTAAGGCTCCACTCTCACTCGGGCACTTTCAGTCCATGTTTTGCGCTTTGCAGGTCGCCGGTGATCAGCAAAGCAATGCAGCACAAATAATCCTATGTAATTATTCACCTTGTGGCACAATTGCAATTTTAGCAAATAGCAATTGTGCTGCACGCAGCATTTTCCCGCCGATTGCGTTGCGATTCTCCTTTACTGGAAAAAGGATCGCAAAACGCAATTGTAGACAAATTGCAAAAAATGCAATGCAAAATTGTGATCACAATAGCTAGGTGATTGCAATTTGTGGCTCCAAATGTGAATGGGGCCTTATAATGCTAGATGCCTTACTTATGTGCTGATGCTCTGCCTCTAATACGTTAAAGATATAGTCAGTATTTCCCAACTGTAAAATCTTTCCTCACCCTGACTTTCTTCCTGAATTTTATCACAGGTGGTGGCATCTTTAGTCCTGGTAGGTGCAACTCTGCGGAATGTTTGTTTGCTGAGCGTTCTGAAGCCAGTAAAAATGTGCTTGGCCTCCCAGAATGCTATGGGAGGAGAGTTCCGCATAGCTAAAGCTGTGTACACACTTGAAAGATTAATGAAAGATATCAGACCAATTTTACCCCCTTCCGTGTAGTATGAGAGCCATACTCTACCCAGTCTGTTCTATTGAGCTGAACTCCCCATCAGATAAAAATCTTTGCAAGATGATGTGCACAAAGATGCTGTACAGACACAAAAGATCAGTATCTGCAAAAGATCTGTTCCTGCCAAAGATCCGTTCCTGCAAATTGCATTCATAGTCTATGATATCTGCAGATCCTCATACACACCTTGTTTAACTGACATTCATCTGCAGATCAGATCCACCCGGATGGATCTTCAGATCTGCAGATGTTGTAGCATAATGGTATGTACACACTTGCGACTACGGTCGTTTGAAACAGCAGCTTAACGATCGGTCAGCCGACAATCTGGTAAATAACTTTACCAAACGATCATTAAGTACAACGATGAATAAACGATATCGGCAGGATGAGAGAATCCAACAGGACGGATCATATTGAACGACAATTGTTACAAAAGTATAGTGTGTACAGTTATCTGACGAGAACGATCGTTACAACGGCCAATGCACCTGCGTTGGATTCTGCTCAGCTTCCGTACTTCCTGTGCAGCGCGGCCTGTAAAGATTGTTACATTACAAATTTCAAATAAACTTTGTTTGCAAGTTAACTATCATATATTTGTATGTATTGTAACCCCATGTTTGTGTTTTTTTTACCGTTTTTTTCTGCGAGAATGATCGTTAAAATGTGTATGATGATTGTTGCATCCCATCGTTGCATTCCAATCGTTCCAATATTGTTCGTCTGGTAACTATCGTTCCTTGTAAACGATTGTTATTGCAAGTGTGTACGTAGCATAAGTCACTGGCCCCGACTGAGCTTACTGATCAGATACTTTGACTCCGGTCTAAAGTTGCCCACATATCTAGCGATGTGCGGGCAGTTGGGATGGTCAGTGAGAAGAAGCAAATATTTTCGATTTGATGCGGGATTATGCAAATTTTGTATGCAAGTTTATGCAGCTTGAAATGCACTAGTCAAATTGTACCTGACCTGGATTTGATTGATTCATGTTTAACCATTTCAGCCTTCAGTGTTTTTTCACCTTATGCATCCGAGCAATTTTCACTTCCCATTCATTTGTCAATAACTTTATCACTGCTTATCACAGTGAAATGATCTATATCTTGATTGTTTTCGCCACCGGCATCAATAAGACTGTCTTTGGATGGTACATTTTGCTAAGAATTCTTTTTTTCCAAATGCATTTTAACAGGAAAATTTAAGTGGTATAAATCCCTGACATAATATTCAATAAAAACATGTTTTCCTACTTTTTATATGCCATACGGTTATCATATTTGCATTTGTGCATAAGTATAATTATTCATTTAGAAATTACAAGTTCCCAAAAGTACAGTTTTTTTTTTTTTTTTTGCTCTGAGAGCTGCCTTTGCATTTTATTTATAACTAGTTTTATTCAACTTGTATTGAAGGCAGAAATGCTTTGAGTGTCTGTCTTTGTCCAGGAGCTTCTCCACAGTCAGAGAATGTCACATTTCTCACTTGACACAATTAAGTAAACACAAGATAACATTATCTCCACTTCGGATGCGTCCTGCTTTCTCTGCACTGAACTTTCAAGCCCTGTGTTTAACTAATTGAATGCTGTTCTAGTAATAAAAAATGGTGGTAGTATATAATATGCTGTAAATAATTTTTTAAGCAAAGAAGAAATGCTGGGTTTCATTTTTTAAAGCGGCATATAACCCAGCATTTCATCTTTGCTCTAAAACATTATTTGCAGCATATTATATGCAACCAGCATTTTTTTTTACTAGAACAGCATCCGAAGGGTTTCACACAGAGCTTGAAAGTTCAGTGCAGTGAAATGTGGACGCATCCAAGGTTGTAGATTGTTACCTTGTGTTTACTTAAATGTATCAAGTGAGGAATGTGACACATTCTCTGACTGTGGAGAAGCTGCTGGAGACAGAGAGACACTGAAAGAATGTCTGCATGCAATAGAGCAATGAATAAAACCAGTTATTAATAAAATGCAAAGTCCGCTCACAAAGCAAAACACTGTACTTTCGGGAACCTATAATTTCTAAATGAATAATAATTTTTATGCTCAAATGCAAATATGATAACTGTATGGCATATAAAAATTTCATGGTTTTAAACCGCTTTAAGAAAAAAATGGAAAAAATCATTATTTTCTGCCATTATAGCTTTAAAATAATTCATGCTGCCATAATTAAAACCCACATATTTTATTTGCCCATTTATCCCGGTTATTACACCATTTAAACTATGTCCCTATCACAATGTATGGTGCCAATATTTTATTTGGAAATAAAGGTGCATTTTTTCAATTTTGCTTCTATCACTATTTAGAAGCTTATAATTTAAAAAAATAATAATAGTAATATACCCACTTGACATACATATCAAAAAAGTTAAGACCCTTATTAATTTATTTTAATTGTAATTTTTTTTTTTTTTAATTAAAAATTTTATTTGGGTATTTTTTGGAGTGTGGGAGGTAAACAATTAATTTTAAATGTAATTGATTGTGTCTATTAAAAAACAATGTATGTAGATGTAGTTTTCCTGTAAGCGAGCGATCATGCCTACAGGAAGTGAAGGGAGGACATGAAACCTTTTTTTTTCCTTTTTTTTTTTTTTTCTTCTTGATAGAAGCTGTCGGTCCTTTTTAATGGGGACTTAGATCATTAAATAGATACTATGTTCCCATTAATCTCCAGGCTAATGGGCGGTGGCACGGGAGTGCACGAGATCGGCCGCGGGAGCACGTGGCAGCAGCATTTTGGACGTAGCAGCTAAGTCTATGGTGACTAGGCACATAAGGACAGCTCATTGGGGAGATGTATATGGGTAATCTTCCACAGAACAGCCGCTGGGGGGTCCGCGCTCGCAGCTACAGTCTCCTCTCGCTTCACTTCCGCATAGTGACGTAAGCGGAAGTGAAAGGAGAGGGGACTATAGAGGCAAACGCGGACCCCCAGCAGCTGTTCTGCGGAAGATTACCACTATACATCTCCCCATTGAGCTGTCCTTATGTGCAAAGTCCCTGCCCGTGGAGTCCCCAGCATTGCCGTAAGATGAAGTAGGGAGATACACGTGGCTGTGAAGGTGCAAGGGAGAAAGCGGCTGAAGATGCTGCACCTAAAGGAGGAAGAGGAGAAGGAGGGTGGCTTTTCTTTTGTGTGCTGCTTTTCCTCTGGTGCTCTTCCCATTGCAGTTTGTGCCTTTTCTACATGTGCCTTCGTAAGGCAGTTGTCCCTACGTGGGTGTTGGCCTTTCCATGGCTCAATTTTTGTAGGCAGATAGAACAGATGGCATTGCTCTGATCTGAGGCAGACACAATAAAAAATTTCCAAACCGCTGAGCCCCCCTGGGGTGATGGCACTATGGTGGCAGCAGCAGCTGACGTTGAAGGGCATGTTGGCTGGCTGTCCATGGGTGGCGATACATGGCGGCGGACACTGCCACCAGCTGTTTCTGATGACAGGCTCCCCCTGCTTCTTTCAGCAACTCGTCTACTGCTCTCTGACTCCCCCTCTGAACTGTCCCCTTGGTCATCTCGTCTCTCAGGAACCCACGTGGCATCCGTATCATCGTCATCATAATCATCCTGCCCAGCTTCGCTTGCCTCAGACACCTCCAAAACTGCACCAACAGCCGGTACTTCATCCTCCTCCTCCTCACACGTTACGTCCATAGTGTCGCCTAACTCAGACATATGAGGTGGTGTAACTTGCTTAGCGCCTTCATCTGGTTGTAACAATATTGGCTGTGCATCAGTGATTTCCCCACCAAATATCTCCTGTGAACTGTTAAATGCAGCAGATGTGGTTCTTGTAGTAGCGCTGGTGGCTGCGGAAGATGAGGTGTTCTGTGTTAAATAGTCAACCACGTCCTGACAATCTTGGGAGTTGATGGGATGTGCCTTCTTTTGAGCACTGTACTTTGGTCCAGGGCCGTAGAAAATCACATCAGCACAACCTCGCACAGACCTGCCAGGTGGCCTTCCTCTGGGTCTGCCTCTACCTGTTTTGTCCATTTCGGGGGGGGGGGGATCAAGTGAAACGTATGCACTGACTTGACTATTACAATGTGCAGTCACACAGATGCAGTTAACAGGTATGCACAGAGTGGTATAACACACTGGCCTCAATTCACGGAGCTTTATCAAACACTTTATCAAACGTTTGATAATTTACTTCATGGGTAAAACCTAATTTTGAATTCACTAAGGTGTTATATATTTATCGAATGTTTGACTGATAAAATGTTCAACAAGTATATAACACCTTAGTGAATTCAAAATTAGATTTTACCCATGAGGTAAATTATCAAACGTTTGATAAAGTGTTTGATAAAACTCTGTGAATTGAGGCCACTGTGTGCACTCACATAGGTAGGTGGGTGCAGTGAACACAACAGGTAGGTATATGCAGTGATGGGTATTACAAATGTGCACCTGTCACACACATGTACCGTGAACAGGTACAGTGACTGGTGGTATTAAGTATCACACTGTGTGCGCTCACATAGGTAGGTGGGTGCACTGTGAACAACAGGTAGGTATATGCAGTGATGGGTATTACAATGTGCACCTGTCACACACACAGCTAGTCACTGATTTTGCTGGGCCTGCCGCCTGGCAGTGGCACACACAGTAGGAATTACCAAGGCTGTCTATGCGACATAAGTGTCTGTGGGACACACACACACACATACACACACACACACACACAAAAAGATCACAAGAACAAGATTAGCTCTCAAAAGAGCTGTTGGGGGGTGCTTTTTAGCAATAACAATCAGCCAGGAGCAAGCTAAGAAGCCTGCAAGAGCCTAACTAAGCTTTCCCTATAGGCCGCTGCTCAGCAGCTCTCCCTTCTCTAATTACTGCAGGCACATGAGTGAGTGAAAAGCCTGACGCTGCCTGCCTTTTATAAGGGAGGGTGGGGCTCCAGGAGGGACTGTAGCCTGATTGGCTACAATGTGCCTGCTGTGATGTAGAGGGTCAAAGTTGACCCTAATGATGCACTATGGGGGCGAATTGAACTTCCAGAAAAGTTCATGTTCGCTCGCGAACTCAAACCACCGAAGTTCGCCTGGAACAGTTTGCCGGCGAACTGTTCGGGCCATCTCTACTAATAACTTGACCACCCCAAGAGTTCAACTAAAAACTTTTGGAACCAGAGCTTTCTGTCATGCTGTACTTTCCCTTTGGAATGATTTGCCACACCCAATCAAGACAGCTCCAACCCTGGAGGCGTTTGAATCAAACCTGAAAAGGCATCCATTTAGTCTGGCATTTATGATCACATAACTTTTCCCCTATAACACATCACTACGTACTGATCTGAGATAAGTGTATACACTTTGGGTCCTATGGGAGAGAAGCCTTTTATAAATGTTTTGTTGTTGTTGTTGACTGACTCAACACTGAGAGGGGAAGTCTTCCATGAGTTGGCAGTGGTAGGTTTAGCAGCTATAAGAACATGGATAGGTAACTGAAATTTAGCATTTGTGAGCTTAGGTGGCTTGTCTCCTAATGCAACTGCAGGTGTTATAGAGAAGCTCTGAAACATTGGCCATTAGAACCCAAATCAAACTTCATTAGTTCCTCCAGGGTAAGATAATACCTAAACATCACCTTGTACTGTACCATCACCATGGAGTAGGGAAGGTCGCTGGATTCCGTGGAATTAAAATATCCGCGATTGCGGCTGGAATTTGGTGATTCCGGTTCCGTTGCGACGGAACGGAATTGCTATAGCACTATGACGGAATTTCCGCGGAAAAATGTCAAATTCCGCGGAATGCACCTTTTTTTTCCCCACCAAATGGATTTCTGCCTAAGAATAAGAATTTTTGCTCGCCAGACTTACAACTTCCACCCAAATCTCCCCTCCTCCCCTCCTTGTCTTCCAGGGAATTGTAGGATGTCAAAAGCCAGCTCACATACATTGGCCAGGAATCGAACCCAGGTCTAGTGCTTGGAAGGCAGCTCTCCTCACCACTATACCACCACCAACATTACATGCTGAAGCCAGCCTAGCATGTAGCATTGTGATATATCCAAGAGAAAAAGGAGCTTGCTTAGGGATTAGAATGTCAAAAGCCAACTCACATATATTGGCCAGGAATCGAACCCAGGCCTACCGCTTGAAAGGCAGCTATCCTAACCATTATACCACCAACACAACACACTACAATACTACATGCTGAAGCCAGCCTAGCATGTACCATTGTGATATACCCAAGACAAAAATGTGCTTACTTAGGGAATTGTAGGATGTCAAAAGTCAGCTCACATACATTGGGCAGGAATTGAACCCAGGTCTACTGCTTGGAAGGCAGCTATCCTAACCATTATACCACCAACACTACATGCTGAAACTTCTTGGAGCAGACTTACTTCCTCCCTCCAAAAGACACACATACACGGAGGAGGAGCTGCTGTATATGTATGTTACATATAAAAGAGGGGGCCAGGCGCGGCCCACTGATGACACCAAGTGAGGTATTTTCCTCAGGAGGCGGAAGCCTGGGGGCGGCGCTAGGCAGGACCAGGAAGTGTGTGTGACCTGCCATCATCCAGCTTACAGCCGCCCGCCTGGCCGTGGGGGGGGCACTGTGAGGAGAGCAGGAGGGGGATGCAACCAGGAAGGGGGGGGGGCAGTGGGCACAGTAGTGGGGAAGGTAGTCCGACCCCCACTCCCTCACCTGGGTTCCCCCGTCGGGCTGCACATAAAATGGGAGTGGGGCTGCTGCACATGGAAGGGAAGTCACAAGAACTTTGTCCTAAAGGTGCAAAAAGGATAAATCCGGCCTTAAGCAATAATGATGTCTGATTGTTTTATAATATCAGCGAATTAGGTTATTTCAGCGCGCGACGCTGGTGCGCTGTAGCTGGATGCCGTCATAGCAGCAATGCTATGCTGCACGGCCCACGTATGCATCACTGTGGAATGTTTGATTACTGTGTGTTCCAAAGTCAATAGAAATAATACCTGAACTGCCAGAGCACTCTGGAAGGAGAATTCCACATCAGCCTTGATAAGGTGTCAGTAGGAGGGCGAGGCTACATACCAAGGGCCAGGGCCAGTTTTAGACTTTTTGCTGCTTGAGGCAAACCTGTGAGGATATGCACCCCTTCCCTATTTGGAATGATGCACAGCACCCGACAATTTGCACGGTGCGAGTTTTGTTATATAGTTCTAATATACCATGTAATATTTCTTCCAGGGCCTGATTCAACATAAGGCACTGTAGGCATGTGCCTACAGGTGCATGATGATGGAAATACGGCTCACTCCCCTTCCCGAGGGCCTCCCTCTCTTCTTTCCCTGTGCAGATGCCCAAGTCGAGTTTAAATGAGAGGCTACTCACCTGACTCTCAGCATCCCACTGATGATAACTACCTTCTACCTCTAGCAACCTAATTCTGTGGGTCACCTCTAGCTACTTAATACTGAGAGAACCTCTGGCTACCTAATACTAAATGGCACATGTAGCTATGCCAGGAAACAGAAGTAAGGGAGAAGTGACAGCTGGGCCAGCCAGCACACTTGGGGTGCAGTTCGGTGGGTGGTTGTAGATTCATAGAAGGCAAAGTCTAGGGTGCCAAGAGATCTGTGCCTATAGGCTCCTGTGATGTATATCTGGGCCTGATTTCTGCTTTATTTGATGTGCTCAGTCAGTAAAAGAGCATATGCAACTACCTGAGACATGACGTGCTGCAGCTCAACACAATGACACACTGGCTGACAAAAAAACAGCTCACGCTCAGCCAGTCGGCCGTCCTCCATTCCTCCTTAGTCAGGACAGCATTACCACTTCCTCCCTTATGCTGTGAAAGTCAAATGAACCACTGCTGCTCTCTTGCCTCCCCCCTCCTCACTCACTGTCAGATTCCTCACACAGCACAACAAGCTGCTTTCCCCAAATGATGACCTCTTCACTTCACTTCCTTCTCGCTCAGGGCCGGATTTGTACTTTCTAGTGCCCTAGGCCTGCTGTCACCAAGCGCCCCCCCCCCCCCCCCCCAAAAAAAAAAAAATTGTCCAACATTCTGACTAGCGATCATTGGTTTGAATGGGCTCATCTCAGTTGTGCTGCTCTGCCCCATTCAACAAATAATTCCTGTAATTTGCGCTCCTGCCCGAATGTGCACAGCAGCCGATAGTGTTCTGGGCGTGCATACTTGAGAAATGACGCTCGATGTATGACTGGTACTTGTCAAGAATGCAAGGAGAGAAGCCCATCCAAAACAGAGAACAGGTAAGTAGCAAACATCCTATCAAGACCCACTTTGGATGTTCTGTTGTAATTATAGTGGACCTGAACTCAGAACTTCCTCTCTGCTCTAAAAGATATGCAACAATATAACCTTCCAATAAACATTTTTGTTACAGCTGATACAAATCCTGCAATAAATCTGCAGTGTGTCTACTTCCTGCTTTTATGGAAGCAGACATATTTTTAACATCCTGTGCTTTTCAAATGAGCTTAGATGTTGTGGCAGTCAGATGACAGTGTAGCGATCAAATTACTACTTGTGACACAGAGGAGGGGGAATTAGGCTCTCGAAATACATACATGGTACATATCTGTTTTCCTTCTGTCCTGTGCAAGAGTCCAGCTCCACTTTAAAGCATCTGAATGACATTTATTTATATTTGCTGAAAAATCTATGCATCTCTTTTGAATGCTGAATGTACATATGGTGGTATGCTCTAACATATTGGCAGTATACGGGAACAAAGTCTGAAGAAGGCTTATTTAAATTGCCTTTAAAACGTTTTTTAGGGTAAATGAGGCATGTAGTATCATGTTTTTTTTAATGATGTGGGGACTTAAAATCCCTCTCTCTCTCTCTCTCTCTCAGATGGGAAATCCGAGTTTGCTCGGATAGTGCTATTCAGATTTTAAAAAATATCCGAATTGCTATTCAAAGTTCGGATAGTGGAAAAAGTTCAGATTATCTGGGTAGTTCGGATACCCAAATATTGGATGAGCACCACTGCTCAGGTGTCATTTAAAATGACAGTTTAGTAATGAAAGGGAAGAAAACAGCATTTTTTTATCCTGCAGTCTCATAGATGGCAGGAGCTGGAGGACAGAAAATGAGTCAGGAAAGAGTTAACTAAGGAAGAGAAGCAACCACTGCTACTAGGAAAACAAAAGAAAAACAGTCATAAATTAGGATTAGATCAATTAACAACTGCTGGGGTCAGTGTCAAAGCTGTAAAAGAGGTGAAGAAACTGCAGAGCTCACTGATGTTTGGAAATGCCTGCATTAAAACTCAGCGGAACTTAGTTCTATCTGCTTTGTAATGAAAATCTCTGGTATTTCTCACATCGATCTGTAAGTCTATCATACAAAGAAAGGAATGGATTATCAGGTGACCGTTATGATTGATCCTGATTGTTTTAACACATCAGGAAGTGTGTGAGAGAGATGCAGGGATTGGGGAACTCTGGAATTCAGCTTTTAGTGCAGAGCAGGGCGCTGGCTGGCTGCGCTGCGGGACCAGAAGAGATGATTTACTTTGACATATGACCTCTTCTCTCTCCAAGTCATGCCGCCCTTCTTATCTTATCTAATTTTATCGCCCTAGGCCGTGGCCTTTGGGCCTTCCCAGAAATCCGGCCCTGTTCTCGCTTCCCCTCCTACTTTGACTGCATGCTGTAAGTGTAAACACACAGTACAAACATGCTGCCCCTGTAATCTCTGCGCCCAATGGGAGTGTTTTATCTTGCTTCATGAGAGAACCAGCCCTGTACATACCAATATGCAGGATTAGAAGTGTTTCTAATGCTGAAACCAGGATTATTAACTTAAAACTGGGTATCCTGAATAACTTACTATTGTTTTACTATATGTCACTAAAGATCTTCTTTAACCAAAATATGAATAGCAAAAACACTATTAATGGCATCTGCTCATTTTGATTAGAGTGTACTTGCCAACACAGCTCATACTGCAGGTCTGATTGTACCAAGATGACGGTAATGTGCTATCTTCACGGTTCTAAACTAAGGTCAAATTTTGCAGTGTACATTACTAGTGGACATGTGAAGATAAAACAATAACATATTAATCTTGTTTAACAACACTTAAGTAGATACACAGAACCGGTACTGCAACTGTCGATCAACATGCACAGAGACTAAAGTAGGTTGCCTCTTGGAGGATTAGTAACGGGTCATGCTACAAATAGCGTGCTCAGGCTTGAAAACAGCAGGTCATGGTAAGCAGAATGCAAGAGGAAAGTCGGCACATGCAAATGCGTAGCAGTAAAAAAGCTTTATTCTTGCGGCTTCATGCGGTTAGCATAACGACACAAAGTTGATAAAAATTGTCCTACCCGTTACTCCATGTGGCTGTGGGGTGAGGTGGGAGCAGTGGGGGCCGCCTTACGACCGTTTCGCTCTCTTGAGCGTCTTCAGAGGCGATGCGCACGCCATATTGTGGGCTCTCGCCGTATATATTATGTGGGAAACTACCCATGGTGCTGGGCGTGCGGGTCCCCGCCGTACGTCCTCACCTCCGGGAGGTTGCCGTCATCTGGCGCCTTCCGCCCGGAAGCTCGGGCGTTCCACACTGGCTGCAGCACCTGCGCACATAGCTCTGTGCGTCTAACAGTGCTGCAGCCACTAGATGGCAGCAAAGCGTAGGAAAATGCTAAACTGCGTTTCCGTGTGTCCTGTCAAGCAAACACGGAAAACCACAGCCTTGCAAGCTCTAAAAAGATAAAATGTGTTACATGGCATAAGTTATAACGCAATAATGTCCCTCAAAATGGCCAGGATGATTGGTAATACTCTCATTAGTAGTGCATAGATACAAAGCACTACCCATCTAATATTGAGTATATTAAAATTGGACGCCAAAGGGGAGGGGGACAAGAAGAGAGAAGAGAGGGAACAAAAAGGTCTATGGGAGGGAATTGATTTGTATTATCATAACTTGATGGGGGCACATGAAATTATGGCCTTAACCCCAAAGCCCCAACGGGTGCTCAAATGATATCAAACCCTCTAATCCAAATTTGAACCCTACTCACCCCTCATACCACTGGTTTTTAACAGGCAATCAAAGGGGACAATTGCGTGTAACATAGTATAAAAACAGCATATTAACATTAGGGAAGGACCACCTAACTATCTGAACCTGCAGTCCAGTGCGTGGGTACACTAACTAGGGATCCAGGAAACAGGCCATATCGATATGGTCGGTCAGACCCAATGCTCCCATTGCATCGGTCTGGATTATCCAGCGAGATTCTTTTCTTAATAGCAGTTGTTCTCTGTTGCCTCCTCTGGAAGGTAGATTGATTGGCTCTAAACCTACAAATCTTAAACAATTTAGGTTGCTTTGATGGTCTGCCCTTACGTGTTCTATCAATCGGGGCGAGCCCTTACCTGAACCAATCGATCTCACATGGTCCTGAATTCTTTCTTTTAACTTTTTAGTAGTCATGCCTATGTAGAATTGGTGACAGGGGCACCAGATAACATAAACTACATATTTTGTTTGACAAGTAATTAGGGTACTAAATTTCTTATCTATTGGACCTAATTGTATACGGGGACATTGCTTCATGAGAGGACAGACCGAGCAGCGCCCACACCTATAGTTACCCTTGGGTTGCATTTCCTCTAACCAATTTCTACCTCTTGACGTTTTATACTCATTTCTTGTAATTTTGTCTCCTATCGTGGGGGCCCTCTTAAATGAAATCAACTGTGGCTGTTTATAAATAGCTCCTAAAATGGGGTCTCTTTTAATGATCTTCCAATTATTCAGGATGCTATTTCTAACTTCTTTGTGCATGGGAGTGTACTCAAAAGTGAATGTTGCTCTTTCGTCTTTACTCCTATCATCCTTTATACCCCTCTTCCTCTGTAGAAGATTAGCCCTGTTGGTGTGTCTAGCTTTGTTCAGAGCTTGTTCAAGTTTTTTCCCGTCGTAGCCCCTCTTTTCCAGGTTTACTTTCAATTCCTGTGCTTGTTGCTCAAAATCTTCATCTCTCATATTGTTCCTTCTCAATCTTAAAAATTGGCCATATGGTAAAGATCTGAATGTGTGTTCCGGGTGGTAACTTTGGCGATGTAGGAGGGAATTGCCCGATACTGGCTTTTTGTAGCCCCTAGAGATTAACTTTCCCTCCTGTATGTCTAAAATTAGATCTAGGTAGGGTACCTGTTTATTACTGAATTCATATGTGAACTGCATATTATGCTTTCCACTATTTAGGTAGTTAAAAAACTCTAAGAAGGCGTCCCTTGTCCCGCTCCAGAACACCAGGACATCGTCCACATATCTGGACCATCTCCTGAGGCAGTTGTTTAAAGTGAACCCGATGTGAAAATAAACTGATGAGCCATTATATTTATCCTTCTACTCATAAAAATTAGTTTTTAACCACTTCAGCTTTCAGTCGTTTTTCACCTTATGCATTCGAGCAATTTTTACCTCCCATTCATTCGCCAATAACTTTATCACTACTTATCACAATGAATTGATCTATATCTTGTTTTTTTCTGCCACTAATTTGGCTTTCATTGGGTGGCACATTTTGCTAAGAATTATTTTTTTCTAAATGCATTTTAATGGGACATAGGAAAAAAAGACTGCTGCACTCACATATAGTCCCAAATGGGAGCAGGGAAGTTCAAAGCCAAATAATCCAAAAGTAATGGTAAAAATCCCGCTGCACCAGATGGTAGGGTAAAGTGAAAAAAATCTTTATTCTGTTACTCCATGTCAGTGTTACAGATAAAAGCTCACGCGTATCGGAGAAAAAGATGGCTCCTTAATCATAGCTAACAAACACATGCATTACATCAGTTATATAGCAAAGAGAAGGCCCCACCCACACAGGTGTCCATTTTGGCCTTAAAGTTACAGACATCACAAATTTAAAATGGTATAAACCAATATGTTATACTGAAAGTACATATAAAAACACACATGCAAAAACACATCATGTTGTCGCAAATCTTTTCTTATGAAATATTTATTGATTAATTAATCACAATTTCTATTTGTATGTATGAAAACCAATTGCTACATCCCTATTAGAGATGGAAGAAAGACCTGGGGGGGGGGGGGGGGGGGAGGAGAAGAGAAGGGGGGGAAGGGGGAAGGGGAAGAGGAAGGAAGGAGACAAAAAGTGAATAAGAAGAGCCAGCCGGAAAGCCAGAAAAGCCAGAAAATAGAAGCCAAAGGGCTCAGGGTGTTGGCGCTTGATGCAAGGGGAGGAAAACAGGGAAACAGGGAAGAATCCCTATTCGAGATTATCTATTGTAGAATGTATTGAGGTCCATTCTGGAGTTGAGTCCCATAGGGGAACGTGTTCCCAATTTCCAAATCCAGAATGCCTCTCGTTTCAAAAGTCTGTTGTATAAGTTTCCCCCCCTTGCAGAATGCGCCACCCTTTCTATGCCTTGGAATTGAAACCCAGACATATCACCCATATGAACCGAATAAAAATGTTTAGAAACACTGGAAGCACTGGTGACATAGGCGACATTCCTCAAACATCTGCCCGCACCGTTATAGTGCTCTGAAATTCTTTGGCGAAGAGGGCGGGTGGTACATCCCACATATTGTTTTTCACACCTCGTACACGTAACCAAATAGACAACGTTGCAGGTTTGACAATTAATATACTGTCTCATGTCATAATTATTATGTCTGGAAAGTGAAATTACCTGACGTGTTTGGTTATGTACCCTACAATACCTGCAGGTATTATATCCACATTTATAAGACCCTTTGTGTGCCAACCATGTGGGCTGAGGCCTGTCCACACTCTGGAATAGGCTAGGGGACAGACTAGTGCCCAAAGTAGGTGCACGACGTGAGGAAAAACCACAACCATCTGATAAAACAGCATAAAGTTTAGGATCGGAATGTAGGACAGGTAAGTATTTTTTAATATTTATAATCTGATTTGTATTCTAAACTGTATGAAGTGACAAAGTTAACACCTCTGTTATGTTGTCTAAACTTACGTTTCGATCCTATAGCAAGTAGGTCGGCCCTTGTTTTCTGCAATACCCGATCTCTCACTGTCTTGATATGATTTTCTCGATACCCCCTATCAAGAAGTCTAGATTGTACTGAGTCTAACTCCTGGTGTATTTTAGTGGGGTCGGAACAATTTCTAGCTGCTCTTATCATTTCCCCATATGGAATGGATTTAAGTGTATGTCTGGGATGGCAGCTCGTTGCAAGAAGCAGCGAGTTGCCTGCACATTCTTTTCTAAAAGTTCTTGTCTGTATCTTCCGAGATGCAACCTGGCCAGTCAATATAAGGTCCAAATAACTAATTTCGGTGGCACTATGGGACATCGTGAAGGATAAGTTGAGATCATTATCATTACAGAATGTCAGAAATCTAGATAGTTCTAATTCAGGACCCTTCCACACCAGCAGCAGATCATCTATGTAGCTGGCGTACCAAAATAATGAATCAGAAAAGGGGTTGGACTCTCCAAAGATGCGGAGCTCCTCCCACCATCCCATGTACAAATTGGCCAGGGATGGGGAGAATTTGGCTCCCATAGAAGCTCCGCATCTCTGGAGATAGTATACCCCATCAAACATAAAATAATTACGACTAAGAAGATAATCAACTGCTAGGAGGAGAAAGTCACTGACGGTGGAGGAAAATGTCCCATATTTTCTAATCAAGCGCCAACACCCTGAGCCCTTTGGCTTCTATTTTCTGGCTTTTCTGGCTTTCCGGCTGGCTCTTCTTATTCACTTTTTGTCTCCTTCCTTCCTCTTCCCCTTCTCCCTCCCCCCTCCTCCCCCCCCCCCTCTCTTCTCCTCCCCCCCCCCCAGGTCTTTCTTCCCTCTCTAATAGGGATGTAGCAATTGGTTTTCATACATACAAATAGAAATTGTGATTAATCAATAAATATTTCATAAGAAAAGATTTGCGACAACATGATGTGTTTTTGCATGTGTGTTTTTATATGTACTTTCAGTATAACATATTGGTTTATACCATTTTAAATTTGTGATGTCTGTAACTTTAAGGCCAAAATGGACACCTGTGTGGGTGGGGCCTTCTCTTTGCTATATAACTGATGTAATGCATGTGTTTGTTAGCTATGATTAAGGAGCCATCTTTTGCTCCGATACGCGTGAGCTTTTATCTGTAACACTGACATGGAGTAACAGAATAAAGATTTTTTCACTTTACCCTACCATCTGGTGCAGCGGGATTTTTACCATTACTTTTGCATTTTAATGGGAATATTAAGAAAAAATTGGAAAAAACCTCATTATTTCTCAGTTTTCGGCCATTATAGCTTTAAAATAATACATGCTACCATAATTAAAACCCACGTATTTTATTTGCCTATTTGTCCCGGTTAAATTATGTCCCTATCACAATGTATGGCACCAATATTTTATTTGGAAATAAAGGTTTATTTTTTCAGTTTTGCATCCATCACTATTTACAAGCTTATAATTTAAAAAATAATAATAATATACCTGCTTCTCATGCATATTAAAAAAAAGTTCAGACCCTTAGGTAACTATTTGTTTTTTTATTGTAATTTTTTTTAAATTAAAACATTTATTTGAGTATTTTTTGGAGGGTAAACCGTTAATTTTAAATGTAATAAATTGTATGTATTTAAAAAAAATGTATGTAGATCTAGTTTTACTATTTGGCCACAAGATGGCTACAGTCACATTTTTTTTTAGTCCTGTATGCGAGTGCTCCCTCTTACAGGAAGTGAAGGGAGGACGGAAAACTTTTTTTTTCTTTAGAAAAATTGCAGCTTCTGAAAGAAGCCGTCTGTCTTTCTAAGGGGGACTTAGATCAATTAATTGGAACTGTGATCTCCGGGCTAACGGGCTAACGATCGCGTGCAGCAGCGCAGAAGAAGACTTTTGGACATAGCAGCTACGTCCAAAAGGCAAACGTAGTTAGGTATCCCATGGTTAACTCTTATATTTAAACATTTACAAAGTATGTTTTACTGACTCCAACCAGTGTCGCAGAGTTAGAAAAAGGTCACTAGCTCATGCATTTTATCTCTTCCTGTTCTCATTAGTTTTATTCTTCCAGGAAAACTTTTAGAGCTGTAATTTGCTTATCAGTGATGCTTATTACATTCCCCACAAGGTACAGGCGAGACAGATGCTGTCACTTCTATGTCTAGAAATCAAAAACTATTTCAGGCTGAAAAATCAAAGTAAAACAGCCTGGTTATTAATATGTTTTGTACTGTACATACACATGTTTATCTCATCATGTCACATATAGCCTCGGGTACACTTTAACTAAAATTCCATAGGTATAATGTAGCTGATACTTTTTTGTTTGCCTCCTGGGACAGGCATGGTGCAATGCAAGTCAAGAGACAGTCCTGTAATAATCTGACACTTAAGGCCAATGGGTACCGATTTAAAAATAAAAAAGTCAGATACTCACCTAAGGAGAGGGAAGACTCAGTCCTAATGAGACTTCCCTCTCCTCTCCCGGTGCCCGGTCCCGCTAAGGATCCCCCATAGCAGTATTCGACCAGTTCGGTCAAATACTGCCACTTCCGCCGCCAAAGGGAGGTTTCGGAAGTCTTCGGGAGCACTGCGGTGGCCAGTAGCAACAGAGTTTCATCAGTGTGAGCAAGAGCGCCTCTGTGAGTATTATACCTACTTATTAACCATATTCCCTTTGTGTTACAATACTAAACTATATTGGGCTCTCGATTATTTTTGTTTATATAGTGTTTGACAATTGAAATATCTGTATGTTTTTGGGATGTGGGAAGAAACTAGAGTGCCAAGAGGAAACTCATGCAGGTAAGAAGAGAACATACAAACAGTGGTGTAGCTAAGGAGCTTTGGGCCCCGATGCAAGTTTTACAATGGGGCCCCCCAAGCACTCTATACATAACAATTAATACGACGCACCAAAATCTGCCAATGGCAACTACAGTGTCAGAGGTGCAATAAGGGGCTGGGGAACGGTTTGTTAATGATTACCACTATTCAAAGTATCTATATGTAACGATCGGTGTCAGCAAGGACAGATTTTCTGATTATTGGTGATCTGCAGTATCACCAATAACAAAAAGTAGAAAGATACCGGGCACCAGCTGAATGCAAATGCTAATTTATTCACCAATAATACAGATGCTATACCTGATTATGTGGTGATCTGCAGAATCACCAATAATGCGAGTATAGCAAGACACAGGACAACCAGGTGTAAGATAAGTGTTTGGTGCAACAGTAAATATAGATAGAGATACCCACTCTCCCAGAGGAGCTGGTAGAGGGAGGTACCTCTATAAAACACTGGAATCAGCACTCCAGCAGGCTGGAGACGCAGATGAAGTAGTGATTGGATCACCCGAGGAGCGGGTGATGCACAGTAAGAAAGAATGTACTGTACTGTAGCTATCAACCTGAGAAGCGGGTGATTAAGACTGTACTGCAGCTATCAACCTGAGAAGCAGGTGATAGAGTGTACTGAGAATCCCTCAC
This sequence comes from Hyperolius riggenbachi, assembly GCF_040937935.1. Lineage (NCBI taxonomy): Eukaryota > Metazoa > Chordata > Amphibia > Anura > Hyperoliidae > Hyperolius > Hyperolius riggenbachi. The sequence continues at coordinate 69,475,707 of NC_090655.1, forward strand.
CAGAACTAAGCTCACTGGTGAGGGCAGGAGAGTCAGACAAGCAGATTCGGCAACACACAGACAGATACGGTACAAAAACAGAAGACAGAATCAGAGTAAGGCTCAAGCAGAGTCGGCAACAGGATCAGATAGGCACAGAATCAGTAGGCAGAAGAGTAGTCAAGGCTAGCAGAAGGTCATAAGGTCATAACAAATAATACAATTCAGTTAGTACTTTAAAGTGAACCTCCGAACTAAAAATCGACTCAGTAGCACTGAAAAAGCTTGGTGTTTCTTTAACAGAATCACAGCATCAGAACTTTGTTTCTCTTATCCAAGCCTCATTTTTAGCTGCACAGAAGAAAACTGCCCGGGCTTTTTTCCCCTGATGCTGTGAAAAGCATGATGGGATTTCTGATGCTGTTGCTTTCGTTCTGCTGTTTTGGTGCAAATTTTTTTTTTTGACATTTTGAATTTGACATTTGAAGCCTAGCGTGTGCAGCTGGGAGGGGTAATCAGGACACAGGACAGTTGGAATTGTGTCTCCTGCTCCTTGTCACCTCCCTTCAACCAAAAAGATGGCTGCCCCCATGACAAAGATGGCAGCCCCCATGAATCACAAACATTTGCCTGTTCTTTTAAGACAGGGTGGGTAAAAAATTATATTACCTATCTATTCTAATTAACATAACTAATGTAACTTAATGACAGTATGTTTGTTTAGGCTGAAGTTCCCCTTTAAGCTATCAACAGAATCTGGCTAAGTGTGGATCCCCAGCTCCTGCTGGTTCTAGCACACTTTGGGATCTGACTAAGGTCTGAGTGCTAACACGTAGCATTTGCAACAGCAGACGAAGAGCAACTGACAGGCAGGTACTATATATACCAAGAGCGCTCCACAGCGCCGCGCCAGTCACTCAGCCAATCCGTAGCACTGCTGGAGTCAGCTGACCGGCTGATCAGCTGACTCCCCTTCTACTCGCATAAAGGTCCTGTCGCGCGCGTGTAGCCCTCAGTCTATGTGCAACTGAGGGACCAGGAAAAACTCCAACATGTAACTGCGTGGCGGAGGCCGCCGGCTGAGATGCGGAGACAGCCGCCATGCCGCTTACCGCCGCGGCGGCATCTCCGCTATCTATTACACTATAGAAGTGATTATTATGAGCACAGGACCAAAAGAGAGCTAATACTGGAGTTGAGGGAGGTCCCTTCGGGGCCCCTCTGCCCCAAGGACCCCGATGCGGTTGCTACCTCTGCAACCCCTATTGCCAGGCCTCTGCATATAAACTGTGCAGACAGTGCCCTGGCTGGGATTAGAACCAGGGATCTAGTGCTGCAAGGCAAGAGTGCTGTTCACTACACCATTCAGGTGAGAGGTTTCGGTCGGACATAGTCAAAGATTATGTCACTAGCAGGGTGCACCTCGCGCAGGTATATCTTTCACTTTGCACGCCTGGGGGGAACCTGCACTCTGCTAGTGACATAATCCTTGATTAATTCCTGCTTAATTTGGTACTGCAGGCACAAGTGTGTACCATCATAGCCGGCCTTTGACCTCAGCAACGGGAGCGGTCGCTCAGGGCACCTATAGCTGTCTTACTATACAGGGGGCACCTATAGCTGGCTACCCATACTGACGGTACCTACACCTGACTTCCTACACTGGGGGCACCTATAGCTGGCTAACTATACTGAGGGAGGGCACCTACTCCTGGCTACCTATAATGAGGGCACCAACACCTGGCTACCTATGGAGGGAGACCTACAACTGATTTCCTATACTGGGGACACCTATGCTCGGCTACCTATATTGAGGGCACCTACCCATGAGATCCTACTGGGAGCAGCTACAGTATACCTGGCTACCTACCTATACTGAGTCTGAGGGTGTTTTTTTTGGGGGGAGGGGCGCTCTGTGGCTATAACACATGGTGCAAATTGTCAGTGCTGTGCTATCATTCCAAATAAATTGGGGGGGGGCTAACTGTCCCACTGATTATTTTTATTAATATTCCTAAAACATTCTAGTCTTCATTTTTATTCAGGATAATGCACTCTTTCTATCCATTTCGTGGTTATTTTTTCTATTATACATATGTGATGTATCACAGAGATCTGAGCATCTGACGTGATGAGTCACGACTTCAAAAAGGTTGGGAACCGCTGTCCTAGGAGGTAACTGAGGAGAAAAGGTGAAGTGCGTGTGTGTGCGTGCGTGCGTGCGTGTGTGTGCGCGCGCACAAAGAGGATGAAGGGGGGCGGAGGCACAAAAAACAGGTTTCACTCAGGGCGCTGTGAAACCTAAGGCCGGCCCGGTTTACCATTGCACTTGATTGGTCCGATGGACTGCCTGCTCACCATGTTAAGATGGCGGATTGCTGGCTGGGAGTGAGCATTTGCTGTTCACTACACCATCTTGTTGCCCATGTTCCTGCCTATCGCCTTCCCATTCTCTCCTCTTCACCTCCCCATTCTATGGGAGGGTGATGGGAAGGAACACACTGCCGAGCCTGCCTCTTCCTGTATGAAAATTTGACTTTAAAGTACGCTGACCATACGTCCCGCTTTACCTGGGACGTGTCCCGCCTTCGGGGTCCGCTGTCCCAGGCAGCATGAGGTCCCGGGAAACGTCCCGCTTTCAGCTGCGGGACGTCCCAGCCTCGGGACTCTGGCCAGCGTAATGAATGAACTGGCTGCGGCGTCTAATAGACGCCGAGTCAGTTCATAGCCCGCAGCCCCGCTCCAACCTCCTCAGTCTTCCTCTTCCGGCAGAGCAGGGCTACGGTGAGATGGCTGCCGAAGTCATGTACTGGAGACTATTTGTGTCTCCAGTACAGGGCTTCGGGTGCCATCTTGCCGTAGCCCTGCTCTGCCTGTCATCGCGGGAGATTTGCTGCAGGAGGATCGTCCGGGGAGCTGCGCACCAGAGTAGTCTTCTGTCAGGTGAGTAAATTCTTTTTTTTCCCCAGGTGTTGCCCACAATGCGTTTATTTTGTGCTGTCATGTTGCCCACAATGCGTTTATTTTGTGCTGACATGTTGCCCGCAATGCGTTTATTTTGTGCTGCCATGTTGCCCGCAATGCGTTTATTTTGTCTTGACATGTTGCCTGCAATGCGTTTATTTTGTGCTGACATGTTGCCCACATTGCATTTATTTTCTGGTGTCTGGGGTAACTGTTGCTGCATTTATTATTTAATGGTCATAGTTGGCTATGTTTGCTGCTTTGGGGGTTACGGTATACTATTAAATAGCATCACACAGTTTCTGCACTCCCATGATGCGAAACCTCGTTTGACCACATCATGGCGTAAACACTGCTTTCTTATGCCTCGCTGTTACATCATTGTTAGCTCCGCCCATACAATGTCATGGCCACGCCCATTTTTCAGTGCAGTGTGCTGCCCGCGCCGCAGCCCCCCATTTTTCGGTGCTGCGAACTCTATCTAAAGTGACCCTAAACAGTAGGTAAAATCAAAAATTTCACTTACCTGAGGCTTCCTCCAGCCCACCGTAGGCCGTGAGGTCCCCCGGCGTCCTCCTGGCTCCTCTCCTGGTCTTGCTGGCGGCTCTGTTACCAGTGACAGCCAGGCTGGGTGTCGGGCCGACACTTCCTGGATCTGGAAGCTCAGCGTCATCAGAGTTAGAAAACGGTGCATGCGCAGGACTGTCACGTGAACAATGCACAGCAGCCAATCTCCTTCATGAGCAGCTGCTCTCCATTTCTATTGGTTGCTCCCCATTCCATCTCCAGCCTCCTATTCCATATGCAGAAACTGCTTCTACATTTCCAGCTCATGGCCCGGGCCTTTGTAGCCTTTCCAGAAACGTAGCCCTGTTTGGAGGTAAGACGCCTGCTCTGCTAAATCCTAAACCTCATGCATACATTCAGATTATGTCACCATTGTCGATTGTTGGTTAATATATTTGTAAACACGATGGGTGAAAAATGATTAAGCAGCATCCTGTGGCACAAGGATAAAAAAATAAATAAAGAAAGAAATACTTGGCTGAAAAGCTACCTAGTCATTTGTTTTATTCCTCTTTTAAAAAGTATGAATGTGACCAGATGTTTTGATAGTTTTTAATTGCTATTTTCCAACATTTAAAAAAATTGCTTCCATAAAAATGTAATGTTATGAAATTAATAATAGCATGATAAGAGACCTGGAGGCACACAGACTCCCTCCCCTCTAGAGATGATGCACTTGTGGTATGACAAACTCCACCCACTGGCAGGGTGTTTAAATAAATAGAGATTTCTCCATATTATCTCTTATTGCGCTCAGTTCTTTGGCAAGGTGAGCAGTATAAGGGCAGTGTGACTTTTTATGTTTGCTCCTCTTCTGTCTTCTCTCCCCTGTATTTTCTCATCTGCCTATCCATCTATGTATTTATTATTATCAATATTTTTTAGTATTTATATAGCGCCAACATCTTCCACAGCGCAGTACAGAGTATATTGTCTTGTCACCTAACTGTCCCTCAGAGGGGCTCACAATCTAATCCCTACCATAGTCATATGTCAGTGTATGTATCGTGTAGTGTATGTATCGTAGTCTAAGTCCAATTTTAGGGGGAAACCTTAACTTATCTGTATATTTTTGGGGAAGTGGAAGGAAACTGGAATGCCCAGAGGAAACCCACGCAGACAAGGGGAGAACATACAAACTCTGTGCAGATAGCGTCCTGGCATCCAGGAGTGGTTTGGTTTAATTTCCCAGCTTTAACAGTGAGATCACGTTGGAGTAGTACTCCAGAGGACGTAACTCTGGAGGCAATATGAAATCTATAATTTTTTCTGCCCCTATGCCTAGTGGTGCTCGTTACAAGGTCAAAATTATAGATAGCCATAATTTTGGGCTGGAACGTTGAATTTTCAAATAAAAAACAGACATTCATAATCGTTTGCGATTACAAATGAGGATTATGAATGTACAGGAAATTGGACTCGTGAGTACTCAAAATTACGATTATAAGTTGGCAATTTTGAGTGCTGCTAATTTATAATAATGCTGCTAATAATGTTGCTAATTTATAATAAAATTTCAATGGCCATTTGATTAGGAAATGCTATGCAGCCGCTATATAGCTGTATAATGATCCCTGACCTATTTTTGGATCAATAAAAAAATGATGTTCAGAGTGTGGGAAATTAAAAAAACAAAACAAAAACAAAGTGATTTGGGGTCCCTCCTCCGAGCCTCCCAACCTCTGTGCAGATAGTGCTTTGTTCTAGCGCCCCAATTCGAACCAGGGACCCAGAGCTGCAAGGCTAGAGTTCTAACCACTATACCACCAAGCTGCCTATCTATGGGTTGGTGCAAACCTAAAAGCGCTAGCGTAATCGCAAGTTCTCAGCAATTTTAGCAGTAATTTTGCTAAGCGATTCTAGGCCTGTGCCTAGCGATTTTTTATTTATGCCTAGCAATTTTTGGAGCATTTGGTGTGCCAATTTTTTGTACAGTAGAGCTGGAAGTGTAGAGCTTTTGTTTAAAAAAGTTTGGAAAATTGCTGTGTTCTAGTGCTTTTTAGAGGGATTTTCCACTTTCCTTTACTTAAAGGGGAACTTCAGCCTAAACAAACATACTGTCATTAAGTTACATTAGTTTTGTTAATTAAAATAGATAGGTAATATAATCTCTTACTCACCGTGTTTTAAAAGAACAGGCAAATATTTGATTTCATGAGTGCAGCCATCTTTTTGGTTGAAAGGAGGTGCCAGGGAGCATGAGACACAGTTCCAACTGTCCTGTGTGCTGATCACCCATCCTAGTTGCTAGGCAACGTGAATAACAACATAGGAAATCCCATCATGCTTTGCACAGCATCAGGGAAAAAAAAGCCCCACAGCGGCTGCTGTGATGAGGGAGGGAGCCGTAGAGAGAGAGCGGTTCCCATATTAACGGCGATACACATCGCCGCTACAGGAAGCCACTCTCTCTACGGCTTCCTTCCTCATCACAGCAGCCGCCGTGGGGAGCGCTGCTGTGGATTACGAGCAGGACAGGGGAATAGAAGCGGCGCCGGGCTAAGGTAATAGCAGCGCCGGCCGTGGGGGGGGGGGAAGGTAGCGGGGGTGCACTATACTACCTACACTGGACACTATACTAGCTATACTGGGGCACTATACTACCTATACTGGGCACAATACTACTAGAGTTGGGCCGAAGCTCCGATTTTAGGTTCGTGAACCCTGTTCGCGAACTTCCGCGAAAGGTTCGGTTTGCGAAAAAGTTCGCGAACCGCAATAGACTTCAATGGGGAGGCGAACTTTGAAAGTTTAAAAAAATTCTATCAACTGGAAAAATGATAGAAAACATGTTTCAAAAGCTCTAATACCTGGAGCCACACCTAATTGAGTGAAATACACATCACTGCTGGAGGACCCGCCCACCCACCCTCCCTCCCTCCTCCAAGCAAGGTCCTTTATACCATTTGCCTGCCTACACTAATTAGTTATGGGACAGCTGCTACACACTCTGCTAGGGAGATTTTAATTGGCCTCCACCCTCCAACCGGAGGGTCTCTTCTGCCAGGGAATTATACTATTTTAAAAACCAGTATACATCATACCATAGCTGGGAATACATACATGAGTATACATCATACCATAGCTGGGGATACATATATGAGTATACATCATACCATAGCTGGGAATCGAACCCAGATCTAACTGTGTGGTGGGCACGTCACCCTAAGCACTGTACCACTACAGAAGTAAGTGAAGCTAGCCTAAAATTTAACATTTATGCTCAATGCAATAGAACCATTAGGTTGCTTAAAGGAGAACTGTAGTGAGAGGTATATGGAGGCTGCCATATTGATTTCCTTTTAAGCTATACCAGTTGCCTGGCAGCCCTGCTGATCTATTTGGCTGCAGTAGTGTGAATCACACCAGAAACAAGCATGCAGCTAATCTTGTCAGATCTTACAAAAATGTCAAACACCAGATCATACCATAGCTGGGAATCAAACCCAGATCTCACTGTGTGGTGGGCACATCACCCTAAGCACTGTACCACTACAGAAGTAAGTGAAGCTAGCCTAAAATTTAACATTTATGCTCAATGCAATAGAACCATTAGGTTGCTTAAAGGAGAACTGTAGTGAAAGATATATGGAGGCTACCATATTGATTTCCTTTTAAGCAATACCAGTTACCTGGCTATCCTGCAGATCCTCTGCCTCCAATACTTTTAGCCCTAGACCCTGAACAAGCATGCAGCAGATCTGGTGTTTGACATTTTTGTAAGATCTGACAAGATTAGCTGCATGCTTGTTTCTGGTGTGATTCACACTACAGTGGCTGGATAGTGTACTGGTTAAGGGCTCTGCCTTTGACATGGGAGACCAGGGTTTGAATCCTGGCTAGGTCAAGTACCTATTCAGTAAGGAGTTCAAGGCAAGACTCCCTAACACTGCAGAGTGGCCTCTTGAGCGCGTCCCTGTGGCTTGCAGCTCTTGAGCGCTTTGAGTCCGACAGGAGAAAAGCACTATACAAATGTTTGGATTATTATTATTACTGCAGCCAAATAGATCAGCAGGGCTGCCAGGCAACTGGTATAGCTTAAAAGGAAATCAATATGGCAGCCTCCATATACCTCTCACTACAGTTCTCCTTTAAGCAACCTAATGGTTCTATTGCATTGAGCATAAATGTTAAATTTTAGGCTAGCTTCACTTACTTCTGTAGTGGTACAGTGCTTAGGGTGACATGCCCACCACACAGTGAGATCTGGGTTCGATTCCCAGCTATGGTATAATGTATACTCATGTATGTATCCCCAGCTATGGTATGATGTATACTCATGTATGTATTCCCAGCTATGGTATGATGTATACTGGTTTTTAAAATAGTATAATTCCCTGGCAGAAGAGACCGTCCTCCCTCCGGTAGGAGGGAATAGGTAGAAGGGGAGGAGGGGAGGAGGGCCAATTAAAATCTCCCTAGCAGAGTGTGTAGCAGCTGTCCCATAACTAATTAGTGTAGCCAGACAACTGAGTCAAATGGTGTATAAAGGACCTAGCTTGAAGGGAGGGTGGGTGTGTTTGACAATAACATGTCTGCTGACAGTGAAATGGAGGCTAAAAATTTTGCTCAATACAGCATTATGGGGCGAATCGAACTTCCGCAAAAGTTCGCCTGTTGCAGGCGAACGCGAACCCCCAAAGTTCGCCTGGAACCGTTCGCCGGCGAACCGTTCGGCCCATCTCTAAATACTACCTATACTGAGCACTATACTAGCTATACTGAGCACTATACTAGCCATACTGGGGCACTATACTAGCCATACTGGGGCACTATACTAGCCATACTGGGGCACTATACTAACTATACTGGGCACTATACTGGGCACTATACTAGCTATACTGGGGAACTATACTAGCTATACTGCGCACTATACTACCTACACTGAGCACTATACTAGCTATACTGGGGCACTACCTACCCATACTGGGCACTATACTAGCTATACTGGGCACTATACTAGCTATACTGGGGCACTATACTAGGTATACTGGGGCACTACCTACCCATACTGGGCACTATACTAGCCTTTACTGGGCACTTTACTAGCTATACTGGGCACAATACTAGCTATACTGGGCACTATGCTAGCTATATTGGGCACTTTACTAGCTATACTGGGCACTATACTAGCTATACTGGGCACTTTACTAGCTATACTGGGCACTTTACTAGCTATACTGGGCACTTTACTAGCTATACTGGGCACTATACAAGCTATACTGGGCCACTATACTAGCTATACTGGGCACTATACTGGGCACTATACTAGCTATACTGGGCACTATACTACCTACGCTGGGCACTATACTAGCTATACTGGGGCACATTACTAGCTATACTGGGCACTATACTGTGGCAAGTTACTAGCTATACTGGGCGCATTATACTAGCTATACTGGGGCACTACCTACCCATACTGGGCACTATACTAGCTATACTGGGCACTTTACTAGCTATACTGAGGCACCACCTACCCATACTGGGCACTATACTAGCTATACCGGGACACACTGGAGGGATCACACGGACAGCATTTCCTACCCTCGGCTTATATGAGGGTCAATCATTTTTTCCTGTTTTTTCAGGTAAAAGTTGGGGGGGGGGGGGGGGGGATCGGCATCAAGGGAGGAAATTTAGAGTTCGGTATATCAGTAGGGGATGGTTAGTGTGGAGCAGTGGAGTGGTTAGGGTTAGGCATTGGTAGAAAGCGGGTTCAGTGTGAGAATAGGGTTAGGTTTAATTATAGTAGAATATTGGTATTATTTAACGATATTCTACTTGCAAAAATTGGGCATCCCCCTTACCTCTTGTGTCTTCTGCATCGCCCTTACTTCCTGGCACTGCTGTATCTGCCTTACCTCCTGTGTCTGCTGTATCTGCCTTATCTCATGTGTCAGCTGTATCTGACTTACCTCCTGTGTCTGCTGTATCTGACTTACCTCCTGTGTCTGCTGTATCTGACTTACCTTCTGTGTCTGCTGTATCTGACTTACCTCTTGTGTCTGCTGTATCTGACTTGCCTCTTGTGTCTGCTGCATCTGCCTTACCTCCGGTGTCAGCTGTATCTGACTTACCTCCTGTGTCTGCTGCATCTGCCTTACCTCCGGTGTCAGCTGTATCTGACTTACCTCCTGTGTCTGCTGTATCTGCCTTACCTCTTGTGTCTTCTGCATTGGCCTTACTTCTTGGGTCTGCGGTATCTGCCTAACATCTTGTGTCTGCTGTATCTGCCTTACCTCCTGTGTCTGCTGTGTCGCCCTTATCTCCTGTGTCTGCTGTATCTGCCTTACTTCCTGTGTCTGCTGTATCTTTGTGTCTGCTGTATCTGGGTTACCTCCTGGGTCTGCTGTATCTGACTTACCTTCTGTGTCTGCTGTATCTGACTTACCTCTTGTGTCTGCTGTATCTGACTTGCCTCTTGTGTCTGCTGCATCTGCCTTACCTCTGGTGTCAGCTGTATCTGACTTACCTCCGGTGTCTGCTGTATCTGCCTTACCTCTTGTGTCTTCTGCATTGGCCTTACTTCTTGGGTCTGCGGTATCTGCCTAACCTCTTGTGTCTGCTGTATCTGCCTTACCTCCTGTGTCTGCTGTGTCGCCCTTATCTCCTGTGTCTGCTGTATCTGCCTTACCTCCTGTGTCTGCTGTACCTGCCTTACCTCCTGTGTCTGTTGTATCTGCCTAACCTCTTGTGTCTGCTGTATTTGCCTTACCTCCTGTGTCTGCTGTATCGCCCTTATCTCCTGTGTCTGCTGTATCTGCCTTACTTCCTGTGTCTGCTGTATCTGCCTTAACTCTTGTGTCTGCTGTATCTGGGTTACCTCCTGGGTCTGCTGTATCTGACTTACCTTTTGTGTCTGCTGCATCTGCCTTACCTCCTGTGTCTGCTGCATCTGCCTTACCTCCTGTCTCTGCTGTATCTGCCTTACCTCCTGTGTCTGATGTATCTACCTTACCTCCTGTGTCTGCTGTATCACCCTTACCTCCTGTGTCTGCTGCATTTGCCTTACCTCCTGTGTCTGCTGCATTTGCCTTACCTCCTGTGTCTGCTGCATCTGCCTTACCTCCTGTGTCTGCTGTATCTGCCTTACCTCCTGTGTCTGATGTATCTACCTTACCTCCTGTGTCTGCTGTATCACCCTTACCTCCTGTGTCTGCTGCATTTGCCTTACCTCCTGTGTCTGCTGCATTTGCCTTACCTCCTGTGTCTGCTGCATCTGCCTTACCTCCTGTGTCTGCTGTATCTGCCTTACCTCTTGTATCTGCTGTATCTGCCTTACCTCTTGTATCTGCTGTATCTGCCTTACCTCCTGTGTGTGCTGCATCACCCATACCTCCTGTGTCTGCTGCATCTGCCTTACCTCCTGTGTCTGCTATATCTGCCTTACCTCCTGTGTCTGCTGCATCTGCCTTACCTCTTGTGTCTGCTGTATTTGTCTTACCTCTTTTGTCTGCTTCATCATCCTGACCTCTTGTGCCCCCCTGTAGTTACGCGCCTATTTGCAAGGAAATCTTGTACAATTAGTCATTAACCACTTCCTGTTTTTGAACGTGACTCTTATATCCTAATTTGTCTCCTTAAAGAGGAACTGTCGTGAAAATCTTAAAATTTAAAACACATACAAATAAGAAGTACATTTCTTCCACGGTAAAATGAGCCATAAATTACTTTTCTCCTAGGTTGCTGTCACTTACAGCAGGTAGTAGAAATCTGACATTACCAACAGATTTTGGACTAGCCCATTTTCTCAGGGGGGGTTCTCAGGGTTTTCTTTATTTTTAAAAGCACTTAGTAAATGGCAGTTGCTCCATCCAACTGCCAAAATAGTGTGCAGCGAGCAGGGAGGCTGGCCAGCATCTTTGTATAAAGATTTTTCAGGGAGTGTCTTTATAAAGAATAAAGGCCATGCTGAGAATTCCCTATAGAGAGATGGATTAGTCCAAAACCTGTCAGTTCTGTCAGATTTCTACTACTTACTGTAAGTGACATCAACATAGAGAAGTAATTTATGGCTCATTTTACTCTTGAAGAAATGTACTTCTTATTTGTATGCGTTTTAAATTTTAAGAATTTCGCAACAGTTCCTCTTTAAAGATTCGAGGATGTGAGCGTCCCGTCCTACAATTAATCCACCGCCGCATGCTTGTGTAAGTGCCCCTTCGTTCCCGCGCGTGCATGTTAATGCACTAGTTTAAAATGGAATGATTGCTCTATAGCAGCAATAATTCACTACAAGTTTAAAAAGAGAAGTTTTGAAAATTTAAGTGACAGTGTCCCATTAAATAAGTGTTGTTTTCCCCCTAGTGGTTAACTTTTAACCCCTACCTAACTAATTAACCCCTTGTGACACCTATACCTGGCCTTAAGATATGTGGACAACTGTAATGACAGTTGCCCGTAGCGATCAGATGCCATTGCTAGGGTGATGGTTCTGGGACCCAATGGGGCTGGAATGGGCCAATGATGGATCCAGGGGCCTCCCTCTCCTGAGGTAAGTACCTAAATTGGGCACTTTTTTCCCTACGGGCCTGTTCTCACCTGAGCGGGAATCGCGCAATTCCCGCTCACGGCAAACCGCTAGAGGTTTTGCAAAAACCACTACACAATGTAGCGAGTGGCAGTGTTTTTTGCAAATCGCGAACGATCCAAAACCGCCGCAGTGTCCAGTGATTTTTCCGCGTTAATCGTGGGAAAATCACTCCCGCAAATAAATGTGAACGGGCCCTACGTGTTTTCATTAAAAGGAACCTGAGGTGTGAGAACTATGGAAGCTGCCATATTAATTTCCTTTGCAACAATACCAGTTGCCTGGCAGTCCTGCTTATCTTCCTGGCCAGTAGGGTTTAAATCACAGACCTGGAACAAGCATGCAGCTAATCTTGTCAGATTTTGTCATAGACATTTGCATGCTTGTTCAGGGTCTATGGCTTAAAGTATTAGAGGCAGAAGCATAGCCAGGCGATGTGCATTATTTAAAAGCAAATAAACATGTCAGCCTCCATATCCCTCTCACTTCGTGTTCACTTTAACCACCTTATCGGTATGGACGAGCTCAGCTCGTCCATTACCGCCAGAGGGTGCCGCTCAGGCCCTGTTTGGCCGATTCTCTGCAAATAAAAAGCAGCACACGCAGTCGGCACTTTGCCAGCCGCGTGTGCTACCTGATCGCCGCCGCAGCGCGGCGATCCGCCGCGTGCAGCAGCGATCCGCCGTGTGCAGCGGCGAAAGAGGGTCCCCTCCAGCCGCCCAAGCCTTGCGCAGCCGGAACAAATAGTTCCGGCCAGCGCTAAGGGCTGGATCGGAGGCGGCTGACGTCAGGACGTCGGCTGACGTCCATGACGTCACTCCGCTCGTCGCCATGGCGACGAGGAAAGCCAAACAAGGAAGGCTGCTCATTGCAGCCTTCCTTGTTAATTCTGATCGCCGGAGGCGATCGGAATTATGCTTCAGGAGCGCCCTCTAGTGGGCTTTCATGCAGCCAACTTTCAGTTGGCTGCATGAAATAGTTTTTTTTTTATTTAAAAAAAAACCTCCCGCAGCCGCCCTGGCGATCTCAATAGAACGCCAGGGTGGTTAAGGCAAGCTTAGAACTAAAATTTGATTTTTCTTCAAAGGATTGGTCCCGCATGAACTGTTATTTTAGTTATAGGTATGGCCACCCTGCAGAGCTGAGTCATGCTACTTCAACAGTTGTTCCATAGTTAATTCCATTCCGGCATATTTCAACTTTCCCTCCAGTTTTTATTGTTTAACAATTGGATCTTTATATTATAGTTTGCACTTTTTTCCATCTCCTTTAGATGATTGCTAAGCTGCTACTCGCTCTCGCTATAGTTGGCACTGTACGAGGTGACCTTCTCAAAGGTAATATTATCAGTTCTACAATCTGTTTTTAGCGTCTGCTGCATGTTTTGTACCAAAATCACAATAAATTTAAATGCAAAATTGGCCGGCCGAGGCAAACATAGCTACACTCTCTGATAGTCTGTACATTCTGTGACAGACTTGCAGCTAGGGCCCATGTTTGTGGCATTGTTTGCCGGGCCCCAGATTCGCTTGGGCCCCATACTGTAGTCCCACCTGTGATGCCCTGAAGGCGGTCTTATTAGCCAAAAGCTTACTTTTTTTTATCTCCAAGTTAGCCAATACGTAGTATCATCCTGATTCAAAACTTCTTGCAGATTGCCATTTGATGTGGCAAAATTATTGATTCAGAGATGAATCGATTCCTATCACACAAAGCACATAGGTTTTCAATAAAACTCCAGCAGAGAATCCATAAAACAACTGATAAACTGCAGCGTGGAATGGTTTGATGCAGTGCAAAGCTACGGGCTTCCAATCGACCACTGCTACTGCCCCACCCCCAATCAGCTTAAATCTTCCCTCTAGTGAGATTAATACTTTTGGTCAATTTTATGGCAAAGAGGGAACCAGTTTAGAAATGCTTTGAAGATTCGATCACCCTGATTGAATCTGTCTGGAAAATAGATAATGGGCACTTTTAGTTGTCTGATTGTGGACAGAAACTCCAAATATGAATAAAACACCTCCCACCTGACCAGAAGAATAACTACAAATCATGGAGCCCCTCTGCAAAGCTATCTCTCCCCCCATATCCGTTGACGTGGTGACCCCCAGGTCATGTAACTGTTGTGGTGACCAATCCCACCTCCCACAATAAAATGTGACCACCTAAACCCTTCCTTTACCTCATATATAAAGTAAGGCCACCATTCCCCTTGCACCCCTCCTCCCCCGCAAAAAGTACAGCCAGTATAAGCCTTCCTTCTGCCTTATAGCGGGAGCACATCCCACTGCCCTGCATAGTCCCCCTCTTTCCAACCCATGACTCCACCCTCTTCACTAACAAGTGCTGTCACCTTTCCCCAATGCCTTATCAAGTGTGGCCAGCACCCTTTTCTAACCCTAACATACAATTACTCAATGATCTAGTTTGTGAGCTTTGCAGTCTTTTTCATCAATAATTTGCATCGAAATAAAACAAATCTTGAACACTATAAAGCCACATGTCTCATAACATTGGGAGGCAACCTTCAAAAAATATAAGGAGGGCACAACAAAGTCTTCCTCTTTTGCATGTTGCTTTTGTTAAAGGACCCCAGGCCAGAACTGAGAGGGATCTAAGGTTGACATATATTTTTTTCCTGTTAAATGATGCAAATTACCTAGTTATCCTGTTGATCATCTGCCTCTAATGCTTTTAGACATAGACCTTGAACGTGCAAGCAAATGAGATGTTTCTTTCTTATCCTCTGTCTCCTTCTTTCTTTGTCTGCATACTTCTATGCTGTGACGTCAATCTTCTTCATACTTCTTCTTTGATCTTCTGGTTCTTCAGTTCTTTTGTCGTTTATTCTTCCATTTTCTATTTTTGTCTTCTTTTATTGTTATTTTGGTCAGCGATCACTGGGGGACATTTGTCAAGTGTGTCTGAGACAAAATATTGGTAGGATTTTAGAAATCTGTGCAGAACTGTCTCAGACATTGTAAGAAATCTCTAAATAGTTTAGTTTCCTATAGTAATAACTTCTAGTAATAGGAAGGTTTCTCAGACAGTGCAGACATGAGGGAAATTGCTGTTGCTGAGGTAACCAATACATCTGCTGTATTAAATCAATGCCCAGCAATGGTAGGGTTAAGCACAAAACAGCTTCATAGGACACCTGGCAGCAAGGGGAGGTGCATTTCACAATTCATGTCTAGCCAGCACTGCACAATTTGTGTAGAAGTGCTGTTAAAGGGAATCTGAAGTGAAAATATACTTATGATATAATGATTTGTATATGTAGTATTGCTAATAAATAAAAGATTATTAGTACAGATATGAGTCTCATATTGTTTCTATTACAGGAAGAGTTAATAAACTTCAGTTGTTATCTATGCAAAGGAGCGTCTCTGAGCTCTGCGACTTTATAAAGTTGTGGACAGCACTGTCTTTTGAAGCACTTATCTAAACTGGCTCTCATTGTTTCTGCTTTGTTTATGGGTTTTTTCTTTCAGAGAAATGTTCAAAGGCTCATTAGCCTGCTCTGTGAAATTTAGAATGTTGAGTGTAGTGTGGAAACGGCAATTATTAGAGAATGATGCAATGTTATAAAAAAAAATCTATATGCCTGAAAATAAAAATATGACACTATTTTCTTTGCTACTTATGTTCTATTAATTATCTATAATACGCAACCAATGCATTATATCATGAGGTTTTTTTCGCTTCAGTGTCACTTTAAGCACTTCTTAATCTGTAGCAGTTTAGGAATGGATTTGTACTTAAAGAGAAACTCCGACCAAAAATTGAACTTTATCCCAATCAGTAGCTGATACCCCTTTAACATGAGAAATCTATTCCTTTTCACAAACAGACCATCAGGGGGCGCTGTATGACTGATATTGTGGGGAAACCTCTCCCACAAGTAACCCCTCCCACAAGAAAAGTTCGAACTTTTGGCAGTTTCCTGTCTGTGAACCTTGTTGCATTGTGGGAAATAGCTGTTTACAGCTGTTTCCAACTGCCAAAAACCATGCAGCAGCTACATCACCTGCCAACACTAAAATGTTCACTGGCGTTCCTCTTTAACTGTAGTGCATTTCTAGAAATTCACACTAAACTGACGCTATCAACTTGGAATTAAGAAGTTTCTTATTAATATGCGGAACAGTTCTTCCTGCTGGTTAGAACTGTTTAAGAAGAAAAAACTGTCGGTAATGCTTTGATAAACCCGGCCCACTATTTGCTGTCCGTGACCAGGGGCCCTGTCAACATGCACTTGAATTTCCTGCTAAGGCTTGGTTGTGGACCAATTGGAATTTGGAGGGAAAATCTTCATTGCAAAATCAAAGAGCCAATTCTCTGTACTAATAGTCCTTGACCTTCTTTGATACTGTTGATCAGTCTGCTTTTCTTCCCCCTAATGGCACTTTTGACATGCAGCACATGCTTACAGGCATGCACATGGGTAGTGGTCTCAAAAGTGACATCATCAACAGTTGCTCTGCCCTGCCTCCACAATTATTTAATAATTGTGCAAATGGCTTGTCATCTGGCTAGGATGATAGCCAGTAATGTACAGTATAGGAAAATACATACGTTTCTACTCCATTTAATTCCATGGAGCTGTGCGTGGCCACAGTATCAGTTGGCCATAGCCTCAAAGGTGTGACGGTTTGCACTTGTGATCATCTGGTGCTGCTTGCCTAGTGTTTAGTTCATCATGGCAATATTGAGACAAGGTTCCTGCACACTCCCACCCTCATCTTCAATCATCATTACCTTTTGGGTGCCATCAATCACTAACTTGTTCAACTATTATATAATTTTACAAAGTCCAATGTTTTCTCAGTCTTGCAAAACTTGTTAAGCTGGCCATACAACAGTCGATGTGCCACCAGATCGACCATTAGATAGATCCCCCTCTGCTCAAATCTGTTTAGAGAGGGATCTATTGCTTGTCCATGCACTGCAGGTTGATTTCCAATAGATTCGGCACCTGTACCACGTGACAGTGGCGCATGTAGAGACGCCACTACATGCATCGCTGCCACGTGGTAGAGGCGTTTGAGGTGATCCTGAAATTCAGAGGAGCCCAGGAATTGCGGTGGCCTGACAGGTGAGCCTTTAAAACTGCCTACAGGCGCGTGGGGTGGGCATGTACGCTTGGGGGGACACTGGCTGGGGATACACCGGTCTTTGTGATATCAAACACCGTTACTGCCGCGCTTCCAATTGAGCGATTTTCTGTGATTTGTGAACGATAATTTCAACCGATTTTGTCCAGAAATCAGTCGAAAGATCAGTTGGATGGCCATATTATGGTACCGATTCTCCTTTGATCCCATAAAATTATCAGATCAATAGTCCTTTTGACATGCAGCTAGAATGGTCATCCCTTTGTCTACCTCAAATTAAAACGTACATTATCGCATCCTCCTTTTGCTTGTATCTACTATACCAAGCTCTTCTCCCTCTCCCATAGGTGTAATTCTACCTACAATACATTATCTTTATAGATACTTGAGCTATACCTAGGATCCAATGGAATCCATTTTAACTAAAGGTCCACATCTCTATTCAGTTCCCAACAAACAAGCCCTTAATATGAGAATTCCTTTTCCTTATGGAAGACCTTTTGATCATGCGATCTACTCAGGTTTTGTTAACTACAACCCAAAGGATGTCATGGTCTTCTATTTATTATTGTTAAACTCTAAACATGTGTGATATGCTAACATATTGTATAGTGCTACTTCCAGCTGTTTTCTGATGTCAATATTGTTCTTTATTGTCCCACTTTATGATTGAAAACTTTAATTAAAAATGTAAAAATCTAATAAAAATAAATAAATAAATTATCAGATCCAAATGTCCAATGGCCCGCAAATCGAGTGATGCATGGGCACCCTTGGTTAAGTCTGTGCAGAGGACCCTCAAGGGGGTGGTGCTCAGATGTGAAATAGGGGCCCTAATCACTCAATTAATCAATGGTGCTAAATTGTGCGTGTAATACCTCCTCTCCAGAACGCAGTATTAGGCAGTCTGAGCCCCCCCCCTTCCTTTATAGCAGTATCAAGCAGACTTTGTGTCTCCTTCCAACCAAGTGTTTTGGTTTTCAGCAATTTTAGGTGCCCACTATAGAGTGGGCACAGTGGAGCCTGATATAGGCACGGACTCACCTTTCATTACTGGGACCTCTGTCCCTCTTGATCAGCACCCAAACTTATTTTCAAGCAAAGAAGAAGTGGTTGCCAATATGCAATGGTTGCTAAGCATTAGTAGGTGCAAAACTCATGTGCCATGTGTGGTCTGGATGTGTGGCATGGGAGAGTACTGAGTCTCATATGGGTTCAGACCAAGGGCAGGCATTAGGTGCTATTTGGGTGCTGGCCATGGACGGGTACTAGGTGCATATAATGGTTTGGGAACTTGGTGCCGTTTGAGTACTGTGCCATGTGGGTGTTAACTAAAGGGGTATAGGGTGTCATGTGGGTCCTAGGTGCAAATACTGAGTGCCAAGTGGGTACTGGGAGTGAGTACATGGTGCTATATGGGTGATGGGTGCTGGCTAGCGGGGTATTTGTTGTCATGTATGCTGCAAATGCTGGGAGCCATGTGGGTTCTGGGTGCTGGCACAGGGTGTCATGTGGATTTTGGCTGTATAGGTGGGTATCAAGCATCATGTGGGTATTGATTGAATGTACTCACTTGTGAGTTCTGGGTGCATGTACCGGATGTCATGTGAGTGCTTGGTGTGGGTGCTGGTCACTAAGTGGAGGTTTAGTGCAGCTGGAACTACTGTGGGTGCTTGGTGCACGTACTGGGTACTTGCTATAGTGGGGGCTAATGGCTGAGTG
Organism: Hyperolius riggenbachi; assembly: GCF_040937935.1. Classification (NCBI taxonomy): domain Eukaryota; kingdom Metazoa; phylum Chordata; class Amphibia; order Anura; family Hyperoliidae; genus Hyperolius; species Hyperolius riggenbachi. The sequence goes on from NC_090655.1 coordinate 69,494,589, forward strand.
TAATTTGGGTGCTTGATATTGGTGGGATTGCTGTGGGTGGGAGGTCACTGTGGGTGCTGCTTTGGATGGCATAGTTGCTGCTAGGGGAGGTAGAGGTAAGTGTGGTAGAGGTCAGTGTGGGTTCTGGGGGAAGGGTTGGTCACTGTGTGTGTGGGTGGAGGGAGAAGTAACTGTGGGTGCTGTGGAAGTTAGAGGTCACTATGGGTGCTGGCGGAAAGGGGGGACATTGTGGGTACTTGGGGGGGATGTCACTATGGGTCTTGGGGGAGGTAGAAGTCAGTGTGGGTGCTGGGGGAGGGAAAGGTCACTGTGGGTGCTGACAGAGGTAGAAGTCAGTATGGGTGCTGGAGAGGGAAAGGTCACTGTGGGTGCTGGGGGAGGTAGAAGTCAGTGTGGGTGCACAGGGAAAAGAGGTCACTGTGGGTGCTGGGAGAGGTTAGTGTGGTTACTGGAGGAGGGAGAAGTCATCGTGGATGCTGGGTGTTGGGAGAGGCCACTGTGGGTGCTGGGGAGGTAGAAGTCCGTGTGGGTGCTAGGGGAAGGGGAGGTCACTGTGGGTGCTGGGAGAGGTCAGTGTGGTTACTAGAGGAGGGAGAAAACATTGTTGTTGCTGGTTAGGAGAGGTCACTGTGGGGAGAGGTCACTGTGGGTGCTGGTGATGGGAGAGGTCACTGTAGGTGTTGCTTTTGGGATGGGAGGTCCATGTGGGTGCTGCAGGGGACAGAAGGGTAGCCTCTGGGGGAGGGAAAGATCACTGTGGGTGCTGGGGGAGGTCACTGTGGCTGCTAGGGGAGGGAGAGGTCAGTCTGGATGCTGGGGTAGGCAGGATCACTGCTAGAACTGGGAAAGGAGAGGTCACTGCGGGTGCTAGGTGGAGGTAGAGGTCACTGTGGGTTCTGGGGGAGGGAGACATCACTGTGGTTGCAGCTGTTAGGGAGACACCATCTTACTTGCTCCCACACAGCTAATGGAATAGCCACACTAGGTGGAGCTTCCCATGTGTGGGCATGGCTTATCACAGTTGGGGCGGAGCTTTTTTGCACAACCAGAGGGACCTTTTTTGAAGTGCTTGGGCCCCCAGAGCAAGTCTTTTGGGATTATCGATAAAAGCCATTTTTATGTTATTAGTGTGGAGACCATGTATATGATGAAAAGATCCGCACCGTCTAAAAGCATAAAAGTCAGTGTGTGCCGGGGCACACAATGGGCTTGATTCACAAAAGCGTGATAACTGATAGCACGGCCGTGCTATGCAGTTACCACACCATGTGACGAGCGCAAAGATTTGCGTGCGTAAAGGCTTACGTCTGCATGGTAAACAAAGGTTTGCGCGCGATTACGCATGACCGCGCGCAAACATTAGTTGCGGAAAACTTTGATTATGCATGCGGGCGTAAGCCTTTATGCGCACAACCCTTCGCGCGCGTCACATCGCGTGGTAACTGCATAGCGCGACCGTGCTATCAGTTATCACGCTTTTGTGAATCAAGCCCACTGACTTTTATGCTTTTGTCAGTTTTTAAAGAAGCTTTAAAAAAACCTTTTTTGGTCACAGCTACACCAAAAACAGCTATCTCTTTGTTAACTGGAAAACTGCTAGCAAATGTTTTAGTGCTACACACTTCACTTTTTTAGTCAAAACCCCCACAGTGAGATTGTTGTTTTTTTTATAACACTGACAACATGCACATTTGAAAGGTAAACTAATATCTATTTGCCTGAACTTGCCTATTTGCTGTGCAGGATGTGGTGAGATGTGTTCCCACAGGCTGGGATGTTTCACAAACTGTCCTCCCTTTGGCCACACGAAGGAGAGGCCAATAAGTCCCTTGCCATGGGGTTCAGAGGTCATCAATACTAAGTTCCTCCTCTTTACCAGGGAGAATCAAAACGAATATAAGGTAAGTTTACTTCTGCTTTGTAAAAATACCAACAGTTTCTGTGCTTGGAGTAACATATCCCAACATCTTGTGCAACCTGCCCTCCCTTCTGGCTTTATAGTTTTTTTTGTCAGAGCCCAGCCAGGTTCTCTGCGTACATTTTAAAAGTGCGCCTGGAAAAAAGGGCGCCTGATATAGCCGCGATTTCAGCTACAAAAGGATGCTGGATATAGCCAAAAATTTGTTGGGCTATAAAGGGGTGCTGGTTATAGGCGAAATTGCTTTGGGCTATAAAAGGGCACTGGATATGGGTCCAGTCAAAAATGGCACATATGAGAAATGACGCACTGTGATGCTGCTGTTTTTTTTGCCGCTTATCGTTACTTAACAATAAGCTATGAACGCTATTAAACATTATTTAACGTTTAGCTATAAAAGTTATCAGCCAGATGACAGAAGCTACAAATATAAATGCCAGGGCTCTGCCACTGCCACTGAAAGTACTTTCTTACCCTGTGCATGATGCTCCAGGCTGGTGGCTGGCAGTGCCCGCTGTCTAGTGGTGCTGGAAGTGGTCAGGCAGCCGATCCCGTGTGGGTGACCCGGCACACTGCTGCCTGCGTGGCATTCCGGCTCCTACACTCTCCTCCTGCCAGTATCATCCCAGCGCTGTGCCAACCATCCTCATGCCAGGATCAGCTTTTCCTAGATGGTAGAGGAGGCAGGGCTAACGTGTCCGCTCTCCACCCATCCACTCCTCTCTCTTCCCTCCTGCTGCTTATTTTGAAACTTGAGAAGCCACCACATATGAAGAAATTGTGGCAGTGAATGCACCAGCAGCCGAAGAAACCCCCCTCATAGTGGGTTAATTAACGTTAAAGACAGTAAAATGATAATTAGCGATATGCCGCTTAACAATTCAACCTGTGCGCCATAATTACACATTGTCATTGCTAAATAACGTTAAGGCTATATTTTCAATGCGGCTCAATTTTTAAACATCGGTGCTAAGCGCCATTTTTATCTGACCCCCTGGATATAGCCAAGAAAAGTGATATAAGCAAGAAAAATGATATAGCCCAGAAAAGTGATATAGCAAAGAAAAAAGATTACTATGACCTACTTTCTCCCTACTCTCACACAGAACCCTCCCCTGGTGGTGCCTAACCCTAAGACTTCCCTCATGGTGCCTAACCCTAAGACCCTCCCCTAGTGGTGCCTAACCATTAGAACCCCTCTTGGTGGTCCCTAACCCTAAGACCCCCCCCCTGGTGGCACCTAACCCTAAGACCCTTCCTGTTGGTGCCGAAACCCTAAGACCCCCCTGGTGGTGCCTAACCCTAGGACCCCCCTGGGGGTACCAGCAGTAATCAGGTTGTCACCTGTGCGAAATTTAAAAATGTAATTTAGGGTGAGGAAAGATTTTACTATGGGCAACCACTGACTAAACAATTTCTAAATTAATATTGTAAAAAAATAAACATTTTGATTATTTTAGTTATAGTTGATAAACTCCCTCTTCAAATTACAAAATGCAGATACTCAGCAGACTTTAAAGCGGATCTGAGATGAAAAACTAACTATAACAAGTAACTTGTCTATATATCTTATCTAAAGTTTAGATTAGTTTACACAGCAAATCTAGCTGCAAACAGCTTCAACAGCTTATGCTTATTTATTCCTGTGATACAATGACAGCAGCCATGTTTTGTTTGTCACATTACACACAGGCAAGCTGATAGCATCTCCAGCCCTCAGCCTGTGACAAATTCAGTCCCTTCTCCTCCTCCCATCTTCCTCTGAAATCTCTTACTAGTAACCTCCTCCTCTTCCTGCCCAGACTGAGCTCCCATAAGCCCTTGCTACTAAAGCTTAGAATGCCAAGGCACTCTGGAGAAGCCGTGGACGAGGCTTGTTTAGTGTACAGGGAATTAGAGTCTTAAAACAAAACAAAAAAGTATTTGGCTTGAGGCATGCCCTATAAACTATATGAAAGGAACACAATTATGCAATGAGTAAAAGTTTATCTCAGATCCACTTTAATGCAGTAAAATTATCTAAAAATGTAGAAAAAAAATACTCACAAAACTGGAGTAAATGGAGCAAATGGAGAAAATATTGAACTCATTCCTGCCTGGAAAGCTCCCTTTCCCTTTACCCTCACTGGTGCTGCATACGGGGGACTTTGCTGTATTTGCTGTATTACCTCAATCCACAGTTTTGTCATTATCACCAGGGAGGAGCTCCAGATGAAATCCAAATGAGTTTCATTCGGATTTCATCCAGATAATTAGTGGACCTGATGAGGCGGGTGAGGGGGGGGGGTTAACATACCTTGCCTCCATCTTCTTTAATGCATCCCACATTGCGTCTCATGCCGCAGTCCAAGCCGCATCACATGACTACTATGCTTCCTCCTTTAACCCGGAAGAAGGAAGGACGGTAGTCACGTGACCGCGGCTTGGAACGAGACGTGGGACGGATTAAAGAAGACGGCCACTGGGTAAGTTTAATCCCCGCTCACCCACCCCATCAGGTCCACTAATTATTGGGATGAAATCTAAATGAAACTCATTCAGATTTCATCTGGAGCTCAGTCATAATTATCACAATCAATGTTATGCAACAACCTATGGTTTTAACATAGTTATTAAAAGTTAAGTTTTCGACCTTCGGTCTCCTCCAAACTTAGGTTATCTCTTGTGTATTTACTCTAATCAGATGTGTGTATTGTGCAATATTCTACCGCCATAGAAAATGCAAAAAGGCCAAAGAAAAAACAAACCTCCCCAAAACTTTAGAATAACAGCAGATTTGCAGATTTGAGAACCAGCCAGTACCAGCAAGGTCCCCAGAACCTCTGGCCCCCTCCTCTGTTTTAGCTGCCCCGTATCTGAGCCTACACCCTCCGACTATGAATGAAGACGATGTCCGGCAGCATTTGTCAAGGATAAACGCGAGAAAAGCCTCAGGCCCAGATGGAGTGTCACCAGCCTGTTTGAAAACTTGCGCACAGCAGCTTGCACCTAGTCTCTCCTCCATCTTCACCAAATCCATCCAGGAAAGCAAGGTCCCCGCTTGCTTCAAGAGGTCCACCATCATCCCTGTCCCCAAGAAACAGGGTAGCTCCGACTTCAACAATTTCAGGCCGTTATATAAAGAAAGGAGAACCGAGAGCCCAATATGGTGTAGTAGGTTAAGGCAATTGATATGTTTGAGAAAGAAGTAAAATGTATACTCACAAACACGGGTTACCTCCAGGCAACCACTGTATAAGCAGGTGAGGAGATTGACCTGTCCCCACTCAGGATTAAGAAGTCGCTCTCTGTAGATGTGAAAAGAAGGGGTATCCCCCTCCACCAAAGGTGGATATATAATATGTTATAGACTGAACAGAGGCGCCAAAAGAGTAAAAACAGTATTTAAAATGTTAAAAATTGCTTAGGAGGCTAAGTCCACCACTGCCTCCTAAGCAATTTTTAACATTTTAAATACTGTTTTTACTCTTTTGGCGCCTCTGTTCAGTCTATAACAATTTCAGGCCATTGGCTCTCACATCTGTTATCATGAAAATCATTGGTTTTGCCCCTCCTCAAACTATCCACTGAGGCCCTGCTGGACCCGTTCCAGTTTGCGTATAGAGCAAACAAGTCCACTGACGACGACATAAACATCTTCCTGGAGCTCGTATATGAACACCTGGATAGACCAGATTCTAACGCCAGGGACCTCCTACTTGACTTTAGTTCGGCATTTAACACCATCAGCCCCCAAATACTTCAAGAGAATCTTACTGCCCTCAAGGTCCACCCTTCCCTTAGCCTGTGGATCATGGACTTCCTAAGTGACAGATCATCACAGGCCGTCAAGCTGGACACTATCATGTCGCAACCAAGGTGTACGTTAAAAAGGACGCTGGGAAAAAAGGGCGCAGGGTTTTAAACGATAAGCATGAATAACGTTTAAAAAAAATTGTGCTATATTTCGTTTAAAAATAATGTTTTATAAAGTTATAAATCATTAAATAATGTGTATGAGATCGGGAATTGTAACAACGTTAATCTTCCCTGTTTAAAAAGTGAAATGTATAATAACGTTTTATAAAAGATTAATAAGAATGTTACTAAAACTATTCTTAACCCTACTCTCACACAGAACCCTCCCTGTACCTACCCCTAACCCCTAGACCTGCCCTGGTGGTGCCTAAACCTAAGACCCCCCAGGTGGTGCCTAAACCTAAGACCCCACTGTGATAAGCATTAATAACGTTTTAAAAAAAATATTGTGCTGTATTTCGTTTAAAAATAATGTTTTAAAAAATATTGTACTGTTTTTCGTTTAAAAATAATGTTTAAAAAATTATAAATTATTAAATAATGTGTAATCATGAGAAGCAGTTATAAAACATTAAAAGTCTCCGGGCGCGGCTTGTAAAACGTTATTTTTCTCCGGCGCCCTTTTTTCCTGTTGGGCGCCCATTAACCCCCTTGCCGTTACAATTCTGGCGGCAAGGCGGCAGCGCAGCACTTTTTTTTAAAAATTTTTTTTTTTAAATCATGTAGCGAGCCCAGGGCTTGCTACATGATAGCCGCTGACAAGCGGCATCCCCCTATGCCATGCCTTGCACTGATGAGGATCAAACAATCCGAAACAGTCTGTATGCATGTTGGATTATTATGGCTCTGTACAAATTAACAAGCTGACACATCATTGCATTCCAGCGGTTCTGGAGGTGTGTTAAAGGAATACTATCGATGTATGCATTTATTTTTAAATGCTGTATGTTGTAGCACACATTAGGGCAAGTACTAGGAGCAATTTGATTCCTCACACAGCTGTTCCTCTCAGCTGTAAAATCCTCCGTCAGTTTTGGCGTCAGTGTTGGATACAAAATGTATCTAATACTGAGCTCCCAGAGGGCTAGACCATGTCTCTGCACAGGGGAGTTGCTATTAACTCCTCAGTTTATAGTTTAATTATCACCTTGCTGAAAGAATCTTGTTGATATGGTGGTAAGGGGTTAAAGATTCTAGCAATGTGTGTTTATTATCTTTGCTTCTCTTGACTGATAAAGATACTAATAATGCTAATTGTAGAGAGTGGTCTGCCCCTCTCAGCAGCTTGTAAAGTGGATGCAGCCTGGAGTGAATGCCTCAAGCAGGCAGCCAGTCTGAGTGTAAACACACTCCTGGTATAGCTAGTTATATTCCAGCAATATTCCAGCTCATTTAGTTACTTGTTACCACCTCAGATCAGCCTATTTCTCCTCATGTCTGCTGCATGCTGTGAGTGACACAGTGAAATATATTTGTGAGCTGTGTGACAGAGTAACCAAGCAGCTCAGGGTGACCCAAACTACTATGAGCTGTGCATTTTTAAGCAGGGATAGCGAAAGAGAGACCTGGGTGAATAAATAAAGTGCCCCTAGCACTAGTGGTAATGTGTACACTAATATAGAGTATTAAAAAAAAAAGTCGTTTCAATCGATAGTACTCCTTTAAGCTTCTAAGGGTACAGTGGTTAATTTGCATATATTCAGCAGTATTGCACTGGGAGACATCTCAAGCTCACTCCAACCTGAATTATCGCAAATTCTTTCTGTTTTAAGAAAGCAAACTTTTGTTTTTCTTAACATCTTAGTAAGCGGGCTTTTAGGACCATTGTCGTCCCATACACACTCCAATGAGTTCTGGGTCACCATGAGCTTGCTGGTTAGTCTGTGCCTCTCGGTGTTACAAGTAGGGTTGAGCCGAAATGTTCGTAATTTCGCATTACTATAATTACGCATGCGAAATTTGCGATTACGATGCGAAATTACGGTAGCGTAATTGGCATTAAAATCGTAATTGAAAATACCGTAAGCGTAATTTTCAACGCGTAATTTCGCGTTTCGTTCATACCGTAATTTCGCATTAAACCGTAACGCTCCCGTATAAAAAAGCCGCCGACTTTAAGGGTTAATAGCAAAGCCCCCTTGAATGCTAAGAGCCTCAAATTTGGAGAATATATTAAGGAGATCAAAAGGAATAAGAGGAAAAAATTTTTTTCAAAAAGACCTTATAGTTTTTCAGAAAATCGATGTTAAAGTTTCAAAGGAAAAATGTATACATTTAAAAACCCGCCGACTTTAACGGTTAATAGCAAAGCCTGCTTAAAGTTTAGGAACACCAAATTCCCAGGGTATATTAAGGGGATCAGTGGGAATAAGAGGAAATTTTTTTTTTCAAAAAGACCTTATAGTTTTTGAGAAAATCGATTTTTAAGTTTCAAGGGGGAAAATGTCTTTCAAATGCGGAAAATGTCAGTTTTTTTTTGCACAGGTAACAATAGTTTATTATTTTCATAGATTCCCCCAAGTGGGAAGAGTTTTACTTACTTCGTTCTGAGTGTGGGAAATATAAAAAAAAAAACGACGTGGGGTCCCCTCTCCCAGACCTCTTTAACCCCTTAATAGGATAACAGAGGCGCCAATAGGATAAAAAACACTAAAAGAACTTAGAAACCCATCTTGGTAATAGAGGAGGCAGTGGTGGACTCACCCCCTCCAAGCAGAACACACGACTGTGGATTTTCAGTCAAAACAATTTTATTGGATACTCCAAATAAAGTGCAACGCGTTTCACGGGATACAAACCCGCTTCATCAGGCAATAACAGATAGGAGTAAACAGCATCTGCCAGTATCATCAACAAGGCGCTCAGTGTTGATGATACTGGCAGATGCTGTTTACTCCTATCTGTTATTGCCTGATGAAGCGGGTTTGTATCCCATGAAACGCGTTGCACTTTATTTGGAGTATCCAATAAAATTGTTTTGACTGAAAATCCACAGTCGTGTGTTCTGCTTGGAAGGGGTGAGTCCACCACTGCCTCCTCTATTACGAAGATGGGTTTCTAAGTTCTTTTAGTGTTTTTTATCCTATTGGCGCCTCTGTTATCCTATTATCTACATCAAGTCCACCCTTGGTGGAGGGTTGTACCCTTCCTTCTTCAACTACAGATAGCGACTTTTTAATCCTGAGTGGGGTCAGGACAATCTCCCCACCTGCTTTGACAGTGGTTGCCTACTTGGTAACCCTGGTTTGTGAGTATTAAATTAATATTATTACTCTATCAATTATACCTTATCAGTACATACTACACTATATTGGGCTCTTGGTGTTCTCTCTTTTTCTCTTTAACCCCTTGTCCCCCATGCAGGCTGGGATAGCCAGAATGCGGAGCACCGGCCGCGTGGGGCTCCGCACCCTGACTATACCAGCCCGCATGGTCCATGGATTGGGGGGTCTCGGAAGGGGAGGGGCATCCAAGCTTTCCCCTCCCCCTCCGAGCCCTTGTCCAATCCAAGGACAAGGGGCTCTTCTCCACCTCCGATGGGCGGTGGAGGTGGAGGCCGCGATTTCCTGGGGGGGGGGGGGGGGGGGTTCATGGTGGCATCTGGGAGTCCCCTTTAAAAAGGGGTCCCCCAGATGCCCACCCCTCTCCCAGGAGAAATGAGTATAGAGGAACTTGTACCCCTTACCCATTTCCTTTAAGAGTTAAAAGTAAATAAACACACAAACACATAGAAAAAGTATTTTAATTGAACAAAAAACATAACCACGAAAAAAGTCCTTTAATATTCTTAATTAACCATTAATACTTACCTGTCCCTTTAAATAAATGATCCCTCGCAATAGCCTCGGAAATGTTCTATCAGTTACAATGTAACAAAGTTATTACAATGTAACAACTTTGTTACATTGTAACTACGCCGCACCCGACGTCACTCGCTGCTCAGCCGCCGCATACACTTACGCGTCCTTGCAGGACGCTAAGTCCCCGCCGGCTCCCGCTGTCCACCCCGCCCACATCTGTCACCCACATGTCACCCACATGTCGGTGACATGTGGGTGACATGTGGGAGAGGCGGGGAAGGCAGCGGGAGCCGGCGGGGACTTAGCCTCCTGCACGGACCCGACAGAGCTCTGAGCTATATAGCTCAGAGCTCTCTAAGCATCTTTGTATTTGGGCTCCAAGGAGCCCCATTGGTCCTTAGCAGACCAATGGGGTTCCTTCATGCTTAGAGAGCTCTGAGCTATATTGCTCAGAGCTCTGTCGGGTCCGTGCAGGACGAGTATGCGTCGGCTGAGCAGCGAGTGGCGTCGGGTGCGGCGTAGTTACAATGTAACAAAGTTGTTACATTGTAATAACTTTGTTACATTGTAACTGATAGAACATTTCCGAGGCTATTGCGAGGGATCATTTATTTAAAGGGACAGGTAAGTATTAATGGTTAATTAAGAATATTAAAGGACTTTTTTCGTGGTTATGTTTTTTGTTCAATTAAAATACTTTTTCTATGTGTTTGTGTGTTTATTTACTTTTAACTCTTAAAGGGAAGGTTCAGGGAGGGTGGGTAAAAAATAAAAATCAAATTCCACTTACCTGGGGCTTCCTCCAGCCCGTGGCAGGCAGGAGGTGCCCTCGCCGCCGCTCCGCAGGCTCCCGGTGGTCTCCGGTGGCGCGCCCGACCTGGCCAGGCCGGCTGCTAGGTCGGGCTCTTCTGCGCTCCAAGGCCCGGAACTTCTGCGTCCCACGCCGGCGCTCTGACGTCATCGGAAGTCCTCCGTGCTCTACTGCGCATGCGCAGAACTACTGCGCATGCGCAGTAGAGCACGGAGGACGTCCGATGACGTCAGAGCGCCGGCGTGGGACGCAGAAGTTCCGGGCCTTGGAGCGCAGAAGAGCCCGACCTGGCAGCCGGCCTGGCCAGGTCGGGCGCGCCACCGGAGACCACCGGGAGCCTGCGGAGCGGCGGCGAGGGCACCTCCTGCCTGCCACGGGCTGGAGGAAGCCCCAGGTAAGTGGAATTTGATTTTTATTTTTTGCCCACCCTCCCTGAACCTTCCCTTTAAAGGAAATGGGTAAGGGGTACAAGTACCTCTATACTCATTTCTCCTGGGAGGGGGGGTGGGCATCTGGGGGACCCCTTTTTAAAGGGGACTCCCAGATGCCACCATGAACCCCCCCCCCCAGGAAATCGCGGCCTCCACCTCCACCGCCCATCGGAGGTGGAGAAGAGCCCCTTGTCCTTGGATTGGACAAGGGCTCGCAGGGGGAGGGGAAAGCTTGGCGGCCCCTCCCCTTCCGAGACCCCCCAATCCATGGACCATGCGGGCTGGTATAGTCAGGGTGTGGAGCCCCACACGGCCGGTGCTCCGCATTCTGGCTATCCCAGCCTGCATGGGGGACAAGGGGTTAAAGAGGTCTGGGAGGGGGGACCCCACGTCGTTTTTTTTTTATATTTCCCACACTCAGAACGAAGTAAGTAAAACTCTTCCCACTTGGGGGAATCTATGAAAATAATACACTATTGTTACCTGTGCAAAAAAAACTGACATTTTCCGCATTTGAAAGACATTTTCCCCCTTGAAACTTAAAAATCGATTTTCTCAAAAACTATAAGGTCTTTTTGAAAAAAAAAAATTTCCTCTTATTCCCACTGATCCCCTTAATATACCTTGGGAATTTGATGTTCCTAAACTTTAAGCAGGCTTTGCTATTAACCGTTAAAGTCGGCGGGTTTTTAAATGTATACATTTTTCCTTTGAAACTTTAACATCGATTTTCTGAAAAACTATAAGGTCTTTTTGAAAAAAAAATTTTCCTCTTATTCCTTTTGATCTCCTTAATATATTCTCCAAATTTGAGGCTCTTAGCATTTAAGGGGGCTTTGCTAATAACCCTTAAAGTCGGCGGCTACCTAACATTGATCCATGCGTCAACTTTTCCGCTTGGGAGCATGACCATACGCATTAATTTCGTAATACCCACTGTAATGCGAAAATTACGCGAAAATTACGCTTACGCGAAATTTCACGAAATCCTTCTTCATTACGATTATGTACTTACGGCCATAAACGTAATTACACTAATTACGCGAAATTTTGCGAAATCGTAATTACGTCATTACGCTCATCTCTAGTTACAAGCCCTACTGCATAGAGCCAAATTAATCCATGCCATGCACTGATGAGGATCAAACAATCCGAAACAGTCTGTATGCATGTTGGATTATTATGGCTCTGTAGAAATTAACAAGCTAACACATCATTGCATTCCAGCGGTTCTGGAGGTGTGTTTAGCTTCTAAGGGTACAATGGTTAATTTGCATATATTCAGCAGTGTTGCACTGGGAGACATCTCAAGCTCACTCCAACCTGAATTATCGCAAATTCTTTCTGTTTTAAGAAAGCAAACTTTTGTTTATAATAATAATATGGTAGGCCATTAGACTAGGACTATGGTAGGATTAGATTGTGAACTCATCTGAAGACAGTCAGTGACATGACTATGTACTCTGTAAAGTGCTGCAGAAGATGTCAGTGCTTACTGATACTGTCCGCCCATGGTGCTTGCTTGATCGGTCCGGATCAATGGCCTCTGGTCTGTCTGCGCCTGGACACTTAAGGTGGGTGGGCTAAACAATTGCCAGGGAGGGTTGGTTGGTATGGGATAAACTAATGCCAGGGAGGGTGGGTCCGTGGGCTAAACAAATGCCAGAGAGGGTATGTGGTTGGCAAATGCCAGGGAGGGAGGGAGGGTGGGCTAATAGGTAGGTAGCCTGGTGGTAGGGTGGGCTAATGGGTAGGTAGCCTGGTGGGAGGGAGGGTGGACTAATAGGTAGGTAGCCTGGTGGAAGGGAGGGTGGGCTAATAGGTAGGTAGCCTGGTGAGCTAATAGGTAAATAGCCAGGTTGGAGGGTGGGCTAATAGGTAGGCAGCCTGGTGGGAGGGAGGGTGGGCTAATAGGTAGGTAGCCTGGTGGGAGGGAGGGTGGGCTAATAGGTAGGTAGCCTGGTGGAGGGGAGGGTGGGCTAAAAGCTATGTAGCCTGGTGGGAGGGTGGGCTAATAGGTCGGTAGCCTGGTGGGTTAGTGGGCTAATAGGTAGGTAGCTTGGTGGGAGGGTGGGCTGGTAGGTAGGTAGCCGAGTGGGTGGGCTAATAGGTAGGTAGCTGGGAGGGTGGGCTAATAGGTAGGTAGGTGGGTGGGTGGGCTAATAGGTAGGTAGGTGGGTGGGTGGGCTAATATGTAGGTAGCCGGGTCGGTGGGCTAATAGATAGGTAGGTAGGTAGGTAGCCGGGTGGGTGGGTGGGTGGTCTAATAGATAGATAGGTAGGTAGGTAGCCGGGTTGGTGGGTGCTCTAATAGATAGATAGGTTGGTAGGTAGCTGGGTGGGTGGGCACATAGATAGGTAAGTAGCTGGGTGGGCTAATAGGTAGGTAGGTAGCCGAGTTGGTGGGCTAATAGATAGGCAGGTAGCCGGGTGGGCTAATAGATAGGTGGGTGGGTTAATAGATAAGTAGGTAGCCGGGTGGGTGGGCTAATAGATAGGTAGGTAGGTAGCCGGGTGGGTGGGCTAATAGATAGGTAGGTAGCCGGGTGGGCTGATAGGTAGGTAGACGGGTAGCTAGCCTGGTGGGGGTGGGGGGCCCAACTCTTATCCTCCCTCCCTCACCTAGGGGCGCCCCCCTCCCGGTATGCGCGGCGGAAGAGCGGCAGATATAGCAAGGCTCCGGCAGTTCCAGCAGATGCTAGAGGTTCAGCCGCCTGGTCCATGCTGTCTCCTCTCCTCTGTATGCTGCTCGCTACTTCCTGGTTTAGTGCGAGCTGCATACAGAAGAGAGGAGACACTGTGGACCAGGCGGCTGAACCTCTAGCACCTGCTGGAACCGCCGGGGCCTTTCTATATCTGCCGCCACGCATACCGAGAGTGGGGCCAGGGCCAGGCCGAGGCATAGGCTGGAGAGGCTCCAGCCTCAGGGCGCAGTGTAGGAGGGGACGCAGAATTCATTCAGCTGTCATTCCTAATTGTGTTTGAAACAGAAAGAAATAAGAAAAGGGGATACATGGCAGTGACTGCAAGCCAGATAACTAGATATTAAGGTGTTGGGGAGGTTGTGGGCCCTGTGGCGCCTCTTAGTCTAATAGCAATCAGTGTGTGATGGCTGGGGTGGCAGGGATGGAGGGGCGCACTTTGGTGTCTCAGCCTTGGGTGCTGGAGGACCTTGTCCCGGCTCTGAGTGGGGCCCCGAGGTGAGGGAGGGAGGATAGGAGTCGGGCCCCCCAAGGAAAATAAAAAGTAAAAAAAAAAAAGACCAATACTTAATGGGCCCCTGAAACAACAGAACTTCAGGGGCCCTTGTGCGCTGGCACGGCCTGAACGGCCGTATGTCCGCCAGTGCGCCGGTCACCTTATGTAAATGATGTGTTCAAATGGATGTATCTATATCCTAATTGTACTGCATGTTTTTGTATGTATTGTATGTCCTGTTACACACTAGCCCTGTACTTGCCAAACCCAATTCCAGGCACAACCCAGTGGTGCTTGGTGAAATAAAAGATTCTGATTCTGATTCTGACTAACCAACAAATACTTGAAGAAGACTGAGATGATTTTTTGTTTTTTTTCAGTTGTAGAATTGCAGAATAAAAGTTGATAAACTTTCCTGTTTGAGTCTGTAGACTTTCAGGTCTCCTCTCCTTGATACATTTTTTTTCCTATGAAAGTTTATATCTCTATGAAGACCATCATAAATGACTGGACTTTGTATTTTGCCTCCACCAGGAAGTCAGTGCTTTAGACCCAGCCAAGGTCCATGAATCCAAATTTAAAAGCAACCGAAAAACCATCTTCATAATTCACGGCTTCCTGGAGACAGGTAAAAACCAATGGCTGGTGGACATGTGTAAGGTGGGTGTCATATAAGGAGATGTGGTCTATCCTGTGTAGATATCTGGCCCAGTGTTCTCACCCTCTGTTCCTCTGTGTTCCAGGCTCTCCTGCAGGTGTCCGATGTGAATTGTTTCTGTGTGGATTGGAAAGGAGGATCATTTGCCCCATACTCACAGGTTGCCAATAACGCCCGTGTGGTGGGGGCCGAGATTGCCCATTTCTTGACCTATCTGCTGGTAAGTTCCACACATGACCCATTTTGTTCCAAGCTGCATATTTCTTCCACCGAGGGCCCTTTTACACTGGGTGGTGCAGTACATTTACCGCACCAAGCCCCCAGGCAATGAAGTCTATGGGGGAGTTCACACTCCCCATGTTGCGGTATGTTGCGCCGAAAGTCCCATAACGTGAGCGCATACCTATGTTATTGTATGGCTCCTGCGGTGACCTATGGCGATCTGCCTCGGACTGGAAGACATGTAAGTCTGTGGTAAATTTTGGACCAATCGCAAGACTCTGATACTACCGAGTATTACTGAGTCTTGTGATTGGCTTAAAAAAGTCAACTTGGAAGTATTTGGTCAATCAGAGAAAGCAAAAAATGACAAAACAATTGGGAAATGGAAAATCGAAGATCTGGAGAATTGGTAATTGGCATTGGCAGAAATCAGAATTTTTGCAAAAATGGACATCTGCATTTCCAACCAACCCTAAGCACCAGAACACACAACAAAAAATTACTGTAGAAGAAAGCAAAACCTACTGTATATACACTGGAGAGAATAACTGTGCATTTGTAATGGTACTTTCAGGCATACCTGAAGTGATGCGGCATGATAAGATCAACAGGTATACACATACAGTTGTGTTCAAAATTATTCATTATACCACAAAAGTTTTGGGATAGTGTTCTGTGGACTGATCAAACTAAATTAGAACTGTTTGGGCCCATGGATCAATGCTATGTTTGGAGGAGGAAGAACAAGGTCTATGAAGAAAAGAACACCTTGACAACTGTGAAGCATGGCGGGGGGGTCAATCATGCTTTGGGGCTGTTTTGCTTCTGCAGGTACAGGGAAGCTTCAGCGTGTGCAAGGTACCATGAATTCTCTTCAGTACCAGGAGATATTGGATGAAAATGTGATGCAGTCCGTCACAAACCTGAGGCTTGGGAAACGTTGGACCTTTCAACAGGACAATGATCCCAAGCATACCTCCAAGTCCACTAGAGCATGGTTGCAGATTAAAGGCTGGAACATTTTGGAGTGGCCATCGCAGTCACCAGATTTAAATCTGATTGAGAACCTCTGGTGGGACTTAAAGAAACCAGTTGCAGCACGCAAGCCTAAGAATGTGACTGAACTGGAGGCTTTTGCCCATGAAGAATAGGCTAAGATACCCGTAGATTGCTGCAAGACACTTGTGTCAAGCTATGCTTCACGTTTAAAAGCTGTTATAACTGGAAAAGGATGTTGTACTAAGTACTAAGAATGAATGTCACTTGGGGGTTGAATAAAACTGATAATCATGTGAGCACAGAAAAGACATTTGTGGTTATTTCATTATAAATGTTATGTTATATTTGTCTGACTTACAAGTGCCTCTTTGATTTAATTGTAAACAAGATGATTAAAATGATCAAAATCAATGTCAAACTGGCCAAAACACTCAATTTCAGTGGGGGTTGAATAATTTTGAACACAACTGTAGCACCAAGCCTACTTAAAGCTTTCCTGTGTTCCTTCTAAAACTAAGTAGAGGTCATAGAACCTATGTGCAGCTGTGCAAACACCTAAAGCAGTAGGATAGTGATAAACTGCTCAACAGGTCATTATTTCATTGTGTGAGAGTAGAATGAGCAAATGTAATAAAACAATGAAACTGTGATATTAAATATAATGTCAGTGTGACATTACAGTATACAGTATTTAGGGTATTCTTCAGCATATGAGACACACTTTTTCTTCCCAAAAAGTAGGGAGGAAAAAGTCTCTGCATCTTATACGCCAAATACAGGTACTGACTCATGAACGCCTGCCAATACGAACCGCCGACCTGCTGCGATGTCAGGGAATCCCTGTATTGTCTCCTGTTTGCCCCCCCATGAGTCCAATTCTGCCCCATGTATAACTATCAGAAGCAGCAGCATGGCTCACCTAATCCACGGCTCCAGCGATGATCAGAGATCTTTCCTCTCCTTCACGGCTCCCCTAGTGCTGATTTCTGATGATGCAATCAGCAGAAGCCAGCACTAGGGGGACAGTGAAGGAGAGTGAAGCTTCAGACACAGATTTTCAACCTTAAAAATGAAAATAAGAATCAGGGTCTTCAGGAGAGCTCTATTTAGGACTAGTGCTACAAATACAACTATTTATCTTATACATTTATTTCCACCTCAGGTTTGCTTGGTGCCCCTTTCATACATAATGCATCCATCACAGCTCCCCCCTCACAGTGGCCATTAGTCTATTGGAGATTGTTCAGGTGGGGGTGCGGCACGCAAAAAAACAAACACATCAGGAAAACATTGGTTCTCAAAAGAGCTGTTGAGGGGGGCTATTTTAGCAATAACAATCAGCCAGGAGCAAGCCAAGCCTAACTAATCTTTACCTAAGAGAAAAAATCTGCAGCAGCTCTCCCTAGTCTGTCTCTACTAGCAGGCACACGAGTGAGTGTCATGGCCAGCGAGCCTGCCTTATATAAGGAGAGTGTGGGGCTCCAGGGCTAATGTAGCCTGAATGGCTACAATGTGCCTGCTGACTGTGATGCAGAGGGTCAAAGTTGACCCTCATAGTGCATTATGGGGCGAATCGAACTTCCGAAAAAGTTCACCTGGTGCAGGCGAACGCGAACCCCCAAAGTTCGCCTGGAACCGTTCGCCGGCGCACCGTTCACTACATCTCTAATTGCCACTATGCAATGCACCTATAGTGAGTGCTAGGTGTGTAATGTTGGGGATACACGGTATGTTTCTGTACCGTGTATCGACCAGCTGATCCGGCCAGCTGATAATCTTCAGCTGGCCCGATCAAGCCGCTCGACCCCCGTCCGCTCAATTCCCGCCGGCTGACAATGGCAGGGAATAGAGCAGCTGATAAGGAGCGCCGGCGGGGACGAGCGGGGTCGATCCGCTCGCACGCGCGGACAAGCGGGGATGTGGCTGGGGTCGATCCGGCGGCTAATCGAGCCGCCGGTCGACCCATGTATTCCCAGCATAATATAGTCCAGTTACTGAACTATACACATCAATGCAGATAAATCATTCAGGTATAAGTTTTGTTTGAAAGCGCTGCCATGTCTCCCGCTGTGCAAATTGAACATACGTATACTAGTGGCTAGCTTCATTCATTGCTTCAAATCTACTGTCAAAATTTTAAGATTAGAATAAGTACATAATTTGCATCTGTTTTACATTCAAGGCATGTATTTAGCCCCAGGAGGGCTCTGCATTGCCTCTGTTGGTTTGCATTTCAGGTGCGGCCTTGAGTGCTGTCATTTGTCTGTCTGCTTGATGAAATGTGTTTATGATTCGCAGCACGAGGAATATTATGTTTTTATTGCTAGACTAGTGTTAGGTCTTCCCCGAGGGGGTCCGTTACCGGGGAAGTCTATTAGTTAATAATCTGTGCACACATTGTCACTGAAGCTAATATCCCCCTTTGCCTGTAGTGAGTGCTAGTTGTTACATAGTCCAGTTCCTGGAGCTCTGCACATCAATGCAGATAAATCATTCAGGTACCTGTATAAGTTTTGTTTGAAATGTCTCCCGCTGTGCACCTATAGATGTGTTCATTACCAGCATAGCACCAATAAAAAGCTAGTGATAAGATGGATAAAGGGGGGCCCTTAGTCCACCCTTCTAGTCTGGACTCCAGGGTCCTTGGTGCAGCTGTAACCTCTGCATCCCCTATTGCTACATCACTGATGGCAGCTTCTGTATCCTTCTCACTTCAGGTGTCCTTTAAATCAGTGTTTCTCAACATTTTATCGGTATGTACCCCTTTTAAAACCCTGTACTCACCAAGTACCCCCTAGCATAGTAAACATTATCACAAAGTACCCCTTGACAAATATATATTTAATTGTAGTACATTATAATTGGTTCTAAACCATTTCCAAGCCTTTACTATTGCTTTTAATTAGCTAAAATACTAATTTGGGGTTGTTTAAAATAAGATTTATAATTTTCTAAAACTCTAAATGTGTTGTTCTTGGCTAAGTATATCAAGCCTGAGTACCCCCTAGAACCATTAGAAGTACCCCCTGGGGTACGCGTACCACACGTTGAGAACCTAGGCTTTAAATCATCTGCCATGTCTGTAAATTATAGCTGCTTGCAGATTAAAATGTACAAGTAATATTTAAAGAGAACTTGAGGTGGCTTCCTAAGAATGAAATCCGCACACAGAGGCTGGGTCTGCCTATACTGCCCAGCCTCTATTGCTATCTCAATCCCCCCTAAGTTCCCCCTGCGCTCTGCTAGCCCCCATAAATCACAGCCGCACTGTTGACATGCAGCGTGTCGCAGCGGGCTGTGTTTACCTCTGTACTGTCACTCTGCATGCTCCCCCACCTCCTGCATAGCTCCGGTCCCTTCCCTCCCCGCTGATTGGTGGGAAGGGAAGCAGGCGGGGACCGGAGCTGTGCAGGAGGCGGGGGAGGGGCAAGAGTGACACTACAAAGGTAAACACAGCCCGCTGCGGTTCGACAGCGCGGCTGTGATTTATGGGGCAACAGAGGCTGGGCAGTATAGGCAGACCCAGCCTCTGTTTGCGGATTTCATTCTTAGGAAGCCACCTCGGGTTCTCTTTAATAGCAAATTATTTTTAAAAAAGCACTAATCTATGTAACACAGATCTTCTAGTTATTTTTATAATGGATCTGAACTTTGAACTTCCTCTCTGCTCTAAAAGATAAGCAACAGCATATTTACCTTTAACCATTTCCCGACCGCCGTATAGACAATTGGCGGCCGGGAAGTGGACCCCGCAAGGACCGCCGTATTGACAAATGGCGGCGGTCCTTTTACGGGCATGGGCGGCGCGATCGCGTCATTCGTGACGCGATCGGCCGCCGGGGACTGGCTCCACCCACCTCGCGCTGTAACCCGCCGGCCGTTCGGAACTGCCGGCGGGTTACTAGCACCCGGATCGCAGCATACAAAGTGTATTATACAGGCTGCCTCCTGCCCTCCTGCGCAGTCCGCTCCGGCCCACGTGGCGGTGATTGACAGCGCCGCTCGCGCAGGCGCAGTACAGAGCGACCTGGAGGTCGCTCTGACGTCATCGCCGGGGACCGGGACGGAGCTACGGCGAACTGCTGCACGCAGAGGTGCGGCGAGGGAGGTCCTGGGAGCTTGGGGCTGGAGGAAGCCCCCGGTAAGTAGCCTTTATTTTCTTTAGAATGCCCGGATAACTCCTTTAAGGGGAAACATTTCTTTGTTACAGCTGATACAAATCCTCCAATAAATCTGCAGTGTGTCTACTTCCTGCATTCATGGAAGCAGACAAAGGGTTGACATCCTGTGTTTACCTATTAGCTATGTCTGCCGAGGACTGCCGAATTCCCGTGCTGACACAGCTGAGAGATGAATTTACACTTGTGATTACTGACAGATGAGGGGGAGTTAGACAGACTCTTCTCTGTAAAAACACACAGGGTGCATTTCTCTCTATTTTTTTATTATGAATGTCCTGTGCAAGAGTTCAGGTTCCCTTGGTAGCAGGAAAAAAGGGAGCCAGCGTCTGGTGGACCATTTGGGCGCCGCCATAGACACTAATGCAATTATCACTAATACGGCACCCAAAGCAGAGAAAAAGGCGTGGGATAAATATCATTTTCAACATTAGAACATGTTTTTGAAATATGTCATCTTTTAGAAATTTGCAACGTCATCGTGTTTGTCATATTATTTTCTTTGTATGTACAGATTATACGTTCTCAAATATATTATCGTTTCTATGTGTGTAAGGGTGTTTATGCAGGAGAAGTGGTTAGGGTTAGGCACCACCAGGGGGGTGGTTAGGGTTAGGCACCATCGGGGGGGGGGGGGGGGTTAGGGCTAGGCACCACCAGGGGCGGTGGTTTGAGTTAGGTACCACCAGTGGGATTGGTTAGGGTTAGGCACCACCAGGGGGGGTGGTTAGGCATTGCCAGGGGTAGAACTAGATTTAAATTACTTCATAGCTTATGATTAGGAAGGAGGATAGGGTAATGACAGCATAAGTGTAGTGTCCTGTCAGGTCATTGTAGCCAATTAGATAGATGTGGGGTAGTTAGATCATATTATCACATATAGGGATGAGTAAAGGGAGAATGTTTGTGCAGTTGGATATGGGATTGATCACGTAGAGGGGTAGTGCTCTAGGTCAGGGCTGTAGGGCCAGATAGGGCCATCTAGTATTAAATATGTATTTATATGCATTTGGTTCTTGAGGCGACACATGAGCCCTAGTAGTAATATGAATACTAATTAGAGGGTTTAAGCGTATATATTATTAAATACAGTATTTATCACTATGAATTAGTAAATGGTAATTTAAAAGTTAGCATGGATGAGATGGGGCACGTTTTTCACCTTTGGAATAATAATGTTCCTATTGCTATGGTTGTCGATATATCAAAGAGGGGTAATAGACTGGTTGGGCCAAGTGCAATATTGATTATGAATTACAGGAGGCAAGATATATGGGTAATGTGAGTGGCGGATAGTTTCTATTGTATGCCCTACAGAGATGAGTACACCCATACCACCATATATAGGTTAATCAAGTTATTGTTATATGGAAATATTTTTTATATATATATATATATTCTATTTTTCGATACTGTATTTATATTTTGATTTTATTGATCTCACCTCTGGGTCTGGCAAATGATTAATGGCAGTCAAGCATGTGGTTTATGTAGGCCACATGATCAAGTTATGTGGGCTGCTGCTAGTCTGGGTGGATGGGTACCTGTACAGAGCGGCAGGAATATGTAATACTTAAAAGATGTCTGCAATAAGATGCCATGATGCCAGAGCCCGCTGGTGAGATGTGATGAACAGCCGCGAGAACACCGGCGCCCTTCAGGAAATAATTTGCATAGAGCCGGGATATAGCGTCACCACACCCGACCAATGGCATGCCCCTGATGAGTCGTATGACGAAACCGGTAGGGCGGGGCCTCAGGCACGGTGTGTGGAGATGCTAAAGGAGGAAGGTGGCGGTGAGGACGTCCTGATTTTATATGCGCATTGATTCTGATACATTGTGAGTGCACTATTATGTTGGTTTTAAACTATTAAAACGGAGTTACGCTATGTTAGCTATGTCTCTTGAGTTTTAAGGTCCTGCTCTGTTCATCAAAGTGTATGAAAAAGCGATCACAGCTGGTCAGCACAGGATCAGCCATTATAGTTGGTGAGCGAGCATTCTGTTGGTGAGCGAGCATTCTGTTTCATTTGTCACTGAGGTGAGGACACCTGTGCGATTCACACATGGAGCATGAGTGGTGGATGGGCTGATGAGTTTAAACTGGATTACGCTATGTTATTCCTGTGTTTCTGAGTGCCACTTAGGAAGAAGGGGACCTGAATACAAGGA
Source organism: Hyperolius riggenbachi (assembly GCF_040937935.1). Taxonomy (NCBI): domain Eukaryota; kingdom Metazoa; phylum Chordata; class Amphibia; order Anura; family Hyperoliidae; genus Hyperolius; species Hyperolius riggenbachi. Next base: position 69,516,776 of record NC_090655.1, read on the forward strand.
GCTGCAATTCAGATATGCCTTATTTGCTGATCTGTGAATTAATCAGCTATTTCTGCTGGGAAGAGTATTTCAGCTAAGTCTCATATTGAATGGGAAGGTCATTGTGGCTGTAAGGAATAAGTGGACTGCTTTGGAGTATATGGTGCTTATGGACTTTGTAATTCACGATAGGATACTGTTTACATTTCCCACAGGAGTACTACCAGTATCTATTGCTGTGTACAGTATGTGGATCTATACTTTTTTCCTTCTACAGGAGGATTATTAATGTTTAATGCTGTGCATTAGTATTGCAATAGTGCTGTGCATCTGTGTTTGATATTTCTGGCCTACAATCAGGCCTTAATTCCAGGAGGGCCAATTTTTCACTGTTAATTTTAATGTATTTTCTGTGCATTAGTGCATGTGTATGTGATGTTGAGCACTTCACCTTATTTTATATATACATTACCAGGGGGTGGTTAGGGTTAGGATCCACCAGGGGAGGTGGTTAGGCACCACCAGGGGGTGGTTAGGATTAGGCATTACCAGGGAGGTGGTTAGGATTAGGCATTACCAGGGAGGTGGTTAGGGTTAGGCACCACCAGGGGGGTGGTTAGGATTAGGTACCACCAGGGGGTGGTTAGGGTTAGGCACCATCGGGGGGTGGTTAGGATTAGGTACCACCAGGAGGTGGTTAGGGTTAGGCACCGCCGGGGGTTTGGTTAGGGTTAGGTACCACCAAAAGGGGTGGTTAGGGTTAGGCACCCCCTGTGTGTGAGAGTAGGGTAAGGTTAAGCTATATTCTTGAAAAATGTAACGGTTTTTAAAATAAATATCTTTTCATTTTAATCACTTGATGATCCAGCCTTTACCCCCCCCCCCCCCCCCTTAAGGACCAGCACTGTTTTCGCTGATCTGTGCTGGGTGGGCTCTACAGCCCCCAGCACAGATCAAACACCAGGCAGAGCGACCAGATCTCCCCCTTTTTTCCCCACTAGGGGGATGATGTGCTGGGGGGGTCTGATCGCTCCTGCCTGCGTGTGGATGGCGGGGGGGGGGTGCACCTCAAATCCCCCTCCACCGCAGGATTCCCCCTCTCCCTCTCCTCCCTCCCTTCCCCGGAGATCGGAGGCTGCACAGGAACAGATCTGTCCTGTGCAGCCTCTAACAGGCTCCTGCCTGTCATGTTACAGCGATCCCCAACCGATTATTTCCGCTTGTGTTTACATTTAGCCTGCGAGCCGCGATCGGCGTCCTGCAGGCTATTCACAGAGCCCCCCGCCGTGAATTGACAGGAAGCAGCCGCTCGCGCAAACGGCTGCTTCCTGATTAATTAGCCTGCAGCCGGCGACGCAGATATGCGTCGCTGGTCCTGCAGCTGCCACTTTGCCGACGCGCGTTATGAGTGCGCGGTCGGCAAGTGATTAATGTCATGTCTGTTTTAAAACAGTATTTATTGTTAACCAATTTCATCAAAGATGTTCACCTGAGATTTTGTTGCGCCAATTTGTTATCTAGCTGCACCCTTTTTTCTGCATGCCCTTTTTTCATGCACACGTCCACTTTAATTGTAAACTCTGTCTTTTAAAGGACAATTACAATTTCTCCTTGTTGGATGTCCATCTGATTGGCCACAGTATGGGAGCGCATGTTGCTGCAGAGGCTGGAGGAAGACAGAGGGGAATTGAAAGAATCACAGGTGGGTGCCACAGAGATGTCGACATAGGGATGGAAGACCAACTGTTTTCAGTGTATTGACGTGGTTTGAATTTGCTTGCTACAGTAAAATCACTGCTAAGTGTCAATCAAAAACAAAACTCTATTTTCCTGGAATCAGCTTACAACCTCTTCTGGAATCCTCAGCCCCCTGCTCTTGTAATCAGCTCACGAATTCTCCCAGAATTGTCTCCCCTCTGCTCCTGTAATCAGGGCCGTGCATAGGGTCCTTAAGTGGGGGGTGCTCAAATTAAAAAATTGGCCTCACAACGCACCCCCGCCCCATTTCTGGCTAGGGGGTACTGGTTGTCATGTGGGTGCTGAATGCAGACGTTGTGGTGTTGATTGCAAGTACTTAGTGCCATTTGAGATCTGGGTGCATGTATTGGATGTCATGTGGGTGCTGGGTGCAGGTACTGGGTGTGCCATGGGTGTGAATACTTGGTGCCATGCCTGTACTGGGTACTGGCTATGGGTGGGCTTTGGGCATCACATGGATTTTGAATGCAGATACTTTGGGTGTGGGTACTGGTTAAGTGGGTGCTTGGTACAGATAGTGGGGGCCATGTGGAGGCCTGGGTGCAGGTGTGGGTACTGGGTTCAATGTCAGGCCTGGGTGCAGGTACTCGGTGTCATGTGAGCGTGAGTACTGGGTGTCAGCTATGGGGGGAAGGGGTGGATGTTGGGAGAAGTAGAGGTCAGTGTGGGTGCTGCAGGACGGGGAAGTAAGGGGGTGCTGGGGGAGGGAGAGGTCAGTTTAGGTGCTGGAGGAGGTCACTATGGGTGCTGCTGGGGACAGGAAGGGTGCTGCTGTGGAGAGAAAAGTCAATGTAGGTGCTGGGGGAGGGAGGGGTCAGTATGGGTGCTGGAGGAGGCAGGATCACTGCAATGCTAATGCTGGGGAGGGAGAGGTCAGTATGGGTCCTAAGGTGGAAGGAGAGGTCCCTGGGGTGCAAGGTTGAAGGAGAGGTCACTGTGGATGCTGGAGGAGGGACAGGTCACTGCTCCCACACAGCTGTGGGGATGGTTACACACAGGATTCCTGTATAGCAAGTCTTTACTCCAAAGGGTCCCAGATGGGGAGGAGCTTCCTGCTGGTGTGGGTGGGGATTCCCATGGGAAGGGGCGGGCTTATCATGGCCAAAGGTGGATCTTATTTTTACAGTCAAAGGGTTTTTTATGGGGATTTAAAGAGGAGGGGGTGCTTGGGCTCACTCCCCTCCCTGAGTCCCTCCCTTCCTCCTTCCCTATACAGAGTCTTGAACGGAGTGTAAATGAGAGGTTACTCACCCAGCTCTCTGCATTCCACTGAAGAGATCTCCCTTCAGCCGGGGCATCTCTAGCTACTTAATACTTGAAGGCACCTCAAGCTACTTAAAGTGAACCTTGAGCCAAAAAAAAAAAAAAAAGTTTTACTCACCTGGGGCTTCCCTCAGCCCCCTGCAGCTGATCGGTGCCCTTGCCGTGTCCCTCCGATCCTCCTGTCCCCGCCGGCGGCTACTTCCGGTTTCTTTTGGCTGGGTACGTGAGTGGTTCTTCGCGTACCCAGCCACAATATCGCCCCCTATGCTGCTATTGCGGCAAGGAAGGCCGCAATAGCAGCATAGGAAATTTTTCCTATTAAAATAATACCAGTTGCCTGACTCTCCTGCTGATCCTGTGCCTCTTAGGCCCCTTTTACACTTAAGTTGCTCTCAGTTATAACTGAAAGAAAACTGATTTTCAAAGTAAGTCCCATGTTTTCCAATGGCACCTTTCACACTTAACGCGTTTTTAATGAAAACTTCTTCCCAATGCACTGCTATGGAAAAAACGCATACTAACGCGTACTAATGCACACTAACGCATACCAACTGATTAAGTGTAAACGGGGCCTAATACTTTCAGCCACAGCCCCTGAACAAGCGTGCAGATCAGATGCTCTGACTGAAGTCAGACTGGATTAGCTGCATGCTTGTTTCAGGTCTGCGATTCAGTCACTACTGCAGCTAAAGAGATCAGCAGGACTGCCAGGCAACTGGTATTGTTTAAAAGGAAACATCCATATCCCTCTCAGTTTAGGTTCCCATTAAAGGGGCACTAGGGCGAAACATTTTAAAATTTAAAATGTGTGCAAACAAACAAATAAGTAGAGATGGCCCGAACGGTTCGCCGGTGAACGGTTCCAGGTGAACTTGGGGTGGTTCGCGATCGCATGCGAACGCAAACTTTCGGTTCACCCCCATAGTACACCATTAGGGTCAACTTTGACCCTCTACTTCACAGTCAGCAGGACCGTTGTGCCAATCAGGCTACACTATCTCCTGCAGCCACCCCACCCCTTATAAAAGGCAGGCAGCGCCGGCCATTATAGTCGTTCGTGTCTCTGTAGTAATTAGTGAAGGGAAAGCTGCTGGCAGACTCTCATAGGGAAAGATTAGTTAGGCTCTTGTAAGCTTGTTAGCTTGCTCCTGGCTGCTTGTTATTCCTAAAATAGCACCCCACAACAGCTTTTTTGAGAGCTAATCTCCTCCTCCTCCTCCTCCTCCTCCTCCCAGAAAGGTTGCTGGTTCAAGCCCAGAGAGAGAAAGAGATGATTCTACATGGCTATCTGGGGTTCTCTTTGGACAACTGTTGAATACAAAAGGCAAGGCTGTCCCTGGGTGGGCTTGAACCACCAACCTTTCGGTTAACAGCTGAATGCGCTAACCAATTGTGCCACAGAGACTGTGCATGCAGTTGCTGTTGTATTATTTTATGGAGATGTATGTGTGTCTTTTGGAGGGAGGAAGTAAGTCTGCTCCAAGAAGTTTCAGCATCTAGTGTTAGTGGTATAGTGGTGAGCATAGCTACCTTCCAAGCAGCTGACCTGGGTTTGATTCCTGGCCAATGTATGTGAGCTGGCTTTTGACATCCTACAAATCCCTAAGCAAGCTCATTTTTCTCTTGGGTATATCACAATGGTACATGCTAGGCTGGCTTCAGCATGTAGCGTTAGTGGTACAGTGGTGAGCATAGCTGCCTTCCAAGCAGTTGACCTGGGTTCGATTCCTGGCCAATGTATATGAGGTTGCTTTTGACATCCTACAAATTCCTAAGCAAGCTACTTTTTCTCTTGGGTATATCACAATGGTACATGCTAGGCTGGCTTCAGCATGTAGTGTTGGTGGTATAGTGGTGAGCATAGCTGCCTTCAAAGCAGTTGACCTGGGTTTGATTCCTGACCAATGTATGTAAGCTGGCTTTTCACATCCTACAAATCCCTAAGCAAGCTCAGTTTTCTCTTGGGTATATCACAATGGTACATGCTAGGCTGGCTTCAGCATGTAGTGTTGGTGGTAAAGTGGTTAGCATAGCTGCCTTCAAAGCAGTTAACCTGGGTTCGATTCCCGGCCAATGTATGTAAGCTGGCTTTTGACATCCTACAAATCCCTGGAAGACAAGACAAGACATGAGAGGAGGGAGGAAGTTTAGGCCTGCAATTTAGCAATTAATGTGATTTCTGCCCTTAAAACACTGCTTTGCGTCAAAACAAAATTTATTTCTGGGACTTTTGACATCTATCCCACTCAACCATGACTCTCTCCAGGTGTTAGACCCCTTAAAACATCTTTTCCATCACTTTTCTGGCCAGCATAATTTTTCAAGTTCGCCGCCCCATTGAAGTCTATGGCTGTTCGTGAAAGTTCGTGTGAACCAAACTTTCGCGGTTTGCAAACCTAAAATCGGAGGTTCGGGCCATCTCTGCAAATAAGAAGTATGTTTTTTCCACAGTAAAATGGGCCCTAAATTACTTTTCTCATATGCTGGTGTCACTTACAGTCGGTAGTAGAAATTTGACAGAAGCGACAGGTTTGGGACTAGTCCATCTCTTCATGGGGAATTCTTGATATGGCTTGATAATATATCTACTTGGAGAAAACTCCGGAGAAACAATAACAGGATATGGCCCAAAAAGCAAGCAAATAGGATTTTTGTGTGATGGACAGCATACAGAAGGCTGCATAAACATTAGAACATGAAATTGAGAAAGGGTGTCGCTACATGTAAACTCAGCCCACTAGCACACCATTGCATTCCAGCGGCCCTGGAGGTGTGTTTATCTGTCAAGGACAGTAAAGGGACAGTGTAACGATTGGTGTAGCACGCAGACGTCTGATTATTGTGTGATCTGCAGAATCACCAATAATACAGACTCTATACTCAATTATATAGTGATCTGCAGTATCACCAATAATACAAGTATAGAAGGCTGAGAAACAGAGGTGTAAAGTGTTTGGTGCAACAGTAGATAAATAATAGATCTCACCAGAGGAGCTGGTAAGGTACTATCATTCACAGGAGCTGTATAACTTAAAGTAAACCTCACCAGAGGAGCTGGTGGGTATTTAGTCAAAAGAGCACCTCACCAGTGGCAAGGGCCCACTGGTGAGTCGAGAGGTCAGACAGGCAAGGTTTGGCAACTGAGAGGCAAATACAGTAAAGAAACGTGAGGCAGAAGAATAGTGAGTTATCAGGCAGAGGTTCAGCAACTAAGGTCAGATAGGCAGAAGTACAGAATCGATAAGCAATAGCAAGGTCAGAGTATAGCCAGAATCATACACAGGTAATCAGTAATACAATATAACAATAGTCCTAGTCTTGTGTGAAATCCCTGGTTTCCTCCCAGATCAAAGCACACCGGATACTAGTCTAAGGTCTGAGCACTAACACGAGTGTATTCGCAACAGCAGACTAGTTGCGAATGATCAGTGAAGGCTTAAGAAGCAGAGGAGAGCCCACAGCCGCGCCCCTCACCAATCAGCCAATCCGAGCGGCGTGAGTCACCTCTGACGTCAGCCGACCGGCAGGTCAGCTGACGCGCCTTCCTCCAGCATAAAGGTCCTGTCTCCGCGCGTGCCCGCGCGAGACAGCGACCCTATAAACAAGAGACAGCACCGTTCCCGGCGAGCTAGATGCCGGCGGAACGGATAAAGCCTGAGGACAGGGAACAAAGGCGGCTGCGGATATACCCTGCGTGTCCGCAGCCGCTATATTTGCAGATGTTACAGACAGTTTGCATATTCAGAAGTGATGCATCGTGGGAGACATCATATGCTCACTCCCACCTGAGTAATTGCAAATACCTTCTGTTTTAAGAAGGCAAACTTCTGTTTTGCATAGCATTTCAGTAAGAGGGTTTTTTGGTCCATTGTAGCAAGGGCTGAGCTCCGGATCAAATTTGGATGAAATCCGAATGAGTTCCATTCGGATTTTATACTCTAATTAGTGCAGCTGAGTGGGTGTGTGCAGGGGTTAAACTTACCCAGCAGCCTTCATCTTTAACCCATCCCACAGCGCGTCCCAAGCCGCGTCACGTGACTACTATGCTTTCTTCTTCAACCCGGAAGGAGGAAGTGTTTGTAGTCACATGACTGCAGCGTGGGATGCGCCGTGGGATGGGTTAAAGAAGAAGTAGTGCTGGGTAAGTTTAACCCCCCGCACACACCCACTCAGCTGCCCTAATTAGAGGATGAAATCCAAATGGAACTCATTTGGATTTAATCCGAATTTGACCCGGAGCTCATCCCTGAGCCCCTTACACACTCCTAGGAGTTCTGGTTCACCATGAGCTGGCTGGATAATCTGTAATTTGTCATGGAATGCCTGACTGGAAATGTGTCAGGTGTGTGGCAGGAGGAATGGGGGTGAAGCAAAGGCATACTGTGATGATTTTCTCAGCTGCCTGTGCAGGCAGGCAGCTTTTTGACCATTGTGTAGGGTTGCATGCTGCAGGACTCTGGAAAGAAGAGCTTCTGTCAGTTTTGCAGCTTGTGCTCGCAGAGGAATTTGCATACGTTGTCATGCAAATTGCCTGGCCACATTCATTGGAGGCGTGTACTATAAGTACTATGTCTTTCCCACAATGCTTCGCTGGTCATAAGGATTTTGTCCTATGTAACACTCTTGGTGGGGTGTCAGCCTTACTCTCTGTTTGAAGATCAGCTTAGAGTAATTCCTGAATCTGCGCTAGGCAGGTTTTCCCTAGTGCAGTTAGGATTGTTTATCTGTTTGTTTGTTCTGTTGCTATTGTCCTGTCCCAGCGGTGGTCGACAGGAAATGGTTCTGATCTCTGTTCTTGGAGTATAGCTGGTGCAGCGGTTGCTACCAGCTATCTCTTCTGTTCTGTCTCCTGGGATCGCGCTAGCCACTTTTCGCTAGCGCTGTGGATCCTTCTGTTCTGTCTCCTGGGATCGCGCTAGCCACTTTTCGCTAGCGCTGTGGATCCTTCTGTTCTGTCTCCTGGGATCGCGCTAGCCACTTTTCGCTAGCGCTGGGGATCCTTCTGTTCTGTCTCCTGGGATCGCGCTAGCCACTTTTCGCTAGTGCTGTGGATCCTTCTGTTCTGCTACTCCGTACCTGGGTCACGCTAGCCACTTTCGCTAGTGCTGTGGATCTTATCTCTCGCTTGTCCCTGTTTTTGTGTGTCTGTCTTGTCTGCTACGACCACTTGCTGGAGGCTCGGTGAGGTAACCGTTAAGCAAGCGTTTGCGTCCTCTGTTTCATGTTTGTCTGTCGATGGTTAGTTAGGCGTGCTTGTCTCTATTGTGCTTATCACGTGGAGACCGCGCATAACCGCGTGCACTGTTGCGAATGAGTGCAGTGTTCGCGGTTAGCTAGCGTTTGTTATTTTCCATATCTCCTCATTGTATTATTTGCTGTGCCTTTGCTACTCTCGTGCTCCGCCTTGCTGTAGCCTTGTGTCACGTCTGGCGATCACACCTCTCGCGATCGCGTTCCTATTTCATATCTGCTGTTGTGTGTGCACTGTCGCGGGGTGGCGACTAGGTTGGCGCACACACATACAACCTGTCCCTTTGCTTGTCTCATTTGCAATCGCCTCTCTTGCGATTGCGTTCTGCGCTTCATACAATTCCTGTCTGGCATTTGTGGAGGTACAGAGGATTGGTTCCTCTGCACTCCCCAGCGCCATCTGCCGACAGGAATTTTCCCTCTACGGGTGCGTAGCACCTTTTGCTGGGTGCCTGCAAATATACGCTTGTGGAGGATTTCCGCCGTGTCAGCGCACGTGTTGTGCGCTGATCACGGAGAAATTTCCACAATCGTTACAGTATGACCAGCCCAACCTAAAACCCCAGTGTAGACGGAAACTCCGATTTGTACGATTTTGTCGAGTTTGGGTCCTGTGTCTTTAAGAGCTTTAAAAGGCTTAATTCAGAGACCAAGGCGGAATTTCTTTCTGAATGTGTGAGGTTTTGTCTGAATCCCACCTTTTAGATTTCTGATCCATCCACGTCGGCTCTTCTGTTTGCCTATGTGCTCTTAAAAAACGATTTGTTCACCTGGGCATATGATGTGGTAAAAACCAATTCTTGGAGTGATAATCTGTATCAGTTTCTTGCAGTGATATTCTCTCACTGGTTTAAACTGCCTGGCTTACCACCTGCTCTGATTGATTGTGTAGCTGCTGATAAGTCAGCAGATCTTTCCCTTCCATGCAAAACCTTTCAGTATGACAATCAGTTCAATGTGTCAGTTGCCACTTCAGGTTTTAAAAAGCAGCCATCCAAAGCCTCTAAGTCTAAATGTAAAAGATCTAGGAAGGCTTCCCAGTGGAAAGATCCGTTGCCCATAGCAACCACAAATAAAGAGGTTATTTCTGTCAAGTCTGAAATGTGCAAAACCATTCAGTATAACAATGATGTTGATCTGTCTCCTGGTTTTTTGTCTCAATCCAGAGCTTATGTGGATCCTGCTATAGGTAGGATCGCACACTATATTAAAGCAGTTAAAAGATCTGTTCTTGTTCCTGAACTCCACCCATATGGAGATTATCTAGATACTGGCTTGTTTGAACCTCCATTTGCCTCATGGGATGTTGGGGCCTTATTGGAGGAATTCGATTTTGATTGGAAAGCCTTTTGCGATTTTTACATCGCAAAAAGCGAAGATGTCTTGAATGCTTGTCTCGATTCTATGTACCTTCTGATTGATTCCGATGAATGTGACAAGGATGATGTGGATCTGGTGATCTATGTATGGCAAACGATTTTGGATGAGTTGCACACACACCAACCAATTGATTCCAATAAAGAGACATTGTTGTCGGGTGATTGTTCCTGCCTTTCTGGGGTAAAGCATGAGAGTCTTGACTTTGCGCAATCTGAAATTAATGAGTGTGCCGCTGTGGTTGATTCCTGTGCGAATCCTGAAGTATTCGCTCCTGACAGTGTGCAGTCTGAATCTGTGCGATCTGATGCCTGTTTCTCGGATGTTCCTGCAGATTGTGATCGGCATGAGTCTGCCGGTTTCCTCAAGGATGTGTGGGATCCTTCTTCATTTAGAAACAGATCTTTGAGATCTTCTGTCTGTGACCCTGCTATGGGGAAAATTTCTCGACTATGCAGCGTCAAAAGTAAAATTAATATGCCTAATAAAGTTTATCCTCTTGATGTCGCTATTTCTTCTGCTAATGAGTCTCTGTCTCACCCTGTTCACACCTGTAAGGGCCCGTTGCCTGGTGACAGTTGCTCCAGTGTTTCTGTCCTGAACACCTTACAGTCTGCTCCGCAGATCGCGGAGGTTTGCGCTATGGAAGCGTCAGTTTCACAACCTAAAGTGATTTTTGATTCGCAGGTTTTGCGTTCTGACTCCTCGGATTCGACATTGTTAGCCGAATCTAAGAGTGAGACAGCGCTTCGGTTTTGCGAATCTGATGCTGAACCTTCTTTGCCTTGTTCAGAGATGTTTTCTCTGAACCTGCCCTGTACCATGAATGAAAACATGTTTTCCTTTCACACTGACGTTGGTGAGCCCCTTTCTTGCTCTGAGGGAAGTGCTGATTCTGCACCCTGTACCCTGGATGAGTCAATGTGGCCTTGCTTAGAATCCTCTGCAGTGTCCCTAGAGGCTCGTCTAGGTATTGCCACTATACTCACCTGTTTTTCTGCAGTTTTGGAGTTACAAGCTAGTTTGACTGCCACACAGAATTCTGGGTACAGTGAGAATGAAGTTAGGGAGTCAGTGTGTGTTCCAGTAAATATACCTGTACATTCCCCTCATGATGATGAGATCCAGTCTCAGGTTATGGTGGAACCATTCCTGGGACATCTGCCCTGTCCACAAAATAAAGTTCAAGCTTTGCCCTGTAACATGGATAATTCAGAATCCTTCTTAGGAAACTTGAAAAACGATGTTCCTGAGGTCCTGTCTGACCTCCTGGAGATCTCCGAGTTCCTCCCAAAGGGTGCAGAACTTGTAGGAGACATCTCCTGCCCCCCAAGTCCTTCTGAGGTGTTGCCCACTTCAGTAGGCATTGCTGCCTTGCTGGCTACCTTTTCAGCTCTGGTGGAGCTTCAGTCATGTGTAGTCAATGATGATATTGCAGTCACAGAAATTTCCGAATTTGAATCCGAGTCTTCTTTTGAAAGTCCAGTGCTTGAGACCATTGCTCGTGATGATTCTCTGCTCGGTCCTGGTTTTGGTTTCCTCGTGTCGGAACTCTGAGGTTGGCAGTTCCCCAACATGTCCTGAGGTTTCTCCTGTGCTGGTGTACCCCAATGTGCTCTGTGACCCAGAAAGCCCAAGTGTGCCTCGGTTACCAGCATACTCAGATGCTTCCCCGGTGGAGACATGTTCTGATTTAGCCTGACTGCTTGCATGCCCAGAAGTGGTCCCTGAAAGTCTTGATCTTGATGGGTGTCCTCGTAATTCTGAGTCTGGAATTGTCATTGGTTCCATAGGGGTTCTTGATAGTTCTCCATGTGAGCCTGGTGATTGTTCTGCCCTCTTGGGATCTCTGTGGAGCTTCAAAAGGTTCTAGGAGATTCCGGGAGAAATTTTGCTTGGTACTCTGGATAAGATCAACGGTGGCTTTTGTGTTGTAAGGGACACTCCGAACAGGTTTTGTGGCAGATTTGGTATTTTCGGACGCTCCTTGGAAGGTGGTGGGTATTGTCTGGAGGGTTTCGGTGGCTTCTTCTCTGGTATCCACAGTCCTGATGGGTGTTACACTGAGACTTGTAGTATTGATGGGCATGTTTCGGTGGCTTCTGCTTCCGATGAGGTCGGTTTCGGGTGGACTGACTCTGGAATTGGACCTTGTCGGGCTGTCCCGACCTTCATGAGTCTTCAGTTTGAGTCTGTTGCTAATAGCACTTTTGAGGGTCATCTGAAATTCGACCCTGGAGGGGGGGGGGGGTACTGTGATGATCTGCTCAGCTGCCTGTGCAGGCAGGCAGCTTTTTGACCATTGTGTAGGGTTGCATGCTGCAGGACTCTGGAAAGAAGAGCTTCTGTCAGTTTTGCAGCTTGTGCTCGCAGAGGAATTTGCATACGTTGTCATGCAAATTGCCTGGCCACATTCATTGGAGGCGTGTACTATAAGTACTATGTCTTTCCCACAATGCTTCGCTGGTCATAAGGATTTCGTCCTATGTAACACTCCTGGTGGGGTGTCAGCCTTACTCTCTGTTTGAAGATCAGCTTAGAGTAATTCCTGAATCTGCGCTAGGCAGGTTTTCCCTAGTGCAGTTAGGATTGTTTATCTGTTTGTTTGTTCTGTTGCTATTGTCCTGTCCCAGCGGTGGTCGACAGGAAATGGTTCTGATCTCTGTTCTTGGAGTATAGCTGGTGCAGCGGTTGCTACCAGCTATCTCTCCTGTTCTGTCTCCTGGGATCGCGCTAGCCACTTTTCGCTAGCGCTGTGGATCCTTCTGTTCTGTCTCCTGGGATCGCACTAGCCACTTTTCGCTAGCGCTGTGGATCCTTCTGTTCTGTCTCCTGGGATCGCGCTAGCCACTTTTCGCTAGCGCTGGGGATCCTTCTGTTCTGTCTCCTGGGATCGCGCTAGCCACTTTTCGCTAGTGCTGTGGATCCTTCTGTTCTGCTACTCTGTACCTGGGTCGCGCTAGCCACTTTTGCTAGTGCTGTGGATCCTATCTCTCGCTTGTCCCTGTTTTCGTGTGTCTGTCTTGTCTGCTACGACCGCTTGCTGGAGGCTCGGTGAGGTGACCGTTAAGCAAGCGTTTGCGTCCTCTGTTTCATGTTTGTCTGTCAATGGTTAGTTAGGCGTGCTTGTCTCTATTGTGCTTATCACGTGGAGACCGCGCATAACCGCGTGCACTGTTGCGAATGAGTGCGGTGTTCGCGGTTAGCTAGCGTTTGTTATTTTCCATATCTCCTCATTGTATTATTTGCTGTGCCTTTGCTACTCTCGTGCTCCGCCTTGCTGTAGCCTTGTGTCACGTCTGGCGATCGCACCTCTCGCGATTGCGTTCCTATTTCATATCTGCTGTTGTGTGTGCACTGTCGCGGGGTGGCGACTAGGTTGGCGCACACACATACAACCTGTCCCTTTGCTTGTCTCATTTGCAATCGCCTCTCTTGCGATTGCGTTCTGCGCTTCGTACAATTCCTGTCTGGCATTTGTGGAGGTACAGAGGATTGGTTCCTCTGCACTCCCCAGCGCCATCTGCCGACAGGAATTTTCCCTCTACGGGTGTGTAGCACCTTTTGCTGGGTGCCTGCAAATATACGCTTGTGGAAGATTTCCGCCGTGTCAGCGCACGTGTTGTGCGCTGATCACGGAGAAAGTTCCACAATCGTTACACATACCTTTTACCCAAATATTTGAAAGCAAACGGTGTAACTTCTCACCTACACAGCTACGATGTACAGTGTGGGCATGATTACAACACTGGTAATGCCATATGGCATTTCAGAGACTGGTTGGATATTTAGTCAGATTTCAGAGCAGTGCCAAACTCTTGTATGTTGGGAGTCGAGTCGGGACAGTTGTAGAATATTGACTGCAGCTCAGCACAGATCATAAAGAGGTTGTGGTGAAACTTTGATGGTATATTATTTTGTAGCATAAAAATACTAAGATCTAAATTAAGATCATGAAGCGTGTAGCATATGATTTACTTTCCCTAATGATCTACCCCCATTCAATAACTTAGCAAGATGTGAATTTGAAAACTTAAAGGGAATCTGTATTGTTAAAATCGCACAAAAGTAAACATACCAGTGTGTTAGGGGACATCTCCTATTACCCTCTGTCACAATTTCGCCGCTCCCCGCCGCATTAAAAGTAGTCAAAAACAGTTTTAAAAAGTTTGTTTATAAACAAACAAAATGGCCACCAAAACAGGAAGTAGATTGATGTACAATATGTCCACACATAGAAAATACATCCATACACAAGCAGGCTGTATACAGCTTTCCTTTTGAATCTCAAAAGATCATTTGTGTGTTTACCTTCTGTCCCCTTCTTCTCTCATGCACTGAACATTACAGGCTTCCTGCAGAAAGCTCTGCCTGTGCCTGTGTTTGTAATCCCTCAGTATGTGTCAGCCAGCTACTTTCACAGAGGAGGATTTTTATCCAGCTCTCTTCTATTACTGATAAGATAGCAGAGAAGCTGCTGGCTTATGTAAATAAAACACACACTGGAGTGTGCATAGAGGAACAGACCAGCACTGAAGAACTTGGCAGCCTTCCAGACACAGGCCGACAAGTCTGACAGGGGAAAGATACATTGATTTATTACAGAGACTGTAATAGTACAAAGTGCTGCAGTGAGCCAGAACACATTAGAATACGTTTAGGAACTTGTAGGATGGTAGAAAAAACGTTGTAATTTTTGTTACAGAGTCACTTTAAGAGAACCTGTGACGAATAGAACATAAGGATTTATACTTACCTGGGTTTTCCTCCAGCCCCCTATAGGCCGTGGGCTCGCTTGGTGTCTGCCCGGTTCCATCCGTTCCTCTGCTGTCCACTCCGGTTAGAGGCGTACCTAGGGCATTTGACACCCGGTGCTAGTTATTAAATGACAACCCACCCCCCAAAAAGTAAAGGAGTGAGGGTAGCATGCTAAGCGCACCATGGTGGGTATTACCAGGCATATTTGCCCCCAGTATGGGTAACCTGGAATAGTTGCCCCCAGTATAGGTAGTCTGGAATAGTTGCCCCCAGTGTAGGTAGCCAGGAATAGTTTCCCCCTAGTATAGGTAGCCTGGAATAGTTGCACCTAGTATAGATAGCCAGGAATAGTTGCCCCCAGTATAGGTAGCCAGGAATAGTTGCCCCCAGTATAAGTAGCCTGGAATAGTTGTCCCTAGTATAGTTAGCCATGCAGATTATAGCGCAGCTGGAAGACATGCTGTTATCTTACCTCTCTCCACCGTAGAGTCCACTGATATCTGACTTCCTGTCACTGCTCAACTCTCCTCTACGGCCTGGCACCTCTTTCTGCATCATGTGATTACGCGAGTGCAGGAAGCGATGGCCTACCTGTTGTGTTCAGTGAACCCACCTCATCACTGCATATACCTACATGTTGTGATCAGTGGCACGCTTTGCGGACACTCAGCGGAGAAATAACTTGCCGGTGAGACACTGGATATGTGATAGTAGCCCGACAGGAATTCGACCCTGGTCATGTTCTCTCGCCTGCTAGAACAGGAGAAAGCCGTCACCCAATACCTGTACAATTACAGTAGAAGGACACAATCTGGGGAGGTGGGGATGTTGTGGCCCAACAACTGGACACTGATGCGAAATGCATGCAGGCTCATGCGGCCGTTTGAGGAGGTGACCAACCTGGTGAGTCGCAGTGAAGGCACCATCAGACTTGCCCTCCATAACAGATTCTCGTTAAAGGATGTAAAGTTGATTCATTTCACATATACAGCAGGGCCTCGAAAGTCCTCCTGTATTGTTATTTTTGGTCACTACCTCGGGACGTGCATGCCAGGCCTGCTGCCTTCATTGGATGTGTGTGGTGGTAGCCGTTTCTTAGGCTCCAACTCCAGACCAGAATCGAACCAGGATTCCCCGGCCATTACCCGTGGTCACTCGCAATGGCAGACTTGCCCTCCATAATTTTCTCGTTGCAGGTACTGAACAGCAAGCAGAACAAGTATTTAAAAAAATAGATGTAAGCTTTAACAATGGTAGAGAAAGAACCATTGAAAGTTGATAAGGCAGTTAGGCATTACCTGACATCACTGAGTGAAGAAGAGCAAACTCGCCATGGTGCACACCAGTCCAGCACGGCCGTCACTACGTAAACAGCTGTTTACAGTGTGTTAGACAGTGATTTTGGTGTGTCAATGTGAAGCGGTACTCTAATTACACTACCTGATTGATGTATACACATGCAAGATGTTTTAAAGCACTTTAGGCCTGCAATTTAGCATTCAATGTGATTTCTGCCCTTAAAACGCTGCTTTGCGTCAAATCCAGATTTTTTCCCGGGACTTTGGGCGTGTATCCCACTCCGCCATGCCCCCCCTCCAAGTGTTAGACCCCTTGAAACATCTTTTCCATCACTTTTGTGGCCAGCATAATTTTTTCTAGTTTTCAAAGTTCGCCTCCCCATTGAAGTCTATTGCGGTTCGCGAAAGTTCGCGCGAACCGAACCTTTTGCGGAAGTTCGCGAACCGAATATCAGAAGTTCGGGCTATCTCTACTCTCTAATTGTTCCTCTCTCACAGCAGTTGTTTGTTACCTCAGATCTGTGTTGTGAGGTGACTGGAGCTGCTGTGAGGGGCCGTGTAAATTTGGGCACAGTGTGCACTGATAAATTTGGGTGTGGACATAGGCACCGATCGGCCGATAAAATAGAGGCAAGATGGGATCGACCCCCTGTAGAACTGTTGCTAAAAATCTTTTCTTTTTCTTTTTTTTACCATGAAAATGCGAAAAAAATTTAGCGCAAAAAAATCACAAACTTATTACAAAATTATTTTTGATGGCATTTTCGCTAGAAAGTTGAATTTCAACATTATTTTTGTAAAATGAAGCTGAAAAGAATTTTGACATTTTCGCTCATCACTGCTTAGATCTCTTTCTATTTTATACTGCCCATAAGTATAATAAACTGTGCGGTTATCTATGCAAATGAGGCAGCTTGGGCTGTCATGAAAAAGTAAACAGTAGCCAAAACACTTTGATTTTGCTGAAGAAACACTGCTGATAACTAACCAGGGCTGTAAAGTCCTAACACCAATTATTTATTTTGTGTCATGGCTGCTGTTTAGAAATCAGTCACAGAAATGTAGCTCTTTGAACTTTCCTGAAGTCTCAAATTTGTATTTTCAGTCTATTTATCATTAGTACTACAATACAATTAATCCTTTAATGAGTTTAAATTCCATTTAGGTTAACTTTAATGCTATCTTTTTAAATTCTAACCCTTAAAATTTCATAATGTCTTTGCAGGTTTGGATCCGGCTGGGCCGTACTTTTCCCGCACCCCACCAGAGGTGTGCCTGGACAAAACAGATGCGCTGTTTGTTGATGTCATTCACACAAATGCAATATCCATTGGCCCTCTTGGTAGGTGTCACTATCTAATCATTATACTAAACGATTTACAGGTGTTTCCTAAAGTGTGGGACTTGCATTTGGGCATAAAGGACCTAGTTAAAGGACAACTGAAATGAAAGGAATATGGAGGCTGCCATATCTATTTACTTTTACACAATACTAGTTGCCTGGCAGCCCTACTGATCCACTTGGCTGCAGTTATGCAGTAGTGTCTGAATAATACCAGAAACAAGCATGCAGCTAATCATGTCAGATCTGACAATAATGTTAGAAACACCTGATCTGCTGCATGCTTGTTCAGGGTCTTTGGCTAAACGTATTAGAAGCAGAGGATCAGCAGGATAGCCAGGCAACCGGTATTGCTTAAAAGGAGATGAATATGGCAGCCTCCTCTCACTTCAGTTGTCCTTTAAGGGTGCAGTATGTCCCCAACCAAGAATATTCCACTTAGGGGCAGCTTTTGGTGGGCAGCACTGGAAGGAAGAATGTGCCCCAATAGGCCATACATGGAAGGTCTGACGATGTAAAAACAGTACTTTTTGTTTTCACATCTGAGGATGATTTAGTAGTTAAAGCTGAAGAAAAAAATGTATTATATAATTAAATGTATGTGTAGCACGGATAAGGAATAGAACATTAGTACCAAAGAAAAGAGTCTCATATTTTTACTTTCAGTTATATAGCTTTTTTTTTTTTTTATAATATTGCATCATTCTATCATATTTGTAGTTTATAAACCACCCTCTTTCTTTTAAGCTATAAAACAAAGTAGATATAAAATTCAAACTTTCCTGCAGTAAAACCTTATCTCAAGCTGTCTCTCACTGTTTCTTGGCTGTTTAAGTGCTTCAGAAAACAGGACTGTATTCTCCCCAGTGGGTCGCATAGCTCAGAGAAACTCTTTTGCATAGATAACGGCTGAAGTTTTTTTAAACTCTTCCTAAAGGGTTATTCACTCTCTCTTCTGTATTTCTCTGTCCTGAAGGGCGTTACAGATTGACTGAGAGTAAGAAAGCACCTGTAGGTCACTGAGAATGTGCAAACTGGCCCAGGGTGTCATTTCCTTTTTAAAAAAATTAAATAAAAACGACACTTTTTTCAAAACATTGGAAATCCTGTTGTATTAAAGGCATGTAAGAAAAACTTTGCATAAACGAGGTTCCAGAGCTGTTATGCAAAGGGCTGCAAACAGCAGAATTATCATATTGTTTGTGCTCCTATTATTGGTACGTATGCATACTATACATTCAGGGACGTAACCAGAGGGGGGCCCAGAGCTGTGGGGGCCCCCAACTACTAACCTTCCCTTCCTCCGATACAGATCAGGGGCTCGATTCACAAAGCGGTGCTAACCCAGTTAGAGACTTTAGGCATGATAACCATTGCACCACTCTGGTGAAAAGCCAGTTTAGGTGTGATAAGTTTAGGCATGATAAGTTTAGGTGTGCTAAGTTTAGGCATGCTAAGTTTAGATAAGTTTAGATCGCTTGCAAAGTCCCGCACGCAAAGCCGCGCCATTAAACTTTATACGAAGTGCACCAAACTTTGCTAGCGTAAAACTTTTGATCAGCTGTGCACTGCGGTGCTAACGCAGTTGGCGCTTAAACTTATCATGCCTAAACTTATCACACCTAAACTTATCATGCCTAAACTTATCACACCTAAACTTATCACACCTAAACTTATCATGCCTAAACTGAGTTTAGGCATGATAAAGGGCTTTTCACCAGGGTGCTAACTGTTAGCACCGCTTTGTGAATCAGGCCCACGGTGTTTTTGTGGCTACACTTGTTACACTTGAAGATCATTATGGCCACACTTGTTTTATGTCCATTTTGAGATGGGTCCCAAGGCAGTGAAGGGCACCAAGGGGAAGCAAGGGAATGCGAACATTGGGTGTGGCCCATCAAAGTTTTTTTCTTTTCCCTTTTTTCCTTTCTTTCCCCTTTTTTCCTTTCTTTCCCCTTTTTTCTTTTTTTTATTTTTTTTTTGCTAAGCAGAGCAAGAGCATCAAACAGAGATAAAGAGAAAAATGAAGAAAAAATAAAAAAACAAAAGAGAAGAAGAAAACAAACAGAAGTGTGTCAATCAGTCCGATTTCCCCCCCCCCCCCCCCTTTCCCCTAAAAAAATCACCTGAACCAAAAAAGGTTTTGGTAGGGGTTAGGTCACTACCCATGCATCTTATTACAAGCGTTGTTTATCCTATTTTACAGGAATGTTTTGCTGGGGGGCTCCATGTAGTATAGTTACGGCACTGTATACATTAATGAAGGAGCTGTGGCTGGATAGTGTACTGGTTAAAGTGAACCCGAGGTGGGAGTGATATGGAGGCTGCCATATTTGTTTCCTTTCAAACAATACTAATTTCCTGGCAGCCCTGTTGATCTATATGGCTTCAGTAGGGTCTGAAGTAGAAGATAATAAAATGGATAACGAAATCTCAATAATGATAAACATTGTTAACAAAATTGGTTAACGAATAATACGGCTGTAAAACAGACGGGAGTTGATAACGAAAATATATTAACGTTAAAAATCATAATGTAATTCAACAATACAGTTTAACCCAACCCTACTCTCACACAGAAACCTCCCCTGGGAGTGCCTAACCCTAACCACTCCTCCCCCCAGTGTTGCCTAACCCTAACCGCCCCTTGGTGTTGCCTAACCCTATCCAATCCTCCCTGGTGGTGCCTAACCCTAACCACTCCCCCTGCAGAAACACCCTTTTACACATAGAAACAATAATATCTTTGATAACGGTAAATCTGTACTTACAAACGAAATAATATGACAAAAACTATAATGTTGCAAGCTTCAAAAATGATAACATACTTCAAAAACTTTAATGTTGTAATGTTGTTAATGATATTTATCAGGCTCCCTTTTTTCAGTTTTTTTGACGTATTAACCTCCCAGGCGGTAAGCCCGACACAGTGTCGGGCTAGTCGCCGCAGGGGATCGCATGGCCCGGGGAGGATTTTTTTAAAATAAAAGTTGTGCAATAGTCTTCAGCTAGCATTTTTGCTAGCTAATTATGTCCCCCAAGTGCCTCCGGTCCCCACCGATCGCCCCCAATCACCGCCATAAGACGTACCCCCAAGGGATCCCGCGATGGCGCAGCCTCCCAATCAGCTCCAGGCTTCACTATGGGGAGGATTGGGACTGCGCATGATGTCATGTCCGATTGTCGCCATGGCGACAGTGAAGCTGGATCGTGAAGCTGCAGCTCTCACGGGACCGCGGAGGGGTAAATATTACCGGCGGCGATCGGGGGGTTTAGTTGGTTGCTTGGGGGCTTGGGGGACATAGTTAGCTAGCGAAGTGCTAGCTTAGGCATATAGCGAAACTTTTATTTAAAAAAATCCTCCCGCAGACGCAGCCTCTAACACCGCGTACCACCAGGGAGGTTAACGATAACTGCATTAGAGTCTATGGCAGCACCCTTTTCGTCCACTAGCTGCTAGCACCCTTTTTTTTTTTGCTTCACTTTATCACTACTTATCACAACAAAATGATCGATATCTTGTTTTTTTCACCACCAATTAGGCTTTCTTTGGGTGCGTTTCGCTAAGAATTATTTTATTGTTAATGTATTTTAACTGGAATATAAAGAAAATAATGGAAGCAAATGTGCTATTTCTCAGTTTTGGCCATTATATTTTTAAAATAAAAAGTGTTACTGTGCATAAAACCCACACATTTTATTTGCCCATTTGTTCCTGTTATTACAACATTTAAAATATGTCCCAAGTACAATGTACGGTGTATTTTATTTGGAAATACATTTTTTCCATTTTGCTTCTGTCATTAATTGAAGGCTGTTACTTGCAAAAATAATACTAATATACCCCCATGGCAAACCTATTTAAAAAGTTCCGTTCCTAAGGTCTCTATTTATGTATTTTTTTTTAAATGTCATTTTTTTGTAATATACTAATATATACACATGTTTTATTTGGTAACTATGGGAGAGTGGTGGAGGTAAGGGGTTAATTTTATGGTAGATGTATGTATTTTATTTAAAAAAATGTATGTAGGTGTAATTTTACTATTTGGGCCACTAGATGTCCCCCCACTTATTGTTTCTGAACTTACTGTTAAGTAAACTAACAGGAAGTAATGCGTGTATCTCATTGGTGTCAGCGGTCATTGATCACAGTAATCCCGTTCACTGATCTGTGAACCAATGAGCAGCCACGAGAACGCGTTGGAGCTTTCATGGTGGAAATCGCAGCAGGAGGCAAATTTCGATGCCCCTGGAATGGGAACAGTTCTCCCACGGGGTCGCAAATATACTGCCTCAAATTCCACAAAGTGGTTAACACACGCCATTTCCCGTATTTCTCTTCCAGGTTTTGGTGGTTTTGGTGTAGATCATCCCGTTGGCAATGCAGACTTCTTCCCAAATGGTGGCAAACTACAGCCTGGCTGTGATGAGATCTCTGTTAGGCCAGGAAAGCTTGATGACATTATGGATGATTTAATGGCAGGTAATGCTGTAAATCCTGAGCACGTCTTACTAAGTCCAGGCAAGTAACAAAAGCCTCTTTACTTCATCTGACAGGCGCCTAATCCATTGCAAGGGTGCTTCCGGGCTTGTTTATTCTGCCTTAAAGGGATACTGTAGGGGGGTCGGGGGAAAATGAGCTGAACTTACCCGGGGCTTCTAATGGTCCCCCGCAGACATCCTGTGTTGGCGCAGCCACTCACCGATGCTCCGGCCCCGCCTCCAGTTCACTTCTGGAATTTCTGACTTTAAAGTCAGAAAACCACTGCGCCTGCCGGCCGTGTCCTCGCTCCCGCTGATGTCACCAGGAGTGTACTGCGCAGACACAGACCATACTGGGCCTGCGCTGTGCGCTCTTGATGACATAAGCGGGATCGAGGACACGGCAACGCAGGCGCAGTGGTTTTCAGACTTTAAAGTCAGAAATTTCAGAAGTGAACCGGAGGCGGGGCCGGAGCATCGGTGAGTTGCTGCACGGGCACAGGATGTCTGCGGGGGACCGTTAGAAACCCCGGGTAAGTTCAACTCATTTTCCCCTGACCCGCCTACAGTATCCCTTTAAAGACACTTTGTTTTACTTGATCTGAGGAAGCGGATTGCAATCCGTGAAATGCGTTATCATCCAAGTGTCTGGTTTCTATTAAAATTCATAAATTTATATTGGCCTAGCGCCTTCTTGTTAGAGGTAAGCCAAATATTTATATTGCGCTGCCAACAACGTATTTGTACTTGGGGCGCCTCTTCACTCCCAGTGATAATTTACTGCAAGCTTCAACTTATTTTAGCTGTAATGAAACAGCCATACACCAGTATGTATCAGTTGTTGAACTGGTCACATGATCTGTTCTTCTGGCGCCACATAAAAGTTGGCACTGTGAATGCAGCCAGCAGGTGCCACCTGCATGTGTTTCAAGCTGGGAGTGGGGTGGGGCACTTCTTGTTTCTGCCTGGACTTGGGTTTTTATTATCCCTCGCTTTAGAAGGCTGAAGGACTTGCAGTATGATGACACAACTTATGTTTCAGATGTATTCTGCAGCCACCGAAGAAGCTGCGCGCTTTTCACAGCCTCCATTGGGCATCCTGATGGCTTCTATTCTTACTCCGCCCCTACATACAACGACTTCCAAAAGGTCAGTCTCTGTGTGTGTCCTTGTTTTTCCATAAGGTGACATGGCAATACTTGTGATAACATTGGCCTTAAAGTGCAATGAAACCCAGCATTTTTTCATTGCTGTAATAGATTATTTACAGCATATTATATACAACCAGCATTTTTTTTTACTAGAACAGCATTCAAAGGGTTACACACAGGAATTAGAAGTTCCCTGCCAGCAAAGCCGGACTCATCTGAAGTGTAGATAATGTTATCTTGAATTTAATTGTATCAAGTGAGGAATGTAAATAAACATTTCTCTGGCACTGCAGGCTCTGCTGAACAAAGTCAGAGCATCAGGATGCATTTCTGCTTAAAGAAACTCTGAAGTGAGTTTAAATTCCCATTTTTAACTAGTATTTATGTAAAGCACTATAGGTATTGCTAAACCACCGCATCACTGCGGCAAAATGAGGGGTTTATACCCCCAAATCCCCTCACCAAAATCCACAACTTTCTCGGTCGTGAATTTTGCTGCTCATGGAGCCAGAGCTTTGAGCTGCAGCTCTGCCTCCATGCGCGTCAATTAAACGCAGATCTCCGCCTCTCCCCCGCCCCTCTCAGTAAAGGAAGATTGGTAGAGGCGGCGATCAGTGGGGATTGACGCACCAAGAGGCAGAGCTACAGCCATAAGCTCTGTCTCTATGAGTAAGCACTCCCCGGACATAGCACAGGGGATTTGGGGGGTATAAACCCCTCGTTTTGCCGCAGAGATGCAGAGGTTTAGCCTTACTTATGGTGCTTTACATAAATACTAGTTAAAAACAGGAATTTAGACTCACTTCTTCAGAGTCTCTTTAAGTTAGAAGATGAATAAAGCAGTTATAAATAAAATGCAAAGTCAGCTCTCAGAAAAAAAAAGTGTACTTTGGGAACGTATAATTTCTAAATGAATAATAATACTTATGCACAAACGCAAATATGAACTGTATGGCATATAAAAAGTAGAAAAACATGTTTTTATTGAATATTATATCAGGGTTGTATACTGCTTTAAAGTGAAACTTTGTTGACGTTAAAAATGGCTACAAACAGATCAGTGCTTCACAAGAATTACTGTTATTTAATTTTATGGAATTTTATCTTTGCATTTTAGTTTTTGAGGCAGTTGAGTTTCCAAAACGGACCAAAGCTGAAATTGCACTTCCTTGCAGTGGCGGCCCCAGCTTCCATATTTCTTTTCCTTTTTGGGGGGGGGGGGGGGGGGGGGTGTTCACAAAGAGGGCACAATGGCTGGCTGGTAGGCCCCATTTGGGTGATCAAAATCGATGTTCAGATATTTTTTTGCCTAACTCAGGTGATAAAATTAAGGCTCACTAGTTCAGCAATGATAGGAACCAAATGTTAACTCCCTAAACAGAACTGCTTTTTAGCAGAGCAGACTGTCAAAATGATGGTGCTATTATTGAAGAAACGTTCTCTAAAGGTGTACTTGGCTAGCTTTCTGGCATGCTTTAATCCTTAATTGCCAGTAAGCTGCTCCTGTGTGGACAGATCACAGACAAATCATTCCAGCACCCAGCCTGTGTCTCACTACTCTACAAGCAAGGGGAGGGGGAAGAGGCAGGATGGAAAACCTAGTGTGTTTAATTTCTTATCTTAGTAGCAAAGCATAGCTGCAGAGTATTGAGAGTTTGTATTTACTGACAGGAAGTTTTGCATCAGGATTACTATACTGATTCAAAACTTCCTGTCTGTAAAATAAAAGCTCTAGTATATTGTCTTGTAGAAAAGAAAAACAGTAAGTTTTCAGATAGGCCTTCTTCAGACTTTATTCCTGTTGACGGACAATGTTAGAAAATATTATATAGGAGAGAACAGAGGCGCCAAAAGGATAAAAGGGGTTTTAAAGGAGCTTAAAAGCCAAAAATTTGGTAATTAGAGGAGGCAGTGGTGGACTTAACTCCTCCAAGCAGACACAACACGACTGTACATTCAGTCTATTTATTAATGAACTCCAGATAAAACAAAGCAACGCGTTTCACGGGTCAGCGCCTGCTTCCTCAGGCAATAGAAAAAGGAGTAACAGCATCTAGCAAAACAAACAAAACTCGGCGCCGAGTGTTATTTGTTTTGCTAGATGCTGTTACTCCTTTTTCTATTGCCTGAGGAAGCAGGCGCTGACCCGTGAAACGCGTTGCTTTGTTTTATCTGGAGTTCATTAATAAATAGACTGAATGTACAGTCGTGTTATGTCTGCTTGGAGGGGGTAAGTCCACCACTGCTTCCTCTAATTACCAAATTTTTGGCTTTTAAGCGCCTTTAAAACCCCTTTTATCCTTTTGGCGCCTCCGTTCTCTCCTATATAATATTGTATCCACCCTGGGTGGAGGGTTGTGACCCTTTTCTACTATCTACAGAGAGCGACTTCTTATTCCTGAGTGGGGTCAGGATAATCTCCCCACCTGCCTTTACAGTGGTTGCCTATTGGTGACCCATGCTTGTGAGTATAACAACTATTACTCTTTGTCATTATCCCCTTTGTCAATACATACTACACTATTGGGGCTCTTGGTGTTCCTCTGTTTATCTCGTTATCATGTTAAAACATATAATAATGCTGGATACACATGGTGCGTTCCCGCTCTCGATGCGCCACTCGATTCCTGTTGATTCACGGCCACTCGATTATGTTCGATTCGCGTTACGATGAATCGTTAGGTCTATTTGGCTTTCTTTACATGAGAATCGACCTAACAATCATAGAAATGCGCTCGGCAATGCTTGGAAATAATCGAGCGGCCGGGAATCGAGCGGCACATCGAGTGCGGGAATGCACCGTGTGTTTCCAGCATAAGAAAGAGGTAGAGAGAATTTTTTTTTTACAAATATAAGAGTAATTCAGATACATTAATTACAAAGGATTTTGCAAGGACTGTGATGTATTTATGGCAAATGGATAAGGCCCTCGGTTTACTTAACCTCCTTAGCGGTATGGACGAGCTCAGCTCAGGGGCCGCTCAGGCCCTGCTGGGCCGATTTTGTTCAAATAAAAAGGTGCACACTCAGCCGGCACTTTGCCAGTCGCTTGTGCTACCTGATCGCCGCCGCAGCGCGGCGATCCGCTGCGTGCAGCGGCGAGAGAGGGTCCCCCCAGCCGCCCGAGCCCAGCGCAGCCGGAACAAACAGTTCCGGCCAGCGCTAAGGGCTGGATCGGAGGCGGCTGACGTCAGCTGATGTCCATGACGTCACTCCGCTCGTCGCCATGGCGACAAGGAAAGCGAAACAAAGAAGGCCGCTCATTGCGGCCTTCCTTGTTACTTCTGATCACCGGAGGCGATCAGAAGTACGCATCGGGAGCGCCCTCTAGTGGGCTTTCATGCAGCCAACTTTCAGTTGGCTCCATGTAATAGTTTTGTTTTTTTTTTATTAAAAAAAAACCCTCCGCAGCCGCCCTGGCGATCTTAATAGAATGCCAGGGAAGTTAAAGGATAACAGAGCCGAAACACTGCAAGGGTCTGCAAAAAACTCTCCACGTCAGTCAGAGTCTATGTAGGCGTTAAAGGATAACAGAGCCGAAAGACTCTGCTTATACCCCCCTACTCACCGCACCTTCACTTTTATCAAATTCTCACTGCGCCTCCTGTTCCCCTACATCACTTGCCGTTCTCCTAGACTTATCTTAGGAGTTGAGATCCCGTTATCCTTGGCGAGTTGAGCGACTCCTAATCCGTACATACTGCACCATGCATGCGCCATATGTCCGTTCTGCTACCCTGTGGCCTCACAGTGATGTCACAGGATAGGAGCGTGCTTGCTCTCCCTGCATCTCCACTCAGCATGTGATGTTCACTGCAGTGGAGTGCGCACGCTGGGACGCAGAAGCAGGAGGAGCAAGCACGCTCCTGCTTTGTGACATCATTGTGCGTCCACAGGGGAGAAGAACGGACATACTGCGCTCAGCAATGGGGGGGGGGGCCTCGCTCAGCAACAGGGGGCTTGCAACAACTGAGGGTAGCCTCATTAGGACCTTGAAGCTTCCCTCTCTAAATAGAGAGGGAAGCTTCAAGGTCCTAAATAGATTTTGAATAGATTTTGAACCCGAGCATCGGCTCGGGTACGCTTTTAAGGAGACCTGAAAACATGTTTGAGGATTAATATTTACCTGAGGCTTCCTCAAGCCCTGTTGAGGCTGCTCGGTCCCTCACCGTCTCCCAGCGCCGCTCCGGTCCCCCGCTGGGTACCTCGGTACTCAGGCCAAGTCGCTTCATCGTGTGTGCGTGGTCTAGCCACACGTGAGCCCCTGTTGACCTCCCATTGCCAGGAGCGTCCTGCGCCTGATATGTATAAATCCTGAGACTTATTTAATCTCAGGACACTTTCAACCAGTACAGTGTAGTATCGAAGGGATTATTGAAGGGGATTTTGGCTCAATAGAAAGCCCATGTACATGATATTGACACCAGATTTGCTGGCATTGATATCATACATGGGGCTTTCCCATCAAGTGCGAAATGTGGACCCATATACTTCAATGAAAGTATGCAAATAGGTGAACATTTCAAAAACTGTCGCAATTTTGTGGAAAAATTAGTGAAACCTATTTCGACAAATTTGCTCAACTTTAATTAAACTGCGGTACTGTTAGAGTATAATAATATGATATACTGTGATTTACCAATCTAGCCCAATTTTGCTCACAGGGTGCTGGCTTCCCATGCATAGATGGAGACTGTAACATTATGGGTTACCACGTTAAGTACACACATGATGAAGATATTGAAACCAACCAGACTTATTACATGAACACTGGAAAACCTGAAAACCTCAAAAGTAAGTAAAATGTTGAGAAGTTAGAAGATGAAGAATGAGTAGTATCTGATATGAGGACCTTCTCTGAAGACTTATAGGGGAATATGAAGGAAAACAGGCTTAATGGGTAGTCCTGGAGATTCCAAGAAACCTAAAAACAAAAAACAAAAGGGAAAATACCAGAAGCCAATAGCAACCTGTGACTGACACCTAATAGTGCAGGTGTCAAACTCAAGGCCCGCCATACCATTTTATGTGGCCGTCAAAAGCTTCAAATGTTCATCATTGTAAGCAAACAACAACGCTACACTTCCATCTCATCTAGAGGAGCACACTGGTGAAAGTGTTTCTTGTTGAAAGATTGTACGTTCGAGCCAGGGTACAGCAACCCATAAGAAACCCCCCCATGTAAAATAAACATTGGGGCTCCCTCTTGGGATCCAACCCTCCATGTGTTGCTAATGAAACACAGAAACCTACAGACCTCTCTGTCCCTGGTACCCTCTCCCCAAATTGCAGACTAACACAGGGGAGCAGTGTAATAATCCAAATCCCAAAAAAGCTTTCTTGGCGGGACCAAATACATTTAGCATTGACAAAGCAAAACAAAGCATTAACATGTGGGCGGGTTGTGGGAATAAGGGAAGGGTATAAGGGGTTAGGGTATACAGTCCCTAGGGAGTGGACAGGACCGGTTCTAGACTCTTTGCTGCCTGAGGCAAACTTGTGAGGATGCCCCCCCCCCCCACCCCGATTTGGAATGATTGCACAGCACCCGACAATTTGCTTTGCTTCATTTAATGTTCTCACATGACATGCTGCAGCTCAACACAATAGCACACTGGCTGGCTGTGAGTCTAGTTCTCATTCCTACTCTGTCTACATGCTGTTAGTGTAAACTCAGTACAAAAATGCTGCCCCTGTAACCTCCGCTGCCTGATGCAAATGTTTCACCTTGATTCATGACAGAACTGGTGTGTGTGTGTGTGTGTAGGAGGGGGGGGGGGACACTAAAGGAGTGAGAGAATGGGCTCGATTCACAAAGCGGTGCTAACCCAGTTAGAGACTTTAGGCGTGATAACCATTGCATCACATTGGTGAAAAGCCAGTTTAGGCGTGATAAGTTTAGACATGATAGGTTTAGGCATGAGGCGTGATAAGTTTTGGCATGATAAGTTTAGATAAGTTTAGATCGCGCACAAAGTCCCGCACGCAAAGCAGCGCCATTAAACTCTATGCGAAGTGCACCAGACTTTGCTAGCGCAAAACTTTTGATCAGCTGTGCACTGCGGTGCTAACCCAGTTGGTGCTTAAACTTATCATGCCTAAACTTATCACACCTAAACTTATCACGCCTAAACTTATCACGCCTAAACCTATCACGCCTAAACTGAGTTTAGGCGTGATAAAGGGCTTTTCACCAGCGTGCTAAGTTGCTAATTGTTAGCACCGCTTTGTGAATCAAGCCCAATAACTGTTGGGGGAGGCATACTCAAAAATTAAAATACATTAAAGAGTAACTGTTAGCCAAAAAAAATCAAATTTAAATCTCTATTGTAATGTGTTAAATAGTTTGCAAGAGAGCCAAAAAGGCAATGCTGAAGTAGTTAAAAAGCAATCTAATTTTTTTATTGTCTGAATATCATTCAGCCTTTTCCCCAAGCTCCTACGGAGGACGCAAGGCCGCATAACAGATACTGTAGAGCATGCTGAGAGGGTTTTTTTCTCTGTACTGCCCTCCCTAATTAAGGGCAGACATCGGCACCTGGTTCGGGGTGTAGTCCAGACATCGGCACCTGGTTCGGGAGGGGGGGGGGGGGTGCGGGAGGGAGAGAGAGGAAGCAGCCAATCAGGCTGCAGTAAAGAATTAGGGAGGGCAGTACAGAGAAAAAAACCCTCTCAGCATGCTCTGCAGTATCTGTTATGCAGCCTTGCGTCCTCCTTAGGACCTTGGGGAAAAGGCTGAATGATATTCAGACAATAAAAAAATTAGATTGCTTTTTAACTACTTCAGCATTGCCTTTTTGGCTCCCTTGCAAACTATTTAACACATTACAATAGAGATTTAAATTTGATTCTTTTGGCTAACAGTTACTCTTTAAAAACACTAAAAAGGAGGGAAAGACGTTGGCCAACCTTTCCTGATGACTGAGTATGTCAACTGAAGATTGTGCCGGGTGGCTTGTATGAGCAAGAAATGGACGCTCATTTCTCATTCAGAGAAGACACCCAGCACAATCTTTCAATGACTTGAGGAAACAAGATCATGGCTTGAAGAAAATGAGACCGGGAGCCTAATATGTTGTAGTATATCAATGAGGAGGAGATGTAGTAAACAATTAAATGGTGATATACTCACAAGTGTGGGTCGCCGCAAAGGCATCCACTGAAAAGGCAGGTGGGGAGAATTATGACCTGACCCCACTCAGGTATTAAAAAGTCGCTCTCTGTAGAAAGAAGGAAACAGGGAAACACCCCTCCACCATGGGTGGACTAGATCAATAGTAAAACTGGTATCACAGAGGCTCCAACAAGGATAAAATAATTAAAATCCGCTTAAAAGGGGGGAAGTGGGTGGACTCACCTCCCTCAGGTAGACAAAGACCAAACAGTGAGACGTTACTATAGTAACAGTAACATTTATTGAAACTCTCCAAGTGTGCAACATGTTTCACGGGTCAGTATCCCGCTTCATCAGGCAATCAATTTTGGAGAACACAGTGTGGGTTAGTCTGTGGGCCAAGCGCCCCTTTTAAGCGGATTTTAATTATTTTATCCTTGTTGGCTCCTCTGTGAAACCTGTGAAACATGTTTTCTTCCCATTGTGCAATAAACATCCTTTTTGATTAGTTGGTGTATGACTGGCTCATTCATGAGAAGAGGTAGGCCAACCTTTTCCCCTCATCTTTAGTGTTTTCCAGGGCCGGTTCTCTCATGAAGCAAGGTGAAAACATTTGCATCAGGCGCAGAGATGTCAGGGGCAGCATTTATGTACTGTGTGTACCTTCCTGAGGAGGAATGGAGTGGCTGAGGGTGAGCAGTTTGTTTGTCACAGACTCACAGCCAGCCAGTGTGCTATTGTGTTGAGCTGCAGCACGTCATGTGAGAACATTAAATGAAGCAGAGTAAATTGTCGGCTACTGTGCGATCATTTCAAATCGGGGGTGGGGAGCATCCTCACAAGTTTGCCTCAGGCAGCAAAAAGTCTAGAATCGGCCCTGGTGTTTTCAATGTATTCTGTTTTTGAGATGCCTCCTCTCACCAGTTATTATGAATAAAAACAGTTGTGTTTTTTATGTTATTGTCTGCAGTAAGTTTTAAGCATTTTTTGGTTGATTTTATCGGGGACAAGATAATGCAATCATGAAGATTCTGATTGGATTACACTCCACACTTCTGCATTATCTGAATCAGTCTCAGGCAGCATTAGAATGACGGGATACACTGTAAAGGTGGCCATGTATGGTTCAACTAAGTTGATCAATGTTTATGTTTTTTTATATAATTGATCTATTGTGTATATAAATTTAAAATGTTTTTTTATTTTCCAATGAGATTTTTTTTTTTCTGATCGCATATGTTAGAAAAATCAGATAGAAAAACTTGCCTAAAACACAATACTTTATTGAAAGAATAAAATGTTGGCATCCATGAAAAACAGCTAACGTGGAAAACCTTGATTTTCCTGCAATTCTTCTGCTTTGCTTTTGATTTGCACTGAAACGCAAACCGGTCCGCACATGAAAAAATGCAGAAAAGCTGTCCGAACTTAAAAATCGCAAATTGCGAATCACACCCAAACTCATAGAAATCGTGTTGCCAATGAAATACATTAGAACTTAGAAGTGCAATAATTGTGATTTTGGAAAAAAAAATTCGACCCCTGCCTTGATCATAGCTGATTAGATAAGCCCACATGTTCATCTTGTATAATATCCCTAGCTCTGCTTTCCTCCAGATGTAGTAAAAACCTGCTCAATCCCAAAACCTGCACTTGGGCAGAGTCAGGGAAACACAATAAACCAAACCTCTAGCAGTGTTCTCCCCAGGCTCTTTTAGCTGGGTGCAACACCATTTTCACAATGAATAAGTCCCAAAATTTGAGCCGGTTGACCAGTTGGTGACTGAGGTTAAAAAGTGAAAGTGGGCAGGGCATAAAATAGCTAATCAAATTTTAGCCTTTAATTTTAAATGGGATCGTCTACAACCTGACTATAACCTAACCTCTCCCTACTCTCACACAGAACCCTCTCCTGGTGGTGCCTAACCCTAAAACCACCCCTGGTGGTGCCTAACCCTAAGACAGGGGGGTCTTAGGGTTAGGCATCACCAGGGGTGGTTTTAGGGCTAGGCACCACCAGGAGAGGGTTCTGTGTGAGAGTAGGGAGAGGTTAGGTTATAGTCAGGTTGTAGGCTATCCCATTTAAAATTAATGGCTAAAATTTGATTTGGTGGTTGAGGTGGTGCCTAACCTTAAAGGGGAACTTCAGCCTAAACAAACATACTGTCATTAAGTTACATTAGTTAAGTTAATTAAAATAGATAGGTACTATAATCTCTTACCCATCCTGTTTTAAAAGAACAGGCAAATGTTTGTAATTTCATGGGGGCAGCCATGTATTTCATGGGGTAGCCCTCTTTTTTGGTTGAAAAGAGTTTACAGGGAGCAGGAGACAAAGTTCCAACTGTCCAGTGTCCTGATCACCCCTCCCAGCTGCCCGCGCTAGGTTTCAAATCTCAAATAAAAAATAAAAGAAAACACATTTGAGCCAAAACAGCAGAAGGAGAACAACATCAGAAATCACATCATGCTTTGCATAGCATCAGGGGAAAAATGTCTGGACAGTTTTCATCTGTGCAGCTAAAAATGAGGCTTGGGTAAAAAAAACAAAGTTCTGATGCTGTGAAACTATGAAAGAAACACCAAGCCTTTTCAGTGCTGCTGAGTAGATTTCTAGTCTGGAGGTTCACTTCATGACCCTCTAACAATAATGCAATAAATTATATGATAGCTACGGTTATCAGTTTATGATAAGTAACAATTGCACCCATTTTTGGCCACGCTTTTTTAACTGCTCCTTCCTCAAGCCTAGCATATGTATAGATAGAAACATATTTTCCTCTCATTACTTCAGTCTGAAACTAGTCAATAAGCACCAGCGCTGTATCAGCCAAATGAATTGACAGCAAGGAGGTAGATCATTGAATTCAAGGATCCTCCTTCTTGCCATAATCCTATTGGCTCAACATTGGCTGGTTTCAGACTAGCAGGAATTGGAAAACTGTTATACTAATGACTGGTCTGTGAATTTTGATGCAGTCTGATTTGGACAGTTGATTGGACAGTTTGCCATCTAGCTGGACACAAAATATATAATTTGAGGGTTCCAGTAGGTCTTCAATTAGTCATTTTTGCCTTGTTTTGCAGGCTGGAGATATCATGTGAAGGTCCATGTGAAAGGCTCACTGTTTCTGGCAGGGTCCATTTTAATGTCTTTTTGCACAAGCAACAAATGTACTGACTATTATAATATTCACAGGTATGTTTACCAGACATAACTCTTCTCCATTGTTGCAGACTATTGCCTTCAGTAACACTCTTTTTTTCTGGCAGTGGTGTCATCTGGACTGGTGCGTTATACACTGAATACGTTGATGTCAAGGTTGACATTGAACCCATACATGAAGTGGTGTTTTTCTGGCGCAAAAAACGCTTCAATGCCCTGTTTCCAAAACTGGGTGCCTCAAATGTGACTGTACAATCTGGTCCCACTGGAAGAAAGTATGTATGCTATAGACATTTCTCCACATTGGAATATATTTTGAATGTGTTTAGAGGTTCCCTGACTGACTGAATCAATCATCTCAGAGTACCTCCTATCATTTGTGGCCTTTATATGATTAAAAATGTTTCGCCACTTAAAGCGGACCTGAACTCGGAACGTTCTCTCTTCTATAAAAGATAAGCAACAGCATAATAACCAATATTTATTTGTCACAACTTACAGAGCGCCTCAGAGACGGGACATATAAAAATGGCGCACAGTGCGGGAGGAATAGAAATGGCGCCACATAGACTTAAATTATATAACGCTATTTAGCGTTATAAGTGTTAAAATGGCACATGCAAGGTGCCTTACACTTATAACTTATAAATAATGCAGGGGGGCTAGTGTTACGCATCGGGGGGCAGGGGAGAGAGGCAGCGGGACACTTGTGTTAGGCAGCGGGGTGGAGGGAGTAGGGTTAGGTGGAGGGAGGATGTGTGCACAGGATATGTGCATATATTACCTTGTCCCGGCCGGCAATCGCTCCTTCACTTCTTCAGTTAGTTTGCTGTAGTCCTGCATCCAGCCAATCACCATGTGGCTTCAGTCCCCGCATGGTGATTGGCTGGTTGCAGGACTCCTGCAAACTAACTAGGAAGTGAAGGAGCGATTGCCGGCCAGGACAAGGTAATGTATGCCTCTGCACACATCCTCCCTCCACCTAATCCTACTCCCTCCACCCTGCTGCCTAACACCAGCGTTCCGCTGTCTCCCCCCCCCCCCCCCCCCTGGCACCCGCTGCCCAGCACCAGCCCCCCTGCATTTTTAAATGGTGCACCGTTCCGCCGATAAATGTATCATAAAACGTTATTCACCTTTTTAATGTATTTATATTAAAACGGTAAATAGTGTTTTATGATACATTTATCAGTGAAACGGAGGGCCATTTTACACCCTGCGCCATTTTTAAGTGGACCCATCAGGGATGCTGCAGTGACTCTTCTGGCTTCTTGTGAGTACAGAAAGGGTTAACCTCCTGTGTTTACACATTAGCTCACAACTTGGCTGTCTTGGCAGGCAGCTGGGAGCTCAAATTACACTGGCTCAGTACTTGCTGAGAAGGGAGGATTAGACAGGCAGTTGACTGTAAACGCACACAGAGTGGATTTCTCTGTGTTCGCATTAAAGTAAAAAACAAAAACAAAAAAAAAAACAGATACTTACCTAGGTTGAGGGAAGCACAAGCGGGACCGGCTTACTGACAGGTTGTATGGTCTAGGGATGCTCCTAAGGATTCTACGGATTTGTAATTTTCGCATTGGAAACCAGAAAACAAAAATCGGAAATTGAAATTCTGCAGACTGCGATTTACCGCAACTTGGTAATTTTAGCCCAATCACAAAGCTCAGAAGAAATGGACCAATCAGAGAACGCAGAATTTTTCAGCAAAATTAAAATTTTAGACCCATCACAAGACTGATTTTCCATTTTTCTGATTTCCATTTTTCAGATTTCTGTTTTTCCAATTGCCTTTTTTCATTGTCTGATGCAAAAAATAATGAATAAAATAGTCCTCAAAAATCAGAAATATGGAAGATTGGAAAAACGGGAAATTGGAGAACCTGAGATCATAATTTCCTCGGAAATGGAAATGGCCATTTCCGACCATCCCTAGTACGGTCACGCTCGTGCATGAAGAGGAAGAATAGTTACTATTAGAAATCTAACAAGCTATTGTCCGCTTTCTTTCAGGGGTCCGTGCGTGGCAAAAGTGTGGGCAGGGGCGTAACTAAAAATCACTGGGCCCCCTGCAAAATTTGGATGCCCCCCCACCACTTTGCATCTTGTATGGCTCCAACGCCACTGACAGGAAGTAGAGTCAGCGGTGTTGGAGACCTAGAAGACATAGGCACACACAGCAACCACCTGGAATGCAGAAGTCAGATGCAAGTTCCCAGCCCACTGTCCCCGCCTGCTGCCATCATTTCTTGAGGGGGGAATCGGTTGCTCTAAAGGGAGGGGCCCGAGGTGAGGAAAGGGGGATTTGGGGCCCCCCCCTCACCACCAGTGTGTGCCCCCTGCCTCCTCTACTGCAATGTGGCCCCCTCCTGCCACTAAAAACTGACCTGGATGGGCCACCCACCAGGCTTGGGGCCCCCCTTTGCCTGTATCCCTTGCAGGGGCTTTTGCTGCACACGCGCCTAAGTGTGGGCTAGGAGGAGGAGGGAAGTCTCTGCAGGATCCAGAGGCTTCTCTTTTCTTAGGTCAGTATCTAGTATCTTTCAACTTTTACAGCTTTGGTACACTATATTAAACAGGTACTGACGTAATCTGATATTTTAAGTGCAACTCAACAGACTTATTTTAATGTGTCTAGACAGTTGTACATTCAGAATCAAGATTGTAAATGCAAATTATGAATTCCATAAGTAAAACATAGGTTATCTATGTATGAGAAGAAGGCATCATTAGCCTATAGACTGACTATCCCTGTTGTTGACATCCATGCTTCATGTGTATGGGACTTGAGAAGTCTGCAAATCAAACCTGACAAGTAGAAAACATTTGCCAACCCCTGATGGCACTTCCTGTCCACTGATAACATGCAATAAGTTCCTTGTACTTAATGTGTGCTGCATTCTAATGCAATTCTTCTTCCAGGTACTACTTCTGCGGCTCTGAAATGATAGAAGATGGAGCCAGTCAGACCCTGGAAGCCTGTTAGCCTCTGTTTGTGTCTCTCAACCATGAGTCTAATAAAGAGCAGTGGTAATAAAACATTTATCTGGTTCTTGTGATTTTTGTAACTTTTTTTTTCAATATATAAACTGGCGGATAATGAGTGGGCAAAGCAGAAGGGGGAAGAGACTTTTTATTGCAATGGAAAAAAGGTGTGAGATGGAAATGTGGATGGGAATGACACGAGTGATCACAAATAAGTATGGTTAAGGTACAAAAAAAATTATATTA
Organism: Hyperolius riggenbachi; assembly: GCF_040937935.1. Lineage (NCBI taxonomy): Eukaryota > Metazoa > Chordata > Amphibia > Anura > Hyperoliidae > Hyperolius > Hyperolius riggenbachi. The sequence continues at coordinate 69,552,948 of NC_090655.1, forward strand.
CTTTATTAGTCTATATGCAAATTCTAAAAACATATACACTGGATAAAAATGTTCCCAGAACCCCTTCAACTGGCCACCTGCCCTAACAGATCACACTACCCCCCTACCCCCACATGAGACCACCTCTAGGATAAATCAGAAGAGCCAACGTAATGACATCACAATACTTGAATCCCACTGCTAATGACAGTGTGGCTGTAGATTGAGCCCTGCATGAAGACTACAAGTCCATCCTACTATGAAAATCAATTGTGACCATACTCCAGAGGAAAGCACATGTGCTGCATGAAGATCAAACGCAACCCATGTAAGGGCGAACATGTATTTGGGAGCCAGCAAATTGCAGCAGGGAGTGTTCTGCTGTGAAGTAACATCTAGAACCAGGAAAAAATTGCATTTGCATAGTGGGTGAGAGGAGGTGGCGGGGGAGCTTTTTTTATGCTAATTTGCTGCACTTGCGGTTGGGGAGAGGGAGGAGGAGGGGCCCCCAGAGATGGCAGGGGACGCAGGGGTGATTGCTACGCCCATGAATCCATGTATAGGAAACTATATATAGATACTGAAAGAATTCATAGCAGAGGCATGAGCTTGAGAAAGCATTCACTGATGATCAAAAGGCGGTTGCAGCAAAAGCCAATAAGCAGATGAGATGTGTGAGCAGAAAAAGTAAGATATGATACTGCAGGCAGAAAATGTTAGACCAAAGTCCTTGACCGAGGTAACCATAAACCTTGAAGGTTAAATTGCAATGATTATCCACAGTCATACAGCAGGCAGGCACAGTCCACCTTAGGGCTGCTGCACACCAGAGCGGTTCTGTAGCATTTTTAAAAACGCTTTGGGGATAGAAAAACAACGCTTGGCTAATGTATTTCAATGGGCTTGTGCACATGAGACCGGTTAGTTTTTTCCACAAATGCAAACTAGAGGGCTGCGGCATTTCAAAAACCTCTAGCGTTTTGCGGATCTGCTAGAGGTTTTTGGTGTGCACTGGACCTTAGTGCTTCACATGCTGCACATAGTTCAATAACAGTACCTCACTGCCGTATTAGCTGCTATACAGCCTCACAGGCAATGTTGCGGTTTCACACAGTCATTAGAACAGTCAGGCAAAGACTTCTGGCACCTCAATAAAGCTCAGATGCAGGTAGATCAGGCATCCTCCGCATAATGCAATAGCAATAACTTACTGCCTTGTTGATGCTGCAAAGTCTCCCAGGTACGCTGTCTGACTTGCAATAGGTAATGCATCGGTCAGCCGTCTCATACAATTATTTTATTGTAGTGCTGATGAGGGTTGAGTAGCAACATTTGGCAAAATTGAAGTTTTGGGTGAAATGACTGCAAAAACACCAGATGATTTCTAGGATGAATAATGAGCTGCATGTGATGTCATTACCCACAAGGCTGTGCATCAGTAGGCTGAATCTTGAATAGGCATACAGAGTGGGCGGAGTTTCACCTTTTCAGCTGGATTTCCATTGGCTACAGGACTTTTCCCAGCTGAGAACTGTGTTTTCCTTCACAAACCTGCCATCAGACCTGATTCCACCTTTTCACCTTACTATTCAACAGAATACCCAAGTAAGCTGGGGTGATACAAAATCACTAGGAAACTACAGGGGACTAAAAGAGACAGAAAAGCCCTCCTACTAAAAAGCATGCTCAGTGCAGTTTGCTAAATTAAAACAGAAAGCATTTGCGATAATTCAGCTTTAATTGAGCAACTGTGGTCTCCCACAATGCATCACTGCTGAATATGCAAGTTATCTAGTTCATTATTTTCACCAGCCCAAACCTTCGTTCTAATACTCCTGTAATGCAAATCTAGAGCTTCCACCAATTTGGCTGTCAGCTATCCATTACAGCATTACTTTAATTGCATGCATGAAAAAAGGGCCCGGCTGGATAACGAAATGGCGCCGGTGGATAACGAAATCTGATAACGATAAACATTGTTGTCAAACTTGGTTTACGATAAATACCGTTGTAAAAACTGATGGGAAATAATAACACAAAGATATTAACATTAAAAATCGTTACATAATTCAACAATATAGCTTAACCCAACCCTACTCTCACACAGAACCCTCCCCTGATGGTGCCTAAAAGTAACCACCCCCCAGTGGTGCCTAACCCAACCACCACCCCCCTTCCTGTGGTGCCTAACCACCTCCCTGGTGGTGCCTAACTCTAAACACCCCCCGATTTTGCCTAAAACTAACCACCGCTGGGGTGGGGCCTAACCCTAACCACTTCCCGGGTGGCGCCTAACATTAACCACCCCTGGTGGTCCCTAACCACCCCCTGGTGGTGCCTAACCTTAACCACCTCCCTGGTGGTGCCTAACCCGAACCACCCCCGGTGTTGCCTAAAACTAACCACTCCCTCTGCAGAAACACCCTTTTACACATAGAAACAATAATCTCTTTGATAATGTAAAATCTGTACATACAAATGAAATAATATGATAAAAACTATAACGTTGCAAGCTCCCTCTGGGCGATACAATTATATCGCCCAGGAGGTGGCGCAGCACTATTTTTTTAAATATTTTGTTTTTTAAATCATGTAGCGAGCCCAGGGCTCGCTACATGATAGCCGCAGCGCAGCGGCATCCCCCCACCCACTCCGATCGCCATCGGCGATCAGAGTAAGCAGGAAATCCCGTTCAAAACGGGATTTCCTGCTGGGCTTCCCCGGTCGCCATGGCGACGGGGCGGGATGACGTCACCGACGTCTTGGACGTCGTGACGTCAGAGGGAGTCCCGATCCACCCCTCAGCGCTGCCTGGCCTGATTGGCCAAGCTGCGCAAGGGGTCGGGGAGGGGGGGGGCTGCGCGGCACGGCGAGCGGCGGCGGATCGGCGGCGATCGGAAGTTACACGCAGCTAGCAAAGTGCTAGCTGCGTGTAACAAAAAAAAATTATGCAAATCGGCCCACCAGGGCCTGAGAAATCCTCCTGCGCGATATACCCCGAGCTCAGCTCGGGATTATCGCTCAGGAGGTTAAACGATAACATACCACAAAAACGGTAATGTTCTAATGTTAACAATATTTATCGCGGCGCCCCTTTTTCTGCTTTTTCCACCATATTAACAATAATTGCATTAAAGTCTATGGCGGCGCCATTTTCGTCCACACTCAGCCGGCGCCCTTTTTTCCTGCTACACTATAATCTTTGGTGTAGAAGGAAATAAACAAGAATGGGTAACAAAACACCTTGGACAGTTCATGTATGACATATAGGGGCCTTCTGCATTTTTCGGCATATAAGACACACTTTTTCTCCCCCAAAAATGAATAGTAGTGATGATCGTAATGAGCTAATTACAATAACGCGAAATTATGCGTACATTTTCGCAATTACGCCTATACGTAATTACAAATTGTTAATTCAATTGACTTTGTATAATCATTCGTAATTACGCATTAATTAATGCATACCTTACGTGTAATTTTTGCTACATATGTTAAGTAGAATATTGGGTACAAGTCCAAAAAATAATTTGCAGTTTTTGAGAAAATCGATTTTAAAAATGCAAAGAAAAATGTTTTTTAAACCCAGAAAAATTACAGTTTAAAAACTATTTTTCTTTGTATTTTTAAAATCGATTTTCTCAAAAACTACGAGGTCTTTTTGAACAATTATTTTTTTAACTTGTACCCACTATTCTTCTGAACATATGTAGCAATTTTGGTAGCAGTTGGTAGCATTAGCATATATTGGGGCTTTGCTCTTCAAAGTCGGCACAAAATTATGCGTAAATTGCACGTAAATTAATGAGTAATTATGAATGGTAATAATTAACTATGAAATGAATTACACTTTTCCCCCGAAATTTCGCATTACGATTATGATGCATTATTGCGAATTAGGATGTGTAATTATGCATAGGCGTAATATCTGCTCATCACTAATGAAGAGAAAAAAAGTCACTGTGTCTTATATGCCAAATACAAGGAGTTGACGTGGGAGACAGAAGGGGACACATGGGAGACAAAAGAGGGCACGTAGGGGACAGAAAGAAACACATGGGGACACTGGAAAACACATGGGGAACACAATAATTTGGGGAGAACAGCTACAAGATGCTCCTGCAGCATGGATGCACCAGGTTTAGGTTTAGTTTTTTTCCCCCAGGTTTTTGCCCTCTAAACCTAGGTATGTCTTATAGTCCTTAGTACACAGCAAGGAAATGAGCAGCGCTACTTAAAAACAGACTAGTGCCTACCTGCAAAAGAGTGCAAGCCCCACTTGTGGGGTCGAATACACACCGAGCATACACATGACCTGTCTACCACTAGAGGAGGATGTTGGCTTCCATTAACAGCTTGCATGCAACCTATTAAGTACTCGTCCCTCCCACTGCGAAGAAGTCAATCCTCCATGGGAGGGGCCTAACACTAACTAAATCCTAACCTATGTATATGCATAGCCTGGGTGCGGCTAATCAAATAAAATCGAAAATTGGTAGACAGGTAGACAGGTGGTAGTGGTAGACAGGTCATGGTAGACAGGTCATGTGTATGCTCGGTGTGTATTCGACCCCACAAGTGGGGCTTGCACTCTTTTGCAGGTAGGCACTAGTCTGTTTTTAAGTAGCGCTGCTCATTTCCTTGCTGTGTACTAATGTAATTCGTTTTTGGTCAGCTGCTCCCACTTAACAGTCATGCTTTTGGTGTATATGCAGAGCTTCTGTTTGGGTTCAAGGTGCGTTTGTAGTTCCTGGGGGGGCTCAGCGCATCTCTAATGGAGGCCATTCGGAGGCGGCCTGGTGTTGCGCTGATCCACCTTTTGCGCAATTTTCGATTTTATTTGATTAGCCGCACCCAGGCTATGCATATACATAGGTTAGGATTTAGTTAGTGTTAGGCCCCTCCCATGGAGGATTGACTTCTTCGCAGTGGGAGGGACGAGTACTTAATAGGTTGCATGCAAGCTGTTAATGGAAACCAACATCCTCCTCTAGTGGTAGACAGGTCATGTGTATGCTCGGTGTGTATTCGACCCCACAAGTGGGGCTTGCACTCTTTTGCAGGTAGGCACTAGTCTGTTTTTAAGTAGCGCTGCTCATTTCCTTGCTGTGTACTAATGTAATTCGTTTTTGGTCAGCTGCTCCCACTTAACAGCCATGCTTTTGGTGTATATGCAGAGCTTCTTTTTGGGTTCAAGGTGCGTTTGTAGTTCCTGGGGGGGCTCAGCGCATCTCTGATGGAGGCCATTCGGAGGCGGCCTGGTGTTGCGCTGATCCACCTTTTGCGCAATTGATAGTCCTAAGTGACTTATATACAGTATTTATAAGGGACTGATCAAGATGTGTGTTTAGTTTTGGCACTACTTACAGACCACCTCCAGCCAAAAAAGGTCTGAATGGCAATTCTTATATATCGTCTAGACAATGTGTACAGTTAGAGATGGCCTGAACGGTCCGCCTGGCTGGTAGTCCGCGCAGATATCAGCTACCTGTGCCCGCAACGGGCTAAACTTTGACCCTCTACATCACAGTCAGCAGACAAATGGCAGCCAATCAGGCTGCACTCACCCATGGACCCCTGCCTCCCCCTATAAAAACGCTGCAGTGTTGGCCATGTTCTCAGTCTGCTGATGCTGCTATAGTGAGAGGTTCCTGGAGAGTGATATAGTGATTCCTGGAGAGACAGGGAAAGCGTTTGTTAGGCTGTTAGCTTGCTCCTCACTGAAATTTGTTGCTGAAAGCACCCCCCAAAAAAGCTCTTTTGAGAGCTAATATTTTATTTTTTTTGTGTGTTTAAAGTGAACCTTAAGCCTGTTAAAAAAATGAGATTAACTCACCTGGGGCTTCCCTCAGCCCCCTGCAGCCGATCGGTGCCCTCGCAGCTTCGGTCCGATGCCTCTGGACCCGCCGGCGAACACTTCCGGTTTCGCCGTCACCGGCCGACAGGCATGGGAACGCTGCTATTGCGGCCAGTAGGTCGCAATAGCAGCATAGGGGGCGATATACAGACTGGGAACGCGAACAATCACTCGCGTTCCCATGCCTGTCGGCCGGTGACGGCCAGACCGGAAGTGTTCGCCGGAGGGTCCAGAGGCATCAGACCGGAGCTGCGAGGGCACCGATCGGCTGCAGGGGGCTGAGGGAAGCCCCAGGTGAGTTAATCTCATTTTTTTAACAGGCTTAAGGTTCACTTTAACAACAGATGCATAGATTCAACCCTGTCGCAGCTGGGCCTTGCTGTGTTGTGCTGGGTCAAGCACACAGACAGTATTAACAGTGCATATCTTTAAAAAAAGCTCTTTTGAGAGCTAATATTATTCTGATGTGTTTTTTTTTGTGTGTGTGACACTGACAGTCTGACACTGCATAGATACAGTACAGCCCTGTCTGTCACAACTGGCCCTTGCTGTACTACTGTGCTAGGCCCAGCACACAGTATTACCACTGCGCATACCTTTCCACTGTATTTGTGTGACAGCACACTCTATTGTACCAGTGTATACCTTTCCCCTGTATCTGTGTGACAGCATACTAAATTATACCAGTGCATACCTTTCCGCTGTGTCTGTGAGACAGCATACTGTATTATGCCAGTGCATACCTTTCCCCTGTATCTGTGTGACAGCACACTGTATTATACCAGTGCATACCTTTCCGCTGTATCTGTGTGACAGCACACTGTATTATACCAGTGCATACCTTTCCCCTGTACCTGTATGACAGCACTCTGTATTATACCAGTGCATACCTTTCCGCTGTGTCTGTGTGACTGCACACTGTATTATACCAGTGCATACCTCCCCCCTGTATCTGTGTGACAGCACACTGTATTATACCAGTGCATAACTTTCCACTGTATCTGTGTGACAGCACACTGTATTATACCAGTGCATACCTTCCCCCTGCATCTGTGTGACAGCACACTGTATTATACCAGTGCATACCTTTCCCCTGTATCTGTGTGACAGCAGCACACTGTATTATACCCTGTATCTGTGTGAAAGCACACTGTATTTCCCCTATATCTGTGTGACAGTACACTGTATTATACCAGTGCATACCTTTCCCCTGTATCTGTGTGACAGTACACTGTATTATACCAGTGCATACCTTTCTGCTGTATTGTACCAGTGCATACCTTTCCGCTGTATCTGTGTGACAGCACACTGTATTGTACCAGTGCATACCGTTCCCCTGCATCTGTGTGACAGCACACTGTATTACACCAGTGCATACCTTTCCCCTGTATCTGTGTGACAGCACACTGTATTATACCAGTGCATACTTTTCTGCTGTATTGTATCAGTGCATACCTTTCCGCTGTATCTGTGTGACAGCACACTGTATTATACCAGTGCATACCTTTCCCTGTATCTGTGTGACAGCACACTGTATTATGCCAGTGCATACCTTTCCCCTGCATCTGTCTGACCGCACACTGTATTATACCAGCGCTCAGTACCGTTCAGTACTGTTCAGTACCTGCAACGAGAATCTTTTATGGAGGGCAAGTCTGCCATTGTGAGTGACCACAGGTAAGGGACAGGGAATCAGGGTTCGATTCCAGTCCACAGTTGGATCCTGAGAACTGGCTACCACCACCGCAGATCCAAGTAAGGACCCATTTGCTGTATAAGTAATGTACCGGCCCTGACTGTGCTTTTCAGACCAGGCATCTGTGGTCAGATGGACCCTTGACCCAGCGCAAGATGAACCAAATCAAAAGCATTTGCCAAGAATCTGTTATGGAGGGCAAGTCTGCCATTCATTCAACTGTGTGAAACTTTCTATGGTACTTTCTCAGTAGCTTGGTGACCATGGGTAATGGCCGGGGAATCCTGGTTCGATTCCGGTCCGGAGTGGGAGCCTAAGAAACAGCTACCACCACCACACATCCAAGGAAGGCAGCAGGCACGCTCTGGGCAAAGGAGCAGGAACGGCTACCACACATCCAAGGAAGGCAGCAGGCATGGCATGCATGTCCTGAGGTAGTGACCAAAAATAACAATACAGGAGGACTTTGGAGGCCCTGCTGTAATGACACTGATAGACCGTACTACCTTTAACGAGAATCTGTTATGGAGGGCAAGTCTGCCATCCATTCAAGTGAAAGGTATGCACTGACTGCCAGGTATAATACAATGTGCAGTCAAAGATGCAGTGAAAGGTATGCAGTGACTGCAAACAGCTGTTTGTGTAGTGACGGCCATGCTGGACTGGTGCACAACATGACGAGAGTGCAGGTGATGGCGGCTTTCAAGCCCATATGATCGCCGGGCTGAGGTAGCTGAATGACAAAACAGTGACTGTCCAGCTGATCAAATTTGGTCTGTCCACAGTGAAGCAACAACCTTATTATTTTTGGTGTGCCACCCCCCGAGACACTCATATAGCCGGCGGTCATTGCTTCATTGTGATACGCAAGCCCTTTTACCGCAGCAAGGTAATGATCACGAAGGGGAATGGGCACATGTACATGCCTTTTGTCTTGTTGTTGCAGCTGCAGTGCAGCCAGAAAAAATAGGCAGGCATGTACACGCACCAGAAAAATTATTATAGCGGCCGCTGCTAGCTGCTAGCAGCGGCCTTAAAAATTCAGGAATCCGCCTGGAGTCCTGGACCCTGTTGGTGGTGGTGGAGAAGGCAGTCAAGCGGCCTGCGGGCACAGATGCTGTGTGGGGGGGGAGAGACTTAGTCTTGGGGCAGGCAGTCACACGGCGTGCAGGCAGAGATGCTGTGTGTGAGGACTGACTTAGTCTTCGGGCGAGCAGTAGCCCTCCGGTATCCATGCCTCATTAATTTTGATAAAGGTGAAGTACTGAACACTTTTGTGACTTAGGCGACTTCTCTTCTCAGTGACAATGAAGGTCCTTTCTGACAGGACGCTTCCGGCAGGGCAAGACAGAAGTTGGATGGCAAATTGTGACAGCTCTCGCCACAGGTCAAGCCTGCACACCCAGTAGTCCAAGGGTTCATCGCTGCTCACAGTGTCTACATCCACACTTAAGGCTAGGTAGTCGGTTACCTGCCGGTCTAGGCGTTGGTGGAGGGTGGATCCGGAAGGGCTAAGGTGAGGTGTTGGACTAAAGAATGTCCGCATGTCCGACATCACCATGAGATCGCTGGAGCGTCCTGTCCTTGCCTGCGTGGACATGGGAGGAGGATTACTGGCAGTGGTACCTTTATTGCGTTGTGCTGTGACATCACCCTTAAACGCATTGTAAAGCATAGTCACCAGCTTGTTCTGCAAGTGCTGCATCCTTTCTGCCTTCAGGTGATTTGGAAACATCTCCGCCACTTTGTGCCTATACCGAGGGTCTAGTAGCGTGGCCACCCAGTACAGCTCATTCCCCTTGTTTTTTTTTATACGGGGGCCCTCAACAGGCTGGACAGCATGAAAGACGCCATCTGCACAAAGTTGGATCCAGACGTACTATCCATCTGCTCTTGTTCTTTCCCAGTGACGTCAGGTAAGTCCTCCTCCTCCCCCCAGCCACAAACAATACCACGGGAACTTCCAGCAGCACAAGCCACCTGCGACACCTGATGCGGGTTGTTCTTCTGCCGCCTCCTCCTCCTCCTCCAAAGAAACACCTTCCTCATCATCCGAGTCTGACTCCTCTTCCCCACGCAACTCTTCCTCCTCCTCCCCCCTCTGTGCTGTCACAGGTGTTGAGGAAACATCTGGTTCTGATGAAACTTGCTCCCACAACTGTTCCTCTCATAATTGTTCCTGTTCATGCTCCTCCACAGCTTGATCCACCACTCTACGCACGGCACGCTCCATGAAGTATGCGTACGGGATCAAGTCGCTGATGGTGCCTTCACTGCGAATCACCAGGTTGGCCAGTCGCCACTGATCCACCTGTTTGTTAAGAGCAGCCAGAAGAGCTAGTCCAGTGTGACTCTCCGCTTTGAGGCAAGACATGTCTAAGATGGCGTGACACTGTCGTACCTGGCATGCCGCATAGGTCCTGGGGAGATGGGGCTGTGTAGCTGGAGAGGAGATTGCAGCACCAGTAGAGTTGAACTGCCACTCAGCCAAGGAGGAGGACGATAGCGAAGAGGATGTAGCAGGAGGAGTAGGAAGAGAAGGAAGGGAGGTGGCAGGAGACCTGCCTGCAAGCCGTGGAGGTGTCACAAGTTGGTCCACTGCACAGCCACGTACTCCCTGCTTTCCATTGGCCACCAGGTTGACCCAATGGGCTGTGTACGTAATGTACCTGCCCTGACCATGCTTGGCAGATCAGTCAGCCGTGGTCAGGTGGACCCTTGATCCAACGCTGTGTGCCAGAGATGACACCACTTGCCTCTCAACTTCACAGTACAGTTTGGGTATCGCCTTTTTAGAGAAATAATTGCGGCCTGGTATCTTCCACCAGCTGGTATGGTAACAGCTGGCGAGCTGACAGTTCCACCAAGCCAGCTGTCAGACACCAGGCAAGGGGGTGACTGGCAGAAATTGGCTTCTTCCGCTCAAAGATTTCCCTCACAGACACCTGGCTGCTGTGGGCAGAGGAGCAGGAACCGCTCAAGGGCAGAGGCGGAGTGGAGGAGGGTGGCTGTGAAGGTGCAAGGGAGAAAGCGGCTGAAGATGCTACACCTGAAGGAGAAATAGGAGAAGGAGGGTGGCTTTGCTTTTGTGTGCTGCTTTTGCTCAGGTGCTCTTCCCATTGCAGTTTGTGCCTTTTCTGCAGGTGCCTTTTTAAGGCAGTTGTCCCTTTGTAGGTGTTGGCCTTTCCACGGCTCAATTTTTGGAGGCAGAGAGAATAGATGGCATTGCTCTGATCTACGGCAGACACACTAAAAAATTTCCAAACCGCTGAGCCCCCCTGGGGTGATGGCACTATGGTGGCATCAGCAGCTGATGTTGAAGGGCATGTTGGCTGGCGCCGGACACTGCCACCAGCTGTTTCTGATGAGCTCCCCCTGCTTCTTTCAGCAACTCATCTCCTCCCACTCCTCTCTGGCTCACCCTCTGGACTGTCCACTTCATCTTGTCTCTTAGGATCCCACGTGGTATCCGTATCATCATCATCATCATAATCATCCTGCCCAGCTTCGCTTGCCTCAGACACCTCCAAAACTGCACCAACAGCAGGTACTTCATTATCCTCATCCTCACACATTACGTCCATAGTGTCGCCGCCTAACTCAGACATATGAGGTGGCGTAACTTGCTTAGCGCCTTCATCTGGTTGTAACAATAATGGCTGTGAATCAGTTAATTCCCCACCAATTAAGTCCTGCAAAGTGTCAAATGCAGCGGCTGTGATGCTTATAGTAGCGCTGGTGGCTACGGAAGATGAGGTGTTCTCTGTTAAATAGTCAACCACGTCCTGACAATCTTGGGAGTTGATGGGACGTGCCTTCTTCTGAGCACTGTACTTTGGGCCAGGGCCGCACAAAATCACATCAACATGACCTCGCACAGACCTGCCGGGTGGCCTTCCTCTGGGTCTGCCTCTACCTCTGCCTCTATCTGTTTTGTCCGTTTTGTCCATATCGGGGGATGAAGTGAAAGGTATGCACTGACTTGACTAATACAATGTGCAGTCAAACAGGTGCGGTTAACAGGTATGCATGGAGTGGAATATCACACTGCGTGCGCTCACGTAGGTAGGTGGGTGCACTGTGAACAACAAGTAGGTATATGCAGTGGGTATTATAATGTGCACCTGTCACACACACACAGGTACCGGACTGGCACAGTGACACTGCGTGCGCTCACGTAGGTGGGTGGGTGCACAGTGAACAACAGGTAGGTATATGCAGTGGGTATTATAATGTGCACCTGTCACACACACACAGGTACCAGACAGGCACAGTAACACTGCGTGCGCTCACGTAGGTGGGTGGGTGCACAGTGAACTACAGGTAGGTAGGTATATGCAGTGATGGGTATTACAATGTGCACCTGTCACACACACAGGTAGTAGTCACTGAATGTGCTGGGCCTGGCAGTGGCACACACAGTAGGAATTACCAAGGCTGTCTATGCAACACAAGTGTCAGTGGGACACAAACACACACAAAAAAATAGATCATAAGAACAAAATTAGCTCTCAAAAGAGCTGTTGAGGGGTGATTTTTTTTTTTAGCAATAAGAATCAGCACGGAGCAAGCTAAGAAGCCTACAAGAGCCTAACTAATCTTTCCCTATGAGAGTCTGCAGCAGCTTTCCCTTCTCTAATTACTGCAGGCACACGAGTGAGTCCAATGCCTGATGCTGCCTGCCTTTTATATGGGGGGAGGGCCTCCAGGAGGGAGTGTAGCCTGATTGGCTACAATGTGCCCGCTGACTGTGATGTAGAGGGTCAAAGTTGACCCTCATGATGCACTATGGGGGCGAATCGAACTTCCGGTAAAGTTTGCGGTTCTCCGCGATCGCGAACCCCGGAAGTTCGCCAGGAACCGTTTGCCGGCAAATTGTTAGGGCCATCTCTAGGCCTAAAGTGCTTTAAAACATCTTGCATGTGTATACATCAATCAGGGAGTGTAATTAGGGTACTGCTTCACACTGACAGACCAAACTCACTGTGTAATGCACCGCAAACAGCTGTTTCCGTAGTGACGGCCATGCTGTACTGGTGCGCACTGTGGCGAGATTGCTCTTCCTCACTCAGTGATGTCAGGTAATGTCTGACTGCCTTATCAACTTCCGATGATTCTTTCTCTACCATTGTTAACGCTTACATCTATTTTTTAAATACTTGTTCTGCTTGCTGTTCAGTACCTGCAACAAGAATCTTTTATGGCCAAAGTGCAGGCCATGGCGGTTTTCAAGCCCATATGGTCGGGCTGAGGTTGCTGAATGACAGAACAACAGTGACTGAGTATAGGCCCACGTAGGTGGGTGGGTGCACAGTGAACTACAGATAGGTAGGTATATGCAGTGATGGGTATTACAATGTGCACCTGTCACACACACAGGTAGTAGTCACTGAATGTGCTGGGCCTGGCAGTGGCACACACAGTAGGAATTACCAAGGCTGTCTATGCAACACAAGTATCTGTGGGACACACACACACACAAAAAATAGATCACAAGAACAAGATTAGCTCTCAAAAGAGCTGTTGAGGGGTGCTTTTTTAGCAATAAGAATCGGCAAGGAGCAACCTAACAAGCCTAACTGTAGCCTAACTAAGCTTTCCCTAATGTCTCTGCAGCACCTCTCCCTTCTCTGATTACTGAAGCCACACGAGTGAGTGAAATACCTGACGCTGCCTGACTTCTATAAGGTGGAGTGGGGCTCGAGGAGGGAGTGTAGCCTGATTGGCTACAATGTGCCTGCTGACTGTGATGTAGAGGGTCAAAGTTGACCCTCATGATGCACTATGGGGGCGAATCGAACTTCCGGTAAAGTTTGCGGTTCTCCGCAATCAGAACCTGGAAGTTCGCCGGCGAATCGTTCTGGCCATCTTTAGTCAGTGTGTGTGTGTGTGTGTGTGTGTGTGTGTGTGTGTGTGTGTGTGTGTGTGTGTGTGTGTGTGTGTGTGTGTGTGTGTGTGTGTGTGTGTGTGTGTGTGTGTGTGTGTGTGTGTGTGTGTGTGCGTGTGTGCGCGTGCGTGTGTGTGTGTGTGTGTGTGTGTATATATATATATATATATATATATATATATATATATATATATAAATATGTGTGTATATATATATATATATATATATATATATATATATATATATGTATGTATATATATATATATATATATATATATATATATATATATATATATATATATATATATACAGATAGATAGATAGATAGATAGATAGATAGATAGATAGATAGATAGATATATTATGTGACAAGGTGTCACAGTGCTTTACAGAAAGGGTCTCGGAGGGGGTTTATATTTCACCCAGACTCCAGCGCTGTATTTTCTAAAAACTCCAGGAAAGTGTAGATTTTCTTTTATCTGCAAGTTATGTGGAAAAAAGGAAATCCAGTTAGGGTCCTGGAGTTGGCCAGGGAAGAGCAGGGTGGGTTCCCTGGCCATCCGGTCCAGTCCGGGATGTTTTTCAGCCTGTGTTGTTACACAGGTGAGTTATTTAGTCTAGCAGGTCTGAGATTGGGTGGGGCTATGCAATCAGTCTGACACTGAAGGCTGAGAGGAAAGGAGCCCCTGGCCTGCTGTGAGCTGGTGAGAAATTACAGCTAATATAAGTTGCTCTGCATTTGTTTCCTTTTGCTAAAAAAGACTGTTTTTGTTTAGACTAGTTAGCATTACCTAGTAAGGTGTTTAGGAGCCAGACGGCAAGGATTTATTTTGTGTTTGTTTATTTTTGCTGAGCAACTAGCTAATAAAGCACAGGCATTGGCCTGTTTTCACTTGGACCTGCTGGCAGTATTCTTGTTTCTGCACTCAAGACCCCCCTGAGTGTGGGTAGCACCCCACAATTGGTGGAGGATGCGGGCACTCAGATCCACTACAATGTGCAAAGAATATCACTGCAGAAGCGTGGTGTAAAGACAGAAAAAAAAATATTTTTTTTTGCATGCAGACTATATGCACCTGAAATGGAGGATCTTGTGTTGCGTTTAGCACAACTGAGTGCAGCACAGCAGGAAGCTAACAGTGTACAGCGAGAGACAAATTCTCGGCTTCAAGAATCCAGTGACAGACAGCAGCAGGCACTCCAAGATGCGAATGTCAGGCACCAGGAAGCTCATCTGGAGACAGTCCGCCTTCTCAGTGCACAGATTTCAGCTCTGTCAGATGCAGCTGAGAGGGACAGGCAAGCCCAGTCACAAGCGGCTGAAAGGGACAGACAAGTACATGCTGAAGCAACTGCCGCACTAGCTGCGGCAGCGGAGCAGGACCGCAAAACTTCGAAAGAAGTTCTGCAGCAGCTGTCTCAAAGAAGTCAGGAGCACCTATCCAGTGGTATTACCCCAGGGATTGTACAGGCAAGCCATTTCCTGCAGAAAATGACCCCTCATGACGATGTAGAGGCCTTTCTCCATACGTTTGAACGCACAGCTCTACGGGAGGATTGGCCCAAAACTCAGTGGGCAGGCCTGGTTGCTCCATTTCTAACTGGAGAGTCACAGAAGGTGTATTTTGACTTGACTCCTGAAAGTGCACATGACTATGATAAATTAAAGAAGGAGATTCTTTGCCGACTGGGCTTTACTGTAGCAGTAAGGGCTCAGCGAGTTCATCAGTATCAAACTGACACGTCTCCAAGGTCTCAAATGCATGACCTCTGCCACCTGGTACGAAAATGGCTACAACCAGAAACCCTGATAGCACCACAGATTGTCGAGCATGTGACCATGGACCGTTTTCTCACAGCACTACCGCACACCTTGAGAAAATGGGTCAGCCACGCAGATCCACAGACTGCAGATCAAATGGTTGAGATGATTGAACGATATCTAGCTGCAGAAGGGTATCTTGCAGGAGACAGTCAGAAAGTCAAGGGCCGAAGAAGAGGCTGCCCGGGGCAACAGACAGGTATGCTGGAGCTCGGGGGGTCCCGGAGTGGTCGACTGCAGCCTGAGGGGGTTCCGCAGCTGCTACAACCCCAAGCTCATCCGGACTACCTACCTGTTTGTGCTGCCGAGAGCCTGAGCATATAGCCACCAACTGCCCTTCCACTGCTGAGCCCATGGAATGTGACACAGCTCGGCGAGTGTCATTCTTCGCTCACCCAGCATTTCTCTCTACCACAGGCACACATATGGCTGCTGTTAAAGTTGGAGGCAAGGTGGTACAGGCGCTGCTGGTCACGCTGATAGATGCCAAATTGATGGACACAAACCAGATCCTGGAACAGCAGGTTACAGTTCAATTCATCCACGGGGATGTGAAGACCTACTCAACAGCCATAGTGGAATTTGAGACCCAGGTCGGGACTGCCTTTCATATTGTGGCTGTGTCTGAGGCTCTAGCTTACAGTGTTATCTTGGGACGTGATTTCCCACTGTTCTGGAAGTTGTGGGAAGCCAAGCTATCAATTTTTATTTTTTTAATGTTCTGATTGTGGGAAATAAATTTAAAAAAAAAAACGACGTGGGGTCCCCCCTCCCGAGCCTCTGTAACCCCTTGTCCCCCATGCAGGCTGGGATAGCCAGAATGCGGAGCCCCGGCCGACTGGGGCTTCGCACCCTGAGCTATACCAGCCCGCATGGTCCATGATATGGGGGGGCTTCGGGGGGAGGGGCGGCCAAGCCTTCCCCTCCCCCCCGGAGCCCTTGTCCAACCCATGGACAAGGGGCTCTTCCCCACCTCCGGTGCCCCAGGAGAAGGTGGGGGCGACGACTCCCTGGGGGGGGTTCATGGTGGCATCTGGGCGTCCCCTTTAAGAAGGGGACCCCAAGATGCCCACCCCCCTCCCAGGAGAAATGAGTATAGGGTTACTTTGTACCCCTTACCCATTTCAACAAAGGGTTAAATGAAATAAAAACACAACCACGAGAAAAGTATTTTAATAATCTTAATTAACCACAAATACTTACCTGTACCTTTAAAAAAAATGTTCCCACGCCAATATATCCTCGGAAATGATGCAACGAATAGCAATATCCTCTTATCTTGCGATCTTCAATTAACTTGATTGAAGATCTCCCACGCCAATTAGAATACTATACCTTACAATGCGTCCTGCGTAGGGACGCATAGCACGGCTCCCGCTGTCCTCCCCGCCTCCTCACCTGTCACCCTCACCTAGCCTGGCACCTGGTGCACCCATGGGTGCCACCCTAGGTGAGGGTGACAGGTGCAGGCAGACGGGAGAGACAGCGGAGCTGGCAGCTATACGTCCGCACAGGACACATCCTAAGGTATAGTAACCGGCTCTTTAGTAGCCGGTTCTTTTTGTATTGAATCAAATGAATCGATTCATTTGATTCAATACAAAAAGAACCGGCTCATTTAAGAGTCGGTTACTATACCTTAGGATGCGTCCTGTGCTGACGTATAGCTGCCAGCTCCGCTGTCTCTCCCCGTCTGCCTGCACCTGTCACCCTCACCTAGGGTGGCACCCATGGGTGCACCAGGTGCCAGGCTAGGTGAGGGTGACAGGTGAGGAGGTGGGGAGGACAGCGGGAGCCGTGCTATGCGTCCCTACGCAGGACGCATTGTAAGGTATAGTATTCTAATTGGCGTGGGAGATCTTCAATCAAGTTAATTGAAGATCGCAAGATAAGAGGATATTGTTATTCGTTGGATTATTTCCGAGGATATATTGGCGTGGGAACATTTTTTTTAAAGGTACAGGTAAGTATTTGTGGTTAATTAAGATTATTAAAATACTTTTCTCGTGCCTCCCGAGCCTCTGTAACCCCTTGTCTCCCATGCAGGCTGGGATAGCCAGAATGCGGAGCCCTGGCCGACTGGGGCTTCGCACCCTGAGCTATACCAGCCCGCATGGTCCATGGTGTGGGGGGGCTCCGGGGGGAGGGTCGGCCAAGCCTCCCCCTCCCCCCCGGAGCCCCTTGTCCAATCCATGGACAAGGGGCTCTTCCCCGCCTCCCTTGCCCCTGGGGGGGGGGGTTCATGGTGGCATCTGGGAGTCCCCTTTAAGAAGGGGACCCCCAGATGCCCACCCCCCTCCCAGGAGAAATGAGTATAGAGGTACAAAGTGCCCCTTACCCATTTCCACAAAGGGTTAAATGAAATAAAAACACAACCACGAGAAAAGTCCTTTAGTGTTCTAAATTAACCACAAATACTTACCTGTACCTTTAAGAAAAAAATCCCACGCCAATCAGGTCCCACGACAGTATCCTCCATCTTGCGATCTTCTGATACATCTTGATTGAAGATCTCCGCCGCCCCGACGCCACACACGCCGCCTCCGCCGCACTGCTCTCAGCTATGCTAGGTATAGCTGAGAGTTGCGTCTAAGCGTCTATATAGACGCATTAGCGCTAGCTGCCGCTGCCCTCCTTGCCTCCCCCCACCTGTCACCCTCACCCATGCTGACACCCAATGCACCCATGGGTGCCAGCATGGGTGAGGGTGACAGGTGGGGGGAGGCAGGGAGGGCAGCGGCAGCTAGCGCTAATGCGTCTATATAGATGCATAGACGCAACTCTCAGCTATACCAAGTATAGCTGAGAACAAAAAGCATCTTTAAATTTTGGCTCCAAGGCTCCCCATTGGCTCCTTATCGACCAATGGGGATCCTCCTGATCCCCATTGGTCTGTTTAGGAACCAATGGGGACCATTGGAGCTAAAATTTAAAGATGCTTTTTGCTCTTAGCTATACTAAGTATAGCTGAGAGCAGTGCGGCGGAGGCGGCGTGTGTGGCGTCGGGGCGGCGGAGATCTTCAATCAAGATGTAACAGAAGGTCGCAAGACAGAGGATACTGTCGTGGGACCTAATTGACGTGGGATTTTTTTCTTAAAGGTACAGGTAAGTATTTCTGGTTAATTTAGAACATTAAAGGACTTTTCTCGTTGTTGTGTTTTTATTTCATTTAACCCTTTGTGGAAATGGGTAAGGGGTACAAAGTAGCCCTATACTCATTTCTCCTGGGAGGGGGGTGGGCATCTGGGGGTCCCCTTCTTAAAGGGGACTCCCAGATGCCACCATGAACCCCCCCCAGGGAGTCGTCGCCTCCACCTCCTCCTGGGGCACCGGAGGTGGGGAAGAGCCCCTTGTCCATGGATTGGACAAGGGCTCCAGGGGGGAGGGGAAGGCTTGGCTGCCCCTCCCCCCCGAAGCCCCCCCATACCATGGACCATGCGGGCTGGTATAGCTCAGGGTGCGAAGCCCCAGTCGGCCGGGGCTCCACATTCTGGCTATCCCAGCCTGCATGGGAGACAAGGGGTTACAGAGGCTCGGGAGGGGGGACCCCACGTCATTTTTTTCAAAACATTTCCCACACTCTGAACATAACCCACAAATTTTAATTTAAAAAAATAAATAAATAAAATTTTTCATTTTTTTTTTAAATATTGTTTCCCAGTATCTTTTTAACATATCCTGCAAATTTGGTGTTGCTAGGATTTAAGGGGACTTTGCTATTAACTGCTAAAGTCGGCGGAAAAAGTTTCCATGGAAATGTCAGTACGCGATTTAAATAGATACATTTCCTCTTTGAAGATTTAAACTCGATTTTCTCAAAAACTATAAGGTCTTTTTGAACAATTTTTTTTCTTCGTGTTCCCACTATTCTTCTTAACATTCCCTACACATTTGGTGTTTCTGGCATTTAAAGGGGCTTTGCTATTAACCGCTAAAGTCGGCGGGCGTTTAATTTTCCCACGGTCAGAAGAAGAATATTCAAAATCGATTTTCTCAAAAACTATAAGGTCTTTCTGAAAAAAGTTTTTTCCTCTTGTTCACAATTTTCTTCTTAACATTCCCTGCAAATTTGGTGTTTGTAGCTTTTAAGGGGGCTTTGCTAATAAACATTAAAGCCGGCGGGCAGATATTTTCCAAACGGCAGCAAAGCAAGTATATCAGATTATCAGATTTATCAACGATAAATATCGTTCAGGCACGAAAAAAAAAAAGTTTTAAAACGATAAATTTCGTTCAAAAGGTCTGCACTATTTTAACCTTTAAAACGATAAATATCGTTTTAAACATATATCGGGCAGAAGGGGGCGCCATTTTTTTGCCGGCACCATTTTTAACTAGACGCTCAGAGGACACCTTTCATGTCGAAAGTAATGAGAGATTTGTGCAAGCTACTTGGGATAAAGCAACTAAGGACATCAGTCTACCACCCTCAGACTGATGGGTTGGTTGAACGCTTTAACAAAACTCTCAAAGGGATGCTGAAAAGGGTGGTCGAAGCAGATGGGAAGGATTGGGACTGTCTGTTACCTTACTTATTGTTTGCTGTACGCGAGGTACCCCAGTCTTCCACTGGTTTTTCCCCATTCGAGCTCTTGTATGGGTGACATCCTCGGGGACTCTTGTATATAGCTAAAGAGTCCTGTGAGGAAGAGCCCTCTCCCCATTGTTCTGTGGTGGTGCATGTCCTACAGATGCAGGATCGCATTTCAGCAGTGATGCCAATCGTGAGAGAACATATTAGACAGGCTCAGGAGGCTCAAAGCCGCGTTTATAATCAGGCGGCCCGACTTCGGGTTTTTCAGCTAGGGGATTGGGTATTGGTTCTTGTGCCCATTGCAGAAAATAAGTTTCTAGCAAAATGGCAGGGGCCCTATGAAATTGTAGAAAGAGTTAATGATGTAAATTACAAGGTCTACCAGCCCAATAAGCGAAAAAAGGAACAGATTTATCATGTAAATCTGTTAAAAGCCTGGAAGGAGCCACCAGTTGCTATGGCGGCTGAGTTGCTCAGCATCCCACAGCAGGGATGAATCCCTGATGTAAAAGTATCTGAAGCTTTGACGGGTCCCCAAGCTCAGGAAGTAAGGAAGTTCCTCCTTAGGAATTCTGATGTGTTCTCGGATAAACCTGGTTGTACCCATGTCATTGAACATGACATTGTCCCGGACCCTCAAAAGTGCATCCGGTTGAAACCATATAGGATACCGGAGGCCCGCAGACAGGCAGTGCCTGAGGAGGTGCAACGAATGTTGGACTTAGGTGTCGTTGAAAGGTCCCATAGTGAGTGGAGCAGCCCCATCGTGTTAGTGCCGAAACCTGATGGATCGTTACGGTTTTGCAACAATTTTCGGAAACTAAATGACATCTCAAAGTTCGATGCGTACCCCATGCCACAGGTGGATGAACTAATTGAGAGGTTGGGGCCGGCAAGATACATTACTACTCTAGACT
This sequence comes from Hyperolius riggenbachi, assembly GCF_040937935.1. NCBI lineage: Eukaryota > Metazoa > Chordata > Amphibia > Anura > Hyperoliidae > Hyperolius > Hyperolius riggenbachi. The sequence continues at coordinate 69,573,641 of NC_090655.1, forward strand.
AGAGATGTCGCGAACGGTTCCAGGCAAACTTTGGGGGTTTGCGTTCGCCTACATCAGGCGAACTTTTGCGGAAGTTCAATTCGCCCCATAATACTCTATTGAGCAAAACTTTGACCCTCCATATCACTGTCAGCAGACATGTTATTGCCAAACACACTGCTGGAGGACCCGCCCACCATCCCTCCTCCAAGCTAGGTCCTTATACCATTTGACTCAGTTGTCTGCCTACACTAATTAGTTATGGGACAGCTGCTACACACTCTGCTAGGGAGATTTTAATTAGCCTCTTGTGGGCTCCCTTCTCCTCCCTCCTACCTGAGGGAGGAGGGTCTCTTCTGCCAGGGAATTATACTATTTTAAAAACCAGTATACATCATACCATAGCTGGGAATCGAACCCAGATCTCACTGTGTGGTGGGCAAGTCACCCTAACCACTGTACCACTACAGTAGTAAGTGAAGCTGGCCTAAAATTTACCATTTATGCTCAATGCAATAGAAACATTAGGTTGTTTAACCACTTGCTGACCGCGCACTCATACCGCGCGTCGGCAAAGTGGCAGCTGCAGGACCAGCGACGCAGTTCTGCGTCGCCGGCTGCAGGCTAATTAATCAGGAAACAGCCACTCGCGGGGGGCTCCGTGAATAGCCTGCGGGCCGCTGATCGCGGCTCGCAGGCTAAATGTAAACACAAGCGGAAATAATCCGCTTTGTTTACATTGTACGGCGCTGCTGCGCAGCAGCGCCGTAAGGCAGATCGGCGATCCCCGGCCAATCAGCGGCCGGGGATCGCCGCCATGTGACAGGGGACAGCCTGTCACTGGCTGCACAGGACGGATAGCGTCCTGTGCAGCCCAGATTGCCAGGGGGGACAGGGATGAGAGGGAGGGGGGGAATTTCGCCGCGGAGGGGGGCTTTGAGGTGCCCCCCCCCCCCCCCCGCAACACCCAGGCAGGCAGGAGTGATCAGACCCCCCCCCCCCAGCACATCATCCCCCTAGTGGGGAAAAAAGGGGAGCGATCTGGTCGCTCTGCCTGCACCCTGATCTGTGCTGGGGGCTGCACAGCCCACCCAGCACAGATCAGCTAAAACAGCGCTGGTCCTTAAGGGGGGGTAAAGGGTGGGTCCTCAAGTGGTTAAAGGAGAACTGTAGTGAGAGGTATATGGAGGCTGCCATATTGATTTCCTTTTAAGCTATACCAGTTGCCTGGCAGCCCTGCTTATCTATTTGGCTGCAGTAGTGTGAATCACACCAGAAACAAGCATGCAGCTAATCTTGTCAGATCTTACAAAAATGTCAAACACCAGATCTGCTGCATGCTTGTTCAGGGTCTAGGGCTAAAAGTATTGGAGGCAGAGGATCTGCAGGATAGCCAGGTAACTGGTATTGCTTAAAAGGAAATCAATATGGTAGCCTCCATATACCTTTCACTACAGTTCTCCTTTAAAGGGAACCTTAACTGAGAGTGATATGGATGTTTCCTGTAAACAATACCAGTTACCTGGCAGTCCAGCTGATCTTTGTGACTGCAATAGTGGCTGAATCACACCCTGAAACAAGCATGCAGCTAATCCAGTCTGACTTCAGTCAGAGCACCTGATCTGCATGCTTGTTCAGGGGCTGTGGCTAAAAGTATTAGAGACACAGGATCAGCAGGCGATTCAGGCAACTGGTATTATTTTAAAAGGAAAAATCCATATCCTTCTCCGTTTAGGTTCCCTTTAAGGATTTGTAGCATAAAAGCCAACTCACATTGGCTGGGATTTGAACCTGGGTCTCACTGTGTGGTGGGCAAGCACCCTAACCACTGTACCAACTGAAGCTGGCCTAAAATTTACCATTTATGCTCAATACAAGAGAAAAAGTAGACAAGACAAATAACATTTATATCACACTTTTCTCCAGGCGGACTCAAAGCACCAGAGCTGCAGCTACTAGGGCATGCTCTATAGGCAGTAGCAGTGTTAGGAAGAGAGAGAGATATGAATCTACCTGGCTATCTGGGGTTCTCTTTGGACAACTGTTGAACACAAAAGACAAGGCCATGTCTGGCTACATATCTGTAAGCAGTGGCTGCATGGTGTAATGGTCAATGGCTCTGCCTCTGACACAGGAGACCAGAGTTCAATTCTCAGCTCTGTCTGTTCAGTAAGCCAGCACCTATTCAGTAGGAAACCTTAGGCAAGTCTTCCTAACACTGCTATCTTGTCTAATTTTTCTCTTGACAACTGTTGAACACAAAAGACAAGGCCATGTCTGGCTACATATCTGTAAGCAGTGGCTGCATGGTGTAATGGTCAAGGGCTCTGCCTCTGACACAGGAAACCAGAGTTCAAATCTCAGCTCTGTCTGTTCAGTAAGCCAGCACCTATTCAGTAGGAGACCTTAGGCAAGTCTTCCTAACACTGCTACTGCCTATAGAGCATGCCCTAGTGGCTGCAGCTCTGGTGCTTTGAGTCCGCCAGGAGAAAAGTGTGATATAAATGTTATTTGTCTTGTCTACTTTTTCTCTTGTATTGAGCATAAATGGTAAATTTTAGGCCAGCTTCAGTTGGTACAGTGGCTAGTGTGCTTGCCCAGTGAGACCCAGGTTCAAATCCCAGCCAATGTGAGTTGGCTTTTATGCTACAAATCCTTAAAGGGAACCTAAACGGAGAAGGATATGGATTTTTCCTTTTAAAATAATACCAGTTGCCTGAATCGCCTGCTGATCCTGTGTCTCTAATACTTTTAGCCACAGTCCCTGAACAAGCATGCAGATCAGGTGCTCTGACTGAAGTCAGATTGGATTAGCTGCATGCTTGTTTCAGGGTGTGATTCAGCCACTATTGCAGTCACAAAGATCAGCTGGACTGCCAGGCAACTGGTATTGTTTACAGGAAACATCCATATCACTCTCAGTTAAGGTTCCCTTTAAAGGAGAACTGTAGTGAAAGGTATATGGAGGCTACCATATTGATTTCCTTTTTAGCAATACCAGTTACCTGGCTATCCTGCAGATCCTCTGCCTCCAATACTTTTAGCCCTAGACCCTGAACAAGCATGCAGCAGATCTGGTGTTTGACATTTTTGTAAGATCTGACAAGATTAGCTGCATGCTTGTTTCTGGTGTGATTCACACTACTGCAGCCAAATAGATCAGCAGGGCTGCCAGGCAACTGGTATAGCTTAAAAGGAAACCAATATGGCAGCCTCCATATACCTCTCACTACAGTTCTCCTTTAAGCAACCTAATGTTTCTATTGCATTGAGCATAAATGGTAAATTTTAGGCCAGCTTCACTTACTACTGTAGTGGTACAGTGGTTAGGGTGACTTGCCCACCACACAGTGAGATCTGTGTTCGAATCCCAGCCATGGTATGATGTATACTGGTTTTTAAAATAGTATAATTCAATGGCAGAAGAGACCCGATAGGAGGGAGGAGGAGGGAGCCCACAAGAGGCTAATTAAAATATCCCTAGCAGAGTGTGTAGCAGCTGTCCCATAACTAATTAGTGTAGGCAGACAACTGATTTAAATGGTATAAAGACCTTGCTTGGAGGAGGGAGGGTGGGTCCTCCAGCAGTGATGTGTATTTCACTCAATCAGGTGTGCCTCCAGGTATTAGAGCTCTTGAAACATTTTTTCTAGCTGGTAGAATTTTTTCAAGTTTTCAAAGTTCGCCTCCCCATTGAAGTTTATTGCGGTTCGCGAACTTTTTCGTGAACCAAAACTTTCGCGGAGGTTCGCGAACAGGGTTCACGAACCGAAAATCGGAGGTTCGCGACATCTCTACTCTAGACTTAACCATGGGTTACTGGCAGATTCCGCTTACACCAGCAGCTAGAGAAAAGACGGCATTTGTCACCCCACAGGGCCTGTTTCAATATGTTAGAATGCCGTTTGGGTTGCACGGGGCCCCAGCCACATTCCAAAGGTTAATGGATGAAGTCCTTAGACCACACCAACAATTTGCATCAGCTTACTTAGATGATGTGGTTATATTTAGCCAGGACTGGGAGAGTCACTTACCCAAGGTTTAAGCAGTGGTAAATTCAATCCGACAAGCTGGGTTAACAGCTAACCCAAAGAAATGTGCCATAGGCCTCGAGGAAGCCCGGTATTTGGGCTACATTATTGGTCTCATTAAACCACAAGCCCAGAAGGTGCAAGCAATTAAACAATGGCCCCAAACTCACACCAAGAAACAGGTCAGAACGTTCTTGGGTATGGTTGGGTACTACCAAAGGTTTATCCCAGATTTTGCCACTGTGGCTGCTCCACTTACAGATCTAACGAAGGGGAAAAGCTCAGGGGAAATCACCTGGAATAAAGATGCAGACCTCGCGTTCAGCATACTTAAGATGGTCCTATGTAGTGAGCCAGTTTTGATTGCACCTGATTTTAAAAAAGAATTTGTGGTTCAGACGGATGCCTCCGATGTGGGTTTAGGGGCTGTTCTGTCACAAGCAGTGCATGGGGAAGATCATCCCGTTGTATATCTGAGTAGGAAAACTGTCCCCAGCTGAGCGTAACTATAATATCGTTGAACGAGAGTGCCTTGCCATTAAGTGGGCACTGGAGGCTTTGCGGTATTATTTGCTTGGCTGACAGTTTCGGTTGGTGACAGATCATTCCCCCCTAACTTGGGTGTCTCAAGCCAAGTACAATAATGCACGGGTAACTCGCTGGTTTTTGTCCCTACAAGACTTTAGTTTTTCAGTGGAACACAGAGCAGGAAAACTTCAAGCCAATGCTGACGCTCTGTCTCGAACACATTGTATGGTTGGGAACAGTGTCCGACCCCACAGGCTTGAATGGGGGGGGGGGGGGGATATGTGACAAGGTGTCCCAATGCTTTACAGAAAGGGTCTGGGAGGGGGTTTATATTTCACCCAGACTCCAGCGCTGTATTTTCTAAAAACTCCAGGAAAGTGTAGATTTTCTTTTATCTGCAAGTTAAGTGGAAAAAAGGAAATCCAGTTAGGGTCCTGGAGTTGGCCAGGGAAGAGCAGGGTGGGTTCCCTGGCCATCAGGTCCAGTCCGGGATGTTTTTAAGCCTGTGTTGTTACACAGGTGAGTTATTTAGTCTAGCAGGTCTGAGATCGGGTGGGGCTATGCAATCAGTCTGACACTGAAGGCTGAGAGGAAAGGAGCCCTGGCCTGCTGTGAGCTGGTGAGAAATTACAGCTAATGTAAGTTGCTCTGCATTTGTTTCCTTTTGCTGAAAAAGACTGTTTTTGTTTAGACTAGTTAGCATTACCTAGTGGGGTGTTTAGAAGCCAGACGGCAAGGATTTATTTTGTGTTTGCGTATTTTTGCTGAGCAACTGGCTAATAAAGCACAGGCATTGGCCTGTTTGCACTTGCACTTGCACCTGCTGGCAGTATTCTTGTTTCTGCACTCAAGACCCCCCTGAGTGTGGGTAGCACCCCATAATACACACTGGGAGCGAAACCCATATTCAACCCATAAAACGATAAATATCATTCTGAAATGTAAGTCATAAAAAGATATATATTGTTTTTAATGTGGCGCCATTTTTTCACTCATAAAACGATAAATATCGTTTTATAATGCAAATTAATGCAGCACCATTTTTACACTGTCGGCGCTAGCGCCATTTTTAACTCACCCGATTTCAAGACCATATGTGGAATACGGACCCTGTGGGTGAGAAAATCACACTTTATCATGTGTGAGTTTATATATCTTGGCAACTTATTAGGTTTAAAGCAAACTGTAATTTATAATTTAGGTACTCTTTAATTTGGGTGTCAGGTCAGGTCTCGATGATAGAATATTGGTATACTGAACTTACTGATATTCTATTGGCTTTGCAGTTGTTTTTTATGTGTGTTTGGGGGTCTCCTATCTTATTTTTTTTTTCATTATGCACCAAATGTTCTCAGTGGATAACAGGTCTGACCTGCAGGTATTTTTGGCATGACATGATTTTGACATGATTTTTTTCCAGCTCTCTGTTACTTTTTGAAAGTGTTGTTGGCACAAATTTTTAAAACATTAACGTTTTAACATTTCTTAGCTTCAACATATGAGATGTTATCTATATTGCTTTTTTTAAGTAAATATACTGTATGGCGTGCATGATTTTGATAATTATCTCATTCGGTTTTATTTACATTTTACATAGCATCCCAAATTTTGAAAAAACTGGGGTGTAGAAAAAAAATGGGTACTTAGCCGTTAGCCGGGCGCATCCTCTAGGTGGCGATAATTACTATTCCCCCTCCAGGCCGTCATGGATAGTAGGGAAAGATGTAACTCTGCTGGAGTTCAATCGCCACCTAGAGGTTGCGCCCGGCTAACAGAAAATAACCAAAAAATGCAATGTAGACACTTTAGTGTGTCGCATTCGCATTTATATGGGTCCAAACCGGAAAGGCTCAACCACCAGGCAACCTAGGCAGGTGCATGGGGCCAAGTGGCCCACCAGGCACCATTACATCTTAAAGCAGGATATAACCCTGCATTTCAACTTTGCTCTAAAACATTATTTACAGCATATTATATGCAAAAAGCATTTTTTTTTTTTACTAGACCAGCATTGGAAGGGTTAAACACAGAGGTTTAAAGTTCCGTGGAGAGATATGCAGAAATTCAGATTGTTACATTCTATTTAGTTAAATGTATCTATTGAGAAATGTTACACACTCTTTGGCTGTCCTCCAGCTCCTTCTCAGTCAGAGAGAGTGAGTCACATTCAACACTTATATACATTTATGTAAACAAAATGTATCTATTTCAGCTTTGGATGCGTCTGCAAAAATCTCCAGGAACTTTAAAGCTATGTGTAACCCTTCCAATGCTGATCTAGTAAAAAAAAATGCTGGTTGCATATAATATACTGTAAATAATGTTTTAGAGCAAAGTTGAAGTGCAGGGATTATATTCCGCTTTAATCAATCTCTGTTCTAAACAGCTTTGTTGGTGTAACCAAAAGTGGTGCATGTCGTATTCTTACAAACTGGCAGAACTGCAACACAATGGTGTAAACATACCCCAAAGGAAAGATATAGGAGTATAATGACAGCAATAAGGTATTGTGCTGGATTGGTTTCTGAATGACAGAATGGTGTGCCGTTGTTTGCATAATCACCAGGCCAGCCCCACCCCCCTGAGGACCATTTAAATGTCACCCTCCAGATGAGCTGATGTTGCATCAAGGTTTGGAGCTTGGCATGGTGAGTGGTGTTTTGGCTGCTCTTCTTTGTTATGCTCAGTACTGTTGTAGCAGACTGTGTAAGATGCTTTGGGCTTTGTATTTGCTGCTTTTCTTAAAGAGGAACTGTAGTTAAAATAACATAATGAATAAAATTGCTTCTTTTTTACAATATTAATTTATAGATTATTTAGTCAGTGTTTGTCCATTGTAAAAATCTTTCCTCACCCCAATTTACACTCTAAAATTTATCACAGGCGGCAACATCTCTAGTTCTGCCAGGTGATCTGTATGGAATGTTCATTACTGATAGTTTAATGCACAGAGGGAGATATTGCTTGACTGACAATTGGAAAAACTATTTCCCACAATGCGACGAGGTTCACAGACAGCAAACTGTCAGGACCATAGTCATGACATCACACTGTGGGAGGGGTTTCACCAAAATATTAGCCACACAGTCTCCCCTGATGATCTATTTGATTCGATCATTCGATAAAGGTAAACATATCTTGTGGGAAAGGCTGTATCGGCTACTGATTGGGATGAAGTTTAATCCTAGGTTTAAGCCCCTTTTTAAGGTAGCTACAAACATTACAATTGTTTTTTTCCAATTCGACAAAAACGATCCAATTTTTGGGTTGATTGAAAATTCTGAGGAAGTTATTTGAGGTACCTTTTTTGTTTGAGATTGACGCAATTTCACAAAAAAAGATTGTACTGTGTATGGTGAAAAGTTGGTTGGATTGAAAAACCTTTCACACATTTCACTTTTTTCAGCATATTGTTTTAAAACGTGACATCTCTGTACATCTATCAGTATCTCATGCCATCAACATTCTCTGTTTAGCATTACAATTACCACAGAACACCACATTGCTACTTACAGGGGGATGTAACATCTCTGTACATCTATCAGTATCTCATGCCATCAACAATATCTTATGCCATCATCATTTGCTGTTTAGCATTACAATTACTGCTGACAACACACTGCTACTTACAGGGTGATGTAACATCTCTGTACATCTATCAGTATCTCATGCCATCAACAATATCTTATGCCATCATCATTTGCTGTTTAGCATTACAATTACTGCTGACAACACACTGCTACTTACAGGGTGATGTAACATCTCTGTACATCTATCAGTATCTCATGCCATCATCATTCTTCGATTAGCATTACAATTTCCACCGAAGCTCCCCTAACTGCATTATAATGAAACTATGCCTAACCTTGGAAGTACAGGAAGTGTGCTTTATTAAACATTCACTGGGTGCCACTCTGCTATTCTCTGGTAATGCTAGGTCCAACTTATGCCTCATGAATATATATCACTACCTTTATCCCCTTTAACTATGCAATTGCATAATCTACCATGTATACTATGTCATGTCATCTTTGAAAAATTGCACTAAGCATATATATATATATATATATATATATATATATATATATATTGCTAGTAGTGATGGCAGCTAATTATGATTGTGCAAAATTTAAAGTGGACCCATGTTAAAAATACAAGATTTCAGAAATAAAATCTATTACCTAAATTATAATAATAAATAGCAGTCTTTTTTCAGCTGCATGATGACAAATCTAAAATAATTTACATTTATTGGAGGAACCCCTCCCTTCCTTTCATATTGCCGGGACAGAATTCGGCAAACTGGTGGAGTAGGTGTTGCCCGGCAAAGGAGGAATTGCTAATGGCTGCCACCTGTATAACCCTAGTTATGAAAAGAGAAGGGTGAAAAGCATGCACTGAAATGCTCATAGGCGAAGGAGTGTTTAATTATCTTTGTATGTGTCAGAGTTGTGCAACTAAATATTTTGAATTAAAAAAAATGTTTGGTTTGGGTCAGCTTTAAGTAAATTTTTGCAATTACGCCTATACATAATTACAAATTCTTAATGCAATTGATTTGCGTAATTTACGCGTAATTTTGTGCTGCTGACTTTGGCGGTGAATAGCAACCCCCCCCCCCCCCCCCCCCATACGTGTATTGCTATCAAAATTGCTACATATGTTAAGGAGAATAGTGGGTTCAAGTTAAAAAAGACCTTGTCGTTTTTGAAACAAAATCGATCTTAAAAATGCAAAGAAAAATGGTTTTAAACTCAGAAAAATTACAGTTTAAAAACCATTTTTCTTTTCATTTTTAAAATCGATTTTCTCAAAAACTGAAAAAAAAAAATTCTTGACTTGCACCCAATATTCTCCTTAACTTATGTAGCAATTTTGGTAGCAATAGCATGTATGGGGGGGTGGGGGAGCTTTGCTATTTACCGGCAAAGTTGGCACGAAATTATGCGTACATTCATGTGTAATTACGAATGCTTACAATTACATACAAAATGAATTACGCTTTTCCCTGAAAATTTGATGTGTAAATTACGATGCGTAAATGCGAATTACGCATATGCGTAACTTCTGCCTATCACTAGCTAGGAGGAAAACCTCCCACTTTAGTAAAACTTGTACCTTTTTTTTGTATACTCGTGAAAATGTATAATGTAAATCGATTACGCTTTTTCTGCACCAATAAAGCCAGCTTTTTGTAAAAAAAAAAAGTGAACCGGAAGCGAGGAAGCTTGCTTCAGGTTCGATACTCACCTATGGCAAGGCTCTGGATCCCATAGAACTTTCCTGGTCCTCTCACGGTGCCCTCATTTCAGCGATGTTACCTTCAGGACTCCTCATCAGTCTTCGGAAGCACTCATGTCCAAATCATTTTAGTGGGTGCATCCGTGCTGCTCATGCACAAGCCCAGCAGGGACGGAGAGACTAATTCAAGATACTGCTCAAATGTTCATTTGTATGTTCTGTGATCGAGCATACCATTTTACAAGTAGAGTGTTTGGTATTTTGTTTTTATTGGAAAGTGTAAATGGTATTTAAAGGAGTTATCAGGATAAAATTAAGAAAATAAGTGCTACTTACCCGGGGCCTCCTCCAGCCTGCGCAGTCCGCTCCGGTCCACATGGCGGTGATGACAGCACCGTTGGTGGTCGGCCTGATGTCATCGCCGGGGACCGGGACGGAGCTGTGGCGAATGGCTGACTGCAGAGCTGCGGCGACGGACATGCTGGGAGCTTGGGGCTGGAGAAAGCCCCGGGTAAGTAGCACTTATTTTCTTAATTTTATCCTGATAACACCTTCAAAAGGGCTGATGGTAAAGCTCACCCTCCGTACCTTTGTGATTGTTTACATGTTACCAGTACAGTAGCTGCACCTTGCAGGATTTGTACGTTGTGCCAAGGTTAACTAGTGATGACTGGTCCTCTTTTCTGAATGTTACAGATGATTGGGAAGCTGTTACTGGTGCTCGCTACTGTAGCAGCCATTAAAGGTGAGTGCCCCTCCTCTGTTCCCTTACATGGCGGGAGGGTAGGTGTCTGTACTGTCAGAGAGGAATGTTACTCCTCTATATCCTCACATGGAGGGAGGGTAGGTGTCTGTACTGTCAGAGGAATGTTACTCCTCTATATCCTCACATGGAGGGAGGGTAGGTGTCTGTACTGTCAGAAGAGGAATGTTACTCCTCTATATCCTCACATGGAGGGAGGGTAGGTGTCTGTACTGTCAGAAGAGGAATGTTACTCCTCTATATCCTCACATGGAGGGAGGGTAGGTGTCTGTACTGTCAGAAGAGGAATGTTACTCCTCTATATCCTCACATGGAGGGAGGGTAGATGTCTGTACTGTCAGAGAGGAATGTTACTCCTCTATATCCTCACATGGTGGGAGGGTAGGGGTTTGTACTGTCAGAGAGGAATGTTACTCCTCTATATCCTCACATGGAGGGAGGGTAGGTGTCTGTACTGTCAGAGAGGAATGTTACTCCTCTATATCCTCACATGGAGGGAGGGTAGGTGTCTGTACTGTCAGAGAGGAATGTTACTCCTCTATATCCTCACATGGAGGGAGGGTAGGTGTCTGTACTGTCAGAGAGGAATGTTACTCCTCTATATCCTCACATGGAGGGAGGGTAGGTGTCTGTACTGTCAGAGAGGAATGTTACTCCTCTATATCCTCACATGGAGGGAGGGTAGGTGTCTGTACTGTCAGAGAGGAATGTTACTCCTCTATATCCTCACATGGAGGGAGGGTAGGTGTCTGTACTGTCAGAGAGGAATGTTACTCCTCTATATCCTCACATGGAGGGAGGGTAGGTGTCTGTACTGTCAGAGAGGAATGTTACTCCTCTATATCCTCACATGGAGGGAGGGTAGGTGTCTGTACTGTCAGAGAGGAATGTTACTCCTCTATATCCTCACATGGAGGGAGAGTAGGTGTCTGTACTGTCAGAGAGGAATGTTACTCCTCTATATCCTCACATGGAGGGAGGATAGGTGTCTGTACTGTCAGAAGAGGAATGTTACTCCTCTATATCCTCACATGGAGGGAGGGTAGGTGTCTGTACTGTCAGAGAGGAATGTTACTCCTCTATATCCTCACATGGAGGGAGGGTAGGTGTCTGTACTGTCAGAAGAGGAATGTTACTCCTCTATATCCTCACATGGAGGAAGGGTAGGTGTCTGTACTGTCAGAGAGGAATGTTACTCCTCTATATCCTCCTCAAATGGAGGGAGGGTAGATGTCTGTACTGTCAGAGAGGAATGTTACTCCTCTATATCCTCACATGGTGGGAGGGTAGGGGTCTGTACTGTCAGAGAGGAATGTTACTCCTCTATATTCTCACATGGAGGGAGGGTAGGTGTCTGTACTGTCAGAGAGGAATGTTACTCCTCTATATCCTCACATGGAGGGAGGGTAGGTGTCTGTACTGTCAGAGAGGAATGTTACTCCTCTATATCCTCACATGGAGGGAGGGTAGGTGTCTGTACTGTCAGAGAGGAATGTTACTCCTCTATATCCTCACATGGAGGGAGGGTAGGTTTCTGTACTGTCAGAAGAGGAATGTTACTCCTCTATATCCTCACATGGCGGGAGGGTAGGTGTCTGTACTGTCGGAGAGGAATGTTACTCCTCTATATCCTCACATGGAGGGAGGGTAGGTGTCTGTACTGTCAGAGAGGAATGTTACTCCTCTATATCCTCACATGGAGGGAGGATAGGTGTCTGTACTGTCAGAAGAGGAATGTTACTCCTCTATATCCTCACATGGAGGGAGGGTAGGTGTCTGTACTGTCAGAGAGGAATGTTACTCCTCTATATCCTCACATGGAGGGAGGGTAGGTGTCTGTACTGTCAGAGAGGAATGTTACTCCTCTATATCCTCGCATGGAGGGAGGGTAGGTGTCTGTACTGTCAGAAGAGGAATGTTACTCCTCTATATCCTCACATGGAGGAAGGGTAGGTGTCTGTACTGTCAGAGAGGAATGTTACTCCTCTATATCCTCCTCAAATGGAGGGAGGGTAGATGTCTGTACTGTCAGAGAGGAATGTTACTCCTCTATATCCTCACATGGTGGGAGGGTAGGGGTCTGTACTGTCAGAGAGGAATGTTACTCCTCTATATTCTCACATGGAGGGAGGGTAGGTGTCTGTACTGTCAGAGAGGAATGTTACTCCTCTATATCCTCACATGGAGGGAGGGTAGGTGTCTGTACTGTCAGAGAGGAATGTTACTCCTCTATATCCTCACATGGAGGGAGGGTAGGTGTCTGTACTGTCAGAGAGGAATGTTACTCCTCTATATCCTCACATGGAGGGAGGGTAGGTGTCTGTACTGTCAGAAGAGGAATGTTACTCCTCTATATCCTCACATGGCGGGAGGGTAGGTGTCTGTACTGTCGGAGAGGAATGTTACTCCTCTATATCCTCACATGGAGGGAGGGTAGGTGTCTGTACTGTCAGAGAGGAATGTTACTCCTCTATATCCTCACATGGTGGGAGGGTAGGGGTTTGTACTGTCAGAGAGGAATGTTACTCCTCTATATCCTCACATGGAGGGAGGGTAGGTGTCTGTACTGTCAGAGAGGAATGTTACTCCTCTATATCCTCACATGGAGGGAGGGTAGGTGTCTGTACTGTCAGAGAGGAATGTTACTCCTCTATATCCTCACATGGAGGGAGGGTAGGTGTCTGTACTGTCAGAGAGGAATGTTACTCCTCTATATCCTCACATGGAGGGAGGGTAGGTGTCTGTACTGTCAGAGAGGAATGTTACTCCTCTATATCCTCACATGGAGGGAGGGTAGGTGTCTGTACTGTCAGAGAGGAATGTTACTCCTCTATATCCTCACATGGAGGGAGGGTAGGTGTCTGTACTGTCAGAGAGGAATGTTACTCCTCTATATCCTCACATGGAGGGAGGGTAGGTGTCTGTACTGTCAGAGAGGAATGTTACTCCTCTATATCCTCACATGGAGGGAGGGTAGGTGTCTGTACTGTCAGAAGAGGAATGTTACTCCTCTATATCCTCACATGGAGGAAGGGTAGGTGTCTGTACTGTCAGAGAGGAATGTTACTCCTCTATATCCTCCTCAAATGGAGGGAGGGTAGATGTCTGTACTGTCAGAGAGGAATGTTACTCCTCTATATCCTCACATGGTGGGAGGGTAGGGGTCTGTACTGTCAGAGAGGAATGTTACTCCTCTATATTCTCACATGGAGGGAGGGTAGGTGTCTGTACTGTCAGAGAGGAATGTTACTCCTCTATATCCTCACATGGAGGGAGGGTAGGTGTCTGTACTGTCAGAGAGGAATGTTACTCCTCTATATCCTCACATGGAGGGAGGGTAGGTGTCTGTACTGTCAGAGAGGAATGTTACTCCTCTATATCCTCACATGGAGGGAGGGTAGGTGTCTGTACTGTCAGAAGAGGAATGTTACTCCTCTATATCCTCACATGGCGGGAGGGTAGGTGTCTGTACTGTCGGAGAGGAATGTTACTCCTCTATATCCTCACATGGAGGGAGGGTAGGTGTCTGTACTGTCAGAGAGGAATGTTACTCCTCTATATCCTCACATGGAGGGAGGATAGGTGTCTGTACTGTCAGAAGAGGAATGTTACTCCTCTATATCCTCACATGGAGGGAGGGTAGGTGTCTGTACTGTCAGAGAGGAATGTTACTCCTCTATATCCTCACATGGAGGGAGGGTAGGTGTCTGTACTGTCAGAGAGGAATGTTACTCCTCTATATCCTCACATGGAGGGAGGGTAGGTGTCTGTACTGTCAGAGAGGAATGTTACTCCTCTATATCCTCACATGGAGGGAGGGTAGGTGTCTGTACTGTCGGAGAGGAATGTTACTCCTCTATATCCTCACATGGCGGGAGGGTAGGTGTCTGTACTGTCGGAGAGGAATGTTACTCCTCTATAGCCTCACATGGAGGGAAGGTAGGTGTCTATACTGTCAGAGAGGAATGTTACTCCTCTATATCCTCACATGGAGGGAGGGTAGGTGTCTGTACTGTCAGAGAGGAATGTTACTCCTCTATATCCTCACATGGAGGGAGGGTAGGTGTCTGTACTGTCAGAAGAGGAATGTTACTCCTCTATATCCTCACATGGAGGGAGGGTAGGTGTCTGTACTGTCAGAGAGGAATGTTACTCCTCTATATCCTCACATGGAGGGAGGGTAGGTGTCTGTACTGTAAGAGAGGAATGTTACTCCTCTATATCCTCACATGGAGGGAGGGTAGGTGTCTGTACTGTCAGAGAGGAATGTTACTCCTCTATATCCTCACATGGAGGGAGGGTAGGTGTCTGTACTGTCGGAGAGGAATGTTACTCCTCTATATCCTCACATGGCGGGAGGGTAGGTGTCTGTACTGTCGGAGAGGAATGTTACTCCTCTATAGCCTCACATGGAGGGAAGGTAGGTGTCTATACTGTCAGAGAGGAATGTTACTCCTCTATATCCTCACATGGAGGGAGGGTAGGTGTCTGTACTGTAAGAAGAGGATATGAATTCTGTTTGACATTGCACAGTGGTGGTGTGGTAATGGGGGAGTAGACAGGGCCTGATTTTGGGAAAGGCCACAAAGGCCCAGGCCTTGGGAGGCTGCAGCTCAAGTGGTCACGTGGATGTGAAATAGGGTTGGTTACATATGAAAGAGGAGGCAGTAAATGGGGAGCAACACATGAAAAAGGGAAACTGATTACCGGCAATTTCCCGACGTTTGCGGCCGCGATTTTGCTATGCTATGCACTGCATAGCAAAATCGCGGCAAATATCGCTCCGCGCCGCGATCGCGTTTCAGGCAAAAACAAATCGCGGTAGTGGAAATACCCTACCGCGATTCCTATGTTATTTAGCAAACCCTAGCGATTGTAAAATCGCTAACGGTTTGCGATTTTGCGATTCCGCTAGCGCAAACGCGCTAGTGGAAAAGGGCCCTAAGAGGTGGGTGTCACTTCTCTGTACCATCACATGGTGGAAGGTAAGCATGACAATGGCAGCTTCTATCAGTGATTTAGCTTCACAGCAAACAAACATAGATTTCTGAGGCTATTACGGTACTTTTTACCTTTTGTTGGCTATCGCACAATCCCACCAAAACAAAAACAAAAACAAAAAAACATATCCTCACTAAAATCCATCTAAATGACCAGTGACATAGTCATTGAGCTTCTCTGAGCCTGGTCCCCAATGTCTTCCAAGGAGTGCCGTTTAGGAGGGGGATGGGGTCTATACAGCCACCAGCTTGCTATACCCTATTTCAAACCCTTGCTTCTATCCTCCCTTTCTCTAATGTAAGGGGGAAGCCTTTAGCTCTTTCCCCGTAGTAGGTGAAGTGGCATGAAGGATTGTGGGAAGCACTATCCAGGGGCGTAACTACAAATTATGGTCTCCTCCAGCAAAACTTTGATGGGGTCCCTCAATGTTCACAATCTCTCCTTTGCCTTTTCTTGGTGACCTTGACAATAGGAGAGCCTATCTTGCAAGGGTCATGAAACAAGTGTGGTCATCAGGATCTTCATACCCATAACATGTGTAGCCACAAAAACACCTGATCTGGAGTATCAGAGAAAGGGAAGGTTAGCAGTTGGGGCCCTCCCACACCTCTGGGCTCCCCTGCAGTCGAGGGGCTTCTCCCCCCTAGTTACGCTCCTGGCACTATGGTCAGCCTGATACTCAACCTCCCTTCAGTATTTTCCTATGGATGGAGTGTGGCCTAACCAACCACTACGGCAGCCCCTTCTATACTGCTGGTGTAGAAAATGAGTAACAAAGCTATGATGTATGTAGTTGCATTGATCTATGCTTATGATATTTTATATTTCATGACAGTGGAATTTTCCTTTTACTCTAGAATGGCACAATCTCTGGCGAGGCTTTAAAGGCTCCCTGGGCGGCACCTGTCCCCCACTTGATGGCCCAAAAGCTTTGCCAAGTCGCGCTTCATTGCGCGCGCGTGGCTCGGCCGCAAACACGCACCTGTGGCGCTCCCATGGCTGGTAGTGTTTTGTCCCAGCGCACTAGTGCACAAGCGCAGAATGCTCCTAGCCACGGGAGTGCAACAGGGGAGCGGCGCATGAGCGATGAAGCGCGACTTGGCCGAGCTTTTGGGCCATTCAACGGGGGACAGGAGCCATTAGAAGAGACAATCGGCCTCAAGGGGGCTTAAGGGAGCTCCAGGTAAGTATGGAACCTAAGACTTTTGTTAATTTCCTGGGATGCGAGAGAAGCCCTACCCTATCGGAATCCACAGAGTATGAAAGGCTGAGAGATTTATCACTTTTCTGTCTGTGGAAAACTAAAAAGAGGAGGGGGGGGTGAGTTTTTTTTTCTGGAGAAGGGTGGGAACAAAGCAAAAAATACATTTTTCAAAAAGACCTTGTAGTTTTTGAGAAAATACATTTTTGAAATGTAAAGAAAAAATGTTTTTTAAACTCAACTACAAGGTCTTTTTGAGAAAAAATATTTTTTCCCCTGTTCCCATTAATCCTCTTAGTATAAATAGCAAATTTGTTGATCATAGCATGTATGGGGATTTTCACTATTGACCGCTAAAGTCGGCACAAAATTAAGCGAAAATTATGCGAAACTGCAAAATTACGGTTCTTGACTACATTTACAAACCAAACTAACTACGTTTGTACCTGAAATTTCGCATTATGATTTTGCATCGTAATTTACTCGTAATTGTAAATTACAATGCGAAATTCGCGCTCATCGCTATAGTCTGGAGTTACACTTTAATATGCTCAGAAAGCCCTACAAAAATCGCACGGTGCCTCCGGTAACGTAATATGGCTGAAAATTTACATGGATTGGGTGACCTGACCTGACAGGGAAGATACTGATCAGGTCAGGCTACTGACCCCCACAGTGTTGAAATGGACAACTGTGTACTCAGATCCAAAACAAACTTTTATCAATGCTGTGCAGGATCTATAGCCAGATCTTTTCTGTAGCTAGGTCACTTTGCCCTGATATTAGCATCTAAAGCGTAACTTTAACTAAAGTACTAACCACAGTAACTACTAATAGGTTGCATACATCCTAGGTTCTCAATGTGTGGTACGTGTACCCCAGGGGTTACTTCTGATGGTTCCAGGGGGTACTCAGGCTTGATATACTTACCAAGAATAACAAATTTAGAGTTTTAGAAAATGCTAAATCTTATTCAAACAACTCCAAATTAGTATTTTAGCTCATTAAAAGCAATAGTAAATGTTTAGAAATTGTTTAGAACCAATTATCATGTACTATAATTAAATGTATATTTGTTAAGGGGTACTTGTGAAAATGTTTACTATGCTGGAGGGTACTTGGTGAGCACAGGGTTTTAAGAGGGGTACATACCAATAAAATGTTGAGAAACACTGGCATACATAATGATGGCTTTTCTACACATAATAAAACTATTTTTTTAATTTGTACCTTGTGTGTAAATCTCCTCAACCTCCATGAGATACTTGGAGAAAAAACAAACAAACATTAAGACGGACCTGAACTCAGAACTTCTCGCTGCTCCTCTGTTCTAAAAGATAAGCAACAGCATAATAACCTTAAAAGAAAAACATTTCTTTATAACAGCTGATACAAATCTTGCAATAAATCCTCAGTGTGTCTACTTCCTGCTTTCATGGAAACAGACATAGGGTTAACACCCTGTGTTTACAAATTAGCTGCTCTGCTGAGGCAGCAGAGATTCCTGAGCTGGCCCACTGAGAGATCGAACTACAGTGGTGATTAGTCACAGATGAGGGGGAATTAGACAGGCTAAACTCTCTAAATACATACAGGGTGCATTTCTCTCTGTTTTCCCGCTGTCCTGTGCAAGAGTTCAGGTCCACTTTAACTCCATTATACCCCTTTGCAAACTTTCTTATGAAATTAGAGATGGTCCACTTTAATAAAATATGGAGCTTGTGGATTGATTTTGACAAAGTATTTTCCCAGGTGATATTTTAGCATCCTATCAATAAAATTAGGGCTGGATTTTTGGAAAGGCAACAAAGGCCCGGGTCTTGGGTGGCTGTAGCCCAAAGGGGCACCTGGACATGGAAGAAGGGCTGCTAGATATGAAAGAGGAGGCTGACAAATGGGGAGCAACACATAAAAAAGGGAAACAGATACCCAAGAGAACTGTTCCTGAAAGATAGGGGGCTACAGTACATGGATGATACACATAAAAGAGGGGAGTGACTGGATAGTGTAATGGTTAAGGGCTCTGACACAGAAGACCTGGCTTCAAATCTTAGCTCTTCCTGTTCAGTAAGCCACCAGTAAGGAGTCCTTGGGCAAGACTCCCTAAAACAGCTACTGCCCACTGAGCGTGCCCTAGTGGCTGCAGCTCAGGGGCATAGCTAAGGTTGCTTAGCGCAGCTGCCTCTCCCCCACATGTATGAGAGGCGGCTTGCTGGCCACCTGAAGTGCCACCGCTTTTCTCTCTCCCTCTGCAGTGGAATGAGTAAATGTTAATAACACTAGAAAACTCACCAGCTCTGACGTTCCGGAGATGACATCCTCTCTCCTCTGTTACCAAAGAGAGGATGCTGGGCACGCTGCAGAGGACAGATGATGGCATCATTGGAGCGTTGGAGCCAGTGGGTCTTCTGCTGTTGCATCTGGCTATGTAGAGGGGGACACATCTGGATATCTAAACAGGGGAAGGGGTTACATCTGGCATCTATATGGGGGCACACTGGCTATGTGAATGGTGAAGGGGGCACATTTAGCTATCTAAACTGCATTTGTACATTTGGCTCCACTCATGACCATGCCCGCATTCTGATATGTGGTCACACCATTTTTTTTTCGTGGGTGGGAGCAAAAACTGCCTTTATCTCCGGGGGCCAAAATCCCTAGCTACGCCTCTGCTGCAGCTCTGGCGCTTTGAGTTAGCCAGGAGAAAGTGTAATATAATTTTTATTCGTCTTGTCTTGTTGCACATGAAAGGGGAGCCACAACTGATTAACATATAATCATTCACCGGTACTTCATTTTCTGCTCTTCTTTTGCATGTCCAGCGGAAGAGGTCTGCTATGGCACTCTGGGCTGCTTTACTGATGGTCCACCATACTCCATAGGAAGACCTTTCGCCCCTTTGCCGTGGCCGCCAGAGAAGATTGGTACTCAATTCTTTCTTTTCACCAGGAGAAGTCAGCGTCGGTTTGAGGTATGTTTAGTTCTTACAGCATTAGAAAACACTTGCCATGTTTGCATCTCATCATGCAAAAATTTCCACTTTCCTGAAAAACAAATAAGGCTCGATTTTATATACTTGTCGTACAGCCAGGGGCGTATCTGGTTAATACAGCGCCTATGGAAAACACTGAAATTCTGCCCCCTCGGTGAGACGGTGACCATCTTGCTCCATAATAACAGAGCTTCTTTTTTTTACAATGATACCAGTCTCCTCAGTCTAAGTAGCAACCAGAGCAGTGTTAAACTGGGAGCTGGAAAAGCTGAGGAAATCCACTTGCTGGTCAAGCAGCAGTAATCAGGTGTTGCTGCTCACAGTGAAGACTTTCAGCAGGTTTTTTTGAGAGTGGTAACACAGGGTTACTGCTGCTTAGCCAGCAGGTGGATTTCCTCAGTTTTTTCATCTCCCAGTCTGACACCGCCCCACAGTATGGGTTGCTAGAGTTAGCCCCCCCAAGTATTAGTAACCAGAGGTAGCCAGAGGTAGTTAACCCCAGTATAGGTAGCCCCCAGTTTAGGTTGTCCTCCCAAATTATATAGTCAGAGGTGTCTCCAGGGTACAAGAAGCCTTCTTTAGCATAGGTAGTAAGAGGTGTCCCCCAGTATACGTAGCTCCCCAAAATAGATAGTGACAGGTTCCTTCCCTGTATAATGTAGCCCCTCTAGTATATGTAGTGAGAGATGTCTCCCAGTATAAGTACACCCCCCTTTCCCAGTATAGGTAGAGAGATGTCTTCCAGTATAAGACCACGTACAAAAGTCTGAGAGGCATCCCTCAGTATGGTGGTGGGGCATAAGGGAGGAGGGATCAGTCATAGCGCCCATGGTGATGTGGTGCCCATGGCACAAGCCATGCCTGCACCCCTATAGATACGCCTCTGCGTGCAGCAGATAGAGTGTGGGGTCTTTAACCACTTAAAGACCCAGCCTTTACCCCCCCCCCCCTTAAGGACCAGCGCTGTTTGATGGGATCTGTGCTGGGTGGGCTCTGCAGCCCCCAGCACAGATCAGATTGCAGGCAGAGCGACCAGATCGCCCCCCTTTTTTCCCCACTAGGGGGATGATGTGCTGGGGGGGTCTGATCGCTCCGGTCTGCAGGCATGTTGCGGGGCCAGGGGGGCACCTCAAAGCCCCCCTCCATGGCAAAATTCCCCCAGCAGCGCCGTGCAATGTAAACAAAGGAGACAAATGTCTCCTGCGTTTACATTTAGTCTGCGAGCCGCGATCAGCGGCTCCAGGCTATTCACGGAGACCCGCTCCGTGATCTAACAGGAAACGGCCGCTCGCGCGAGCGGCCTCTCCTGATTAATTAGGGAGGCACCTGGCGACGCAGATGTGCGTCGCTGGTCCTCCAGCTACCACTTTGCCGCCGCACGGTATGAGTGTGCGGTCGGCAAGTGGTTAAAGGATAACTGCAACTTGACCTGAAATTAAATCAGTCCATGAGTAGCACAATATGCACTCCTACATATTTTTTTTTCCTTACTGCATTTTGGGTGGCTGTTTTGCTCTCTACAAGACATACCTATATTGCTCTACAGGCATTTCAAGTCGGCCATGAAAGGGCCAGATTTGCTACTAGGCACTGCTACTTAAGATTTTGGCACCCACATCTGTAGTGGCAGTTTAGGCCCATGGTGTTTTTTGAAATGTATTATGATGCTATGGTGCATGTGGACAGAGATGTTGGGATCAATAGTGGCTGTCTTGGACAGTAGGGTCTGCTAAAGCATGTTTGAAGGCTAATGGTGCCTGATGACAAATATTTAAGGGAAACTGGTGGCTAATGACAGAGATTTTGGGGGTCCACAGTGGCTACTGACAGTAGTGTGAAACAATTCTGTCTACTGACAGAGATGGTGAGCTTATGGTGAGTTCTGATATAAATAAAGAGCCCAAACTACGTGCGGGCAGCAATGGTAACAATGGTGATGGCAACAGAGATGGTGGGTTTATGGACTGACAGAGATAGGGTTGGTGAAGGACAGGTTGGTCATGTTGGTGCCTACAGAAATAAAGACTCATGGGTGGTGCCATTAGAGATAGGCGGTCCATAGTGGGTCCTGACAGAGATAGGTATCCATGGTGGGCGCTAACCGAGATTGGTAGGCCATATTGGCTATTAAGATAGACTGAGGCAAGCTGCATGCTGAAAGAATAAGAGACCCAGGTTAGTTACGGAAAAGTCCATGGGTGGCTGGCTGCTAACAGTGATGGAGGAGCAGGGGCCCGAAAGGACTTCTGAAAAGAGGAAGGGACCAGGTTGCCTGCTGCTAACAGAGATGGTGGATGTGGAGCTGCATTTTTCAACAAATTCCTGCTGCCATGATACCGCATCAGACCTTCGGTTCACAGACATCTTCCTCTCTGCCACCTCCATTCTCAGCAATTGGTCAGCAGACCAGGGGACAGATACCTGGGATGTGGTGGGTAGTAGTCATTTCACATCATCATAATTTTGCATTGTAGTTTGCAATTACAATGCAAAATCGTAATGTGCAATTTTGGGAAAAATCATAATTCAGTTTTTAAATGTAATCAGGAACCATAATTTCGCAATTTTGCATAATTTTGTGTCAATTAAAGTGGTTAATAGTGAAGCTCCATAGATGTGACTATCACCAAAGTTGATACATATGTTATCGGGAATAGTAGGAACAAGTTAAAAACATTTTTCAAAAAGACCTTAAGAAAATCGATGTTAAAAATGAAAAGGAAAAATGAAAAGGAAAAATTTTAATTTTTCTTAGTTTAAAAAACATTTTTTCCTTAGCATTTTTAAAATTGATTTTCTCAAAAACTACAGTCTTTTTGAAAAATTATTTTTTTACTTGTTTCCACTACTCCCCTTAACTTACATAGCAGTTTGGGGGCTTTGCTATTAACCGCTAAAGTCGCCACAAAATTATGCAAAATTTAGCATATTTATGCAAAATTAGGAATAATTTACACAAAATCAATTGAATGTCCAAATTGCAATTACGTATGACCATAACTGCTAAGATGTCTGCAAAATTTTCATGTAATCAATAGATCATCACTAGTGAGTAGGGTAGATTTGGAAGAGTGGTTGGAGGATGCCACAGCAGCAGGAAGAGATGGTTGTAATCTATGGTTACAGCACGTAGAGAGATGACCAGCACATCAGCACAGAAAATGACCAGGATGCAAGCACAATCTCATGGCTTCACATACAGCGTGCCTCCGCCGAAACAAAACTTCCAGACAACTTGAAGAAAAGAGAGATGGCGGGCACCGATGCTAGTATACCATAAAACTTTTATTGGCATCAGATGGTAAACCAGAGGAGACCCCCGATGGAGAGCGCTCCCCTCTACCTTACAGCTGTTTCACAACAGATGTTGTTTCCTCAGAGGCTAAGCGGGGGTGCAGAGAGGCCGGTGACTGCGCCATATTCACGCTCCGTCTTGTATCTGAGCAGTGCGTCTGACGTCACCTGCCGCTCCTCCCACCGTGCGCGGCAGACCTCCCCCTTCCAAACACGCACATAGAATAATACACGTGCCGCCGAAGCTTACGTCTAACCTAGAGGTGGGCAGGACACAGGCTGGCCTATCACATCCCACCATTCACGAGTGATGCTAATGCCAGCCTGTGTGTATCCCCAATTCACTCCTCCCCCCGTGACCATAGCAACCTGCAGCAACATGTTAAACACTAGGAGGAGGAAATCTGCCGCGCATCAAAACCAGGCATAGGAGGCCGGAGTGCGGGCGGAAACTGCATAATATATCTTATCTGGTTTACCATCTGATGCCAATAAAAGTTTTATGGTATACTAGCATCGGTGCCCGCCATCTCTCTTTTCTTCAAATGGTTGTAATCTATGTTTGCCACTTTTGCACCACTGTGTGGCCCGAAGGATCGAGCTCAATCCTGATGAGCTTATGTACCTAGCTTTAGTAGTGGAGGGTGTTAAGTGTTGGATTGTTCAGTAGGCAAATAAAGAAAGAAATGGTTGTTTGGTGAGCTTGAGTTCCCAGCCTTTCACAGACTTCTTTTTTCTCTATTGGCTTCGTTTTGTTGAAGTGGTGAATAGTGATGGTCATGTCTAATGCTGGGTACACACTATGAGATTTTCTGGTCGATTTACTATCAGATCGATTATTTCCAACATGTTCGATTTGCTTTCCGATCGATTTCCTATTAAGGTGCACGGAAATCGATCGGAAAATGCTCAGAAATCGATCGAAAAAGCAAATCGGACATGTTGGAAATAATCGATCTGACAGTAAATCGACCAGAAAATCTCATAGTGTGTACCCAGAATAATGCTGAATACACACGATGCGTTTTTGCGGTCGATTCGCATCGGTTCGATTATTTCCAACATGCTCGATTTGGATTTCGATCGTTTTTGCCGTCGATTTGCATGTTAATGATGCCAAATCGACGGCAAAAACGATCGAAATCCGAATCGAGCATGTTGGAAATAATCGAATCGACGCGAATCGACCGCAAAAACTAACACAAAAACGCATCGTGTGTATCCAGCATAGGAGAACTCATGGAGAAGCATGTGATTGTTTGATCAGCTGATAGATTTGCAAAACAGAGACTTACATAGCTATCACCTAACCAAACTGATCACATGCTTGTCCATGAGTCTTTCTAGACATTACCATCACTAGCGAGGAATATTATGCTGAATGGGAATAGTCCATTGTAGGCCCGGATACTCGAACATAGACAGTAACAGAACTAGGAGAAGCTTGCTGATTTTAGAAACTAAAAATTGCAATAAGCCTTTAACCTCTGCTCGGGACGGAAATCCGCAGCTCACAGCGGTAATCCCATGCCTGAGTGAGTGATATGCAGGAGCTGCTGCAGATCTCTCTGGTACATTTTTTTGCCTTGTTTTTAGGGTTTAAATTTTTTGGAAAAAATTGCACTGCGTTTAGACCCTAAATCTTGAAATAATCATAATGCATGGAAGGTTAAAGGGAATCTGATCTGAAGTGAAAATAAACTTATGATATGAGTTGTATGTGTAGTACAGCTGAGAAATAGAACATTAGTGGCACAGATATAAGTCTCATATTGTTTCCAGTAAAGGGAGAGTTAAAAAAAACTTTACTTGTTATCTATGCAAATGAGCTCTCCAACTAATTTAGTCAGAGAGCAGTGCTACTTTCTGAAGCACTTACACATCAAAGAAACAGTAAAAGACAACTTCAGATAAGATTTTACTACAGTGAAGTTCAAAGGTTCATTAGCTCTGCTCTATTTCATAGTTTAAAATGCAGAGTGTACGGTAGTTTGTAAACTGCAAATATTAGAGAATGATGCAATGTTATAAAAAAAGACTTTTTTTTTTTTGCTATTAATGTTCTATTCATCATCCGTACTACACATACAATTCACTAAGTTTTTTTTTTTTTTTTCCTCGCTTCAGTGCCTTTTTAACTGTCACTTATTATAACTACGGTAGAGATATCAGATTACAGTGAATTGCTGTGGTTGCATCAAATTTTTTAAAAAAGTCCCTTTTATGTTGGTGTAGCTACAATGTAATTTTTTTTTTACCCTTCTAGATTGTCACCTCGCAAAATGTGTCTTCATCAACCTTCAGCTCTAATCTGAGGTCTATATTTATCATCCATGGTTTCCTAAGTAATGGACTTGATGGGTGGATTGTGAACATGTGTAAGGTAAGATGTCCGCCTTTCCAAAACTGTCAGTGGGCATTTTCTGGGCATTTTCCTTTCTAAAGAAAAACTTTCCACTGGTTTATCTCTTCAGACCCTACTGAGGGCATCAAATGTGAACTGTATCAGCGTCGGCTGGGGGAAGGGGGCTAGAGCCCTCTACACACAAGCGGCCAATAATGTACGAGTGGTGGGAGCGCAAGTCTATCTGTTCATCAACAGTCTTCAGGTGAGTGCTTCTCTGTATTCTGATACAATGCTCTTAAAGTTGAATTATACTCAGCATTTCTTCTTTGCTCTGAAAGATTCTTTACAACATAAAACTTCCTCCCAGAAAGAAAAATGGTAGCAGAACAATATTCAAACAGTTAAAACACAGAACAATATTCTTCAGTGGGAAGCTTCACTCTGAATTCAAAGTTGAGGAGGTGATTACTTTATCTTGTTTATGTTTCCGTATCAGCCACTATTAGTAAACATTCCTTGCAGTCCTTCAGCTGAATACAAGTAGAAAGTGTACATAGAAGACACACTCAGCACAGCAGCTATGCAATAAATTGCAATGGGAACTTCTAATTTGTAAACAGATGATAATACTTGTGCACGAAAGCAGTTATGATAACTTAATTATAAAACACGTTTTTATTAAATGGCATGTCAGAGTTTAAAGGGAATCTGAGACGATAAGTGTCTCAGGTTCCATACTTACCTGAGGCTTCCTAAAGCCCCCTTACAGCCGTTCGTTGCTCGCCGTCTCCCCGGGTGGCTGCGGTCCCACACAATTAATCCCGAAAGCCTGGCTGAGTCACACTCGGCCAGGCTTTCGGGTTTAATTGCCGGACACCGGAGATACCCGGGGAGTGGGAGACAGTGAGGGACGAGCAGCCTCAAGAGGGCTTAAGGAAGCCCCAGGTAAGCATGGTACCTGAGACGCTTTTCGTCTCAGGTACACTTTAAGCCCATTTAACCACTTCGCCCCAAAGTGTTTTTTACCCTAACGCATCCCTTTCATTTGCCGATAGGTTAATCACTACTAATCACAATGAAATGATCTATATCTTGTTGTTTCACCACCATTAGGCTTTTTGAGGTTGATATTTGTTTTCAGTAATTACTTTGCATGCATTTTAAAGGGAAAAACAAGGAAAACATGAAAAAATACACTATTTCTCCAATTTCATCCCCTATAGTTTTAATATAAACACTGCTACTGTACATAAAACCCACATGTTTTATCTGCCTATTTGTCCTGGTTATCACAAGATTTTAATTATGTCCCTAGTACAAAGTATGGTGGCAATATATTATTTGGAAATAAAGGTGGATTTCACTAATTTCACGTGCACGCTCGCGGGAACGCACGTGCACATGCGGGAGGGCACACATGCATGCGCACAGCGGCAGCTGCACTGTTTGATTTATAACAACGTCCTGGAGCCGTTAAGAGGCTCTAGCAGGACGTTTTTATAAGTCTACTTGTCATTAAGTGGTTAAACAAAAATACTTTTTGAATTTTGTTTGTATAATGGAGAGGCCTCCAGTTCCCCAGTCCTGATATTGAAATATAATGTCAAATTATCGTTATAATTACACGCTCAAACTTTTTGTGTAAAAATGTTGATAAAAAGATTTTAATCACACTAGATTTTTTTGCAGTGCAATAATAGTTGTAATGGCATAATCTGTGTATGTGAGAAGTTTCTTTTTTTTCCCCCAATTGTTTTTAAAATAAGCTGGACTAATGGTGCCCACACATGGTACAATGTTTTCATTTTTTTTGGTTAGATAATTTTGTTTGATTATTCTGTTAGGCCTGGTGCACACCAGAGGAGTTTTTCTGAGCGTTTTGAGTTTTTAAATCTGCTGCTAATGTTATCCTATGTGTCTGTGCACACTGGAGCGATGAGGTTTTGTAAAAAACCCCATAGCATTACATTGGGAAGAGCTTTTAGAGGTTTCAAAAGCTCTTACCAATGTAATGCTATGGTTTTTTTTCAACATTAGCAGCAGATTTAAAAACTCAAAACGCTCAGAAAAACTCCTCTGGTTTGCACCAGACCTTAGATAGAATATAAAGATTTTTCCAACATGTCCAATTAGATTTTTATTGAAAAAAGCGGTATAATCGATTCTTTTTTTCTTCATCGAAAAAAAGATTCTCAAACTTTTATTTGATTCAAACCTTTTGGTCTAACAAACGGGAAAATTTAACGTTTTTATTGTACCATATATGGGCACCATAAGAGAGATGCTAAAGGGGCATAGCCCAGTCTAGCAGTGTATAGTAATATTGTTGTGTTTGGTTGTCATGGAGGCAGGATAACTTAAACTAGATTTATCTACAGGATTCTCCAACTACGGATTCTCAGTGTCTGTAGCCAGGGCAGAACAGGAACCAATGACCCACATGAACAGTATAGAGAATGTTATGCAGTAGACAAGTAGAACAGTGACATTTAACTACAGTCAATGAATAATAAACAAATATGAAAACATTGTTTAAAATTTATATCTTACGTTAATATGCAGTGATTAACTTGATGTTCCGTGGTTTATACAAGAACCGCTACTTCAGAGACCAACAATTAGAGTTCAGTATTTCCTGACAGTGTCCGGAAATAACAATGGCATTTAACACTTTCATTGTGGTGAAAGCCATTGGCAACAATGGCCTCAATTCACTAAGATCATGCTGGAGATAATAAGGCAAGAGAAAACTTACCTCTGCACAGTGAGAGAGTTATCCTATCTCTTTATTCCTTAAGTTACCTCCTCTGTAGTTATCTGCACATGCAGTTAATTAACAGCCTGTCTTTAACTTAAGAAATTCTGGAGTTATTATAAGGATTGAAGCGTTAACTTAAAGACAGAAGAGTTAACTTTAGGTTTGCAAGAGGTAAAATGTTTCCTGAATACTATGTGCCTCATCACCATGGTGATAACTACAGAAACGTTATTAAAGACAGGAGATAAGCTTAGTGAATTGAGGCCAATGTGTTGTTTGGTGGAATGGCCTGCCTAATTATGCTGTTTGGGGGACTGTCTGCCTAATTTTGTGGTTTCAAACAACCATTTTGCCAGTTTGCTGCAAATCTCCAATTTAAAGTAAGCTTATGACCAGGAAAGGGATTAAAAATATGAAACCTTCCGCATAGCCAGTAAAAAGGGCACTGGAGGAGCCTTAGAATGAAGTGTATGTCAGGAAGGCAAGCGCCTCTGTCACATAGACACTTGGCTTCCTGACATACTGCAATAGTTTGCTACTTTCTCCTAACTCCTCTTTTACACATTTTTTAATACATTTTATACTTGTACTGGCACTTCTGTTCCAACTTACAGTTCATATTATAATGGGTAGAATTGAGGCGCCCAGCCGCCCAATGTGTGTTCTATTTTAGTATTTTTAAATAAAAAATGATATAATAAAAAGAGAGGTCATTGCTTACCTCTCCAGAAGATATAGACACTGATTCAACTGGAAAAAAGTTTTTATTCAAAAAGCAAGCTGACATTACATGAAATTTCGCGTGTATGGGGAATTTCATAAATATGATCATTTTTCGTAATTACGATCGTTTACGTAACACAAACAAATCAGAATTTCTTGTTTAACATGGAAATTTGTCCATTCTCGAAATTTTGTATCAGTCCAGAGCCTCCTGATACTTAAATTTATTTAAAGTGACAGCACGTGCAGGAACCTTTGCATTATCAGATATTGCAAGGCCCAAAACCAAGTGTCTCAACATGACCGCTAAGTGCACCTTGGTAAAGAGCAACTGTCTAAAGCCTCATCTACACGCGTAGAAGAGGCGGCGATGTGGCTTATCAATCGAGCCGCTGATGTGGCTCGATTGATAAGATCCGGCAGGACGGATCTCCCCACCGCCGATTCCCTACTCGCTCCCTGCAATTGCAATCAATGAGTGACTTTCCTGAGTTTAGTCATTACCTAAATGTGCATAATTACTATTAGAAACAAAATTATGTCAATTTTCGTAACTAAAATAACTGTTTGTATTGAAAACATGAAATTACAAAATTTCGCGTTAAACACAAATTTGCGCCGAAACGCGAAATTACATAACCAAAATTTCACTTACGGCGTTCCGAATTACGGTTTGCATGGCAATTATGAAATTACGAATTTGTGTCGTAGCAGAAAAATTCACGTCCGTAATTAAGGAAACACAAAATTACGAAATTTCGGCTCAACACTATGCTCCTGTCCATGTACAAGTGTATCCATACTGGGCATAACGTGCTATACAAGCAATAAACGTGGGGTGTATGACCCAAGTTATGCACACTGCACAGGGAACATCATATAGCTTCAGTAGCGCCCAGTAAAATGTATCTGCACAATTTTTTACTGCTTTTTTTTTGTTTTGTTTTACTGAAATGTAGTGAATACATCTTAAAGTTACTTTGCCTTTCAGGAAGCATTTGAGTACCCCCTGTCTCAAGTATATCTTATCGGGCACAGTCTGGGGGCGCAGGTTGCTGGAGAAGCTGGGAAGAGACAGCCGGGAATTGGCAGAATAACAGGTGAGTTGTACTTTTTGGAAACATATCAGTGTTCACAATAAACTAAACCAGCAAAATCTCACTTTTTGTAAAGTCCAATTGCAGCACTGAACTGCGCAGGGTCTAACTGTATGAGGCTTGATGCACATATCATTGGATTCCTGCCTTACACGGCATAGAACCCTTTCTCCCGCCCTCCGTACCCATCCACTGATCCCTGGTGTATAGTGGTTCCCCCCACCCACCCACATCCAGTGATCCCTGGTGTCTAGTGAACCCTCTCCCTCCCCATCCAGTGATCCTTGGCATCTAGTGGTCCCTACCCCTCCCTTCCCCATTTAATGATCCCTGTATTCTAGTAGTTCCCCCTCTCCCCCCTATTTACTTCCAGTGTCTCACCTATTAGCATCACATCAAGCCATCTGTATTGACAGCCCGGGTTACGCGGTATGATCTGAACTTTAGCCACATCACATGCACTGTGGCAGTGATCCTGCTGATGCTCTGCATCCCTGCATCCTTCCCCTGCCAGGAAACAAGGCCCAGTGCCACGGGAAATGGGAGAATGCCTTCTAATCCAGAACAGTCTCGGTGAAATCGGGACAGTTGCAAGGCACGAAAAGTCTGCTGATCCACTGCCCTCCGATGTGGCAAATGGAACTGCAAGCCAGAATGGACCCAGCCTGAGGAAGACTCTGCTCCTGGATGCTCCAGAGTTCTTTAGGATAATATGGATGATAACACTTATTAAGGCCTTGTTCACATTGCGTTAGGCTCACGTGTACGTCCGCGGTGGAAATTTTTCTGAATGTTTTTAAGAGTTTTTTGGCGATTTTTTTGCGCGTTCGCTTGTTTTTGTAAGCGCTTTTGCAGAGCACTTCCGTCTTTTTATCTGGAAAAAAAATCCGGAAACTATAAATACAATGTATTTTTTTTTTAAAAGCGCTCACGCAATCTTGCCAAAGCGAGATTGTGAGCGTTTTGCGTTTTCCCTATACCTTCCATTGAGGCAAATCGACTCAAAAATGGCTCAAGCACCGCTTTTCAAATCGGATCGCAAACGAACCACTCTGATATGAACTCTCTCATAGAGAATCATTGCACAAGCGTTTTGAAAATTGCCTGCGCTTAAAATTTTACAAAAAAACGGACATAATGGACAAGACCTTAGCAAGCCTTGCTTTAATTAATCTATTCTTATAACATTTCTTTTTAGGTCTGGACCCAGCTGGGCCATATTTTATTGACAGTCCGCCAGAAGTCCACCTCAACCCAGATGATGCTGTCTTTGTTGATGTTATTCACACCAATGGATTTACATGGGATAACTGGGGTACAGTAGGCATAATATATAGAAGTTATTTCCATACCTTTTACTTTTCTTCTAGCTGCATATTAACTGGATAGACTGGATATAGATTCCTTCACTTGCAGTCTTAAAGGGAACCTGAGGTGGGAGCGATAAGGAGGCTGCCATATTTACTTAGTATTAAACAATGCCAGTTGCCTGTCAGTCCTGCCGATCCCCTGCCTCTAGTCCTTTTCGTTACAGACCCGGAAAAAGTCATGCAAAATTGTTTTTTCTGACAAAAATCTGACAAGACTAAGTGCATGCTTGTTTCAGGTGTGTGATACAGACAACTACAGCCAAAGCAGGATTGGTACTGTATGTTTGTATGTTAATTTTATTATACCACATGTCACTTAAAGGATACACAAAGTGACATGTGACATGATGAGATAGACATGGGTATGTACAGTGCCTAGCACACAAATAGCTATGCTGTGTTTCTTTTTTTCTTTCTCTGTCTGAAAGAGTTAAATATCAGGTATGTAAGTGGCTGACTCAGTCCTGACTCAGACAGGAAGTGACTTCAGTGTGACCCTCACTAATAAGAAATTCCCCTTTTTTTCTCTTTCTTGCTCTCAGAAGCCATTTTCTGCTAGGAAAGCGTTTTATAGTTGGAATTTCTTATCAGTGAGGGTCACACTGTAGTCACTTCCTGTCAGGACTGAGTCAGCCACTTACATACCTGATATTTAACTCTTTCAGGCAGAGAAAGAAAAAAAGGAACACAGCATAGTTATTTGTGTGCTAGGCACTGTACATACACATGTCTATCTCATGTCACATGTAACTTCGAGTATCCTTTAAGGTATCAGTTAAAGCAGGTGTCTAACAATAGCCCCTGTGATCCCTGCCTGCTATGGGGGCCCACTTCTCCTCCCTTCCCCCTTGCAGAGTAAGCGCAGTGGAGCTGTAACATTATTTAGGCCAGAAACCTACTAGGAGCGATTTCTAATGGCTAGTGATTTGAAAAAGCTCTTGCAAATTCAATGCTATGGGGGATTTTTATAAAATCACATTGCTCAAGTGGGATCACACACATAGCATTACATTAGCAAGAGCTTTTCAAATCGCAAAGCGCTCAGAAAATCGCTCCTAGTGGGTTTCTGGCCTTACCAGGGCTGGCGCTACCATAGAGGCAAAGGAGGAAGCTGCCCCAGGTCCCCAGAGCTTGTAGGGGCCCCCAGTGGCTACAAAAGGAAAAACATTTTTTTCAAATCGGCCTTATAGTTTTTGAGAAAATCGATTTTAAAGTTTCAAAGGAAAAAAAATACACATTTAAAAACCTGCCAACTTTAATGGTTAATAGCAATTCCACCTTAAATGCTAGAAAGCCTAAAATTGCAGGATATGTTAAGGAGATCATTAGGAATAAGAGGAAAAAACTATTTTTCAAAAAGACCTTATAGTTTTTGAGAAAATCGATTTTAAAGTTTTGAAGGAAAAAAGTATACTTTTAAATGCGGTAAATGTCACTTTTAGTAGCAAATCTAACGGTAGTGTAATTTTACATGCATCAAACGAAAGTGCAATAAATTTCCTGACTGGGTTTCCAGGGGGTCTATACGCAGCCACAGCGCTTTGGCCAGGGATCGCTATACAGCCGCAATATGGCTGTATGAAGATCCCTGACATTTTTTCCTATTTTCCCAATTTTTTTTTTATGTTTAGAGTGTGGGAATTTTTTTTAAAAAAAAAATTTGGTGGGGTCCCCCCCCGAAACTTTTTAACCCCTTGTACCCCATGCAGGCTGGGCTAGCCAGAATGTGGAGCTCCGACCGATTGGGACTTCACACCCTGACTATACCAGCTGCAAAAAAGGTTCCCTAATGCCGATTTTTGTTCCAGGGTATATGTTGGGGGGTGGGGGGGGGCAGGTTTATTTTGCCCTGGGGCCCCATTGTTGCTTAAACTGGCCCTAGGCCTTACCTGCTCCCGTTGCATCAGTTTTCCTCTTACTGTCCTTCTCTGATCAGATGACATGCATTGGGAGCCGGGCATGCAGCACCAAGAGAGTGCCTGCTGGGAGGAAGTGAACATCTGTTGCAAAACAAAATGGAGCATATCACATAAATAGGCAGTGCCACTTAAACATAACTGGGCAGAGTTACCTGGGCAGGAAGAGGAGTTGCTGTGCATCTGAACTAGGAAGTTCATATAAAAGTTGGTGTGGTGTCAGTATTTATTTATTTATTGTATTTATAAAGCGCCAACATATTACGCAGCACTGGACATTAGTTTAGGTTACAGACAATATTTAGGGGTGACATACAGCAAAATGACAATACAGGGATACAAGAAAGACCGGATCATGCAGCACAGTATGAGTACAAGGTAATGCTTAGTCAGTCACTGGATGGGAGCATGGAGATTAGGCAAGTTAGGTTCACTCAGATGCATAGCATGGGTTCACAGTAATGGAGGTGCATGATCAAGTAGGACCCAAAAGGAGCAGGACCCTGCCCAAAGGCTTACAATCTAGAGGGAGAGGTAAGGACACGAAAGGTAGGGGACCAGAGTTCAGCTGTGGGTTTAGAGCACTTGTGAGGGGTGGTAGGCCAGAGTGAAAAGGTGAGTTTTGAGGGCCTTCTTGAAGATGTTGAAGGAGGGGGCTGCCCTAATGGGTGGAGGTAGGGAGTTCCATAGTGTTGGAGCAGCTCTTGAGAAGTCCTGGAGGCGTGCATGGGACTGGGAGATGCGGGGGGCGGTCAGGCGATGTTAATTGGAAGAGCGGAGTGAGCGGCTAGGTGTGTACCTCTGAGTAAGATAGGAAATGTAGGTTGGGCAGGTTTTGTAGACAGATTTGTAGGTCAGACACAGTATCTTGAATCTGATTCTGGACTGGATAGGAAGCCAGGGGAGGGATTCAATGAGGGGATCCGCCGTGGTGGAGCGATGGGAGCAGTGGGTAATTCTGACTGCCGCATTCATGATGGACTGCAGTGGGGCTATTCGGATCATAGGGAGACCAGACAGAAGGGCATTGCAGAAGTCAAGGCAGGAAATTATGAGGTCATGGATGCAGGGCCGGCCCTAGACTTTTTGCCGCCTGAGGCAAATTTTAAAAAGAATTATTGCTGCCGCCGCCCCCCCCCCACCCGTGGGGGGGGGGGGCGCCGCCGCCGAGCTGGAGGGGTAGCGGGCAGGGCGGGGGTATTGGGCCTAGCGGCGGGGAGGGGGGTCGGACCCCCCCTCCCTCACCTGGGTCCCCGTCCTCCGCTCCCCTCCAGCCTTAAATACATCAGAACTAGCGCAACTCGTAAGAGGCAGTGGGCGGGGAGGACTCACCTCTTCCTCGCTCGATCCAGCGTGCGCTCCACTGACGTCCCTTCCTGCAGCGCCGTCTATTTACAATACAGTGGGCGGCGTGCAGGAAGTGACGTCAGTGGAGCGCACGCTGGATCGAGCGAGGAAGAGGTGAGTCCTCCCCGCCCACTGCCTCTTACGAGTTGCGCTAGTTCTGATGTATTTAAGGCTGGAGGGGAGCGGAGGACGGGGACCCAGGCGAGGGAGGGGGGGTCCAACCCCCTCCCCGCCGCTAGGCCCAATACCCCCGTCCTGCCCGCTACCCCTCCAGCTGGGCGGCCGGCTCCCCGCACCCTCTGACGGGCGGATGCCGCCCCTAGAAATTTGCCGCCTGAGGCAAAAGTTTCACCCCGCCTCATGAGCGGGCCGGCCCTGCATGGATGAGGAGTTTGGTGGTGGCAGAGGTCAGGAAAGGGCGAATCTCACAGATGTTACGAAGGTGGAAGTTGCAGGACTTTGTGAGGTTTGGGATGTGGGGAGTGCAGGAGAGTGCGGAGTCCAGGGTGACACCCAGACAGCACCCGGGCTTGAGAGGTAGGGCGAATGGTAATGTGGTTAACAGTGACATGCACATCTGGGAGGTTCATGGATGGCCGGGGTGGGAAGATCATAAATTCCGTTTTGTCTAGATTTAGTTTCAGGAACCTAGCGGACATCCAGGAGGAGATGGCTGATAGGCAGGAGGAGACCTTGTCCATGGTATTGGTGGATATGTCAGGGGTGTGGAGGTAGATCTGGGTGTCATCTGCATACAGATGATAGTTAAAACCCATGGAGGAGATAACCTTGCCAATGGAGGATGTGTATAGGGTGAACAGTAGGGGGCCAAGGACTGAGCCTTGGGGGACTCCTACCGAGAGGTGGTTGGGGGTGGACGAGGACTCATTGAAGGCAGTCGTGAAGGAGCGGTTGGAGAGGTAGGATGAAAGCCAGGTCAGAGCGAGATCGTGAATGCCTATGGACTGGAGGAGTAAGGGATGATCTACTGTGGAGGAGGAGGAGAATTGAGTATTTACCTTCAGCTTTAGCTAAGGCAAGGTCATTGACCACTTTGGTGAGAGCAGTTACAGTCGAGTGGGCAAATGATTTATGATAGCATTGGGGTCTCTTCGCCCTAGCAAATCGAAGAGTGGTGGCAGTGAAATTACCCGATTTCCAGGGTGAAATCGATATTTTTTTAGTTACCGATTGTACATACAATCGGGATTGTACATGTATGGGCACCTCCAACCAATCTTAACTGTTTACTATGCACACAGTGAATTTGCCCTAGATTGTTAGCATGCCCTAAACGTGATGATGTAGCAATCATACATCATCATGCTAGGCAGGGCCGGGCAGAGGCAAAACGGCTCCAGCCTCAGGGCGCAGTGTAGGAGGGGGCACACAACTCACTCAGCTATCATTCCCCTATTGTGTTTGAAGAAGAGAGAAGTAAGAAAAGGGGATATATGGCAGTGTCTGCAAACCAGATAACTAGAGATTAAGGTGCTGTGGGGTTGGGAGCCCTGGGGCACCTAATAGCAAGCAGTGTGTGATGGCTGGGGAGGAAGGGATGGAGGGGTGCACTTTGGTGTCTCAGCCTTGGGTGCTGGAGGACTTTGTCCCGATCATGTTACTTATGCAAAATAGAGCTTTCGGTCTCAGAAAACAGCTGATGGACAGCTAATTTCGGAGACATTTGCATTTGCCCTATAATAGTGTGCTGTCCAACCCAGAAGCATTGCCAAAAAGAACTGCATTCTCTTTACGAGGTGCACCATTCTCTGTACAGTTTGCACCATTACTTTAGTACTGCAGCAAGCAATAGGCGAGAGACAGGACAACTGGATACTTGAAAGAAATGTTGCAGCTGCGTAGCAATCCCTGCAGTCTCAGATCCACAGGTTCTAATAAAATGTACTGATAGACAGATCTGTGAGTAGTGTCATGCGTTCAACTGGGGGAAAGGGTGTGACCTTTACACACGACACTATTTCGCCATCAGCACCCATACAAATTTAGCAGAACTCATATAAAGTACACTTAATGACTCCTAAGTGGCTCCCAATGGAAGGCACAATTCTGAACCTGCCTCCCAGAGTTTAGTGGTCATATGACACCAGTATCCCACTCAGGGCCGGCCCGAGACGTTTTGCCGCCTGAGGCAAACTTAGAAAAAATTGCCCCCCCCCCAGCCGTCGGTGCGGGGGCAGCCTCCGAGCTGAAGGGGTAGCGGGCAGAAGGGGGGTATTGGGCCTAGCGGCGGGGAGGGGGGGGTCGACCCCCCGTCCCTCGCCTGGGTCCCCCGATCTGCGCTCCACCTCCTGCTTTAAATGGTTACATAGCAGCCGATAGTAAGAGGGACGGGCGGGGATCACTCACCTCTTCCGGTTCCAGCGTGCGTTCCACTGATGTCACTTCCTGCAACGCCGCCCACTGTATTGTAAGTGGACGGCGTTGCAGGAAGTGACGTCAGTGGAGCGCATGCTGGAACCGGAAGAGGTGAGTGATCCCCGCCCATCCCTCTTACTATCGGCTGCTATGTAACCATTTAAAGCTGGAGGTAGAGCGCAGATCGGGGGACCCAGGCAAGGGAGGGTGGGGGGGTCCGGCCCCCCCGCACCCACGGACGGGCGGTTGCCGTCCCCCTAGAAGTCCCGCCTGAGGCAAAAGTTTCACCCCGCCTCATGAGCGGGCCGGCCCTGATGCCACTGATGATGGCTCTGCTCTAGTTTTGCCGTATGTAGAAGTAAGTAGTCTTCTAAGTACTCTTCTTTCTTTCCAGGTTGTGGTATGTTTAAGCCTGTTGGTCACTTGGATTTCTACCCCAATGGAGGAAAGCTCATGCCGGGATGTGACCCCTCCACCTTATGGGGTTTCGGCCTTAATGATATATTTGATGGTAATGACACACGACTGGCAATAAAGTCTACATTGGCATTCAGTAATCCAGCAGAGTTTTAGCTTTTTAATTGTATTCTTGTGCAGGACTTCAGGGAACCGTATGTAGTCATGAGAGGAGTCACCAAATGTTCCAGAAAAGCATTATGTGGCCTGACGGTTTTGTCAGCTACCCGGGGCCATCGTACAGAGGCTTCAAGAAGGTGAGACTGCAAATGCTAAAATGGTTGTAAGACTAACGACTCCTGCTGCACTTTACTCTGCCTTTATACACTGGACTAGGGGAGCACAGGAGGGGGATAGGAACAGATATTTGGACAAGGGGGCAGAGTGAGGCACAAAGGGGGACAGAAGGAGGCACAGTGGGTTAGAGGGAGACACAGAGGGATGCACACAGAGCCAGACCATCCACAAGGCAACTTAGGCAGGTGCCTAGGGCCTGGAGAGAGTCGGTTTATGCTAATCCTCAACACATCTTGCCAAAAAGCTAGGTGGCCATCAAGTGTGGGCCAAAAGTTGTTGCTTGCTTGGGCACCATTTCACTTTAATTTACCCCTGGATGCACAGGCGGGCAGTGGTGGCACAAGGAGATTGAAGGTGGCACCAGGAGACAGAAAGAGGCACCAAGGGAAACAGGAGGTCAAAGGGCGACAGAAGGAGACAAAGGGGTACAGAGGGACACACACGGGGACTGAAGGTGGCACAAGGAGACAGAAGGAGGCACAATGGGACAGAAGGAGATACAAACACCCGTGGGGGTGTGACTATAGTCAGGGCAGGGCTTACTTTGGGGGTGGGACTTAATGAGGGGTATGGCACGCCCAGGACCAATGGCACTCCAGGCAGTGAGCTGTAATGCCTGTGCCTAAAAACACCCCTGCTCTGAATAGCCAAAACAATAATTTCAAATTGTTGTGACCACCACGGTGGCGTAGTGATTAGGGCCCTCCCTGCAGTGCTGGGTCCCCAGTTCGAATCCCAGCCAGGTCAACATCTGCAAGGAGTTTGTATGTTCTCCCTGTGTCTGTGTGGGTTTCCACTGGGTGCTCTGGTTTCTTCCCACATCCCAAAAAACATACAGATAAGTTAATTGGCTTCCTCTTAAAATTGACCCTAGACTATGATACATACACTACATGATACATACATAGACGTAAGACTATGGAAGGGATTATATTGTTAGCCCCTCTGAGGAACAGTTAAGTGCCAAGACAATATACTCAGTACAGCGCTGCATAATATGTTGGTGCTATATAAGCACTAAATAATAATAGCAGCACTCAGTGAGTAATTTGGGCACCTACTGGGCGGTATTCTGATTTCCACAGAAAAATTCTGCGGCTTATGATTGGTCCAATGCTCCCTCAGTAGTATCTAAAGAGCCTC
Organism: Hyperolius riggenbachi; assembly: GCF_040937935.1. NCBI lineage: Eukaryota > Metazoa > Chordata > Amphibia > Anura > Hyperoliidae > Hyperolius > Hyperolius riggenbachi. Next base: position 69,612,501 of record NC_090655.1, read on the forward strand.
CCCCAGCAGCAGAATTAACAGCGCTGTTGCCAATGAGATGGACACCTACAAGGAAGAAGATGAGCAGCATGTGGAGCCTGGAGAGGTGATTTCACTCTGCATGCACTCCCGCCACTGTGCCCCAGGAGGTTAGCCGCCCGCCCTTAAAGAGGAACTCCAGCTTAAACAAACATACTATCATTAAGTTACATTAGTTATGTTAATTAAAATAGATAGGTAATATAATCTCTTATCCACCCTGTTTTAAAAGAACAGGCAAATGTTTGATTTCATGATGGCAGCCATCTTTTTGGTTGAAAGGAGGTGACAGGGAGCATGAGACACAGTTCCAACTGTCCTGTGTCCTGAGCACCTCTCCCAGTTGCTAGGCAACGTGAATAACAACATAGGAAATCCCATCATGCTCTGCACAGCTTCAGGGAAAAAAAGCCCGGGCTTTTTTTCTTTGATGCATGGAGCTTAGCTAAAAATGCAGCTAAAGATGATGCTTTGGTAAGAAAAACAAAGTTCTGATGCTGTGAAACTGTTAAAGAAACACCAAGCCTTTTCAGTTCTGCTGAGTAGATTTTTAGTCCGGAGGTTTACTTTAAGGACCACTATAGTGAAAATCAAACCAGAAAACGAGTGAGAATTGGATCTCTGGTGCATGAAAAAGATAGAAAGGGGTTAGTTATTTTCCCAGTTGACGCAGCCCTTTAGCTTTGAGATATTTTCACACTATAGTGATAAATTGAAAAATGTTAAATACATGAAAACACATAAATGAGAAGTACATTTCTCCCAGAGTAAAATGTACTATAAATCACTGTTCTCCTGAGTTTCTGTCACTTACAGCAGGTACAAGACAAGACAAGACAAATAACATTTATATTGCGCTTTTCTCCTTGCGGACTCAAAGCGCCAAGTAGTAGAAATCTGACAGAAATGACAGGTTTTGGACTAGCCCATCTCCTAATAGGGGATTCTCAGGGTTTTCTTTCTTTTCAAACGCACTTAGTGAACATTAGTTTCTCAGTCCAACTGCCAGAATAGTGTGCAAATGGGGAGGGGAGATGCATTTTTGTATAGATCCTTTTCAGTGGGGCTCCTATTAAATACTTAGAACCCTTCCCCCCCCCTCCCCTGAAGAAGAGATGGAGTAGTCAAAAGCCTGTCAGTTCCATCAGATTCCTACTAACTACTGTAAGTTACAGCAACATAGGAGAATTATGGCTCTTTTGACTCTGGAAGAAATTCTGGAAGCGTCTCAGGTACCATACTTAACTGACTGGTGCCACCTTGGGAGATGGCGAGGGACGAGCGGCCTCAAGGGAGCTTAAAGGAGTCAACAAGCAAGTAATGCTACCCCCAGCACTACTTACCCGGGGCTTCCTCCAGCCCCTTGCAGCCACTATGTCCCTTGCCGCTGGCCTGGGGTCCCCACCAGTGCAGAGGCCGACCTCGACGTTGTCCTCTACTGCGCCTGTGCGAACGCCGCTGACAATCACCTCCACGTGGTCCATAGTGTACAGCGCAGGCGCAGTAGTTCTGAGGTGTTTGACAGCGGCGAAGCACCGTCGTAGACCAGGAGCCAATGGCAAATAACGGAGCTGCGGCACGGGACATAGTGGCTGCCAGGGGCTGGAGGAAGCCCTGGGTAAGTAGTATTCTGGGTAGCATTACTTGCTTGATGACTCCTTTAAGGATGCCCCAGGTAAGTATGGAACTTGAGACCCTTCTCCTCTCAGGTTCTCTTTAAAAGAAGCGGAGCTGCTTACTACTTCATTGGTATGAGGTGGTTCTCTTATTCTTAGCAGTGATTTCACTGTATCCTAATTGTGCGTCATATCTTTACCCACTTTTCTCCCTCTTATTATATACAGGGTGCAGGGTTCCCGTGCCACGCTGGGAGCTGTGTTACCATGGGGTATCATGCTGATTCTTATGCAGATTTTTATACTGACGAAGACCCCAAAAACAGACAGACCTTCTACCTGGTCACTGGAGATGAGAGCAACTTCTTGCGTATGTTATACTGGGGCAGGGGATGTGGTACTGGATACGTTTGTAATGGTTGCCCTTCCAAATTAGAAACAACACCTGACTACAACACAAATTCTGCTGTCAATGAAAACCTTATTGAAAAACACTGTAATATATACGTGATATATTTCCACCAGTCTGTGCACCCATTGTGCTTATTATACTCTGGACTAGTGGTGCTCAAATACCCCTTTTCAAAATTCGAGTTAGGTCGAATTCGAATAGTAAATTATTCGAGATCAGTCGAATATTCGAGTCGAATAATTTTTACTATTCGATTCGACCTCGGAATTCGAGCTCACTATTCGAGTCGGTATTTGAGCTCATTATTCGAGCTGACTATTCGAAATGGCCTTAAATAGCTTCCAACACTTGTTTTGAGGGTGAATGATGCAAGAAACCTCTTTTTTTCCAAGTAACAACAGCAAGTGATTATGTGGGGATGTTCCTTTAAAAAAAAAAAGTTGAAAAGAGAAGTTGTGTCCAGAATTTTGTTCAGTACTGTATATACTTCTTCTTCTTCTTCTTTATCTTCTATATCTTCTTCTTCTTCTTCTTCTTCTATATCTTCTTCTTCTATATCTTCTTCTTCTATATCTTCTTCTATATCTTCTTCTTCTTTTATATTGTCTTCTTCATCTTCTTTTTCTTCATCTTCTTCATCTTCTTCTTCATCTTCTTCATCTTCTTCTTCATATTCTTCATCTTCTTCATCTTCTTCTTCTTCTTCTTCATCTTCTTCATCTTCAACTTCTTCATCTTCTTCTTCTTCTTCATCTTCTTCATCTTCATCTTCTTCTTCTTCTTCTTCTTCATCTTCTTCATCTTCAACTTCTTCATCTTCTTCTTCTTCTTCATCTTCTTCATCTTCTTCATCTTCTTCTTCATCTTCTTCTTCTTCATCATCTTCTTCTTCTTCTTCATCTTCTTCATCTTCTTCATCTTCTTCTTCTTCATCATCTTCATCTTCTTCTTCATCTTCTTCTTCTTCATCATCTTCATCTTCTTCTTCTTCATCTTCTTCATCATCTTCATCTTCTTCATCTTCTTCTTCTTCATCTTCTTCATCTTCTTCTTCATCTTCTTCTTCTTCTTCATCATCTTCTTCTTCTTCATCTTCATCTTCTTCATATTCTTCTTCTTCATCATCTTCATCTTCTTCTTCATCTTCTTCTTCTTCATCATCTTCATCTTCTTCTTCTTCATCTTCTTCTTCTTCATCTTCTTCTTCTTCATCTTCTTCATCTTCATCTTCTTCATCTTCTTCATCTTCATCTTCTTCTTCTTCATCTTCATCTTCTTCTCCTTCTTCTTCTTCTTCTTCTTCTTCTTCTTCTTCTTCATCTTCTTCTTCTTCATCTTCTTCTTCTTCATCTTCTTCATCTTCTTCTATATCGTCTTCTTCTTCACTTATTTCTCTTTTCAAATTTTTTTTTTAAAGAAATGCAGCTATTTTTGAGCGTAACAAATAGCTGGTGGCGCACGCATGTTGGAAGCGCCATTGTATGTGCTCCCTGGCAGTGGAAACACACAGACAGCAGGAGGTAAATTCAGCAGCAGGAGGAGGAGGATGAGTGTGTGGCAGCAGGCAGTCAATGAGGCAGGCAGCGTGACATAATAGCCCTGGTACCTAGCGGTGATACCAGGGCTGTAAATAAACACAGCAGGCAGGAGGTCCCAGACAGCGGTCGTGTAGCCCACATTGTGTCCAATACACAACTGGGACAACACAGTTTTCAACCCGGGCACCTCAGAAAAATTAAACCTTTTTTTTTTTTTTTTTTATGGTTTTGTAGTTTTGTTTTTACAACAAATTACACAGACAGATATAGCTATTTTTTGACGTAATAGCTGGTGGCAGAGTGGCAGCAGAAGGTAAATCTGTGTACCCTGGCGTTGGGAAACACAGACAGACAGACAGCAGCAGCAGCAGCAGGAGGAATGGAGGAGTAATGTGAGCAGCTATTGTTTGACGTAATAGCTGGTGGCAGAGTGGCAGCAGAAGGTAAATCTGTGTACCCTGGCGTTGGGAAACACAGACAGACAGCAGCATCAGCAGGAGGAATGGAGGAGTAGTGTGAGTGTGGCAGCAGGCAGGCAGCGTGACATAATAGCCCTGGTACCTAGCGGTGATACCAGGGCTGTAAATAAACACAGCAGGCAGGAGGTCCCAGACAGCGGTCGTGTAGCCCACATTGTGTCCAATACACAACTGGGACAACACAGTTTTCAACCCGGGCACCTCAGAAAAATTAAACCTTTTTTTTTTTTTTTATGGTTTTGTAGTTTTGTTTTTACAACAAATTACACAGACAGATATAGCTATTTTTTGACGTAATAGCTGGTGACAGAGTGGCAGCAGAAGGTAAATCTGTGTACCCTGGCGTTGGGAAACACAGACAGACAGACAGCAGCAGCAGCAGCAGGAGGAATGGAGGAGTAATGTGAGCAGCTATTGTTTGACGTAATAGCTGGTGGCAGAGTGGCAGCAGAAGGTAAATCTGTGTACCCTGGCGTTGGGAAACACAGACAGACAGCAGCATCAGCAGGAGGAATGGAGGAGTAGTGTGAGTGTGGCAGCAGGCAGGCAGCGTGACATAATAGCCCTGGTACCTAGCGGTGATACCAGGGCTGTAAATAAACACAGCAGGCAGGAGGTCCCAGACAGCGGTCGTGTAGCCCACATTGTGTCCAATACACAACTGGGACAACACAGTTTTCAACCCGGGCACCTCAGAAAAATTAAACCTTTTTTTTTTTTTTTATGGTTTTGTAGTTTTGTTTTTACAACAAATTACACAGACAGATATAGCTATTTTTTGACGTAATAGCTGGTGGCAGAGTGGCAGCAGAAGGTAAATCTGTGTACCCTGGCATTGGGAAACACAGACAGACAGACAGCAGCAGCAGCAGCAGGAGGAATGGAGGAGTAATGTGAGCAGCTATTGTTTGACGTAATAGCTGGTGGCAGAGTGGCAGCAGAAGGTAAATCTGTGTACCCTGGCGTTGGGAACACAGACAGACAGCAGCATCAGCAGGAGGAATGGAGGAGTAGTGTGAGTGTGGCAGCAGGCAGGCAGCGTGACATAATAGCCCTGGTACCTAGCGGTGATACCAGGCCGTAAATGAACACAACAGGAGGTCCCAGACAGCGGTCGTGCAGCCCACATCGTGTCCAATACACAACTGGGACAACACAGTTTTCAACCCGGGCACCTAAGAAAAAGTAAACCTTTTTTTTTTTTTTTTTTATGGTTTTTTGGTTTTGTTTGTAAAACAAATTACACAGATATATAGCTATTGTTTGACGTAATAGCTGGTGGCAGAGTGGCAGCAGAAGGTAAATCTGTGTACCCTGGCAGTGGGAAACACAGACAGACAGCAGAAGGGCAGTACACAGCAGCCCACTGTAGGTGTAAAATGTGTGGCTGCAGGCGACGTAATAGTCAAAGTGAACCAGGCTGGCTTAGTGAGCAGGAGCCAGGAGGTGGTAAAGGGTGGTAAGGCACATTAACGATGGTTCTTAGCCAGTTCATGTCCCCCTCTCGCCGACAACAGGGGCCAGGAACTCGCCTTCCACCCACGCCTGGTTCATCTTGAGAAACGTCAGTCTGTCCACAGACTTGTGAGACAGACGTGAGCGTTTCTCGGTGACCACACCACCAGCTGCACTGAAGGAGCGCTCGGACAGCACGCTGGAAGGGGGGCAGGACAGCACTTCCAGGGCGTACTGTGCCAGCTCGCTCCAGATCTCCAGGCGCTTGACCCAATACTCCATGGGATCAACAGGGGCATCGCTGTCAAGCCCGCTGTAGGACCCCATGTAGTCAGCCACCATGCGGGTCAGGCGCTGGCTGTGACCGGTGGAGGATGCTGCTGCATGCACCTCCTCTCTAGTCACTGCTGCCGGAGCCTCTACAGTCCTGTAGAGCTCGTGGCTGAGAGACAGCAGGTCTGTGGGGCGCTTGCTGCTGGATGCAGGCACCTGCTGCTGCCTCTGTGCTGGCTGCTGGACAGTGGGGGTGGAAGGCTGGGGGAAGGCTTCCTCCAAGCGCTCAACAAGGGCCTGCTGCAAGCTCCTTATTTGTTGCGCTGGGTCTCCTCCTGCAGGCGGCAGGAACTGGCTCAACTTCCCCTTGAGGCGTGGGTCCAACATCATGCTGATCCAGATGTCCTCCCTCTGCTTCATCTGGATCACCCTGGGGTCTCTGCGCAGGCACGTCAGCATGTGCGCTGCCATTGGGAAGAGGCGGGCCACGTCTGCTGGCACATCGACGGCAGTGCTGCTGTCCTCATCCTCCTCCTCTGCCTCGTCAGCCTCATCCTCTCTCCACCCCCGCACCAACTCAGCTGCACTGTGCTGCTCCCCCTCATCAGCTGCAAGGTCAGGGACCTCCACCAAGTCCTCCTCCTCCTCCCCCTCAGAGGTGGACTGTGCAGCTGCTTGCCGCTCCTGCTGGTCCAAGGCTGCCGCTCCCTGTTCCAGCAAAGCATCGAGGGCCCTGTTCAGCAGACAAACCAGGGGCACCCACTCGCAGACCATAGCATGGTCCCTGCTCACCATGTTAGTGGCCTGCAGAAAGGGAGCCAGCACTAAGCACACCTGCTGCATGTGCCTCCAGTCATCATCGGGGACGATGGACGGGATGTTGCTGGTCTTGTCCCTTCTCTGAGCGGCGGAAACAGTGGCCAGGGCAAGGTACTGTTTGACAGCGCGCTTCTGTTCAACCAGACGCTCCAACATCGCCAGGGTGGAGTTCCAGCGAGTCGGAACGTCAAGGATCAGCCGATGGCGTGGCAGATCCAGCTCCTTTTGCATGTCTTCCAGGCTCGCACAGGCTGCAGCCGAGCGCCGGAAGTGACGCACAACGTTCCTTGCCGTTTCCAGCAGTTCGCCCATCCCCTGGTAGGTACGCAAGAACTTCTGCACTACCAGGTTCAGCACGTGGGCAAGACAGGGGATGTGGGTCAGGTTTCCCCTGTCTATTGCGGCAACCAGATTGGCCCCATTGTCGACCACCACCTCTCCGACTCTGAGGCCTCTGGGGGTCAGCCAAATCCTCTCCTGCTCCTGGAGTTTGGCCAACACATGGGTTGCCGTCAGCTTGGTCTTCCCAAGGCTGACCAAGTGCAGCAGCGCTTGGCAGTGGCGGGCCTTCACGCTGCTGCTGAGGCGGGGGGTTTGGCCAGGTGTGCCGGAGGATGGCAGAGGATCGGAGGAACCTGCAGCAGTTCCCCTGACCCTGCGGGGTGGCACCACCCACTGTGTTGCTGCTGCTGCTGTGCCCGCTGCTGCTCTCCCATCCTCACCCCCTTCCACCAAGCTGACCCAGTGGACAGTGAAGGACAGGTAGCGGCCTGTCCCGAAGCGGCTGCTCCAGGAGTCCATGGTGACGTGGACTCTTTCACCAACCGCGTGCTCCAGCCCTCGCTCCACATTGGCCATCACAAAGCGGTGCAGTGCAGGAAAGGCCTTGCGGGAGAAAAAGTGTCTGCTGGGGAGCTGCCAGTCTGGGGCTGCGCAAGCAAGCAGCGCACGAATGTCGCTCCCCTCCTGCACGAGCGTGTACGGCAGGAGTTGGGAGCACATGGCCCGTGCCAGCAAGCCGTTCAGCTGCCGCACGCGACGGCTGCTGGTAGGCAGAGCCCTAACCACCCCCTGGAAGGACTCGCTCAAAAGGCTGTGGCGTGGCCTTTTGCTGGCACGGGAATCAGCAGACACAGCGGAGGAGGCCACTGAGGACTGGCTGCCAGAACAGGCCTCAGTGTCGGCGGCAGGAGTTGCAGAGGGGGGAGGAGCAGTGCGTTTCCGCACTCCTGCTGGTGCTGCTGGAGGAGCAGGAGGGCGGGTGGCTGCTGTTGCTGCTGCTGCTGAAGGCTGTGCAGTGATGGGTGTGGTGCCACTGCCAGCACCAGATGCCTTCAGCCTCTGGAACTCCTGATGCTGGTGGAAATGTTTTGCAGCAAGGTGGTTGATGAGCGAGCTGGTGCAGAACTTTAAGGGGTCTGCACCTCTGCTCAACTTCCGCTGACAGTGGTTGCAAGTGGCGTACTTGCTGTACACTGTGGGCATGGTGAAAAAGCGCCAGATTGGTGACAGAAACATCCCCCTACGGCATGGAAGCGCTGCTGCCTGTCTCCCTGTGGTGGTTGGGGGTGGGGCTTGGGGGGCTTGGGTGCGGCTGGTGGTGGTACTGGCAGATGCTGCTGCTGCTGCTGCTGAGCCTGAGACACCAGCAGGCTGTGGGACCTGCCTACTGCTGCTGCCAATGCTTGCAATGATGCGCCTCCTTGCAAGGCCCACAAGAGCATCCTCCTCCTCCTCCTCAGAGCTGCTGAGGACGACATCCCCTGGAGGTGGTGGCACCCAGTCTCTGTCTGTCACCGGGTCATCAACATCCTCCCCCTCCTGAAACATGTCCTGCTGGGATGAGGACCCCCCAAACTCCTCTCCTGATGCATGGATGGGCTGCTTGACTGTCGCCACAGTCTTGCTGTCCAATCCCTCATCCCCCAAAGTGCCCATCAGCATCTCCTCCTCAAGATCGCCAACAACAGCAGACAATTTACTCATGATGCCTGGGGTCAAAAGACTGCTGAATGACAGGTCGGCGAGTGACGGTGAACTGGCCTCCTCCCCAGACCCTGCTGGGCGGCTGCTGCGAACAGGGGTGGTGGTGGTGGTGGTGAGGGTGGAGGCCTCAGATGCAGAGCTGATGGCGGGCTGCTCATCCTCCGTCATGAGTTGCACCACAGTGTCTGCATGCTTTTCCTCAATGGGACATTTCCGACCCGGCTGGAGGAAAATCGGAGCAGGTGCTACACGCTGCTGCTGCTGTGTCTCTGCAGCGTGAGTTGCAGATGCTCCTGCTGGGCGGCGCCCAAGGCGTCCACGGCCAGTGGCTATGGGAGGAATGTTAGCCACTGACGCTGCTGCTGCTGCTGCGGAACTGTGCATGGTGGCGCGGCCACGGCCTGCCACAATGCTGCTCCCTCTCCTCCTGATTCCCTTGCTGCCCTTCCCCTTGCCCAAACCGCGCTGGCTGCCACTTCCAGACATCTTCGATGTTTTGGGCGTATAGACAAAAGTTTTTTAAAAGGGCGGGTGAAAAGTGGGGTACTTTAATGGAGTGGGTTGGTGGGTGAGGTGACTGAGTGAGTGTCCCTAGTACAGTAAGTAAGTAGTAACAGTCAGGAAGTACAACTAGCAGTTACAATAATCAGTAGTAATCACAAGTAAATTTAGTGTGTGTACACTACAGACAGTGAGTGCACGCACGCGCAAACACGCGCAGGAGCTAGCCTATGAACAGTGACTGAGTGAGTGTCCCTAGTACAGTAAGTAAGTAAGTAGTAACAGTCAGTAAGTACAACTAACTAATTACAATAATCAATCAGTTATCAGAAGGAAATAGAGTGTGTGTAGTGTGTGTACACAGACAGTGAGTGCACACACGCAGGAGCTAGTAGCCTATGAACAGTGATTGAGTGTCCTAGACTCCTAGTACAGTAAGAGTAAGTAGTAACAGTAAGTACAACTAACTAATTACAATAATCAATCAGTTATCAGAAGGAAATAGAGTGTGTGACTGTGTGTAGTGTGTGTACACAGACAGTGAGTGCACACACGCAGGAGCTAGTAGCCTATGAACAGTGACTGAGTGTCCTAGACTCCTAGTACAGTAAGAGTAAGTAGTAACAGTAAGTACAAACAACTAACTAATTACAATAATCAATCAGTTATCAGAAGGAAATAGAGTGTGTGTAGTGTGTGTACACAGACAGTGAGTGCACACACGCAGGAGCTAGTAGACTATGAACAGTGACTGAGTGTCCTAGACTCCTAGTACAGTAAGAGTAAGTAGTAACAGTAAGTACAACTAACTAATTACAATAAGCAATCAGTTATCAGAAGGAAATAGAGTGTGTGTAGTGTGTGTACACAGACAGTGAGTGCACACACGCAGGAGCTAGTAGCCTATGAACAGTGACTGAGTGTCCTAGACTCCTAGTACAGTAAGAGTAAGTAGTAACAGTAAGTACAAACAACTAACTAATTACAATAATCAATCAGTTATCAGAAGGAAATAGAGTGTGTGTAGTGTGTGTACACAGACAGTGAGTGCACACACGCAGGAGCTAGTAGACTATGAACAGTGACTGAGTGTCCTAGACTCCTAGTACAGTAAGAGTAAGTAGTAACAGTAAGTACAACTAACTAATTACAATAAGCAATCAGTTATCAGAAGGAAATAGAGTGTGTGTAGTGTGTGTACACAGACAGTGAGTGCACACACGCAGGAGCTAGTAGCCTATGAACAGTGACTGAGTGTCCTAGACTCCTAGTACAGTAAGAGTAAGTAGTAACAGTAAGTACAAACAACTAACTAATTACAATAATCAATCAGTTATCAGAAGGAAATAGAGTGTGTGTAGTGTGTGTACACAGACAGTGAGTGCACACACGCAGGAGCTAGTAGACTATGAACAGTGACTGAGTGTCCTAGACTCCTAGTACAGTAAGAGTAAGTAGTAACAGTAAGTACAACTAACTAATTACAATAAGCAATCAGTTATCAGAAGGAAATAGAGTGTGTGTAGTGTGTGTACACAGACAGTGAGTGCACACACGCAGGAGCTAGTAGCCTATGAACAGTGACTGAGTGTCCTAGACTCCTAGTACAGTAAGAGTAAGTAGTAACAGTAAGTACAAACAACTAACTAATTACAATAATCAATCAGTTATCAGAAGGAAATAGAGTGTGTGTAGTGTGTGTACACAGACAGTGAGTGCACACACGCAGGAGCTAGTAGCCTATGAACAGTGACTGAGTGTCCTAGACTCCTAGTACAGTAAGTAGTAACAGTAAGTACAACTAACTAATTACAATAATCAATCAGTTATCAGAAGGAAATAGAGTGTGTGTAGTGTGTACACAGACAGTGAGTGCACACACGCAGGAGCTAGTAGCCTATGAACAGTGACTGAGTGTCCTAGACTCCTAGTACAGTAAGTAGTAACAGTAAGTACAACTAACTAATTACAATAATCAATTACAATAATCAATCAGTTATCAGAAGGAAATAGAGTGTGTGTAGTGTGTACACAGAAAGTGAGTGCACACACGCAGGAGCAGCTAGTAGCCTATGAACAGTGACAGTGAGTGTCCTAGTACAGTTACAGTATATAACTACAATACTAATACAATCAGTAGTAAAGGACAGCAGAAATACTGGTATAGAATAGAGAGAAATAAACAGAGGACAGGAGGACAGCTGCCCACACAGGCAAGGCCCTGAGGCCTAAAGCTGTAAGCCTGCAGCAGCTGGCCTGTCTCTATGTAACACAAAAGCTACTAACTAAAATACAATGTCTATCTAACTAACAACAATATAGGTGTATATGGCAGGTGTAGGTGAGCAAAAACGCTAGGTAAATGACCACAATAGAGCTCTTGCTAAGCCAAAGCACAAAGGAGCAACTCTCTCTCTGTACAAGTCTCAGGCAAGCACGGAGAAACCTAACATGGCGGCCGCTATTTATAGGGTAGGGGCTGGCCAGGGTCCCCCTCTGTGATTGGCTGCCGTCAGAGGGCCTGGGAGCCCTCTGATTGGCTCTAAGGACATCAATCTGGGCTATGACGCTATTCGAGCTCGGTACCGAGCTCGAATAGCGCCGGTTTGCTCGAATAGCTCGAATAGTGAATGGGCTATTCGAGTGTACTCGAATAGCCCATTCGAATAGCTACAGCTATTCGGAGCTCGAATACCGAGCTCGAATAGCTGGAAAAGAGCTCGAATATTCGAGCTACTCGAATATTCGAGCTCTGCTGAGCACCACTGCTCTGGACAGCCTGTGCCCAGAAACGGCCCTGTGCTGCAATATAACATGCACAGGATGAAAAGTAAATACATAACAATTTCTGACCTTGTCAGCAGCAATTATTCTGTTACGGCTGCATACTGCATAGCTCCCAACTGTCCCTTTTTTGGAGGGACAGCCCCTCTTTGAGAACCCAGTCCCTCTGTCCCTCTTTCTTCCTCACTGTCTCTCTTTCAGGACTGATGTACATATCTATGCAAACATATGTATTTTTCCACTTAGAAATTTGTAAACTTTATTCCCATCCTTTAGGCTGCTTCCACACAGGGACGTTACAGGCGCACGTTAGTGCAGCCTGTAACACTCCCCAACTCACAGCAATACAAAGTCAATGGGGCTGTTCACACTGCCCACGTTGCGTTACATGTAACGCTGCACGTTCTTCAGAACGTGCAGCATACTATAGCGTTCCATCGGCTTAAAGGGATACTGTAGGGGGTCGGGGGAAAATGAATTGAACTTACCCGTGGCTTCTAATGGTCCCCCGCAGACATCCTGTACCCACGCAGCCACTCATCGATGCCTCTGGGTCACTTCTGGAATTTCAGATTTTAAAGTCTGAAATTCCAGCTGTGCCTGCGTTGCCTTGTCCTCGCTCCCGCTGATGTCACCAGGAGCGTACTGCGCAGGCACAGACCATACTGGGCCTGCGCAGTACGCTCCTGGTGACATCAGCGGGAGCTAGGACACGGCAACGCAGGCGCAGTGGTTTTCAGACTTTAAAGTCTGAAATTCCAGAGGTGCACCGGAGGCAGGGCCGGAGCATCGGTGAGTGGCTGCGCGGGCACAGGATGTCTGCGGAGGACCATTAGAAGCCCCGGGTAAGTTCGACTCATTTTCCCCCGACCCCCCCTACAGTATTTCTTTAAGCCGCGTTAGACTGTTTGCACATGCTCAGTGTTGGGGCGGAGAGGAGGCGGGAAGAGGCCGCTACGTAGCCGCGCACATGGCTACTCAATATGCACTGCACTGGTGGCTGCTGATTGGCTGGCGGTACCACGTGATGCGGAGTGTTTCACTCTGCATCACGTGGTCCCGCCGGCCAATCAGCGCCACTCTCACTGCCCTAATGCGAAAAAGAGCCGCTTAACGCGGCTCACTCATCGTCCTCTACCAACACCGGCAGGCGTTGCGTTAGGGGACGTTATGCGACCATAACGTCCACTATAACGCAACGTCCCGGTGTGTAACTAGCCTTAGGCTGGGTGCAAACATAACAGAGCGTGAAAGGTCACGTTTTCTGTCGTTTTTTTGTGTGCGTTTTTACTGCATTTGCGTTAGCGGTTTTCAACCGTTTTGTGTGCACATGTATGCGTTTGCGTTTCGCATATACACAACACATATGCATTTTTCATGCGTTTTATGCTAATCACTAGGAAGAAAACAGGAAGCAGAAATACATCACAAAACAATAAAAAAAGCATATAAAAATGCATGGACAACACATGAAAAACAGATACCATTGCGTTCCCATTGACTTTCATTATGTGTGTTTAAGCGTTTTTGAATATTATGCAACAAAACCTGCGTTTTTAAAAATGCATGTATGAAAATTTTTATATGCGTTTTTTCCTGCGGCCCATAGACAAAAAAATGCAGGATTTTCCGCAATGCTAGCGTTTCTGCTAAGTGGGCACCTAGCCTGGAATTGATATATTTCTTATTTTCATGTTTTTATATGAAGGAAAATGAACCAGGATAGAAAGGACCAGTGTGGGTTGAATTATAAAATAACATATTTCTCTTATGAAATCTTTATGTTATGCATGACTAGGGGTGTTCTGGGAGCGAGATTAGGGGTGTGGCAGGGGTGTGGCTTAAGTGTCCCTCTTTTTTATCTCAAAAAGTTGGGAGGTATGCAGTTGGGAGCAGGTTTGGTTGTCTCTACAACTAGTGGTTGGCATGGGCTCTCTCGAGGCATGGACTGACTGGCTATGGGTCTCTAACAGAGCACAACCCTGGGCCCTGGTATTGCCCCACCAGTGATAATAGAGAACAAGCGAAAGTGCCTTGTGGAATACATAGTTGTATAGCAAGCCATGGTCGAGGGCAGGCTGTAAACAGGCAGAGGCAGGTCAGAAGCAGGTGGGGTTTTATCTGAAGCGGGTAACAAGCCAAAGGTCATGGCAGGCAGAGATCAGCCGTAATCAAGATAACTAGGCAAGGTCGGTAATGGTAATGGCAAGACAGGCAGGATGGGTACAAGTACCGTTGCATTATATAAAAGGAAAGTGCTCTAAAACTAAGCAGCACTTGGGTTTTAGAGGGCTGCCAGAAAGGGCTTCCCGGCCAATTTAGGCCTCTTTTCTATGGGCAGCTGAAGGCGGTGAATTCACTGCCTGCCAGCTGCTCCCGTTCACCGGCCGGGCACTTGCTATCTCGGCACAGTCGGTGGACAGGTGGCCCCCTTGTGAAGTTGCATCTGAGCAAGGCGGGTGCCATCCCCAGACTCGACGTGACTTTTCTTATCTCTGGGTAACGTCACCTCGTGGTAAATGTGTAACACATGCATGTTACTGTAGCCAAATGGAGCTAGTGGCTGGCCCGGCACATAACCAGTTCAGCTGCACTTGGAAAAGAGGCCTTAGGGTCACATATTGTGCAATTGCTTCTTCAGCACCAATACACAGAAGCTAAAAACGGAATGCAAAGAGACATCAGTGTGCCTGAAATAAACATTACAAAAGGATTATACCTGTATTTACCTGTGCCCTCCACCAGCCCTCTATAGTCCATGGGATCCCTTTGTGTCTGTCCGGTCCCATCCATTCAGCTGCCGACAGCCCTGAGGCAGTCGGGGACTAATGCACATGCACATCCTGGCCATGCATCTCCTCAGTTGTACTCCCATGGCCTGGATCATTCTGCGCCAGGAGCGTGACCAAGAGGCACATAACTAAGGCGGCACATGCACAGTCAGGGGTGCAATTTCAGTGCTTGCCGTAGGCGCCATTTTCCCTAGATACGCCTCTGGTCACGGAAAGCACTTCTGCTTCAATTTGGGATCAGCTTCAAATGGGGACAATGCACCAAGGCCAGCAAAGCTGTAAGCATTGAAAAACAAAGCAGATCGAGAGCCCCAATAGTGCAATATGTCAATCCAATAGGTAATTAGAGTAAATGTATGAGAATATACCCGCAAGGTTGGGTTACCTCTGGTAACTACTCTGTAGGCTGATGGGAAGATTAGACCTGACACCATTCGTGTTAAAAATGTTGCCAGATGAGCATAAGATGATTAAAAGCCATTTAAAAAGGGAGGTAGTGGTGGACTTACCTCCTACGAGTAGACTTGCAATCAGTTTTCAGTGAAAAAAATCTTTATTCAATAAGACTCCAAAGTAATAGCAATGCATTTCGCAGGTATCATCCTGCTTCATCAGGCAGTGTAAAGAGCTTGTAAAGCTATAGACAGCTATGAGCGCCTCTGGACATATTTTCGGAGGCACTGAAAAAGCCCCAGGTATGGCCATCTTGTACATTTTTGACTTACCGTATATACTCACATATAAGCCGACCCGCATACAAGCTGACCCCCCAACTTTTACCCAAAAAACCGTGGAAAAATTATTGATTCGCATATAAGCCGAGAATAGGAAACAGCTGCTCTTTGTACAAACTGCAAAAATAGTCCACATCTACAAATATGCAGCCATGTCTCCTGTCACAACAGGCTTGCAACGAGCCACATGCACACAGCAAAAGACATCTAAAATCCTCAAAGCTCATTAACAAAGAGGCTGCAAGTGGTACAGGATCAGGGCTTGCTTATCTGTCTGGTCCCTGTGTGTTTCGGTGATGGCTGTTGTCACCCTCCCCATGTGCAGAGATGTGTGGCAGGATTGAAGTTACAGTACATACCCTTTGTAGGAGTGCCACCAGCCCCCCTTTCCCCACCGAGTGTACTATCAACCGCTATATGGCTATTGCTGCTGAGCAGTGATAGCTTTGTGGTCCCCCCCCACCATGTGCAGAGACTTGATGGTGGATTGTTACATACCCTATGCAGGAGTGCTGCCACAACCAGAGTAGAGCGGTAGGTATACAGTGGCTTGCAAAAGTATTCAGCCCCCTTGAAGTTTTCCACTTTTTGTCATATTACTGCCACAAACATGAATCAATTTTATTGGAATTCCACATGAAAGACCAATACAAAGTGGTGTACACGTGAGAAGTGGAACGAAAATCATACATGACTCCAAACATTTTTACAAATAAATAACTGCAAAGTGGGGTGTGCATAATTATTCAGCCCCCTTTGGTCTGAGTGTAGTCAGTTGCCCATAGACATTGCCTGATGAGTGCTAATGGCTAAATAGAGTGCACCTGTGTGTAATCTAATGTCAGTACAAATACAGCTGCTCTGTGACGGCCTCAGAGGTTGTCCAAGAGAATATTGGGAGCAACAACACCATAAGGTCCAAAGAACACATCAGACAGGTCAGGGATAAAGTTATTGAGAAATTTAAAGCAGGCTTAGGCTACAAAAAGATTTCCAAAGCCTTGAACATCCCACGGAGCACTGTTCAAGCGATCGTTCAGAAATGGAAGGAGTATGGCATAACTGTAAACCTACCAAGACAAGGCCGTACACCTAAACTCACAGGCCAAAGAAGGAGAGCGCTGATTGGAAATGCAGTAAAGAGGCCCATGGTGACTCTGGACGAGATGCAGAGATCTACAGCTCAGGTGGGGGAATCTGTCCATAGGACAACTATTAGTCATGCACTGCACAAAGTTGGCTTTTATGGAAGAGTGGCAAGAAGAAAGCCATTGTTAACAGAAAAGCATAAGAAGTCCCATTTGCAGTTTGCCACAAGCCATGTGGGGGACACAGTAAACATGTGGAAGAAGGTGCTCTGGTCAGATGAGAACAAAATGGAACTTTTTGGCCAAAATGCAAAATGCTATGTGTGGCGGAAAACTAACACTGCACATCACTCTGAACACACCATCCCCACTGTCAAATATGGTGGTGGCAGCATCATGCTCTGGGGGTGCTTCTCTTCAGCAGGGACAGGAAAGCTGGTCAGAGTTGATGGGAAGATGGAGGCAGCCAAATACAGGGCAATCTTGGAAGGAAACCTCTTGGAGTCGGCAAAAGAATTGAGACTGGGGCGGTGGTTCACCTTTCAGCAGGACAACGACCTTAAACATAAAGCCAGGGCAACAATGGAATGGTTTACAACAAAACATACCCATGTGTTAGAATGACCCAGTCAAAGTTCAGATCTAAATCTAATCGAGAATCTGTGACAGGATCTGAAAACTGCTGTTCACAAACGCTGTCCATCTAATCTGACTGAGCTGGAGCTGTTTTGCAAAGAAGAATGGGCAAGAATTTCAGTCTCAAGATGTGCAAAGCTCGTAGGGACATACTCTAAAAGACTGGCAGCTGTAATTGCAGCAAAAGGTGGTTCTACAAAGTATTGACTCAGGGGGCTGAATAATTACGTACACCCCACTTTGCAGTTATTTTATTTATAAAAAATGTTTGGAATCATGTATGAGTTTCGTTCCACTTCTCACGTGTACACCACTTTGTATTTGTCTGTCATGTGGAATTCTAATAAATTTGATTCATGTTTGTGGCATTAATGTGGAAAACTTCAAGGGGGCCGAATACTTTTGCAAGCCACTGTAGCTGTAGGATCGTTTTTCCTGTTTGACGTAGTCTTATTAGTATGACTCCCTATAGTGGCCCCTTACCACGTGCACCAATGCAGGGGCCATAGTAATGAGACTACGTCAGACAGGAAGAGCGATCCTATGGCAGCGCAGACCAGTAAGGAACCTGCACCACCAGAGGCGTAGCTAGGGTTTTCAGCGCCCGGGGACAAAGACTATTAATGCGCCCCCCAAAGTCAAGGTTGCCGCGCCAAAAAGGGGCGTGGTCACATAATAAATGTGGGCGTGGTTATGGGTGGAGCCAAATGTATATGGAGGTTAGCAGGCTCACGCTCACCCACCCTCCCTCAGTATGTACCTTCCAGCATGTTCTAAGACAAATTCAGCAATCATAAGCCCCCCCATCAAGACAAATTCAGCAATCATGAGACCCCCAACATAACCAACTCAGCAATCATGAGGCCCCCAACAAGACAAATTTAGCAATCATGAGGCCCCCAACAAGACAAATTCAGCAATCATGAGGCCCCCAACAAGACAAATTCAGCGATCTTGAGGCCCCCAACAAATCATGAGGCCCCCAACAAGACAAATTCAGTAACCATGAGGCCCCCAACAAGACAAATTCAGCAGTCACGAGTCACATAAATAGACAGCATTTCACATAAATAGGTAGAATGCCCCCTTAATATGGTAGACACCTCTCACCTGGCAGCAGTTCTCCAAAATACACTCAATCTGACGTGGTTCCCCAAAAATAGGTAGCCCCAGGTCTATAGTTGTCCCCAGAATAGGTGGCCAGCAGTATAGATGTCCCCAGAATAGGTGGCCAGCGGTATAGATGTCCCCAGAATAGGTGGCCAGCGGTATAGATGTCCCCAGAACAGGTAGCCAGGGGTAGAGATGTCCACAGAACAGGTAGCCAGGGGTATATGTGCCCAGTATATGTAGGCAGGGATATGTGTGCCCAGTATATGTAGCCAGAGGTATATGTGCCCAGTATATGTAGCCAGGGGTATATATGCCCAGTATATGTAGCCAGGAGAATAATATGTGCCCAGTATATATAGTCAGGCGTATATGTGCCCAGTATATGTAGCCAGGGGTATATATGCCCAGTCCATGTAGCCAGGGGGTATATATGCCCAGTATATGTAGCCAGGGGGTATATATGCCCAGTATATGTAGCCAGGGGGTATATATGCCCAGTATATGTAGCCAGGGGGTATATATGCCCAGTATATGTAGCCAGGGGTATATATGCCCAGAGTAGGTAGCCAGGGGTATATATGCCCAGTATATGTAGCCAGGGGGTATATATGCCCAGTCCATGTAGCCAGGGGGTATATATGCCCAGTATATGTAGCCAGGGGTATATATGCCCAGTATATGTAGCCAGGGGGTATATATGCCCAGTATATGTAGCCAGGGGGTATATATGCCCAGTATATGTAGCCAGGGGTATATATGCCCAGTATATGTAGCCAGGGGGTATATATGCCCAGTATATGTAGCCAGGGGGTATATATGCCCAGTATATGTAGCCAGGGGTATATATGCCCAGTATATGTAGCCAGGGGGTATATATGCCCAGTCCATGTAGCCAGGGGGTATATATGCCCAGTATATGTAGCCAGGGGTATATATGCCCAGTATATGTAGCCAGGGGTATATATGCCCAGAGTAGGTAGCCAGGGGTATATATGCCCAGTATATGTAGCCAGGGGGTATATATGCCCAGTCCATGTAGCCAGGGGGTATATATGCCCAGTCTATGTAGCCAGGGGTATATATGCCCAGTATATGTAGCCAGGGGGTATATATGCCCAGTCCATGTAGCCAGGGGGTATATATGCCCAGTATATGTAGCCAGGGGGTATATATGCCCAGTATATGTAGCCAGGGGGTATATATGCCCAGTATATGTAGCCAGGGGGTATATATGCCCAGTATATGTAGCCAGGGGGTATATATGCCCAGTATATGTAGCCAGGGGGTATATATGCCCAGTAGATGTAGCCAGGGGGTATATATGCCCAGTAGATGTAGCCAGGGGTATATATGCCCAGTAGATGTAGCCAGGGGTATATATGCCCAGTAGATGTAGCCAGGGGGTATATATGCCCAGTATATGTAGCCAGGGGGTATATATGCCCAGTATATGTAGCCAGGGGTATATATGCCCAGTATATGTAGCCAGGGGGTATATATGCCCAGTATATGTAGCCAGGGGGTATATATGCCCAGTAGATGTAGCCAGGGGTATATATGCCCAGTAGATGTAGCCAGGGGTATATATGCCCAGTAGATGTAGCCAGGGGTATATATGCCCAGTAGATGTAGCCAGGGGTATATATGCCCAGTAGATGTAGCCAGGGGGTATATATGCCCAGTAGATGTAGCCAGGGGTATATATGCCCAGTAGATGTAGCCAGGGGTATATATGCCCAGTATATGTAGCCAGGGGTATATATGCCCAGTAGATGTAGCCAGGGGTATATATGCCCAGTAGATGTAGCCAGGGGTATATATGCCCAGTAGATGTAGCCAGGGGTATATATGCCCAGTAGATGTAGCCAGGGGTATATATGCCCAGTAGATGTAGCCAGGGGTATATATGCCCAGTATATGTAGCCAGGGGTATATATGCCCAGTAGATGTAGCCAGGGGTATATATGCCCAGTAGATGTAGCCAGGGGTATATATGCCCAGTAGATGTAGCCAGGGGTATATATGCCCAGTAGATGTAGCCAGGGGTATATATGCCCAGTAGATGTAGCCAGGGGTATATATGCCCAGTAGATGTAGCCAGGGGTATATATGCCCAGTAGATGTAGCCAGGGGTATATATGCCCAGTAGATGTAGCTAGGGGGTATATATGCCCAGTATATGTAGCCAGGGGTATATATGCCCAGTAGATGTAGCCAGGGGTATATATGCCCAGTAGATGTAGCCAGGGGTATATGTGCCCAGTAGATGTAGCCAGGGGTATATGTGCCCAGTAGATGTAGCCAGGGGTATTTGTGCCCAGTAGATGTAGCCAGGGGTATTTGTGCCCAGTAGATGTAGCCAGGGGTATATATGCCCAGTAGATGAAGCCAGGGGTATATATGCCCAGTAGATGTAGCCAGGGGGTATATATGCCCAGTAGATGTAGCCAGGGGTATATATGCCCAGAGTAGGTAGCCAGGTGCCCCCCTCCCTGCCTCCCCAGCAGGAGGGGAGCAGCGCAGAGAAGAGGGAGATCTGCTCTCTCTCCCTCGCTGTCCCCTCCATTAATGTCCGGGTGCTGGCAGCGGCGGGCGGAACTTACCTCCGTCTCGTCGCAGCGCGGATGGATCTGCCGCTACTCTGGTCTTGTCCAGACCAGAGCAGCGGCTGCGGGATCCGAACTTCCAGCCGGCGCTGGAGCGAGACGGAGGTGAGTCCCGCCCGCTGCGCCAGCACCCGGACAATAACGGAGGGGACAGCGATGGAGGGAGGGAGAGCCCTAAGGTGAGAGAAGGGGGGGAGATGGCCCCCTTCTCCACCGTCCGCATAGCTCTCCCTCTTCTCTTCTCTGCGCTGCTCCCCTCCGCAGAAAAAAAAAAAAATCAGCTCAGCTGGGCGCCCTTAGGGACCCGGCGCCCGGGGGCACTTGACCTACCCCGACCCCCCCTAGCTCCGCGCCTGTGCACCACTCTCCATACATCGGCGGGGGGCGGGTACACACAGAGGCACATACAAGCACGGAACACAGCTATACCTCCTGCGCCGCTCTGGTGGTGGGTTGTGGCAGCGCTCCTACATAGTGTGTGTAACATTCCACCCGCACATTTCTGCACATGGTGGGGGGAACACAAAGCCATCACCGCTCAGCAGCAATAGCCATAGAGCAATGGACGGTACACTCAGCGGGGAAGGGGGGGTGCATGATCTACACATGACTAGCACATGCAAAGTGCTAGCTGCGTGTAGGAAAAAAAAATTACGCAAATCGGCCCAGCGGGGCCTGAGAAATCCTCCTGCGCAGGTTACCCCGAGCTGAGCTCGGGATAACCGGCAAGGAGGTTAAGAAGGGAGGGGGGAAAAATCAATTTTCTCAAAAACTATAATGTGTTTTTGAAAAAAAAAAATCCCCTTGTTCCCACTGTTCTTTTTAACATAACCTGCAAATTTGGTGTTTCTAGCATGTAAGGGGGCTTTGCTACTAACAGTCGGCGGGTTTTTAATCAGGAATACCGACTCATGATTCGTGATTACATGCAGTTATTCGACTCGAAACCGCACTCGAGTCGGATATCCCTTCAATTCAGAAGTGGGCGGAGTCATGCTCGTGATCACTCGTATTCATGAACAGGGCAATCCGAGCAACCCTGGGGATAGGTAGCATGGTGAGATAAATATGCATTGCAAATAATTTAGCACCTAATATTTTCTATTGTTTACCTTGGCTTTGTAAGACAAATTCAGCCATAAAAGCATAAAGGCATCATTCACACATGTTTGTTGTCGTGTGCATTTCTGCATAGGAAAAGCATTTAATTGAGGACTAACGTTAATCAATGGGCTACTTCACACTTCAATGTGTTTTCTCAATGCAAAGGAAAACAAAAACCTGAAAGCAGTGAAATTTCAAATAAAAAACGCATACACGTTTCCACATACATACACACATATAGTGCATAAAACACATGCAGAAAAACACACACACACAAAATGACAGACCAGTGTGCATGCTGCCCTAATGGCAGTAGAATCAGGGTCAGATTTACCATAAGGCACTGTAGGCACGTGCCTACAGACGCCTGATGATGGAAAGGTGTCTCACTCCCCTCCCCAGTACCTCCCTCTTTCCCATTGCAGAGCATAAATTTACACAGCTCTCGGCGAGATGTCCAGATCTCCTATTAGTCGGGGGCACCGCTAGCTACTTGTATCTATGATGGGCAGGGAAAGTAAGGGAGAAGTGAAAACTGGGTCAGCCAGCACACTTGCGGTGCAGTTTGGTAGGTGTTTGCAGGTTCATGGAGGGCAAAGTCTAGGGTGCCAGGGCACCTGTGCCTGTAGGCTCCTATTCTTTCCTCCATCTACAACAAGTCCCTTCAGAGCGGGAAAGTCCCCGCTTGCTTCAAGAGATCCACCATCATCCCTGTCCCCAAAAAGCAAGGCGCCACCGACCTCAACGACTTCAGGCCCGTGGCACTTACATCAGTCATCATGAAGGTTCTTGAATGGATGGTGCTCCCCCTCCTCAAGCTCACCACTGAGGCCCTGCTGGATCAGCATCAGTTTGCATACAGAGCAAACAGGTCCACCGACGACGCCATCAATATCTGCCTGGAGCTCGTCCATGATCATCTGGACAAACCCGGCACGTATGCCAGGATCCTCTTTCTTGACTTCAGCTCAGCGTTCAATACCATCAGCCCCAAAATACTCCAGGAGAACCTTGCCGCACTCGGGGTCCACCCCACTCTACGCCTGTGTATCACGGACTTCCTCACCAACAGATCCCAGGTCGTTAAGCTAGGCACCATCTCCTCTCAACCTCGGATTACAAATACAGGCGCACCGCAAGGGTGCGTCCTGTCGCCGTTCCTGTTCTCCCTGTACACGAATGCTTGCAGATCCACAGCGGACTCCGTCAAAGTGATCAAATTCGCTGACGACACCACCATTGTCAGCCTCATCACTAAAAATGATGAGGAAGCGTACCGCCACCAGGTTGAGAGCATCTGCCACTGGTGCAGGGAGAACTGGCTGGTCCTAAACACGGCAAAAACTGTTGAGATGATTGTGGATTTTAGAAAGCACGCCAACGCCCCCCTCCAATCTGTATTGACGACAAAGAAGTGGAAAGAGTTCCCGGTGTCTGACTTCTGGGCACAACCATCTCCAAGGACCTGAAGTGGAAGGCAAACACCTCCTCCATCTAGAGAAAAGCCCAGCAGAAGTTATACTATCTCCATCAACTGAAGAAGTTCGGCATGTCCCCGAAACTTCTGACCAGTTTCTACTCTGCCACAATTGCATCTGTCCTCTGCTCTTCCATCCTAGTCTGGTACACAAGCTCCTCCGCCAGCGACAGACACAAGTTACAGAGAGTCATCAGATCAGCGGAGAGAATCATAGGAAATTCACTACCCGCTCTGGACCTCCTCTACCACTCAAGACTGAGCTCCAGAGCTTTGAGGATTGTAAATGACCCCTCACACCCTGGCAACCGTTTTTTCAGCCAGCTTCCTTTAGGCCGGAGGTACCGGTCCATCTACACCAGGCCCACTAGACACAGAAACAGCTTCTTCCCCTCGGCTGTAAACTCACTAAACTCTCTCCATGCACTCCACACTACAACGTGACCATGTTTTGCCGCCACACATATCCCTCACTCACCTGAGTGCTGTATAACTATAAAAAAATTTGAGTGTTGTTTGCTTGGATGTTTTCTCTGTATGTAATGTCTGATATAGTGTCGATCCTTTCTGATGTATTCTGTGTACCCTATCCTACCTGTATCCTGTACGTGCCAAGACCAATTCCGGGCATGACCCAGTCGTGCTTAGCGAAAATAAAGATTCTGATTCTGATTCTGATGTAAATCCAGGCCTGAGTAGAATAAAATGCTCAATTAACTTTAGCTCTGTAGTGTTCAGAAAATGATTTTCAATATCAACTCTTCGTCTCTCAGCAGGGCCGAGAATCACCCTTTTCACTATTTCTCTTCCACCTAGCATGACTAAGAGCCATTACGTGTCTGCCTGTAGGTTACTGCAGTGCTGTAATGGCTGTTTAAAGGGACTCCGAGCACCTCTCATGGGCAAGCCTTTAAGCCAGACTTCCTCCAGCAAAGTCGTGCTATGACCCCTCTGGAGGAGCCTCTTGCAATGGCCATGCGTGTCACTTCCTCTTCCTGCTTCTTTCAGTGATGCACTTCTCTAACAGAGAAGATGAGGGTGACCCGGAAGTTATAACATAGCCAAGATGGCAGCCACGATTTTTAAATTGACATCGAACTAAAACTACTTGGGGTAGAACGGCAAGAGCCCAAGCTACAGAAAGGTATGCATCTTTAGAGAGACTATGAAGCAAGTCTCTATTCTCTTTTCTAACCTGTATTCATGTAAAGCCCCATAAGCACAGCTAAACCGCCACTATCCCGTGGCAAAACTAGGGGTTAATACCCCCCAAATCCCCCCCTAGCAAAATCCACGACTTTCTTGGTGGTGGATTTTGCTCTTCCTGGCCTGCCTCCATGCGCGTCAATCGCCGCGCAGATCTCCGCCTCTTCCCCGCCCGTCTCTGTAAAGGCAGATGAGAGGGACGTGGGAGAAGCGCGATTGACGTGCTTGAGGCAGAGCTTATGGCTGTAGCTTTGCCTCAATCAGGAAGTGCTCCCCCAACACAGGAGAATGGATTTGGGGGGGTATTAACCCCTCATTTTGCCGCGGGATAGCGGCGGTTTAGCTGTGCTTATGGGGCTTAACATTAATATAGGTTAAAAAAGAGAATTAAAATTCGCTTCAGAGTCTCTTTAAGTACTTTGCAGTACTGGTTGGAGTCTTAAAGGCATGCCCATGAGAAGTGCTCGGAGTCCCTTTAAAGTCTTGTAAGGTGGAAAGGACCAAGTTAAGAGAGGGACTCCTGCTAACATACATGGGCCCATATGCAACAGAAATTTTCATCTGACTTTTCTCCTAGGTGATATTTTAAAACTTGTCAAATTGATTTTTAAACCATTAGCAAGCAAAGAAATGATCAAAATAATTTTGATAGTACTTTTTACCTACTTTTTGATACTTTTTCCATTGCAAAGTGCTAAAATGTTATTTTAAATGGAAGATGAAATTTTTTCTCCTAGGAGAAAACCCAGGTGAAAAAGTGAATTGCATATGGCCCATGGAGTTAAAAAAAAATGTAAAAAGTTAGTAAGTTTTAAAATGTACCTGAGACAAATAGTGTCTCAGGATTTATATTTACCTGGGGCTTCCTCCAGCCCCCTTCAAGCTGTTCAGTTCCTCACCATTTCCCAGGGCCACTCCGGTTTCCCCTCCCCCCCCCTGTATGGCCCAGTTCTTTGGCAAAGTTGTGCTTTATTGTGTATGCAAGGCCCACCCGCGCGCACCCCCAATGCATTCCTGTGGCCAGGAGCGTTCTGTGTAGAATGCTCCCAGCGAGAGGAGCGCAATGGGTGACTTTGTCAAAGTACCAGGCCATCCACTGTAGTAGGGAACACGTTTCCTTTCCCCTCAAAAATTTTTCTTTAACCTACTTTTCTATTCACATTCCCATTGCAGCTGTGCCATATGTGTAGCCTCTTCTTCTATGAGCATTCCCCCTCATAGATAGCTTTAGTGTTCAAATTCAGCATATCGAATTCGGATCAGCCAAATACTCTCAAACACCACACTTCAGCATTATTTCAGTAGAAGTGGGTTTCACTACTTGCGCTTCACACCGCATTTCACGTTCGTTACGTCCTCCTTCCAGCTCTGTTTAGAGTTATATGAAACTCATGTTACTCTATAGATATTCTTGGAGAATCCCAAAGACTGGCAAGATGGTGTTGAGTATCTCCTGTTCAAATGCTCATAGGTTCACCTAAAAACAAAAAAGGTCAATGTTTTATTTCTCTTCCATGGTCAGTGTCTGGCCCTCAGGGCTCTTTCACACCAGAGCCCTTTTCAGCGTTTTAACGCAACGTCTATACTTTGCGTTAACCAAGGTAAAAGGAAAGTCCATAGACTTTTATTTTACCTTTCACACCCGACGCCGCGTTTTGATGCATTGCGGTACGACGCACCCGGGAGCATTTTATAGTCGGGAATCTGCATTTTCCCATTGGGTTAATTAATTACTACCGCCGCTACTCAGCGTCGCACCGCAGATTCCACACGACACGCCGCAGCCTATTCAACGCGTGCAGGAACCGGCTCCTGCACGTGTTATCTAATGTGAAAGAGGCCTCATGATCACCCTCATGATCCTCTTTCAGGATCTCAACCTTAAAGTATATCTGAGATGGGGGATATTATAATTTTATACATACCTGAGGCTTTCTCCATCGCTCCCAAGCCACCGTTCACAGCTGCCTGCAGCCTCTGGCCCTGGTAAGTCGTCCAGTCAGGGCCAGTCGGTACAGGAGCAGCCGGGCTGTGGTTAGAAGTGTTCTGCGACTGCGCAGTACTACTGCGCTGGCGCGGAACGCTCACTACGAGGAAGCATGCACAGCCAGCCTATGCCTACGAAGTATGCCACGGACCGGAGGACTTTCCGGGACAAATTGTGGCGGCTGAAGGCAGCGGAGGATGGCAGCGTGGGAGCAACCTGCTCCAAGTGGGCTGGAGGAAGTCCCAGGTATGTTCAAAATGTTTATATCCCCCTTCCCCCCATCTCAGGTACACTTTAGGTTGCCACAGTTTTTGTTTTTATATTTCCAACCTTATTAACACACTTTATTCTGTGTAGTTTTGTACCTACTTAAAAACATCCAACTTAGACTGCTTCCTCTTGGATGGTGGTGCCCTTTCAGGCCTCCATGTACTTTAATACATATTCCTCTAGTCATTTGAAATCGGATTGCGGACTCTGTGTTTTCAGCATTTGAAGAAACCAACTCTGTTGTGCCTCTTATGTTCTTTGCCAGGCAATGAAGAGTGAAGTTTCGATGCAACTTTTTAATAGCATTCCACATATTGTATCTTCTTCTTTTCTAGGCTGGAGATACAATGTACACATCGGTATTTCTGCAACAGAGGAGGTTGAAGGGTCAATATCAGTGTCTCTGTGTGGTAAAGATGGATGTTCCAGCCAAAATGAGATTGACAAGTATGTTTACATTTTGGTCTTTATCTTTAGGCAGGACACCAAGTCAGAACAGAGATAAACTGCATGGTTGGCAGTAGATCACTGTCCAACTGTCAAATACAGTGGTGTGAAAAACTATTTGCCCCCTTCCTGATTTCTTATTCTTTTGCATGTTTGTCACACTTAAATGTTTCTGTTCATCAAAAACCGTTAACTATTAGTCAAAGATAACATAATTGAACACAAAATGCAGTTTTAAATGATGGTTTTTATTATTTAGTG
Organism: Hyperolius riggenbachi; assembly: GCF_040937935.1. NCBI lineage: Eukaryota > Metazoa > Chordata > Amphibia > Anura > Hyperoliidae > Hyperolius > Hyperolius riggenbachi. The sequence continues at coordinate 69,640,103 of NC_090655.1, forward strand.
AGGAAAAAAAACCTCCAAATCTACATGGCCATGTGTGAAAAAGTGTTAAAAAATAACTTAACTGTGGTTCATCACACCTGAGTTCAATTTCTGTAGTCACCCCCAGGCCTGATTACTGCCACACCTGTTTCAATCAAGAAATCACTTAACTAGGAGCTATCTGACACAGAGAAGTAGACCAAAAGCACCTCAAAAGCTAGACATCATGCCAAGATCCAAAGAAATTCAGGAACAAATGAGAACAAAGTACTGTAATTGAGATCTATCAGTCTGGTAAAGGTTATAAAGCCATTTCTAAAGCTTTGGGACTCCAGCGAACCACAGTGAGAGCCATTATCCACAAATGGCAAAAACATGGAACAGTGATGGACCTTCCCAGGAGTGGCTGGCCGACCAAAATTTCCCCAAGAGCGCAGAGAAAACTCATCCGAGAGGCCACAAAAGACCCCAGGACAACATCTAAAGAACTGCAGGCCTCACTTGCCTCAATTAAGGTCATTGTTCACGACTCCACCATAAGAAAGAGACTGGGCAAAAATGGTCTGCATGGCAGATATCCAAGGCACAAACCACTTTTAAGCAAAAAGAACATTAAGGCTCGTCTCAATTTTGCTAAAAAAACATCTCAATGATTGGCAAGACGTTTGGGAAACTACCTTGTTGACCGACGAGACAAAAGTTGAACTTTTTGGAAGGTGCGTGTCCCGTTACATCTGGCGTAGAAGTAACACAGCATTACAGCAAAAGAACATCATACCAACAGTAAAATATGGTGGAGGTAGTGTGATGGTCTGGGGTTGTTTTGCTGCTTCAGGACCCGGAAGGCTTGCTGTGATAGATGGAACCATGAATTCTACTGTCTACCAAAAAATCCTGAAGGAGAATGTCCGGCCACCTGTTCGTCAACTCAAGCTGAAGCGATCTTGGGTGCTGCAGCAGGACAATGACCCAAAACACACCAGCAAATCCACCTCTGAATGGCTGAAGAAAAACAAAATGAAGACTTTGGAGTGGCCTAGTCAAAGTCCTGACCTGAATCCTATTGAGATGTTGTGGCATGACCTTAAAAAGGCGGTTCATGCTAGAAAACCCTCAAATAAAGCTGAATTACAACAATTCTGCAAAGATGAGTGGGCCAAAATTCCTCCAGAGCGCTGTAAAGACTCGTTGCAAGTTATCGCAAACGCTTGATTGCAGTTATTGCTGCTAAGGGTGGCCCAACCAGTTATTAGGTTCAGGGGGCAATTTCTTTTTCACACAGGGCCATGTAGGTTTGGAGTTATTTTTCTCACTAAATAATAAAAACCATCATTTAAAACTGCATTTTGTGTTCAATTATGTTATCTTTGACTAATAGTTAACGGTTTTTGATGAGCAAAAACATTTAAGTGTGACAAACATGAAAAAGAATAAGAAATCAGGAAGGGGGCAAATAGTTTTTCACACCACTGTATGTCCATTTTTGTCCAGGGTATAGCCTTCCTTAAAGTGGAATGAAACCCAGCATCTTTTCTCTAAAAGATTATTTACAGCATATAATATACTAACACAATATTTTTTTTTTTGTAAAACAGCATTCAAAGGGTTAAATATTGCAGGACTGACTTTTTCTCCTGCAGGGGCAGCCGCATCCGAACAGGTGATAACCTTATCTTGTGTTTCAGTGCCGGACTGGGAGCTGAAAAAGCTGAGGAAATCAACTTGCTGACCAAGCAGCAGTAATCAGATGTTGAACGGTGTCACGGTGAAGACTTGCTGCAGGTTTTTATTGGGAGTGATAACACAGGGTTACTGCTGCTTGGCCAGCAGGTGGATTGCCTCAGTTTTCCCACCTCACAGTCCGACACTGTTCTGTTTACATTCTTCACTTGATACAATTGAGTAAACATTCTCTGACTGTGCAGAAACTTCTGCTAATGAGTAGTGATGGGCCGAACCGTTCGCCTGGCGAACCCTTCTGGTCCTCTTACTACTTCCGGGTCGCAATGACCCGGAGTAGTACGCCTGCGCTGCCCAGCGGAGCGCGTCCTAGATCGCGCCCCTGTTGCCGGGCACTCTCTGCGCATGAGTGTGACGTCCTTCATGACGTCACGCACATGCGCAGAAAGGGCCCGGCAACAGGAGCGCGATCTAGGACGCGCTCCGCTGGGCAGCGCAGGCGTACTACTCCGGGTCATTGCGACCCGGAAGTAGTAAGAGGCCCAGGGAATAAGAGATGTTCGCCGGCGAACAGTTCGGGAACCGTTCGCCTCATCTCTACTAATGAGTTCTGAACTGAGACACTGCTCAGAAATCATTACTGGGTGCATTTACAATAGAAATACAACAGTTATGAATAAAATGCACCAGCAGCTTTCAAAGTAAATAAACTGAACTTTGGGTACTTATAATTTCTAAATGAATAATAATACTTGTGCACAAAAGCAAATATGATAATTATATGGGCTATAAAAAGTAGGAAAAAACATTTTTATTGAATATTTTGTCAGAGTTTAAAACTGCTTTAAAGTGAACCTGAACCAAATAAAATTATTTAAAATAAACACGATGTCAGGTCCGGTCTGCCCGTGTTGCCAAGTAGAGATGGCTCAAACCTCCGATTTTTCGTTTGCAAACCTCTGCAAAAGTTTGGTTTGCGCGAACTTTTGTGAACCGCAATAGACTTTAATAGGGAGGCGAACTTTGAAAACTAGAAACATTTATGCTGGCCACAAAAGTGATGGAAAAGATGTTTCAAGGGGTCTAACACCTGGAGGTGGGCATGGCGGAGTGGGATAGATGCCAAAAGTCCCGGGGGAAAATCTGGATTTGACTCACAGCAGCGTTTTAAGGGCAAAAATCACATTGCATGCTAAATTGGAGGCTTAAAGTGCTTGAAAACATCTTGCATGTGTATACATCAATCAGGGAGTGTAATTAGAGTACTGCTTCACACTGACACACCAAACTCACTGTGTAACGCACTTCAAACAGCTGTTTGTGTAGTGACAGCCGTGCTGGACTGGTGCGCACCATGGCGAGAGTGCAGGCGATAGCGGTTTTCAAGCCCATATGGTCGCCGGGCTGAGGCAGCTCAATGACAGAACAACAGTGACTGTCCAGCTGATCGAATTTGGTCAGTCCACAATGAAGCAACAACCTTATTATCTTTGGTGTGCCGCCCCCCCCCCCCCCCCTCCCGAGACGAGACACTCATACAGCCGGCGGTCATTGCTTCATTGTGATATGCAAGCCTCTTCACCGCGGCAAGGTAACAATCACGAAGGGGAATTGGCACATGTACATGCCTTTTGTTTTGTTGTTGCAGCTGCAGTGCAGCCAGAAAAATTAGGCAGGCATGTACACGCACCAGAAACATTATTATAGTGGCCGCTGCTAGCAAATTCAGGAATCCACCTGGAGCCCTGGAGCCTGTTGGTGGTGGCGGAGAAGGCAGTCAAGCGGCCTGCAGACAGAGATGCTGTGTGGGGAGCGACTTAGTCTTGGGGCAGGCAGTCACGGCGTGCAGGCAGAGATGCTGTGTGTGGGGACTGACTTAGTCTTCGGGCAGACCTGACCGTGTTTTGCAGACCACGTGGTCATATGGACCCTTGACCCAACGCTGTGTGCCAAAGATGACACCACTTGCCTTTCAACATCACGGTACAGTTTGGGTATCACCTTTTTTGAGAAATAATTGCGGCCTGGTATCTTCCACTGTGGTGTGTGGCTTTGCTTTTGTGTACTGCTTTTCCTCAGGTGGTCATCCCATTGCAGTTTGTGCTTTGTAATCATGTGCCTTCGTAAGGAAGTTGACCCTACGCGGGTCTTGGTCTTTCCAAGGCTCAATTATTGGTGGCAGAGAGTACAGATGGCATTGCTCTCATCTGAGGCAGAAACACAAAAAAATTTCCACACCGCTGAGCCCTGGGGTGATGGCACATTGGTGGTGGCGGCCGACTGAGAATTAAATGGGGTGCCAGAATCAGAGCAGGAGGCGGAAGATATGTCACACTTCCGTGCTTAGCGCCTTCATCTTGTTGTAGCAGTATTGGCTGTGAATCAGTGATTTCCACACCAAATAACTCCTGCGAAGTGTCAAATACAGCGGATGTGGTGCTTGTAGTAGCGCTGGTGGCTGAGGAAGATGAGGTGTTCTGTGTTAAATAGTCAACTACGTCCTGACAATCTTGGGGGTTGATGGCACGCGCCTTCTGAACACTGTACTTTGGTCCAGGGACGCACGAAATCACGACAGCACGACATCAAACAGACCTGCCGGGTGGCCTGCCTCTGCCTGTTTTGCCCATATTGGGGGGGATGAAGTGAAAGGTATGCACTGACTTGACTAATACAATGTGCAGTCACACAGGTACCGTGAACAGGTGCAGTGACTGGTATATAATATAACACTGCTTGCGGTCACGTAGGTAGGAAGGTGCACTGAACAGGTAGGTATGCAGTGATTGGTATTACAAATGTGCAGCTGTCACACACACAGGTACCGTGAACAGGTGCAGTGACTTGTATATAACACTGTGTGTGCTCACATAGGTAGGTGCACTGAACAGGCAGGTATGCAGTGATTGGTATTACAAATGTGCGGCTGTCACACACACAGGTAGTCACTGAATGTGCTGGGCCTGGCAGTGGCACAGTAGGAATTACCAAGGGCCATCTGCGACTGATTGACAGGGCTGTATATGCAACATAAGTGTCTGGGACACACACACACACACACAAAAAAAAGAGCTGTTGAGGGGTGCTTTTTAGCAATAAGTATCAGCAAGGAGCAAACTAACAAGAGCCTAACTAAGCTTTCCCTATGTCTACAGCAAGTTCTCTCCCTTCTCCAATTACTGCAGGCACACGAGTGAGTGAAATGGCTGATGCTGCCTGCCTTTTATAAGGGGGGGGGGGAGGGGGGGCTCCAGGAGGGAGTGTAGCCTGATTGGCTACCCTGTGTTTGCTGACTGTGATGTAGAGGGTAAAAGTTGACCCTAACGCGAACCACCGAAGTTTGCGCAAATAAGTTCGCGTGCGAACCGTTCGGGCCATCACTAATGCGAAGTGAGGCGACTTCCTCAGGCTGCAGAAGTCTGGGGACAGCACCAGGCAGAAACAGGAAGTGAAGAGTGTGCCTGGCCACCCTATACTGGGGAAACTGTCAGTTCCTCTCAGAAGCTCACCATTTTCTTCTTACAACATTCCTTACAGTTCTGACAAGATTTTGTCTATGTCTATGTCTCCAGCATGCAGAAACAGGAACCAACAATCCACAACAATACACATAGGCCTAAATTCACGGAGCATTACCAAACGTTTATCAAACACTTTGTCAAACGTTTGATAATTTACCTCATGGGTAAAATCTCATTTTAAATTCACTAAGGTGTTATATACTTATGGAATGTTTTACCGATAAAACGTTCAACAAATATATAACACCTTAGTGAATTCAAAATGAGATTTTACCCATGAGGTAAATTATCAAACGTTTGATAAAGTGTTTGATAAACGTTTGATAATGCTCCGTGAATTGAGGCCAAAGGTGTTATATATTTATTGAATGTTTTACCGATAAAACGTTCAACAAATATATAACACAAGTTAGTGAGATTTTACCCATGAGGTAAATTATCAAACGTTTGATAAAGTGTTTGATAAACGTTTGATAATGCTCCGTGAATTGAGGCCTCAATCTTATCAGTTTTTACAAGTAGCACAGTGCCACTTACAGGCCAAATGTATGAGCACACCACATGTATATTCACAGAATTCTTCATTGTTCAAATAAATGTGTTGTATTTTCAGTGGCCTCATCAGTCCCAACTCAACTTACTCAGTATTCATTGATTTGGACTTAAACATAAAACCGGTGAAGAAGGTAGTGTTTGTCTGGCAGAAAGAAGTTGATACTGACACAGATCCAAGAGTGGGGGCTTCTTTTGTGAAAGTGATTTATGGTCCAGATGCAGCGAAGTAAGTATTTAACATAAATCTTCTACAAAGGGTCGGGTGGCCCATGACTCCGGGTGAAGAAGGTTCATCAGGCAGCAAGAGCCCTGGAGTGGCATCCTGTCTGTCCTGGGGCAACTATACTACCTATACTGGGGGCAGCTATACTTTACTGGGGGCAACTATACTACCTATACTGGGGGCAACTATACTACCTATACTGGGGCATCTATACTACTTATACTGGGGACAACTATACTACCTATACTGGGGGCAACTATACTACCTATACTGGGGGCAACTATACTACCTATACTGGGGGCAACTATACTACCTATACTGGGGCATCTATACTACTTATACTGGGGACAACTATACTACCTATACTGGGAGCAACTATACTACCTATACTGGGGGCAACTATACAACCTATACTGGGGGCAACTATACAACCTATACTGGGGGCAACTATACTACCTATACTGGGGCATCTATACTACTTATACTTGGGGGCAACTATACTAGGGGCAACTATACTACCTATACTGGGAGCAACTATACTACCTATACTAGGGGCAACTATACTACCTATACTAGGGGCAACTATACTACCTATACTAGGGGCAACTATACTACTTATACTGGGAGCAACTATACTACCTATACTAGGGGCAACTATACTACCTATACTGGGGGCAACTATACTACCTATACTGGGGGCAATTATACTACCTATACTGGGGGTAACTATACTACCTATACTGGGGGCAACTATACTACCTATACCTGGGGCAACTATACTACCTATACTGGGGGCAACTATACTACCTAGACTGGGGTCAACTATACTACCTATACTGGGGGCAACTATACTACCTATACTGGGGCAACTATACTACCTATACTGGGGCACGTATACTAGCTACCTATACTGAGGCAAGTATACTAGCTACCTACAGTGGGGCAACTATACTAGCAACATATACTGGGGCAACTATACTACCTATATTGGGGGCAACTATACTACCTAGACTGGGGGCAACTATACTAGCTACGTATACTGGGGAAACTATTCTGGCTACCTAAACAGGGGGCAACAATATTGGCTACCTATACTGGGGCAACTATACCTAGCTACCTACCTACCTACACGGAGGGTGAAAATTCTCGGGTGCTGTGCGATCATTCCAAATCTTGGGGATGGGGGGGAGATCCTCACAGGTTTGCCTCAAAAAGCAAAGAGTCTAGAACCGGCCCTGCTTCTACAGCAACACATATGATCTAGGTCAGTCGCTGATGAAGCATGTTAGAAGTCAAGTGAGCCAGTAATGAACTGATCTCTTGATTTGGGCTTTACTCTAAGGCCCCCTTTACACTGGTATGTTGATGCGTTACCTTGTTTTGCCACAGGGTAATGCTATACCAATTAAAGTCTATGGGGCATTTCATACTTGCGATGCGATCCACCGGAAGTCGCGATTTTGATGCACGTTCAACAGTGCGTTGTCGGGCAACATTGCGTGCCAATTGGAAGTCCTGTAAATCTATGGCAACACAGGGTTTTGGTTTTTTTTGGCATTACAGCGGGCATGCGCGGAAGTGTATTTTTTCAATACACTTTCGTGCAATTCAGATTATGGCCACAGGAAGTGAGCACTAGAGAGCCTCCCCCCTGCGTGGCCTGCAGCCAGAAGGGAGATTAGAGAGCATTGGCGTGATGATCCCCGAAGGCTGTTTTTAGCGTTGCGGTGTGGAGTGATGGTCACAACGCAATGCTGCTGTAACGCCGGGTTCCAGTGTAAAATCGGCCTAAAAAGTAAGTTTAACAACAACAACAAAAAAGTCTTTAGTCCTTTAGGTTAAACCCTATGAAGGTTTTCTTTATTTTTTTTAACAGAGATAGTCCAACCAACATCTTATATATTGTGCATAACAATTATTTATTCAGTATAAGCCCACTGATTAATCTTTTCTCACCCGGATTTATATTCTGAAATTTATCATTGGTGATGACATGTTTAGTCCCGTCGGGTGCAGCTCTGTGAAATGTTTGTTTACTGAGAGTTCCGAAGCCAGTAGAAAATATACCTGGTCTCCCAGAATCTGCATAGCTAATCAGCCTAGGCTAAGCATTACTGGGAGGACATGGCTACATACCAATATGCAGCAATATACAGATATTGGATGTGCTTCTGATGGTGAAACCAGAAAAATGACTAGAAAAGTGGGTATCCTCAATTATTTAGTGCATACTACTAATTGTCACTACAGTCCTCTTTAACCACATTCTTACTGGATAGCTCTGGCCTCTTAAGGACCAGAGCCGACCTTTTCCTATTGTACACAATGATTACTGTGATTGGCTCACAGTAATCGCGGGGGCCAATGAAATTGGCTCCTGACCAAGATGCAGAAGCTCTGCTGTCAGTGTGACAGCAGAGTGGGCAGGTGCGGTGACGTGAGTAGCGTTGCGAGCGGCGAGAGCAACGTGACTGGCGAGACCATGCAATGGTATAGCTCCCAACTGTCCCTTTTTTGGAGAGACTTAGTTCTTTGGGAACTAAGAACTAATCTTGACAATTTCTAGACAACATTGCCTCCTGGCTCCCACACATCCTCTCCTCTGACCTCCCCACCATCATCCTCGGGGATTTCAATATTCCCATCGATGAACCCCAGAACTCCGTTGCGACCCGGCTACTCACCATAGCCAACTCACTTGGCTTAGTACAACACACCAACACCCCCACCCACACTGCAGGTCACACTCTCGACCTTATATTCACTAAATCCACCACCATTGCAGACCAAGACATCGCACCCTTTCCACCCTCAGACCATCACCTTCTCACCTTCAACCTCCCCATGGAAGGCACCTCCAACCTACCTGCCCACCCACCTGGTCGATGGCAGCGAGACCTACGTAAGCTCAATCCTAGCGTCCTTGCTGACCCTCTCCATGCCATCTCCTCCACTCTTCCCCCCCAACCTGTCCTAATCTTGCTGCAGCTCAGTATCGCCAAACTCTCTCATCAGCCCTAGAGAAAGCTGCTCCACCAATATTCCACCGCAACCGCCCCCCTAACCCCCAGCCCTGGCACACTACCCATACTCGCAACCTCCAGAGGGAAATGCGAGCCACTGAACGGAAATGGAGGAAAACTCGACTTAACCAGGATTTCCTACAGTACAAGACTTCACGCATGTGGCTCCAGTCCTCACTACCCTGTTTAACCTCTCCCTATCTACAGGCAGCTTCCCCTCAGATTTCAAGCAGGCCACTGTACTACCCCTGCTCAAGAAACCCTCCCTCGACCCCTCGCTACCCTCCAACTACCGCCCTATCTCCCTCCTCCCCTTTGCCTCAAAACTCCTTGAGCGTCTTGTTCACAAACGCTTGACCCAGTACCTCAATGGCAACTCACTGCTAGACCCACTGCAATCTGGATTTCGGCCTGCCCACTCAACCGAAACAGCTCTCACCAAAGTGGTCAATGACCTTGCCTTAGCTAAAGCTGAAGGTAAATACTCCATTCTCCTTGACCTTTCAGCAGCTTTTTACACAGTAGATTATCCCCTACTCCTCCAGTCCCTCCAGTCCATGGGCATTCACAATCTCGCCCTTACCTGGCTTTCATCCTACCTCTCCAATCATTTCTTCACGACCTCCTTCAATGAGTCCTCGTCCACCCCCAACCACCTCTCGGTGGGAGTCCCCCAAGGCTCGGTCCTTGGCCCCCTACTGTTCTCCCTATACACATCCTCCATTGGCAAGGTTATCTCCTCCATTGGTTTTAACTATCATCTGTAAGCAGATGACACCCAGATCTTCCTCCACACCCCTGACATATCCACCACTACCATGGACAAGGTCTCCTCCTGCCTATCAGCCATCTCCTCCTGGATGTCCGCTTGGTTCCTGAAACTAAATCTAGACAAAATGGAATTTATGATCTTCCCACCCCGGCCATCCATGAACCTCCAGATGTGCATGTCACTGTTAACCACACTACCATTCGCCCTACCTCTCAAGCCCGCTGTCTGGGTGTCACCCTGGACTCCGCACTCTCCTTCATTCCCCATATCCAAAACCTCACAAAGTCCTGCAACTTTCACCTTCATAACATCTGTAAGATTCGCCCTTTCCTGACCTCTGCCACCACCAAACTCCTCATCCATGCCCTTATAATTTCCTGCCTTGACTACTGCAATGCCTTTCTGTCTGGTCTCTCTATGACCCGAATAGCCCCACTGCAGTCCATCATGAATGCGGCAGCCAGAATTATCCACTCCTCCCATCGCTCCACCATGGCGGCTCCCCTCCGTTAATCCCTCCACTGGCTTCCTATCCAGTCCAGAATCAGATTCAAGATACTGTGTCTGACCTACAAATCTGTCCACAAAACCTGTCCAACCTACATTTCTGATCTTACTCAGAGGTATACACCTAGCCGCTCACTCCGCTCCTCCAATGAACTTCGCCTGACCGCCATCCGCATCACCCAGTCCCATGCATGCCTCCAGGACTTCTCAAGAGCTGCTCTAACACTATGGAACTCCTTACCTCCACCCATAATGGCAGCCCCCTCCTTCAACATCTTCAGGAAGGCCCTCTAAACTCACCTTGTCACTCTGGCCTACCACCCCTGAGAAGTGCTCTAAACCCACAGCAGAACTCTGTTCCCCTACCTTTCGTGTCCCTACCTCTCCCTCTAGATTGTAAGCCTTTGGGCAGGGTCCTCCTCCTTTTGTGTCCTACCTGATCATGCACCTCCATTACTGTGCGCACCCATGCTATGCATTTGAGTGAACCTGACTTGCCTAATCTACATACTCCCATCCAGTGACTGACTAAGCATTACCTTGTACTCATATTGTGCTGCGTGATCTGGTTTTTCTTGTATTCGTGTATTGTCATATTGCTGTATGTCAACCCTAAGTATTGTCTGTAACCTAAACTAATGTCCAGCGCTGCGTAATATGTTGGCGCTTTATAAATACAATAAATAAGTAATAAATAAATAAATCTGTTTAGCTCCAATTTCCAGTCTACTGGTCTTGTTAAATCTGCCTCTTTGCATTTTAGTTGTTTTCCACAAACTGCAATCCATTATAATCTGCTGTATCTCTTTGTCCAGGTATATATTCTGCGGTGGAAATATGGCTGATGCAAATATAGGACAGACACTGACGGCCTGTTAACAGTCATATCTTCTGTAAAGATCAATAAATGACTAATAAATACAAAGCAAGAAAAAGTCTCTTTGTCTTCTCTGAGTTTGCACGGTGTCCCTATCTGCTTGTGTAATGAGGTCTGTTTGCTAGAAAGAATAGTGAGATGCAAAAAAATTCTGAGCTGATGCAAATTTTTGTAAAAATGTTTGTGCCTCTGCTGGACAGACACAATAGTGAAACATATGGACAAGTACAGGCAGCCTTATTTCTACTTGTTTTTAATGTCAAAATACGGATAGTTGGCAACCCTGCAACTTACACCTTATTGGTGAACAGGGAACATGTGTTCCCTGAACCAATCAAAGTTCCTGTGTATGAATGAACATAACTTCAATCAGAAGCCAAGTTCATTCATTAAAATCAAAGAAAAAAGTGAAGTAGCAGAAAATATGTTAACAAACACTTCCTGGTAACGCAGTACAAAGTGCATCGCCATCTTGTGTTTGCACAGAAATCAAATTCGTGTGCATTTTCCAATGCAATTTGCATTTTTAAATCGCACAGCAAGTTCCTTCTTCCTGCATACTGTATGGGATTCACATGTGCTTTATATAAAAAATAAAAATCTGATACTGTATTTTTTTCACTTGTTGAAATGGGAGATTATTAAAAACGCAAACGCAAAAAAATTCAACCATGAACATAAATGCATACAAAGACACAACTCATATAAATTCGGAAAGGAACATGCCTTACAACGGGTGCTTTTCTGCACAGACAGGCTCCTTTCGCTCCATTGCAGTGTGGAGAATATAATCCCATTGTAACGTGATGCAATTATATCCCTATGGCACTACCAGTGCCACACTGGAGTAGGTACATTGTGCGGCGTTATGACGGAGTTATGCACAGCATCAGCTCTGCGTATGTTGCCCCTTTATAAATACAATAAATAAATAATGCAGTGTGTTACAGGCCAATGGGCAGTACAAGCATAAAGACCGTAGACTTCATCTTGCACTGTATAGGTTGTATCGTTGCGTTCTGATCCTGTTTTAGGATGGGCACCGCAATGAATAAAGTCAAAAGGTACCTAACGTTACCCATACATATAGCGACTTGGTAGCCAATCAACCATTGATTATCTGATTCAATAATTATTATGGAATCGGATGAAAATCTGTGCTGCCAACTGCATGCCTGATCGACGACGCAGACAATTTCGGGCCCAGCATGTCCATCAAACATGCTGCAAGATGTCAGGACGTCGTGGTCGATCAGGCGTGCGGCGGGAACGGTGAGCGATATCAGGATCAGGACAAGCGATAAACGTGTCAAAACACCTGCCGCTGTTCCGCCAGTGTACAAATGTGCATGTATGTGTGCATTTATACATTACCTGTTCTGTGTTAGCCCAATACAAGCCGCTGATGTGGCACGTGCGGGACATCACACACGCGCCACATGCTATGCTCTGTATTAGGGATGAGCAGAAATTACGCCGATGTGAATTGAAATTCGCATTTACGCATCATAATCGTAATGCAAGATTTCAGGGAAAAGCCTAATTAATTTCATATGCAACTGTCGGCATTCATAGTTACACATTTACAATTTACGCGTAACTTAGTTCCGACTTTGGCGGTGAATAGCAAAGCCCTTATATATGCTATTGCTACCAAAATTGATACATATGTTGAGGATAGTGGGTACAAGGCAAAAAAAGAAATTTTTTCAAAAAGACTCGATTTTAAAAATACAAAGAAAAATGTTTTTTAAACTGTCATTTTTTTTTAGTTTAAAAACCATTTTTCTTTGCATTTTTATCTCCCAAACTACTGCTATTCACCGCCAAAGTCGGCACAAAATGATGCGTAAATTCATGCGTAATTACGAATGCTTACAAGTCAAATGAATTAACAATTCGTAATTGCGTATACGCATAAATGCGAAAATGTACTTTAGCGTAATCATAATTAGCTGATTTCGATCATCACTGCTCTGTAAAGGGCTGATGGACAAGTGGCGGATTAGGAAGATGGATGGGCACCGCGGCACACAGGGCCGGTTCTAGACTTTTTGCTGCCTGAGGCAAACTAGTGAGGATGCGCCCAACAATTTACTCTGCTTCATTTAATGTTCTCACATGACATGCTGCAGTTATGGGCTGTCAGTTAAGCAGTTTGAAAGTGACCTGGTGACACCACCGGGGTCCTACCCCTCGTGTTTGGTATCATTGTGCTGGATAAATCGTGACTGAACTGGAAATGTTAGTAAATCTGCCCTGACCTGTACGGTTCTGTGAGATAGAGCCCATATATGGTTAGATATGATTTTTGGTCCCCAAGAGAAGGGGAGGACTCATCTCTTGTTCTAAGGGGGTGTGTGGTTCCCGCCCTCACTCCCTCCTACTAAGTCGGGTATAAAAATGGCAGAGGACCCAAAATCAATGACCTCCACTTTGAAACATCATACTAATTACACCCTTGCCAGCTTGAGGACATGCTGGCATCTGGCTTGTTTGGACTTTGACACTGAGTCCTCCACTCTGAAACCAAGGGCTTAGCATTTCTTTTCCCAGAAAGGACATATTTCCACGAACCTAAGTATTTTATTCCATTTTTTATTTCATACTGTGTTATTATTTGTCTTTATAATTGTTTAACTTAACGATTTTCTGTATATATTAATTATTTATGTTGCATGTTTAATAAACGACGCATTTATTTATTCAGCTACCCTACTATTCAGCGGCACAAACTGAACCCTGGCTTCTGAAAAGTCTCTACTATTGTTGATAGCTAGATAAAATAGAGTGTGTTTAACCGTTTTCTATTTGCAGGTCTAGAATTAGCCAGTCAGTGGGTTCCTCTGTCCCATGGTAACAGAGGTGGTGGCAGATATACCCTGAAATAGTGTGTAATTTGTAATTACCGTAACTCACAGGCTCCCTTCTAGTCGGTCTGCTGCCAAATTCTCAGTGGTTTCTGCGCACCGATTGCGACCACAGATTGCATGGTCTGTGTGCTGAAACCGGTTGGAAGGCATTGTGCGGTCCGGCCACTAGGGGCCCTGTGACAGTGGCTATCTTCAGGTATCATATACCTTAATGATCTATTCTCCCAAGGGCAAATTAAATCCTTTACACAATTGGCTGAACAATTTTCTTTACCAAAAAAGGAGAGCTTTCATAACTTCAGATTAGCTCTTTTATACGTTAAACATCCCAACACTACCTAGGCATTTAGCTGTTTTTCTCAAAGAACCTCTTTCCTTACCTAAAGGTATCTCCTTTTGGTCCTCAGAATTAGTTGCTCAATCTGCTAACTCATTAGATAGAGTATGAAATAAAACAATACGATCGAATATTACTGTCAATGATATTATAAAAACCAGTAGACATATATCTAGATTCATTTCTCGCACTGTTCAACACACTTGGAGACATTCTTTAAAATACTATTGAATTGGTATCTGACCCAAAGGAAATTAGCAACTTTTAATCCTCATCAATCCCCACAATGTTGGAGATGTGGAAAGGACATCGGCACGATTTTTCACATACTATGGGAATGTCTGCCTATAAAAAGCTTATGGACGGTAGTTTTTAGACTGGTATCTGTATATTTCGTATCTAATCCATTAGCTAATCCGGAGCTAGCATTACTTCATGTGGGTTTAGAGAACATTTCAGCTCCAAATTGTGAAGAAACGCGGGAAAACCGCCGCTTCTCAGGGTGAGGCGGCTGTTTCCGCGTCCAGCATGGCGTCACAACGCGGAAAAACCGCCGCATGTCGCATAGGCAGAGCGGCGGAATCCGCATTGGGTGCAGCGGAATCCGCATTGGAGGTGGCGGACTTGCCGCATGGCAGTGTCCCTGACAAGGGGGCTGAGCGTGGGGAAGCCGCCGCTGGTGTAGTGAGCGGTGCTGTGGCTCCCACGCTCTGTCTGATGGATACATTACAAGACAGTACTGGTGCTGCTGGGACTGATAGTCCACCAAGATTCAGAGTGACGCGCGCGCGCAGAGGCAGACCTTATATAACAGCCAGAAGTGAGTCAGCTGACCAAGCTGGTCAGCTGACATTTTCCACAACTCTCATTGGTCCAGCAATTAGGGAGGGGCCTGGAGAGTGTTCTGGTATATATACTGCTGGCTGTTCAGTTGCTGGTTGTCTGGCGTTGCGATCACTACGTGGTAGCACGCAGACCTGAGTCAGAGCCGAAAGTGTGCCGGGACCAGCTGGAGCTGTAATCCTACACTTAGCTAGATTTGTTGATAGTTTAAAGTACTAGTTTGATTGTGATTATCTGTTATGACCTTCTGCCTGCCTGACCATTCTCCTGAACTCTGATCCTGTACTTTGTCATTCTGATACTCTGTTGCCGAACCCCGGCTCGTCTTTAGACTCTGCATCTGCCTTCTGATTTTGTACCTCGATATTTCTGATACCCTATTGCCGAACCCTGCCTGTACTTTAGACTTCGCCTCTGCCTTCTGAATCTGTACTTTATCTGTCCGTGTGGTTACGACCTGGCTTGTCCGACCTCGAGAACCGACCTTACTATTAGAGGCGGTTCCCAGTCCTGATAGTGACACTCCCTCTTGAGTGTCACTCCTTCCCTCAGCCTGACTCCTCCCTCCGGGAGAGTCCAGAAGGAATTGGGCAGTACTCCTTACTGCTCTGAGGCCCAGTCCTCCCATTTATTACTGTTTGCACCAAACACTCTACTCAGGTGTCCAGAGGTTAGTTTGTATATCGGATTATCGGTGATACTGCAGATCATCTATAATCTGGTATATATCTGTATTCCCAGTGATACTGCAGATCACCGGTAATCAGATCCTCTCTGTGCTACACCGATCGTTACAGAACACCAGACCAAAAAACAGATGGACGCACGCGCTGACCCTCTGGGCGTGCTTGCCACTTCGGTGGATAACATCCATCAAGCACTGGGCCAGCACAAAGCATTAATTGACGCCCTATCAGGCTCTGTGCGAACCCTCCAGACGTCAGTTGATTCGCTGCGATCTCCTCTTAGTGATGACATACATATGCCCGTACCTGATAGATTTTCCGGCCACAAGTCTGACTTTCGGAATTTTAAGAGTAGATTGTTATCGTATTTTGAGTTGAGACCCCGATCCTCGGGGACTGAGACCCAACGGGTCATCTTTATCAAAACCTAGCTATCTGGTGACTCCCAGACCTGGGCGTACAATCGGCCTGCCGGTGACTTAGCCCTTACCTCTGTGGAGGAATTCTTTAAAGCCATGGCAGTAATTTACGACGACCCAGACCTTGCCTCGACTTATGAGCGGAAGCTCAAGATTTTACGTCAAGGCAAGGGTCCGGTCGAAGATTACGCGGCCGAATTTAGGAGGTGGTCAGTTACGGCCAGGTGGGACACGTACGCCCTGTTAGATTGTTTTCTGTCAGGGCTGTCCGATGAGGTCTCTGATCTGATGCTAAGTCAGCCCAAGCCCAAAACAGTCGATGAGGCCATCTCAGCGGCCATCCGAATTGACCGCAGGCTGCGCTACCAAAAACAGACCAGGGGTAGTCATCGCGTCAGAGTAGTGTCTTACGCTACACCTCAGGTAGCAGCACCTTCCTCAGTCTCATCTGCTCCAGTCTTACCTCCACCCGAGCCTATGCAGATAGGTCGATCAAAATTGTCTCAGGTGGAGCGAAGGCGGAGGATGACGGAACAGTTGTGCCTGTATTGCGCTTAGGGGGGGCATAGGGTACGAAACTGTCCTAATAAGCCGGGAAACACTACCGCCTAGGAGTTGTAGGGGGTAACACCCTAGGCGCCCGTCTCATACCCCTAAAAGAAAAACGTTTGCTCCTTCCATGTACGATTACATGGGGGGACAAATCTGAAGCCACAGAGGCCTTTGTTGATTCAGGCTCAGCGGCTAATTTTATGAGTTCCGAGTTTGCAGTGAAGTTGGGCATTCCACTCTCCCCAGTAAAACCACCTATCCAAGTTACTGCCGTGGACGATTCCCCGCTACAAAGGGACCGTCCACTGTCTCAGACACCAGAGGTGGAAGTCAATATTGGGGTACTGCATAGGGAGAGATTAAGCTTTTTTGTTTTACACATGACCACCTCCACAATTGTCTTAGGTATGCCCTGGCTGCAGCTTCATTCCCCACTGATCAGTTGGGCTGCAGGACAATTTACCAGTTGGTCAGACTTCTGTTCCCAGCAGTGTCTAGGGAAAGTGACATTAGGTCAGACCAAGATTTATTTGGAGGGTGTTCCCGAGCAATACTCAGAATTTTCGGATGTATTCTGTCCCAAAGCGGCTGATAAGTTACCTCCGCATCGCCCTTTCGATTGCCCCATTGATCTTCGTGCCAGTTGTATGCCCCCCCAGGGTCACCTGTATAATTTGTCTGGACCCGAGAAAGTGGCTTTGCAGGAGTACATCCGCGACAATCTAGCCAAAGGGTTCATTCACCTCTCCCGGTCACCTGCAGGGGCCGGTTTCTTTTTTGTTAAGAAAAAAGACGGAGGTCTTCGACCTTGCATCGATTACCGTGGCCTGAATAAAATCACGGTGAAGAATCGTTATCCGTTACCATTGATAGACGATTTGTTCACACAGGTCACAAACGCTAAGATCTTCTCAAAGTTAGACCTGAGGGGTGCATACAACCTGATCCGCATTAGAAAGGGCGATGAATGGAAGACGGCCTTCAACACACCCGACGGGCATTACGAGTACTTAGTGATGCCCTTCGGGTTGTGAAATGCGCCAGCCGTCTTCCAAGAATTAATCAATGAGGTTTTCAGGTAGGTGTTGGGTAGATTTGTGCTGGTATACCTTGACGATATACTGATTTATTCCAACAACCTCTCTGAGCACAGGATCCACGTTAAATTTGTGTTGGACAAATTGAGACAAAATATGCTTTATGCCAAGGTGGAAAAGTGTGTTTTTGAGGTGACCACCGTCACGTTTTTAGGGTATGTAATTTCCACCTCAGGCCTGTCGATGGATCCTGCCAAGGTCACAGCTGTCTTGGAATGGCCACAGCCAGTGGGGTTGAAGGCTCTGCAAAGATTTTTGGGCTTTGCGAACTACTATAGGAGGTTCATAAAGGGGTACTCCACGATAATTGCCCCCCTTACCAGTCTCACTAAGAAGGGGGCAGATACCAACCACTGGTCCCCTGAGGCTGTGGCAGCCTTTTCTCACTTGAAAAAATTGTTTTGCTCAGCACCTATTTTGAGACATGTAGACATGTCCTTTCCCTTTATTGTGGAGGTTGATGCCTCGGAGGTTGGGGTGGGGGAGGTGCTGTCTCAACGGTCAGGGTTGCAGGGCAGATTACATCCATGCACTTATTTTTCCCGTAGGTTTTCACCGGCAGAAAAAAACTACGATATAGGCAACCGGGAACTTCTGGTCATTAAATTGGCGTTTGAAGAATGGCGCCATTGGTTAGAAGGGGCAGAACATACGATCACGGTTTACACTGATCACAAGAATTTGGAATACATCGAGGGGGCTAAGAGACTAAGTCCCCGTCAGGCCCGTTGGTCTTTATTTTTTACGAGGTTCAGATTTATAATCACGTACACCCCAGGCAGCAAGAACATCAAGGCAGATGCCCTGTCCAGATGTTTCGAACCAGAGACAGCACAGCCCCCGCTCCTGAGTCCATCGTCCCGCAGAGGTTAGTGTTAGCAGCCACAGAGACCTGGGAAGATTGGGCTGAGGTTCTGGGTCCCTTTCAGCAGGATGTCCCTGAGGAAAAACCTGAGGGGGTTATGTTTATCCCACTGCCATTTCGTCTACAGGTTCTGCAAATGTTTCACGCCCATAAAAATGCTGGTCACCCTGGAGCTGCCAGAATGCAGGATCTGATTGCCAAGTGCGCTTGGTGGCCTTCTATGGCAACAGACTGCAAGGAATATGTCAGGGAATGTGCGGTATGTGCTAAAAGTAAGCCCTCCTGGCTGGCACCTGTGGGAAGGTTACAGCCTTTGCCCACCCCGAGTGAGCCATGGACCCACCTGTCCATGGATTTTGTGGGGGAATTGCCCAGGTCTGAAGGCATGTCGGTCATTTGGGTGGTAGTCGACCGCTTTAGCAAAATGGCCCATTTTGTGCCCCTGAAAGGACTCCCCTCGGCTCAGGAACTGGCCGAATTGTTCATCACTCACGTTTTCCGGCTGCATGGCATTCCGGAAAACATCGTGTCAGATAGGGGAGTCCAATTTGTGTCTGGATTTTGGAGGGCATTTTGTCATCTAATGGGCATGGAGCTGTCATTCTCGTCAGGCTACCACCCACAGACCAATGGGCAAACAGAGAGGGTCAATCAATCACTGGAGCAGTTTTTGAGATGCTATGTTGCTGAGGCACAGAACGATTGGGTTAGATTTTTACCATTCGCAGAATTTGCGCATAATAATTTGAGAAGTTCCTCCTCGGGATTCGCTCCGTTTTAGGTAGTGACCGGGAGATTGCCTAAATTTTCCCATTGCCAGTGGCCTCCACTCCGTTTCCAGCACTGGAGGCTTGGCAGAAGTCACTCAGAGACAATTGGGGAATTGTTAAGAGTAATTTGGAGAAGGCGTTTCTGAGTCAGAAGGGTCAAGCTGACAAGAAACGGTCTTTGGAGTGGAGATTCCAACCAGGAGACTTGGTTTGGGTATCCACACGTCACTTGACCCTGAAACAGCCCTCAGACAAGTTGGGCCCCAGGTTTGTCGGTCCTTTCCCGATAGCCAGAAAGATCAACAGCGTCACTTATGCTGTAGATCTTCCGGCCAGCATGCGGGGTGTAAGAACTTTCCACGTGTCCCTGCTTAAACCTGCAGTCCATGTGGGTCCCACTCCTCCTCCTCCTGTGATGGTGGATGAGAAACCTGAGTATGAGGTAGAGAAAATATTAGACTCACGCATGGTCCAGAATTCGGTACAATATCTGGTGCATTGGAGAGGGTATGGCATTGAGGAGAGACAATAGGTACCGGGGACTGCATGTATGCGGACTAGTTAAGGAAGGAGTTTCATGCCTTACATCCCGAGAAACCTGGGAGGAGTTGTCCGGAGTCCACTCCTCTTTTGGGTACTGTGAAGAAATGCGGAAAAGCCGCCGCTTCTCACTTGGAGACATTCTTTAAAATACTATTGAATTGGTATCTGACCCCAAGGAAATTAGCAACTTTTAATCCTCATCAATCCCCACAATGTTGGAGATGTGGAAAGGACATCGGCACGATTTCTCACATACTATGGGAATGTCTGCCTATAAAAAGCTTATGGACGGTAGTTTTTAAACTGGTTTCTGTATATTTCGTATCTAATCCATTAGCTAATCCGGAGCTAGCATTACTTCATGTGGGTTTAGAGAACATTTCAGCTCCAAATTGTGAAGAAACGCGGAAAAACCGCCGCTTCTCAGGGTGAGGCGGCTGTTTCCGCGTCCAGCATGGCGTCACAACGCAGAAAAACCGCCGCATGCCACATAGGCAGAGCGGCGGAATCCGCATTGGGTGCGGCGGAATCCGCATTGGAGGCGGCGGACTTGCCGCATGGCAGTGTCCCTGACAAGGGGGCTGAGCGTGGGGAATCCGCCGCTGGTGTAGTGAGCGGTGCGGCGGCTCCCACACTCGTCCGATGGATACATTACAAGACAGTACTGGTGTGGCTGGGACTGATAGTCCACCAAGATTCAGAGTGACGCAGAGGCAGAGCTTATATAACAGCCAGAAGTGAGTCAGCTGACCAGGCTGGTCAGCTGACATTTTCCACAACTCTCATTGGTCCAGCAATTAGGGAGGGGCCTGGAGAGTGTTCTGGTATATATACTGCTGGCTGTTCAGTTGCTGGTTGTCTGGCATTGCGATCACTACGTGGTAGCACGCAGACCTGAGTCAGATCCGAAAGTGTGCCGGGACCAGCTGGAGCTGTAATCCTACACTTAGCTAGATTTGTTGATAGTTTAAAGTACTAGTTTGATTGTGATTATCTGTTATGACCTTCTGCCTGCCTGACCATTCTCCTGAACTCTGATCCTGTACTTTGTCATTCTGATACTCTGTTGCCGAACCCCGGCTCGTCTTTAGACTCTGCATCTGCCTTCTGATTTTGTACCTCGATATTTCTGATACCCTGTTGCTGAACCCTGCCTGTACTTTAGACTTCACCTCTGCCTTCTGAATCTGTACTTTATCTGTCCGTGTGGTTACAACCTGGCTTGTCCGACCTCGAGAACCGACCTTACTATTAGAAGCGGTTCCCAGTCCTGATAGTGACACTCCCTCTTGAGTGTCACTCCTTCCCTCAGCCTGACTCCTCCCTCCGGGAGAGTCCAGAAGGAATTGGGCAGTACTCCTTACTGCTCTGAGGCCCAGTCCTCTCATTTATTACTGTTTGCACCAAACACTCTACTCAGGTGTCCAGAGGTTAGTTTGTATATCGGATTATCGGTGATACTGCAGATCATCTATAATCTGGTATATATCTGTATTCCCAGTGATACTGCAGATCACCGGTAATCAGATCCTCTCTGTGCTACACTGATCGTTACACAAATAGATTGTTGGTGTCTCATATCCTTTTCGCTACCAGACAACAAATTCTTGCTCACTGGGGCTCTAGTGAAGTTCCACGTCTAGACCAAATTAAAGCTATGGCAAATTCAAACTTAACTATGGAACGTCTCCGCTCTGCGAGGTTATGGAGTACAGCCCTTTCTAAATTACAGATCCCTTAAGATATTGGGCTTGATTCACAAAGCGGTGCTAACTGTTAGCACGCTTGTGAAAAGCCCCTTATTACGCCTAAACCTACTTTGCGCGCGCTAAATAGCGAAAACGGCACACCTGATGTGCCTATAATGGCGCATTGGATGCGTACTAAATGACGCATGGGTGTGATGTTTAGGGCGCATCGGGTGCGCCGGTTTCGTTGCACCCGGTGCGACGTTTCGCGGGCACCGGGATTTGCGCGTGATCTTATTCAGCTCGGTGCGTGCTTACTTCTTAGCACCCTAGTTAGCACACCCAAAGCCTTTAGGCGTGCTAACTAGATACTAGATTAGCACCGGTTAGTCAATCAGGCCCATAGATCCTTTAAGGTATAGCGCTCTTAAGTTTTGAACTAATAAGGGGTACACAATCTGCCTGGAAAATGACAAAAAATAAAATCTTCTATGAACTTGCCATACTCCTCACGGAATACCATGGGGTGACTTGTGGGGTTCCTATGCTGCCCTGGCATTTTAGGGGCCCTGAGCCGTGAGGAGTAGTCTGAAAAATAAATGAGTAAAATTGACCTGTGAAATCCTAAAGGTACTCATTGGACTTTGAGCCCCTTTGCACAGCTAGGCTGCAAAAAAGTTTCACACATGTGGTATCGCCGTACTCAGGAGAAGTAGTATAATGTGTTTTGGGGTGTCTTTTCACACATACCCATGCTGGGTGGGAGAAATATCTCTGTAAATGGACAATTTAGTGTAAACAAATTGAAAAAGTTGTCGTTTACAGAGATATTTCTCCCACCCAGCATGGGTATGTTTGAAAAGACACCCCAAAACACATTATACTACTTCTCCTGAGTACGGTGATACCACATGTGTGAAACTTTTTTTTGCTGCCTAGCTGCGCAAAGGGGCCCAAAGTCCAATGAGCACCTTTAGGCTTTACAGGGGTGCTCACAATTTAGCCCCCCCCCCCCCAAAAAAAAATGCCAAAGCAGTACAAGTACCCCACAAGTGACCCAATTTTGTAAAGTAGACACCCCAAGGTATTCACTGAGGGGCATGCTGAGTCCGTGGCAGATTTTATTTATTTTTTTTGTTACAAGTTAGCAGAAATGGAAACACTATTTTTTGTCACAAAGTGTCATTTTTTTGCTTATGACAAAAAATAAAATTTGTTATGAACTCACCATGCTCCTCAGCAAATACCTTGGGGTGTCTTCTTTCCAAAATCGGGTAATTTGAGGGGTAGTTATACTATCCTGTAATTCTAGCACCTCAAGAAACATGACAGGTGCTCAGAAAAGTCAGAGCTGCTTCGCGCAAATTCACTTTTTTGTACCGTAGATTGTAAACGCTATAACTTTTACCCAAACCAATAAATATACACTTAGGCCTGGTGCACACCAAAAACCGCTAGCAGATCCGCAAAATGCTAGCAGATTTTGAAACGCTTTTTGTTATTTTTCTGCAGCGTTTCAGCTAGCGTTTTGCGGTTTTGTGTAGCGGTTTTGGTATAGTAGATTTCCTGTATTGTTACAGTAAAGCTGTTACTGAACAGCTACTGTAACAAAAAACGCCTGGCAAACCGCTCTGAAGTGCCGTTTTTCAGAGCGGTTTGCGTTTTTCCTATACTTAACATTGAGGCAGAAACGCATCCGCAATCCAAAATCTGCAGCAGCCCGGGAGTATGCGTTTCTGCAAAACGCCTCCCGCTCTGGTGTGCACCAGCCCATTGAAATACATTACCCTAGCAGATCCGCACCCGCAAGCGGATCGCAAACTGCAGCCGAACCGCTCTGGTGTGCACTAGGCCTTATTGGATTTTTTTTTTATCAAAGACATGTAGCACAATAAATTTGGACAAAAACTTGTATAGAAATGTTACTTTATTTGAAAATGTTTACCACAGAAAGTTAAAAATATCATTTTTTGACAAAATTCCTGTCTTTTTTGATGAATATAGTAAAAACTAAAAATTACAGCAATAATCAAATAGCACCAAAAGAGATCTGTATTAGTGATAAGAAAAGGAGGTAAAATTCATTTGGGAGGTAAGTTGTATGACCGAGCAATAAACCGTTATAGCTGCGATGATCGGAATTGTAAAAAATGGCCTGGTTACTAGGGGGGTTTAAAGGGACCCTGAGCTCTAAAAATAAATGAAATTGGTACTTACCTTGGGCTTTCTCCAGCCCACCATAGGTCGGGAGGTCCCCCGGCGTCATCCTGGCTCCTCTAAATTTTTAAACTGTGCATATGCAGTACTGTCACGCCGGCCACCGTGAAGACGCACAGCAGCTGGCGTGATGACGAAGAGCGTCACCGTTAAGGAAGAGGGAGCCCGACACTCGGCCCGGGTGTCACCGGTGCGGTATGCGGCAGAGGGACCAGGAGAGGAGTCAGGATGACGCCGGGGGACCTCCCGACCTACGGTGGGCTGGAGAAAGCCCCAGGTAAGTACCAATTTTGTTTATTTTTAGAGCCCAGGGTCCCTTTAAAGAAAACCTGTACTGAAAAAAAAGTTCCCCTGGGGGGGTACTCTCCTCAGTAGGGGGAATCCTCCGGACCCTATCGAGGCTTCCCCCGTCCTCCTGTGTCCCACGGCGGTCTCGCTGCAGCCCCCGGAACGCACAGACGACAAATCCTACAGCCTGTTCAATATTTACCTTTCCAGGCTCCAGCGGGGGCGCTGTTGCAGCTCTTTTGATGGAGATAGGTGAAAATAGCCAATCTCCGTCGGGTCCGCTCTACTGCGCAGGCGCAGGAGACTTGCGCCTGCGCAGTAGAGCGGCCCGACGGAGATCGGTTAATTTTGCCCATCTCCGTGCAGAGAGCGGATACTGCGCCTGCGCTGGAGCCCAAGAGGTAAATATTTACATCGCCGCCGCTCCGGAAGATTTTCGCCGCCGTCGTGGGACCGAGGAGGATGGGGGAAGCCTCAATAGGATCCAGAGCCTTCCACCACCCGAGGTGAGTACCCCCCAGGGGAGTTTTTTCATTACAGATTTTCTTCAACACTGCGGTCCTCAAGTGATTAAAGCAGGGGTCACACTTGTCTGTCAGTTGTTTTGCATTTTTATGCACACCATGGCCATATGCAATTCACTTTTTCTCCTAAGTTTTCTCATAGGTGATATTTTCCCACCTTGGAGGTATAGTAGTATTGAGTGTACAGCTGCCAAGAAGAACAGAAGAGATGTATGCAATGCAAGTCATTTTATACTGGAACGCTGCACTCCTCTGCTATGTGGGGAGGGGGTTTCAGGGAAGGAAAGATGTGTGGGTGTTTTTACCAGCCACATGGAGGTTTGTATACAAGGCGGAAGCCCCATATTTTAACTGGGGGGTCCCATGGGCTGTTCTGCACCCCATCAGACTGTCAATGTTTCAACCAGAAATACTGTTACCAGTGTGCTCCTCTGAATAGGAAAAGCAGTTCGTTGTCAGTCTGGTACGACTTACAATGATGCACCTATAAAGCTCTTGAGGGCCACATAAAATGGCAAGGAGAGCTGCATTTGGCCTGGGGGTCTTGTTGTGTTTGTCACCTGTGATGTAGAGGCTTTTCACTACTGAGATATCTAATTTTATTTTTGCTTCAGATACGGTTTAAAACACTACTGAAGCCAGCATTTGGCATGGTTTCAAATGAAGATCCAAAAGTGTTTTCCATAGATTACCAGACTGCATTCTGCATCCCGGTTGCAAGCTGAGACCCTGTCCTCCCTGGCTGCTGCTACTGCTGCCCTCAGTGCTCTTCCAAGATGATGACATTTCAGGTCAAGCTGCTAATATAGCTGTGTGGACACCAGTCTCCACTAGGCAGACATCTATACATTGGATTTTTCTATACGTGATTGAACTAATGAATACTGACCTTTAACACTGATCTCTTTTCACATTATCTGCTGGTTATCTTGAATGATACTGTGCACTTTGTTTACAAGCTACATACAATTTTCATTAAATTTGTATCCAAGTCAGATTTGCTTCTCTACCTACAAAATAGGGCAAACTTCTACTCACTCCACTCAAGGGACCATTAGTGGTGGATGTTCTAAGTCAGACTAAAGGCTCATACACACATCAGACCATAGTCTTTTGAAAATGAAAGATCACAGACCAATTTTACCCCCTTCCATGTAATATGAGAGACATACTCTACACAGTCTATTCTATGGAGCTGAACTCCCCATCAGACAGAAATCTTTGCAAGATGCTGCACACAAAGATGCTGTACACATTCAATAGATCAGTATCTGCAAAAGATCTGTTCCTGCCAAAGATCCTTTCCTGCAAAATGCATTCATAGTCTATAATATCTGCAGATCATCATACACACCTTGTTTAACAGACATTTATCTGCAGATCATATCCACCAGGATGGATTTTCAGATCTGCAGATGATTGTCTGATCTGCAGATGAATGTCAGTTAAACAAGGTGTGTATGATGATCTGCAGATCTCATAGACTATGAATGCAATTTGCAGGAACGGATCTTTGGCAGGAACAGATCTTTTGCAGATACTGATCTTTTGTGTCTGTACAGCATCTGTGTGTGCAGCATCTTGCAAATATTTTTTTCTGATGGGTAGTTCAGCTCCATAGAAAAGACTGTGAAGGTATGGTTCTCATACTACATGGAAGGGGGTAAAATTGGTCTGTGATCTTTCATTTTCAAAGACTATGGTCTGATGTGTGTATGTGGCCTTAGAGATACTCAATGGCTTCAATTCATCAAGCATTACCTACCGCATTCGGTAATGCTGAAAACAGCTGATTTTTCTGAGCATTTTGTAAAATGTCAATTCATCAAGGCTGTTACCGCATGGTAAGCTGAAATTACAGAGCAGTGGGGTAATTTACCGACTTGTGAGGTAAACACCTCAACAGATGTCAATTCAAGATTACAGCATGTGGTAAAGCCCAGTAACATGTTCAATGATTACTGGAAGCTCTGGTATGTCAGAAACAGTGCAGAGAAAGTGCAGGAGCTGTGACTCACAGAAGCAGAGAGGGATAACTCATGATTGACAGGAGCGGAGAGCCAATAGCAACAGCCTCCATCTCCTGCAAGTCCTTGTGATAGGATCCATAGCCTTCTCTGGAGGGTCAAGCTTTTCTACCCCCACGCAGGGAGCAGAGAGATCCTGAACATAAGAGGTTTCCCCTGCGGCCCTTTCTGCCATTTAAACTTTTAGGTTTTTGTTTGAAGATGCAGAATAGCTGGTGGGGAAATTACCTAAGCATGGCATATGTAATGTCTGCTGGAAGTTTTTCTAAAAATGTTAAGAAAGACTAATATATTCAGGGCCCTTTTCCACTAGCGCTAAATGCTAGCGAATGCGATTCAGCAAAGTCCTTTTTTTTCCCGGCGACAGCGTTTGCGATTTTGCTATGCACTGCAGGGCATAGCAAAATTGTGTCAATAATCGATCCGCCACGCGATCGCGTTTGTGCAAAAATCGAATTGCGGTAGTGGAAATAACCTACTGCGATTCCTATGTTATTTAGCAAACCCTAGCGATTTTAAAATCGCTAGTGATTTGTGCTTTTGTTATTCAGCAAACGCAATCGCGCTAGTGGAAAAGGGCCCTTAGAGTGAACAGAGGGAGTATAACAAACGTGCATTCTAAAGGGATGTCTGGTATGCCTTTTACTTGTGTAATGCCATCAGGCCTCGTTCACATTGCATTCCATTCACTTCCATTCACCGTTTTTTGATGCCTTTTTTTTTTTTTGCGATTTCTGTGCGCTTCATTTTTTTTGTAAAAGTGCTTTTCTAAGTGCTTATGCAGAGCGATTGCATTTTTTCATTTCCTGATGTCAGTCAGGACTCAGGAAGTGAACTCTTTGAACTAGAAAAGAATAAATACAATGTATTTATTCTTAAAAGCTGGGAAATCGCTATGCAAAGCACTTTTACTAGCAATTTCCCTATACTTTCCATTGAGGCTAAATCGCCCCAAAAATGGTCCATGCAGTGCTTTTCTGAGCAGATCGGAAACGAACCGCTCAGATGTGAACTCTCTCATAGAGAATCATTGCACAAGCATTTTTAGGGCGATTTTGAAAATCGCCAGTGCTTACAAAACTCCCCAAAATGCCTGTAGTGTGAACGAGCCCTCTGCACGGAACAGCATGTAACAAAACAGAGACAACTTCACACTGCTCTGCTGTTACCGAACAGGTTGTTGTGAATTGAAGCCATGGGTTTCAGTAAATTACCTAACTTGTACCGCACCTGTGAAAATCTTGATGAATTCGAAAAAAAATAAACAAGTTGGGAAAATACTGCATTCGGTATTTTAGACTTTTTTTTTCTAACAGCCTTTGATGAATTGAAGCCAATGACATACCAAAATGTCTAGTATTCTGTGTACTCACTATACCTTTTTGTCTGCATAATAATGGGTTAATTTGAGCTCTAATTGACTGATGCTTTTGGCCCAGTGCACACCGAGCGGTTTTTGGAGCGATCCGCCGGCCGCATCCGCCTATAAAAACGCTTGTCTAATGTATTGCAATGGGATGGTGCACACCGGCGGTTTGCGGTTTTTGCCGAGCCGCAAACGCGCCTCCTGCTGCGCGTTTGCGGTTTTCGGAAGCGTTTCGTCCTCAATGTAAAGTATAGGAAAAACGCAAACCGCTCTGAAAAACGCTAGTTCAGAGCGGTTTGCCAGGCATTTTTGTTACAGTAGCTGTTCAGTAACAGCTTTTACTGTAACAATATGTGTAATCTGCTACACAAAAACGCACCCAAAACCGCTAGGTATGTTTAGAAAACCTCTCTAAACATACCTAGAATCGCTCTGAAATCAGCTCCCAAAACCGCTAGCGTATTGCGGATCTGCTAGCGGTTTTGGTGTGCACTGGGCCTTTAAAAGTATTTCAAATGAGGATTTTTTTACTCTTTCTGAATTGGATTAAGAATCATATACCTATCAACATTTGCCCCATTTCCAGGAGCTCCTTCTGGGTTTTTGCACAACTAAGAACAGGAGCAGTTAATAAAAATGTGACCGAAAATGGGCTCAATTGTTTATTGCAATATTGATAGCCATTACGCTAATTAGTGGAATAAAAAGTTATTTATTATATTGTATTGCAGGGATCGGGAGTCTTAGGGTTAGGCACCACAAGGTGGGGGGGTTGTCACGGAACAGCCGTGAGAAAAGAGAACGCAATCGCAATCAGTTTACTGCACCGATTGCCGTTGACGTGCCAGATCAGAATCTTATGTTTATGGATACCAGGCAGTCGAGCCTGGGGGTCTCTGGCTTTCATAGCTGCTAGAGCAGGGGTCTCAAACTCAATTTACCTGGGGGCTGCAGGAGGCAAAGTCAGGATGAGGCTGGGCCGCATAAGGAATTTCACAATCGCGGCGCATTGCCGCCTCTGCCCTCCCCTCTCACTCTTCCTTCACAGAGAGGGGCGGGGAGAGGCGGCGATCCGTATGGCGATTGACGTCAGGAGGGGCAGAGCTGAAGCTGAAAGCTCTGCCCCTTCCAGGAAATGCCGGCGGATTGCCCCCTGGGCGATTTGGGGGCTCTGTGGCCCTCGTTTAGCGGCGGGGATGCGGCGGATTACTTGGGAGCACTGAACTATAAGCGAACTATAAGGAAGCTTTTGCCGGCGAGGGCCACAAAATATTGTATCGAGGGCCGCAAATGGCCCGCGGGCCGCAAGTTTGAGACCCCTGTGCTAGAGGAAATCTTTTCATGAAGTATGTTTGTTGACCAGTGAAGGCATGTTTGTTTAAATTAACTTGATCAAAAGAAGTTCCTTTCTGGTCCAGTGACACCTAGGTGTGAAAGCTGTCCAGCAGTAAAGGTGCGTACACACGCACTACTAAAGGCAAAGATGGGTCCGCCGGACCCTCCCGCTGGGCGGCCTTTAGCCGACAGTATGCGCGTATGTACGGGCTGATAAGGTTGTTTCTGAACGATCTGCTCAGCGGACCCATCGTTGCATTTAGTAGTGCATGTGTACGCACCTTAAGCCCCCAAATGGCAGAGTGTGCTGCCTTTTGAAGAAGACAGGATAAACTCAGCAGGAGACCAGACTGCTCGACTCCGTTTGAAGCAGAGAGAAAATGAATGCTGTATATGATTTTTAGCCTGCTAAAGGAATACCGTGCCCAGGACTGTTATGGGAGTTATATAATTTAATTCATGGTGTTTTGATGGACATTTTGATACCAGTCTTGGAGGGCCAGGGATAAGCCACGACAAAGTATTAAACCTCTCCGGATCTAAACATAATATGGAAAGCCAAGTCTGATGTCATAGGAATTGTCATATTCTGAAGAATATGAATCTGTCATCCGCACAAATATGGTATTTCCTGGTTTTGAATTACAGCGTTTTATAAGTTTAAACCTAAATCTCTCTCCGAGGGAATGAAATGTGATTGTTTGTGAACTGGAGGGGGCTAGCTTTGCTCCACCCCTAAAACTAGCTTCCATAAAACCAGGGTGCATACAGGGAGGGGCATTCCTCCGAATTCCATCTTCATGGGAGCATGCTGCTGCTTTGAGGAAGAGCAGCGGCCATCTTGTCTGAACTTTGGCTCCTGAAATGAAACAAAGAACTGCACGTGTTTTCCAAGAAAGGACATATTTTCATATTTTCATTTGGCTTAAGCATCCGTTTATTTCTTCCCTTATTTTTATTTTCGTACTGCGCTACGATTGTCTCCATAATTGTTGATTTTAATGATTTTCTGTATATATTAATTATTTATATTGCATTAATAATAAACGGCTAAAAAGTCATTTTATTTATTCAGCTACCCCTGCTATTCAGCGGCACAAACTGAACCCTGGCTTCTGAAGAGTCGCTACTACTGTTGATAGCTAGATAAACTAGAGTGTGTTTTAACCGTTTTCATTTGCAGATATTAGTTAGGTCTCCTACCCTTCTGCAGTAGTGGTGGCAGTTAAACCCTGAAATAGTGTGTAATTTGTATTACCGTAACTCACAAGCTCCCTTCTTGCCTGTCTGCTGCCAATATTCCAGCAGTTTCTGTGCACTGATCGATTGAGACCACGGATTGCAAGGTCTGTGTGCTGAAACCGATTCGAAGGCGTTGTGCGGTCTGGCCACTAGGGGGCTTGTGATAGGGGTGTCTTAGGGTTAGGCAGCACAAGGTGAAGGGGGTCTTAGGGTTTGGCACCACCAGGGAGGTCTTAGGGTTAGGCACCTCCAGGGGGGATTTAGAGTTGGGCACCAGCAGGGAAGGGTTCTGTGTGAGAGTAGGCAGAGATTAGGTTATAATCAGGTTGTAGACTATTGGTAAATTTACTGCTAATGTAATAGCACATTAAAAAAGTTTTTGTAATTTAACATTGCGCCTAAATTGTTATTTGGTATTGATAATGTTATTTAACGCACAACTTTTTCAAATGTATGCGTAAGAACAGTGGAGATGCAAATTATTAAAAAAAGACCATACTTCATTTGCTACTAGCGTTTTGATTTATTATTCTATGTTGTGTCTTGTATGATACCTGTGGTAACATAATCTTAGGGCCCATTTCCACTATCGCGAATTCGCATGCGTTTTTCGCATGCAAATTCGCATAGCAATACAAGTGAATGGGACTGTTTCCACTTGTCAGGGCTTGTTTCCACTGTTGCGACGCGATTTCGCCGGCATTCCGACGCTTGTAAAAACGCATGCGGATCGTTTCCGCATGCGTTTTTACCCGCGATTTCGCGTGCGATTTCGCATGGCAGGGTGCCATGCAAAATTAACCATGACACTGCCAGGGCAAAAAAACATTGAAAAAGGTGCGAAATCGCACGCGAAATCGCGGGTAAAAACGCATGTAACAAACGCATGCGTTTTTACTATTAAATACATTAGCGGCGATTCGCATGCATTCCACTCGCAGGCGAATTCGTTGGCTCTTTTGTGCGTTTTTTTACCGCTGAAAAAAACGCACCTCAACAACGCTACAGTGGAAACAGGCCCATCCACTTGCATTACATGTGCGAATCCGCATGCATTGGACGCATGCGGATTCGCGATAGTGGGAACGAGCCCTCAGGATTCCTTTGCGTTTTTCTGTGCAGAAAAAATTCGCATGACAGAGCCATCAGAATTCGCATATCGCATACTGCTATTCGAATCGCATACCATGTATTTAATAGGAAATTCGCATGAGGTTTGAGTATGCAAATTTTCATGCAAATTCGCATAGAAACAATGGAAAAGCACACCAGCACTGCCATGGTTAAATTCGCATACATCGTCATCCATGCGAACTTTCATGAAAATTCGCATAGACCCGCATGCGAAATTCACATCCGCATGCGAATTTTTACCGCGGCGATTCGCACCGCACAAGTGGAAATGCAGCCTGAGACCTTATAACCAGCACATTAATACATGAGCTGCCACTTGGGAGCCAAGGTTTTACCACTGTCTTTGCTGCATTAGGAACAGCCTGTTCATCCCTTTCATCTCTTCCCAGCACCCCCTAGTGGTAATTCATGTGTATGTACTACACCCTTTATACATACTGTATACTGTAGTATCAAAAGGTGAGAAAACCATGGTACTGGAATATACAGTATATACAGAGAAATCACTCCCTGGATTGCCGGTGCTGCGTCTCGATCAGGTAGCCCCCCAGAGTAACAAGTAATTATAAAGTGAAGAGGCGGCACAATGAAGGCGTTGCTGATTAAAGCATGTATTGTAGTGCAACGGAACAGCACACTACATGTTACGAACCATCGCGGCCCTTCCTCAGGTGTATATATATACCTTATACACCTGAGGAAGGACTGCGATGGTTTGTAACATGTAGTGTGCTGTTCCGTTGCACTACAATACATGCTTTAATCAGCAACGCCTTCATTGTGCCGCCTCTTCACTTTTTAATACTGTAGTATGAAGGATTTTTTTCTGGTTAACCAAAGTGGTGGAAGTAAAGGTACATTGCTACACCACTTTGAGAGAATCCTGTGTCTGTACACAGGGCTGGATTTGTAATTTTACCCGCCCAAGGCCCACTGTCACCAGCTGCCCCCAGACCGAAAGCATCCTAAACTTCCCCCACAACATGGCAGGTATTAGATAGTAGGCTCCTCTGAGGACAGTAAATGATTAGTGACTGCAGGGATTAGATTGTAAGCTCCTTGGCGAGGGGCGCATTTGGTGAGTAACAGGCAGCTCATAAATCACTGGAAGGGTGCCCCTTCATCCCCAGAGTGCCAGATCTGGCTGTTTGTAGCTGCCCACTGCTATGTGCAAACCCTGTGTAGCAGGACTAATATTCGGCAGGCTAACTGCTACTGCCACCCTGCTGCCCACAGCCCGCCCCTCCCTCTCCTCGTGCTCTTTTGTGACCTTGCCTGAAATCCAGCCATGCCTGTACATTTTTATACTATCCCTGACCCCAGTACTTTGGGCTATATATAATATCAAAATGTGTAGATGTGTTGCCTCTGACAGCCTTCTGCTCACGTTTCATGAACTAAAACAAAACTACAGTCTAATGAATTCCATGTTCTTTCACTTTCTCTTATTTATGCAGAACTACTGAATCGTTTTGGGAGTAATACAATAAAGATTAAGGACCAGTGGGAGTTAGAGGGACTCGGAGGAGTAAATAAAAACAAAATCGGAACTTACCTGGGGCCTTCTCCAGCCCACCATAGGTCGGGAGGTCCCCTGGCATCCTCCGGGCTCCTCTCTGGTTCCCTCCACAGAAATCACAAATGGCGACACCGGGGCCGAGTGTTGGGCTGACACTTCCTGAACGATGTAACTGTAAACCGCACGTGCGCAGTACTGTCACGCCGGCCACCGTGATGACGCAAAGTGGCTGGCATGATGACAAGCATGGCCGTTCAGGAAGTGTCAGCCCGACACTCGGCCCGTGTCGCCGGTCGTGATTTCTGCGGAGGGACCGGGTAGAGGAACCAGGACACCGGGGGACCTCCCGACCTACAGTGGGCTGGAGAAAGCCCTAGGTAAGTTCCAATTTTGTTTTTATTTACTCCCCAGAGTCCCTTTAAGATGCCCATAAATCAGATGGTGTAAGGGCAAATGGACCAAGAGACAGATCCCTCTCTGATCAAATCTGATCAGAGAGAGATCTGTTGCCTGCCCATACACCAGCAGACCAAGTCCCGAGGGATTTCAGCAAGAAAACTCTGGAATAGGTCTTGTGACACTGCATCTGCTGTCCCTTTCTAGTGTGCATGTTCCCCTCCATTATTACTTTACCTCTTTCCTGCAGTGTCCAGACTCCTCCTACGGGTTTGCACCCCACATTGTTACTGGTGCATATTGCCAGCAACCACATGGGTCATGAACCCAGAAGAGGAGTCTGGATACAGCAGCAGAGAGAGAGGTTAATATGCAGGGGGGGGGGAATTATTTCACGCCGTTACTGCCACGCAACCAATTAAGCAAGCCTGCACGAGATCTTGCAGCATGTACGATTTATGCATTCGACCAATCTTGAGCTGAGGTTGGTCACTTTATCATACCACTTTTGGTGGCAGTGATTTGCTTCTGATTTTATAGTTAGCAAATCGGATGGTTGATCAGCCACCATTGCCTGACGTATAGCCAGCCACCCTTTACATCTTCTAAGAGTGAGATGATATACTGGGGAGCGGAATGGAATTCTTGATATCAGTAAGAGATAGGCTTGCCCAACTAAAATTCATGCATAAGATATATTTTACGAAATAAGAGAAAAAAAAGAGCACACAGAGCAAAGCGGAAAGACGCCATAGGCTAAAATGATAAAAGCCGCAAAAAGCGGCAATTGAGGCATATTTGATGGCTGCATTACATCGGGCACCTCCATGCATCCAAATTCCCCGCCATTGCCGCTAATTGTGGCTTAGGCCACATACACACATCAGACTATAGTCTTTTGAAAATGAAAGATCACAGACCAATCTTACCACCCTTCATGTAGTATGAGAGCAATGCCTACACAGTCTATTCTATGGAACTGAACTCCACATCAGAAAAAAAATCTTTGCAAGATGCTGCACACAGAGATCTGTACAGACACAAAAGATCAGTATCTGCAAAAGATCTGTTCCTGCCAAGAATCCATTCCTGCAAATTGCAATGATAGTCTATGAGATCTGCAGATCATCATACACACGATTTAACTGACATTCATCTGCAGATCAGATCCACCAGGATGGATTTTCAGATCTGCGGATGACTGCTTGATCTGCAGATGAATGTCAGTTAAATCATGTGTGTATGATGATCTGCAGATCTCATAGACTATCATTGCAATTTGCAGGAATGGATTTTTGTCAGGAACAGATCTTTTGCAGATACTGATCTTTTGTGTCTGTACAGATCCGTGTGTGCAGCATCTTGCAAAGATTTTTTTCTGATGTGGAGTTCAGCTCCATAGAAAAGACTGTGTAGAGTATGGCTCTCATACTACATGAAGGGTGGTAAGATTGGTCTGTGATCTTTGATTTTCCAAAGACCATAGTCTGATGTGTGTATGAGCCTTTATTCTTGCAGCCTACAGCAACATCCTACTTTCCACTAAACTCCATTTTGCAGCAGTGTTTGATAGAGATGTCATGAACATCAGATTTTGGGTTAGCGAACGTCGAATCTGAACATGCGGAAAAAGTTTAGATTCGAACCTCCATAGACTTCAACGGGCAGGTGAATTTTTTACACAGTTACATAGTTATTTTGGTTGAAAAAAGACATACGTCCATCGAGTTCAACCAGTATAAAGTACAACACCAGCCTGCTCCCTCACATATCCCTGTTGATCCAGAGGAAGGCGAAAAAACCCTTACAAGGCATGGTCCAATTAGCCCCTAAAGGGAAAAATTCCTTCCCGACTCCAGATGGCAATCAGATAAAATCCCTGGATCAACATCATTAGGCATTACCTAGTAATTGTAGCCATGGATGTCTTTCAACGCAAGGAAAGCATCTAAGCCCCCTTTAAATGCAGGTATAGAGTTTGCCATAACGACTTCCTGTGGCAATGCATTCCACATCTTAATCACTCGAACTGTAAAGAACCTTTTCCTAAATAAATGGCTAAAACGTTTTTCCTCCATGCGCAGATCATGTCCTCTAGTCCTTTGAGAAGGCCTAGGGACAAAAAGCTCATCCGCCAAGGTATTATATTGCCCTCTGATGTATTTATACATGTTAATTAGATCCCCTCTAAGGCGTCTTTTCTCTAGACTAAATAAACCCAGTTTATCTAACCTTTCTCGATAAGTGAGACCTTCCATCCCACGCATCAATTTTGTTGCTCGTCTCTGCACCTGCTCTAAAACTGCAATATCTTTTTTGTAATGTGGTGCCCAGAACTGAATTCCATATTCCAGATGTGGCCTTACTAGAGAGTTAAACAGGGGCAATATTATGCTAGCATCTCGAGTTTTTATTTCCCTTTTAATGCATCCCAAAATTTTGTTAGCTTTAGCTGCAGCTGCTTGGCATTGAGTACGATTATTTAACTTGTTGTCAATGAGTACTCCTAAGTCCTTCTCCAAGTTTGATGTCCCCAACTGTATCCCATTTATTTTGTATGGTGCTAGACCATTAGTACGTCCAAAATGCATGACCTTACATTTGTCAACATTGAATTTCATCTGCCATGTATGTGCCCATATAGCCATCCTATCCAGATCCTGTTGCAATATGACACTATCTTCCTGAGAGTTGATGATTCTGCACAATTTTGTATCATCTGCAAAAATAGCAACATTGCTCACTACTGCATCTACTAGGTCATTAATAAATAAATTGAAGAGCACTGGACCCAGAACAGACCCCTGTGGGACCCCACTGCTAACAGTCTCCCATTTTGAGTACGATCCATTGACCACAACTCTGTTTTCTGTCCATTAGCCAGTTCCCTATCCATGAACACAGACTCTTCCCCAGTCCTTGCATCCTCAACTTTTGCACCAGACTTTTGTGGGGAACAGTATCGAAGGCCTTTGCAAAGTCCAAGTATATCACATCTACAGCATTCCCAATATCCATATTAGCATTCACTACCTCATAAAAGCTGAGCATGTTAGTCAAACAGGACCTGTCTTTAGTAAACCCATGTTGATGCTGAGAAATAAGATTATTTTCTACTATGAAGTCATGTATAGTATCTCTTAGTAACCCCTCAAATAGTTTGCATACAACTGATGTTAAACTTACAGGTCTATAATTTCCTGGATCAGATTTTTTGCCCTTCTTAAATAATGGGAAAACGTGGGCTGTACGCCAATCCACTGGGACTCTGCCAGTTGCAAGAGAGTCACAAAAGATAAAGGGGTTTATCTATAACTGAACTTAATTCCCTTAGGACCCGAGGATGCATGCCATCCGGGCCAGGTGCCTTGTCTATTTTAATTTATTTAGTCTTGCCTTCACAAACAACTGGCCACAAAAGCGATGGAAAACTAGTTTCAAAGGCTCTAACACCTGGACGGGCATGGCGGTGGGGGATCTATGCCAAAAGTCCCACCAAATATTACGGAGTTAATGCAGTCAGGTTTTAATCCCTAAAGGGCAGAAATCTCAGTACATCCCCACATTTGAGGAAAAGGGCTGCTTTAAAATGTCCAGAGGTGTAACGTAAGGGTTATGTCTGTTTCACACCGACAGATCAAACGCAGCGTTTACCGAGATTGAATGCTAACAAGTCTGTAAGGCCCTTAGGTGTGTGGGCGGGCTCAACTGAGGCAGACTGGCTCAGTGCACAGCTGAATTTTTTTTCCCTTCGGTCTATTTGTGAAAGTTATGTATAGATTTTTTATTTATAACAAATTAAAAAATACAAATTTGTTGATAAAAAATACATTTCAAGGTAATATTTATATAATTTAAATGATAATTTTCAAAAAAAAATGTCAGCAGGTGTCAGGCTGGCAGAAGGCCTGCCTGCCATTCATGGTAGGGGGTGATGTGGTGGTGTTACCAACTCCAATGCAGAGTCACGCAGTGTAGGCTTTCCGACAGTTGCCATTGGTGTTCAGTGGGTGGCAGCAGGCCTGCCTGCCATTCATGGTGGGGGTGGTGTGGTGGTGTCACCAACTCCAATGCAGAATCATGCAGTGGAGGCTTGCCGCCAGTTGCCATTGGTGTTCAGTGGGTGGCAGGCTGGCAGCAGGCCCGCAAGCAATGAAATGCAGGCTACCTGAAACTCCATCAAGGTGTCTGAAGAACCAAGAATGAGAAGGGAGGGTGGTGGCTGGGGTGTGTGTGTGTACTATCTTTTTTAGTTTACCTTGTTTGACAGTTTATTTTGAAAAATACATACAGTATATAACCTATTAGTGTTTTTGAAAAAACTGACTTGGGTGTCAGCTGGCCTGCCTGCCATTCCTGGTGGTGGTGCCACTAATTCCACTGCAGAGCCACACAGTGGAGGCTTGCAAGCAATGGAATAGCTTCTGGGCCTTTTGGCTAAGACCAAGTGTCGTATCTCTTTTTAGAAGTTTCAAGGGAAGTAAGCGCTAACACCCCGGAGTGATGAACCGGAGGGGCACCTTGAACGAGTGATCAGGGGAAGAATCGCCCCAGGTCCTCTAGTAGAGATGCCTGCACCAAAGGGGGAGATTCCCCCCCTAGAGGAACAACGCAAAGGGCCCCGCTTCAGTGGGGCCCAGGGCAGCCTATGCACGTTTTTGTTGGGAGTTTAAGCATTTTCACTTTTCTATGCATGGGCATAAAGTCTTACTTACCTCTAGTCACTTTTAGAAAGTGAAGCAAAGGTGCAGCTGCTCCTAATCATAATATCAGCAACCAGAGACGACTTGTACGGTGCCGTAAAGAAGTGTATACACGGCTCTGGTTGTCAGTGGGTTGTGTGGTGTCACACACCGAGATACGCAACAGTTCAAACAATCCCGTAATAAGAACAGAGGCCCTGGAGCACGAGTGGTAAAACGGCTTGTGCTTTTTTATGTGGCACACAATTCGATATCACTATAAGTGGGCACGTGTGTCGCACAGAATTCATTATCACTAAGTGAGCACGTGTGTGGCTCTGTGCCAGTGTGCTCTGTCTGTGCACTATCAGACAGACACTGAAAAATGCACCAACACTTCAAACAATTTAGTGATAACCAAGGCCCTGAAGCAGTAGTGGGAAAAAAGGTGCATTAATACGGCACACAATTGGATATCATCACTGTAAGTGGGCATGTGTGTGGCTTTGTACCAGTGTGCTATCGGTGCATTTCTCAGTGTCTGTTAGTGCACAAACTTCAAACACAATTTAGTGATAATAACAGAGGCCCTGCAGTAGTGGGGGAAAAAAAAAAAAAGGTGCTTTTATATGGCACACAATTAGATGTCACTGTAAGTGGCCACGTGTGAGGCTCTGTCCCAGTGTGCGGTCTGTGCAATATCACAGACACTGAGAATGCTGCAAAACTTCAAACAATACAGTGATAATAACACAGGCCCTACAACCTGTGCTTGTAATAGACACTGGGCACAATGGTGAGTGCCTGTGGAATGTCGCGCGCACACACCAAAAAAAACAAAACCAGAAGGATGAAGTAGCCCTCAGAAGGGCTGTTTGTGATGATTAAACAGCAATCAGCATGCAAGGATCAAAATAAACAAGCCTAGCTAACGCTTTCCCATATCCGGCAAGCTCTGTCCCTTCCTCTAACTACAGCAGCAGAGCAATGTGATCAACATGGCCGGCACTGCTGCTTTTTATAGAGGGCGGGGGGGTAAGTGAGGGAGTGCAGGCTGATTGGCTGCCATGTGCCTGCTGACTGATGTAAGAGGTCAAAGTTTAGCCCAATGATGATGCA
This sequence comes from Hyperolius riggenbachi, assembly GCF_040937935.1. Taxonomy (NCBI): domain Eukaryota; kingdom Metazoa; phylum Chordata; class Amphibia; order Anura; family Hyperoliidae; genus Hyperolius; species Hyperolius riggenbachi. Next base: position 69,679,762 of record NC_090655.1, read on the forward strand.
TGGGGCGGGTGAAATAGCACCATGTGCTCAGGGCCGGCACGAATACCTGATCTTCACCGATTAGTGCTACCTGGCAAACTATTCAGGCCATTTCTAGTGTTTGAGTGGAATGGTGATTAGCGGCAATAGATGGAATTTACGGGCACCCAACATTCCATCCATTGCCACTAAGCACCGTTTAAGTTAAACTTTAGGCGCAACGTGGGTGGTTTTTTTTGGGCACCACGGGATCAGGGGGTATTAAGGTTAGGAATCGGTAGGAGGGTTCTGTGCAAGAGTAGGGTTAGGTCATAGTAAAATAAAAAAAATAAATCAATAAACACAGAAGCCTAACTTTTGGGCCAAAAAAGTGGCCCAAAAGTGGGGGTCTTAGCCTCTATTTGGGTCACGACTCATTGAGTAACCCCCACTATATGCACAGTGGTGCATCATCTGAGGGAGACCACACTGACATTTCCATGTGAGGTCCCAGCTAACCTAATCTCGAGTTGTAGCCTTGGAAGGCATACAGGGACAGTGTCTTGAGTGGTGAGAATCCTTGCATTCCTATATCAAGTTTTAGATACATAGCTTTGTGGCTCTGCATTCTTTACTTTTTCTTTATGGCAGCTTAAACTTTGCAACAGGAGTTCTTTGCATGTCCATCTCCATTGTAGGCCTGTGTTTTGGCTTATTGCAATCTGCTGAATTTCATGCTTTTTTTTAATATATGGCTGTGAGTGGTGTTGTGGCTTTTGCCACCCCCACCTTATATTCAGGCCAAACATTTTTCCAATTTTAGAAAGGTAAAAGTTAGGGGTTGGCTTATACTAGAGCACACATGCTAATTTACGTTCGGAAGAAAGCGGATTGGGGGGGGGGGGGGGGGGGGGGAGATGTGTTCCGTCCATTCTGCATCCCCTTTTCGCAAATACACCTGGTCTGTGTCTGCAGTGTTGCTACATCGGCATGTACACATCGCCGCTCACCTGCTGCCTTCAACGCTCGTCCCTTCAGCAGCCTGGGGGCCAGCAGAAGCATGGCTCTCCATAGGCTGCAACAGGCCAAGTCTCCCTAGCAACAGGGAACCAATTTCAACAGCAACAGGGAACCAAATCCAACATGAACCAATTGAGAATAACTGTTGCTGAGAATTCCCATTGGTCTGCTGCAGCTCAATGGTGAATCCCTGACCACCAGGCTGTTCAGAATGGAATAAGCAGCAGCGGTGGGACACAAGAGTATTACATTACGGCAGTGTAGATGTGATGAAACCGGGCGACACGGATGCAACAACTAACCTAGTGAGAACAGACAATTGTCCATTCTCATAGGCTTGCATTGAACACGATTTCGCGTCCAGTCTGGGAAAAGTGTCAAACCCGGACTCTGACATTTTCGATCCGTGCCACACAGATCTGTGTGCAATCCGTGTTCTTGCACAAGTGGAAGTGGGTCCTATTCTTAACATAGGATCCGTATCATGCTTTTCTGCAAAGCTTAACCACTTAAACCCACAGGGTTGTTTATTTTTTGCATCTGCGCAACTTTCACCTCCCATTCATTTGCCAATAACTATCACTACTCATCACAATGCATTGATCTAGATCTTTTTTTTCCCCACCAATTAGGCTTTCTTTGGGTGATTTATTCTAAATCCATTTTAACAGGAATATTAAGAAATGAAAAAAAATCATTTCTGTTTTCGGCCATTATAGTTTGAAATTAATTCATGCAACCGTAATTAAAACCCATGTATTTTATTTGCCCCGCTTATTACACCATTTAAATTATGTCCCTATCACAATGTATGGCGCCGATATTTTATTTGGAAATAAAAGGTGCATTTTTTTCAATTTGTGTCCATCACTATTTACAAGCCCATAATTTAAAAAATGATATTAATATACTCCTTTGACATGTATATTTAAAAAGTTCAGACCCTTAGGTAACTTTTTAATTGTACTTTTTTTATTTAAAATGTTATTTGGGTAATTTTTGGTGTGGGAGGTAAACAGCTAATTTTAACCTTCCTGGCGGTAAGCCCGAACTGAGTTCGGGCTATGCCGCCGGAAGGCACCGCTCAGGCCCCGCTGGGCCGATTTGCATAATTTTTTTTTTTGCTGCACGCAGCTAGCACTTTGCTAGCTGCGTGCAGTGCCCGATCGCCGCCGCTACCCGCCGATCCGCCGCAATTCCTCTCGCCGCGGCCGCCCCCCCCCCCCCCCAGACCCCGTGCGCTGCCTGGCCAATCAGTGCCAGGCAGCGCTATGGGGCAGATCGGAGTCCCCTCTGACGTCACGACGTCGATGACGTCGGTGACGTCATCCCGCCCGTCGCCATGGCGACGGGGGAAGCCCTCCAGGAGATCCCGTTCTTTGAACGGGATCTCCGGATCTCCGATCGCCGGCGGCGATCGGAGGGGCTGGGGGGATGCCGCTGAGCAGCGGCTATCATGTAGCGAGACTTTGTCTCGCTACATGAAAAAAAAAAAAAAAAAAAAATTTAAAAAAAAGATTTGCTGCCCCCTGGCGATTTTTTTGCAAACCGCCAGGAGGGTTAAATGTAAAAAAAATGTATTCATTAAATAAAAAATGTATGTGGGTGTAGTTTTACTATTTGGCCACAAGATGGCCACAAAAAGTCCTGGAAGCATACGATTACGCTTTCAGGAAGCATTAGGACGGGAAACTAACTCAGAAAAAACGCAGGCTCTGATAAGAGGCTGTCGGTTTTTCTGTGGGGGGGCTTCGATCAATGAATGGGATCTATGATCCCATTCTTTAATCGCTGGGCTAACAGCCGACGGCAGGAGCGCCCGCAGCCTATTTGGACGAGAATGTTCGTCCAGATAGGCTTAAGTGGTTAAAAACGTATCCGAAGTGTTAATTGGCCTTAACCCATTCAGGTTCCGTCGTTTTCACGCGAGAAATGTTCACTTCCCATTCATTAGCCTATAACTTTATCACTACTTATCACAATGCACTGATCTATATCTTGTTTTTTCCGCCACCAATTAGGCTTTCTTTGGGGGGTACATTTTGCTAAGAGCCACTTTACTGTAAATGCATTTTAACAGGAAGAAGAAGAAAAAAAATGGAAAAATTCATTATTTCTCAGTTTTCAGCCATTATAGTTTTAAAATAATACATGCCTCCATAATTAAAACTCACGTATTGTATATGCCCATATGTCCCGGTTATTACACCGTTAAAATTATGTCCCTATCACAATGTATGGGAACAATATTTTATTTGGAAATAAAGGTGCATTTTTTCCATTTTGCATCTATCACTATTTACAAGTTTAAAATAAAAAAAATATAGAAATATTTCATCTTTACATTGATATTTAAAAAGTTTAGACCCTTAGGTAAATATTTACATGGTTTTTTTTTATTGTAATGGTTTTTTTTTTTTTATACTAAAAATTTTATTAGGGTACTTTTGGGAGGGAGGGAGGTAAACAATAGATATATAATGTAAATGTGTGTTAATTCTGTTTTTTTTTTTCAGGTGTAGTATTACTTTTTGGCCACAAGATGGCGGCCATGAGTTTGTTTACATGACGTCACTCTAAGCGTAGCACGCGCTTAGAGTGACTCATCGCAGAGGGAACGGCCAGAAAAAGCGCAGCTTCGAGAGAAGCTGTCGCTTTTTCAGCGGGGGAGAGGAATCAATGATCGGGCTCCGTAGCCCGATACATTGATTCCTTGGCTACCGAATCCGCGGCCGGGAGTGCGCGTGCACGATCGGACGTGGGGGCGCGCGGTAGCACGCATGGTACCTGGACGTAGAAACTACGTCCAGGAACCAAAATAGGTTAAGATGCACCTAGGTTTAGAGGAGTAAAAAAAAATAAAAAAAAAAAAATTATATTATATATTATATTATATTATATATTTATATATATATATATATATACACATATATATATACAGTGTTCTCCCTAGGCTCTTTTAGCCGGGTGCTCCACCCGGCTAGATTTGGTGACCACCCGGCTGTCATCGGCTCACCTCCTCACCACCTCCTATGCAGTAAGTAGAGTTGCACTGCATTTTCATCTCGCCCCACCCGGCTACTTTTTCCTGCCACCCGGCTACTATTTCATGCCACCCGGCTGGAAATAAATTCTGGGGAGAACACTGTATATATATATATATATATATACACATATATATATATATATATATATATATATATATATATATATATATATATATATATATATATATATACACATATATATATATATATATATATATATATATATACATATACATATACATATACATATACATATACATATATATATATATATATATATATATATATATATATATATATATATATATATATATATATACATATACATACATACATATATAGCAAGGGAAAACACCAGGGACAGTACAAGGAGTCCCCAACATCGCTGCAGGTCGGCAGTTCATATCAGCAGGTGATCGCAAGTTGACAGGGTGAGCTTCAAATTGAATCCAAATAGCTTCCTACTCAAAATCACTTGTATTCAAAATGTTAGAGCACCTGAGAGGGCAGATGGAGGGTTAACTTACCCATGCTGCCACCTGCTTTAATTGCATTCTTCCAACCCGGAAGGTGGAGTGGTGGTAGTGACGCCAACAAGACTTGTGATGCAATTGAAGCACATTAATGCAGACAGCAGCATGGGTAAGTTACCCCCTTACCTCCCCCCCTCGGGTGCTTCAATTCAAGTTTTGAATCCAAGTGATTTCAAGTAGGAAGCTACTCGAAATCAATTTTGATTCAGTTGGTCAGGGACTCCCTGTATTTGGACTATAAGACACAGGGACTTTCTCCCCACTTTTGGCAGGCGACCACACTGCTGCTCATTGAGTCACCTCCGGTGCAGCAGTAGCCACTTGTAAGGATCTCGGCTCACCTGCATGGTTGCTGGAATGTCAGAGATTTTCTGAAGAAAAAGAAAACTAGTGTTTCCAGTACGGGGTGCGAAAGAACACTATTTTATAGATTAAGCAGCACACATGGAACACATTTAACAGGTCAGGCGTTTATTAATAAAAGGTTTTAGGTTTCATAAGCTGGAGACACAGGAACCACAAGTCACTTGTTAGTGTGGAGGCTCAACATGCACCAGCTTGTAGCAAGCGCCGCACTCTGGACAACGGTTTGTTTGTCCCTCGTGGATCCAGAACCAGATGACTGCAGTATTGTCTTCTTCACCTGCAACAAAACATTCCAAGTAGGTTTATTAAAATTACAAATGAAAAAAGAAAAAAAAAAAAAAAGAAAAGTTTCTATTTTACAACAGTACAATGGCCATCGCTAATAACCTATGTCTGTATGTGAGTATCTCACTTTTCTATTTACGGTTTCCATATAATTTACAGAACAGTGTACAGGAGTTGCCTCCGCAACAAGCTACACGAAAATGGGAGGGGCAAGGAAATTAAAATGGATTACTTTATCCACCTCTCTGCAGTCCACTGACAAGATCTCCCTTCAGTCGGGGGCACCACTAGCTACTAAAATACTAAGGTTACCTTTGGCTACCTAAAACTAAGGGACAGTGAAGTCTAGGGTGCCAGGACATCTGTGCCTATAGGCTCCAGTGATGTACGTCCAGGCGTGATGGTTGTGGATATGGAGGTCAGTCAGATAAAAGCCACATTTCTTGGACAAATTACTAGCCAGGATGACATACGCTCTCACTTTTGTGTAATTAGCCCTCAGGCTCCGAGGGATGTTACCCCCAACATTACTTACACACACAACCGACGATTCTATATTTATTGACAGAAGGTACAATATGAGGGTGCTCCTTTGTTCCTTTCTTGGCTTTTTTTGGTAGCATGGTGTACGGATCCTGCAAAACACAAAGCAAATCCAAGTAATTTATGGTTATCTGATTCGCATACTATTCAGATATAAATGGTGTACAAAAAAAAAAAAAAAAAAAAAAAAAAAGGACTATGGTTTTAAGAAGCTATGCAAAAGAGAAAACATGGCATTCAGGTTAAGCTGTGTAACTAGAAAAATACCAGCACACCAATTTTGCTTAGTGAATATATATATTGACAAAAGAAAAAATACAAAAAATACATACAGCATTAGCAGAAAAAGTTGAAGCACACAGCATAGCAGTTAAACTGGAATGACTGAAACCTTATGCAATCCAGTGAGAGCACAAAACAGACGCAGGAAACATATGTACAAAGTTTAGGTTGCTAGACAAGTAGCAGCAAGTGATGTATATAATATAGTATTTGAACAAATGGCTAACAATCCAAAATGTACACACAGTAACTGCACAGAAAATCACCCTGCATAGTTTACAATGAGAAAAAAGCATCAGAGTTCAAAAAGAGCAAGTAGAGCTACAGGGATGCAGGGGATGCCAAAAAACAAAAAGTGCTCAGAGATCCATTTACCCTGACAGCGCTGTTTCGGAGTGAATACTCCTTCCTCAGAGGGTAGCCAGGTACTGCTGCAGCCAGTACCTGGCTACCCTCTGAGGAAGGAGTATTCACTCCGAAACAGCGCTGTCAGGGTAAATGGATCTCTGAGCACTTTTTGTTTTTTGGCATCCCCTGCATCCCTGTAGCTCTACTTGCTCTTTTTGAACTCTGATGCTTTTTTCTCATTGTAAACTATGCAGGGTGATTTTCTGTGCAGTTACTGTGTGTACATTTTGGATTGTTAGCCATTTGTTCAAATACTATATTATATACATCACTTGCTGCTACTTGTCTAGCAACCTAAACTTTGTACATATGTTTCCTGCATCTGTTTTGTGCTCTCACTGGATTGCATAAGGTTTCAGTCATTCCAGTTTAACTGCTATGCTGTGTGCTTCAACTTTTTCTGCTAATGCTGTATGTATTTTTTGTATTTTTTCTTTTGTCAATATATATATTCACTAAGCAAAATTGGTGTGCTGGTATTTTTCTAGTTACATTGTTATTTAGGACCTCCCCACGGGTCTGTCTTACTGTACCAAGCACCCAGCAGATCTGCTTCATACTATGCTCAGGGTGTGCAAACCTCTTATTTAATATTGATTCAGGTTAAGCTGGCCATACAGATTTCCACTCAATGTTCCAAAACAGTATCGATTCAGAAGGAATCGATTCCTACTAAACACTATACATCAATTTCTAATAGATTCCAACAGGGAATGTACTAAAAATCAGACTGCAGCGTTGCACTCTTCCATGCAGTGCAAAGCTGTAGGCCATCGATCTGCCAATACCCTTGCCACACCCCTGAGGGTTTTAAATTTTCCATCTTGTCCAATACTTTGATTTTTTTTAAACAAAAAAAAACAAAAAAACTGATGCAACATTTTGGGGAATTGATTCCAAGCAGATGAATCTGCAAGGAATTGAATGAGAAAACCTTTATATTAATTGGAAATATACAAAGATCAAGACCTAAGGCTCTATTACGTGATCTGCTAAAGTAGAAGACACTATGGATTCATGTTATCTGTTCGCAAACAACCTATACATTACTGGACACTACTGTCCTTTGCACAGAACTAGCATGCTTTTTTTTTTACCTCCTTAAAGAGAAACCATAACCAAGAATTGAACTTTATCCCAATCAGTAGCTGATACCCCCTTTCCCATGAGAAATCTTTTCCTTATCACAAACTTATCATCAGGGGGCTCTGTATGGCTTCTTTTGTGGTGAAACCCCACCCACTGTGTGATGTCAGGAGCGTGGTTCTGACATCACACTATGGGAGCCTTGTTGCATTGTGGGAAATAAAAGCAGTTTCCGACTGCCAAAAAGGCAAGCATACATAAGTATTGTAAAAATGAAGCACTTTTTTAAATTACATCTTCACTGGAGTTGCTCTTTAAAGAGAATCTGTATTGTTAAAATCGCACAAAAGTAAACATACTAGTGCGTTAGGGGACATCTCCTATTACCCTCTGTCACAATTTCGCCGCTCCCCGCCGCATTAAAAGTGGTTAAAAACTGTTTTAAAAAGTTTATAAACAAACAAAATGGCCACCAAAACAGGAAGTAGGTTGATGTACAATATGTCCACACATAGAAAATACATCCATACACAAGCAGGCTGTATACACCCTTCCTTTTGAATCTCAAGAGATCATTTGTGTGTTTCTTTCCCCCTGCATCTCTCATGCACTGAAGTTTCAGGCTGGTCTTTTCTTCCTGCAAACAGCTTTGCCCTTGTCTGTAATTCCTCACTATGTGAAAGCCCAGCCAGCTCAGAGGACAATTTATCCAGCTTGTAAAAGATAAGAGAGAAGAGAGAAGCTGCTCTAATCTAAATAACACACAGGCAGTGTGCATAGAGGGGCCTGGAAGGGGGAGTTCATAGCAGAACCACAACACTGAAGAACTTGGCAGCCTTCCAGACACAGGCCTGACAAGTCTGACAAGAGAGAGATAAGTTGATTTATTACAGAGACAGTGATAGTATAAAGTGCTGCAGTAAGCCAGAACACATTAGAATAGCTTTTGGAACTTGTAGGATGATAAAAAACAGGATGCAATTTTTGTTACGGAGTCTCTTTAAAGGACGACTCCAGCAAAAAATGTAAGTAGTTAAAATTTGACAACCTACAGGTTTTGGTCTAGTCCATCTCCTTATGGGGGATTCTCTGTTTTCTTTGTTTCAGAAACATTTCATGAATGGCAGTTTAACTGCCAAAACAGTAAGATACCAGCCAGCCCCCCCACTCACTTTGGCAGACTTCACAACTACCGTTCTCAAGAAACTCTTTCGAAAATAAAGTATATCCTAAGAATCCTCCATGAGTTAGTCCAAAACCGGCCAGTTCTGTCCGGTTTCTATCCTTTTCGCTGGAAAGGATCTTTAAACTTCTCTTAAAATCTGTCCAAAATAAGACTTCTAATCTGAAATTAAGGTTTTCATGCATAGCGCACACAGCATAGCCCAGCCTTTCTCAACCTTTCTACCCTGGAGGAACCCAGCAAATAGCTTTTGGATCTCAAGGAAACCCTGCAAACTATTTTTTGATCTCGAGGAACCCCTGCAGTTATTTTGCAGGTGGCATGGTCTTTAAAAGTATGTGTGGCTGTTTATTTCACTACTCCCTATTACACTGCCACTCATTATACTGCCTCCTAAGCCCCTAATTTAGTGCTTCTTGTTACAGTACCACCTATTAAAGTGAGCTCCATTATATACATCCCCACGATGTGGGAAAATGCCAAGGAACCCCTGCAGAGTACTCAAGGAACCCTGGTTGAGAAAGCCTGGCATAGCCCCTTGCAGCAATTTCACATATTGCAACTATTTACAGTTACTGAGTACTTCAGCATATCTTTTCAGGAAATAAATGGGCTTAGATATCATAAACATAAGGTCCATGTTATAAAGTTAAAGGGATATTGTAATTTCTATGGAAAGATCATCAGGCACCCCACCATATCCATAAAGTAGTAAACATTTCCTGTTCCACCACCCAGAGGCAATGCACAGCCCACTGAGGCCAGGACAGCCTAGATGCATCTAGTGGGTGCTCTGCTCATACATGCAGTACAATGTAATAGAATTCACTCATGCAGCCAGACTTATGCACATTATAGCTACGTGCCTAGATCCAGCCCTTAGAAGCATACCGACTCCTCCCACAGGAGGTACATGCAGAAGATAGCATCTGTGACTTCTGTAAACCCTTTGAAGCATAGCAGTCCAATCGACATCCCCCCCGCCCCCACTGGCAGTCCAATCGACATCCCCCCCGCCCCCACTGACCAAAAGCTTTCTGTTTTGCTCTGCTAATGTGTGCAATAAAATTAGTGCAGTCCTTAGCTGCCTGAAATTTCTGTGGTCCGTCCGACAGGCCTAGGGAGCAGGAAGTAGGATAATTAAAGGCCTCTGCTAAACTTTTAAATGTAAAAAGAAGAGGTAACTTTTTCTTATTCATGAGCAACATTGCTGGCATGCATATTAAATGTGCTATTGATATACCTTGGATGCGAAAAATGGTGCATGCATATTAAATGTGCTATTGATATACCTTGGATGCGAAAAATGGTATTTGGTTCACTTTAAAGAGACATCGAAACATACTAAAGTGGGCAAGCATCAAAAAAAAAAAAAAAAAAAAAATCAACAAAAATGTGGGGTAAGACCACCAGGGTCAATTATAAATTAAATAATCAAGCCTTGCTAATAGCACAGAGTGTGCAGAATGGTGGAAAACAAACTACAAACAAAATAAAAGACAACCAAGAACCGCACCAAACTGATAAGGGGCAAAATATAAGTCACATCTTTATTTGAAAAGTTACATAAAAAACACTTCAAAATCAAACATGTCTGGAGGTAAAGCACATATATCAATATTATATCAGTGCCCTGTTAAGACTGTTATTTGATAGAATATTGATATATGTGCCCTACCTACAGACATGTTTGATAAAGTGTTTTTATGTAACTTTTCAAATAAAGATGTGATTTATATTTTGGCCTTATCCGTTTGGTGCGGTTCTTGGTGGTTTTTTCTTGTATTGTTTGTCACTTTAAAGAGATTCTGAAGCTTTAAAAAAATACCTCTATTTCAGAATCCTTCAGCAGTATGAGCCAACAAGATCTTTATTCCCCCCCCCCCCCCCCCCGCCGAATCCCGGGGCAAAATTGTACGACTTTGAATGGACTGTAGGCAGAGCTACAGGGCAAAGCTGCCTCCTCTAAGAGTACTGGAGGATTTTGCCTCCGGGTTTTCAGGGGGTGGGGTGTTTAGGAGGAAAGACCTCGTACGGCTGCGGGAATACTGCAAATCACCTTTTCTCATACTGCTGAAGAGGGATTCTGAAATAAAAAGTCTTTAACGCTTCAGACTCTTTAAAGGGAATGGCCAAGCAAAATAAAAAAAATGAGTTTCACTTACCTGGGGCTTCTTACAAGCCCCATGCAGCCATCCTGTGCCCTCGTAGTCACTCACTGCTGCTCCAGTCCCCCCGCTGGCAGCTTGCTGACCTCGGAGGTCGGCGGGACGCATTGCGTACATTTTACGCATTCCCGCTAGTGCAGGAACATTAAACACATACATTTTTACGCGTTACTGGTTCAATGCGTAAAAATTTACGCATTGAACCAGTAACGCGTAAAAATGTATGTGTTAATGTTCCTGCACTAACGGGAATGCGTAAAAATGTACGCAATGCGTCCCGCCGACCTCCAAGGTCGGCAAGCCTGCCAGCGGGGGACTGAAGCAGCAGTGAGTGACTACGGGGGCACAGGATGGCTGCATGGGGGCTGGGTAGAAGCCCCAGGTAAGTGAAACTCTATTTTGCTTGGACCTTCCCTTTAAGCACCAGGGGCGTAGCAATAGGGGTTGCAGAGGTTGTGGCCGCATCGGGGACATTGGGCCAGAGGGACCCCGAGGGGCCTTTCCTCAACTGCAGTATTAGCTCTTTATTGGTCCTGTGCTCATTATAATCACTTATATAGATACTTTGAATAGTGATAATCATTAAACTGTTCCCCAACTGCCGTGTGGAAAGGGACGCAGCCTCACTGATGACTCTGCCCGGCAAGGACCCCTGTAGCGAAGCTGGCAATGAAACGGACACCTATTGTTGTCAGTTTCTATGGCTACCAGACTTCGCTATTTGAAGTGCACAGTGTAGCGGCGGCTCTAATCATACCGCCGCCACTACACTGCGCACTTCAAATAGCAAAGTCTGGTAGCCATAGAAACGAACAATAGGTGTCCGTTTCATTGCCAGCTTCGCTACAGGGGGTCCTTGCCGGGCAGCGTCATCAGCTGCATCCCTCTCCACACGGCAGTTGCGTCCCACCAAAGAGGGAGGTTGCAGTCCACTCTGTGCAGCAGATAAATTGCTGCTCTTTACAGCAGATGGGGGATCTGTGTAACTGCACGATTTGTGCGGTTGAAAGTTGGAACAATCCTACCAGCGCAGCACAGAGGGGTAAAACTGTAATGGCAAATAAATCAGCAGGGACAGATGCCTCCTACAACTAAATGGATTAGCCTGAGTCGCGTCAGTAAGGTGAATCTGCCGACGTGACTCTAAAAGTATACAAGGATGATGTCAGTGTAAAAAAAAAAAAAAAAATCATCTGCCTCATTACATGTTGCGTACTATGCTCTACATACAGCTATAAATATTACAGTGACAACAAATAATTTAGCCATAGTGCCCCTTTAACTGTACAGAGCCTCAATAATCCAACATGCATACATACTCTTTCGGATTGGTTAATCCTCAGTGCATGGCATGGATTAATGTGGAGCAGATAAACCTTACACTGGGATCCATGGAGAGGGCCCCATATGAATTTCGCTGGGGAGGGGTCTCCTGTGGGTTATTGCTGTACCCCAGCTCAAACTAACAATATTTCAGTCAGAAACACTGTCACCGGTGTGCTCCTCCTGACAGGAAGGCAGCATGCTGTCTCCCTTTTGTTGCTTACAATGATGGACAGTGGAAGCTCTGGAGGGCCACATAAAATGGCAAGGAGGGCCTCATTCTGCTTGTGGGCCTTGTGCTTGACAACTGTGCCGTATGCAAAATGCTTCCCACCACAGCTCTCACCATTTACTAAACCTCCGTTAAGAGGCGGTTAATTGTATGCATTTTAATGTTATGGTGCTTAGATCTTTTTTAAAAACAATTAGAATACATGTTTTTAAGTTACCTCTCCTTTCTTCAAAGCCTGTATAACTTTCTTTTCCAGTCCGGTGGCCTGTTCCTCCTCACTGGACATTTCTACAAGATCAGAAACATTTAGTTAAAATAGTTTCAAGGTTAGTACTGTCTCTTGTTTTATTCTACACAGTAATGCTGGGGATACACGGTACGTTTCTGTACCGTGTATCGACCAGCTGATCCGGCCAGCTGATAATATTCAGCTGGCCCGATTAAGCCGCTCGACTCCCTCGCCCGCTCGATCCCCGCCGGCGGACAATGGCAGGGAATTGAGCGCTGATAAGGAAGGGACGAGCGACGATCGATCTGCGCGAGGGACGCGGCTGGGGTCGATCCGGCGGGAATATGCGGGTCGATCCGGCGGCCGATTAGCCGCCGGATCGACCCGTATATTCCCAGCATAATACACAAACACGAAAGGCCCAGGTCATGCACAGTTTTTATGCTTTAACGATGCGGCAGAGTTGTGGTGTCAACAATGTGACAACACATTCATTGCAGCATACAAGGCAATGGTGTATGCATTACCAGAACATTGAGAAAGGCACAGAATCTACCCAGCAATGAATACACTGGGGCAGTGAATTCAGCGCAAACCATTCTTAAAGGAGGACTGTAACCTAGTACTAGGTATTTCCGATAGACATGCAGCTCGGGGGTACTTATCCGTTAGCCGGGCGCATCCGGCAGGTGGCGACAAACTACACCAGAGTTACATCTTTCCCTACTATCCATGTCGGCCTGGAGGGGGAATAGTAATTAGTGCCACCTGCCGGATGCGCCAGGCTAACAGATAAGTACCCAGCTCTGTACTGCACTAGCACGAATGTGGAGCTTTTAGTCTTCGGAAGTACTCGAAGTCCCAAAAATTCATCCGGCAGGAGGTTTGCACAGTGGCCCGGCAGTGGAACGCAGAGGATCAGGAAGACTAAGTGATCCAGAGCCTTTCCCTTCCGTAACTGTTTTTAGGAGGTAAACCGAGCTTAAGCCAAAGGAGCGTCCATCACTTTGGAAGAGACAGCAGTCCCTTCCCACGAGATCCAGCCTGCACAGAGCTCATATCAGCCAGCAGCACTAATGTTCTGCCCAGAATTTTTCTCCAGCCGAGTGGCATAAAAAAAGTAGCCGGGTGGGGCGCGACTGGGGGAATGCAGGGTTAATGCAACTTTTCTTAAAACATAGGAGGAAGAGAACAGCCGAGTGTATACCAAAATTGGTCGGGTTGTGCACCTGGCTAAAGAGCCTTGAAGAACACTGGGTATATCGACCATCCATAGCATTGCTTTGAACAGCGCAGTGCTGCAGTTAAATTGACTTAATACTAAAATGAGCCATTTGTGGTAGGAATCGATTCCAATCAGAGGAATCAATCATTTTGCCACAGCAGGTGGCACTATTAGTATCCCTGTGGTTAAAAGAGAAGTGGGCCCCTGCTATGTCTAAAAGAATCAGATGAGCAAGTATCAAGCAATATGTGGAAGGCAGAATCTATTTGCACATAGTAGGCCACCAGGAAGTGATGTGTGTGGTTCTCTAAACACTTTACAGATCTTGTAGCAAAGGTTAATTGTAAAGCCCTGTACACACACGACTGTCCTGAGCAGAGAATCTAGAATACAGGTGTCCCCAAGGTCAGTCAAGGTAGCTTAAGGCTAGGTCCACACTAGACACGGTTGCAGGACGGACACTGCAGTCCGGATCAGGGGAAGATCAGGGGAAGTACCACCAGACCACAAACTGATCTGTTTCATAAAAAATGCATCCGTTTTGCATCAGTTTCCGTTCAGTTTTTTACCCCCCCAAAAACGGACAGAAAAACGTCTATCATTAAGAAGGTAGTGGGAGGATTTTTTGGGCCAATAATAAAGTTCAGGCTATCCGTTTTCTCATCAGTTTTTTGGTGCTATTTTGCCTGTGGAGATGGAGATGCGGTTTCTCATTGCTTTTCACTACCCATCCGTGTATCCGTGGTCCGTAAAAATGCAGCAATTCCGGACCTCCGTTCAGGTTTTGGAAAACTGGTCCCTGCAAACAGACGGATCAGTTTTTTTTCTTGAGTGAGGACAGCTGCTATTTTTAACATTAGTATCCGGGACTCAGTTTTTCATCAGGGCTGAAAAACGCAGCCACGGATACGTTTCCGGACCTAGTGTGGACTAGCTCTAAAGGCCCATACACACGGGGTGCGGCCGTCGCCGCAACCACGTGGCACGCGCGTGTTGCAGTGACAGGTCGCCCGTGTGTATAACGCGCGCGCCCCGAACCGTCGCAGCTGTCGCCAGGCCGATTGACATGTTCAATCGCCGGCTACAGCTGTCGCCGCGACTTCGCCGGAACTGTCGCTAGTCCCGCGTGAGTACGTGGGCTAGCGACAGGAGACCTACGCAAGTGAATGGAGCATCCGGCCGGGGGATGCTCCATTCACAAACCGCTTCCGCCGCGTCTCTGCCTTTCTGGCGAGACGTGTGGACAGCTGTCGCCGACAGGGAGCTGTCGCTCCCTGGTCGCGTGCGTGCATGCTACGGGGGACAATTGTCCCCCGTGAGTATGTAGCTTAACCACTTGAGGACCGCCCCCCAGCCGATGGGCGGCGGCAAAGGACCGGTCCCAAACGACCGCAATACGCCCATCGGCCGGGGGGCGGCATCAGCGGCGGCTGTGCGGCGATCGCGTCCATCAATGACGCGATCGCCGCCGGCAATAGGCTCCGCCCACCCTACTCGGAAACCCGCCGGCCAATCAGCAGCGCCGGCGGGTTTCAAACCTCCGCGATCCGGCCAATCAGAGTGTATAATACACTTTGTTATGGTAACAAAGTGTATTATACTGGCTGCCTCCTCCGCTGATGGTCACTCGTCGTCGGCGACCATCAGAGGAGGACGGCAGCCATTAGCTAAGTGCTAAAAAAATCACACTTTGCCCCACACAGACCCCCCGATCGCCCACCCCAGCCCTCAGAACCCCCCCTGACCACCCCAGCACACCAGTATCTGCACCCCACCACCCACCTAAAAACCCATCAATCACTCCCTGTCACTATCTAGGGACGCTATCCTCTAGGTTAGGTCCCTAACTGCCCCCTAGGGTCCCCTGATCACCCCCCCTACCCTCAGATCCCCCCCAGACCCCCCTCCCAGACCACCCCCCTGTATGCTGTATACAGCTATATAGCTGCCTTACCCACTGATCACCTGTCTATCACCCATCTATCACCTGTCTATCACCCCTTGTCACCACCACCCATCAGCGCAGACCCTAAACTGTCCCTTGGGGGCACCTGATCACCCACCCAGACCCTCAGATTGCCCTCAGCCCCCCCCCCTGCTGATAACCTCCCAGTGCATTGTTTACATCTATTCTCCCCTGTAATCCCTCACTGATCTCCTATCGTCACCCCCTGTGTCTGCCACCCACCAGATCAGGACCCAGTCTGCCCCGTGCGGACACCTAGTCAACCCCCCCACACCCTCTGATCGCCCTCAGACCCCCCCCCCCCCTCCCCCCCCCCCCCCCCCAATCACCTTCCCAGTGCATTGTATTTGATTGTGCTGTAATTGCATTTGATTGTGCTGACATTCAATTTCATTGTGCTGACATTCAATTTGATTGTGCTGTAATTGTATTTGATTGTCCCGTGATTGTCCCGTGATTGGCTTTGATTGTCCCGTGATTGCCTTTGATTGTCCCGTGAATTGAGTGCCCTGTGATTGGCCTGCGATTGCCTTTGATTGTCCTGTGATTGTTGTCTGATTGCCTCTGATTCCCCACTCACACCCCCACCCCCCTGTCACTATCCTAGTGATCTAAAAACAGTGATCAGTGAAAACTGTCACTTTTTTAGTATCACTAGTGTTAGCAGTTAGGCCAGTTAGCTAGGCCCCTTTGTAAGTGTCAGTTAGTGCTCAGCCCACTGCACCACAGTCACTAATTAGCGGTCATCACTGTCGCTAATCAACATTGGTACTATATAGTATCTGTAAGTGATCATTACTGATCGCAGTCAGATCTATTAGGGGTCACTAGGATCCACAAAAAAAACGCAGTGTTTGCCCGATCAGGCCTGATCGTTCGCCCTGCACTTGCGTTCAGCCCGCCCCACCGCAGTGACAGAATTTTTTTTCTGATCACTGCAAAAAACACTGTACAATAGCTGTGGCACTGTAAACCTCAGTTTTGATTTATTTTTTTATCAAAACTCAGTGACCACAGCTTTCTACCTCTCAAATACTCCCTTTTGCTAGGTAGGTGCTCTTTTTTTCTGGGTAGTCTCAGAGGAATACCCCCTAAATTTAGCAGCCCACCATGGCAAGAAAGGGGTATTCCGATGATGAGGTTCTCAGGTACATGGCCCAGTCGGATGAGGACGATTGGGACGCCTCATTTGATGAATCTTCCGGGTCAGAGTTTGAACCTGAATTGAGCAGTGGCTCACTGACCGATAGTGATGATGAGGTTGAGGGTCCCGGCTAAAGCCAGGCGTACCACACCCCATGTTGTTGGACCGCAGGTGGCGCAGGATCAGCCTCAAGGGCAGCAGAGTGGTGTTCGTGCTGGTCTGAGATTTCATGGTGGGGCAGGCACCAGCAGCACAACATCTCCTGGACCTAGCACCAGTACTTCCGTAGACCCTGGTGAAGTGGCGAGCACCAGCATGGAAGTTGAAACTGGTTCGGTGGCACGTGCAGTAAGATCCCAGTCGCAGCCACCAAGAAGACGGGCCCGTACTACCCCTAATTTACCAGAGGTGCTGGCAAACCCAAATTGGCAATCCCCTGATTCCGCCGCACCCGTACTTCCCCCTTTCACCGCCCAGTCTGGAGTCCAGGTGGAGACAGATAATCTAGGATCGGCCCTAGACTTTTTCTATCTGTTCTTCACCCAGGATCTCTTGGACTTAATTGTGGCAGAGACCAACCGTAAGGCCACACAATATATAACCGCCAATCCGGAAAAGTTCCTTGCCCAGCCTTTTCGGTGGAAACCAGTCCAAGTTTCCGAAATGAAAATTTTTTTGGGCCTTCTCCTTCACACGGGACTAGTAAAGCAGAATGTGTTGCGGTCTTATTGGTCTACGACCCAGCACATCATGTTCCCCTGTACTCTGCTGCCATGTCCAGGACACGATTTGAGAACATCCTGCGCTTCCTGCACTTCAATGACAACGAAACCTGTCATCGAAGTGACCACCCTGATTTTGACCGGCTCCACAAAATTCGACCCCTCATAGACCACCTGTCATCCAGATTTGCAGATGCTTATACCCCTGACCAGGACATCTGCGTAGACGAGTCCCTCATACGCTTTACCGGGCGCCTTCGCATCAAACAGTACATCCCAAACAAGCGCGCCCGGTATGGGGTGAAACTGTATAAGCTCTGTGAAAGGGCCACAGGCTATACATCTTATTTTAGGTCTATGAGGGAAAAGACTCCAAATTGGAGCCGGTCGGATGCCCTGACTACCTGGGGAGCAGTGGAAAGGTTGTGTGGGACTTGGTGTCACCCTTGTTCCAGAAGGGGTACCATCTTTTTGTGGACAATTATTACACAAGTGTGGCCCTCTTTCAGCACTTAAAAATAGAAAAAATCCGATGCTGTGTGCACCGTGCGGCCTAGTCGCCGGGGCTTCCCCAACGGCTCATTACCACCAGACTTAAGCGGGGGCAGAGGGCCGCCTTGTGTGCTGACGACCTGCTCGCGGTGAAATGGAAGGACAAGAGGGAGGTTTACTTCCTGTCCACCATTCACGCAGACACGACAGTTGAAATTCAACGGCGAACTGAGGTCATTGAAAAACCCCTTGTCGTCCACGAGTATAATACTAACATGGGAGGGGTGGACTTCAATGACCAGAGGTTAGCGCCCTATTTAGTTTCCCGAAAAACAAGACGCTGGTATAAAAAAGTGTCTCTTTACCTCATTCAATTGGCAATTTACAACAGCTTTGTTCTCTACAGTAAGGCTGGGAGAACTGGATCGTTTATTCAATTTAATAAACAGATCATGATGGAACTCCTGTATCCAGGAGGTGCCGTGGCCCAACCCCAAGATGCAACTAGCCGGCTGCATGGAAGGCATTACGCCTATCCAATTCCGACTACCCCAGGTCAACGAATCCGAAGAAAACGCTGTCGTGTCTGCAGCAGGGCTGGAATAAGGCGTGACACCACCGTTTATTGTCCCACCTGTCCTGACCAGCCTGGCCTATGCCTAGGGGAGTGTTTTGAGAGGTACCACGAGCAGGTACACTATTAGAGAGTAGGGAACTCCACACACAGCGGTAGGCACACAAGGGTCTCTCAGTGCTATTTCACACTGCTGCGATGCGTTGGGGCAAAATGCCTAGCAAAAGTCACACTTTGCGGTCCCCCCCTACGCCGGAAGTGCTTGACTTAACGCTAGTGCATGCCTACGTTACTGCGTGGCTTCTGTGGCAATATCGATCGGCCCGGAAGTCATGTTAGTCTATGGCGACGCAGTCCATTACTAGGCCGAATGCTACTCTTGTGGTATTGTCTGAAGGTCTGTTTTGGACGATACGGTGCGGCGGGCTCGACCCACCGGATATGTCAATATGCAGTGTGAAACCAAACATCGGGTTTCCAGGGACCCTAATACACAGGGCTGCCAGAAACCTCTCCTTTCACTTGGGACAAATTGCGTAATGTATTTCGCCACAACTCTGTGCGATTTGCACTTCGCACATTGTTCCATGGGGGAGGAGAGGTTTGTCCTCGGGAGGTAAGTTAAAAAAAACAAAAAACAGGTAAGCAAAGAAGTTAATGTTTGGTTTGCAATGTTAAGTTTTTAAGTAAAAAAGTTCAAAGGTTATTAATGTTAATGAAGTAATTGCTTTGCTGCTTGCTTGTTTTTTGGGTTTTTTTGTATTTTTTTTTCTCTTTTTCCATCCAATAACCTTCCAGGTGGACCGAGCGAACGACTAACCAGCTGCAGTACTGATGGTGCATCCTGACAGAACATTGCGCGTCTGTCAGCTTACACACAAGTCGGTGCATGCAGCGCTGCAGGACGAGATTTCTCCTCCGCAGTCAAAAAGGCCGTCCTACTTACCGGTAGTAGTGTTTCGGCGAATCCTCCAGGACAGCCACCTGAGATTACCATTGAGCCCCTCCCCTGTGGAAACAATGCACATGTAATTAATCAGTCCTCTGACCCACCTCCTATATAGCCAGCCTCTTCCTCTACCTCCCTAGTTCATTACAAGAGAATCTGGCTCACCCTCTTTAGTTATACTATTCTATTTAATATACAGTATCAATTTTTTAGGGCTGGGTACTAAGGCAGCTGTCCTGGAGGATTCGCCGAAACACTACTACCGGTAAGTAGGACGGCCTTTCTCTCATCATCCTCCAGGACAGCCACCTGAGACCAGCGAGAAATCTTTACCTTAGGGTGGGATGACTGCTTGGAGTACTTTACGACCAAACGCCTGATCCTGGCTGGACAACAACTCCACACGGTAGTGTCTCACGAATGTAGAGTGTCCCGACCATGTAGCCGCCTTACATATCTGGTCCAGAGTTGCCCCGGATCTTTCCGCCCAGGATGCTGCCAGTGACCGCGTGGAGTGTGCTCTAATGCTTGGAGGTGTGTCAGTCTGTGAGCTGTTATAGGCTAGCTGTATCAGCTGTCGAATCCACCTGGCTATGGAATTTTTAGATGCCTGTAACCCCTTCCGGGTGCCAGAAAATAATACAAATAGATGGCTAGACCTTCTCCATTCCTGTGTCCTCTGCAAATATGTAATAATTGCCTGTCTTACGTCTAGGTTTGCTAGCCTTCTTTCCTTATCATTCTTGGGGTCTGTAGAAAAGGATGGTAAAATAACTTCCTGCAGTCTATGGAATTGTGTGGCTACCTTTGGCAAATATGTCGGGTCTGGTCGGAAAACTATTCTGTCAGGGTGAATTACCATATAGGGGTCCTTTATTGATAGTGACTGTATATCCCCTACCCTCCTTGCCGTCGTAATCGCCACCAAGAAGGCCACCTTTAATGTTAACAACCTAATAGGGATGGTCTGTGCTGGTTGGAACGTATCAGACATTAGGAAATCTAGGACCAATGCAAGGTCCCATGGGGGTGCCATCTTCACCGGCACAGGCTGTGATCTGGCCACCGACTTCAAGAAGTTCTTTATATGCAATTCAGCGGATAGCTGCCTGTCCAAGAACACTGATAAGGCCGATACCTGGACTCTGAGGGTGCTAACTGCCAACCCCATGTCCACCCCGTCTTGTAGAAATTCCAAAATAAATCTTGTTTCATTTGAACCAATGTTATTTTTCTCCTTCCAAGAACAAAAAACTTTCCATACCTTGGAATAAATCTTCCTAGTATTCTCTTTCCTGCATCTTAGTAGAGTATTAATTACTCTATCTGAAAACCCTAGCCCCTTTAAAGCTTGCCTTTCAGGATCCAGGCCGTGAGCTTCAGGAACGCCGGGTCCGGGTGCATCTGTCCATTCTGTATTAGTAGGTCCCTTCGGTCGCCTAAGTGCCAGGGCCCCTGTATTTTCAAGGTCTGCAGAAAGGGAAACCAGGCCCTCTTTGGCCACCAGGGTGCTATGAATATTACCTCCGACCGGGACTGCCTCAGTTTGCTGAGGACTCTCGGTATCAAATTGAATGGGGGAAAGGCATATAGAAGGCCTCTCGGCCATTCCAGTGTCAGGGCATCTAACCGGTCTGTTGAAGATGAAGGGTGTAGGGAAAAGAAATCCCTTGTCTTTGCATTTTGAGGTGTGGCAAAAAGATCTATGCTTGGTCTGCCCCACTCTGCTATGATGAGCTCGAAGACCTCCTGGTTCAGCTGCCATTCTGCTTCTATTAAGACTGATCTGCTGAGGGCATCCGCCCAGCGGTTCTGACTCCCTAAAATATGGGTTGCTGCTAGTGACTGTAGATTTTCCTCTGCCCATGTAAGGATCTGCATTGCTAGTTCTCTGAGAGCCTGTACCCTGGTGCCTCCCTGTTTCCTGATATAGGAGACTGTGACCATATTGTCGGAGAACAACAGTACCTCCCTGTTGCTTATGTGTGGCAGCAAAGACTGTAGAGCCAACCTGACCGCCATTAGTTCCCTGAAGTTCGATGATCTCTGGCTGAGTTGAGGGGACCATTGACCCTGTACCTGCTGATCCAGACAGTGGGCGCCCCAACCCCATGCACTGGCATCCGTGTATAGTTTCACTGGATTCCTTTGCATCCAGGGACGTCCCCTGGACAGGTGGTCTACATTCATCCACCACTGGAGGGAGAGCAGCACCTGCTGTGGGGGGTTCACTCGTCGATCTAAGGAAGACTTCCTTCTGTCCCAGACCATAAGAAACCAAGCCTGTAATTCCCGAGTGTGTGCTTGAGCCCACTCCACAGCCGGGATTACCGAGGTCATTAGGCCTAGTAGGGACATTGTCTGCCGCAGTGACACCGACGGGGCTAATGTATACTCGGCCACTGCCCCCATCAGTCTGCTGACCTTTGGTCGAGGAAGCAGAATCCGCTCCTGCCTCGAGTCCCAGATTAGCCCCAAAAATAGAGCTGTTTGGGATGGCTGAAAACAAGATTTCTCTCTGCTGACTAACCAGCCCAGACTCTCTAAGGTCTGGACGCAGAGCTGTAGGCTTTCCTTTAAGGATTGCTCGGTATTTGACAAAATTAAAAAATCGTCCAGATACGGAAGAACCCTTACATTCTGGAGATGCAAATGCGCGACCGCTTCCGCAACGACCTTCGTGAATATCCTCGGGGCTGAGGATATTCCGAATGGCAGGGCACGGTATTGGTAATGGCATACCGCATCCCCCATGACCACCGCAAACCTCAGAAACCTCTGAAATTGCGGATGGATCGGAAGGTGGAGGTACGCGTCCTCCAAATCCAGCGTGGCCATAAAAGCTTCTGGCCAAATTAAATTGCGGATTGATGCGACGCTTTCCATCCGAAATCTTTTCTCCAGAATGTAAGGGTTCAGGGGTTTCAGGTTGAGAATCATCCTGTATTTCCCTGACGGCTTCTGTATTACAAAAACTCTTGAATAAAACCCCCTGCCGAATTCCTGGATCGGAACCCTTTGAATCACTCTCTGTTGCAATAATTTTATCACAGAAGAGCGAATTGCTTCTGCTTTTCCTGGGTCCCTGGGGGTCCCCGTGATCACAAAATTCTTGGGGGGGGGCTCTCGGAATTCTATCCTGTACCCATTCCTTATTAAATCTAAAATAAACTCGTTTCCTGTTATACTCTGCCAGGCTTGAAAAAAATAAAGAAGCCTTCCCCCCACCTGTAGATCTATGTCATTTGTCTGATTTTGAGGTGGTTGGCTGAGGCTTATTGAACAGGAAGGTAGAAGACCTTCCCCTTCCTGTATTATAAGTCCACCTTTTGGATCCCTGCTGCTGCTGCTGACGCTGTCGGAACCCCTGACCACTAGCTTCTCTTCTGGGGACATAACGTCTCCCTTGAAAGGGCCTATTTGTTCCTCTTCTCCTTTTATCCGGGAATTTCTTAGTTTTATTGGAAGATCTCTCTAGAATACCATCTAGATCCTTCCCAAATAACAACTCTCCCTGAAACTCCATAGCACATAACCTGTGTTTGGATGAAACATCGCCCTCCCAGGCGTTTAACCACACCGCCCGTCTAGATGAATTTATCAGGGCCGCTGTTTTTGCAGCAGATCTTAATGACTCCGTAGCCCCATCTGCTAGGAAAGCTACTGTCTTTGACATAACTGGAAGGGAGTCTAAAATTTTCTCATGTGGTGTACCTGCAATAAGGTGCGCTTTTAATCCCCTCATCCACTTCTCCAGGTTGCGAGTAAGACAGATGGCTGCAATAGCTGGTTTAAATCCGAAGGATGCTGCCTGCCATGCTCTTTTAAGGAGGATCTCTGCCTTCCGATCCATAGGATCCTTTAGGCTGCCTGCATCTTCAAATGATAAATCTGTCGACTTAGAATATTGGGCTAATGATGCGTCCAACTTTGGGCACTTTGACCATAACTCCTGATCCTCTTGCTTAAAGGGGAACCTCCTTTTAAATGATCTAGGGATGAATAATCTCTTCTCAGGCTGCTTCCACTGAGAAGATATGACCCCTTTAATTGACTTGTGTACAGGAAAAGTCCTGCTATCAGTCTCCTCTAGTCCCCTGTATATATCATCTTGGACTGACGTAGTCGGGGTGGTCTCCTGAATATGCTCAGATTCATACACCGCCTTAAGGAGCTCTGATGTATCCTCTATACTGAATAGGTATCTAGGCATTCTAGCCGTAGCTCTCGCTGTATCGTCCGAATCCCTAGCCTCCCCTTCCTCCAGAGATTCCCCTGAAATATCTTCCCATGAATCATCTGGAGAGTCAGGTTCTACTGGAACAGATGGCAACATCCGCCTGGGCTGAGTCAGATCCTGCTGCCTGGAACCTGTATCCCCTGTCTGACCCTGCGGCTGTTCCCCCGGTAGAGGCTGGGTGCTCACCGCAACTGCCTGCGTGCCACTGTCTGCCGTCAATGTAGTCAGGGGGGTGGGTTGGGGCTGCACCTGTGCTGGGGGCTGGGTGGGAAACGCTGCTCTGAAGGCTGCAAAGGTGGTAGTCAGTTCCTTCTTCATAGACTTCATTAAGTCAATCATCACCACATTAGTGTCAGGGATAGTGTCCCCCCTATGTCTGCACTTGTCACATGATGATCGTGTGCAATTTGGTGGCATCACCTCCCCACACCTTGAGCACTTATTAGTCTTTTTAACATGTTTCTGTAAAACAAACAGAAAAGAAATAAGGCTGTTAGTACGCTCTGCAACCCTATGCAACTGTACAGAGTAGTGCGTATAGGGTGCAGAGTCACTTTCAGCTGTACCTGTGCCTGCTGGCTCTGTGTTTCTGCGGCTGGTACACTGCTGTTGTCCGCGGTGGAGGCATCTGTTTGCTCCATGTCCACACTGCAGCGTGTCGGCGTTCCACGTGTACTCCGCAACAAGGATATTGCCCATCGGCCCGTAGCCCCGCCTCCAGAGGTCAAAGAAGATCTTCCGGCTACTGGCCAATGACACCCGCGGTGGGCGGAGCTTACGCGACTGATCGCGTCCGCCCACATGACCGCAGGCTCCCACGTGACTTCCTTCCGGAAGACGGCGATGATATCTGGCGGCGGCCATGAGAGGGAACGCTTCAGGCTTCTCCCCAGCCATCCGCGCCGGCAGGTAGTGTACGCCATCCCCGTGCTTTCCACCGCCTGCCCGTTCGGCCGACTCAAGCCTGAACTGCCCTCCTATGGGGAAAGGAAAATCCTGCTCCATCTATAGGTGCTATCACACGCTCCCCTATAGCATAAAACAACAAACAGTGCACTGTCCACGGGTGAGTGGAAACAATGAAAGAACTAGGGAGGTAGAGGAAGAGGCTGGCTATATAGGAGGTGGGTCAGAGGACTGATTAATTAATTACATGTGCATTGTTTCCACAGGGGAGGGGCTCAATGGTAATCTCAGGTGGCTGTCCTGGAGGATGATGAGAGAAAGATACGTTTGCCGAGGCATATGGGCCGAGGAGTGGTGTTGGGGATTCATATGCTTTGGCAAACACTTTGTATCAAAAAAGAACTCTGGCAATGATTTGTTCATCCACATCGATCGGTGTGAATGGATAAATCAGGTTTGCCAGGGCATACGAGCTGGTGGGTTTGGATTTTTGGGGCGGCAGCTCCTATGTCCTGGCAGACGCCTTCCCCTCCTTTTTGTATTGTTTTGTCTTTTTTTCTTCTCTCTTTTTTTCTATCCAGACTGACCAATCAGCTGCAGCACTGATGGTGCATCCTGACAGAACATTGCGCGTCTGTCAGCTTACACACAAGTCGGTGCATGCAGCGCTGCAGGACGAAATTTCTCCTCCGCAGTCAAAAAGATACGTTTGCCGAGGCATATGGGCCGAGGAGTGGTGTTGGGGATTCATATGCTTTGGCAAACACTTTGTATCAAAAAAGAACTCTGGCAATGATTTGTTCATCCACATCGATCGGTGTGAATGGATAAATCAGGTTTGCCAGGGCATACGAGCTGGTGGGTTTGGATTTTTGGGGCGGCAGCTCCTATGTCCTGGCAGACGCCTTCCTCCTCTCTTTTTTTTTTTTTTTCAAATTTTTTGGCAGATATTTTTTCATCCACATTGATTGATTGTTTGACGTTCATTTTTCCTTTCAGCCCACAGTGCATTACCCTTATGCCCAATATAAGGAGTATAGCAGAAACTCCTAATACTGGCCATACATGTAATGATTGCAGAGACCCTAAAATGCCAGGACAGACCCCACGAATGATGCCATTTTGGAAAGAGGACACCCCAAAGTATTCCGTGAGGTGCATGGTGAGTTCATAGAATGTTTTATTTTTTGTCACAAGTTAGCAGAAATTGTGGTTTTTTGTTTTTTTTCACAAAATGTCATTTTCCGCTAACTTGTGACAAAAAATAAAATTTTCTATGAACTCACCATGGCCCTCATGGAATACCTTAGCGTGTATTCTTTCCAAAATGGGGTCATTTGTGGGGTTTGTTAACTGTCCTGGCAAGTGGGCGGGGTGCTAAATTTTGAGCACCCCTGTAAAGCCTAAAGGTACTCATTGGACTCTGGGCCCCTTAGCGCAGTTAGGGTGCAAAAAAGTGCCACACATGTGGTATTGCCGAACTCGGGAGAAGTAGTATAATGTGTTTTGGGGTGTATTTTTACACATACCCATGCTGGGTGGGAGAAATACCTCTGTAAATGACAATCTTTTGATTTTTTTACACACAATTGTCCATTTACAGAGTTATTTCTCCCACCCAGCATGGGTATGTGTAAAAATACACCCCAAAACACATTGTACTACTTCTCCCGAGTACGGCGATACCACATGTGTGGCACTTTTTTGCACCCTAACTGCGCTAAAGGGCCCAAAGTCCAATGAGTATCTTTAGGATTTCACAGGTCATTTTGCGGAATTTGATTTCCAGACTACTCCTTACGGTTTAGGGCCCCTAAAATGCCAGGGCAGTATAGGAACCCCACAAATGACCCCATTTTAGAAAGAAGACACCCCAAGGTATTCCGTTAGGAGTATGGTAAGTTCACAGAAGATTTTATTTTTTGTCAAAAGTTAGCGGAAAATTGATTTTTATTGTTTTTTTCATAAAGTGTCATTTTCCACTAACTTGTGACAAAAAATAAATTCTATGAACTCACCATACTCCTAACGGAATACCTTGGGGTGTCTTCTTTCTAAAATGGGGTCATTTGTGGGGTTCCTATACTGCCCTGGCATTTTAGGGGCCCTAAACCGTGAGGAGTAGTCTGGAAATCAAATTCCGCAAAATGACCTGTGAAATCCTAAAGGTACTCATTGGACTTTGGGCCCTTTAGCGCAGTTAGGGTGCAAAAAAGTGCCACACATGTGGTATTGCCGAACTCGGGAGAAGTAGTATAATGTGTTTTGGGGTGTATTTTTACACATACCCATGCTGGGTGGGAGAAATACCTCTGTAAATGACAATCTTTTGATTTTTTTACACACAATTGTCCATTTACAGAGTTATTTCTCCCACCCAGCATGGGTATGTGTAAAAATACACCCCAAAACACATTGTACTACTTCTCCCGAGTACGGCGATACCACATGTGTGGCACTTTTTTGCACCCTAACTGCGCTAAAGGGCCCAAAGTCCAATGAGTATCTTTAGGATTTCACAGGTCATTTTGCGGAATTTGATTTCCAGACTACTCCTTACGGTTTAGGGCCCCTAAAATGCCAGGGCAGTATAGGAACCCCACAAATGACCCCATTTTAGAAAGAAGACACCCCAAGGTATTCCGTTAGGAGTATGGTAAGTTCATAGAAGATTTTATTTTTTGTCAAAAGTTAGCGGAAAATTGATTTTTATTGTTTTTTTCCACAAAGTGTCATTTTCCACTAACTTGTGCCAAAAAATAAAATCTTCTATGAACTCACCATACTCCTAACGGAATACCTTGGGGTGTCTTCTTTCTAAAATGGGGTCATTTGTGGGGTTCCTATACTGCCCTGGCATTTTAGGGGCCCTAAACCGTGAGGAGTAGTCTGGAAATCAAATTCCGCAAAATGACCTGTGAAATCCTAAAGGTACTCATTGGACTTTGGGCCCTTTAGCGCAGTTAGGGTGCAAAAAAGTGCCACACATGTGGTATTGCCGTACTCGGGAGAAGTAGTATAATGTGTTTTGGGTTGTATTTTTACACATACCCATGCTGGGTGGGAGAAATACCTCTGTAAATGACAATCTTTAGATTTTTTTACACACAATTGTCCATTTACAGAGTTATTTCTCCCACCCAGCATGGGTATGTGTAAAAATACACCCCAAAACACATTGTACTACTTCTCCCGAGTACGGCGATACCACATGTGTGGCACTTTTTTGCACCCTAACTGCGCTAAAGGGCCCAAAGTCCAATGAGTATCTTTAGGATTTCACAGGTCATTTTGCGGAATTTGATTTCCAGACTACTCCTCACGGTTTAGGGCCCCTAAAATGCCAGGGCAGTATAGGAACCCCACAAATGACCCCATTTTAGAAAGAAGACACCCCAAGGTATTCCGTTAGGAGTATGGTAAGTTCATAGAAGATTTTATTTTTTGGCACAAGTTAGTGGAAAATGACACTTTGTGAAAAAAACAATAAAAATCAATTTTCCGCTAACTTTTGACAAAAAATAAAATCTTCTATGAACTCACCATACTCCTAACGGAATACCTTGGGGTGTCTTCTTTCTAAAATGGGGTCATTTGTGGGGTTCCTATACTGCCCTGGCATTTTAGGGGCCCTAAACCGTGAGGAGTAGTCTGGAAATCAAATTCCGCAAAATGACCTGTGAAATCCTAAAGGTACTCATTGGACTTTGGGCCCTTTAGCGCAGTTAGGGTGCAAAAAAGTGCCACACATGTGGTATCGCCGTACTCGGGAGAAGTAGTATAATGTGTTTTGGGGTGTATTTTTACACATACCTATGCTGGGTGGGAGAAATAACTCTGTAAATGGACAATTGTGTGTAAAAAAAGTGAAAACATTGTCATTTACAGAGATATTTCTCCCACCCAGCATGGGTATGTGTAAAAATACACCCCAAAACACATTATAGTACTTCTACTGAGTATGGCAATACCACGTGTGGCACTTTTTTGCAGCCTAACTGCGCTAAGGGGTCCAAAGTCCAATGAGCACCTTTAGGCTTTACAGGGGTGCTTACAATTTAGCACCCCCCAAAATGTCAGGACAGTAAACACACCCCACAAATGACCCCATTTTGGAAAGTAGACACTTCAAGGTATTCAGAGAGGAGCATAGTGAGTCCGTGGCAGATTTCATTTTTTTTTGTCGCAAGTTAGCAGAAATGGAAACTTTTTTTTTTTTTTTTTTTGTCACAAAGTGTCATTTTCCGCTTACTTGTGACAAAAAATAATATCTTCTATGAACTCACTATGCCTCTCAGTGAATACTTTGGGATGTCTTCTTTCCAAAATGGGGTCATTTGGGGGGTATTTATACTATCCTGGAATTCTAGCCCCTCATGAAACATGACAGGGGGTCAGAAAAGTCATAGATGCTTGAAAATGGGAAAATTCACTTTTTGCACCATAGTTTGTAAACGCTATAACTTTTACCCAAACCAATAAATATACACTGAATGTTTTTTTTTTTATCAAAAACATGTTTGTCCACATTTTTCGCGCTGCATGTATACAGAAATTTTACTTTATTTGAAAAATGTCAGCACAGAAAGTTAAAAAAATCATTTTTTTGCCAAAATTCATGTCTTTTTTGCTGAATATAATAAAAAGTAAAAATCGCAGGAGCAATCAAATCGCACCAAAAGAAAGCTTTATTAGTGACAAGAAAAGGAGCCAAAATTCATTTAGGTGGTAGGTTGTATGAGCGAGCAATAAACCGTGAAAGCTGCAGTGGTCTGAATGGAAAAAAAGTGGCCGGTCCTTAAGGGGC
Source organism: Hyperolius riggenbachi (assembly GCF_040937935.1). Taxonomy (NCBI): domain Eukaryota; kingdom Metazoa; phylum Chordata; class Amphibia; order Anura; family Hyperoliidae; genus Hyperolius; species Hyperolius riggenbachi. The sequence goes on from NC_090655.1 coordinate 69,709,450, forward strand.
GAAAAGACTGTGGTCCTGAAGTGGTTAAAGGTCCCCATGCATCAGACGATGTATAGGCAGATCGACCAAGGGAGATCTCTATCTGATCGAATCTAAACAGCAAGATCTGATTGACTGATTCCCGATCTATTTCAGAATGAAAAAACTAAAACATGAGCAGATCAAGAAATACAAAAAGGTATCAAATACCAAAGCCAGGGTTATTAGCATACACAAACTACAAAAAGTGCCCTTAATTGGAAGAACAACAACTCCCATATGCCATTAAACAATGTAGTAAACTTTATTGAACAAAAAACTGATACATTAAAAGAATTAAAAACTTAAAAAAAATTCTCCAATACACACAAATGTTAATCAATGCAGCTCCAGATCAAATGTATAAATATTGTTTGAATAAATATCAAGATCAAAGCTGGCAATTGGTAATGCAATGATGTGATCAAAAAATACTTAGTGTAGATCACTATATTAAATGCCTATAGAAAACAATGCAAACGTGCAAAACAAAGGTAAAGATTTATAAAATGCAAAATTATGCAAAATATGCAAAGGTGGAACAAAATCCTGTAGGGATAGAAGAAGCAGTAAAGTGTTGTACCGTGTTAGCCATGAGTAAAAGCAAGAAGATAGGGATAGAAAAAGACAGTGTCAAAAAGTCAGCTAGAGCTTAGATGCGATGCGCCAGTCGCACCACATCACATAATGCAACAAAATTATAAAAAGGGCTATATTAGCACGCATATAAAAAGTGCTAGGTGCTTATCAAGGAGTCAGCAGAGATGCAGGTCAATGGAGGAAGGGGGAACCTGTCCCACACATTAATTATAATCAGTGCACCTCCAGACCAAATGCATACGTAAGTAAATATCTAGATCAAAGCTAATGGATTGGTAATGCAATGTGGTAACAAAAAAAAATTCAAAAATACTAGGTGTATATCATACTATTAACTTATACATTTGGTCTGGAGGTGCATTGATTATAATCTGTGTGTATTGGAGAATTAACAAGTTTTTTTTAATGTATCAGTATTTGTTCAATAAAGTTTACCACATTGTTTAATGGCATATGAGAGCTGTAGTTCTTCCAATTAAGGGCGCTTTTTGTAGTTTATTATTCTATTGCAGAATGAAATCTCTTGGGAATCAGCCTTGACACCACTGTCCCCCTAATGTAAAATGTGCCCCTTGCAGTATACTTTACCTGTCTGTGTCCGCCACTGGCTCGGCACTCATTAACGTTCCCCACGTGGCTGACATAACATTGGCGTAAGTGGGGCGTCACGCGCACCCATGTATACACCGGCAACCACAAAGGGTGCATATGAATGTGGACAGAGGACTGACACCAACAGGTAAAGTATACTGCATAGGCCACATTTTACCAGGGCTGTGGAGCTGGTAAGAAAAAAATAAAATCAACCGCCTCAGACGCCTCCGGTTAGGATTCCACCGACTCAGACTCCTAATTTGCATATTACAATCTTGTTGATTGAAAGTATGTAACGTGAAATGCATCTCTTAACTGCCAACGCTTAGGAATTAAAAAAATAAAAATAAAAAAAAAAAGACTACCAAAGTGAGAGGGATATGGAGGCTGCCATATTTATTCCCCTTTAAACAATACCAGTTACCTGGATATCCGGCGGATCTTCTGCCTCTAATACTTTTAGTCATACACTAAAACTAGTCCTTGATAAGAGTACTTGAAGGTACAGACAGACAGGAACAAAGAACATCTCTCAGACCCTAGGCAATGTAACTGTGGGTACATGTAAGAATGATGTGCAGGTACTCTGCACGGGAATGAGGAGATTCTTCCTCTATTACACATTCTTCAGGTACAATCTAAACCAGGTTTATGGGTGATAGACGACAGCGCTGTTCAATGTGCACAACATTCTCAGTGGATTCTCTGCAGCTCTGTGGGGAGTGCATATGTAGAGTATAGTACTACTGTGTAACAAAGTAAACCTGAGACAGATGAAATTAAAGTTTTATACATACCTGGGGCTTCTTCCAGCCCCCTGAAAGGAGTCATCAGGGGAAATATGGTAAAATAAGTGGTACTTACCGGGGGCTTCCTCAAGCTCCCAGGACGTCCCTCGCCGCAGCCGTTCGCCGCAGGTCCGTCCCGGTGCCCGGCGATGACATCAGAGCGACCTCCAGGTCGCTCTGTACTGCGCCTGCACGAGCGGCACTGTGAATCACCGCCACGTGGGCCGGAGCGGACTGCGCAGGCCGCTTCAGCCCACGTGGCGGTGATTGACTACTGCGCCTGTGCAGTCCGCTTCGGTCCACGTGTCGGTGATTGACAGCTCCACTCGCGCAGGGGCAGTACAGAGCGAGGGACGTCCTGGGAGCTTGGAGCTGGAGGAAGCCCCCGGTAAGTACCACTTATTTTACCATATTTCCCCTAATGACTCCTTTAAAGGAATTATCGGGCAAAAAAATAAATAAATTATGAGTTTCACTTACCTGGGGCTTCTACCAGCCCCATGCAGCCATCCTGCGACCTCGTAGTCACTCACTGCTGCTCCAGTCCCCCCCCACCAGATAGTTTTGTTTTTGCCAACCTAGGGGTCTGCGGACCGCATTGCATACATTTTTACACATTCCCGCTGGTGAAGTAACATTAACACATACGTTTTTACGCGTTACTGGTTCAACGCGAAACAGTAACACATAAAAACGCGTGTTAATGTTTCTGCACCAGCGGGAATGCGTAAAAATGTATGCAATGTGGCCCGCCGACCCCTAGGCAAAAACAAAACTATACAATACAATAATACAATAACATTTCTATAGCGCTTTTCTCCCATAGGACTCAAAGCGCTTAGGCTCTCTCAGATTCAGTAATTCGTAGGATGAAGTATTCACACAACAAAAGTTATATTTCTGCAAATGCCAAACTGAACAGGTGGGTTTTCAGTCTGGATTTAAACACGTCCAGGGATGGAGCTGTCCTGATCTGTTGAGGTAAGGAGTTCCAAAACGTAGGGGCAGCATGACAGAAGGCTCTGGGACCAAAAGTTTCCAAGTGGACTCTGGGTATGACTAGATTATTAGAACCTGTTGATCTGAGAATGCGGGGATTGCTACGCAGCTGCAACATATCTTTCATGTATCCAGGGCCTAAATTATTCAGGGATTTAAATGTCAATGTCAACTAGGGGGGGGGGGGGACTGGAGAAGCAGTGAGTGACTACAAGGGCACAGGATAACTGCATGGGGCTGGTAGAAGCCCCAGGTAAGTGAAACTCATTTTTTGCCTGACAATTCCTTCAAGGCTAATCAGTCCCTCGCTTTCCTCTTCTGCCACCTGGATCTTCTGCTATGGGTCTAGGTACTTGAGCCAGTCAGGTGTAATGCACACACTCCGCCGCCGGGAGCATACTACACCTGCGCAGCACTATTGCACAGGGGCAGAATGCTCCTGGCTGTGGAAGCGGCACACGGCAGGACTGCGCTGACTAGCTGAATTACCGGGACTCATAGCAGAAGATCCAGGCAAATTAACCTCCTCAGTGGTAATCCCGAGTCAGGCTCGGGACGGAAATCCGCAGCTCAGAACAGTAATCCCGAGCCTGAGAGTTATTTGTAGGAACTGCTGCAGATCTCTCTGTGGTACATTTTTTTTTCTAGTTTTTAGGGTCTAAAACCTTGTGAAAAAATGTCACGTCTTTTAGACCCTAAATCTGTAAATAACTAACACCAGGGAGGTTAAAAAACAAAAATCCACTTACCTGGTGCTTCCTCCAGCCCCTGGCAGCTGTCCTGTGCCCTTGCAGCAGCTCCGTTGGCTTCCGGTCTCCGCTGCAGATGCCGACCTCCCCAGGTTGGCTTTCCGGGTCGGCTTCTGCGCACCACCGCACAGGACACGTGGTCGCCCTGACGACATCAGGACGGTACTGCGCAGGCGCAGAACTACTGCACCTGCACAGTACAGTCCTGATGACATCAGTGCGAACAAGTGACCCGCGTGGTGAAGCGCAGAAGCCGACCCGGAAAGCCAACCTGGGGAGGTCGGCATCTGCAGCGGAGACCAGGAGCCACCAGAGCTGCTGCGAGGGCTCAGGACGGCTGCCAGGGAATGGAGGAAGCACCAGGTAAATGGATTTTTGTTTTCTTTCATTTGCCTGGACGAATCCTTTAAAAGATACTTTAGTCCAAACAAAAAATAAAAACCGCGGGAGCAGGCATGTGTAGTGGGCTCTCCTCATACCCACCGCTTCCTCGTTACTGTATACCGACCCTCTGAAGCTACTTCCTGGTCGGGAGGATTGGTGAAGACTGCGAAGGTGCTGCCCAGAGACACACATCAATGATCGCGCACCCATGGCTGAGAGCACTCTGCACATGCGCACTTCAGTTGTGTGCATATGCACAGCACTCGCAGTCACACGATCAAGGTCATGCATCACCAGGCAGCGCCTGCGCAGTGTTCACCGACCAGGAAGTAGCTTCAGAAAGTCGGAACACAGTAAAGGAGGGCGATGGGGGGAGAACAGGTTATTATTTCGCATTTATATAGCGCCAACATGTTCCGCAGCGCTGTAGAGAATATAGTCTTCTCACTAACTGTCCCTCAGAGGAGCTCACAATCTAATCCCTACCAGAGTCCTATGTCTATGTATGTATCGTGTATGTATTGTAGTCTAGGGCCAATTTAGTTACCTGTAGGTTTGTGGGAGAAAACCAGAGTGCCAGGAGGAAACCCACACAGACACAGGGAGAACATACTCCTTGCAGATGTTGACCTGGCTGGGATGCAAACCAGGGACCCAGCGCTGCAAGGCAACAGCGCTAACCACTACACTGCCTTGCTTACCCCAGGTGGAGCAGAGTGCAAAATGAGAGCCTACTACACACGCCTGCTCCCCCATTTTTAATTTTCCTTTGTGCTAAGGTATCCTGGCAGTCTCTAAAGATTGCAGAGACAGTAAGCGACACAAACCTCCCAAACACAAAGCAGCAAGCCTTTCCACATTATGCAGAATGAAAACCCATTTTATTATAGCCACTGGGGACACTACTGACAGTAAAGCCACCAAAGACTATCTGGGTGCTTAGAGGTGCCCCAGGCCTGAGTGCAGCCAGTATCCCAGCTATGCACACAAGGTCACTGCGAGCAGTCCCCGGCAATGCACGTAGCTGTGTGTCACAGCTCAGCACGCACGCCCATTGGAGCAGCTGCTCTGGACGTGCCGAGGGGCGGGGCCTCCACAACAGCGCAGTGAGCGCACCACTACCCGGGAAGTCTTAGCGAGCAGAACATAGCAATAGAAAGTATATATAGAATGACTTGGCTTCTGCCGCTCATTGAGAGCAATGTAAATGGCGCCCTCCGCAGGGAATCCCGCCCTCCCCGGTACACAGTCCCCACACACAGCCCAGCGCTGCCCGCACTCACCCCCGAGGAAGCTCATGGACCTGCTGAGGCACACAGTCCGGGGTACAGCGGCGCGGGGAGCGACCCGCATCAGTAGCTGGCACATTCTCCACGCAGCCATGTCGCCTGTCAGTGCAGCAACCTACAGCAGTGTCTGACTCTGCACGGCTTCCAGGGGGCTGGCCTGGAACTACTGTAGTCACCGCCTACTTATCACTGCCGGTTATACCAAGTCCCTCCGGCGGAGGGGGGCAGTCTACTTATTACTTCCGGGCTATACCAATTCTCCAGCGGCGGGGCAAGTTTCGCCCTGTAGCAGGGGCTGCCTGGCTGGAGTCTAGGAGAAGTGAGACGCAATAGCTTTCACCCCCCAATTAATTTGAATATGTGCACTCGCTGCAGTTTTGGGGATGATATATAAGCAAATGCTGAGAACGGGCGATTGATGGGTACAGACTTCCGGTTCTGCGCAGTGTACTGCTCCAGCCGGGTGAGTTCTTCGCATGCGCAGATGTATCTGCAGTGCTCAATGCCAGGCTGAGGGCATCTTCATGTTAGTGCAGTACCAGATATATTGGTGCACTAATCATTAGCATTCAAGTGACAGCTGTAATGAGCAAAGTCTATAAGCAGATGTTTATTGTATCGGTACAATTTTTTTTAATCAGATGGGATCTCTCTAATGTGATCTTTTCTACTAAAGTGATTGGAAGGTAATTATTATTATTTATTGTATTTATAAAGCGCCAACATATTACGCTGCTGGACATTAGTTTAGGTTACAGACAATATTTAGGGGTGACAAACAGCAATATGACAATACAGGAATACAAGAAAACCAGATCACACAGCACAGTATGAGTACAAGGTAATGCTTAGTCAGTCACTGGAGGGGAGCATGGAGATTAGGCAAGTTAGGTTCACTCAAATGCATAGCATGGGTGCACAGTGATGGAGGTGCATGGTCAGGTAGGACACAAAAGGAGGAGGACCCTGCCCAAAGGCTTACAATCTATTCTAGAGGGAGAGGTAGGGACACGAGAGGTAGGGGACCAGAGTTCAGCTGTGGGTTTAGAGCAATTGTGAGGGGTGGTAGGCCAGAGTGATAAGGTGAGTTTTGAGGGCCTTCTTGAAGGTGTTGAAGGAGGGGGCTGCCCTAATGGGTGGAATTATCAATTGTTCCCATAAACAGGTCGATTAGGGTATTTTCTCTCTTCAGATACAATCGTAAAAAACAACTTTTTTGACATAATTGTCAGTTCCAATCAACTGAACAATTGTTTCACATCAATTTTCACCAAACGGTGCACTGTTTTCTATACTATTCTAACAAATATTGCATCGAAAGTTCTCATCTGATGAAAATATTGTACCATTAATGGGCACCCTTAGAGGACTTCTGAAGCCAGAAAATAAATGGAGTTGTACTTACCTGGGGCTTCTTCCAGCCTCTCAAAGTCATTTGGATCCCTTGTCGCAGCTCCGGTTTTCTCCTAGGTAGGTCCTGCTGGAAGGATCACTGACCTGTCTTGTGCACAGGCGTAGAATGTTCCCGATGACGCATGTGCCCACATGCGCAAGAGCATGTGCAGAAAATGCCAACCCATCGGGGGTCGGCAATCCTAAGAGCCTGCCGGCGGGACCCCGGAGAGGAGGGGAGCTGCAGCGAGGGACCCAAATGACTTCTAGGGGCTGGAATAAGCCCCAGGTAAGTAACACTACATTTATTTTCTGACCTCTGAAGTCTTTTAAGTGATCAAAGAGGGCTCTTTCACTACAAGCGATTCTGATTTTGATGCAATTTTGCAAGCCAATCCGATTTTTTGAGATTAATCCTGCATGCTGTTTTTTTCCTTCTTGTATTGCTAGCATCCAGTGAAAATCACAAATCAGAAATCATAATCACGATTTGTAATGTCAAGGAACCATAATGTTTAGCAATAGCAATATTTAGACCTAATCTGGAAGGTGCCTAGTTTTTCTCAGGAGTGAATCTTCCCATTAAATAGTTATGCAATTGCAATCACTGGCAGATGTCCACAAGACAACTTTTTTTTATTTATTTTTAAATCATACCTGAACTGTATATAAGAAAACATTCCCACACTAGATTCCTGCTCACATCTGCAGTGACAAAACGGCTAATTTCAGTCACCCTTCAGCAACTCATATCCAATGACGAGATGTGACCCAGAGGAAGGTTACATGCCCTTGAGAATCTGAGCTGAAACTCAGGTTTAGAAACACGTGCTCATGCTTGAAGAGGAAGGTGGCCCCAATCAGATTACTGACAAGACCTCATCGGTAATCTTTGGAGGGTCTGCAGGGGACTATGGGGAACCAAAGGACACTGTGGGAAGCCTCATTAGGATCCAGAGGCTTCCATCTTCTTAGGGTATTATGTGATTTGGCTCAACACCTGAACTGAGAGGTATATAGAGGTTGCCATATTTTTTTCCTTTTAAACAATACCGGTTGCCTGGCTGTCTTGCTGATCCTCTGCCTCTAAAGCTACGTACACACATGCGATAACCATCGGCTAAAACAGCCCATAACAACAGCTTCAGCTGTTGATCAATATCGCTCGGGTATTGAGCATTGTTGAAGATCCATCCTGTCGGATTCTTAACTGCCCCCAGTGCCCAAGCATGTCCAATCGCAATGCTATTTTCAATCCTCGCCAACCAATTGAAGCTGCTCCATCATCTGCTGATCGTCCCTCCACAGCAACAGAACACATCGCTAACCTCAAGGCTAAGGATGTGTCTGTACATCGTTGCACAAATTGTTGCCTGGATCCTCGATAGGCAACAATTCTCAGATGAGTGTACTTAGCTTAAAGGACAACTTAAAGGGACCCTGAGCATACCGTTAAAATGAAAATCTGCACTTACCTGGGGCTTCCTCCAGTTGACCGTAGCCTGCAAGGTCCGGGTTCAATCTTTCAAGAACTGTTCAGTCGCATGACTCTTGTGCGGTGGCTGGATAGTGTACTGGTTAAGGGCACTGCCTTTGACATGGGAGACCAGGGTTTCGAATCCTGGCTAGGGTCAGTACCTATTCAGTAGGGAGTTCAAGGCAAGACTTCCTAACACTGCAGGGTGGCCTCTTGAGCGTGTCCCACCAGTGTCTGCATCTCTTAAAGGGACTCCGAGCAGTGCAGAAACTATGGAAAGATGCACATCATTTTAAAGCTCTCTTTCTCCTCTTTCCAATGATATATAAACCACCACCCTACGTCTTTTAGTTTTCGCTATTTTCGCGATTGAAATTGCCGCGACCGCGATTTCGATCGCGAAAATAGAGAAAACTAAAAGGTGTAGGGCAACGATTTAGGTGTCGTCAGAAAGAGGAGAAAGAGAGCTTTAAAATGATATCCATCAAGCCATAGTTATATTGTTTTACACAGGACGACACTTTCCCCAGTGTCAGCAGCTCCATTCTGCTGAATGCAGCTGCTGACTTTGACAAAAAGTCGCCCTGTGTAATACAATATAACTATGGCTTGATGGATATCATTTTAAAGCTCTCTTTCTCCTCTTTCTGACGACACCTACATCGTCACCCTGCGCCTTTTAGTTTTCTCTATTTTCGCGATCGAAATTGCGGCCGCGGCAATTTCAATCGCGAAAATAGCGAAAACTAAAAGGCGTAGGGTGGCAGTTTATATATCATTGGAAAGAGGAGAAAGAGAGCTTTAAAATGATGTGCATCTTTCCATAGTTTCTGCACTGCTCGGAGTCCCTTTAAGGGCTTTCAGTCCAACAGGAGAAAAGCGCTATATAAATGTTCGGATTATTAATATTATGCCGATGATTGCGCAATCGAGCCTGGTGGGTGTTCTGCATGACTTCACCCTAAGTCGCCAGGCTAACAGAGTAAGCAGCGGGACCTCGGAGGGGATCCAGAGGACGTCGAGGGACCACGTGGGCTATGGTGGGCTGGAATAAGCCCCATGTAAATGCAGATTTTTATTTTAACGGTCTGCTCAGGGTCCCTTTAAGCAAAGGGGATATGGAGGCTGCCATATTTATTTCCTTTTAAACACCATGTGCTTGCCTAGCTAGCCTGCTGATCATCTGCCTCTAATACTTTTAGCCATAGACCCTGGACAAGCATATGCAGATCAGATGTTTCTGACTCAAGTCTGAATGGATTAGCTGCGTGCTTGTTTCAGGTGTACAATCCATATACTACTGCAGCACAGTCAAAGAGATCAGCAGGGTGCCAGGCAACTGGTATTGTTTAAAAGCAAATAGTGATGACAGCCCCCATATCCCTCTCAGTTCTGGTGAATAGGAAAAGCTATCAGGATCAGTTAAAGAGGATCTGTAACATCAAAAGATCCCCTGGGGGGTACTCACCTCGGGTGGGGGAAGGCTCCGGATCCTAATGAGGCTTCCCACGCCGTCCTCTGTCCCACGGGGGTCTCGCTGCAGCCCTCCGTACAAGATGACGTCATTATTTACCTTCCCGGCTCCTGCGCAGGCGCTCTGACGGCTGTCGGCTCCGAACTACTTGGAAATACCCGATCGCCGTCGGATCTGTTCTACTGCGCAGGCGCAAGTTTCCGGCGCCTGCGCAGTAGAGGGGACCCGACTGAGATCGGGTATTTCCGCGTAGTTCAGAGCGGAAAGCAGCCACAGCGCCCCCGCTGGAGCCAGCAAAGGTAAATATTGATTTTACAGTCGGGTCTGTCGCCGGCTGTTCGGAGGGCTGCAGCGAGACCCCCGTGGGACAGAGGACGGCGTGGGAAGCCTCATTAGGATCCTGAGGCTTCCCCCACCCGAGGTGAGTACCCCCCAGGGGATGTTTTTGAGGTTACAGAGTCTCTTTAAGACCGGAAACAATACAGAACCTTAAAGGGAACCAGAATCAAGAGGTATGTCACGGCTGACATATTTATTTCCTTTTAAACAATACCAGTTGCCTGGTAGTCCTGATGAGGTCTTTGGCTGCAGAAGTATCTGAATCACACACCTGAAACAAGCATGCAGCTAATCTTGTCAGATTTTAGTCAGAAAAACCTGATCTGCATGCTTTTTCATGATCTACAGTTAAATGTATTAAAGGCAGAGGATCAGCAGGACTGCCAGGCAATGTGCATTGTTTAAAAGTAAATAAATATGGCAGCCTACATTTCCCGCTCACATCAGTTGTCCTGGTCATTGAATTCACTTTTTTTCCCAAAGTTTTCTCCTAGGTGATATTTTCATACCTTATCAATAAAATGCCCTTTAAGCCACCAGCAAGCAAGAAAATACTCAAAATAAGGTCTACCATCCCTTTTCACCTACTTTTTGGTACTTGTCCAATTGCAGAGTGCTTGAAAAGTCTTTTTAAACAGAAGATGAGACATCATTTAGGAGAACAAGTAAACTGAATAGGGCTCCTTGGCCCATATGCAATTAACTGTATCTCCTGAGTTTTCTCCTGGGTGATATTTTCAAACTTGTCAATTAAATGCCCTTTAAACCACCAGCAAGCAAAACAAAACAAAAAATGTAAAACATTTTTGATAGTACTTTTTCCATTGCAAAATGCTGAAAAGTTATTCTCAGGGCCTGTTTCCACTACACGCAGATTCTGCATGCAGAAAACTGACTCCAATGAATGCCTATGGGAAATCTGCATCAGAAAAATCGCTTTCAATGGAAACAGGCCCATAGACATTCATTGGAGTCAGTTTTCTGCATGCAGAATCTGCGTGTAGTGGAAACAGGCCCTAAATCAGAGATGAAACTTACCCGAGGCTTCCTCCAGCCTCTAGCAGCTGCTCTAGTGTCCCAGGATCCCCTCCATTCGTGATGATGACTTCGCCAGGTCGGGATCGTTAATGCAAACAGAGGAGATCCTGGGACACCAGAGCTGCGGCAAGGGCCAGATCAGCTGCTGGGGCTGGAGGAAGCTCCTGATAAGTAGATGTCTTTTTTTTTTTTTTTGCAGCTCAGACATTTCCTTTAAAGGAATCATCAGGCAAATTACATGAATAAGTAAAATTGAATACCTTCCTGCCGGTAATTTTCCTTTCCAGATGTGTCCATGGCAGCACGATAGGGTTAAGTCCCGCCCACTTCACCCCATAGGACCAATAGTATATAAATTAAATCCCCTAAGCATCTCTCCTCAGTCTTGTAACTCGGAATCACCAAATCTAGGGAGGGAGCCTCGTGCTGCCATGGACACATCTGGAAAGGAAAATTAAGCGGCAGGTAGGTATTCAATTTTCCTTATTCCATATGTTTCCATGGCAGCACGATAGGGAAATAACTAGTCAATAATACATAGGGAGGGATGAAGTCCAATTCAGAAGTTTTAATCATATTCACACAGTATTTACAGTTAACACATTAGAACCGAACTTTACAGAAGAATTTGCTGCTGGGTCTACCCTGTAATGTCTCATAAAGGTGTTTAATGAACTCCAGTTTCCTGCCTGGCATATCTTCTCTGGTGACACCTTAGTGAATGCTGCCCAGGAGGCAGCCATGCCCCTAGTTGAGTGAGCAGAGACCTGTTCCGGAGGAACTAGATTACGTACCTTATAAGCCTCCTGAATAGTCAACCAACCAATTTGCTATCATCCTGGACGATGCTGGAAGGCCCTTCCAATATACTGATGTTATCACAAAGAGTCTCTCAGACTTTCTAATAGATGCAGTTCTTGAAATATACTCTTTCAAGGTTGCCCCCACATCCAGAGGGTGTGGAGCTGCTCTATCCTCTTGCCAGAGCGTGGGTAGAGTCCAGTCCTGATTGAAATGATACAGAGATGCCACTTTTGGAACAAAATGTTGGATTGGTCTAAGGACCACTCTGTCCGGAAAAAAGGTTAAGGACGGTTCCTCAGAGCCTAGGGCTTGGAGTTCTGACACTCGTCTAGCCGACGAGATGGCCACAAGAAATACAGCCTTGTAGGATAACTGTATCAAGTTACAGTCCGTTACTAGTGTAAAAGGTGGTTCAGACATAACCTCTAGTACAAGGGGTGAATCCCATTTAGGGAAAATAGTCCTTCTAGGAGGTCACTCTTTCATTACTCCTCGAAGAAACTGTATTACCAAGGGGTGTAGGGCCCATCAGTAAGTGCAGATAATGCAGAAACTTGAACTTTTAGAGGGCGATACCCTAGACCTTTGTCTAGTCCTGTTTGTAGGAAATGCAGTATTTCCTTTACCTGTGGCTTGAAAGGATCAACCTGTAGCTGATTTGCAAAGAATATAAATCTGTGCCAGATGTTTTGATAAGAAATTTTAGTTGAAGGCTTCCAGACTTTTAGGATGGTATTAATCACTGAATCACGGCCTCTTCAATGTTGTGAGTCCAACCCTTTAAGGCCTCAGCTACCGCTGTAAGTGCGACAGCCGGCTTGCAAGCACTTCCTGAAGATATGTAGGATTTTTTTCAATTCGGAATCCATCTTCCTATCCAATGGATCAGCAAATGAGACGGCGTTTTCACGAGGTAACGTTACATGCCTGGCCAAATTCATGATAGATGCATCTACTCTAGGAGGTTCATCTAATACTTCCGTTTTCCTTTCTTCCAGCGGATACAGCTTGTTTGCCAAAGACGGTTTCTTATCCACTTTCTTCCACTCATCCAGTATGAAGTCATTAATCTTGTCTATGAATGGAAATGTCTTAATACTTTTATTGAGGTGTGCATAATAATCTTTTTGAGCCTGTGTTGAAGTACTTGGTAAGTCGTCATCTTGCCACTCCATGGCTTCCCTTACGGAATTGATATATGGCTGAACCAGGCCAAAATCGAATCCAACTGTTGGTTGGTCCAGGTCTGTCTCAGTATTGGTCGGAAGACCAGCATGAGTCTCTGTGTCTACATCCTGAGGATTAGTCTGAACAGGCAAAGAGGCTATATATTGGCTCATGGACTCTTGAACTGCTTGTTTAATCATAAGGGAAATATCCATTGGCTGTTCCGGTTCCCTGGCCATAGAGTCAAAGCATATTCTGCACTCTAGCTTCCCAGTCATAACTTCTCTGACGCAGGCCCAGCATTTTTAACTTGAATGTGAACTTCTACACCTAGGCAATCTGTTTCTATCTTGTCTCCTTGAAGACGAGCGCCCCCCTGGAGCGAGAGTGGGATCCTGAGGGCGACCTTCTCTTTGAGGATGACCTCCATAAAGATCTGTTTGATCTAATCCCAGCACTTGCTCCTGAATTAGGCTGTGATATAAAAAGCCCAATTAGAAAGCACTCTTTAGCTAAAAGAAAAAAGGCCACTTACTCGTTGCTTTCTACCTTAGGCCATCAACCTGGTCAGTGTCAGGCAATAATGACTCCATAACAGCAGTCCTGCTGTAAACAAAAAACAAAGTATCCAAAGTATCCTTAGAAATCTAATAGAGAAAAACTTCTAAAACGACAAGTCTCTTCTCTCAGGCCATATACCTATAAATTGTCCCGAGCTGCTATGACCACGTCTCTCCTCTCTGCACGCTCTCTGACTGACAAGCAGAGCGATCTGCAGAGAGACTCAGTTAAATGTACCTCCCTCGCTCCAGAGACCAATGGGAGCGAAGGGAGGAAAAAGCCAACCCCCTGATCGGCGTCCCTCAAATTGGGACACAGCTGGCGGCGGAAATGACGTCACCGGAAGCGGAAGCGCACAGACTGCGGTGGAACGCACGCCAGGCCGCCCGGCGAAGAGGACAAACAAGGAGAGAACACAGCAATGATACAGTGCTAGGTGAGGAGACAAGCCGCAACAGCGCATTGCGCTGAGTACACAAAGAACATAGTGGGTGTAGGATAGAAAACGCGTTGCACTGTTTTTGGGGTACCGTATAATAAATGTATTGATTTATATGAAGACAGGATCTTGTGTTTGCTTTTGGGAGGAAAGCCCACCACTTCCTCCAAGCAATGTTTAAAAAGTTTGTTGACTTTTATCCTGCTGGCGCCTCTGTTCTACATACAAATAGTGGGTGTAGGAAGCATTGCAGACCACACCAACCTTGCACCATGGCCAGAAATGGTGACTTCACCAGCCAGCCTCATTTAGTTGCTGGCAGGGAACTTCAGCAGGAGATGCTTAAACTGCTGGAATGGTAGGAAGCATGTCGTTCCGTAGATTGATGTGCGTCTCCTAGTATAATTTCTGACTGCACCGGTCCCAGGGGTGAGGTGATTGCGAGGACAAAAGACTGAGGAGGGATGCATAGGGGGATTTAATTTATACACTATTGGTCCTATGGGGTGAAGTGGGCGGGACTTAACCCTATCATGCTGCCATGGAAACATAGGCTTTCCATATTTACTTACCTGGGGCTTTCTCCAGTCCCTTGCAGCTGACATCTCACACCGTAGCTCCGCTATCAGCCGCCAGCCCGGAGTCCCTGCACAGTGTTTCGCCAGATGTCCTCTACTGCGCCTGTGCGAACACCACTGTCAATCAAGACCTCGTTGTCCGCAGCTTATTGCGCCTGCTCAGTACGCTGCGTACAACGTGGGCTTGATTGACAGCGGCACTTCATGCAGGCGCAGTAATGACGACCTCTGCACCGTGCGGGGACCCCGGGCCGGCGGCTGAAAAAGGAGCTGTCAGCGTCAGACGATCGGCTGCTAGGGGCTGGAGAAAGCCCCAGGTAAGTAAATCAGCTTTCATGTAGTTTGCCTGATGATTCCTTTAAGAGCATTTAGTTCCAAGTTGTTGCTGCCTACTGCATCAGGAGGAAAGCTGTCCCACTGCATGAACCTTTAAAAATGGATCAGTGGAGATGCAGTCATTGGTGTACAGTGAATAGATCAGCGGGGAAAGCACACAGAGATCTGTTGGCTGCCATAAACCGCTGGCCGATTTCCGTTCGATTTCGGCATGAACTCTTAGGGGGATTAGGCCTTGTGATACCACCACGCTGCTGTCCCCCTAATGTGTTATGCCCCCCTGGTGCCCGTAGTTATACTTTACCTGCCATCGTCTGCACTGCCGCAGTCCTCAGACTTCTGCATATGTGCCCCCACGTGGTTGCTGCCATTATAGCACACGGGACGGCACATCCGCGCCCCAAATGCTATACGATGGTAGTCACGTGGTGTGCACATGCTATATGCTGTTAGTCATGTGGAAGGTCACACACGCTCCATCTGCTATATGCCAGTAGTCACATGTGGCCCAAATGCAGAAGTATTAGGATGGCAGCAGGTAAAGTATAACTGCATGGGCACTGGGGGGAAATAAAACATTAGTGAGGACAGTGGCCGGGGGTTTCTGCGGCGTTCAAGATTACCGCTGTGCACCAGATCAAGCATGACTGCCCGAGATTTTCCAAAATGTCCGATTTATACATGTGACCAATTTCAGCCCGAAATGGGTTGCATCGTCGATTGAGCATGCTCTTGGCGGCACTGATTTTCATCCAATTAGATTATAATGATGGTTATTAATGATGGTCGATCAGCCAAGTCGAGTAATCTACGGGCACCTTTAGACTGGCTGAACCAGAACTTATCACCAGGCTAAATCAGTACCCCCCAGAAGTACTCTTTCAAAGGGGTAAAAGGGTGGACAAGTTTTGTACGGAATGGCCAAGCTATCACACAGATTTGTATCTGGCTACAGCACCGAAATACTACTTGTCTACAAACCGGTTCCATTCTAGTAGGTTGTTTGTAAATTGAATTTGTTCGCAAGTTGAGTCCTGTGTTACACAGAGACGTGGCTTAAGGTCGGTTCACACTAAAGCAGATACAAAACCGACACCGTAAGCTCAGTGGATGCGTTCCCTCCGTTTTCCATCCGCTTGCAACAATTTCACCCTCTGCTCCACTTTGATAACGTCCTGCGTAATTCACCTGTCCCGCCACCTCCACTCCATCCACCTATATATGCAGCACAGAGGCTGACAGGAGCATGGATAGGCGAATTCTCCCTAGCAACAGAGAATTTTCATTGGTCCACCATGAATCAATGTGGACGGCTCTTCCTGGCAGTAGCCACATTGAGGGGGGGGGGGGGGGGTCGCCAGCACTTCTCAGCCTCCCCCCACAGGGAGCAGCTACAGGGTCTCTGAGCAGTGAGAAAGCTTGGAGCTCTGTTCATGGAGGCCTCCTCGCAGCGCCCCTGGATAAGCGCTAGATGAAGCATGAACTAATCCCGCAGGGCAAAATTTTGCGGTGCAATTAGTTGTAAAACCTCTGCATACTCTGGCAAGCAAAAGCAAATTTGCATTAGCAATGCCTCTTGCTTGAGCCAATTAGGCCAAGTTTGCAAAGCCAGACCGATCAGGTTTCACTTGGTGCTTGATGCACACACTCTGTTGAGAAATCAAGGAGAATTCTCCATGTTCTCCGCAATTGCCATTGGCCTAAATGATTCCATCTCAGACAACTCTGAATTTGGACATTTAGCATAAACAATGTTTGTTTTTGTTTTCAATGTGCTTTGGATTGGTTGTCAAATACTTAAAACAGTTTATAAAATACTATAACATATAACAAAAAATTTGTAGTAAGATTTTGTATGTGTGAAATGTAACTTGAGTCATTTGTGTAGGGAACAATCTGTATACAGCTACAAGATGCTAGGAAGTCATAGAAATTGACAACCACATCAGAAAAAACATGAGCTACAGATCTTTGCGGCTGCAGTTCTGTGTGTGGCATAGCTCACAAAACTGCAGGAAACATAAGCAAAGTACACATGCCAGGTTTTCATTGTGTGGAATAATAAAGCACAACTGGTCTCTGGTAAGGTATACAGGTGTCCCCTGTTGTCGGTAGCTGCCTCTTCAGTAATCTGCTGAGCTGAATCCTGGATAGTAGTAATAGGTTAAGGGCTCCGCCTCTGACAAGAGACCTGGGTTTGAATCTCAGTTCTTCCTGTTCAGCAAGCCAGCACCTATTCAGTAAGGAGACCTTGGGAAAGACTCTCTAAAGTTGACCACTAACGATCCCAAAAATTATTTGAGCGATCAGGTAATTCTTATCGGAAGTAAACTCGTTTAATACATCATCAACGAACCAATCTTTGCTTCCCATCACAAGCAACAAGACAATCCAAATTTTGGTTTGTCGATAATACAATCGGACTACTATTTTTATAATAGTTTGTAATGGATTGTGTCCATCAACGGAGATTTACAACCAATCAGAATTTCTTACCGCTCTAACAATTGTTCTAGAAATTGAACCGTTAGTGGCCACCTTTTCACTGCTACTGCCTGTAGCATGCACCCTATTGGCTGCAGCACTGTCGCTTTAAGTCTGCCAGGAGGAAAGCGCAATATAAATGGTTTGTGTGTCTTTTCATCCTGCTATTGTAGTTCCTACTGCAGCAGGACACCTATTTCTCCACCCCCTGGCAAGAGAAAAAGTTCACACAACAAATAAGGTCACCTAAAATGATGATTTCAATAGATTAACCCCCAATTGTGTGCTACATACAGCTTTAAGGCTCATACACATATGAGCCTTAAAGATCCAGGATGGATTTTCAGATCTGCGGATGATTGCTTGATCTGCAGATGAATGTCAGTTAAATCATGTGTGTATGATGATCTGCAGATCTCATACACTATCATTGCAATTTGCAGGAATGGATTTTTGGCAGGAACAGATCTTTTGCAGCTACAGATCTTTTGAGTGTGCGCAGCATGTTTGTGTGCGCAGCATGTTTGTGTGCAGCATCTTGCAAAGATTTTTTTCTGATGTGGAGTTCAGCCTTATAGAATAGACTGTGTAGAGTATGGCTCTCATACTACATGAAGGGTGGTAAGATTGGTCTGTGATCTTTCATTTTCCAAAGACTATAGTCTGATGTGTGTATGTGGCCTTACACTTAGGCCCCCTACACACATCAGACCATAGTCTTTTGAAAATGAAAGATCACAGACCAATCTTACCACCGTTCATGTAGTATGAGAGCCATACTCTACACAGTCTATTCTATGGAGCTGAACTCCACATCAGAAAAAAATCTTTGCAAGATGCTGCACACACAGATGCTGTACAGACACAAAAGATCAGTATCTGCAAAAGATCTGTTCCTGCCAAAAATCCATTCCTGCAAATTGCAATGATAGTCTATGAGATCTGCAGATCATCATACACACATGATTTAACTGACAATCATCTGCAGATCTGAAAATCCATCCTGGTGGATCTGATCTGCAGATGAATGTCAGTTAAATCATGTGTGTATGATGATCTGCAGATCTCATAGACTATCATTGCAATTTGCAGGAATGGATTTTTGGCAGGAACAGATCTTTTGCAGATACTGATCTTTTGTGTCTGTACAGCATCTGTGTGTGCAGCATCTTGCAAAGATTTTTTTCTGATGTGGAATTCAGCTCCATAGAAAAGACTGTGTAGAGTATGGCTCTCATACTACATGAAGGGTGGTAAAATTGGTCTGTGATCTTTCATTTTCCAAAGACTATAGTCTGATGTGTGTATGAGCCTTTAGGCCTAGTGCACACCAGAGCGGTTCGGCTACGTTTTGCAATCCGCTTGCGGCTGCGGATACGCTTGGGTAATGTATTTCAATGGGCTGGTGCACACCAGAGCGGGAGGCGTTTTGCAGAAACGCATACTCCCGGGGTGAGGCATTTTTTGGATTGTGGATGCATTTCTGCCTCAATGTTAAGTATAGGAAAAACGCAAACCGCACTGAAAAACGCCTGTTCAGAGCGGTTTTGCCGGCGTTTTTGTTACAGAAGATGTTCAGTAACAACTTTACTGTAACAATATATGAAATCTACTACACCTAAACCGCTACAAAAAAACGCAAAACGCTAGCTGAAACCCCTCAGAAAAAGAAGAAAAAGCGTTTCAAAATCTGCTAGCATTTTGCGGATCTGCTAGCGGTTTTTGGTGTGCACTAGGCCTTAAAGCCGGACCTGAACTCAGAACATCCTCTCTGCTCTAAAAAGCTACACAACAGCATAGTGACCTGTCATGTGACACAGGGCAGAGATCAAATTACAACTTGTGATTAGACACAAATGAGGGGAAATTAGACAGGCTAAACTCTCTAAAATAAATGTAGGATGAAATTCACAGTTTTTTTTTCTGTCCTGTGCAAGAGTTCAGGTCCATGTTAAAGCAGAATTACAGTCTGGTAGTACATCCCCTACTTTTTTTTTTTTTTTTTTATTGTCCATATATAGTTATTCTACTTGTCTTTGTCCCAGAGTTATTCCATCTGTAAAAACCATAAGTCCCACAGCATAGAATACAACAAGGCAGGGAACTAACTTTGCAGTGGATATATTCTATCAAATTAAGTCAGGAATTTTACAATCATCTCTAATTCCTAAAAAAAAAAAAAAAAAAATCTTTCCCGCTTTGTTTACCGATGCAAAGTGAAACACAGTCTATTAACCTTTTCAGTAACCACGTGGCAAACAATTGCATGTTTTGTAAAAGTTCTTACACTGTGGCTAACCTATTACAGCAGAGGGGATATTTTGACTTCATAACCACTTCAGCCTAAAAGTCCTTTTGAGAAATAAAATGTATTTAAAAATACACAGAACATTTGAAGTGTACCAGACACTATGTGCCGCTGTGCCCCTCCCAATGTCTGTTGGCTGGACCAGTCACGGGCTACTAAGCACCTTCTTGATCATGCTCCCTTGTCCAGCAGCATTCTAAACATGCACAATTCATGAAAGCTTAAACTGCTAATGTTCAGAACACACCCAGCCACTGGCGTGTGATCGAAGAGGGGCGTGGCCAGGGCCACTCATATGCAGTCGGCGATCTTTTGGAGGGGCACTGCAAAGTGGATAGGGAGGAAAGCAGTATTTTGGCTTCAGACTCTTTAACCACTTGCCGACCGCACACTCATACCGTGCGGTGCCAAAGTGGTAGCTGGAGGACCAGCGACACAGATCTGCGCCGCCAGGTGCTTCCCTAATTAATCAGGAAAGGCCGCTCGCGCGAGCGGCCATTTCCTGTTAGATCACGGAGCGGGTCTCCGTGAATAGCCTGCGAGCCGCTGATCGCGGCTCGCAGACTAAATGTAAACGCAAGAGACATTTGTCTCCTTTGTTTACATTGTACGGCACTGCTGCGCAGCAGCGCCGTAAGGCAGATCGGCGATCCCCGGCCAATCAGTGGCTGGGGATCGCCGCCATGTGACAGAGCACATCCTGTCACAGGCTGCACAGGACGGATAGCGGGGGGGCTTTGAGGTGCCCCCCCCCCCCCCGCAAACCTAAGGCAGGCAGGAGCGATCAGACCCCCCCTGCACATCATCCCCATAGGGGAACAAAAAAGGGGGCGATCTGATCGCTCTGCATGTAACATGATCTGTGCTGGGGGCTGCAGAGCCCACCCAGCACAAATCACAAAAAACAGCGCTGGTCCTTAAGTGGGGGGGGGGGGGGGGGGGGGGGGGGTAAAGGCTGGGTCATCAAGTGGTTAAAGGTTGTACACAAGAATGTCCATCATAAAACCCCAAAGAGGCAATGATAAATATGAACAGTACAGGAGAAGCAGCTTGCATAATAAGATGGATAGAATTTTTATTGAAAGTACTCTTCGATACAAATTCTACCAGAAGGTCAACGTTCTTCCCACCCATACAGACAAAAAAATAAATTAGGCACATATTCTCAACACAAAAACAAGAGCCTCGGACAATTATATTTCTTTTAAACAAAGAGCTGCAAATTTACCATGAAAGAAACCGATGCAAATATGCAGAGACAGAAGTTTCCATTTCGGCAGTCTAGAGAGATATGCATGTATGTGTATCAAAAAGGCCAAAAGGCTAAGAAAATTCTGATTTATATTGGCTCATTTCCCCCAAAACGCTCTTTAAATCTGTATTACAAAAAACTAAAAAACTGAAAAATAACAAAATTCAGTTAAGGAATAAGAGTTCTCTAGGAAATGTAGAGAGATCCAATAAAAAAAAAAGTTCAGAAACAAAGAACGAACATGTAAATGTTTTTTGATAGCTCATAATATACTGTACTAAGAAAAAAAAAAGCCAAAAGAAAAATTCAAACAAAAAAAAAAAAACCACAAACAAAAAAATTGTCTTTGGCCTATATTAGCTGTTCCTTTAACTTAAAACTTTACATTTAAATAGCTTTTACAAGAATGTGTATTTTTTTTCTTAATTGAAAAAGAAAAAAGTACTGAAGTTGACAAATTATGAATCACAATACTGCATCTGAATTTCCACCACTAAGCGAAGGACACAAAGAAAGCTCAGTTACAAAATAATTACAGAATGGATTAGTGTGAATATAAATTTCTTAAAAAGTAAAAAAAAAACAAAAACAAAAAAAATATTCTTATGACCATTTACTTCCTGTTTTTTTTGTTTTCTTTCAATATATATTTAAAGTAACATCTTCTCTGTTGTGCATGCTCGAGTCCACATACTGACATGCTTTTTTCCTGTCCATTTTGTCATCGTTAATGCTGGTGATTGGTGGATTTTAAGGCAGTGTAAATACTATAACTTTGTCATGTCACTGTCATCGCCTAAAGGCTCCTTGTCCTCATAGATCACAACAGCGTCAGACTCGTCCTCAAAGCTCGCCCTGTTTTCAGTGTCGGAGTCATGGCTGTATTTAAGATGATAGAAATCTTCATTCTCGCTGTCGTCTTCCACGGGTTCTTGTAAGCTGGGGCTTTGCAAGGAGTCGCTGTCGCTGTTTGTGCCGCATGAACTGGAGGACAGGTCGTCATCGGAGTCTGAGAAAACTTCTGCGCCATGGAAAATATAGCGATTCGGAGATAAAAATAAATATTGCATGTCTGAAAAGAAAAAGCAAAGTCATTTTAGTTCAGGGGATCGGAGCCATGTTTTGGTTACAACATAGAATAGTGACATTAAAGTGATCGAAGCAGTCAGGAATAAATGCATGTATGGCCAGTTTAAACAGACCATGTCAGGGTGTATGGTCTGTTAAACTGGCCATGCATGCATTGATTCTGACCGATTCCAACACTAAGGGATCTTTGTCCAAACTTGCCAACCTATATGTAGTATATGCTTCAGCATACAGTATAGAATTTCTAGAAATGCTAATCTCCAAAGACCAAGGGAGGGATAAACAATTAGCCAATGAAGGCCAGTGGCTGCTATTTAACCTCCTTGGCAGTATGATTATTTCCAGATTTTAGGTTCTACAAGTGGTGCATTTTTTGCATGCTTTTAGACCCAAAAACAATCATGCCACCAGAAAGCCTGCAGCAGCTCCTGCACTTACCTCCCTGGGATCCAATGCTGCAGTTCTCCCTCCGTACTCCGGGTGGCGCTGTAACCCTGTAGCGAGATTGCCGTCTCTTCTTATGACGACAGGTGGCAGTCTCACTAGGGGGATGCAGAGCCTCGGAGCACAGGAGGACAGGAAGAAGAAAGGCTGGTGGCATCTGGATCCCCGGGGAGGTGAGTGTATAGCACAGACCTCCCGGTGGTCACCACGAGTCTAGCTCGGGGTTACCGCTCTGAGCTGCGGATTTCCGCCAGGGAGGTTGAAGGGAACCTGACGTGAGGTACATGGGGACTGCCACATTTATTTACTTTTAAACAAATACCAAAAATTGAGGAAGGTGAAAGCTCAGAGGGGTGTACGTCACAGGTCAAAAGTTCACTCATCCCCCCCACAATATCGCAAAGGCTGAGTGATTTTTTTGACCTTTATAAAAAAGTGAATATCAAAAACTATAAAAGATAGAAAGATTATTTTTGTATCACAAATGAGCACATGCACAGCTCTAGCCACCCATGCCAATTTCATGTCTGTAGGTTGTTGTATGTCGATGGGTGATGGTATGGTTTGGGAAATAATACGTGCTATTATCTTCAAAATGAAAGCAGCCCAAATCTTAATTTTTGCTACACAAAAGGGCACAAACGTAGCACTAATCAATCAGGGTGGTATTTTTATTTGTGCTGATTGTACGAGGGACAGCTTCACAGAACTGTGTAATTGGAGTGGCCAACTCCCCTGTCCATACAACACTCATACCGCACATAAAGCGACCAAGATGGCTATGAAACGTTTGCCCTTTCTGGCAGTCCTGCTGATTATTCTGGAATATCAGTAGTGTCTGAATCAAACACCCTGAAACAAGCATGCAGCTAATCTTATCAGAAACTCCAGATTTGGATGCTTGAAATCATAGATAAATCTATGGCCACTTTTTCACTGTAAAATTAAAGTATAAACATGGTTATCTAAAAGCCAATTATATGCAGACTTCCTCAGTATACTCTTATCAAAAATGTTGAACTGTTTAAAGTACACCTCAAGTAACAGGAATATGGAGGCCGCCATACTACTTTCCTTTTAAACAATACCAGTTGCCTGGCAGTCCTGCTGATCTCTGGCTGCAGTAGTGTCTTAATCAGACACATGAAACAAGCATGCAGCTAGTCCAGTCAGAAACATCTGATCTGCATGCTTATTCAGGGTCTATGGCTAAATGTATTGGAGGCAGAGGACCAACAAGACAGCCAGGCAATGTATGCATATAAGTGTAAAAAAAAAAAAAAAAAACACTCTCGCATTGTTAGGGGGTGTGGTTATATAGATTATGGCAGTTGGCGCTGTCTAGTTTTTTTCATGTCTGCCAGTAGTAAAGATGACTACGTGCAGGCTGATTGTGGATGAAACTATATGAACAGATTACATGGCGAATATCAATCATTTCTTGATCTGTCTTCTATTTAACTTCTCACTTTACAATGGATTTATTCCCCCCCGCATCTACTATTCTTTCGGTACAGTCCTTTTAAAGGGCAACTGAAGTGAGAGGTAAATGGAGGCTGCCATATTTATTTCCTTTCAAACAATACCAGTTGTCTGGCAGTGCTGCTGGTCTATTTGGCTGTAGTAGTGACTGAATCACACCTGAAGCAAGCATGTAGATGATCTTGTCAGATCTGACAAGGTCAAACATCTGATCTCCATGCTTGTTCAGGGGCTATGGCTAAAAGTATTAGAAGCAGAGGATCAGCAGGGCGGCCAGGCAACTGGTATTGCTTAAAATGAAAGAAATATGGCAGCCTTCATATCCCTCTGACTTCAGTTGTCCTTTAAGTATAGAGGAGAATATATATGTCAGCGTTAATAAAGGGGTGGAGACTGAAGGTTGTTTACCCTTGGAGCATCATAGAGACAGAGCATTGGGATGACTGCATTATCAAGGCTCCTACCTCAGCACAACAGAGGCCATTATGGAGAGAGGTGGACCACATGCTTCTTTTGGAGAACGCATTGATGCTGTGAATGTTCAGAGGCATTTGGTGGCTATGTGTGGTGGTGCCTCATGCTGCCTTGAAAGGATTTACAAGTGTGCACAACAATGCTCAGCCACAAAAAGCTGACGTTCATTCACGGCATTACCTCCTATTCCCTAAGGGCTGGAAGCCACTAGGAATCACTGCAGCGCTTTTAAAGGACAACTGATGCTAGAGGGATATGGAGGCTGCAATACTGATTTCCTTTTAACCACCCTGGCGTTCTGATTAAATCGCCAGGGTGGCTGCGGGAGGGTTTTTTTTAAATAAAAAAAAAACTATTTCATGCAGCCAACTGAAAGTTGGCTGCATGAAAGCCCACTAGAGGGCGCTCCGGAGGCGATCTTCCGATCGCCTCCGGCGCCCAGAATAAACAAGGAAGGCCGCAATGAGCGGCCTTCCTTGTTTTGCTTATATCGTCGCCATAGCGACGAGCGGAGTGACGTCATCGACGTCAGCCGACGTCCTGACGTCAGCCGCCTCCGATCCAGCCCTTAGCGCTGGCCGGAACTTTTTGTTCCGGCTACGCTGGGCTCAGGCGGCTAGGGGGGCCCTCTTTCGCCGCTGCTCGCGGCGAATCGCCGCAGAGCGGCGGCGATCAGGCAGCACACGCGGCTGGCAAAGTGCCGGCTGCGTGTGCTGCTTTTTATTTCGTTAAAATCGGCCCAGCAGGGCCTGAGCGGCAGCCTCTGGCGGTGTTGGACGAGCTGAGCTCGTCCAGACCGCTCAGCTGGTTCCAGTTGCCTGGCAGCCCTGCTGATCCTCTGCCTTTGATACTTTTAGCCATAGACTCTGAACAAGCATGCAGCAGATAAGGTGTTTGACAATGATGTCAGACCTGACAAGATTAGCTGCATGCTTGTTTCTGGTGTTATTTAGACACTACTGCAGCCGAATAGACCAACAGGGCTGCCAGGCAACTGGTATTGTTTAACATGAATATGGCAGCCTTCTTATTCTTCTCACTTCAGTTGTCCTTTAACCTCCTGAGCGTTACGCTGCTCAGGAGGTTTTGCCAGTTTGTACCCCCCAGAGATCCCATGCCTGAAAACCCTTTAGCTAGCACTAGGCTAGGTAGTACAAATGCCTGGCACCCCCTGATCCCCGTCACTCCCCCGTTTATACATTACCCAGCCTGGATCCTGCGATCGGCGCAGCCTCCCCGCACAGCTCCAGTCTTCACTATGGGGAGGACCGCACATGATGTCATGACGTCGCCGACATCATGCGCAAACCCCGATCCTCCCCATAGATAGCTGTGCAGGGAGGCTGCGCGATCGCTGGATCCAGGCTGGGTGATGTATTAACAGAGGGATTGGGTGGGGGGTGGGGGGTAAATCAGCGGGATCGGGGGGTGCTGGGCACTTGTACTAGCTAGCCTAGTGCTAGCTAATGGTTTTTCAGGCACAGGATCACAAATCTGCATGGGGGACTCCTGGGGCCAGGAATCGGTGTGCCCGACACTAAGGAGGTTAAATCGCGCAAGTGCTGTGTGCAGGGATTCCTAGTCCATTTGCATTACGATCTGATTTGGAAACGCTTCCAATTAGTGGTTTTGTTTTGTAATTAAACTTTATTATACTTACCAGATGTCCTGATGTCTGTCTGTAGCACCCCCCCCCCCAACAGAAGCGGTCACAAGTGCATTTCTTGGGGACCAATCAGAGAAGCGCCTGTGACCTCTTCTGCTAGGGACAGGGCTGCGGGCGGAAGCCTGATATTGGGACACTAAACTTTATTTAAAATTCTAAACGTATGGCCCCCAAATCACTGCAAAGCGATTTTGCAGTGCTTCTGTACACAGCTTTATATGCTGTATGTCCTGCAATTGCGATCAACCTTAATCATAATCGCACTAGCGGGTTCCCTTACATTAAAATACATTGGCGAAGCATTTTTTTTTTGTGTAGTGTCTGAATCAAACACCCTGAATCAAGCATAAAGCTAATCTGGTCAGAAACTCCAGACTTGGATGCTTGAAATCATAGATAAATCTATGGCCACTTTTTCACTGTAAAATTAAAGTATAAACATGGTTATCTATAAAAGCCAATTATATGCAGACTTCCTCCGTATACTCATGTCAAAAATTTTAAGAACTGTTAAAGTACACCTGAAATAAGAGGGACATGGAGGCCACCAGACTTATTTCCTTGTAAACAATACCAGTTGCCTGGCAGTCCTGCTGATCTCTGGCTGCAGTAGGGTCTTAATCACCCACCTGAAACAAGCAAGCAGCTAGTCCAGTCAGAAACATCTGATCCGCATGCTTATTCAGGGTTTATGGCTAAATGTATTAAAGGCAGAGGACCAACAAGACAGCCAGTGGTCCTCTGCTTTTAATACATACAACAAGGAAATAGTTGAGTGTACACAAGGGTGTTCACCCATCACTGGGTTCCTGCTACCAGATAAAGTCTAGTCACAGATTAAAGCCTGACCGCACTAAAGCTACGTACAAGCGAGGGCTGTCACCCGACGGGGATCTTAACAGTGCAGGGCGGAGACTGCAGAGATGTGTCAATAGCTTCTAGGCTAGCAACACGTTCTGTTGCTAAAATAAAAAGGAAGGGCCAACAGAACGGCACAGAGTGGGCAGAACAATGCCTTAGGCTGAGTGGATCCACCAGGAAGATCACGCATAAATGTCTTTACAACACTCCAGGGCCAGTTTGGAGGAAAAAAACATCACCTACTAGTGCATTTCTGGATATTGGGAGGAAGCTAGAGAGCTTGGAGAAAACACACAAACATAGAAGAACATAGTCTCTATGCAGAGTGTGTCCTGGTTGGGAAGTGAACATGAAAAGTTAGTACTGGGGTTAACCACATGGCTTTGGTAAAGATTCATGGCTTAATTTTCTTAAGCCAAGTGCACACATGCGATAATTGTCGCCCATTGGGGATTGGCAAACTATCCCTCGAGCGACAGTTTGGGGACAGATGGTGTACAGACGCATCGCCAGCAATGCGATGAGTTCTGTTGCTATGGAAGGGGATGGAGGGACAATGATCAGCGGATGACTGAGCATATGCCTGCGGGTGGAGAACAAAAATAACATTGTGATTGGTCCTGCTTGGGGCATGGTTAAGTATCTGACAGGATGGGTCCTTAACAACCCCCGACGCCTGAGCAGAATCGACTGGTGGTCACTGTACAAATAAAACGACTGTCGACTGAAACAGTCGGTATCGGCAGTTTCAGCTGACATTCTATACACAAGACCCAGCTGTTATCAGTTAACCAAATCAGAGCATCTCATTGAAAACTACTGGCAACTGCAGTAATACACTTACCATCTAGCCGTTTGCTTATCTGTTCCTTTGATAGCCTGTACAAACTTGTCCTGGACGGATCAATACTGCTTTCATTGTCACACTTTTCCGTGTCTTCACTGTTGCTGGTTAGAGTTTCACCTACAAGGTCTGAAGACTCTGGCGGTGTAAGGATTTCTCTCCTGTCTGCATTGCCTATAGTCATTTTTCCATTACAGCTCCGAGAGATTTCAGAGTCACTATCGGAGGATGGACAATCTTCAAGCGGGGGAGTTAAGGGCAATTCTGGGCGAGGCAGCCCATCTGGAGGGAATAAATCGTGGTCCGTGCTGGGGATCGTCGGCGGTGTCATGTCCGGGATGATGGAAAACACTTTGTTTGGTCGGGAAGGTTTTTCCGTGATCTGTGTAAGTTTCGATAAATTGGTACAAAGTTCGGTATATTTTCCTCCTAGTCTCTGGCATAACTCATTGATAATAACGTCACAGTCTCCAAGCAATTCAATATCAAAATGAAGATGAGGCAAAGGCTCTCTGTTTATTAAAATCTGAGGCACTTCATGAGGGATGGAACCTAAAAAAACCAAAAAAACCAAAAAGCACTTGAGTTTCCTGAGGGATGTATAATTTCCCAACACAGATTTCAGCTTTCTTAGAGAGTATAGTATTAAAAATAGAAAAAAAAAAAAAAAAAACCACCTAAAAATAATATCATTAGAACACTTACTTGGTATTAAAGCAACCGGTCTTACTTTCAGAGAGGAGCCAATAACAATAAGAAGGTCAACCTCATCCTTGTCATATTTCATAGCTCTGTGAAACTGCTCAGGCAAATTCTCCCCAAAGAATACAATATCAGGTTTCATAATTGCAAGGGGCTCATCTGGGGGGCACCGCGGACATTGAGGAACAACCTGTATGTAAATACAAAAGTAATTCAATCAATGTTTCTGTACCTTGGTAGCAAAGCCACTTGGGATTCGCTAAGATCTTTCACAGTGGGCGCTAGTCTAGTTTAGGGGACCCAGCAGGAAACCTCACAGGGAACAGATCCCCAATCACAGCTCCCTCTACAGCACAAAGTGTTGTGATTGGCTGAAATAGTGTTGGCGTAGTTTACTACAACCTATCTGAAATCTAAAAGTTTGAGAGGGCGGCGTCCACCCAATCACATTAGCAGGATTTCCCTATGTGGTTTCCTTCTGGGTCCCCTAAAGTAGAATAGCGATTTAGAGTTGGTGCACAAACACCTAAACAGAAATTCACTTGATATAAGGAAGGATAAAGTGTTGGAGTCACATGAAACCAGGGCTATGGAGTCCGAGTCATTTTGGGTACCTGAAGTCGGTGGTCTCACTGAGGAGTTGGATGATTTTTGTACCAACACCACAGCCCTGCATGAAACGCAATGCCAGTCCATACCTAGAAGAATATCAGCTGTGATCAAAGCTAAGGATGGACCAACTCGTAATTAGAGGGTGTCTAACTCTTTGCCCACTCAGTGTATCTTTACAATGTTAAAGACCACATGACTTGGTATTGGTCATGGTCTTAGACACCCAACCCATTTGGTGAATTCAGAAAAGTTAAGGCTTTTCTTTGGAGTCAAATTGTAGCTCCTTATGTGCAGAGAGCCCCGGTAGTCCACCAATGTCCTCAGCACACCACCAACACTTCACCTGCCATGCAAGGTGCAGTTTATTCATGCCATCATGGCTAAGAGCACAAAGCAACAAAGACCAAATTGACATTGTGACTGGTCGGTGTAAGTTGACCTTACCAGGCCATATATCTAATTTTTTTTTTTACAAAACCAAAATGAGTGGAGATCTAACCAGTGCTGTGGAGTCGGTACAAAAATCATCCGACTCCGACGTTTATGACACCACCGACCCCAACTACCCAAAATGGCTCAGACTCCTCAACTCCGACTTAACTCAGATTCCACAGCCCTGGGTCTAACTGATAGAGATAGAGAGAAAGGCCTAGTGCACACCGAGCGGTTTTTGGAGCGATCTGCCGGCCGCATCCGCCTGGAAAAACGCTTGGCTAATGTATTGCAATGGGATGGTGCACACCGGCGGTTTGAGGTTTTTGCCAAGCCGCAAACGCGCCTCCTGCTGCGCATTTGCGGATTTCGGAAGCGTTTCGTCCTCAATGTAAAGTATAGGAAAAACGCAAACCGCTCTGAAAAACGCTACTTCAGAGCGGTTTGCCAGGCATTTTTGTTACAGAATCTGTTCAGTAACAGCTTTTACTGTAACAATAGGTGTAATCTGCTACACAAAAACGCACCCAAAACCGCTAGGCATGTTTAGAAAACCTCTCTAAACATACCTAGAATCGCTCTGAAATCAGCTCCCAAAACCGCTAGAGTATTGCGGATCTGCTAGCGGTTTTGGTGTGCACTGGGCCATATAGATATATAGATAGATACATAATATATATATATATATATATATATATATATATATATATAGATAGATAGATAGATAGATAGATAGATAGATAGATAGATAGATAGATAGATAGATAGATAGATAGATATACATACACATATATACATACATACACACATACATACACATATATACATACACATACATACATACATACATACATACATACATACATACATACATACATACACAATCATTTAGATGGTGCTAACATATTACAAATACTTCTATTTGGTAACTTGGAACATCATTTATATTACCTGATTGAATATATCCTCTCTGACAGCTTCACAGTCAACTTTGTGTTTGCATATTAGGCAAGAGGCCATTGCAAAAGATCCTGTTCAGAAAAACAACACTTTTTAGGAAAGGGCAGAAAAAGCACAATTTACATCAGATGAACAAAATATAGACAAAAATAAATAGGCTCTTGAATTGTTGAAAAATGAGCGAGAAATCTGGACATTCCACCAGTTAACACTACTGGGCAGATGTGAATCCGCTACTGAGGTATCGAACCTTTTCTTTGTTATAAGTCACTGCAGGTTTCTTAACCTCCCTGGCAGTAAGCCCGAGCTGAGCTCGGGCTATGCCGCGCAGGAGGAGATCTCAGCCCCTGGTGGGGCGATTTTCACCCTGTAAAGTGCTGTACGCGCAGCTAGCACTTTGCTAGCCGCGCGTACAGCTTGATCGCCGCCGCTCTGCGGCGATCGCCCGCCCGCAGCGGCGCAAGAGGCCCCCCCCCCCCCTGCCAGAGCCCTGCGCTGCCCGTACCAATGAGTTCTGGGCAGCGCTATGGGCTGGATCGGAGACGTCTGACGTCAGGACGTCGGCTGACGTCATTCCGATCGTCGCCATGGCGACAGGAGAAGCCAAACAGGGGAGCGCGTTATATAAGCGTTCCCCTGTTTGCTATTGTTGCCGGCGACGATCGAACTAGAGGGACACATGCGCCCTCTAGTGGAGTTTCATGTAGCTACCACTCTGGTAGCTTTACATGAAACAAAAAAAAACAAAAAAAAAAAAAAAATTTTTTTAAAAATTGGATTTCTGCAATTTTTGCAGAAAAAAATAAACCGCCAAGGAGGTTAAAGGGAGTCCAAGCACCTCTCATGGGTATGCCTTTAAGCCAGACGACTTCCAAAAAAAGTTGTGCTATGAGCCCTCTGGAAAAGCCTCTTGCAATGGCCATGCGTGTCATTTCCTCTTCCTGCTTCATTCAGTGATGCAATTCTCTAACAGAGAAGGCAGGGGTGACCCGGAAGTTATAACATAGCCAAGATGGCATCCGCAATTTTTAAATTGAAATTGAACGAAAAAACTATTTGGTGTAGACCAGTGATTCAGGCATCAGATAAAGAGGAGAGCACAAGCTACAGAAAGGTATGCAACTTTAAGTACTTTTCAGTACTGGTTGGAGTCTCTAAGGCATACCCATGAGGTGCCTATGAGAGGTGATCACTGAGTGGATCTTGGGGGGGGGGGGAATTAAAAAAAATAAATACTTTATAAAGTAATAAATAAAAAAATAAAAAAAATAAAAAAGACTTCCCAGCAGCAATCAGATGCCACCAACAGTTAAACTGTTTAAGTTTCAGTTCAACTGTTAAAGCTGCAGTGTGCCGAATTGTAATAAACAGCCTGGGCACTAGAGGGGTGCAAGCCTGTGGTCCTCAAAGCCCCATCTACACCATGGGACATTGTAGCGATCCGGCGGCTCGATTAGCCGCCGGATCGCCTCTTCCGCGTGCCCGCCGCGTCCCCGCTCGCCGTGCGTGCGCCGCATTCGATTCCCCGCTCGTCCCCGCCGGCGCCGCTTATCTCCCGCGCGATTCCCTGCCATTGTCCCCTTGCGGGGATCGAGCAGGGAATCGGCGGTGCGGAGATTCGTCCTGTCGGATCTTATCAATCGAGCCGCATCAGCGGCTCGATTGATAAGGAGCATCGCGGCCGCATCTACGCGTGTAGATGCGGCTTAAGGGGTTAAAAAAACCTAGATATTACTCATAGTAAATGCCCTTTTGAATTTGACTGATACTCAAGTTGCCTGTATCCTTTGCATAATATTGAAGTATTTACAAATGGCTGATTTGTTTAGTTAACCAATTCAGGATCACAGATTTTTTTTCCCTTAAAAACCAAACTCTCATTTCAGCGCTCCTCCCATTCATTCAGCGATAACTTTGTTACTTATCACACTGAAATGATCTATATATGGTTTTTTTTCGCCACAAATTAGGCTCTCTTTGGGTGGTAGTTTTTGCTATGAATTATTTTATATGCATTGTAAAAGGAATAAGGGAAAAAAAAAATGATTTCTCAGTTTTCAGCCATTATAATTTTAAAATAAAACGTGCTTCGATACAAAAACCCACACGTTTTATTTGCCCATTTGTCCCGGTTATTACAACGTTTAAATTGCGTCCCTAGTACAATGTATGGTGATAATATTTTGACTGGAAATAAAAGGAGCATTTTTCCGTTTAGGGATTTTTAATACTAGTAATATGCTCGCATGACATCCATAATAGAAAAGTCCCTAAGGTAACTATTTATGTAAGACAAATTTAAATGATGTAATTTTCTTCATTTTTTTAACAGGTGTTTTATTTCTCTAACTATGGGGCAGGGTTGGAAGGGGTTAAAAGTAATATAAAAAAAAAAACTTTCTATGTAAAACAGTATACTGGGATAATTAAGGTGTATTTTCACTTTTTGACCACAAGATGGTGGTACTGAGACCGCGTTTCTATTAATAGAACACTGAAGAACAGTGTTGGGTCTGAGAGCTTGTGTGAGGTTAACAAGCTCTCGGAAGACACGGGAACAGTGATCGTGATGGATAATAAAAGATTCTCACATCCCCGATCGACCGAAAAATGCACGGGGATGGTGAACGCAATATCTACCCCCCTGATTTGCACGTCAAGTTTAAAGGGGCGTAGATATACGTACCAGAGATCCTAAAGTGGTTAATAGTAAAAACAAACAACAAAAAGCCACACACACAAAACACAACAAATTACAAACAGTACCAGAAACAATGGAGGGCAACCATGCAGTGCTAGCAACTCACCATGACACTGAATTATCTTCTGAATTCCTGCTACTTGCTCCAGTGTATCTATGTTCTGAGTGTAATTCCGAAGTAGTTTTGCCTCTTTATCCAGCATCGCGATAAATTTGTGGCAGAGAGATGGCTGAAACTGGCCTGGAAAAATTTCCTGCAAAATGAATGAAAAAAAGAAAAAGAAATTAGGCCACAGGTTTGAACCATATATCTTCATATCACCCTGCCCATCTGTAGGCAAGATTGAGAAGCAGGCAGCAAGGCAAATGCGGAGATCACTGCACTTCTTTCACCCAACAACACAGCCCTTTTACCTAGTGTAGCGTTGTGCTCCCGCCACCCTGCATGGAGAGAGGATATGGGCATTGTTGGCTTGATCTAGCGAATCTCTAGCAATCTTAAGGCTGTTTACATTATAAATCGCCAGCGCTATCGCAAACGTTCAGCGATTCATTCAGAGTTTTTAAAGTGCTTTTCCTTGTGCTCTGAAAAGATCTTTTCTAAGCACTTTTGCAGAGCGATTTGTTTTTTCACTTCCAGACAGTCATAGCGAATTCTTTGAATTGCAAAGAAATAAATACAATATATTCATAAAAGCGCTGGGGAAAAAAAAAAAATCGCTGTACAAATTGCTTTTTCAAGTGCTTTGCGATTTCACTATACCCTCCATTGAGCCAAAGCGCTCAGAAAATGGTACATGTAGCGCGTTTGCGATTTTAGTAAAATCAAAACGCGCACATGTGAATACTCTCATAGGAAATCATTGCACAAGCGCTTTTGGGGCGATTTCTAAAATCGCCAGTGCTTAAAAAAACCCTTGCAAATGCTCATAGTGTGAATGAGCCCTTAAAGGACACCTGAAGTGAAAGGTATATGGAGGCTGCCATATTCATTTCCTTTTTAGTAATACCAGCTGCCTGGCTGTCCTGCTGATCCTCTGCCTCTAATATTTTTAGCCACAGACCCTGAACAAGCATATGCAGATCAGGTGTTTCCGACATTGTCAGATCTGATAACATTAGCTACATGCTTGCTTCTGGTGTTATTCAGACACTACGGCAGCCAAATAGACCAGCAGGGCTGCCAGGCAACTGGTATTGTTTAAAAGGAAATAAATGTGGCAGCCTCCATATTCCTCTCACTTCAGTTGTCATTTAAAGCTACACAGACTAATGTTTAAAAATAAATAAAAACACTGCACGTGCACAATGCACTACCTAAAGCAAGGTACACACTTTCAATTATGATGGGCCAATCACTGACCAATTTTTCCACTTACATGTAGTATGAGAGTTTAACTACACTATCGGTTTATAGTATTCACAATCCGTTTGCCCGTTTGCATGCACCCTAAGGGCTTAAAGTGAACCAGAGACAAAACACCCTCATGTATTTTAATATATATATATATATATCAGTGGGAACATTAGAGAAAACACCAACCCAGCTCTGTTTCATTCTTCACTGTTCAGCCTGCTTCTTATCAACCCTGATAAAATCCCCCACTGAGCATTCAGTCTGGCTTTACTATAAATGACTCAGCTATAATTATTCCCGAGCAGAGCCAGCAGGGGGCAGGCTTGGGCTTGAAAAGATATGAGAGAAGTCAGACTAAACTATAAATATTCCTGAGCAAAGCCAGACTGAGGGCTGGTGCACACCGAGCGGCTTTTTGGGCGTTTTCAGATCCGCTTGCGGCTGCGGATCTGCTTGGTCAATGTATCTCAATGGGGTGGTGCACACCAGAGCGGGAGGCATTTTGCAGAAACGAAAAATGCCTGGGTGAGGCATTTTTTGGATTTCGGATGCGTTTCTGCCTCAATGTTAAGTATAGGAAAAACGCAAACCGCTCTGAAAAACGCCTGTTCAGAGCGGTTTTGCAGGCGTTTTTGTTACAGAAGCTGTTCAGTAACAGCTTTACTGTAACAATATATGAAATCTACTATACTGAAAACCGCAGCAGCAATCCGCAAAACGCCTCATAAAAATAAAAAAAAGTGTTTAAAAATCTGCTAGCATTTTGCGGATCTGCTAGCGGGTTTTGGTGTGCACCAGCCCTCAATGCTCAGTCGGGGATTTTATCAGGGTCGATACGAAGCAATTTGTGCAGTGCAGAATGAAACAGAAAGCAGGGTAGGTGTTTTCTATAATGTTTCCACTGATATATATGGCAAAATACATGAGGGTGCTTCGTCTCTGGTTCTCTTTAAGACACACTATAAGCGCTTTTCTGAGCACTTTTTGGCCTCCAGAGATTACAAATCGTGGTAACTTCGTGCGATTTTACCGCAATCGTGATTTTACTGCGAGTCAATGAAAGCATTTTTAAAAAAGCTCTCAGAAAGCTCTGGAGGCCAAAAAAGCCCTTACAGTGTGTCTGAGGCCTTACTCCTGTCAGAGTGCCAAGTGCTGGGCATGGAAGCAGGCTGCACTACAGGCTCCAACAGAAAATCAGTAGATTAGTGTCAGATGTTTATAGTTGGCTATAGATGGACTCCAGTCAAATTTATTAACATCTAATGGCCTCCTCTTATACTAGCGCTGGTAGTGTAAACCTATAAAAGTGCCCTAAAAATGGAACTCAGTTAAAGACCCATGATGGCATTCAGACAGCCTGTACTGGGTGCACAATAGCAGGCTTTCTTATGCACTAACATTACCAGCGGAAGTCTGAACAGGACACATACGATGGAATGCTGCGTTTCAACCAGTGTCCTGACAGGTCCTCATTTGCTGAATGCCCAAGTCAGAAAGCTGCTAGCTATGCCTGCTCTCTTGCCTTTTTTTTTTGGGGGGGGGGGGGGGGACCTAGACTATTAAAGTGGACCCAAATTAAAAAATACAAGATTTCAGAAATAAAATCTATTTTCTAAATTATAATAGTTTTTTTTTCAGCTGCATGATGAAAAATATAAAATATTTTACATTTATTGGAGAAACCCCTCCCTTTATTTCATATTGCCGTGACAGAATCCGGCAAACTGGTGGAGTAGGAAGTGTCTGACAAAGGAGGAATTGCTAATGGCTGCCACCTGTATAACCCTAGTTATGAAAAGAGGAGGGTGAAAAGCATGCACTGAAATGCTCATAGGCTTGAAGGAGTGTTTATTTATCTTTGTATGTGTCAGAGTGGTGCAACTAAATACAGCAAAGAAAAACACTGCGCTGTCTACACACACTGATGGACTGGAAGTAATTAGTGGGTGCTGCTCCAATAACTGGGTGGCTCCAGTAAATCTGTGTAAAAGAGGCAAGGAGAGAGAAGCGCACCGCTAGTGCAATAAATTTTTTACTTTAAAAAATGACAGGCATAAAAATACACTCATAGTGTATGATAAGATCAGAGCGCCTGTCAGCAGTCCTCTCCTGTCAGCCGCGCTTGGCCAAAGCTGCGGGAGCTGATGTGAATGGCGTGGAGCTGGATGCGGTGGGCGGAGTCAGGTCGCGGGGATGCCGTCTGACGTCACGACACGTTTCGGCGTAGACCACGCCTGAGGCGTGGTCTACGCCGAAACGTGTCGTGACGTCAGACGGCATCCCCGCGACCTGACTCCGCCCACCGCATCCAGCTCCACGCCATTCACATCAGCTCCCGCAGCTTTGGCCAAGCGCGGCTGAGGCGTGGTCTACGCCGAAACGTGTCGTGACGTCAGACGGCATCCCCGCGACCTGACTCCGCCCACCGCATCCAGCTCCACGCCATTCACATCAGCTCCCGCAGCTTTGGCCAAGCGCGGCTGACAGGAGAGGACTGCTGGCAGGCCCGACAGGCGCTCTGATCTTATCATACACCGTGAGTGTATTTTTATGCCTGTCATTTTTTAAGGTAAAAAAATTTATAGCACCAGTGGTGCGCTCCTCTCTTCTTGCCTCTGGTGCAACTAAATGTTTTGAATTAAAAAAATATGTTTGGTTTGGGTCCGCTTTAACCACTTGAGGACCGCCCCCAGCCGATGGGCGGCGGCAAAGTCCGGGCCCAAACGACCGCAATACGCCCATCGGCGGGGGCGGCTGCGGGAGTGGCTATGCGGCGATCGCGTCATTCGTGACGCGATCAGCCGCCGGGGACTCGCTCCGCCCACCGCTCGTAGTAACCCGCCGGCCGTTCGGAAGCGCCGGCGGGTTACTAGCACCCGGATCGCCGCTGCACGTATGTATAATAGGCTTTGTAATGTATACAAAGCCTATTATACTGGCTGCCTCCTGCCCTGGTGGTCCCAGTGTCCGAGGGACCACCAGGGCAGGCTGCAGCCACCCTAGTCTGCACCCAAGCACACTGATTCCCCCCCCCCCCTGCCCCCTGATCGCCCACAGCACCCCTCAGACCCCCCCCCTGCCCACCCCCCAGACCACTGTTTGCACCCAGTCACCCCCCTAATCACCCATCAATCACTCCCTGTCACTATCTGTCAACGCTATTTTTTTTTTATCCCCCCCCCCTGCCCACTGCCCCCTCCTGATCACCCCCCCACCCCTCAGATTCTCCCCAGACCCCCCCCAGACACCCCCCCCCCGTGTACTGTATGCATCTATCCCCCCTGCTCACCTGTCAATCACCCGTCAATCACCCCCTGTCACTGCTACCCATCAATCAGCCCCTAACCTGCCCCTTGCGGGCAATCTGTTCACCCACCCACACCAATAGATCGCCCGCAGATCCGACATCAGATCACCTCCCAAGTGCAGTGTATACATCTCTTCTCTCCTCTAAACACCCACTAATTACCCATCAATCACCCCCTATCACCACCTGTCACTGTTACCCATCAGATTAGACCCTAATCTGCCCCTTGCGGGCACCCAATCACCCGCCCACACGCTCAGATTGCCCTCAGACCCCAGCCCTGATCACCTCGCTAGTGCATTGCTTGCATCTATTTCCCCCCTCTAATCACACCTTGAGACACCCATCAATCACCTCCTGTCACCCCCTAGCACACCTACCCATCAGATCAGGCCCTAAATTTGCCCTGTGTGGGCTCCTGATCACTCGGCCAAACCCTCAGATCCCCCTCAGACCCCCTTCCGATCACCTCCCCAGTGCATTGATTGCATCTATTTTCCCCTCTAACCGC
Source organism: Hyperolius riggenbachi (assembly GCF_040937935.1). Taxonomy (NCBI): domain Eukaryota; kingdom Metazoa; phylum Chordata; class Amphibia; order Anura; family Hyperoliidae; genus Hyperolius; species Hyperolius riggenbachi. The sequence goes on from NC_090655.1 coordinate 69,747,962, forward strand.
CCCCTGAGACACCCATCAATCACCTCCTGTCACCCCCCTAGCACTCCTATCCATCAGATCAGGCCCAAAACATCCTGTCATCTAAGAGGCCACCCTGCTTATGACCGGTTCCACAAAATTTGCCCCCTCATAGACCACCTGTCATCAAAATTTGCAGATGCTTATACCCCTGAACAGTCATTTTGAGACATTTGGTTTCCAGACTACTCACAGTTTTGGGCCCGTAAAATGCCAGGGCAGTATAGGAACCCCACAAGTGACCCCATTTTAGAAAGAAGACACCCCAAGGTATTCTGTTAGGTGTATGATGAGTTCATAGAAGATTTTATTTTTTGTCAAAAGTTAGCGGAAATTGGATTTTTATTGTTTTTTTCACAAAGTGTCATTTTTCACTAACTCGTGACAAAAAATAAAATCTTCTATGAACTCACCATACCCCTAACGGAATACCTTGGGGTGTCTTCTTTCTAAAATGGGGTCACTTGTGGGGTTCCTATACTGCCCTGGCATTTTAGGGGCCCTAAACCGTGAGGAGTAGTCTAGAAAACAAATGCCTCAAAATGACCTGTGAATAGGACGTTGGGCCCCTTAGCGCACCTAGGCTGCAAAAAAGTGTCACACATGTGGTATCGCCATACTCAGGAGAAGTAGTATAATGTGTTTTGTGGTGTATTTTTACACATACCCATGCTGGGTGGGAGAAATCTCTCTGTAAATGGACAATTGTGTGTAAAAAAAAAATCAAAAATGTGTCATTTACAGAGATATTTTTCCCACCCAGCATGGTTATATGTAAAAATACACCACAAAACACATTATACTACTACTTCTGAGTACGGCGATACCACATGTGTGGCACTTTTTTGCAGCCTAACTGTGCTAAGGGGCCCAAAGTCCAATGAGTACCTTTAGGATTTCACAGGTCATTTTGAGACATTTGGGTTCAAGACTACTCCTCACAGTTTAGGGCCCTTAAAATGCCAGGGCAGTATAGGAACCCCACAAGTGACCCCATTTTAGAAAGAAGACACCCCAAGGTATTCTGTTAGGTGTATGATGAGTTCATAGAAGATTTTATTTTTTGTCACAAGTTAGCGGAAATTGATTTTTTTTTTTTTTTTCACAAAGTGTCATTTTCCGCTAACTTGTGACAAAAAAAAAAAATCTTCTATGAACTCACCATACTCCTAACAGAATACCTTGGGGTGTCTTCTTTCTAAAATGGGGTCACTTGTGGGGTTCCTATACTGCCCTGGCATTTTAGGGGCCCTAAACCGTGAGCAGTAGTCTAGAATCCAAATGCCTCAAAATGACCTGTGAATAGGACGTTAGGCCCCTTAGCGCACCTAGGTTGCAAAAAAAAGTGTCACATGTGGTATCGCCGTACTCAGAAGAAGTAGTATATTGTGTTTTGGGGTGTATTTTTACACATACCCATGCTGGGTGGGAGAAATCTCTCTGTAAATGGACAATTGTGTGTAAAAAAAAATCAAACAATTGTCATTTACAGAGATATTTCTCCCACCCAGCATGGGTATGTGTAAAAATACACCCCAAAACACATTATACTACTTCTCCTGAGTACGGCGGTACCACATGTGTGGCACTTTTTTGCACCCCAAGTGCGCTAAGAGGCCCAAAGTCCAATGAGTACCTTTAGGATTTCACAGGTCATTTTGCGACATTTGGTTTCAAGACTACTCCTCACGGTTTAGGGCCCCTAAAATGCCAGGGCAGTATAGGAACCCCACAAATGACCCCATTTTAGAAAGAAGACACCCCAAGGTATTCCGTTAGGAGTATGGTGAGTTCATAGAAGATTTTATTTTTTGTCACAAGTTAGCGGAAAATGACACTTTGTGAAAAAAAACAATTAAAATCAATTTCCGCTAACTTGTGACGAAAAAAAAAAATCTTCTATGAACTCACCATCCTCCTAATGGAATACCTTGGGGTGTATTCTTTCTAAAATGGGGTAATTTGTGGGGTTCCTATACTGTCCTGGCATTTTAGGGGCCCTAAACCGTGAGGAGTAGTCTTGAAACGAAATTTCTCAAAATGACCTGTGAAGTCCTAAAGGTACTCATTGAACTTTGGGCCCCTTAGCGCAGTTAGGGTGCAAAAAAGTGTCACACATGTGGTATCGCCGTACTCAGGAGAAGTAGTATAATGTGTTTTGGGGTGTATTTTTCCACATACCCATGCTGAGTGGGAGAAATATTTCTATAAATAGACAATTGTGTGTAAAAAAAATAAAACAATTGTCATTTACGGAGATATTTCTCCCACCCAGCATGGGTATGTGTAAAAATACACCCCAAAACACATTATTCTACTTCTCCTGAGTACGGCAATACCACATGTGTGGCACTTTTTTCCAGCCTAACTGCGCTAAGGGGCCAAAAGTCCAATGAGCATCTTTAGGCTTTACAGGGGTGCTTACAATTAGGCACCCCCCAAAATGCCAGGACAGTGAACACACCCCACAAATGACCCCATTTTGGAAAGTAGACACTTCAAGGTATTCAGAGAGGAGCATAGTGAGTCCGTGGCAGATTTCATTTTTTTTTTGTCGCAAGTTAGAAGAAATAAAAACTTTTTTTTTTCTTTTTTTTGTCAGAAAGTGTCATTTTCCGCTAACTTGTGACAAAATATAAAATCTTCTATGAACTCACCATGCCTCTCACTGAATACTTTGGGATGTCTTCTTTCCAAAATGGGGTCATTTGGGGGGTATTTGTACTATCCTGGAATTTTAGCCCCTCATGAAACCTGACAGGTGCGCAGAAAAGTCAGAGATGCTTGAAAATGGGAAAATTCACTTTTGGCACCATAGTTTGTAAACGCTATAACTTTTACCCAATCCAATAAATATACACTGAATGGTTTTTTTTTTATCAAAGACATGTAGCAGAATAACTTTCGCGCTCAAATGTATAGGAAATTTTACTTTATTTGAAAAATGTCAGCACAGCAAGTTAAAAAAGTCATTTTTTTGCCAAAATTCATGTCTTTTTTGATGAATATAATAAAAACTAAAACTCGCAGCAGCAATCAAATAGCAGCAAAAGAAAGCCGTATTAGTGACAAGAAAAGGAGGTAAAATTCCTTTAGGTGGTAGGTTGTATGACCGAGCAATAAACCGTGAAAGCTGCAGTGGTCTGAATGGAGAAAAAGGCTCTGGTCCTTAAAGGACTTCCGAGGCCAAAAAGATGAAAATTACACAATACCTTTTATATATCTGAATCCACGGAGGACGTCCAGCGCGTCCTCCGCACCGTACCGCCGTCATTGCTGCCTTTCTCTTTCCCCCCTGGCTCGGCCCGACCCCACTGAACGGGTCGCATAGGCTTCCACTACTAAGATGGCCGCCGCCTTGAGCCGCGGCTGCGCAGTACGCTTTGCCCTTAGTGCGACTGCGCAGCCTTCAGCCCGCCTCCCGCAGCGTACGGATTCCGTAATGCTGCCCAAGCGTATGTCCGTACGCTGCGGGAGGCGGGCTGAAGGCTGCGCAGTCGCACTAAGGGCAAAGCGTACTGCGCAGCCGCGGCTCAAGGCGGCGGCCATCTTAGTAGTGGAAGCCTATGCGACCCGTTCAGTGGGGTCGGGCCGAGCCAGGGGGGAAAGAGAAAGGCAGCAATGACGGCGGTACGGTGCGGAGGACGCGCTGGACGTCCTCCGTGGATTCAGATATATAAAAGGTATTGTGTAATTTTCATCTTTTTGGCCTCGGAAGTCCTTTAAGGGGCGAAAAGACTGTGGTCCTTAAGTGGTTAAGCTACGTACACACATGTAGTTACCGTCATCTGAAAATGCAGATGGTGACCATTTCAGCCGACGATCGTTGTGTACAGCGGCCAACGATCAATCTTCCTCAGGCATCGGAGTTTGTTAAGGATCCATCCTGACGGATCCTTAACAACCTCCGATGCTCGAGTATTAACGAACGCAATGCTATTTCCACCCCCCACCAACCGACTGAAGCTGCTCATTCATTCATCATCCCTCAAACTCCCTCCATAGCAAGGCTAGGAATGTGTCTGTGCAGCATCGTTCCACAAATCGTCACCCGAGGGATCGTTTCCCATCCCAGATTGGCAACAATTCTCACATGTGCGTACTTAGCTTTAGACTGGCAACACTTCAGATAAAACACTTCACATTTACAGCAGTCGAAACACTTACCTTTGCAAATTTAAAGAATGGTCTCGGGTCCTTTCTAAAATATTCAATATCAAACATGGCTTGAGGGTTTGGGAGATCTGGAAAATCTACGGCCAGTCGTGCATAAATTCCATCTCTTGATCTGAAATCTGGTATTCCACAGGAAACCGAAACCTAAATTTATCATAAAAACAGGAAACGCTTTTGAGAAGAAGCGGTGACCTTAAAGCAAACCTGTCAAAATAAAGTGCTTAAAGTGTACCCGAGACAGGAAAACAAGTTCTATTTTAACTTACCTGGGGACTCACCAAGCTCCCATAACCAACGGTTTCCTCCCAAACTGCTTTGTTGTGCTACCGTGCCCCTCCGAAAGCTTGCTGTAAGGACCAGTCGCAGGCTACTGTACACGCGCTTCCCTGCTTCTTCTCGATCAACGGGATTGAGAAGGCACAACAGCCCGCTGCTGGAGAAATTTCTGAGAGGCACAGCAGCACAAAACAGAAGAGACCCAGAGATAACAGAGGAACCTGCAAGTCTATGGGGGCTGCAAGAAGCCCCAGGTAAGTAAAATAGAACTTGTCAAACACCCCGACCAGTATCTCATGTTTACTTTAATAATTCATATGCATAAACAGCTATGGTGAGTGATATGGGGCTGTTCACAGTACTGCATTGTAGCGGATTGCGTTATTCTAACTAGCTGCATGCAGGCTTTGTATTAACCTCCCTGGCAGTAATCCCGAATGTAGCTCGGGCTAGCTGCCGGGAGCTCAATGCAGAGTATAGAGCATAGGGGCGCTTTTACTCACCTCCCTGGGGATCCAGACATCGGTAGCTGTTGTTCTTCCTGTCTTACAAGGCTCTGAATCCCTCTGGTGAGATCGTACAGAGTTACAGTGCCACTTGGAGGACGGACATAAAATTGCAGAGCTGGGCTGCTGCAGGCATTCTGGCGGCATTATTTTTTCCAGATTTTAGGGTGTGAAACGTGCTGAAAACACCCTAATCTCCAGAAATTATCTTACCGGCAGGGAGGTTAAAGTCTATGTCCGGTCTCCATTGCAGTTCACATTCATAACGTGTGCATTATGCAACGGACCACTGTGCATCCAGCCTCATGCTCTAGTTATTTCAGCGTTGGTTTAAAAATTAAGCATGAAATAGGATTGTGAGCTATGGGAACCAAGAAAATACTTCCTATTCATGATGCCCTTGGTTAGTTTTATCGATTTCTAAAGATGGGTCACGCCAGGCGAAAATGATTACGCAGCCCAAGTGAAGTTCACACTATACGCCTTGCATAACCATGTGCATATCGCAATGACTACGCATGTTACAATGTCATTTTTCATTGAATGAAGTATTGCTATGTAACATGCACATTATTGCAGCGTTAGTACAATGTGGTATATTACAACGCAGATAAGTGATACTTACCTCAGTAGGGTCTGTGTGGTAGAGGCTTCCCTGATCTTCCTGTGCTGGGACCCTCTAATCAATCACTATCCACTCCGTATCCGAGCATGACCGCACTGCACAGGCAAGAAGTAAAACCTGCGCAGTAGCACGGAGCTGCTCCTCCACAGCACAAGCTGCTCCGTGGTACTACGCTGGTGCGTACCCACTGGCATCTGCACAGTGCGGCTGGGCTCCTACACGGAGCAGAACACGGCTGGGTCACGGAGGACCATCCAGTGGCATCCCCCCTTCTGATACAAGTATAACTTTTTTTTTTATTTTATTTTTTATTATTTTAAGTTACAGGTGTACTTTAACCATACCACTGAGGCCTGTCTCTCCAGCTTTATGCAATTAACATGCAAAAAACAAATTACACTTTAGGTTCACCACATAATAAGTTGTGATTTTTAGGCTTTTTACACGACACAGACTCAAAACTTTTGGTTTCAAATCTGTGCTTGGTTTGTGACCTGAATCTCAATGATCCTTTAAAGCCCAGCAGATGAGAGTTCTACCATTTACCTCAAGTATTCCTCTTTTTTTTTTTTTTTTAGGGCACCAATTGATGAAGCAAAATGTCATTTTGGTGGCTTGTTTTGTTAAATTTTCTTGGTAATGCATTGTTGATCACGGACTTCCTAAACGGGCCTGGACTCAGAACTTACTCTATACTCTCAAAGATAAACAGCATAACCTTTAGGCTGGTTTCTTTTTTTTTTTTTTTTTTTTTTTAAATAATTTTTATTGGCAGAAAACATTTATTACAGTCATTGTAATGAGACATATAGATATTGTTTAACATTGGAACAATAAAAGAGCAAGCAAGAAAAACATTCTGAGAAGAGTTACAGTGTCCATTACTTATTAGACGCTGCATTTTAGGGGACGTTATGGTCGCATAACGTGCCCCTAACGCAACGCCTGCTGCTCTCTGATGTCGACATCAGAGTGAGCCGCGTTGTGCAGCTCACTCTGGCGTCCGTGATGCCGTGATGCGTACTCTTGGACGCATGCGGCATCACGTGGTCCCGCCCGGCCAATCGCCGCACAGAGCGGCCGCTCCAGGAAGTAAACACTGCACGTCACTGAGTGCAGTGAATATTAATTAGCCATGTGCCTGGCCGCTCTCCGCTCCTCAAACACTGGTCCACATGACAGCCCAGGGGCCCCAGGTCTCTCTCACTCACTGGGGCCCCCAAACCACCATGCGACACCTAGAGGGAAGTGCGGGCAAGCCCTGGACCTCTCACCTCCAGGGAACTCACTCCACCACCTCTAAACTGAATGCCAACTGCGACAAACACAATTGCTAACTTCCAGTCAGAGCAATATCCTGCCTCTATCTGGCCAGCAGACGCTAGTCAGCCAATCAGGTGCACTGTCATACACCCTTTGCCTGCTGTACCATACCTAGCAGGAATTACATAGATTAGCATTCAGGTGGGAGGCTTCGGTTGGACGCAATCGTGAATTGCGTCGTTTAACAGGGACACCCCGTGTAGGCACATCTCCCACACGGTCCCCTCCCTAACCACTCACCTGTCAACCGCATCCTAGAAGCTGCAAAAAATAAATTTAAAATCACAAACACTGGTCCACATGACAGCCCAGGGGCCCCAGGTCTCTCTCACTCACTGGGGCCCCCAAACCACCATGCGACACCTAGAGGGAAGTGACAAACACTGGTCCACATGACAGCCCAGGGGCCCCTGGGCTGTCATGTGGACCAGTGTTTGTGATTTTAAATTTATTTTTTGCAGCTTCTAGGATGCGGTTGACAGGTGAGTGGTTAGGGAGGGGACCGTGTGGGAGACGTGCCTACACGGGGCGTCCCTGTTAAACGACGCAATTCACGATTGCGTCCAACCGAAGCCTCCCACCTGAATGCTAATCTATGTAATTCCTGCTAGGTATGGTACAGCAGGCAAAGTGTGTATGACAGTGCACCTGATTGGCTGACTAGCGTCTGCTGGCCAGATAGAGGCAGGATATTGCTCTGACTGGAAGTTAGCAATTGTGTTTGTCGCTCTCCGCTCCTCCCCAACATTACTGAGCATGTGCAAACAGTCTAACGCGGCTCTGCCGCTTATAAAGTACTGCATGCAGTACGTTGTCTTATGGCGCAGCGTTACTGAGTAACGCAACGTGGGCACTGTGAACAGCCCATTGATTTTTCATTGATGTGCGGTGGGGTGCGCTACAGGCTGCTCTAACGTGCGGCTGTAACGTCCCACTGTGAAACCAGCCTTAAAGTAAAGTATTTCTTTGTTACAGCTTACAGAACTCCAGCAATAAATCTGCAATTTGTCTACTTCCTGCTTTCATGGAAACAGACAAAGGGTTAACATCCTGTGTTCACATATTGATAATGTAAGAGTGAACAGAGGCGCCAGCAGGATAAAAGGTTCTAAAAGGCTTAAAATCCGTCAGGAGGTGGTGGTGGACTCGCCTCCCCGAAGCAGAAGATACCGTCAGTTTTATGACAACAGGTTTATTAATATACTCCAAAACAACAGTGGAACGCATTTCACGGGTATGTTCCCGCTTCCTCAGGCAATAAACAGATAGGAGTGCACAGTATAGTGTCATAGACAGAGGCGCTATTCATGACCTTGAGACTATACTGTGTACTCCTGTTTATTGCCTGAAGAAGCGGGAACATACCCGTGAAACGCGTTGCACTGTTTGTTTTGGAGTATATTAATAAACCTGTTGTCATAAAACTGACTGTATCTTGTCTGCTTCGGGGAGGCGAGTCCACCACCACCTCCTGAGGGATTTTAAGCCTTTTAGAAGCTTTTATCCTGCTGGCGCCTCTGTTCACTCTTACATTATCAATATCCACTCCTGGTGGAGGGGTGTTGCCCCTTATTTCCTTATCTACAGAAAGCGACTTAATCCTGAGTGAGGACAAGTCTAATCTCCTCACCTGCCTACACAGTGGTTGCCTAGGCGGTAACCCACGTTTGTGAGTATATACATTATATACTTTTCATTTCCAACCCCTTGTTTTGCATACTACACTATAATTGGGCTCTCGGTATTTCTTTTGTCTGTGTGTTTACATATTAGCTGTGTGTTCTGAATTTATTTCTGTGCCAACACAGCTGAGAGCTCAAATTACACTTGTGATTACTTGAAGATGAGGGGGAACTAGACAGGCTCTTACTCCCTGTAACAGTGACCAGGAAACACGGACATACCCCAGCTCCAGTGAGCACCATTATTTTCTTGCTCTCCTGAAGAAGCCTGACCGCATCCTCGATGGTATTGATGTCCTTGCGCTTTTTCCTTTTGGGTGGATCAGAAAGTATGTTGATCACAATTTGCCAGAGAGTCATATCATCCAGGTCAGGGGGTGCCACCGAATCCGGAAGCAGATCCCGCAGAATGGTCCTGGGATCTGTACCCATCATGAGGTGTCGCTGTACAAACGTGTAGGGGCCTGCAAATGGACGACAGACAAGCAGCTTTCACAGGAGCTCCACAGCTAGGACATTATTACTCTCGCTTATTTCTGAAGAAAATGTAATGCATCTCCAAATGCCCTAACAAAATGACATAGGTTAGCAGGTGGACCACAAAACTAAAGCCTGGTACACACATTCAATTAGGATTGGCCAATCACGGACCAATTTTACCACCTCTATGTAGTATGAGGCCAATCATAACTGAAAATCTGTACCAGGCTTTAACCTCCCTGGTGTTACGCAGTTTCCATGACTGCGTCCGCGGGAGGATTTTTGCCCATAAAATGTTAATTATACCTTTCAGCTAGCACTGCGCTAGCTAAGTATGCCCCCCAAATGGCTCCAGGCCCCTCTGATGCCCCTGATCGCTGCCAATAATATTCACCCGTCCGCGATCCCACGAGAGCCGCAGCTTCTCCAAGCAGCTTCACTGTCGCTATGGCGACGATCGGACATGACGTCATGCGCAGTCCCCATCCTCCTCATAGCGAATCCGGGAGCCGATTGGGAGGCTGCACCGTCGCGGGATCCCTGGGGGGTATGTATTGCGGAGGTGATCAGAGGGGATTGAAGCCATTTGGGAGGCATACTTAGCTAGTGAAGTGCTAGCTGAAAGATATAATTGACATTTTATGGGCAAAAATCCTCCCGGGGCCATGCCATCCCCTGCAGCGGCTAGCCCGACACTGTGTCGGGCATACCGCCAGGGAGGTTAATTGCAGCTATCCATTAACACAGAGGCCTATATGCAATTCACTTTTTCTCCTAGGAGATATTTTTCATTCATTTAAAACTAGTTAGGCCCGTTTGAAAAAAAAACAAAAAACAAACTGGCGCTAGATTGGCAGGCAGCACGCGCGGCCGCATATGCCCATGTTCGCCCGACGGCACTCTGCAAGTAAAAAAAAAAAAAGTACTGTCAAAATGTCTGCATATTTTATTTTATTTTTTGCTTGTTGGTGGCTTAAAAAAAGCATTTTTTTTACAATAAGGTGTAAAAAATATCACCTAGGAGATAACTAAAGGTAGCCACTAACGGTCCAATTTCAAACAAAAAAATTGTTTGAGCGTTTAGAAATTGGTTGCAAATAATCTCCATTGTTGGGCACAACCAATTAGGAATGACTATAAAAATTTCCAATTGGATTTTCGTTGAACCAAAAATTTGGATTTTCTTGTTGGTCATTTGAAGAGACCAAACTTTTTTTTTTTTTTTTAAGATGGAGCTTAAATATTTAATATATCAAAACGTGCAAAAATTGATTCACAAATCTTCAACGAGATTCATCTTTAGAAACAACATCCCATAAAAAGGTGCAAGTAATCACATAACCAGATTAATTGTTTAGTAAGGCTGTGGTAACAATCTAGTCATGCAGAGGTTTATTAACAGTTGCAACGGCCCAACACTGACAACACATTCAGTGTTTTCTGATTCTCTCCAAAGAATATTACTCAAGGTAATTTTTTTTGGCAACATCCTGTCATATGCCCCTCCTCCTATTCTGACACTTTCTCGTTTCATTTAGTTCACAACTTATGTTTTACAGTGTTTGAAACACATTAACATTGTTTGAAAACTTTGTGACAGATTAGAAATAATAACTGTGTCAGATATTAGGATGTGTTACAACTCCTAGCCGCCAAACAAGCTTTGACCAGATCAGCATAGCTGCAGTTTGACTACACTAAGTTACTGCACTAGAAAAACACTTTTGGCAGCCAGTACCTATGCAAGGCTTGGGCGTCCAATCACTAGAGCTGGCATGTGACGTCCTATCTTCATCGTCGCTGTCACACGAATGAAATCCAACAAGATCATCATCTAAATGGAGGTCTTCTGGAGGAAAAAATAAAATAAAAAAAATAATAATAATAATTAGGGGGTCTTCTCAAGGGTTGGCAGCCAACAGCCACAAAACATAGGCAATTCCTGGAAGATCAAATCTTCCACTGCTGCACCCACACATGCCTTTCCTTCCCTAGCGGCGGAATTTTCTAATAGACTCAACCCCAATTTGTGTGCTGGGACAAGCTAATGAAATGTACCATCGGGTACCTATGTACGGAGTAAGGTAAGATTTAGGCTCAATCCCACCGATACAGCAATATACAGGTAGTATACAGCAGGTAGTTTCCAGACTTACAAACACTCAACTTACTAACGACCTGCCGATACGAACGACCGGAAAATGTGAAATTTGATTTTGTGGGAACAAGGTAAATATTTTTTTCCCCAAAAATCCCTTGTAGTTTGGAGGCCCCCTTTACACTTGCAAATGTGTTGCGTTACCTCGTTTTACCTTTGGGTAACGCAGCGGCAATGGGTCCTAGCACACTTACCGAGTCATGCTGGAAGTTTCCGATTCACCACTGAGCCGTCACAAAGTCAAAGTTACTGCCGGACTTCGGCAGCAGTAATGCAAGTCCATGGACGACGCATACATTTTAACCTCCTTAGCAGTATGCACGACACTGTGTTGGGCATACTGCATGCTGGCACCAGGAGTCCCCCAGTATAAATTTAACAGATCCCATACCTATAAAAGCTTTAGCTAGCACTAAGCTGGCTAGTACAGGTTGCCGGCACCCTCCGATCGCTGCTGATCCCCCCGCTAATACATTACCCAGCCTGGATCCAGCAATCACGCAGCCTCACCGCACAGTTCCAGTCTCTCTACGGGGAGGATCGGGTTTGCACATGACGTCAGCATTGGCTGCAGCCCTCTGTATATACTGATGATATGTGAGAGGTCAGGCATTGGCTGCAGCCCTCTGTATATACTGATGATATGTGAGATGTCAGGCATTGGCTGCAGCCCTCTGTATATACTGATGATATGTGAGGTGTCAGGCATTGGCTACAGCCCTCTGTATATACTGATATCAGGCATTGGCTGCAGCCCTCTATATACTGATGATATGGGGGATGTCAGGCATTGGCTGCAGCCCTCTATATACTGATGATATGGGGGATGTCAGGCATTGGCTGCAGCCCTCTGTATATACTGATGATATGGGGATGTCAGGCATTGGCTGCAGCCCTCTGTATATACTGATGATATGGGAGGTGTCAGGCATTGGCTGCAGCCCTCTGTATATACTGATGATATGTGAGGTGTCAGGCATTGGCTGCAGCCCTCTGTATATACTGATGATATGTGAGGTGTCAGGCATTGGCTACAGCCCTCTGTATATACTGATGATATGTGAGGAGTCAGGCATTGGCTGCAGCCCTCTGTATATGCTGATGAAATGTGAGGGGTGAGGCATTGGCTGCAGCCCTCTGTAGATACTGATGATATGTGAGATGTCAGGCATTGGCTGCAGCCCTCTGTATATACCGATATGTGAGGTGTCAGGCATTGGCTGCAGCCCTCTGTACATACTGATGATATGTGAGGTGTCAGGCATTGGCTACAGCCCTCTGTATATACTGATGAAATGTGAGGGTTGAGGCATTGGCTGCAGCCCTCTGTAGATACTGATGATATGTGATGTGTCAGGCATTGGCTGCAGCCCTCTGTATATACTGATATCAGGCATTGGCTGCAGCCCTCTATATACTGATGATATGGGGATGTCAGGCATTGGCTGCAGCCCTCTGTATATACTGATGATATGGGAATGTCAGGCATTGGCTGCAGCCCTCTGTATATACTGATGATATGGGAGGTGTCAGGCATTGGCTGCAGCCCTCTGTATATACTGATGATATGGGAGGTGTCAGGCATTGGCTACAGCCCTCTGTATATGCTGATGATATGTGAGGAGTCAGGCATTGGCTGCAGCCCTCTGTATATACTGATGATATGAGTCATTGGCTGCAGCCCTCTGTATATACTGATGATATGAGACATTGGCTGCAGCCCTCTGTATATACTGATGAAATGTGAGGGGTGAGGCATTGGCTGCAGCCCTCTGTAGATACTGATGATATGTGAGATGTCAGGCATTGGCTGCAGCCCTCTGTATATACTGATGATATGGGAGGTGTCAGGCATTGGCTGCAGCCCTCTGTATATACTGATGATATGGGGGATGTCAGGCATTGGCTGCAGCCCTCTGTATATACTGATGATATGGGGATGTCAGGCATTGGCTGCAGCCCTCTGTATATACTGATGATATGGGAGGTGTCAGGCATTGGCTCCAGCCCTCTGTATATACTGATGATATATGAGGTGTCAGGCATTGGCTGCAGCCCTCTGTATATACTGATGAAATGTGAGGGGTGAGGCATTGGCTGCAGCCCTCTGTATATACTGATGATATGTGAGATGTCAGGCATTGGCTGCAGCCCTCTGTATATACTGATGATATGGGGGATGTCAGGCATTGGCTGCAGCCCTCTGTAGATACTGATGATATGGGAGATGTAAGGCATTGGCTGCAGCCCTCTGTATATACTGATATCAGGCATTGGCTGCAGCCCTCTACATACTGATGTCAGGCATTGGCTGCAGCCCTCTATATATACTGATGATATGGGGGATGTCAGGCATTGGCTGCAGCCCTCTGTATATACTGATGATATGGGGATGTCAGGCATTGGCTGCAGCCCTCTGTATATACTGATGATATGGGAGGTGTCAGGCATTGGCTGCAGCCCTCTGTATATACTGATGATATGTGAGGTGTCAGGCATTGGCTGCAGCCCTCTGTATATACTGATGATATATGAGGTGTCAGGCATTGGCTGCAGCCCTCTGTATATACTGATGAAATGTGAGGGGTGAGGCATTGGCTGCAGCCCTCTGTATATACTGATGATATGTGAGGTGTCAGGCATTGGCTACAGCCCTCTGTATATACTGATGATATGTGAGTTGTCAGGCATTGGCTACAGCCCTCTGTATATACTGATATGTGAGGAGTCAGGCATTGGCTGCAGCCCTCTGTATATACTGATGAAATGTGAGGGGTGAGGCATTGGCTGCAGCCCTCTGTATATACTGATGATATGTGAGATGTCAGGCATTGGCTGCAGCCCTCTGTATACACTGATGATATGGGGGATGTCAGGCATTGGCTGCAGCCCTCTGTATATACTGATGATATGTGAGGAGTCAGGCATTGGCTGCAGCCCTCTGTATATACTGATGATATGGGGGATGTCAGGCATTGGCTGCAGCCCTCTGTAGATACTGATGATATGGGAGATGTAAGGCATTGGCTGCAGCCCTCTGTATATACTCATGATATGGGAGGTGTCAGGCATTGGCTGCAGCCCTCTGTATATACTCATGATATGGGAGGTGTCAGGCATTGGCTGCATCCCTCTGTATATACTGATGATATGGGAGGTGTCAGGCATTGGCTGCAGCCCTCTGTATATACTGATGATATGGGGGATGTCAGGCATTGGCTGCAGCCCTCTGTAGATACTGATGATATGGGAGATGTAAGGCATTGGCTGCAGCCCTCTGTATATACTGATATCAGGCATTGGCTGCAGCCCTCTATATACTGATGATGTCAGGCATTGGCTGCAGCCCTCTATATATACTGATGATGTCAGGCATTGGCTGCAGCCCTCTATATACTGAGGATATGGGGATGTCAGGCATTGGCTGCAGCCCTCTGTATATACTGATGATATGGGAGGTGTCAGGCATTAGCTGCAGCCCTCTGTATATACTGATGATATGTGAGGAGTCAGGCATTGGCTGCAGCCCTCTGTAGATACTGATGATATGTGAGATATCAGGCATTGGCTGCAGCCCTCTGTATATACTGATGATATGTGAGGTGTCAGGCATTGGCTGCAGTCCTCTGTATATACTGATGATATGTGAGGTGTCAGGCATTGGCTGCAGCCCTCTGTACATACTGATGATATGTGATATGTCAGGCATTGGCTGCAGCCCTCTGTATATACTGATGATATGGGAGATGTCAGGCATTGGCTGCAGCCCTCTGTAGATGATGATATGTGATATGTCAGGCATTGGCTGCAGCCCTCTGTAGATACTGATGATATGGGAGATGTAAGGCATTGGCTGCAGCCCTCTGTATATACTGGTATCAGGCATTGGCTGCAGCCCTCTGTATATACTGGTATCAGGCATTGGCTGCAGCCCTCTGTATATACTGGTATCAGGCATTGGCTGCAGCCCTCTGTATATACTGGTATCAGGCATTGGCTGCAGCCCTCTGTATATACTGGTATCAGGCATTGGCTGCAGCCCTCTGTATATACTGGTATCAGGCATTGGCTGCAGCCCTCTGTATATACTGGTATCAGGCATTGGCTGCAGCCCTCTGTATATACTGGTATCAGGCATTGGCTGCAGCCCTCTGTATATACTGGTATCAGGTATTGGCTGCAGCCCTCTATATACTGATGATATGGGGGATGTCAGGCATTGGCTGCAGCCCTCTGTAGATACTGATGATATGGGAGATGTAAGGCATTGGCTGCAGCCCTCTGTATATACTGATATCAGGCATTGGCTGCAGCCCTCTACATACTGATGTCAGGCATTGGCTGCAGCCCTCTATATATACTGATGATATGGGGGATGTCAGGCATTGGCTGCAGCCCTCTGTATATACTGATGATATGGGGATGTCAGGCATTGGCTGCAGCCCTCTGTATATACTGATGATATGGGAGGTGTCAGGCATTGGCTGCAGCCCTCTGTATATACTGATGATATGTGAGGTGTCAGGCATTGGCTGCAGCCCTCTGTATATACTGATGATATATGAGGTGTCAGGCATTGGCTGCAGCCCTCTGTATATACTGATGAAATGTGAGGGGTGAGGCATTGGCTGCAGCCCTCTGTATATACTGATGATATGTGAGGTGTCAGGCATTGGCTACAGCCCTCTGTATATACTGATATGTGAGGAGTCAGGCATTGGCTGCAGCCCTCTGTATATACTGATGAAATGTGAGGGGTGAGGCATTGGCTGCAGCCCTCTGTATATACTGATGATATGTGAGATGTCAGGCATTGGCTGCAGCCCTCTGTATACACTGATGATATGGG
Source organism: Hyperolius riggenbachi (assembly GCF_040937935.1). Classification (NCBI taxonomy): domain Eukaryota; kingdom Metazoa; phylum Chordata; class Amphibia; order Anura; family Hyperoliidae; genus Hyperolius; species Hyperolius riggenbachi. Next base: position 69,764,055 of record NC_090655.1, read on the forward strand.
GGATGTCAGGCATTGGCTGCAGCCCTCTGTATATACTGATGATATGTGAGGAGTCAGGCATTGGCTGCAGCCCTCTGTATATACTGATGATATGGGGGATGTCAGGCATTGGCTGCAGCCCTCTGTAGATACTGATGATATGGGAGATGTAAGGCATTGGCTGCAGCCCTCTGTATATACTCATGATATGGGAGGTGTCAGGCATTGGCTGCAGCCCTCTGTATATACTCATGATATGGGAGGTGTCAGGCATTGGCTGCATCCCTCTGTATATACTGATGATATGGGAGGTGTCAGGCATTGGCTGCAGCCCTCTGTATATACTGATGATATGGGGGATGTCAGGCATTGGCTGCAGCCCTCTGTAGATACTGATGATATGGGAGATGTAAGGCATTGGCTGCAGCCCTCTGTATATACTGATATCAGGCATTGGCTGCAGCCCTCTATATACTGATGATGTCAGGCATTGGCTGCAGCCCTCTATATATACTGATGATGTCAGGCATTGGCTGCAGCCCTCTATATACTGAGGATATGGGGATGTCAGGCATTGGCTGCAGCCCTCTGTATATACTGATGATATGGGAGGTGTCAGGCATTAGCTGCAGCCCTCTGTATATACTGATGATATGTGAGGAGTCAGGCATTGGCTGCAGCCCTCTGTAGATACTGATGATATGTGAGGAGTCAGGCATTGGCTGCAGCCCTCTGTATATACTGATGATATGTGAGGTGTCAGGCATTGGCTGCAGTCCTCTGTATATACTGATGATATGTGAGGTGTCAGGCATTGGCTGCAGCCCTCTGTACATACTGATGATATGTGATATGTCAGGCATTGGCTGCAGCCCTCTGTATATACTGATGATATGGGAGATGTGCCCTCTGTAGATGATGATATGTGATATGTCAGGCATTGGCTGCAGCCCTCTGTAGATACTGATGATATGGGAGATGTAAGGCATTGGCTGCAGCCCTCTGTATATACTGGTATCAGGCATTGGCTGCAGCCCTCTGTATATACTGGTATCAGGCATTGGCTGCAGCCCTCTGTATATACTGGTATCAGGCATTGGCTGCAGCCCTCTGTATATACTGGTATCAGGCATTGGCTGCAGCCCTCTGTATATACTGGTATCAGGCATTGGCTGCAGCCCTCTGTATATACTGGTATCAGGCATTGGCTGCAGCCCTCTGTATATACTGGTATCAGGCATTGGCTGCAGCCCTCTGTATATACTGGTATCAGGCATTGGCTGCAGCCCTCTGTATATACTGGTATCAGGTATTGGCTGCAGCCCTCTATATACTGATGATATGGGAGGTGTCAGGCATTGGCTGCAGCTCTCTGTATATACTGATGGTATGTGAGATGTTGGGCATTGGCTGCAGCCCTCTGTATATACTGAATGTATGAGGTATTGGCTGCAGCCCTCTGTATATACTGAAAGCACGAGGCATTAGCTGCAGCCCTCTGTATATACTGAATGTATGAGGCATTGGCTGCAGCCCTCTGTATATACTGATGGTATGTGAGATCTCAAGCATTGGTTGCAGCTCTCTGTATGAGCTGGGAGTCTAGCGCCTCCCTGTGATTGGCAAGGCGCTGTGCTCCCTGCAGGCAGAGTACACTAGTGACAGACAAGATATTGGCAGCTCTCACCTCCATAGTCTATGGCCTGCTCATCTAGGCTTCCGTTCAGCAGCGCCCCCTCTGTCGGCATCGATGTAGCCAGGCCCGGAAGAGGCGAGCGATCATTGTAGGCTCCCTCTGCAGAGGCCTCTCCCTCTTCCAGGGCTGCTAGCTCCTCCGGCTCGGCCGCTCTCCCTCCCCGCTCGGCACACAGCAGCTGCCCGCTGCACGCCGCCTCTAATCGGGGCCTCTTGGCTTCGGGCTCGTCGCTTTCTTTCGGCAGAGACAAGAGATCGCCGGTATGATTCAATCCCAGCCGACCCGCGTCCGCCATCTTCCCACAGCCTGAAGTAGGAGGAGTCGCCCATCCAGTGGTGAGCGGAGCAGGCTTTCCACGTGACCACTCCGCCGCCAATCACAGCGCACACGCGTGACGTCAACAATAACAAACCCTGTCACATGGAAGAGGTAGAGCAGGGTCGGTCGGCGGGCAGAGTCAGTGGCGGCGGGGGTACGCCGGTGTGATGTGAAGAGAGCTGGCTTGCTGATCTGGAGAACATATTAGCTTATAAAGCCACGCTCCCTTGTATACTAGACCTCCCCGGCCATAAGGTTCTACTGTCTTAAAGGGGTACTCTGGGGGGGGGGGGGGAAATAAAATCTGACACTTAGCTGGGGCTTCTATCAGCCCCCTGTAGCTGTCATGTCCCCCGCGGTCCTCCTCCGATCACCCGTTCCGCGCTGCCAGAACCGGGCAATTATTCGTCTAACAAGACGACTAATGCGCACTTCCGCTCACGTCATCGGGAGCTTAGTGCGCAGGTGCAGTACAAAGCTTTCTTGTACTGCGCCTGCACAGTAAGCTTCCAATGACGTGAGCGGCCGCAGTTGGATGGGATACCGCGTTAGACCGGGGAACGGCGGACTGTTGGAGGATGGCATGGGACATAACAGTTGCAGGGGGCCGGTAGAAGCTCCAAGTAAGGGCCTGTGCACACCAAAAAACTAGCAGATCTGCAAAACGCTAGAGGTTTTTGAAGCAGATTTCAGAGCGATTCTAGGCATGTTTAGAGACGTTTTATAAACATGCCTAGCGATTTTTGGAGCGTTTTTGAGTAGCAGATTACAAATATTGTTACAGTAAAGCTGTTACTGAACAGCTTCTTTAACAAAAATCGCCCGGAAAACCGCTCTGATCTAGCGTTTTTCAGAGTGGTTTTCCACTTTCTGATACTTTAACTTTGAGGCAGGAACGTCTCAGAAATCTAAAAAATGCTGCAGCCCCTGAGTTTGCGTTTGTGGAAAAAACAAACCACTCCGGTGTGCACCATCCCATTCACTTTCATTAGCCAAGCGGTTTTCCCCCTGCAATTGTTTTAAAAAAAAAAACAGAACCGCTCTGCTTTGCACCAGCCCTAAGGCCCCGTTCACACTTGCGGTTTTGTCAAAACCGCACCGGATGTCCGGACCGCACCGGAGCCGGACCGGACCTGATCCGTACGGTTCCTATCCGGATCCGATCCGGTCCGTTTGCATCCGGTTTCCGTGCGGTGTGAACACGGTTGCGGTCCGGATCCGGTTTCTTAAGGAGATACCATCCTGTAAATACCTGGGGTCTGGGAGGTCAGCAGAAGGGTCTGGGGTCATTGTTGGAGACAGGTGGACGTGTGGAGACCATCCGTGGATACAGAGACTGCAGTTGGGACCATGGATCCAGGCATTTTTTACTCGTAAACCTGGGAATTCTCTCCTTCCTGTTGTTCGCCTCCTCGTTATCAGACATCAGACATGTTGCTGCCAAAACGAGCTCCAGCATGAAATCGCTGCTGCCCCACTCTTTGAACGCTTGGCCCATGTGGTCCCCATCCAAAATGCATAGGAAGTGGGGTAGAACGTCCGGTTTTTGTAGCCAGTGTGTTGTGCGCTCTCCGGCTCTCATTGCTTTGTATTGGCCGGATGGTGCAGTCCGGCTCCGCTCCGGATACGGCTGCCGGAGGAGCCGGACCAAAAAATAGCGCATGTTGGAACGGACGCCGGAGTCCGGATCCGGTCCGGATCCGGTCCGGCTCCGGTCCGGCAGAACGGACGCATGTGAACGGACGCATAGGCTTTCATTGCTATTGCCGTGCGTCCGTTCCGTCCGTTCTGCAAGCGGTCCGGCTCCGGCACGGCGATTCCGGACGGCCACCGCTAATGTGAACCGGGCCTAAGTGTCTGTTTTTATTTTCAACATGTGCAGTAGCCACCGACCTTACCCGATCAGTAGCTGCCAACCTCACAGGGTCGGCAGCTGCTCCAGAGGGAACCCTTGGCGATTCGCTGGGAGCGGAGCTGCGGCAAGGGACACATAAGCTACCAGGGGCAGGAGGAAGCCCCAGGTAAGTAGATCTGCTTCTTTTAAGAACATCTGATGTTTCCTTTAAACCTCAGGTATCCAGCGCTGTCCCCCAACCAGAAGTATAGCCGACAAGGTTGTCGGCTGTGGCCCAGTAGCGTCTGCAATATTTACCTACAGCGATCCTGCACAGACACAGTAGCAGCTTGCTGAACGGCTGAGGCAGAAATAGCTGAGACAGATCGGGTCCGCTCTACTGTGCAGATGGAACTCGTCTACACTGTAGAGCGGACCAGATTGGGCTTGTCTACTTCCGCCTGAGCCAGATCAGAAAGCCGCTACTGTGCATATGAAGGTTCGCTGGTGTTCAGGGATTACCAGCGCTGGATCCCGGAGGGTGAAGAGGATGGGAAGCCTCATTGGGATCCAGAGGCTTCCCCCTCCCGAGGTAAGTATTGGGATGGGGAAGGCTTACAGATTTCTTTAAAAAGGTTCTCTTGTGAACAGTATCAGGAGGCGGACATCACAAGTGAACTGCACCGTTGCACTGTTCAATGCATTGCAGTGGTGTGGTCTCCAGATCTGCCACTAGCTGATATCTTCCCTCCCGGGGTGATCGTTTTCTGCTGAAAATCGTTCGGGCAGGTTTGGGCATCAATTTCTAGTAGATTTGGTCAGAGTAAGCAAAAAAAAAATGCTGAAAATCGTCAAGAAAAATTGATATGATACCAGATTGACCATCGATAGATCCCTCTCTGATTGAATCTGAATCAGAGAGGGTTCTATTGTCTGCCCACACACTGCACACAGATTATGAATCAATTTAAGCGTGAAATCAAATAAAAAACTGTGGAGCCGTCGTCTGCCTCGCCTCCCAGGCTTCCCCTCATCTGTGCTTCCCCCCAGATGGCAGCAGAGCCCTCACCTGTCCGGCTGGCGTGAGTCCTCCCGGGTCATGTGGTCTCCTCTTTGTGTACCTCAAGTTCAAACACTAAAGCTCTGACATGTATGCTGCCGGACCTCTAGTGTGTGATCTCCGGCTTGTGTCACGTGACATGGAAGAGAGGAGGACGGGGAGGAGGAGACCCGCCGCCTGAAGTTAAGCCACTCGGGAGGACTAGCGCCAGCAGGACAGGTGAAATTACTGCCACTATTCTGGGTTGGTCGTCACTGAATCGAACACTGCAAGCGAAGTACTCCTGACCCGGCACCGATCGAGTAAAATTTTTCATCCTGCTCAATTGACCACATGGATCGATTGTGGACAGAAATTGATTGATTGGGCAGTGTTTGCATTAACAATTTCAAGCAGATTTGACCACAGTAATTGAATCTGCAGTATATCGATGGTACACATTGAGCTGCTTAAAGCGGACCCAAACCAAACATTTTTTTAATTAAAAATATTTAGTTGCACCACTCTGACACATACAAAGATAAATAAACACTCCTTCAAGCCTATGATCATTTCAGTGCATGGTTTTCACCCTTCTCTTTTCATAGCTAGGTTTATACTGGGGGCATCCATTAGCAATTCCTCCAGTGCCAGACACCATCTACTCCACCAGTTTGCCGGAAAAATCCCGGCAATTTGAAAGGAAGGGAGGGGTTCCTCCAATAAATGTAAAATATTTTATATTTGTCATCATGCAGCTAAAAAAAGGCTGCTATTTATTATTATAATTTAGAAAATAGATTTTATTTCTGAAATCTTGTATTTTTAATTTGGGTCCACTTTAAGTCTCAATTTAGAACACCGTTTAAAAGAAGATATGGAAACCTTTGTCACCTCATCAATTTTATGGTCACCTCCTGCTGGCCTTTCACAATCACACCCTAGTCAGCATGGTAGCTCAAATTGATCTGATTCCAATGACCTGTTCTGTTCCCATATGCATGTTTGAGAAGACCTGCTATTTACTAAAGGAAGAAATGTCTAGAGAGTAAGTTTTGTTGCACAGGCATTGGAAAACTGCAGCAATGTTGGACAGTAACTGTAGTGAGGATGACCGCACCAAACCATTGTAATCAGAAAATTCAACTAAGCTTCAATTGGATTCACAATTTGTGGGGGATAACCCTACAGTTTCTAGTTTGTGTTGGACCCAAATTTGCCCATTAGTTTAGTTTTATGAACATCTCTACAACAGACTGTTGGCATTTTTCTATGCATCTATCAGGCAGCTGGTGCAGGCCACATGGAAACCAGTCATCCAAAAATAAAAGTGCACAATCAATAAAGTGTGCTCATTTTGTGTCTTTATTAGAACTTGTAAATGTTGTGGCACACAGTGACAGTGAGCCTGACTTACTAAGAATTTTATTTAGAAAATTGCTACACAACAATATACATTACAAATATCCACCATTTCACCATTACTACAAATGTCATGGTTTAGTAAATTTTCACTAACTGTAGACATACACTATGTAAAGGACATCTGATCTGGCAGATGATCGATATTGTAGTAATGAAATAGTTTGTACAACAGAGATGTCAAGAAGATTAAAATGACAGGATTTTTGACAGGAAATGACATAGGTGTCTCCCAAAAGATAATAAGACCATGTACAAGAGGCATTATTGTGGAAAAAAAGTTCTCAGCTTTTATTTACATTTGAGCAAAAAGTGTCCAGTCCAAAATTATTCATACCCTTCTCAATAATCAATAAAAAAAACCATGTTTCGCATGTATAACCTGCTTTATCAGGCAAAATCAAAGAGTAGTTCATTTTGCCTGATGAAGCGGATTGTACCTACGAAACGCGTCGCACGTTGGAATATATGATAAAGTGATTTTTATTTGAAATCTTCCAAATCGAGTCATCTATGGAGAGATGAGTCCACCACTACTTCCCTTTTTAAACAGCTTTTAGTGTATATTAATATTCTTGGTGCCTCTGATGTACTACTATTTCATACTGTGTCAACCCTTGGTGGAGAGGTGTTGCCCCTTTCTTAGGATCTACTGAGAGCAGCTTATTAACTTCGATGGGGTCAGGTTCATGTTTCCACCTGCCTATACAGTGGTTGCCTGTGTGGTATCTTACCTTTCTGAGTATTATTTAACACAAAGAACCTATATCCACATTACTTTGACATACTACACTTTTGTGGGCTCTAAATTTATTCTTTTGTGTTTCTATAAGATATTGTAGTAGTAGTTATTGCTTAGGCTTCGTTCACTCTGCAAATTACCAAGTGCCATAACAAGAGCCGAGCGATTTTGCAGCATTTTTTCCCCTTGTTTATGTGATTTTGTAGGTACTTGCAATTTTGCATTATTCCAATACTTTTAATCGAAGCTGGAAAAATTGCTGCAGGCACCACATTTGGAATAAAAAAAAAAACTGAATCACTCCAGTAGGATCACCCCACAGAATTATATTAGCATTTTTACAAGGGCTTTTTGAATTGCAAGGGTTTTTCGAAATCGCTACTTGTAGTGTGAACCAGGCATTAAGGCAGTATTAAACTCTGACATAGTATTCAATAAATATGTGTTTTCCCACTTTTTATATCCCATACAGTTATCATATGTGCTTTTGTGCACAAGTATTATTATTCAGTTAGATATTACAAGTTCCCAAAGTACAGTTTTATTTGCTCTGAAAGCTCCCATGGCATTTTATTCATAACTGATGTATTTACAGTACGGTATATTGTAATGTACGCAGTAATTCTTTCTGAGCAGCGTATCAGTTCAGGACACATTATAAGAAGTTTCTGCACACATAGAATGTTTACATTTCTCTCTGCTACAAATTGGTAAACACAAGCTAATGTTATCGCAAGTTCAGATGCGGATTGAAAAAATAAGTCCTGTGTTTTAACCCTTGGAATGCTGTTCTGGTAAAAAAAAATGGTTGCAGTATAATATATGCTGTAAATAATCTTTTAGAGCAAAGAAGAAAGGCTTGTTTTTTTACCACTTTAAGCTGAATACTCACCTAAAGATGGATCAGGGAACCTTACAGCGATACCTCCCGACAAAAAAAGTTTCCCGATCCATCTTCCTGTCCGCGGAAACATGCGTTGGCACACAGCAGGCGTGAATCAAATGATTGGGGTACTTTGCACGGGAGTCACCGGGGATCTTAAAGATCAGATCTGTCGTGGCGATCGTTATCAGGATGCATTGCCAAATGTCGTTCCTGTAATTGGGCACCTTTACCCACATTGTAGAAGCGATCGCTCAAAAAAAAAAAAATCACCGGTCATTGGAAAAATCACCATAAAAATTGCGTAGTGGGTACGGGCCTTCACTGTCTTGCACCACTGGATTTTGGTCAGATTTAAAAAGAAGCCTGTTCATAAGTCAGTTCAATGACTGCAATGTTTGTACCAATTTATACAGTACACAGCTTAGTGGCTGTTGGTCCCCCACTTTGCCGCTTACAATTAATAAAAGTGACTGCCTTTTCCGATAAATAATAAAAAATACATTTGTGTATGGCTAATTATAGCTATAATTTTATAGGTAGGGTTATCAGCTAGATGGGACTTTATTTGTGTTATGTGCTAAATTAGTTATGAGATAAACATTTCCTGAATTGCATTTCGATCATTGAACAGTTCATAGGTAACAATCACAAATTGTATTTATCAATTAAGAACCAGAAACATGTATATAGTGTCACGCCACAGGACCTGTAAAACACCAGAGCCCATATGCAATTAACTTTTACTCATGAGTTTTCTCCTAGGAGATATTTTTTCATCTTCTATTTAAATACCGTATATACTCGCATATAAGCCGACCCCCAACTTTTACATCAGAAATCAGGAAAAAATGATTGACTCGCAAATAAGCGTAGGAAATGCAGTGGCTTAAAACTCCAGTCAATGTTCACAATCTACAATCGATACTAGCAGGCAGAGCACATTGTAAGTACAGTAAATCTCCAGTACAATCTGTAAGTCAGCTGTAGCAAGGACTTGTACATGTGCTCACTGTTAATATTACAATTAACACATGTGCAAGTCCTGCATACAGTGACTTCAAGATTGTACTGGAGATTTACCCTGCCTAACAAGTTCAGCCTGCCATCAGCCCAGTAATATCCCTCGACTGCCAGCTTTTTATTTTCTTTTTTAGTAGTCCAGGAGCCCTCTTTAGCCTCGATGCCTCTCACACTGTCAAACTTTTCAGGTGTGCACACTCACCTTCTGCAGGGCCCCTAGTGCAGTGTGCAGCCAACAGAGTGGAGTAAATGTCTTCTAGTGCAGCCTGTGGATCCGATAAGCGGCCGGGATGAGTGGAGACAGAGCGGGCGGGTTTTACCGACATGACGATCCTGGAGTTACTGTGGCATGTGCAGCACCGCTCACTTTTACAGTGATGAGCGGCCAGTAAGAGAGCAGACAGAGCGGATGGGCTTTGCAGGCACACCTGGAGTCAGAGCATGTATAGCGCTACGCAGTTTTGCAGCGATGAGCAGAGGAAGAGCGGGCGGATTTTGCAGACATATCACGCCGGGAAACATCTGATGTGCAGCTCTGTGATCTGGAGATCGTTATCAGGATGTGTGACGTCAGCGCTGTCTGATCCCTATGACACCTTCTAGCGGCATCTTGAGCCTCTCACACTTTGGGCTCTATTCATAAAACATTTGATTCGGAAAAAATCGTGGAGGTAAAATACCGCAGCGGTATTTTAGACTTCTGGGTGGTCATTCATAAAAATCTTGCCAGCTGCGATGCAAGTGCGGAGATCTCCCGCTGAAGGCTGGCGGTAAGCTGTCGGAAGGCATGTGGAAACACTTAAGCCGGCAGAGACCCTCCATGCGCTGCTCTCTCTGGGAGGTCTGTCCCATTCACTTGTATGTAATCCGCAGGCTTCTCGCTAAATCGGAGGAAGAGGTATTTCCCGTCCACCTACCGCTTCCTCTAATCTTTATGAATTGCCATTTTGTTACTTTTTTCTAGATAAATGTAGAAAAACACTGCAGAAGGCGGAAATTTCTCGCTCTGCTGGGGGATTGTAGATTTTCATGCGGGAACAGCTTTTATGAATGCCCACTTTGCTAAATGGTCGGGAAAGTCCACTGTTTTGAGCGGAAAACTTGCGGTAACGTTTTATGAATAGAGCCCTTTGTCTCAAGACACTGCTAGAGGGCGTCATAGAGATGAGACACAGAGCTGACGTCACACACCACGCTCTCTACCGATCACAGCGCTGCACATCAGATGTCTCCCGGCGTGATATGTCTGCCCGCTCTTCCTCCTGCAAAACTGCGCAGCGCTACACATGCTCTGACTCCAGGTGTGCCTGCAAAGCCCGCCCACTCTGTCTACTCTCTTACAGGCCGCTCATCACTGCAAAAGTGAGCGGCGCCGCACATTTGTAAATCGCCTGTCTGTCTCACTCACCAATTTGCTTAGACCAAAACTGTATGTATTCTCATAACAGGAGCAGCTGCAAGTAAACAACAATTGCAATACAAAATTAATTCAATACCTGCTGCCGCTCTTAGTCTTAAATATGTATACCTTTATTGAGAAACCGTAGAAAAATCACAACACCTGCCCTAAAAACACTTAAAATAAATGCGGAGCGCTCCAAACCTCACACCATGCCATACAACACACTATCATTCATCCCTTCCGCCCTGGTACCGGTACCAATCCAATAATATCTTCAGGGTGTTGAGAAGAAGTGACTGCTGTTTTTGCATGCATGTAATCACAAGCAGCTGCTATGCTCTGGCCGCACAAGGTACTTCCAGCTTTAAAAGGACACCATGTTAGAGCCGCATAATCTTACCACCCGATCAAAGCATTAGATCTGACCACACATGGCTCCTATTCCATATTGGGCTCCTGCTGGATAAGTTTCTCCTTCTCTCTTCAGCTCTACCCTCTCTGCAACTTTCAAGGGGAGCCACACACAGTTGTTCACTCCACCCCGAGTCTCCAGTCTCTCAGGGGAGCCGAGGTAAACACGGAGTTCCGCCTTCAGCAGCTCGGCCGGCTAATAGGAACTAAAGAGAGCGCTCAAACGCATGTTGCGGTGAAGCCCCGCCCATCGACGCATTGCGCCCGCCCACTGCGAGCTTCGTCTGGCGTGGCTGACAGGGCTGTGATTTATGCGCCATTACGTGCGCTCTAATAGGGCGTTCCAACAACGTCATCAGCTACCATGGTTACTGACTATGACTCCGGAACTTCTCCCCTTTGTTCTCACTCTGGCTTCAGCGTTTTGACAACAGACCCTGCGGTGCCGCACATGCCACTGTAATCCAGGATCGTCATGCCTGCAAAACCCGTCCGCTCTGTCTCCACTCAACTCGGCCGCTCATCGGATCCACTGGCTGCACTAGTTGACATTTACTCCACTCTGTTGACTGCACACTGCACTCGGGGCCCTGCAGAAGGTGAGTGCCCACACCTGAAAAGTTTATGACTCGCATATAAGCCGACAGGGGGACTTTTTCAGCACGTTTTTTTGTGCTCAAAAATTTGGCTTATATATGAGTAGAGATGGGCCGAACCTCCGATTTTAGGTTCGCGAACCCTGTTCGCGAACTTCCGCGAAAGGTTCGGTTCGCGAACCGCAATAGACTTCAATGGGGAGGCGAAAAATGATAGAAAACATGTTTCAAAAGCTCTAATACCTGGAGCCACACCTAATTGAGTGAAATACACATCACTGCTGGAGGACCCGCCCTCCCTCCAAGCAAGGTCCTTTATACCATTTGCCTACCTACACTAATTAGTTATGGGACAGCTGCTACACACTCTGCTAGGGAGATTTTAATTGGTCACCCTCCACCCTCCTCCTTTCCACCCTTCCACCCTTCCACCTATTCCCTCCTCCCTCCTACCGGAGGGAGGAGGGTCTCTTCTGGCAGGGAATTATACTATTTTTAAAGCCAGTATACATCATACCATAGCTGGGAATCGAACCCAGATCTCACTGTGCAGTGGACACGTCACCCTAAGCACTGTACCACTACAGTAGTAAGTGAAGCTAGCCTAAAATGTACCATTAATGCTCAATGCAATAGAACCATTAGGTTGCTTAAAGGAGAACTGTAGTGAGAGGTATATGGAGGCTGCCATATTGATTTCCTTTTAAGCTATACCAGTTGCCTGGCAGCCCTGCTGATCTATTTGGCTGCAGTAATAATAATAATAATCCAAACATTTGTATAGCACTTTTCTCCTGTCAGACTCAAAGCGCTCAAGAGCTGCAGCCACAGGGACACGCTCAAGAGGCCACCCTGCAGTGTTAGGGAGTCTTGCTTTGGCTCAAGAGGCCACCCTGCAGTGTTAGGGAGTCTTGCTTTGAACTCCTTACTGAATAGGTACTTGACCTAGGCAGGATTTGAACCCTGGTCTCCCATGTCAAAGGCAGAACCCTTAACCAGTACACTATCCAGCCACTGTCGTGTGAACCCCACCACAAACAAGCATGCAGCTAATCTTGTCAGATCTTACAAAAATGTCAAACACCAGATCTGCTGCATGCTTGTTCAGGGTCTAGGGCTAAAAGTATTGGAGGCAGAGGATCTGCAGGATAGCCAGGTAACTGGTATTGCTTAAAAGGAAATCAATATGGTAGCCTCCATATACCTTTCACTACAGTTCTCCTTTAAAGGGAACCTTAACTGAGAGTGATATGGATGTTTCCTGTAAACAATACCAGTTGCCTGGCAGTCCAGCTGATCTTTGTGACTGCAATAGTGGCTGAATCACACCCTGAAACAAGCATGCAGCTTGTTTTCAGGCCAGCAATCTCAGGCCAGCAATCTCAGGCCAGCAATCTCAGGCCAGCAATCTCAGGCCAGCAATCTCAGGCCAGCAATCTCAGGCCAGCAATCTCAGGCCAGCTTCAGTTGGTATAGTGGATAGTGTGCGTGTCCACCATACAGTGAGACCCAGGTTCAAATCCCAGCCAATGTGAGTTGGCTTTTACGCTACAAATCCTTAAAGGGAACCTAAACGGAGAAGGATATGGATTTTTCCTTTTAAAATAATACCAGTTGCCTGAATCGCCTGCTGATCCTGTGTCTCTAATACTTTTAGCCACAGCCCCTGAACAAGCATGCAGATCAGGTGCTCTGACTGAAGTCAGACTGGATTAGCTGCATGCTTGTTTCAGGGTGTGATTCAGCCACTATTGCAGTCACAAAGATCAGCTGGACTGCCAGGCAACTGGTATTGTTTACAGGAAACAGCCATATCACTCTCAGTTAAGGTTCCCTTTAAAGGAGAACTGTAGTGAAAGGTATATGGAGGCTACCATATTGATTTCCTTTTAAGCAATACCAGTTACCTGGCTATCCTGCAGATCCTCTGCCTCCAATACTTTTAGCCCTAGACCCTGAACAAGCATGCAGCAGATCTGGTGTTTGACATTTTTGTAAGATCTGACAAGATTAGCTGCATGCTTGTTTGTGGTGGGATTCACACGACAGTGGCTGGATAGTGTACTGGTTAAGGGTTCTGCCTTTGACATGGGAGACCAGGGTTCGAATCCTGGCTAGGTCAAGTACCTATTCAGTAAGGAGTTCAAAGCAAGACTCCCTAACACTGCAGGGTGGCCTCTTGAGTGTGTCCCTGTGGCTGCAGCTCTTGAGCGCTTTGAGTCTGACAGGAGAAAAGCGCTATACAAATGTTTGGATTATTATTATTATTATTACTGCAGCCAAATAGATCAGCAGGGCTGCCAGGCAACTGGTATAGCTTAAAAGGAAATCAATATGGCAGCCTCCATATACCTCTCACTACAGTTCTCCTTTAAGCAACCTAATGGTTCTATTGCATTGAGCATTAATGGTACATTTTAGGCTAGCTTCACTTACTACTGTAGTGGTACAGTGCTTAGGGTGACGTGTCCACTGCACAGTGAGATCTGGGTTCGATTCCCAGCTATGGTATGATGTATACTGGCTTTTAAAATAGTATAATTCCCTGCCAGAAGAGACCCTCCTCCCTCCAGGTAGGAGGGTGGAGGTGGGAGACCAATTAAAATCTCCCTAGCAGAGTGTGTAGCAGCTGTCCCATAACTAATTAGTGTAGGCAGACAACTGAGTCAAATGGTATAAAGGACCTAGCTTGAAGGGAGGGTGGGCGAGTTCTATAGCATTGAAAGCAGTAACAATAACATGTCTGCTGACAGTGAAATGGAGGGTAAAAATTTTGCTTTATAGAGCGAACCAGGCGAAGCGAACTTCCGCAAACGTTCGCCTGCGACACCCGACAACCACCGAAGTTCGCACGAACCCCGTTCGCCGGCGAACCGTTCGGCCCAACTCTATATATGAGTATATACGGTACCTTTTCAGCACTTTGAAATTGAAAAAGTACCAAAAAGTAGAAGAAAAAGTGTCATCAAAATTATCTTGAGTATTTCTTTGCTTGCTGGTAGTTTAAAGGGCATTTTATAGAAAGTTTGAAAATATCACCTAGGAGAAAACTCCCAAGAGATAATCTTTCAACTTCTTAAAATAACTTTTCAGCACACTTCAATTGAAAAAGTACTAAAAAGTAGATGAAAAAGTACTACCAAAAATATTTTAAGGGTTTTCTCGCTTGCTAGTGGTTTAAAGGGCATTTTATTGACAATTGGGAAAATTATCACCTAGGATAAAACTCAGGAGAAAAAAATGAATTGCATATGGCCCCAGGTATTGTTTAGTTGATGATCATTTCCTCTTGCTCTTGAAAAAGAGGTTGTAGAAAAGCAACTCTGTCCCACATACACAGTGACGTGCCTTGGCTGCAGGAATACCACTCCTCTTGCAGTAGAAAAGATCAGCCGGCACCGTCAAGATAAATGCTTAAAGAGGAACTGTAACATAAAAAGATCCCCTGGGGGGTACTCACCTCGGGTGGGGGAAGCCTCCGGATCCTAATGAGGCTTCCCACGCCGTCCTCCATCCGTCAGGGGTCTCGCTGCAGCCCTCCGTGGAGTCCGGGCAGCGGTGACGTCAATATTTACCTTCCTGGCTCCTGCGCAGGCGCTCTGACGGCTGTCGGCTCCGAACTACACGGAAATACCCGATCGGCGTCGGGTCCGCTCTACTGCGCAGGCGCAAGTTTCCTGCGCCTGCGCAGTAGAGCGGACCCGAATGAGATCGGGTATTTCCGTGTAGTTCGGAATGGAAAGCCGCCACAGCGCCCCCGCTGGAGCCAGCAAAGGTAAATATTGAAATGACAGTCGGCACAGTCGCCAGCTGTTCGGAGGGCTGCGGAGAGACCCCCGTGGGACAGAGGACGGCGTGGGAAGCCTCATTAGGATCCGGAGGCTTCCCCCACCCGAGGTGAGTACCCCCCAGGGGATCTTTTGAATGTTACAGAGTCTCTTTAAAGATTTATTGTAATACTGTCACCATTACAGCAGCAACGACGTTTCGGAGCTAATGCTCCTTTATCAAGTTTGAGAGCTGTCATTAAACTTGATAATGGAGCATTTACTCCGAAACGTCGTTGCTGCTGTAATGATGACAGTATTACAATAAATCTTTAAAGAGCATTTATCTTGATGGTGCCGGCTGATCTTTTCTACTTCTCTTGTTCTTGAATATTAACCATTTGCTCTCGATGAGAATGATCTGATCACAGGAGTGGTGTTGATCTTGTACAGAGTTCAATTAACACAATATGAAAGTTTAAAGCAGCAGGATCAGCCATACTATGCCAGGGGAAAAAAACACATATATAAGTAGATAAATACTTGATCTACTTACATAACACATGTATTATACTGTCCACGTTTTGATTTCAGTGAAAGTTATATAGTAAATTACGAGAATTCTCTTCCTGGTGGGGGCCATGTCTTTTGCCCACAGTTAAGGCTAACTCGTGATGTCATTTCTGCCCTTTACTTTTTTTCTTGTCTCCTCCAATCGCTGAGTCACCTTAGCCTTGCTTGTAAACACAAGTGAATAGGGGATTAGGTTTCAGATAAGAAGCTGGCAGGGAAATTAAGGGAAGAGGAGGAATAGATTATAGATAAAAAGAACCTCCAGCATGCAATTCTTTGGCACGACTACTAAAGGTCCAGTGTTTCTTGAGTATGTGATAACTCCAAATCATAACAGCAAAAAAAGTTTTGAAAGTTTTGAATGCAGGATTAGCATCTTTATCACTTAATACACTCAGACCAGTTGCTGTTGAAATTTGATTTTTATGGTGACGATACCGCTTTAACCAAGTATTTCATTTTATATTGTACAATCCAATTTTCCATGTCCAATTTCATCAGATTATTTATTCCTGAAAGTACATTTTGGGGGCCTGTATAAGAAATACACCTGCTTAGGACACTTTTCACTTGGCAAAAACAGACTCTTGGTTATTTTTTAACAGAATTATGTTTTAAATGACTTGCACATGTGGGTATGAAGATGCTCTACTGTGTGGTCAAAGATAATTAGTACCAATGCATTAGGATCCTCTGCCTTGTGGTACATTATACCTGAGACAAGGGAAGAGAAAAAAATTATAAATATCTGGGGCTTCCTCCAGCCCACTTCCAGGCTGATCATACCCTCGCCGCCCACCTCCACCTCCTGAATTGTCCTCCAGTCGGGGCCAGTCGGCGCAGGCACAGTCTGGCCTTGCACGCTCCCCTGTTGCGCTCAATATCACCGGCTACGGGAGCGCGACGGAGGTGCGCAGCTAGCCCGGCCGTGCATGCGCAGTGAAGTGAAAATAAACGTATGAGATAATAAATTGTATGTGTAGTATGGCTAAGAAATAGAGCATTAGTAGCAAATAAATGATTCTCCTATTGTTTCCAGTACAGGAAGAGTTAAAAACTTCAGTTGTTATCTATGCAAAAGAACTTCTTTGAGCTCTCTGACCAAGTTGGTCAGCTACAGTGCTATTTTCTGAAGCACTAATACATCAAAGAAAGAGTGAAAAACAGCTTCAGATAAGATATTATGGCAGGGAAGTTAAAAGAGTAATTAGCTCTGCTCTGTTTCCTAGTTTAAAATACAGAGTATGGTTTGTAAATTGCAAATATGACAAAATTGATATATAAAAAAAACAAACAAAAACTATAGATTGTAAAATATAAATATGAGACTATTTTGTCTGCTAATAATGTTCTATTAATCATCCGTACTACACATACAATTCATTATATCATAAGTTTGTTTTTGCTTCAGTGTCACTTTAACTACTTTGGCCTCCAGGACGTACTAGCTACGCCCAGGAGGCCATGTGCTCTGCCGCGCGCCCCCGAGGCCGATTGCGCGCGCACTCCCGGCCCGCAGTTCGCTAGCCAGGCAATCAGTGAATCGGGCTATGGAGCCCGATCACTGATTGCTCTCCCCCTGAGAAAAACCGTCAGCTTCGCACGGAAGCTGAGGTTTTTCTGTTCCTATTTCCCCCGACGTCACTCTAAGCGTCCGTGTTATGCTTAGAGTGACGTCATTGTAAACAAACTCATGGCTGCCATCTTGTGGCCAAAAAGCTAACTGCAGAAAAATGCAAAAAAAAAATTTAAAAATAGACCAATATGTCCTAAAAAAATTGATTTGCATCCCACCCTCCCAAAAATACCCACATAAAATGTTTGATAATAAAAAAAACAAACATTACAATTAAAAAAAAAAAAACACAAATATTTACCTAAGGGTCTAAACTTTTTAAATATATATGTAAACATGAAATATTTATATATTTTTTTAATTATAAGCTTGTAAATAGTGATGGATGCAAAACGGAAAAAATGCACTTTTATTTCCAAGTAAAATATTGTCGCCATACATTGTGATAGGAACATAATTTAAACTATGTAATAACTGGGAGAAATGGGCACATACAATACGTGAGTTTTAATTGTGGAGACATGTATTATTTTAAAACTATAATGGCCGAAAACTGAGAAATAATGCATTTTTTCAGTTTTTTCCTTATTCTTCCTGTTAAAATGCATTTACAGTAAAGTGGCTCTTAGCAAAATTTACCCCCCAAAGAAAGCCCAATTAGTGGCGGAAAAAACGAGACATAGATCAGTTCATTGTGATAAGTAGTGATAAAGTTATAGGCTAATGAATGGGAGGTGAACATTGCTCGGAAGCATAAAGTGAAAACGACTGAAGGCTGAAGTGGTTAAGGAAAGAATTTTGTTGAAATTCTTATTAAGAAAGTCCTAATAGACAGTCCTGACTCATCCAGTCTGTGATCTCAGAATAGAGTCTACTGTTTCATCTTATCTTCAGCTTTATATAGTGTTTTAATCCAATTAACAAAAGGACTAAGAATGTCATAAGTTAATATCTCAGACAGGAAGTCGTGGTGTGCTTTGTCAAAAGCTTTTGTTTAATTAAGTCCAATCAAAAATATTTTCATGACTATCTTGAACATACTGCAATACCTTGGATTAGAACGAATGAATCATGAACACTCCGACCCTCCACAGTACAGGACTGCCAAGGGCTAATTAGGTCATCAGTTATGTTACGCAGCCCGTTATATAATATTCTAACAAGTATTTCATAGCGCAGTATTTTTAAGATCATTTAAATCTTCATTTTTGGCCAACAGAGCAGACATTAACTAATCTTGAGACTTTGCTAAGTTGTCTGGTTTTAATATTTAAGTTCAAGAACTAAAATCTGCAGAGGTTTTATTAAACTTTACGCTTCATCCGAGGTGAAAATAATCTGATGAGAAAAACAATTGTATCTGTCCTCCTTCTACTAAAAATGACTTTCTTTAGATAATTTACAGTTTTATTTCATATTTAAATCTAGTTTTTAAAGTGGACAGAAATTAAAAATACAAGATTTCAGAAATAATATCTATTTTCTAAATTATAATAATAAATAGCAGCCTTTTTTCAGCTGCATGATGACAAATATAAAATATTTTACATTTATTGGAGGAACCCCTCCCTTCCTTTCATATTGCTGGGACAGAATCCGGCAAACTGGTGGAGTAGGTGGTGTCCGGCAATGGAGGAATTGCTAATGGCTGCCACCTGTATAACCCTAGTTATAAAAAGAGAAGGGTGAAAAGCATGCACTTAAATGCTCATAGGCTTGAAGAAGTGTTTATGTATCTTTGTATGATTTAGAGCAGTGCAACTAAATATTTTGAATTAAAAAAATGTTTGGTTTGGGTCCGCTTTAAGTTTTTACTGTTTCATTGTCTCTGCTCAACGACACCTTTATTGAAGTATGCTAGAGCTCAAATCTATGAATTATTGACCCCTTTTATCTCTTTCCTGCTCTCAGAAGCCATTTACTGTCAGGAAAGTGTTTTATAGCTGTAATTACTTATCAGTGAGGGTTATGCTATAGTTTGACCCAGCCTGACTAGGTTCTGACCCGGACAGAAACTGCCACTTGCATACCTATTGTTTTACTCTTTCGGGCAGAGAAAGAAAAAAAGAAACAGCCTAGTGTAACATCTGCGGCTGCAGGCACACAGGGTATCTCCGCAGCCGCCTCAGTTCCCTGCTCGGAGGGGGGGGGGGGGAATTGCACGCCGAGGACGGAATTGTCATTAGCACGTAGGGTTGCTGTATCGCGCGGCCGGCCGCACGTAGACAGGACCTTTATGCTGGGAGGAGGCGCGTCAGCTGACCCGCTGGTCGGCTGACGTCAGAGGGGACTCACGCCGCTCAGGATTGGCTAATTGTTGTGGGCATGGCTGTGAGGTCTCCTCTGCTTCTTAAGCCTTCACTATTCACTCGCAACCTGTCTGCGGTTGCGAATACATACGTGTTAGCGCTCAGACCTTAGACTAGTATCTGGTGTGCTTTGATCTGGGAGGAAACCAGGGATTTCACACAAGACTAGGACTATTGTTTATTGTATTATTATTGATATTCTGTGTATGACTCTGGCTTATCTTTGACTCCGCTATTGCTTAACGTTTCTGTACCTCTGCCCATCTGATTTAGTTGCTGAACCTCTGCCTGAATACCTACTACTCTTTTGCCTACTGATTCTGTACTGTATCTGTCTCTCAGTTGCCGAACTAGCCTGTCTGACCTCTCTACTCACCAGTGGGCCCTTGCCACTGGTGAGGTGCTTTTCTGATAGTACCCACCAGCTCCTCTGGTGAGGTTTTGTTAAATCTACTCAGTTACTGTTTCTGATAGTACCCACCAGCTCCTCTGGTTAGGTCTCATTAAACTAATCAGTTACTGTTGCACCAAGCACATCTCACTCTGTGTTCCTGTTAGCTATACTTGCATTATTGGTGATTCTGCAGATCACCACATAATCAGGTATAGCGTCTGTATTATTGGTGATTCTGCAGATCACCACATAATCAGACGTCTGTGTTGCTACACCAAAATGTTATACAATCGTTACACCTAGTTATTTGTGTATTGGGCACTGTACATACACATGTCTATCATCATGTCACATCATCATGTCATGTCATCATGTCACATGTCACCTCGGTTGTCCTGGAGCCCATGTTCTACTGGACATCATTACTTCCTTTTTTTTTCTATCAAATGATTTTCCTGTTCTTTATCCAACACTAATTTATCAACACTTTTAATATCTCTTTTATTAGCCTCAGTGTCTTATCTCCTGCCTACTGAAAAGCAGAGTACATACATTTTGAAATACTTGCCGACATTTACAGTGGCGTATCTAGGTCATTTGACACCCGGTGCTGGGTATTATAAGACACACACCCCCAAGAAAAAAAAATGAAAGGAGCGAGTATGGCATACTAAGCACGCCACATCAGGTAATGCCAGGTATAGGTGCCACCAGTATAGGTAAGGTAATATAGTTGCCCCAGTATATGTAATACAGTTGTCCCCAGTATAGGTAGCTAGTATAGTTTCCCCCAGTATAGTTGCCCCAGTATAGCTAGTATAGTTGCACCCAGTATAAGTAGTATAGTTGCCCCCAGTGTAGCTAGTACAGTTTCCCCCAGTGTAGGTAGTATAGTTGCCCCAGTATAGGTAGTTTATTTGCCTCCAGTGTAGGTAGTTTAGTTTCCCCCAGTGTAGCTAGTATAGTTGCCCCAGGATAGATAGTATAGTTGCCCCAAGTATAGATAGTATAGTTACCCCCAGTGAAGGTAATATAGTTGCCCACAGTGAAGCTAGTATAGTTGCCCCCATGGGAAGCAGCGCTAGAAGGAGGGGCAGCAGGGACAGTGGCGGGGAGGGAGGCCAAAACTCCCCCTCCCTCACCTGGGTCCCCTCCTTCTGCTCTAGATCGGTGGCAAGCAGGTGCGGCGCTGTCCCCACTGCCCCTCCTTCTAGCACTGCTTCTCCTCCTTCACTGCCGCTGTGGGGGGTCTTGGCGACACCCCCCTCCCTGTCAGACACCCAGAGCGCCATGCCCCCCCTTCTCCCGCGCCCAATAGTAGGAACACCCCTGGTCATTTACTACACAGTGGGACAGATTTATTCATAGGAGAATCAGAGCAAATCTGGTACAAAGCCTTTAGCCTCATGTACTGAAAGATTCCCATTGAATCCCTAACTTCTCTGTCCTTCTCTATTCTGCTGCATACTTTTACTCACACCATTATTTTATCATTTAGCTTCAAATTTACATTGCGGTCTATTGCGGCTCCTAATTTCCCAATTGGTGCCAGTGCACAAATTACCTTTCCAGAATTGTAGTACACCTGTAGCCTACTGCTTTTACAGAGCCAAATAATACAAATAATACCCCCCCCCCCCCTTAGTACACTTGTAGCGTACTGCTTTTACAGAGCCAAATAATACCACCACCACCACCCCTCCCCCCGTACTACACCAGTAGCCTACTGTACGGCAGCAGCATTCGTGAGCATTTGGCTCACCTGCGCAAAAACAAACTCAGCGCCAAAGTGCCATGTATGCCCTGCAATGGAGTTGTTTCATTTCTAAACATCCTTCAAGGACCACTATTGCGAAAAAATGTAAAATTTTAAATCCATGTAAACACATACAGATATGAAATACTTTTCTCCCAGAGTAAAATGACAAAGTTAATTGCATATGGACCCAGGTCTTATTCATGGACCCTTAAATCAATTCACATTGTCTATTAAGCTTTCTCCTAGGAGCAGCGCCGGGACAAGGTCCTCCAGCACCCGAGGCTGAGACAGCAGTGTGCGCCCCTCCATCCCTCCCACCCCAGCCGTCACACACTGATTGCTATTATACTAAGAGGCACCCCAGAGCCCCCTACACAGTAATCTCTAGTTATCTGGTTTGCAGTCACTGTCATGTATCCCCTTTTCTTATTTCTCTCTGCTTTAAACACAATAGGGGAATAATAGCTGAGTGAGTTGTGTGCCCCTTCCTACACTGCGCCCTGAGGCTGGAGCCTCTCTCGCCTCTGCCTCTGCCTGGCCCTGTCTAGGAGGCCCAGGGCCACACTGCACCGTCAAAAACAGGCCTTCGAGGATTCCCGCGTTAGTACGCGGTTATCCCATTCTGGCTAACAGCCAAACAGGAAGTGACGCTCACTTGCACTCACTTCCTGCTTCAGAAGTTGGAAGTGTATGGAAGCGTATTGTAACACCACCACATACATTTTTTTAAAAAACCCTGCATCGCTATAGACTTACACGACTTCTGGTCCACTGCAAGGCAGGGCCAGTTCAAGTAACAATTGGGCCCTAGGGCAAAATTAGCCTGGGGGCCCCCAACAGATTCCCCTACCCAAAAAGCGTCATTAGAGGCCCTTTTTTGCAGCCAAATTTCCATCCTGGGCCCCTGAGCTGGCTGCTGACCCTCCCCCAATCTCCTCCCAACTTAACAGACTCTGCAGAGTCCCTGGGGAGCAACAGTTAAGATGGGGGAGGCACACCTTGGGGGCCCCTACAGGCTCTGAGGCAAATGGCCATTTTTTCCTATGGTAGCTCCGGCCCTGACTGCAGGTCGCTGCATGTCGCTACAGGTCATTGCAGAGGTCGCGTAGCAACATAGGTATGCAACGTCTGGCACACTGCACCACACGCCATGCAGTATGAAAGCACCCATAGGCTTGCTGGTGGCTTAAAAGGCATTTTATTGATAAATTGTTAAAATATAATAGCGAATGGGGCTGGAGGAAGCCCCAGGCATGTATACATTTTTTTAGTTATGTGAGCTCTGGTACACTTTAAATAAAAGGTAATTATTGTCATCTTCATTAACTAACACTTAAAGGGAAGGTTCAGGGAGGGTGGTTAAAAAATAAAAATCAATTTTCACTTACCTGGGGCTTCCTCC
This sequence comes from Hyperolius riggenbachi, assembly GCF_040937935.1. Taxonomy (NCBI): domain Eukaryota; kingdom Metazoa; phylum Chordata; class Amphibia; order Anura; family Hyperoliidae; genus Hyperolius; species Hyperolius riggenbachi. Next base: position 69,787,180 of record NC_090655.1, read on the forward strand.
AGCCCGTGGCAGGCAGGAGGTGCCCTCGCCGCCGCTCCGACCCGACCTGGCCAGGCCGGCTGCCAGGTCGGGCTCTTCTGCGCTCCAAGGCTCGGCACTTCTGCGTCCCACGCCGGCGCGCTGACGTCATCGGACGTGCGCCTGCGCAGTACAGCCCGGAGGACGTCCGATGACGTCAGCGCGCCGGCGTGGGACACAGAAGTGCCGAGCCTTGGAGCGCAGAAGAGCCCGACCTGGCAGCCGGCCTGGCCAGGTCGGGTCGGCCACCGGAGACCACCAGGAGCCTGCGGAGCGGCGGCGAGGGCACCTCCTGCCTGCCACGGGCTGGAGGAAGCCCCAGGTAAGTGGAAATTGATTTTTATTTTTTAACCACCCTCACTGAACCTTCCCTTTAAGTCAGAAATTGCAAAATACCTTTCAAATGGAAGGCACACCCTGGAACTTAATATTTCAACATATTATTATTTACATGTCCATTATTTGACACACCCTTCAAAGGGGAACATTGGAATAAGTAACAATTTTGAGATTTGGACCTGTAGGCTTCTGAGCTGCAAATCTTTATGGACCTAACTGAATATCCAACATGTTAGTACAAGAGTCATAAGGCCAGGTATAGCGCAGCTACAGGGCTAGTGGAGTCAGTTGTATATAGAGTTGTCCCGAACAGTTCGGCCGTGTACTTATTCGCGCAAACATCGGTGGTTCTCGTTCGCAAGAAACGCAAACTGTATGGCGAGTTCAACCCGCTCCTATACTACATCATTGGGCTAAACTTTGACCCTCTACATCACAGTTAGCAGACACATGGCAGCCAATCAGGCTGCACTCCCTTCTGGAGTCCCCCCTTATATTAGGCAGCAGCGTCAGCCCTCATCTCACTCGGTGTTGCTGCAGTAGTGAGAGAAGGTAGAGGAACCTGCTGCAGAGATAGGGAAAGCTTAGTTAGGCTCTTGTAGCTTGCTCCTAGCTGATATTTGTTGTTGAAAAGCACCACAAAAAGAGCTCTTTTCAGAGCTAATGTTCTTGTGAAGTTTTTGTTTTTTGTGCGTGTGCCACTGACATTGTATTATACAGCCCTGTGTGTCGCAGCTGTCCCTTGCTAATTGCTATACTGTGCCAGGCCCAGCACATTTAGTGCCTACCTTTTCACTGCACCTGTATGTGATAGCTGCACATTTGTAATACCAGTCCGTGCCGTGCATGCCTGTTCATGTTCACTGCACCTGCGTGACAGCACACAGTGTTATATACCAGTCACTGCATACCTGTTCACCGCACCTGCGTGACAGCACACAGTGTTATATACCAGTCACTGCATACCTGTTCACTGCACCTGTGGGTGTGACAGCTGCACATTTGTAATACCAGTCCATGCATACCTTTCACTGCATCTGTGTAACAGCACGCAGTTTTATATACTAGTCACTGCATTCCTGTTCACTGCACCTGTGTAACCGCACATTGTTGTACCAGCAGTCACCTTTTCACTGCACCTGTGTAACCACACATTGTTGTACCAGCAGTCACTTTTTCACTGCACCTGTGTAACTGCACATTGTTGTACCAGCAGTCACCTTTTCACTGCACCTGTGTAACCGCACATTGTTGTACCAGCAGTCACCCTTTCACTGCACCTGTGCAACCACACATTGTTGTACCAGCAGTCACTTGTTCACTGCACCTGTGTAACCGCACATTGTTGTACCAGCAGTCGCCTTTTCACTGCACCTGTGTAACCGCATATTGTTGTACTAACAGTCACCCTTTCACTGCACCTGTGTAATCTCACAGTGTTGTACCAGCAGTCACCTTTTCACTGCACCTGTGTAACTGCACATTGTTGTACCAGCAGTCACCTTTTCACTGCACCTGTGTAACCACACATTGTTGTACCAGCAGTCACCTTTTCACTGCACCTGTGTAACCGCACATTGTATTAGTCAAGTCAGTGCATACCTTTCACTTCATCCCCCCCAATATGGACAAAACAAAAGGCAGAGGTAGATCCAGAGGCAGGCCACCCGGCAGGTCTGTTGGAGGTCAAGGTGGCGTGATTTTGTGCGGCCCTGGACCAAAGTACAGTGTTCAGAAGGCATGTGCCATCAACTCCCAAAATTGCCAGGACCTACTTGACTATTTAACACAGAACACCTCAGCTTCCGCATGGAACCCTGACATATCTTCCTCCGCAGCCACCACTGCTACTACTAGCACCACATCTGGCCCATTTGACACTTTGCAGGAGTTATTTGGTGGGGAATTAACTGATTCACAGCCATTCTTGTTACAAGATGATGGCCCTAAGCATGTTACACCACCACCTCATATGTCTTAGTTAGGCGTTAGTAGGGACCTAAGGTGTGAGGATGATGAAGTACCTGTTGGGTGCAGTTTTGGAGGTGTCTGATACAAGTGAAGCTGTGGAGGATGATTATGATGATGATGATACTGCCATGGATGTCACATGGGATCCTAATAGACATGATGACCAGGGGGACAGTTCAGAGGAGGAGTCAGAGAGGAGTAGGAGGAGACGAGTTGCTGAAAGAAGCAGGGGGAGCTCTTCATCATCAGAAACAGCTCGTTGCAGTGTCCAGCGGCATGTATCGCCACCTATGGACAGCCTGCCAACATGCTCTTCAAGGTGAGCTGCTGACGACACCACCAAAGTGCCATCATTCCAGGGCTCAGCGGTGTGGAGTTTTTTTTGTGTGTCTACCTCAGAAGAGAGCAATGCCATCTGTACTCTCTGTGATCAAAGATTGAGTCGTGGAAAGATCAAGACCCGCGTAGGGACAATTGCCTTACGAAGGCACATAGTGAAAAAGCACAAACGGCAATGGGAAAACTACCTGAGGAAAAGCAGCAAACTGTAACGATCGGTGTCAGCACACAGAGAGAATCTGATTATTGGTGATCTGCAGTATCACCAACAATACAGATATATACCTGATTATGGATGATCTGCAGAATCACCAATAATACAGATAGATCGCTAACCTCTGGACACCTACAGTATGTAGTGTGAGTGTTTGGTGCAACAGTAATAACTTTGAGTGCGGACCACCCGAGGAGCAGGTGGTCCTTGGCAGTATGAGAAATACCTCCCTTTGGAAGTGCAGAGATCTTGCAGCAGCCTGAGACATCCAAGGGGCGGAGCCCCAGGCTGAATAGCAAGAAGACCCTGTGGCTAGTGACCCCTGGAAGATCAGCGTCACAAGCAAGTCTGGAGACTAATCTCTCAAGGAGAGAGGTAGTCAAGAATGTAACAGATATCAAACAATGCCTAGTCTTGGGTGCGAGGTCCGTAGTCTCAGCACCCTGGAACTAGTCTGAAGTATAATATGATAGCAACACAGAATCCCTAGTCTTGGATGCGAGGTCCGTGGTCTCAACACCCTGGAACTGGTCTGGAGTATAACACAAATGACAATACAGTGGTCTCTAGTCTTGGGTGCGAGGTCCGTGGTCTCAGCACCCTGGAACTAGTCTGGAGAATAACACAAATGACAATACAGTGGTCCCTAGTCTTGGGTGCGAGGTCCGTGGTCTCAGCACCCTGGAACTAGTCTGGAGTATAACACAAATGATTATACAGTTCCCTAGTCTTGGGTGCGAGGTCCGTGGTCTCAGCACCCTGGAACTAGTCTGGAGTATAACACAAATGTTAATACAGTTCCCTAGTCTTGGTTGCGAGGTACGTGGTCTCAGCACCCTGGAACTAGTCTAGAGTATAACACAAAGATAATACAGTTCCCTAGTCTTGGGTGTGAGGTCCTTGGTCTCTACATCCTGGAACTAGTCTGAATAAATACAATGATAAACAGAAGTAATCTGGCTCAGTGTGAATTCCCAGGTCCTCCTGGTTCAAACACACTGTAGGATCTGACTATGGTCTGAATGCCTCCACGCAAGTGCCCGCAACGGCAGACAACCAGCAACTGGCAAGCAAGCTTTATATATAGTTGCAGGACTCTGCCGCCCCGCCCGAGCCACTCAGCCAATCAGGAGTCCAGCAGGAATCAGCTGATCATCCTGATCAGCTGATACATCTCCTGCTGGTATAAAGGTCCTGACTTCTGGCACGCGCGCGCGTAGCTCTCCATCCAGGTGCACTAGAGATCCCAGCCGACCAAGACATGCGTTGTGCCATGTTACCAGACGCACGCTTCCGTGTGCAAACCGCCGAGCTGGACGCGAAATCCGCTGCCCTGCTGTCAGTACACGCGGCGGCTTTTCCGCGATCTCTCACAGTACCCCCCCCCCCCCGAGGAGTGGACTCCGGACATCTCCTACCCGGGTTCCCAGAATGTGGGTCTAGAATCTTTTCGGTCTCACATTCCGATTGTTTTCTTACCATCACAGGGAGGGAGGGAGGGGAATCCACGTGCACTGCTGGCCTCAATAGAGACACATGAAGTGATCTTTTTTTTTTTTAAAGATATTAAAAGGTTTTACACTATATGGTGCTTTTTAAGCCTTAGATTACTACGTGATCCAAAGTGAATCTTGCCACATCCCCTTGTCTATACTATATATCCAGACCTCCGGATCAGTAGGAGGCTGACTGGGTGAGTGCGGGAACACTGGGGGGAGTGTGACCCTGCACGAGGTGGACTGTGAGGTCATTTTGGTGACGGGCAATTTTGCAAATGTTGGATTACGCTATGTGCCTCTTTCTTTTTATATCTATATGACGTGTTGGCCAAGCCATCAAGGAATCAGTAACAGCCCTGGGAGGTCTAATTGGATGTTCCAAATTTCTGGATGGTGACCTTGTGATGAACTGAACTCTGTGAGGTTTTTGAGCCGTGAGCGCTTCTGAACTTTATGCATAATTGATTTTTGGGTGATTTACAGACTGCCTTTTATCAGTGCGCTCCACGTAACGAATTTAATTGTGTGTTTCCTAAGCGCAGACTTTTTTATTTTTCTTGAATGTAGGACCCAGTTTGGTTGATAATCGCTTCAGGGTCCCATGCCGAGAGGATACGAACACCATGTCCCCTGGGGAAAACTCCCACTCTACAGACTTTCTCCTACTAGTCTGACCTTTCTGAGTCCGGGGTTTCCCTGGCCCTGGTAAATGTTGCAATGTACCCGGTGAGGTCTGACGAGAAGTTTTACTCTCTATAATATCTCGCTGGCAAGGGCCCAGATTAGGCATCCAGTCCTTCACTGTCTCCGAGGGGTGCCCTGACCACCTTTCGAGGTAGGCCGGTCTCAGGCTCGGAACTTTTAACTAACGCTTCTGCTTTGACCTGCTCTGCCACTCCTCCAACCTGTATCTTGGTAGCACAAACTGCCACTCTCTACAAGCAATGCTGATGGCAATAGGCTGACCATTCCAGTAAGTGACCTGAAGCCCAGTCAATCTGTGGGGAGTGGAGTTGCAGCCAGGGCATACCAAGAACAATGGTGGAGGTTGCCATGGGCATAACCAGGAACTGTAATCTCTCTTCATGCAACGCCCCTAAACAACATGACAACAAGGGGGTTTGAAGAAGAGATTGACTACTCTGCAACGGAGAGTCATCCACTGCAGTGACCAGAATCTGTCGGTCAAGTGGGGACAAAGGTATCCCCAATTTTTAACAAAATTGTAATCAATGAGGTTTGTCGCAGAACCGAAGTCCACAACGGTTTCTGCGGAACTAGTCTGCCCCTCCCATGTAATAGAGCAGGGAAGGAGCAGACGATCATTGTTTAAAGGAAACGACTGCTCGCCTATGGTGTTGACCAACCCCAGACGGCAGCATTCTCCTGGCCCCTTAGCACCCTATAGATTGCGTTTTCTTGGCCCTCTGTGACTCTTTTTCACCTGACTCAACCCTGAATACCCGATTTGCATCGGCTCGTCTGCGGGTGATGGAGATCGAGAAGAGTCGTGTAAGACAGACCTTCTAGCATTCCTACCATAAACCTGTCTCTGGTAGCGCAAACGGCGATCTATCTGCACGGCCAACGAAATTGCCTCGTCTACAGATTTGGGCTCAAGATGTCCAATCATCACATCATAAATAGTATCCGACAACCCTGCCAAAAAACAGTCCAACAGTGCAAATGAGCCCCATCTTGCAGATACTGCCCATTTCCTGAACTCAACTGCGTAATTTTCAACCGGATCCTTGCCCTGCCGAAACGTCTTGAGCTTCCGCTCAGCGGTAGAGGCAATGTCCGGATCATCATAAATTATAGCCATTGCTTTAAAAAATTCCTCAACTCAGGCTAGGGCCTCATGCCCTGTCGGGAGACTATATGCCCAGGTCTGGAAATTCCCTGACAACAGAGTCTTAATAAACGTAATTCTCTGTGCCACGGTTCCAGATAAATTAGGCCTCAACTCAAAGTATGATAACACTCTATTTCTAAAGTTCTGAAAGTCAGATCTGTGACCAGAAAACCTTTTGGGTACAGGCATACGTATGTCTGTGCTAGGAGGAGATCGCACTGAGTTTATAGCTGATTGAAGTTCCTGAATAGCCACAAATAGCTGGCTGATCTGGGTCTGTTGGTTCAAAGTTACCCCGGAAAGATTGTTTACCGCGGTAGTCAGGACTTCAACATGACTATACAGTGCGTCCATTTGGTTTGGGTCTGCCATTCTGTAACGATCGGTGTCAGCACACAGAGAGAATCTGATTATTGGTGATCTGCAGTATCACCAACAATACAGATATATACTTGATTATGGATGATCTGCAGAATCACCAATAATACAGATATATCGCTAACCTCTGGACACCTATATAGTGTGAGTGTTTGGTGCAACAGTAATAACTTTGAGTGAGGACCACGCGAGGAGCAGGTGGTCCTTGGCAGTATGAGAAATACCTCCCTTTGGAAGTGCAGAGATCTTGCAGCAGCCTGAGACATCCAAGGGGTGGAGCCCCAGGCTGAATAGCAAGAAGACCCTGTGGCTAGTGACCCCTGGAAGATCGGCGTTACAAGCAGGTCTGGAGACTAATCTCTCAAGGAGAGGGATAGTCAAGAATGTAACAGATATCAAACAATACCTAGTCTTGGGTGCGAGGTCCGTAGTCTCAGCACCCTGGAACTAGTCTGAAGTATAATATGATAGCAACACAGAATCCCTAGTCTTGGATGCGAGGTCCGTGGTCTCAGCACCCTGGAACTGGTCTGGAGTAAAACACAAATGACAATACAGTGGTCCCTAGTCTTGGGTGCGAGGTCCGTGGTCTCAGCACCCTGGAACTAGTCTGGAGTATAACACAAATGATAATACAGTTCCCTAGTCTTGGGTGCGAGGTCCGTGGTCTCAGCACCCTGGAACTAGTCTGGAGTATAACACAAATGTTAATACAGTTCCCTAGTCTTGGTTGCGAGGTACGTGGTCTCAGCACCCTGGAACTAGTCTAGAGTATAACACAAAGATAATACAGTTCCCTAGTCTTGGGTGTGAGGTCCTTGGTCTCTACACCCTGGAACTATTCTGAATAAATACAATGATAAACAGAAGTAATCTGGCTCAGTGTGAATTCCCAGGTCCTCCTGGTTCAAACACACTGTAGGATCTGACTATGGTCTGAATGCCTCCACGCAAGTGCCCGCAACAGCAGACAACCAGCAACTGGCAAGCAAGCTGTATATATAGTTGCAGGACTCTGCCGCCCCGCCCGAGCCACTCAGCCAATCAGGAGTCCAGCAGGAATCAGTTAATCGTTCTGATCAGCTGATACATCTCCTGCTGGTATAAAGGTCCTGACTTCTGGCACGCGCGTGCGTAGCTCTCCATCCAGGTGCACTAGAGATCCCAGCCGACCCAGACATGCGTTCTGCCATGTTACCAGACGCACGCTTCCGTGTGCAAACTGCCGCGCTGGACGCGGAATCCGCCGCCCCGCTGTCAGTACATGCGGCGGCTTTTCCGCGATCTCTCACACAAACGCAAAGCCACCCTCCGCCTCCTATTCCTCCTTCAGGCGCAGCATCTTCTTCAGCAGCTTTATCCTTTGCACCTTCACAGCCACCCTCCTCCACTTCACCTCTCACCTTGAGCACTTCCTGCTCCTCTGCCCACAGCAGCAGCCAGGTGTCTGTGAAGGAAATCTTTAAACGGAAGAAGCCAATGTCTGCCCGTCACCCCCTTGCCCGGCATCTGACAGCTGGCTTGGCGGAACTGTTATCTCGCCAGCTGTTACCATACCGGCTGGTGGACTCTGAGGCCTTCCGAAAATTTGTGGTGATTGGGACACCGCAGTGGAAGATACCAGACCGCAATTACTTTTCTCAAAAGGTGATACCCAAACAGTACCGTGATGTAGATAGGCAAGTGGTGTCATCTCTGGCACACAGCGTTGGGTCAAGGGTCAATTTGACCACGGATGCCTGGTCTGCCAAGCACGGTCAGGGCAGGTACATTACTTATACAGCACATTGGGTCAACCTGGTGACCGCTGGCAAGCAGAGAGTACGTGGCTGTGTAGCGGACCTAGTTGTGCCACCTCCGCGGCTTGCAGGCAGGCCTGCTGCCACCTCCTCTCCTTCTCCTCCTACTCCTCCTGCTACATCCTCTCCAACTACACACCCCCAGCTCCCCAGGGCCTATGCTGCATGCCAGCTACAAAAGGTGTCACGCCATCTTAGACATGTCTTGCCTCAAAGCCCAGAGTCACACTGAGCAGCTCTCCTGGCTGCTCCGAAATAACAGGTGGATCAGTGGCTGACCCCGCACCAACTGGAGATTGGCAACGTGGTGTGTGACAATGGCAGCAATCTCATTTCGGCTTTGAGTTTGGGAAAGTTGACACATGTACCCTGCATGGCACATGTCCTCAATCTTATAATCCAAAGATTTGTGTGTAAGTATCCAGGCTTACAGGAGGTCCTGAAGCAGTCCAGGAAGGTGTGTGGTCATTTCAGGTGGTCCTACACGGCCATGGCGCCAGGGCCGGATTTCTGGCAAGGCCGCATAGGCCATGGCCTAGGGCACTAGCAATTTAGGGGCGGCTCAGTGAAGGGCAGTAAAGCTGTTCTATGCAGCCATCCTTATCTAGAAGGACAGCTTTAACATTTGAACTCTCTGTCCTGTACTTATCATCTCTGCAAGGCATGTAAGCTCTATCCTGAAGGTACTGTACACATCAGCCTAACTCACATGGTGACACAATAAATGGGTCCATCATTAAGAAGATGGCAAACATAACTTAAAAGTTCTTAATGAAATACAATTTATAATCTATGCGTATTACTAAATTAGCTATTGTCTGTGAATCCAATGATAGAAAATAAGGAGAATTCTCATTGGGGCACACAGAGATAACAACCATACAGACGGTATAGTTGGCCTAGGGCGGTAAAAAGTACAAATCCGGCCCTGCATGGCGCGCTTGGCCGATATTCAGCAGAGAAACAACTTACTGGTGAGGTGCTTGATTTGTGATAGCCCAACTCACTGGAATTCAACGCTCCTGATGTTTTACCACCTGCTACAACAGGAGAAAGCCGTCAAACAGTATCTGTACAACTACAGTGAAAAGACATGCTCTGGGTAGCTGGGGATGTTATGGCCGAAGTACTGGACACTCATGCGTAATGCCTGCAGGCTCATGCGTCCATTTGAGCAGGTGACAAACCTGGTGAGTCGCAGTGAAGGCGCCATCAGCAACTTGATCCCATATGCTTTCTTCCTGGAGCGTGCCATGCGTAGAGTGGTGGATCAAGCTGTAGAGGAGCGTGACCAGGAACAGGAGGAGGAGGAAGAGTTTTTGGAAACTTCACCTGCGGCATCATCAACACCTGCAGCATCACAGAGGAGGGGGGAGAAGGAGGAGTCGTCTGGGGAAGAGGAGTTAGATGAGGAAGGTGGTTTTTTTGAGGAGGAGGCAGAAGAACAACCGCAGCGGGGGTCGCAGGGGGCTTGTGCTGATCACCTTTCCCGTGGTATTGTTCGAGGCTGGGGGGAGGAGGAGAACTTACCTGACATCACTGAGGAAGAGCAAGATGAGATGGCTAGTACGGCAGCATCCGAGTTTGTGCAGATGGCGTCTTTCATGCTATCCAACCTGTTGAGGGACCACCGTATAAAAAAACGGGAAATGACCTGTACTGGGTGGCAACACTACTAGACCCTCGCTATAAGCACAAAGTGGCGGAATGTTTCCAAATCACCAGAAGGCAAAAAGGATGCAGCACTTGCAGAACAAGCTGGCAACTATGCTTTACAGTGTGTTTAAGGGTGATGTCACAGCACAACGGAATAAAGGTGCCGCTGCCAGTAATCTTCCTCCTCCTCCCATGTCCACGCAGGCAAGGACATGACGCTCTAGTGATCTCATGGTTATGTCGGACATGCAGACATTCTTTACTCCAACGCCTCGCCTTAGCCATTCCGGATCCACCCTCCACCAACACCTTGACCGGCAGGTAGCCGGCTACTTGGCCTTAAGTGTGGATGTAGACACTCTGAGCAGTGATGAACCCCTGGACTACTGGGTACGCAGGCTTGACCTGTGGCCAGAGCCGTCACAATTTTCCATCCAATTCGCCTAGGTCACAAAAGTGTTCAGTACCTCACCTTTATCAAAATGAATGACGCTCCAGGACCCGCCGGCGAACACTTCCGGTTTGGCCGTCACCGGCCGACAGGCATGGGAACGCGAGTGATTCTTCATAGGGGGCGATATACAGCGTTCCCAGGCTGTATATCGCCCCCTATGCTGCTATTGCGACCTCCTGGCCGCAATAGCAGCATAGGGGGCGATATACAGGCTGGGAATGCGAAGAATCACTCGCGTTCCCATGCCTGTCGGCTGGTGACAGCCAAACCGGAAGTGTTCGCCGGCGGGTCCTGGAGCGTCAGAGCGGAGCTGCGAGGGCACCGATCGGCTGCAGGGGGCTGAGGGAAGCCCCAGGTGAGTAAATCTCGTTTTTTTCCCTTGACTTTAGGTTCACTTTAAGCTCTCCGACTAAGTTAGTCCTGGAGAGGGCTGTTATCTGACTTTTATTATCTCAACTGTTCCTGGACTATTTACTTTTCCTCTGCTAGAGGAGAGGTCATTACTTCACAGACTGCTCTGAAAGACTCATTTTGAATGCTGAGTGTTGTGTAATCTGCACATATTATAGAATGATGCAATGTTAGAAAAAACACTATATACCTGAAAAAAAAAGTATGAGAATATTTTCTTTGCTGCTAAACTTCTAGTAATTATTCATAGTCCACAACCAATTCACTATATATTATTTTTTTTTGCTTCAGTGTCTCTTTAAGCCAGCACCTATTCAGTAAGGAGACCTTGGGCAAAACTCCCTAGCAATGCTACAGCCTACTGAGCAATGAGCATGCCCTAGTGGCTGCAGCTCTGGTGCTTTGAATGAGGAGAAAAGCACAATATAAATGTTCTGTGTCTTGTCTTGTAATGTGAACCCGAGATGAACACATACCTAAAAAACACATACTTACCTAAGAAAAGGGGAGAAGAGGGAAGCCTATGGATCCTGTCAAGGCTTCCCTTGTTATCCTTGCTGCTGCTCGCCAGGAGCCTCTGGGACATCGGAGACGTGCTACTCTTCTGTTATGTCCTGCACCCTGTTATAATTTAAGTATTATATGTAGGCCTCAGTTATTTGAGCTGAGTTAGTTGAAAGGCTTGATTTGCACAGGGTCTCTTTAAGCATAATTTCTCGGAGAGAAATTATGAAGACCTTTACCAGAAGCAGATTGTCCTCGTCCGAAGGACAGGAACACTATCTGTTCAAATGTACAGACTTTCAGACTGCAAAGGGGAAAACAGAGGCCAATATTTACTAAATTGTAACGATTGTGGAACTTCCTCCGTGATCAGCGCACAACACGTGCGCTGATACGGTGGAAATCCTCCAGAAGCGTAGAATTGCAGGAACCCAGCAAAAGGTGCTACGCACCCGTAGAGGGAAATTCCTGTCGGCAGATGGCGTTGTGGAGTGCAGAGGAACCAATCCTCTATACCTCCACAAATGCCAGACAGGCATTGTACGAAGCGCAGAACGCAATCGCAAGAGAAGCGATTGTGAATGAGAACGAGCAAAGGGACAGGTTGTATGTGTGTGCACCAAACTAGTCGTCAACCCGCAACGGTGCACACACCACAGCAGATAAGAAGTAGGAACGCGATCGCGAGAGGTGCGATCGCCAGACGTGACACAAGGCTACAGCAAGGCAGAGCACGAGAGTAGCAAAGGCACAGCAAATCATACAATGAGGAGATATGGAAAATAACAAACGCTAGCTAAACGCGAACACCGCACTCATTCGCAACAGTGCACGCATTTATGCGCAGTCTCCACGTGATAAGCAAAATAGAGACAAGCAGGCCTAACTAACCATCGACAGACAAACATGAAACAGAGGACGCGAACGCTTGCTTAACGGTTACCTCACCGAGCCTCCAGCAAGCGTTCGTAGCAGACAAGACAGACACACGAAAACAGGGACAAGCGAGAGATAGGATCCACAGCACTAGCGAAAGTGGCTAGCGCGATCCAGGAAGACAGAACAGAAGGATCCACAGCACTAGCGCAGAATGCCAGTGCGATCCAGGTAGACAGAACAGAAGGATCCACAGCACTAGCGCGAAGCGAGTGCGATCCAGGCAGACAGAACAGAGTAGCAGACCAGAAGGATCCACAGCACTAGCGCAAGCCGAGTGCAATCCAGGAAGGCAGAACAGAGTAGCAGACCAGAAGGATCCACAGCACTAGCGCAAGGCGAGTGCGATCCAGGAAGGCAGAACAGAAGGATCCACAGCACTAGCGCAAGAGGCTGGTGCGATTCAAGGAAACAGAACAGAAGGATCCACAGCACTAGCGCAAGAGGCTGGTGCGATCCAAGGAAACAGATTAGAAGGGGCTACCAGTAACAACCGCTGTTCCGGTTAGCACCCAGACACACAGAACAATTTCCTGTCGACCACCGCTGGGACAGGACAATCGCAACAGACAAACAAAACAGATAAGCAATCCTAACTGCACTAAGGAAACATGCCCAGTGCAGTTTCCAGGGATTACTCTAAGCTGATCTTCAAACAAAGAGCAAGGCTGACACTCCTCCAGGAGTGTTACACAGGACTAAATCCTTATGACCAGCCAAGCATTGTGGGAAACACATAGTACTTATAGTACACGCCTCCAATGAATGTGGCCAGGCAATTTGCATGACAACGTATGCAAATTCCTCAGCAAGCACAAGCTGCAAAACTGACAGAAGCTCTCCTTTCCAGAGTCCTGCAGCATGCAAACCTAAACAATGGTCAAAAAGCTGCCTACCTGCACAGGCAACTGAGCAGATCATTACATAAATATAACATTCTTGTATGTAGGACAAGGGGCTCATAGAATATTAATCAAGTAGGTGGGTATTATGACACCACAAGGGGTCTGAGCCAATTGTAGGTCTTGGGGGGATGGCTCAGATGAGGTTACATTTAACTCTTTCTGGTTCGTATAAAACCAACAGCCGGATTACAGAGAGGCACTTTCTGTCCCTGTCACCGCTGGTCTTAATCTTTACTTATATATTTATTTATGTCTTGTTAGTTTATCTTGTATGCTGTATATACTTAGTTTAGACGTAACTTAGTATAGAAAGAAGATAACCTGATTACCATTCATGAGGAATGTTAGTCAAGAGCTTGTAACGCAAATGGACTTAAAGAACAATTGTGTGAGGAAACGCGGAAAAGCCGCCGCAAGTGCTCAGAGTGAGGCGGCTGTTTCCGCGTCCAACATGGCGGCACAACGCGAAGAAACCGCCGCATGCCGCAGGGGCAGAGCGGTGGAGTCAGCGTTGGATGCGGCGGATTGCGCGCATAGCAATACTACTGACATTATGGTGGGACGCGGGGAAGCCGCCGCTTGCCTGGAGAGCGGTGCGGCGGCCCCCGCGCCCGAATCAGCGGATACATTGCAAAACATGTCCGGTGTGGCTGGGACTGCTAGTCCACACAGGTTCAGAAGGACGCGCGCACGCGCTGAGAGGCAGAGCTTCTATGACAGCCAGAGAAGAGTCAGCTGACCAAGCTGACATGTTCACCACTTCCCATTGGTCCAGCACTTAGGGGTGGCGCTGAGAGCGCTATAGTATATATACTGGGTGCTGGTCATTTCTCTGGTGTCTGGCGTTGCGATCACTACGTGGTAGTACTCAGGCCTTGTCTGTATCTGTGTTCTAGCATAGTTTCCAAAGGTGTTGATGATCAAGGAACTCACACCTTAGCATTAGGAATATTGAACTGTATTATTTGATATGACCTTCTGCCTGCCTGACTATTCCTCTGAACTCTGATTCTGTACCTTGCTATTTCTGATATCCTGTTGCCAAACTCTGCTCGTTCCTGGACTCTGTATTTGACTCCTGATTCTGTACCTTGCTATTCTGATACTCCGTTGCCAAACCCTGCCTGTTCATTGGATTCCGTATCTGTCTCCTGAATCTGTACCTTATCTGTCTGTGTGTTAACGACCTGGCTTGCCCGACCTCGATAACTGGCCTTACTGTTAGAGGCAGTTCCCAGACCTGTTAGTGACACCCTCTCACTGGTGTCACTCACGCTCTGTCCTTCCTACTCTCAGCCTAGCTCCTCCCCCGGGAGAGTTTAGGCCAACGGAAGGAACATACTTCTGTGCAGTACTCAAAGTATTACTGTTGCAACTAACACTCACTAGTTATCTCAGGTGTCCAGAGGTTAGAAGATATATCTGATTATCGATGATACTGCAGATCATCAATAATCGGGTATATTCTGTATTCTCGGTGATACTGCAGTTCACCGGTAATCAGACTCTCTCTGTGTTACACCGATCGTTACAGAACGCCAGACCAAAAATGCAAATGGACGCACACACTGACCGTCTGGGCGCACTTGCCACTTCGGTGGAAAACATCAACCAAGTGCTGGGTAGTCACAAGACTATGATTGATGTCTTGTCTGGTTCTTTACAAACCCTCCAGACAGCAGTGGATGAGGTGTGATCCCCTCCTAGCTCTGACAGACGTTTGCCTGTACCTGAGAAATTTTCTGGTCACAGATCTGACTTCCGAAATTTTAGAAGTAGAGTGTTATCTTACTTTGAGTTGAGACCCCGATCTTCTGGAACTGTGGCCCAAAGGGTCACATTTATTAAGACTTTGTTATCAGGCGATTCTCAGATGTGGGCGTACAGTTTGCCAACCGGAGATTTAGCCCTCACCTCAGTGGATGAATTTTTTAAAGCTATGGCAGTAATTTACGACGACCCAGACCTTGCTGCGACTTCTGAGCGGAAGCTCAAGCTTTTGCGTCAAGGCAAGGGTCCGGTCGAGGATTACGCAGCCGAATTTAGGAGGTGGTCAGTTTCAGCCAGGTGGGACACCTATGCCCTCTTAGATTGTTTCTTATCAGGGTTGTCAGATGAGGTCTCAGATCTCATGTTAAGTCTGCCTGAACCAAAAACAGTCGATGAGGCCATTTCATCGGCCATTCGAGTCGACCGCAGACTGCGCTATCAGAAACAGACCCGGGGTAGTAGTCATGTAAGAATGGTGTCCTACGCTGCGCCTCCAGTAACTCCAACTCCTCCCGTCTCGCCTCCACCCGAACCAATGCAAATTGGTCGGTCGAAACTATCCCAAGTGGAGCAAAGACGTAGGATGTCTGAGCAGCTGTGTCTTTACTGTGCAGAGGGGGGTCATAGAGTACGTAATTGCCCTAACAAGTCGGGAAACGCTACCACCTAGGAGTTGTAGGGGGTAACACCCTAGGCGCGCAACCTTTACCCCTAGAAGATAAACGGTTACTTCTTCCTTGTACTGTTACATGGGAAGATAAAACTGAGGTTTCTGAGGTTTTTGTTGATTCAGGCTCTGCAGCTAATTTTATGGATTTCGAATTTGCAAAGAAATTGGGTATTCCGCTCACCCCGGTAAAACCACCCATTCAGATTTCGGCAGTAGATGATTCCCCCCTGCAAAGTAATCATCCGCTGTCTCAGACACCAGAGGTGGAAGTCACTATAGGGGTGCTACATAAGGAGAAACTGCAGTTTTTTGTGTTACACATGACCACCTCCACAGTCATCCTTGGCATGCCATGGTTGCACCTTCACTCCCCACAGATCAATTGGGCTACTGGTCAGCTAACTAGCTTGTCAACTCATTGTTTTCAGCAGTGTTTAGGGAGGGTGACACTGGGCCAGACCAGGATTCATTTGGAGGGTGTACCAGTACAATATTCCGAGTATTCCAATGTGTTCTGTCCCAAGGCTGCTGATAAGTTACCTCCACATCGCCCGTTTGATTGCCCCATCGATCTCCGATCTGGTTGTATGCCCCCTAGGGGTCATCTCTACAATTTGTCTGGGCCAGAGAAAGTGGCCATGCAGGAGTACATTCGTGAAAATCTAGCCAAGGGGTTCATTCGCCCTTCCCGGTCGCCCGCTGGCGCAGGGTTCTTTTTTGTTAAGAAAAAAGACGGAGGCCTGCGGCCATGTATTGATTACCGGGGCCTGAATAAAATCACAGTGAAGAATCGCTACCCTTTGCCCCTGATGGATGACTTGTTTACACAGGTTACCAACGCTAAGATCTTTTCAAAATTGGATTTACGGGGTGCATACAACCTGGTGCGGATTAGAAAGGGCGATGAATGGAAGACTGCCTTTAACACGCCCGACGGGCATTACGATGTACCTAGTGATGCCCTTCGGGCTGTGTAACGCCACGGCCATCTTCCAAGAACTAATTAATGAGGTATTCAGGGAGGTGTTGGGCAAATACGTGTTAGTATATCTAGATGATATACTTATTTTCTCAAACAACCTCTCTGAGCACAGGACACACGTCAAGTTTGTATTGGACAAACTAAGGCAAAACATGCTTTACGCTAAATTGGGGAAGTGCATCTTCGAGGTAACATCTGTCACCTTTTTAGGGTACATAATTTCCACCTCGGGCCTGTCTATGGATCCTGCCAAGGTCTCTGCTGTGTTGGAATGGCCTCAACCAGTGGGGTTAAAATCTCTTCAGAGATTTTTAGGTTTTGCCAATTACTATAGAAGGTTCATAAAGGGGTACTCCACTGTCATTGCACCCCTCACTAGTCTCACTAAGAAAGGGGCAGATACTTCCCACTGGTCTCCAGAAGCTCTGCATGCATTCTCCACTTTGAAAGATTTGTTATGCTCTGCACCCATCCTAAGACACGTTGACACCTCCTATCCCTTTATTGTTGAGGTGGATGCCTCGGAGGTCGGGGTAGGGGCTGTGCTGTCCCAGCGGTCAGGGTGGCAGGGTAGATTGCACCCATGTGCCTATTTTTCTCGTAGGTTATCTCCGGCAGAGAGAAACTACGATATAGGCAACAGGGAGCTCCTGGCCATCAAATTGGCCTTTGAAGAATGGCGTCATTGGTTGGAAGGAGCAGAACATATGATTACAGTTTACACTGATCACAAAAATATGGAATACATCGAGGGAGCTAAGAGATTAAGCCCCCGTCAGGCTCGATGGTCATTGTTCTTCTCGAGGTTCAGATTTATAATTACGTACACTCCGGGTAGCAAAAACATTAAGGCAGATGCCCTGTCCAGATTCTTTGAGCCGGAGACAGCACAGCCCTCCGCCCCAGAGACCATTGTCCCACAGAAACTGGTACTAGCAAAAACTGAGACTTGGGAAGATTGGACAGAGACTTTAGGTCCCTTTCAGCAGGACGTCCCGGAGGGGAAGCCCAAAGGGGTTATGTTTATACCACTGCCATTCCGTCTTCAGATTTTACAGATGTTCCACTCACACAAAAATGCGGGACACCCTGGGGCCTCCAGAACACAGGATCTTGTTGCCAGGTGCGCTTGGTGGCCTTCTCTGGCAACAGATTGCAAGGAGTATGTTAGAGAGTGTGCGGTGTGTGCGAAGAGTAAGCCCTCCCGGCTGGCACCTGTGGGAACGTTGCAGCCCTTGCCCACCCCGAGTGAGCCGTGGACCCACTTGTCCATGGATTTTGTGGGTGAGCTTCCCAGGTCTGAGGGCATGTCGGTCATTTGGGTGGTAGTCGACCGCTTTAGTAAAATGGCCCATTTTGTGCCCTTGAAAGGACTCCCCTCGGCCCAGGAGTTGGCCGATTTGTTCATCAGCCACGTTTTCCGATTGCATGACATTCCGGAAAACATAGTGTCAGATCGGGGAGTCCAATTTGTTTCGAGATTTTGGAGGGCATTTTGTCACCAAATGGGCATGGAACTGTCATTTTCTTTGGGCTACCACCCACAGACCAATGGTCAGACTGAAAGAGTCAATCAATCATTGGAACAATTTTTGAGGTGTTACGTTGCAGAAGCACAAAATGATTGGGTCAAGTTTTTGCCCTTCGCAGAATTTGCGCACAATAATTTGAAAAGTTCTTCCTCTGGATTTTGTCCATTTCAGATAGTGACCGGAAAGTTTCCTAAATTCTCCCCATTGCCAGTCGCCTCCACTCCGTTTCCAGCTCTGGAGGCCTGGCAAAGGTCATTTAAAGACATATGGTGGATCGTGAAAAATAATTTGGAGAAGGCGTTTCAAAGTCAAAAAGGTCAAGCTGACAAAAATTGTTCCTTAGAGTGGAGGTTTCAACCAGGAGACTTAGTCTGGGTGTCCACACGTTTTGACCTTGAAACAGCCCTCAGGCAAGTTGGGGCCCAGGTTTGTGGGTCCGTTTCCAGTAACTAGAAAGATCAACAATGTTACTTATGCCATTGATCTTCCTGCCAGTATGCGTGGCGTAAGATCTTTTCAAGTGTCCCTGCTTAAGCCAGCAGTCCATGTGGGTCCCACTCCTCCTCCTGTGATGATAGATGACCAACCTGAGTACGAAGTAGAGAAGATTTTAGACTCACGCGTAGTTCAGAACTCAGTACAATATCTGGTTCATTGGAAAGGGTATGGTATTGAGGAGAGATCATGGCTACCTGAATGTCGCATGCATGCTGACAAATTAAGAAGGGAGTTCCACGCGTTGCATCCTGAGAAGCCTGGTAGGAGCTGTCCGGAGTCCACTCCTCAGGGGGGGGGGGGGTACTGTGAGGAAACACGGAAAAGCCGCCGCAAGTGCTCAGAGTGAGGCGGCTGTTTGCGCGTCCAACATGGCGGCAAAACGCGAAGAAACCGCCACATGCCGCAGGGGCAGAGCGGTGGAGTCCGCGTTGGATGCGGCGGATTGCTCGCATAGCAATACTACTGACATTATGGTGGGACGTGGGGAAGCCGCCGCTTGCTTGGAGAGCGGTGCGGCGGCCCCCGCGCCCGAATCAGCGGAAACATTGCAAAACATGTTCGGTGTGGCTGGGACTGCTAGTCCACACAGGTTCAGAAGGACGCGCGCGCGTGCTGAGAGGCAGAGCTTATATGACAGCCAGAGAGGAGTCAGCTGACCAAGCTGGTCAGCTGACATTTTCACCACTTCCCATTGGTCTAGCACTTAGGGGTGGCGCTGAGAGCGCTATAGTATATATACTGGGTGCTGGTCATTTCTCTGGTGTCTGGCGTTGCGATCACTACGTGGTAGCACTCAGGCCTTGTCTGTATCTGTGTTCTAGCATAGTTTCCAAAGGTGTTGATGATCAAGGAACTCACACCTTAGCATTAGGAATATTGAACTGTATTATTTGTTATGACCTTCTGCCTGCCTGACTATTCCTCTGAACTCTGATTCTGTACCTTGCTATTTCTGATATCCTGTTGCCAAACTCTGCTCGTTCCTGGACTCTGTATTTGACTCCTGATTCTGTACCTTGCTATTCTGATACTCCGTTGCCAAACCCTGCCTGTTCATTGGATTCCGTATCTGTCTCCTGAATCTGTACCTTATCTGTCTGTGTGTTAACGACCTGGCTTGCCCAACCTCGAGAACTGGCCTTACTTTTAGAGGCAGTTCCCAGACCTGTTAGTGACACCCTCTCACTGGTGTCACTCACGCTCTGTCCTTCCTACTCTCAGCCTAGCTCCTCCCCCGGGAGAGTCTAGGCCAACGGAAGGAACATACTTCTGTGCAGTACTCAAAGTATTACTGTTGCAACTAACACTCACTAGTTATCTCAGGTGTCCAGAGGTTAGAAGATATATCTGATTATCGGTGATACTGCAGATCATCAATAATCGGGTATATTCTGTATTCTCGGTGATACTGCAGTTCACCGGTAATCAGACCCTCTCTGTGTTACACTGATCGTTACAAATTGCTTTGCTAAGATGTAACGAACTGTATCTGTATATCTGTTTACTGAATAAACACTCCTAACTTGGAAGAGGCCTGAAGAAGTTCTATCTCCTATGCTGTGTGCTGTGATGAGAGTCGTGTTTACAGCTCTTACTAATGAGTTGCTGGTGCCGGAGCAAAGGTGATTTCTAACACACCCTTGCGAGCACAGCCATGCGAAGTAGCATGGAGCCACTCAAGCAGCTCTGGCTTAATGTGCAGGTGTGGCCATATTTGCGCACACACACTTGTGCCTGAAGAGAATTGCAACTTGTCAGAATTGTTTGGGGGGTCCATGCTTGGCAGTGGCTCACATTGATCACTGACTCACAGAGCTTTGTCGTCATAGCAACGACAGAGCGAGGGGCTTGGGGAAATAGGTGAGCAGCGAGAGCGGCGTTCCATGCAGTGATACGTCAGTAGGTAGGAACTGCTTTTTGGTACCAGCAGTCTCTGATCCTTATGGAGCCAGAGACGGCTGGTACATGTAACAACTAGTAACTTGGCGGCTGTGGGCAAGCAGGCTATGACCACAGCCACCTCTGTGTTTGGCTCGCGGGTCTTGTTCTGCCTCTCGGCGTCTAGCACGCCGAGGACGGTCTTATCTCCAGCTCATAAGGTTTCTGTCTTGCGCGGGCGCGCGCGGAGACAGGACCTTTATGCGGGCAGAAGGCGCGTCAGCTGACCTGCCGGTCGGCTGACGTCACTGGTGACTCTCGCCGCTTGGATTGGCGGATTCCGTGGTGGGAGTGGCTGGAAGCGTACCTCTGCTTCTTAAGCCTCCAGTCTTTATTCAATCCCTTTCTGCTGTCGTGAATACTTTGTGTAAGCGCTCAGACCTTAGACTAGTGCCAGGTGTTGAAACCAAGGACTTCACACCAAGACTAGGATTATTGTTATATTGTATTTGCAGACCTTAGACTAGTGCCAGGTGTTGAAACCAAGGACTTCACACCAAGACTAGGATTATTGTTATATTGTATTTGATTACCTGTGTATGATTCTGGCTATATCTCTGACCTTGCTTTCTGCTTAGCGTTTATGTACTTCTGCCTATCTGACTAGTTGCTGAACCTTTGCCTGTCTACTCGTTATCCTTCTGCCTTACGATTCTGTACTGATACTACCTCTCTGTTGCCGAACTTGGCCTGTCTGATCTTCTACTCACCAGTGGGCCCTCGCCACTGGTGAGACACTAATGGCTCGCCAGCCACTCTGGTGAGATAGTATCTTATTGCTCTATTAGTGACTGATATCACCTTTCCAGCTCCACTGGAAAGGCCTGTTCTAGTCTATACAGTCACTATACTGATAGTACCTTATCAGCTCCACTGGAAAGGTCTCACTAAACTATTAGACTTATGGTTGCACCAATACACTACTCAGTATCTCGTATTACTATACTTGTATTATTGGTGATTCTGCAGATCACCACATAATCAGGTATAGTGTCTGTATTATTGGTGATACCGCAGATCACCTAATAATCAGACGTCTGAGTTGCAGCACCCAACCGTTACAGTACACAAATAAACCATTTTAGAAAACAGGAAGTTTGGTGGAATAGCTCAGAGAGGCTCTTTTGCATACATAACAACAAGTGTTTTACCTCTTCCTGTACTGGAAAACAACATGAGACTTGTATTTCTTTGCTGTACAGAGGTGCCTGGCTCTTCTACTGACCACATATGCTATTACTCAGTTGGTATTGCCTGATGAAGCGGGATCAAACATGTGGAACGCTTTGCATTGTCCCCTGGACTATGGAAATAAACTTGTTCTATTTGAAAAACACATTGGCAATTTTGTGTCTGCTGGGAGGAGGTAAGTCCACCACTGCCTCCTCATGTTTTAAACTTTTTAGAAACTTTTATCCTTTTGGTGCCTCTGTATCCATACTACGCTACAACAGGACATTACAACTGTGGTACAGTTATTAAACTACAAGAAAAGGCACAGAACATTTATATACTATATATACAATATATACTTTTCTCCTTGATGACTCAAAGCACCAGAGCTGCAGCCACAAGGACATGCTCTATAGGCAGTATCAGTATTGGGGAGTCTTGCCCAATGTCTCCTTACTGAATAGGTGCTAGCTTACTGAACAGGAAGAGTCAATATTCAAACCACTATCCAGCCACCACACCCTCCAGCACTACAAACTGATATAGGTTGTACAGTGACGTGAATCGCTCTGTGTACCCTGAACATTTTTACGATGTCAGTGCCGCGTACATTTACGAAATAAATTATTCAGCCTGTTGACAAGGAGTTTTCTGTGATGGGTAATCCTTAGTGTTCCTAATTGCTCATCATTAAAATGGAATTCACGTGTTGCCCACACTCCACCCCAGTGGGACGTTATGAGTAATTGGTTTTCAAATCAGAAGCAAAAACAAGAAAAAGAGTTTCATCTTATTTGTCGGTTAGAGCTGTCAAGCATCATCAGTTTACAATAAATCATTTTACAGTCCGTGTCAGATCCGTATTGTGCCTATTATTCCACATTCATCTCCGCAGTTGGTTTTTATAAGTAGATCCCCAAGCGTGGGCCTTTGGGCCTCTCGCTGCCACTGGTCTCATTAGTTACAGATCTCATCCGATATTCTCTCCATTAAACATATTTCTGCCAGGAAAATTTAGACGTATTTTGGAAATTTAAACTACCCATCCTTGCCTCAGGTCCTGAATTAATAGCAACTAAACTTGGTGTACAAAAAAAAATTATAATGAGCAATCTTAAGAAGCTTAAAAGAAACATGAGCTGAATAAAATAATAGCAGATTTACTTACCTGGGGCTTCCTCCAGCCCCTAGAAGCCTCTGTGTTCCTCACCGCAGCTCCGCTCTCAGGCAGTCTCATACTGTACCTATATATAGACTCATACTGTACCTATAGAGCTTTTAGCCAGCAACAATAGAAAGCTTTTCAGAGGTCTCTGATGATAGCCTGTGTGAAAAAATGCTTTGTTTATAAGCTTTTGTGTCAGTGTCAGGGCTAGAGCTGTATCATGTAGATAGGTTCCACTTCTCTGTCACTACTCATAGAGGAATGATTTTCACAGATCACATGAGAACAGATAAAGGAATTTTTAGATACAGAGAAGGATCGGAAGAGAAGTACCTGTACTTTTTACTCACTTGGATGCTTCCCCACCCCCATTCAGAATTAGCTCATCCTGTCTGTAAACTCTGTTTACACTGCAGGAGACAGAGAGCAAGAAAGAGATACAGCAACACACAGAGCTGCAGATGATGAGTTATGTACACACTATTTGAAGCTATATTTCTGCTTTCTATCACTCTGAACACATTTTACTCACAGGACTACAACCGGTGAACATTTCTTCTGTATGCTGGATGTGCCATAGTAATGCCCACAGTGAAAACTGTTCTCTGTAAATGTCATATTTTCTTCACATAAAAAAATGAAAAGATATAAAAACAGTTTTTGTATTGCTATTTGCTAGTAAATACTGGAAATATATGTGGCATTTAGAATTTTAGTTAACTTTAATAGTTGTCCTTTAAAGAGAACCCGAGGTGGGTTTAAAGAATATTATCTGCATACAGAGGATGGATCTGCCTATACAGCCCAGCCTCTGTTGCTATCCCAAACCCCCCTAAGATCCCCCTGCACTCTGCAATCCTTCATAAATCACAGCCACGTTGCTGACAAACAGCTTGTCAGAGCTGGCTGTGTTTATCTCTATAGTGTCAGTCTGCTGCTCTCCCCGCCTCCTGCAGAACTCCAGTCCCCGCCTCCATCCCTTCCCTCCCTGCTGATTGGAGGGAAGGGACAGGGGCAGGGACCGGAGTTATGCAGGAGGCGGGGGAGCAGCTGAGACTGACACTACAGATCTAAACACAGCCTCACAGCACTGCTGTGATTTATGAGGGATTGCAGAGTGCAGGGGGACCTTAGTGGGGTTTGGGATAGCAACAGAGGCTGGGCTGTATAGGCAGATCCATCCTCACTATGCAGATCACATTCTTTAAACACACCTCAGGTTCTCTTTAAGGAAGATGAAATAATATATAATCATGGAAACTGATTAAAAAAAAAGTCAAGTGAAGCGAGCCTGTCCCCAGGTATTACGTGGCAGCCTGTTCCCCAGCTAGAGTGATGTTACCCTTAAGCTGGCCATACACTCAATCTATGGCCATATCAACCATTAGATAGCTCTGATCAGAGAGGGATCTATTGCCTGCTCAAAAGCTACTTTGCAATTTCCAATAGCATGAAATCTATTGGAAAACATCCTTCTGGACCTCCTTAGTTTAAAATTCCTAACCCCCGCTCTACGTTTTAAAGTGTCACCTTTCCGCCGTCACAACTGTCTTCAGTCTCTGTTGTCACAGAGAGCGCCGGTAACATGTGACTCGGCAAATGCTGTGAAGTCACACGTGCTCTGGTGTCACACGGTACAGGCGCTCATGGTGACGGCGATGGCCAGGAGTCACACAGGCAAATGGGTGACTCAGAGACACAGAGCAGGGACACTTTACACTTGGGGGGACATCAGCCAGGGGTTGTCCGTCATTGTGATATCGAATGCTGTTACCCCATGCGTTACTGCCGTGCATGTGATCGAGCCTTCACTCATGGCCATCTGGCTTCGGGGTGAAAGGTGAACTTCCTCCTCTATGAATAGGAATTGGCTGCTGTGCTCAGACAAAATTACAAAACCTTTTTAAGGCAAGGTGGATTAGGAGGTTCTACCTTGGGGCATGTTTATTTTTAGTTTTAATGCCACATTAGGTTCTTTTCACCTTCCCTCAACTAAAAACATATTAATGGGGTAATAAGAGAACCTCAAGTAAAAAAGACAGATCCTGTCAAATCATGCTCTGTCTTAATGATACAGGACGGCGGGGGGGGGGGGGGGGGGGGGGGCGTGCTGCTGCTTTAGGATTACATACTTACCTGATCCAAGATTATAAATCCAGACAGGTGTATGTTTCGCCGCCGTCGGAAATGCAGCCATGGCGGGTTCTTCTTCAAATCTCTGCTGATGCTCTGGTCACCCCCATCTGCATTGCTGCAGCTTTCCCCCAGATTGGCAGACGTAAGTATTTAGCACTGAGACCCTCCCGATCCTGCAGCATTAAGAGAGGCCCTGAATGACAGGCTCTGTCTTTATACTTTAGGTGGTTTTTAAGATTTTCTTCATAAAGTAACCTATTTTTACAACTATAAGACGCTCCTGACCATAAGACGCACCTAGGTTTAGAGGACAAAAACCAGGAGAAAAAAAAATATACTAAACGTGATGAATCCCTTTGTTCCTCATGCCCCCTCGTACCTCTTCTGTCTCCTTGTGTCCTCACCTGTTCTCCTTGTGTCCTCCATGCGTCCTCCTCTATGCCCCTTCGTGTCCCCGTGTCCTTTGTTTGTGCCCCTGTGTCCTCCTCTGCATGGGCACAGTACAGGGAGTCCCCGACATTGCTGCGGGTTGGAGGTTTATATTGGCAGGAGTTCACAAGTCAGGAACTCCCTGCATTTGGACTATAAGATGCAGTGACTCCTCCGCCCCCCCCCCCCCCCCCCCCAACACACACACACACTTTTTGAGGAGAAAAATTAATTCTTATAGTCAAAAAATACAGTATATTGTTAATTATTATTATTATTATTATAAAGTACTAGTATACTTAGCCCGTTTAAAAACGCATGCAAACGCACACGCCGCGCACGCACCCGCCCACCTCGCTCGCCCGTCCAGCTCCCTGGTCCCAGCTGTCCATTACTGCGCACATGCGCAGTAACAAAAATCCTGGGACACATTGACAAAACTGCTGGACGCAGCGACACTTAGCTTTTATTAGGTAGGATTAATGTAGCTCTGACATCTGCTGCAGCACTTTATATAATATGTTAATATGTTTTCATGCCACTTACTGTCCCTCAGAGGAGCTCACAATTGAATCCCTTCCATGTCAAAGTGTTGGGTGCCTTGACACCTTAAAAAGTAAGCACAGAGGCAACGAGAGCCCAAATAGCGCAATATGTTTTAAAAGAGGGGAATAATGTGTTATGACAAGATTTTACTCAGGTGGGTTGCATTAGGGCCAACCGACCACTTAAAGGAGATGAAGATGTAAGACCCGACTCCACTCGGGGTGTCCAACCTGGACTGGATGCGGTCACTCTGTTGGTAAAAAGAAAGTGGCTTTCACAATGGTGTACACCATATGAGGCCAGGTGTACTTCTCCAACCAGGAGTGGGTGGGGGCTATTTATATGCACAAAGGGGGTAATGAGAGGTGCTCATTACTTTGGCTTTTTAACCCTTCGGCACTGTAATTGGCCTGAGGAAGTGGGCTCCGACCCATGAAACGCATTGCCTGTGCTAATAAAATTGTATTGTCTTACGAGACTGTCATTACTGAGGTAAGCCACCTCCTCCCTTTTCCTTTTATGTGTTTTTAACTCAGTTTCATTGATTTCTGTGTTCCTCTTACCCTCTTTGTTTAATCCCTACCATAGTCATAATGTCCCAGTCTCAAGTCATGATGGGAGGAACCAATTAACTTGCCAGTATGTATCTGAAATGTCGGAGTATCCCGGAGAAAGCCCAGTTAAAACATATGCAAAGACATTTGCAAAACAAACTCTACACAATATTGCTAATGCTGTATTTATCTTTGAAAATGTTGGCATTGAAGTCACAGAGCTTTTTAAACATTACCTATACAGTCCACTAGATGTCACCCTTCTCCTTATCAAGTTCTTGCGAAATTATTTTTTTTAATCTTTTTCTCAGCACATGTAGTGTAGTGTGCGGAAAATAACCATGGGCTGGCTGGTGTCAGGAATGGAGTAGATATTAATTACCATAATACACTTTTATTTTTTATAGACATTAATGCAGTTTTACAGGTTAATTTTACCTCTATAAATTACATTTCTGTAAACAGTCAGATCAGGCGTGTCAAACTGGTGTTTTCAGGCCACCTGCTAATATTTTCATTTTCTGGCTGTTGGTTTAAGAATTTCAGTTCTTTGAGGTCGCAGTTTGCAGATTAATCATCCAAGCAGTAATATAATAAAGAGCATTATAAACTGAAGTTTTGCAGTGCGCGCTAATAATCTAATCCACAAAAGCAGCAGCTATATGAAGTGCTATTTATTTTTGCAAAGTAGTTCCAAAAACACTTATTTTTTTCAGTTAGGTTGTTCAGGCCTGCCGCCTTAGCATCACAAAGGAGGTTAATTTGTTCTTTTATGGAAATATACCGGTAATTTGCTTTGAACTCTCTTTTTAGCGTAACTCCTATGGGACGGTATTGCTTTCATTTGGGTGGGTGAACTAAGCGCTTGGCAGGCAGTTCAGCATCCCGTCTGCCGCCCACAAGTGCCATTTGGGTGCAATTAAAATGCATCCAAATGGCATTGTTTCTAACACCACCAGGCTCGGATTTACATCACAGGAGCCTATAGGCACAGATGTCCTGACATCTTAGACTTCTCCCTCCATGGACCTACGAGCCCCCACCAAATCGCGACCCAAATGTGCTGGCTGGCCCAGCTGTCAACTCTCCCCTACTTCCCTTGCCTGGTGTAGGTAGCTACAGGTGCCCCTTAGTATTAAATAGCCAGAGGTACCCTTAGTATTAAGTAGCTAGAGGTCCCTCCAAGCATTAGGTAGCTAGAAGAAGCTCAGTATCTAGTGGTGCCCCCTATTGAAGGGAAATATCATCAGTGGAATGTCGAGAGCTTGGTGAGTAACCTCTCATTTACACTGTCATCAAGACTCTGTATAGGGAAGGAGGGAGGGAGCCCTTGGGGAGGGAAGTGAGCCACCTTTCCATCATCAGGCCCCTGTAGGCACGTGTCTACAGTGCCTTATGGTAAATCCGGACCTGAAACCACCGTTGTCAGTGTTTGGCACCCTGTGGCAGGGCTGGATTTACCAATAGTCACTGTAGGCTAGTGCCTACAGGCGGCCCATGTGTGAAAGGTAGTTCACTGGTTGCTCCAAGTGCTCCCCTTCTCTTCTTCCCTACCTCTATATCGTTCCTTGAAAGGTTTGACACCCCAACACCTTCAGAACAGCCTCAATCTAGGTGGACTGACAGATCACAACTTAGGCCTTGAATCCATGGTCCTTAAATATAACCACGATGTCTCAGCCGCTTTTGACGCCATAGCTCCCTTAAAGATTAAACGTTCCGCACCATTACATCACGCTCGCTGGTTTGACAACTCTATAAAGGAACTAAAGAAACAGGGACGCAGACTGGAACGAAGGTGGCGCAAACATCAGTCTCCTGATGACAAACTTTCCCTAATTGCTCACCTGAAAAAATATCAAACGATGATTAACAAAAAGAAGTCCTTATTCCTGTCTCACGAAATTGCAAATGCAGCCAACAGACCTGCCCAACTCTTCCGCACGGTTGACAGTCTCTGCAATCCATCTTGCAGGAAATCCAGCATCAGACCTTCACAGGAACTGTGCGAGAAATTTGCCCACTTCTTCTCAGACAAAGTCTCCTCCATACGATCTGCCATTCAATTCACAGCCCCAGAAACCCATGCAGAGCCATATAACAGGTGCAAAAATAGCCTACCACCATGGTCTGACTTTAAGGTAATCACTGAAAAAGACATCTTGGATATCCTCTCAAACCTTCGCCAGACTACCTGCGATCTGGCCCCTGGCCCCACTAAGTTCATGTTGAAATGCCCTGAACTATTTACACCGGCATTCCACAAAATAGTGCTCAAGGCCGCAGGATTTGCGCCCGCCCACTTGCGAGCTTCGTCAGGATGGTACACAAGTGTGGTCCACATACTGCAACGGATCTCACAGATCCAATGCAGACTGACAAGTATAAATGGCTTCTATATATAAAATAGGAGCTGTTCACTGTCAGCTTTGTGATGAGCGGAGTACGGACATAAAATGTCAGTTTTCAGCTCAAGTGGGAATACGGCCTTAGCCGATCATATGAAAGAGACCTTAGTGTGGCCAGGTTGAAATAATTTTTTTTAGATATTTTCATTAAATTCTCCATTTATTGTACATAAACCACTGTACAAACCATCTGCTGTGACCCTTGATACCTGTGTCAATAAATTCTAGATGGTCCTCAGCTGAGGCAGCCAGTCGTGGCCGTCTCAGGAAGGACTCTATCTTGGGTATGACGGCCCCAATGTGTCTCCAAGAGATCCCAAGTGGCAGGTCATTTCTTTATAGCCCATTGTTCCTCCAATCACCCTGCTCGCTCTAAACTGATTCTTTCTGAACCATGCCGTCATCCCTTTTCCAAAGCAACAGAATGCATCGGTGACCTGTAAGAATTTAATCCAGATCCCTTTGAGTGACAATAATACTGCGTGGGTGCGCATCTTAAAGTTAACTCGAGGTAAGAGTGATATGGAGGCTGCCATATTTATTTTATTTTAAACAATACCAGTTGCCTGGCAGTGCTGTTGATCTTCTGGCATCTGTAGTGTCTTCAGTAACAAACCCTGAAACATGCATGTGGCTAATCCAGTCAGACTTCAGTCAGAGCACCTATTCCGCATGATTGGTCAGGGTCTATGACTAAAAGTATAGAGACACAGGATCAGGGGACAGTCAGGGAACTTGTATTGTCAGCTGTCACTGTCTAATTCTGGGCTAATATGTAAACACAGGAGGTTAACCCTTTCTGTGCTCCCAGCAAACCAGGAAGTGACTACACTGCAGCATCTCTGTAGGAGCTCTATACGCTGTAACAAGGAAATATTTTTCTTTAATGATTATCATGCCATTGCTTATCTTTTAGAGTAGAGAGGAAATTCTGAGTTCAAGTCCTCTTTTAGTGAAGAAAGCAGGAGTGAATGGGAGAGAGAGCAATGGAAATTCTGCAGCACAAATATTGACTCTCCGAAAAAGAGATTTTACTGATGTCCTTTTGTCCCAGACAGTTTTTCAGCCACAAAAGGAGAACTTTTGATAATACATAGCCTAAGCATAACCTTACCTCCTGCCCTGACCACGCCTGTATTATGTACTGTAAGTGCAAGAATGAACTATTTCCAATTTGCATTAATATTGCTTTTACTCGCTACGTCTAAAAAATGAGGGCAAAAAAAACATTGCACCTCTATTTCCTCTTCCTATATCTTTGCGGCAGAAGGGAAAGCAGAAGCTGGGGAAGGGATGAGAAGACTGGTTGCTTGTTATCAAATTACCGGCGCTCAGAACAGCAGACTTTATAAACGCTCTTATTGAGAAAGGAAGTATTTTCTTGCAGTGGACTTCCCGATAACAAATTACAATTCAAGAATTCTTCAGATAGCCATTTGTAACCTTAAAGGGACACTTAAGTCAAACAAAAAAAATGAGTTTTACTCACCTAGGGCTTCCAATAGCCCCCTGCAGCTGTCCGGTGCCCTCGCCGTCTCCCTCCGATCCTCCTGGCCCCGCCGGCAGCCACTTCCTGTTTCGGTGACAGGAGCTGACAGGCTGGGGACACAAGTGATTCTTCGTGTTCCCAGACACATTAGCGCCCTCTATGTTGCTATATGGTATATGATATATGCTATAGCAGCATAGATGGCGCTATTGTGTCTGGGAACGCGAAGAATCACTCGTGTCCCCAGCCTGTCAGCCCCTGTTATCCGAAACAAGAAGTGGCTGCCGGCGGGGCCAGGAGGATCGGAGGGAGACGGCGAGGGCACCGGACAGCTGCAGGGGGCTATTGGAAGCCCCAGGTGAGTAAAACTCATTTTTTTTGTTTGACTCAAGTGTCCCTTTAACCACTTCCCGACCGCCGTATGTACAATTGGCGGCCGGGAAGTGCACCCCGCAAGGACCGCCGTATTGACAATTGGCGGCGGTCCTTGTAGGGGCATGGGCGGAGCGATCGCGTCATCAGTGACGCGATCCTCCGCCTCCGCCTGGCGCCGCTCACCCGCCGCAACATCCCGCCGGCCATACGGAAGCGCCGGCGGGATGTTAACCCCGCGATCGCCGCATACAAAGTGTATAATACACTTTGTAATGTTTACAAAGTGTATTATACAGGCTGCCTCCTGCCCTGGTGGTCCCAGTGTCCGAGGGACCACCAGGGCAGGCTGCAGCCACCCTAGTCTGCACCAAGCACACTGATTTTTCCCCCCCCCCCCTGCCCCAGATCGCCCACAGCACCCATCAGACCCCCCCCTGCCCACCCCCCAGACCCCTGTTTGCACCCAATCACCCCCCTAATCACCCATCAATCACTCCCTGTCACTATCTGTCAACGCTATTTTTTTTTTTATCCCCCACCCTGCTCCCTGCCCCCTCCTGATCACCCCCCACCCCTCAGATTCTCCCCAGACCCCCCCCAGACCACCCCCCCTGTTTACTGTATGCATCTATCCCCCTGATCACCTGTCAATCACCTGTCAATCACCTGTCAATCACCCATCAATCACCCGTCAATCACCCCCTGTCACTGCCACCCATCAGCCAGCCCCTAACCTGCCCCTTGCGGGCAATCTGATCACCCCCCCACACCAATAGATCGCCCGCAGATCCGACATCAGATCACCTCCCAAATCCATTGTTTACATCTATTCTCTCCTCTAAACACACACTAATTACCCATCAATCACCCATCAATCACCCCCTATCACCACCTGTCACTTTTACCTATCAGATCAGACCCTAATCTGCCCCTTGCGGGCACCCAATCACCCGCCCACACGCTCAGATTGCCCTCTGACCCCCCCTTATCAATTCACCAGTGCATTAATTACATCTGTTCTTCCCTGTAATAACCCACTGATCACCTGTCAATCACCTGCCAATCACCTATCACCCATCAATCACCCCCTGTCACTGCCACCCATCAATCAGCCCCTAACCTGCCCCTTGCGGGCAATCTGATCACCCACCCACACCATTAGATCGCCCGCAAACCCGCCGTCAGATTACCTCCCAAATGTATTGTTTACATCTGTTATCTTCTCTAAACACCCACTAATTACCCATCAATCACCCATCAATCACCCCCTATCACCACCTGTCACTGTTACCTATCAGATCAGACCCTAATCTGCCCCTTGCGGGCACCCAATCACCCGCCCACACGCTCAGATTGCCCTCAGACCCCCCCCCTTATCAATTCGCCAGTGCATTAATTACATCTGTCCTTCCCTGTAATAACCCACTGACCACCTGTCAATCACCTGCCAATCACCTATCACCCATCAATCACCCCGTCACTGCCACCCAACAATCAGCCCCTAACCTGCCCCTTGCGGGCAATCTGATCACCCACCCACACCAATAGATCGCCCGCAGATCCGACATCAGATCACCACCAAAGCGCAGCGTTTACATCTATTCTCTCCTCTAAACACCCACTAATTACCCATCAATCACCCCCTATCACCACCTGTCACTGTTACCCATCAGATCAGACCCTAATCTGCCCCTTGCGGGCACCCAATCGCCCGCCTACACGCTCAGATTGCCCTCAGACCCCCCCTTATCAATTCGCCAGTGCAATATTTACATCTGTTCTCCCCTGTAATAACCCACTGATTACCTGTCAATCACCTATCAATCACCCATCAATCACCCCCTGTCACTGCCACCCATCAATCACCCCCTGTCACTTCCACCCATCAATCACCCGCTGTCACTGCCACCCATCAATCAGCCCCTAACCTGCCCCTTGCGGGCAAACTGATCACCCACCCACACCAATAGATCGCCCGCAGATCCGACATCAGATCACCACCCAAGCGCAGTGTTTCCATCTATTCTCTACCCTAAACACCCACTAATTACCCATCAATCACCCCCTGTCACTGCTACCTATCAGATTAGACCCCTATCTGCCCCTAGGGCACTCAATCACCCGCCCACACCCTCAGAATGCCCTCAGACCCCAGCCCTGATCACCTCGCCAGTGCATTGCTTGCATCTATTCCCCCCCTCTAATCACACCTTGAGACACCCATCAATCACCTCCTGTCACCCCCTAGCACACCTACCCATCAGATCAGGCCCCAATTTGCCCCGTGTGGGCTCCTGATCACTCGGCCAATCCCTCAGATCCCCCTCAGACCCCCTTCCGATCACCTCCCCAGTGCATTGATTGCATCTATTTTCCCCTCTAACCACCCCCTGAGACACCCATCAATCACCTCCTGTCACCCCCCTAGCACTCCTATCCATCAGATCAGGCCCAATACAACCTGTCATCTAAAAGGCCACCCTGCTTATGACCGGTTCCACAAAATTCGCCCCCTCATAGACCACCTGTCATCAAAATTTGCAGATGCTTATACCCCTGAACAGTCATTTTGAGACATTTGGTTTCCAGACTACTCACGGTTTTGGGCCTGTAAAATGCCAGAGCGGTATAGGAACCCCACAAGTGACCCCATTTTAGAAAAAAAGACACCCCAAGGTATTCTGTTAGGTGTATGACGAGTTCATAGAAGATTTTATTTTTTGTCAAAAGTTAGCGGAAATTAATTTTTATTGGTTTTTTTCCACAAAGTGTCATTTTTCACTAACTTGTGACAAAAAATAAAATCTTCTATGAACTCGCCATACACCTAACGGAATACCTTGGGGTGTCTTCTTTCTAAAATGGGGTCACTTGTGGGGTTCCTATACTGCCCTGGCATTTTAGGGGCCCTAAACCGCGAGGAGTAGTCTAGAAAACAAATGCTTCAAAATGACCTGTGAATAGGACGTTGGGCCCCTTAGCGCACCTAGGCTGCAAAAAATTGTCACACATGTGGTACCGCTGTACTCAGGAAAAGTAGTATAATGTGTTTTGGGGTGTATTTTTACACATACCCATGCTGGATGGGAGAAATTTCTATGTAAATGGACAATTGTGTGTAAAAAAATCAAACAATTGTCATTTACAGAGATATTTCTCCCACTTAGCATGGGTATGTGTAAAAATACACCCCAAAACGCATTATACTACTTCTCCTGAGTACGGCGGTACCACATGTGTGACACTTTTTTACACCCTAAGTACGCTAAGGGGCCCAAAGTCCAATGAGTACCTTTAGGATTTCACAGGTCATTTTGCGACATTTGGTTTCAAGACTACTCCTCACGGTTTAGGGCCCCTAAAATGCCACGGCAGTATAGGAACCCCACAAATGACCCCATTCTAGAAAGAAGACACCCAAAGGTATTCCGTACGGAGTATGGTGAGTTCATAGAAGATTTTATTTTTTGTCACAAGTTAGCGGAAAATGACACTTTGTGAAAAAAAACTATTAAAATCAATTTCCGCTAACTTTTGACAAAAAAATAAAATCTTCTATGAACTCACTATACTCCTAACGGAATACCTTGGGGTGTCTTCTTTCTAAAATGGGGTCATTTGTGGGGTTCCTATACTGCCCTGGCATTTTAGGGGCCCTAAACCGTGAGGAGTAGTCTTGAAACGAAAATGACCTGTGAAATCCTAAAGGTACTCATTGCACTTTGGGCCCCTTAGTGCAGTTAGGGTGCAAAAAAGTGCCACACATGTGGTATCGCCGTACTCGGGAGAAGTAGTATAATGTGTTTTGGGGTGTATTTTTACACATACCCATGCTGGGTGGGAGAAATACCTCTGTAAATGACAATCTTTTGATTTTTTTACACACAATTGTCCATTTACAGAGGTATTTCTCCCACCCAGCATGGGTATGTGTAAAAATACACCCCAAAACACATTGTACTACTTCTCCCGAGTACGGCAATACCACATGTGTGGCACTTTTTTGCACCCTAACTGCGCTAAAGGGCCCAAAGTCCAATGAGTACCTTTAGAATTTCACAGGTCATTTTGAGAAATTTCGTTTCAAGACTACTCCTCACGGTTTAGGGCCCCTAAAATGCCAGGGCAGTATAGGAACCCCACAAATGACCCCATTTTAGAAAGAAGACACCCCAAGGTATTCCGTTAGGAGTATGGTGAGTTCATAGAAGATTTTATTTTTTGTCAAAAGTTAGCGGAAAATGACACTTTGTGAAAAAACACAATTAAAATCAATTTCCGCTAACTTTTGACAAAAAAATAAAATCTTCTATGAACTCACTATACTCCTAACGGAATACCTTGGGGTGTCTTCTTTCTAAAATGGGGTCATTTGTGGGGTTCCTATACTGCCCTGGCATTTTAGGGGCCCTAAACCGTGAGGAGTAGTCTTGAAACGAAATTTCTCAAAATGACCTGTGAAATTCTAAAGGTACTCATTGGACTTTGGGCCCTTTAGCGCAGTTAGGGTGCAAAAAAGTGCCACACATGTGGTATCGCCGTACTCAGGAGAAGTAGTATAATGTGTTTTGTGGTGTATTTTTACACATACCCATGCTGAGTGGGAGAAAGATCTCTGTAAATGGACAATTGTGTGTAAAAAAAATTAACAAATTGTCATTTACAGAGATATTTCTCCCACCCAGCATGGGTATGTGTAAAAATACACCCCAAAACACATTATACTACTTCTCCTGAGTACGGCAATACCACATGTGTGGCACTTTTTTGCACCCTAACTGCGCTAAGGGGTCCAAAGTCCAATGAGCACCTTCAGGCTTTACAGGGGTGCTTACAATTTAGCACCCCCCAAAATGTCAGGACAGTAAACACACCCCACAAATGACCTCATTTTGGAAAGTAGACACTTCAAGGTATTCAGAGAGGAGCATGGTGAGTCCGTGGCAGATTTCATTTTTTTTTGTCGCAAGTTAGAAGAAATGGAAACTTTTTTTTTTTTTTTTTTTTTTTTTCACAAAGTGTCATTTTCCGCTTACTTGTGACAAAAAATAATATCTTCTATGAACTCACTATGCCTCTCAGTGAATACTTTGGGATGTCTTCTTTCCAAAATGGGGTCATTTGGGGGGTATTTATACTATCCTGGAATTCTAGCCCCTCATGAAACATGACAGAGGGTCAGAAAAGTCAGAGATGCTTGAAAATGGGAAAATTCACTTTTTGCACCATAGTTTGTAAACGCTATAACTTTTACCCAAACCAATAAGTATACACTGAATGGGTTTTTTTTTATCAAAAACATGTTTGTCCACATTTTTCGCGCTGCATGTATACAGAAATTTTACTTTATTTGAAAACTGTCAGCACAGAAAGTTAAAAAAATCATTTTTTTGCCAAAATTCATGTCTTTTTTGCTGAATATAATAAAAAGTAAAAATCGCAGGAGCAATCAAATAGCACTAAAAGAAAGCTTTATTAGTGACAAGAAAAGGAGCCAAAATTCATTTAGGTGGTAGGTTGTATGAGCGAGCAATAAACCGTGAAAGCTGCAGTGGTCTGAATGGAAAAAAAGTGGCCGGTCCTTAAGGGGTAGAAAGCCCTAGGTCCTCAAGTGGTTAAATAATAGCTGGTAGCAGACAATGAGGTGCATGCACTGTGCTGCAGATGTAAGTGCAACGTGAAATCATGTTTAGTAACTGATTTTTTTCTCCTTCCATTCCAGTTTTATTCTTTAATAAATGGGGCTTTCAAACTTGTAGGTGAACTCTATTGAAACACATTTATTACGCCTTTGTTAAATGTGGAGTACAGTAAGTAAGACTGCATTTGGATTGCTACAGATTATGGAAAACGCGTACATCAAAAAAGGGCTCCAGGAAATTTGGGTGTTCAGAAAAGCCAAGTAGAATATCAGTAAATTTACGGATATTCTACTGTTAAAGTGGAAAAGACGATAGTAAAATATCAGCATTAAAGAGGAACTCCAGTGAAAATAATGTAATAAAAAAAGTGCTTCATTTTTACAATAATTATGTATAAATGATTTAGTCAGAGTTTGCTCATTGTAAAATCTTTCCTCTCCCAGATTCACATTCTGACATGTATTACATGGTGACATTGTTACTATGGGCAGGTTATGTAGCTGTTTCTAGCTGCTCTGGCTGTTACAGACAGCTGTAAACAGCCATTTCCTGTCTGTGAACATTGTTACATTGTGGCAGTTTGCCCAGAGTACCGCGGTACTCAGAGCTTCTTGTGGGAGGGGTTTCACCACAATATCAGTCATACAGCGCCCCCTGATGGTCTGTTTGTGAAATGCAATAGATTTGTCATGTAAAAGGGGGTATCAGCTACTGATTGGGATAAAGTTAAAATTATTGGTCGGAGTTTCTCTTTAAAGAAAATCTGTTATGAAAAAACCCTACCTGGGGGATACTTACCTCTGGAGGGAGAAGATCCTAATGAGGCTTCCCCCTACTGCGATCCAGCGCAGGCGCAGTAGCAACTCTGTTTGCACTCAGGCAAAAATAGCTGAGCCTGATCAGGTCTGCTCTACTGTGCAGGCGCAGGTGACTCATGCCTGTGCAGTAGAGCGGATCCAATCAGACTCAGCTATTTCCACTTGCGCATGGACAGAAAGCCACTATTGCAACTGCACTGGAGCCAGGCAAGGTAAATATTGCCGGCGCTACTTAGCCTGTGCCACAGCCGACAAGCTTGTGGGCTGTGGTTTCGGAGCAGCCAGCGCTGGAACGGAGGGAGAAAGGAAGACTTGGGAAGCCTCATTAGGATCCAGAGGCTTCCCCCTCCTGAGGTAAGTATCCCCACAGAGGAAGTTTTTTATTACATTGTAATATACTGATATTTTACTACTCTTAAACCTAAACCTATTTTCACACTGAACACTCCCACTACCGATGCCTAACCTTAAGCACCCCTTATGGCTAACCTTAACCCTCCCCTTCATGGCTAACCTTAACCACCCACCCCCCACGGCCTACTTTAACCCTCCCTGCCACGGCCCGGCACCGCAAATGAAAATTAAAGTGTACCAGAGACAAAATAATAATAAAAAAAAATCATACATACATGGGGCTTCCTTCAATCCCCTCCGGCCTGATTGCTCCCTTGGCACCTTCCTCCACCTCCTCGATCTTCCGTATGGGGTCCCAGTATCTTCGGACAGTCAGGGCCAGTTGACGCATGCGTAGTGCAGCTGCAGAGAGCACCCGGCGATGGGAGTGGGGCAGGCAGGCGCAAGCGGCCAGGCCGTACATATGTGCGGTGAGCCCCAACTGCAGAAAATACCGGGACCCTGTACGGAAGATCGTGGAGGTGGCGCCGAGGGAGCAATCAGGCTGGAGGGGGTTGGAGGAAGCCCCAGGTAAGTATGATTTTTTTTTCTTTCGTCTCTGGTTTCCTTTAAAAAAAAACTAGCAAAAAGGTACATTTTAGTGTGCCGCCATATGGGTACCTATGGCAGCTCCCAAACCTCCACTGATAGTGGACGCCCACATATCCTGTTTCCATGGAAAACACCATCTCTGCTGTTGTTTAGAGTACAGTCTTGAAACTCCTATAGTATTAAACATAACAATCTTTTTTTCATCATAAATCTTTATTTGAAGCAGTTAACATAACAATATAAACATGGAGAATATAAATTGCGTTTAGAAATAACATTTCAACCATACGCGACTAATACATAAATCACTCCTATGAATACCGTCTTAAATCAGTTATTTTATCTAGACCTTGAAAAGGTAATAACTGATTGTACAGACCCAAAAGTTGAGTATCGAAGCAGTGTGCTAATAAAGCCCTCAATACCAATATATAATAGACTTGGTTTGGAGTGGTGAGAATTAAACATAAAACAATAACTATATCAGCCATAACAAGGGCTAACAGTAAGTACCCAGAAACAGAGTTCCTGGGGCTCTGTAATTCGTAAGATCAAACATAACAATCTAAGCATCTCCCTATTGTGTCCTATTTAGCAGTACCTGAACAGCTGATATTCTTTGTTTTGACGGAATTCCAGCAGTTACTTCAGGTGTAAATCAAGCAGCCTGTCTGTAATGGAGCATAAGTGCCTTTGCTGTGCGAGTGCGATGGCTCTGTGTCAGGCGGTAATAATTGCTTAAAGAGACTCCGTAACAAAAATTGCATCCTGTTTTTTATCATTCTACAAGTTCCAAAAAGCTATTCTAATGTGTTCTGGCTAACTGCAGCACTTTATACTATCACCTTCTCTGTAATAAATCAATGTATCTTTCCCCTGTCAGACTTGTCGGCCTGTGTCTGGAAGGCTGCCAAGTTCTTCAGTGTTGTGGTTCTGCTATGAACTCCCCCTCCCAGGCCCCTATATGCTCACTGCCTGTGTGTTATTTAGGATTAGAGCAGCTTCTCTCTTCTCTCTTATCTTTTACAAGCTGGATAAATCCTCCTCTGAGCTGGCTGGGCTTTCACATACTGAGGAATTACATACAGGCAAAGCTGTCTGCACTCTGCAGTAAGAAACAGCCTGACACTTCAGTGCATGAGAACAGGGGAAAAGAAACACACAAATGATCTCTTGAGATTCAAAAGGAATGCTGCATACAGCCTGCTTGTGTATGGATGTATTTTCTATGTGTGGACATACTGTACATCAACCTACTTCCTGTTTTGGTGGCCATTTTGTTTGTTTATAAACAAACTTTTAAAAACTGTTTTTAACCACTTTTAATGCGGCGGGGAGCGGCAAAATTGTGACAGAGGGTAATAGGAGAGGTCCCCTAACGCACTGGTATGTTTACTATTGTGCGATTTTAACAATACAGATTCTCTTTAAGAACAGCAAAGGAGTGAGGAAATATCTACATTACTGGGAATTAATACCCTAGCAATACAGATCACTACAGAGAAAGTGTTGTCATTCTGCTGCCCTGGTAGCTGTTCCTGCAATAGTAGCAGTAGTAGTTCCTCAAAATAGTTTGTGTCAAAGTACTACTTTTTCATATCTTTGACAGGTATCAAAAAGTAGTACTTTGCAGCCCTGCAGGGCTGCTCATGGGGACAGAGATCTGAACGCTGTAAAAACAGAGCAGGAGATTTGGGCACAGCCGGCGCCATAATAGGAATCAGTGAGTAATATGGGCGCCATCGAAAGACGCAGCACAAATTACTATGAAAACACTTTAATTTCGTCCACCAGAAAATAGCTGGAAGCCGAATTACATCTTTCTCCACTATCCAGGGCGGCCTGGAGGGGGAATAGTAATTAGCACCGCAGGGACTTTTGCAGGAGCAGGGTGAGCCATTTATCAGCTTTTCCCTGCACCCTGTGGCTGAATCATATGTATGCCAGAGATCCCACTCTTGGTCTCTTACACGTGACAAGATGTCCAACACTCATTTCTTCTCTGCACACATCTGCTGACCTCTCAGCTACTGCAATGAAGTAACAGCGGTTAGGAGCAGGGGCGTAACTTCAAGGGGCGGGGCAGAGCTGTAAGGGGGCCCCAACTACTACTTCACTCCCTCTAATAAAGGGTCCATCCTTCAGAACAGGTGTTTTGTTGGTGGGGAGAGGTGCTCCGTTGGTGGGGAGAAAAGAAGGGGGGAATCACTTGTGTGCTGTGTTGTGCGGCCCTGCAGCTTTGCCTTAAAGAGGAACTGTAACATCAAAATGTCCCCTGGGGGGTACTCACCTCGGGTGGGGGAAGCCTCAGGATCCTAATGAGGCTTCCCACGCCATCCTCCGTCCCTCGGGGGTCTCGCTGCAGCCCTCCGTACAGCGGCGACGTAAATATTTACCTTCCCGACTCCTGCGCAGGCGCTCTGGTGGCTGTCGGTTCCGAAGTAGGCGGAAATACCCGATCGTCGTCGGGTCTGCTCTACTGCGCAGGCGCAAGTCTCCGGCGCCTGTGCAGTAGAGCGGACCCGACAGAGATCGGGTATTTCCGTCTAGTTCCAAGCTGAAAGCAGCCACAGCGCCACCGCTGGAGCATGCAAAGATAAATATTGAACTGACAGTCGGGTCTGTCACCGGCTGTTCGGAGGGCTGCAGCGAGACCCCCGTGGGACAGAGGACGGCGTGGGAAGCCTCATTAGGATCCCGAGGCTTCCCCCACCCGAGGTGAGTACCCCCCAGGGGATCTTTTTGATGTTACAGAGTCTCTTTAAAGCTGCAGTGGCACAATTAAGTAAAAATGGCCTGGTCACTAGGGGCAGTTAACACCGCAGTCCTCAAGTGGTTAAATGTATCAGGAGGCTCTGGACTGGAACACAATTTCGAGAACGGATGAATTTTCATGTGAAGCACGAAATTCTGATTTGTTTGTGTACGTAAATAATTGTAATTACGAAAAACAATCGTAATTAGGAAATTTCACAAAACGCAAAATGTCGCATAATTTTGTGAAATTTGCAAAATTTCGATTACGGTAGTAATCATAATTTCACGAATTATGCAACATTTGATGTAATCGTACTTAGGTCATTACGCGCATCACCACCAACAAAATGTTACCATTCTGGCCATAGTGTTCTTTTTTCAAAAAACAATGTTTATTGAGGTCAAAAGCAGTAGTATATACAAAGTCAATGTTCAAGAAAAGAACATCTAAAGAACAGTTGCAACAGTGTCTGGTAAACCTTATAGAAGTAAAAACTATTGACCCATTTTTTGGGGGGAAGGGTGGGAGAAGTAGTAGGGGAAGGTGGGGAAGAGGCAGTGGAAAAGGAGGGAGAGGAACGGGGAGGGAGGGAGGGAAGAGAAGGAGGGGGAGGGAAAAAAGGGAAGGGAAGGAGGGGGAAACAGTGGAACATCCTCACGTTATGCTAAAGTGTTCTTTTAATGTACACCTGAAGTGAAAGTGATATGAAGGCTGCCATATTTATTTACTTTTACACAATACCAGTTGCCTAGCAGCCCTGATGATCTCTTTGGCTGCAGTAGTGTCAGGATCACAACCTGAAACAAACATGCAGCTAATCCAGTCAGACTTCAGTCAGAAACATATGAACAGATTTGGATGCTTGTTCGGAGTCTATGGCTGAAAGTATAAGAGGCAGAGGATCAGCAGGACATCAAGGCAGTGTGCATTGTTTAAAAGTGAATACACATGACAGCCTACATATCCGTCTCAGTTTTGGTGTGCTTTAAATAATCATTTGGGAGCTTCTAAGGGGCACATGAGAGTGAGTTTTCATTCATTAATGTCTGCCAACTGTAGCTGAATATTAAAGAGGTGCTTTACCAAAATATACATGAAGTAGTAGGAGGGAAAATGTAAATCTATACATTGCAAAGTGAGAAATAAAAAAATGGTTCAGGAAATGATTGATACTTGCCATACAATTCTTTTATGTCGTTTGATCCACCTTAAATCTGCAAGTAACCATCTTAACTACCGGCAGAAAAGAAAAATGGACAGCACCAACTGCTGAACACATGCACTAACAATTTGATAAAATTATATATTAATATATATATATATATACACATACACACACACACACACACACACATACACAAATGGAGAACTGAGAAACCGTTTGCTTGGCAGCCATTATTTCCCACAATGCAACAAAGTTTACAGACAGGAAACTCTGTGTTATAAAC
The DNA here is from genome assembly GCF_040937935.1 of Hyperolius riggenbachi. NCBI lineage: Eukaryota > Metazoa > Chordata > Amphibia > Anura > Hyperoliidae > Hyperolius > Hyperolius riggenbachi. The sequence continues at coordinate 69,829,734 of NC_090655.1, forward strand.
CATGCCTTCAATTTAAGCATTACCACCAGGGGCGTAGCAATAGAGGTTGCAGAGGTTGTGACCGCATCTGGGCCCTTGGGCTTGAGGGGCCCCCGAAGGACCCTCACTCAACTACAGTATTAGCTCTCTATTGGTCCTGTGCTCATAATAATCACTTCTATAGATACTTTGAATAGTAGTGATCATTAACAAACTGTTCCCCATCCCCTTCTTGCACCTCTGACACTGTAGTTGCCATTGGCAGGTTTTGGTGCGCCGTATCAATTGTTATGTATAGAGTGCTTGGGGGTCTACCTTGTAAAACTTGCATCGGGGCCCACAGCTCCTTAGCTACGCCACTGATTACCGCATTTGGTAATACTGAAAACAGCTGATTTTACGGAGCATTTTGTAAAATGCCAATTCATCAAGGCCGTTACCGCATGGCTAGCTGAAATTACCAAGCAGTGAGGTAAATTACCGTAAAAACCGTACCGTAAATTTCCGTAAATTACAGTAAACACCTCAATAAATGTCAGCAAATGTCAATTCATGAAGATTAGAGCAATTAGTAAAGCCAAGTAAGATGTGTGGTGATTACTGGTAGCTCTGAAGTGTCGAAAACCAGCTAACTGTCCGATAAGACATGACTGACAGGAGCAGAGAGCCAATAGCAACAGCCTCTGTCTCCTGCTACTCCCTCTGATAGGCTGCAACATCTTCTCTGGAGAAACAAGCTTCTTTAACCCCCAGGCAGTGAAGCAGAGAGCCTGCACATCAGAGGTTTCCCCTGCAGCCCTTCAGACATTAAACCCTTTAGGTTCCTGTTTGAAGATTTGGAGGAGCAAGTGGGGAAATCACCTAAGCATGGCATGTTTAATGTTTCTTGGAAGTTCATCTAAACTGTGGCAATAAAATAAAATGTTAAGAAAGACTAATAGACACATTCAGAGGGAGCAGAGGAAGTATAACAAACATGTTCATGTAAAAGGATGTTGGGAATGCCTTTTACTATTGCAATGCAGTCACAGCATGTGACAAAACAGAGACAACTCCACAGTGCTCTGCTGTTACCGAACAGGTTTTTGTGAATTGAAGCCATGGGTTTCGGTAAGTTACCAAACTTTCACTGCACCTGTGAACATTTTGATGAATTAGCAAAAATAAAAATACTGAATGCGTTATTTTCCCAACTTTTTTTTTTTTATCGAACCGCCTTTGATGAATTGAAGCTCGTGTCTGTATTTTCATGTACCCATGTGTTCTTACTCTGTACAATGCTGCAGAAGATGTTGACGCTATGTAAAGCAGTATATAAATTATTATTACTATAAATAATAATAAAGGGGGCTGGAGTATTTTTTTTTTTTTTACAAATGAATGCTAATTTTTTGGCAAGTATATAGCCTATCCTTTCAAAAATACTTAAATACTTGTCTCAAGAAGTGTTTTAAAGCGAACATGGGATTTTCAAGAGGTACTCCAGTAAAAATAATGTAATAAAAAAGTGCTGAATTTTTACAATAATTATGTATAAATGATTTAGTCAGTGTTTTCCCATTGTAAAATCTTTCCACTCCCTGATTTACATTCTGACATTTATCACATAGTGACATTTTTACTGCTGGCAGGGGATATAAGTGGAAGGAGATGCTGCTTGCTTTTTGGCAGTTGGTCCCAGCTGTAAACAGCTGTTATTTACCATAATGCAATCAGGATCACAGACAGAAAAACTTCACACTGTGGGAGGGGTTTCACCACAATATCAGCCGTACAGAGCCCCCTGAAGATCTGTTTGTGAAAAGGAAAAGATTTCTCATGGGAAAGGGGGTATCAGCTACTGATTAGGATGAAGTTCTCTTCTTGGTCACGGTTTCTCTTTAAACTAAAACTTGTGTTTGTCATTGAAACGTACGTTTGCTTCACTTATTTATTAAGTTGTAAAATAATCAGTTTTGCATTTTAAATCCCTTTTCGAACAGTACCCTGTGAAATCTCTTATCTGCATTTTTGTATCGCAGTCACTGGGTTCCTGATAATCATCATCTCCGGGGGAAACAGATCTGGGATGACTTGCAGAAACAGTTTTTTCTTCTTGTAGGGTGAGATGAGTTAAACCCTCTCCATATATGGAAGGAGTTGGCCGCACCTCACCTCTTTGTTGTGTAAAGGCTAAGAAAGTTTTTATTATTTTGGAATGCTGTCTCAATGAACTTGTTGAGTAACTTGAGTTTACTGCTGACTAAATAAGGATGGCTGGTGGTAACCTCCCATTTATAGTATGGTATAGTACAGCTCTTACCCAATGCTATATATCCTGCATATAACCTTTGAGTTACTATTTATTCAAGCTGCTTCAGTGGGGCTTATGAGGCAAGAATCACATTTCTATATCTGATATCAGAATGGAAAAATATAACTTGTCTGCATAGTAAAATATGACATTCATATAGATCTATAACTTAAAGAGGATCTTTAACGTGGACCTGAACTCTTGCACAGGACAGAAGGAAAGCATAGAGAAATGCACCCTGTATGTATTTAGAGAGCTTAGCCTGTCTAATTCCCCCTCATTTGTGTCTAAACACAAGTTTTAATTTGATTTCTTCCGTGTCACATGACTGCCATGGCAGATAAGCTCATTTGAAAGCACAGGATGTTAACAATATGTCTGCTTCCATGAAAGCAGGAAGTAGAAATAGAGCAGATTTATTTCAGGATTTGTATCAGCTGTAACAAAGAAATATTTTTCTTTAAAGGTTATTATGCTGTTTAGAGTAGAGAGGAAGTTCTGAGTTCAGGTCCGCTTTAAAGAGACTCTGAAGCGAGAATAAATCTCGCTTCAGAGCTCATAGTTAGCAGGGGCATGTGTGCCCCTGCTAAAACGCCGCCATCCCGCAGCTAAACGGGGGTCCCTTCACCCCCAAACCTGCCCCCGCAAACCTTGGTCGTAGACTTGGTCGTAAATCTTCTTTTCCTGGAGGCAGGGCTAACGGCTGCAGCCCTGCCTCTAGTCGCGTCTATCAGACGCGCATCGCCGCCTCTCCCCCGCCCCTCTCAGTGAAGGAAGACTGAGAGGGGCGGGGGAGAGGCGGAGATACGTGTCTGACAGACACGCGTGGGGCAGGGCTGCGGCGGTTAGCCCTGCCCCAATGCAGAAGCGCTCCTCCGCTGTACGAAGGAGATTTGGGGGTGAAGGGACCCCCGTTAAGCCGCGGGATAGCGGCGTTTTAGCAGGGGCACACATGCCCCTGCTATCTATGAGGTCTGAAGCGAGATTTATTCTCGCTTCAGACTTTCTTTAAGCCAGGATAGAACTTTATTCCAATCAGTTACCGATACCCCCTTTTCCCAAGGGAAATATTTACCTTTCTTGAAAAGATTATTATATCTGAATGGCTGGTATTCCTTCCACAGTGTCATGTGCTGCCGCTGTGGCCATGGAGACCTGACCCTGGAAGCGGTGATTAGGTGAGTTAACCCTCTACTTAACACCCGGTTTCAACTCAGTCTGCAGGGAGGGAAGAGAGAAATCTGGCCACCCAGTGGCAGGACAGATCCACAGCGCATACAAGCCGGATATGGCCCATGGGCGGAAGTTTTCCCAGTGGTGTCCTAACCCTTCACACAGACCAAGAGTAGTCAAAGTCCAGGCAAATATCAATCCTGGCAGCAATCCAATAGAGTAGTCAGGGTTCAGGCAATAGTAGTCACAATAGAAGATCATACGTAATATTAGCACACTCATCAGCTAGAATAGCTAACACTATCACTGGCAGCACTCAGCACTCACCAATCAGTGGCCAGCCACACAAACCATCTGCCAATCAGGTATCCAGCCTTACTTCTTGTTATACTCCTAACAGCTAACATCCATTCTACATTTGCCGGCCCATAAGATGGGCACCTGACCATATCACCATAATTCCTCCAGAGTTACCAAAGTTACCACACACCACCGCATGGACGCTGAGGCTGCTGTCCCAGATTGGCCAGGAGATGCGCTGCTCATCCCACCTCCCGGAAGTATTAGGATCACCACTGGTATGAGTGTCAGGTGAGTTCATGACACCTAGCAGCTAAGATCAGTAGCAGATAGCAACACCCACATACCTAGCCCAAGTATGGAAACAAGCACTTGGAATGGAAAAGAGGCCACACACCTCACTACTAAAAATAGTGGCAATGAGGGGTAAGAAATGAAGGCCAATGTGGATTAGCTATCACTAGTCTGTTTTTTAGGGCTGTAAAGAAAGCCTATCATGATGTTCAGTCCTCTACATTTCAAAAACCACTGTCACTTTATGAAAGTGACTGCATTTTTTAACATTCATTTTCTGCTCTTTTTTTCTTTTTTTTTTAGAATCCATTATTGTGACATGACTGGGTCCATTAAAGAGTAATACACATTTGGAGTGGAAGCATCCACCAAACCTTGGACTTTTGCCATGGCAATGGACTACAGTTCAGCTTGTCTGGACAATCATGACTGACTGCATTCGTAAATGGATAGGTCATTTTGTTGGCATTAAATTACAGAAAGGTTTGTGTGCCAGTGACATATGCAAATGCAGTTACACTTTACACGACTGACTAATTGCAGCACCTAAAATTATGGAGTGCAAAGCCTACAAGACAATTTATCACTATGTCATTTCTTTGTCATTCACAAGGATGATTTCTACCTTCAGTGTTGGTGTAGAGTTTCTGCACAACACTAGTGTTTTGTCAATGTGAAATACATTTGTTTTAGGAGGATTTTTTATTGACTACTGTATGCAGAACACATTGGACCATCTGCAATTAACTTTTTCTCCTGGGAGATAATTTATCACCTTCCTTTTAAAAAAATAAAAATGCTAAAATGTAGGTAAACAAATGTCAAAATGTAGATGAAATAGTAATCTGAAAATTATCTGGAGTATTTTTTAGTTTGCTGGTGGCCTAAAGGGAATTCTATTGTCAAGATGTGAAAATTACTTACGAGAAAAAGTTAATTGCATATGGGCTATTGGCTCTTATTTAGTTCACTTTGGGCCTGATCCAATTAACTTTTTTTTTAAATGATTTACTCTGCAATTGAAAAAGTACCTAAGAGTAGTTGAAAAGGTACTGCCAAAAGGTACTGTCGTAAAATGATTTTCAATCCACCATAAAGCAAGAAAATACTCAAAATAGTTTTGATAGTACTTTTTAACCAACGGTTGGGTACTTTTTAAATTGTAAAATGCGTAAAAGTTATTTTAAAGAGAATATGAAAATGATCTCCTAGGAGATCATTTAGGAGAAAAACGTAATTGCATGTGGGCCTGAATGTTTTCTTGCTTGCTGATGGCTTAAAATACATTGGCCCATACGCAATTAACATTTCTTCCTTTTAACCAAGGAGATAATTTTTCTTCTTCTGTTTAAAATGTTTTTTCAGCACTTTACAATTTAAAAAGTGACAAAAAGTCTAAAATGTACTATCAAAATTATTTTGAGACCTTTCTTGCTTGCTTGTGGTTTAAAAGGCATTTTATTGACATTTTTTGAAAATATCACATAGAAGAAATCTTATGAGAAATAGTTAATTGCACGTGGGCCCTTGTCAATAAATTACTTTTGAAAGGAAGGGAACCTTAATTGAATAATAAAAAAAATGAGTTTAACTTAAAAAGGAGCTGTTAGGTATAAGGTCTCAAAGAAAAATAACACATACATCAATAGCTAAATATTGGCTGTACTTACATTACATATGCATTTCACTGTCCACGTTTGAATTTCACAGAATTTTTGTATAGTATTTGCAGAGAATGATGCTCCTGACAGCTCATGGCAGGTTCCATGTTTGTCTGTCTCCTGTGAAGCCAATTGTGTTGTCATGTCCTCCCTGCTTCCTGATGATTCCACTCACAAAAAAGACAACACTACTGTGTAGTGAATATTAATTAGCCATGTGGCTAGGAACAATAGCGGACTCATGCAGTATACTCTGCCCTGTGATTTTTCAGTGCTGTGAGCTGGACTGCATTACAACCTGCTGTAATATGAGCCTGTAACTTCTCACTAGCAGCCGAGGGGAGGACCCAAGGTGGGGAGAAGTAGCCCCAGAATGCTTTGCAGTATGTTATGCGGCCTCTCGTACTTTTAAGAGCTTGGGAATAACAGCCTTGCTGTTCAGCACACATCAAAAGTAAGAGAGATTTTTAACTTCAGTATTGCCTTTTTGGCTCCCTTCTAAACTGTTTAACACAGGAGAATAGAGGTTTAAATTAGCTTTTGCAGCCTGACAGTTACTCTTTAACTGGGGCTTCTACTGGCCCCTGCAGACATCTTGAGCTTGCACCAGGATGAACCAATCCTCCGGTCCCCCGCAGCGAGCTAGCATGCACAGGACGGTGGCATGAGCTAGGAAATGCAGCCAGGGCTATGCAGGCAGAGTGGCCCACCGGCTAGTTGAAACTAGCTCGCTGCGGGCGACTGGAGAATCGGATTGTCCCAGGCAGGCACAGAACGTCTGCAGAGAGCTGGTAGAAGCCTCAGGTAAGTTAAAAAATGTTTTTTCATTGAATTAAGCTTCTCTTTAACCCATCAGAAAGCAAGCATTTTAACTGTACCTTTTACCTATTTTTTTTCAATGACAAAGTGCTGAAAAGTTATTTTAAACAGAAGATGAAAAACTTTCTCCTATGAGAAAATGTAGGTGAAAAAAGGGAATTGCATATTGGCAATTATCTCTTGGGCGAAAACTCAGAAGAAAAGTTAAATGAAAAGTTAAATGCATAAAAATGTTCAATGCATACTAGGATTGTTTTATCATGGCAGGTCTGATTTTAATTTAATTCAATAAATAGGTGACTTACACATAAAAAATAGTCTTTTGATTAAGTTGAAGGGGGGTAGGCTATATTCCAAATTGAGGGTTTTTCTTTACATTTGTTTAGGGGTTACACATGCTGCATTATGTATTTTGAAGCTCTTCTTTGCTCCCATTTTAAATGATCGAATTATTGATCAATGTACTCATATTTTAAACCCAAACACAGGTCCCCACTTTTATGGACATCACTACTGTAAATGTTAAGTGCTAGATGTGGGATGCAGTTGTGATCTATGATAAACAATTCAAAACCAAATGACTGAACTTAGGGCCATGTTGGTTGAGGTTTCTGATGTGATTGCTGTGGCTGCTGAATTTTCTCCTTACACCATCACCTTACACTTTCCAGTATCTTGTATAAGGAATGTTACTAGGTTAAACAAATATTAAATATTCTGTATTCTACATGCCAACTGCAATAAAAGGAAATCAACGTTTAAAGAGGAACTGTCGTGAAAATCTTAACATTTAAAATGGCTACAAATAAGAAGTACATTTCCTCCAGAGTAAAATGAGCCATTAATAACTTTTCTCCTATGTTGCTGTCATTTACAGTAGGTAGAAATCTGACATCCCTGACAGAGTTTGAGCTAGTCCATCTCTTCATGGGGGATTCGCAGCTTGGCCTTTATCCTTTGTAAAGACATTCTCTGAAATAGGTTTATACAATGATGCTGGCCAGCCTCCCTGCTCACCATACACTTTTTTGGCAGTTAGAACTGAGCAACTGCCATTCACTAAGTGCCTTTAAAAATAAAGAAACCCCTAAGAACCCCCTATGAGAAGATGAGCTAGTCCAAAATCTGTGGGTAATGTCAGATTTCTACTACTTACTGTAAGTGACAACAACATAGGAGAAAAGTAATTTATGGCTCATTTAACTCCGGAAGAAACATACTTCTTATTTGTATATGTTTACATGTATTTTACATAAGATTTTCGCGACAGAGGTCCTTTAAAGAGAAACTCCAACCAAGAATTGAACTTTATCCCAATCAGTAGCTGATACCCCTTTTTACATGAGAAATCTATTCCTTTTCACAAACAGACCATCAGGGGGCGCTGTATGACTGATATTGTGGTGAAACCCCTCCCACAAGAAACTCTGAGGACCGTGGTACTCTGGGCAGTTTCCTGTCTGTGAACCTTGTTGCATTGTTGGAAATAGCGGTTTACAGCTGTTTCCAACTGTCAAAAAAGCATGCAGCAGCTACATCACCTGCCAACAGTAAAAATGTCACCATGTAATACATTTCAGAATATAAATTAGGGATTTAAAAGATTTTACAATGGGCAAACACTGATCATTTATACATAATTATTGTAAAAATGAAGCACTTTTTTATTACATTATTTTCACTGGATTTCCTCTTTAAAGCAAACCTGCCATATACCTAGGTAGTGCAAACTGGGTGAGTAAATAAAAAATATACAGTCAACTGTCATGGCTGACTTAAAGAGAAACTCCGACCAAAAATTGAACTTTATCCCAATCAGTAGCTGATACCCCCTTTTACATGAGAAATCTATTCCTTTTCACAAGCAGACCATCAGGGGGCGCTGTATGACTGATATTGTGGTGAAACCCCTCCCACAAGTAACTTCTCCCACAAGAAAAGTTTGAACTTTTGGCAGTTTCCTGTCTGTGAACCTTGTTGCATTGTGGGAAATAGCTGTTTACAGCTGTTTCCAACTGCCAAAAACCGTGCAGCAGCTACATCACCTGCCAACAGTAAAATGTTCACTGGAGTTCCTCTTTAAATAATTTGGAGTTCTCTCCAACTTAGACACAGCAGGCAGTTTAGAGATTCCTGTTATATGAAGACTCAGAAAGTAGAGACAATTTTTACTTAGAAAAAACAAAATGCAATGAAACTGTAAAAACTGAGTATGCATGAGCTTCGCTGAGATTCTAGAAGCATCCCTCGCCCTACACACAGCAGAGTGGGAAAAACAAGAGATCTTGTCAAGAAAATTAGGGAACATTTTACACTACAATGGGCATGAATGAAAGGCATAAATGGTAGGGACATAACAGAAGTGGAAGAGATTATGCAAAGATGGCAAGAATTTACAGAACTGTACAAACAAGATCTCAACTTCTCTGATAGCCCTGAAACAGCAAAGTCCCCGTTATTCAGAACTCAGGCAACTGGAAGCCTCAACTAACCGGCATGCCTGAGTAGGATAATTGGGCTCAGCCTTTAGGGGGTTTGGAGCAGCAGGGACTACCCACCGATATCCAGGCAGCATCTGCTATGCATTCTGCAGCGTTTTTAAGAATAAATACATTGTAGAGTTCACTTCCTGACTAGAGATGGCTCGAACCTCCGATTTTCGGTTCGCGAACCTCGAACACGAACCTTCGGCAAGCGTTTGGTTCGCGTGAACTTTTGCGAACCGCAATAGACTTCAATGGGGAGGCGAACTTTGAAAACTAGAAACATTTTTGCTGGCCAGAAAAGTGATGGAAAAGATGTTTCAAGGGGTCTAACATCTGAGTTTTTGCATGAAGGAGTGGGATGGATGCCAAAAGTCCCAGGGAAAAATCTGGATTTGATGCACAGCAGCGTTTTAAGGGCAGAAATCACATTGCATGCTAAATTGGAGTCCTAAAGTGCTTTAAAACATCTTGCATGTGTATACATCAATCAGGGAGTGTAATTAGTGTATTGCTTCACACTGACACACTAAACTCACTGTGTAACGCACCGCAAACATCTGTTTGTGTAGTGACGGCCGTGCTGGACTGGTGCGCACCATGGCGAGAGCCGAGAGTGCAGGCCATGGCCGTTTTCAAGCCCATATGGTCGCCGGGCTGAAGTAGCTCAATGACAGAACAACAGTGACTGTCCAGCTGATCGAATTTGGTCTGTCTACAATGAAGCAACAACCTTATTATCTTGGGTGTGCCCCCACGAGACACTCATATAGCCAGCGGTCATTGCTTCATTGTGATATGCAAGCCCCTTCACCACGGCAAGGTAACGTTCACGAAGGGGAATTGACACATGTACATGCCTTTTGTTTTGTTGTTGCAGCCGCAGTGCAGCCAGAAAAATTAGGCATGTACACGCACCAGAAAAAATATTATAGTGGCCGCTGCTAGCAGCGGCTTTAAAAATTCAGGAATCCGCCTGGAGTCCTGGACCCTGTTGGTAGTGGTGGAGAAGGCTGTCAAGCGGCCTGCAGGCAGAGATGCTGTGTGGGGACCGACTTAGTCTTGGTTCAGGCAGTCACATGGCGTGCAGACATAGATGCTGTGTGTGGGGACTGACTTAGTCTTCGGGCAGGCCTGAGCGTGTTTGCAGACCAGGCATCCGTGGTCAGATGGACCCTTGGCCCAACGCTGTGTGCCGGAGATGTCACTACTTGCCTTTCAACATCACGGTACAGTTTAGGTATCGCCTTTTTTGAGAAAAAATTGTGGCCTGGTATCTTCCACTGAGGTGTGTGGCTTTGCTTTTGTGTGCTGCTTTTCCTCAGGTGGTCATCCCATTGCAGTTTGTGCTTTGTAATCATGTGCCTTCGTAAGGTAGTTGTCCCTACGCGGGTCTTGGTCTTTCCACAGCTCAATTTTCGGTGGCAGAGAGTACAGATGGCATTGTTCTCATCTGAGGCAGACACACAAAAAAATGTCCACACCGCTGAGCCCTGTAATGATGGCACTTTGGTGATGGCTGTCGACGGAGTGTTAAGTGGGGTGCCAGAATCAGAGCAGGAGGAGGAAGATATGTCACGCTTCTGTGCGGAAGCTGAGGAAGATGAGGTGTTCTGTGTTAAATAGTCAACTACGTCCTGACAATCTTGGGGGTTGATGGCACGTGCCTTCTTTTGAACACTGTACTTTGGTCCAGGACTTTGGCACAAAATCACGACAGCGCAAACTCGAACAGACCTGCCAGGTGGCCTGCCTCTGGCTCTGCCTCTTGTTTTGTCCATATTGGGGCGGGCTCCTTTTCACTCATTTTCATTGACTTATCATTGTGATGCAGCAATATCATCTCCCAGGAATTATACACACGATCCTTGCATTTGGTAAATTACATAGACTGGGTTGTGCAGCATTTCAGATCGTGTTCAGGGCTTATTGTCATTATTAAATAACATTAGGGACTTTATGGGCTGGGGACGGCATTGCTTTGTTTTTAATTATTTTTAAATTTTGTAATTGGCTTAATAAAGAGATTATTTGCATTTACTCTTGGTTTTTGTACCAGTTATTTGTCTTTGGACAGATATCATATATGGGGGTTGCCCTTTTTCTTTTTATAGTCTTATAGTCAGGTCGATGACCTTGCCCCCCTCATCTTTGACACATTCGTGTTTTCATTTCGCAATATTTATTGCATGATTATGTCTGCTCATCCTCCTTTTCTTGTCTAATCATGCTTTTTAGAAATAAGTATCAGCAATAAGAAGCAACCTACCAAGCCTAACATAAGAGCCTAACTAAGCTTTCCCTATGTCAGCAGGTTCTCTCCCTTCTCTAATTACTGCAGCCACACGAGTGAGTGAAATGGCTGATGCTGCCTGCATTTTATAAGGGGGGGGGAGGGGGCTCTAGGAGGGAGTGTAGCCTGATTGGCTACCCTGTGCCTGCTGACTATGATGTGGAGGGTCAAAGTTAACCTTAATGATGTACAGTATGTTCACGTGTGAACCGTTCGGGCCATCTCTATTCCTGACTTGCGTCAGGGAGTGAATTACAAAACTGCTCTGGAAAAGCGCTTACAAAAGTCCTTCTACAAGAAACTCAGTGCACAGTGGAGCACCAGGGGGGGGGAAAAGGCTCACAGAAATGCAAAACGCTTGCGTTTCCGATTTTAGGTGTGAATGAGGCCTTAGTGTTTTTGGGCTGAAAGATCACTGCAGATGGGGAATGCAGTCATGAAAGTAAAAGACGTTTACGCCGTTAAAGTGACAACAGGATTGCAACATATTGGGATAATGGAGCCACATGTTACCCGTGCAGATACAATGAAGCACACAGTTGAAGAAAAGTATGTTTCACTTTTACTGTCAATGCGTGTTTTTTTTGCGGTAGGGCACGAATGTGGCACAGCATTACATCCGATGCACATGCGGCAGCAAGCCGTGTTACAAAGTAGCCGTTATGCCGCAATTCAACACACCACTGAAAGTAGCTTTAGCGTTTCTGTTGTATCTAGGGGGTGAAGCAGAGAACTTTCTCTCCTTTTTTTGCTCAATAAATACTTAATACAAGTTAATTTGATCATTTGTTCTGAAATCGGCAATGTTATCAATTTAGTGAAGTGTACATGTGCCTTCAAAAGACATTACACCATTTGAGTTTCATCCACTTCAAGGTATCAGACTTGCAAGCACTAAGGACCGGATTTCAGGAAAGGTCTCAAAGGCCCAGGCTGTGGGTGGGTGCGTGGACATGAACAAGGGACTGCTGCATATGGAAGAAGAGGTTGAAAATGGAATTTGGAAGCTGCAAATAATGAGCAGCATATGGACATATGGAGCTACTGCTGCCCTAGGCTGATGCGGCGTAGGATTTACGCCGCCTCCCGTTTCAGCTCCCGACATTGTGCGCACCAGAGAGGGGAGAATTAGCTGTCATATGACAGCTGACATCTCCCCTCAGTAATCAGGAGCCATTGCGTATGGCTACTGATCACGTGATCACTACAATCGCCGGCAGATCGGAGTGATCACCATAAGAGCTGCGGCAGTAGGGGGGGGGGAGAAGAGGATCCACTCACCTTCCTGATGTTCCCCCGGTGATCAGTGCTCCCCTCCGCTCTGACCGGCATTCCCACTTGCTCTGACGTAAGTGTCGGGCCCTCGGCTTGATGATGTCATCAAGCCGCGACCCGAAACATAACGTCAGTGCGAGCAAGGATGCCGGCGAGAGTGGAGGGATCTACAGCTGCTCATCACTGGAGCCTGGGAGGTGAGTAAAGGCTGCAGGCTATACGGGGGACACCTGGCCACACAGCGGACACCATATTTACCCAGCCAAACTGGGGATCCAGCTGCCTGACCCCCCAAATGTGCCCCCCTCCCCCGCATGTAAAATGGCCTGGTCCTTAAGGGGGGTTAGGCAGCCGGTCCCCAAAGGGTTAAGTAGCTGGATAAGCACATGACAGAACAACAATGCTGACAAAGTAATGTTTCCAAAACGTATAATATACTAGGTAAAATGTGAAATGGTCTTGGCAAAACTGCTACTTGTGTGTGTCATTGTTTTTTATGCATGTTACCCTTTGCACTACTTTTTTATGGGTTTTAAATATGCCATAAAACACAAACAAAGAAAAGCTTTTTCCAAGCAAACATTTCAGATCCTTCAGAGATCTCTCAATCTGGCTGTTAGCATATGTAGAACATATTTTTTTATATCTCTGTTGTTCAGAGTTTATGGAACATCACAAAGTCTGTTTTTTTTTTCTTTTTTATTAACTACTTCGCCCCAATGCGGTTTTTACCCTAACGGACAAGAGCGATTTTCACCTTTCTGTGCTCATCCCTTTCTTTTGCCAATAGCTTAAAGGGATACTGTAGGGGGGTCGGGGGGAAAATTAGTTGAACTTACCCGTGGCTTCTAATGGTCCCCCGCAGACATCCTGTACCCGCGCAGCCACTCACCGATGCTCCGGCCCCGCCTCCGGGTCACCTCTGGAATTTCAGACTTTAAAGTCAGAAAACCACTTTGCCTGCTTGGCCGCGTCCTCGCTCCCGCTGATGTCACCAGGAGCATACTGCGCAGGCACAGACCATACTGGGCCTGTGCAGTGCTCTCCTTGTGACATCAGTGGGAGCGAGGACACGAAAACGCAGGCACAGTGGTTTTCAGACTTTAAAGTCTGAAATTCCAGAAGTGAACCGGAGGCGGGGCCGGAGCATCGGTGAGTGGCTCCGTGGGTACAGGATGTCTGCGGGGGACCATTAGAAGCCCCAGGTAAGTTCAACTCATTTTCCCCCGACCCCCCTACAGTATCCCTTTAATCACTACTAATCACAATGAAATGATCTATATCTTGTTTTTTTCACCACCAATTGGGCTTTTTGGGGTGGATATTTGTTTTCAGTAATTACTTTATTTTATATGCATTTTAAAGGGAAAACAAGGAAAAGAAATTAAAAAATACACTATTTCTCCAATTTCATCCCCTATAGTTTTAATATAAACACTGCTACTGTTCATAAAACCCACACATTTTATCTGCCTATTTGTTCTAATTATCACAAGATTTTAATTATGTCCCTAGTACAAAGTATGGTGACAATATAGTATTTGGAAATAAAGGTGTATTTTTTGTTTGGTGGTTTTTTTTCATTCTTTTTTTTTACTTACACACGCACAGCGACAGCAGCACTGTCTGACTCTAAACCATTAAAAGGCTCTAGCAGGACATTTTTAGTTTGTCATTAAGTGGTTAAACAAATCCCATATTAAAATACATGATAATTTCCTGTGGGTATTCCTCTCTCTGTTCGCTCTGGCCCTGATTCACCCCACTGTGGTAAGATTTCCGAGCAGAGGCAGCGCATGGCAATTTTACCAGTACTAACGCCAGGGAAGCAGCACCCCTTAACCTAATAAAGGCACGTGCGATATCAGGATTATGCACACGTTGTTATGGTAACACGCTTTGCCACAGCAACTTGCTCGTTACCACGGTAACATGCGTGGCGCTAATGGGTTATTGGCTGGCGCACTCCAGCGTCAGTACCGGTAAAAATGCCGCATCCTACCACAGTTTGGTGAATCAGGGACTCTGGCTTTTCTGCTGGGCCCAGGCTCTTGTTAACAGCACAAATGACAATCCTAAACCCATGCCTCACAACTTCGGCAATAAGAAGGAGGGTAGCCTGGACATTCCTTCTAAGGGCTCTGCCTCTGACACAGGAGACCTGGGTTCGAATCTCTGCTCTTCCTGTTCAGTAAGCACCCATTCAGTGGGCAAGACTCCCTAACACTGCGACTGCCTATAGAGCGCATCCTAATAGCTGCAGCTCTGGTGCTTTGATTCTGCCAGGAGAGAAGTGCAATATAAATGTTTGGTGTCTTGTCTTGTCCCTCTGAAAAGAGACAGTTGGGAGCTATGCTTAGCCTATAATTAAAATGTAACTTTAATTTGGGTTTCTGAGGGCTGGTGCACACCGAGCGGCTTTTTTAGCGTTTTCAGATCCGCTTGCGGCTGCGGATCCGCTTGGTCAATGTATCTCAATGGGGTGGTGCACACCAGAGAGGGAGGCGTTTTGCAGAAACGCATCCTCCCGGGGTGAGGCATTTTTTGGATTGTGGATGCGTTTCTGCCTCAATGTTAAGTATAGGAAAAACGCAAACCACTTTGAAAAACGCCAGTTCAGAGCGGTTTGCCAGGCGTTTTTGTTACAGAAGCTGTTCAGTAACAGCTTTACTGTAACAATACATGAAATCTACTACACCAAAAACGCTTTACAAAACCGCAAAATGCTAGCTGAAACGCTACAGAAAAAGAAGAAAAAGCGTTTCTAAATCTGCTAGCATTTTGCGGATCTGCTAGCGGTTTTTGGTGTGCACCAGCCCTGAAATAGAATACTGAACATAACAGGGCAATGTGTGATGTACAAACTAGAACAGTAAAATTCATTATATTCAGACTGCTCACTACAGGTAACACAACAGACCAGTCTGAATGCAGTGTTGTAGTATAATCACATGCTTTGCATACATCCACTGTACAGGATCCATACGAAACACCCAATTTGTGAGTGCAAAATAACACTTGCAGTATGCATATCACACATTGTTATGTTCAGTATTCTATTTTAGGAAACCAAATAAAAGTTATGTTTTAATTATAGGTTTAGGGTCACACATTCATCCAATGTTTCTGGATTGAGCCTATCAAATTTCAGGCATGCACATATACTTTAGCACTTCACGATGTTCTTCAACACATTTCCAAACAGTATCTAGGAAACTGTGTCATGTTAAAGGACAATTGAAAGTGGAACTGAACTCAGAACCTCCTCTCTGCTTTAAAAGATACACAACAGCATAATAACCTTCAAACCAAAGCATTTCTTTGTTACAGCTGATACAAATCCTAAAATAGATCTGCACTGTTTCTACTTCCTGATTCAAGGAAGCAGACATATTGTTAACAGTCTGTGCTTTCAAAAGAGCTTATCTGCCATCTCTGCCATTGGCAGTCATGTGACACAGGGAGAGGGCAAATGACAATTTGTGATTAGACACAAATGAAGGGGGATTAGACAGGCTAAACTCTCTAAATACATATTTCTCTACATTTTGTGCATTTCTCTACATTTTCCTTCTGACCTGTGCAAGAGTACAGGTCCACTTAAAGTGAGCGGGATATGGAGGCTGACATATTAATTTCCTTGTAAGCAATACTAGTTGCCTGGCCAATTCCTTATCATTATATAGGAGAGAACAGAGGCGCCAAAAGGATAAAAGGGGTTTTAAAGGAGCTTAAAAGCCAAAAATTTGGTAATTAGAGGAAGCAGTGGTGGACTTACCTCCTCCAAGCAGACACAACACGACTGTACATTCGGTCTATTTATTAACGAACCCCAGATAAAACAAAGCAACGCGTTTCACGGGTCAGTACCCGCTTCCTCAGGCAATAGAAAGAGGAGTTACAGCATCTAGCAAAACAAACAACACTCGGCACCTCTGCCTAGTTCCAGGGTGTAGAGACCATGGACCTCACACCCAAGACTAGGGAACTTGTATTATTATTCTGTTATACATCAGACTAGTTCCAGGGTGTAGAGACCACGGACCTCACACCCAAGACTAGGGAACTTGTGTTATCATTCTGTTATACATCAGACTAGTTCCAGGGTGTAGAGACCACGGACCTCACACCCAAGACTAGGCATTGTTTGATATTTGTTATGACCTGTTGCTTTTCTGACTATCCCTCTGCTTTCTGATTCGGTACCACGCATCTCTGATATACCGTTGCCAAACCCTGCCTGACCTGGATACCGAATCAGCCTTCTGTCTTTTGTACTTTGTCTGTCCGTGTGTTGCCGACCTGGCTTGCCCGACCTCGAGAGCTATCTCTCTCCATTTAAGAGATAGTCTCCAGATCTGTCAGTGACATCCACCTCCAGGTGTCACTCACTCTCTGGTCCTTCCTACCTTCAGTCTGACTCCACCCCTTGGAGAGTCTCAGGCTGCTGGAAGGTTTGTGTACTCTCTATAGCAGTACTTCCTGTACTGCCTAGGGCCACTTGCTCTTCAGGTGGGTTACTCAAAGTCATACTGTTACACCAAACACTCACGATATACTTTATTAGAGGTGTCCAGAGGTTAGCACTATATCTGTATTATTGGTGATTCTGCAGATCGTCCATAATCAGGTATAGATCTGTATTCTTGGTGATACTGCAGATCACCAATAATCAGATTCTCTCTGCGAGCTGACACCGATTGTTACATACTATTTGTCATTATCCCCTTTGTCAATACATACTACACTATTGGGGCTCTTGGTGTTCCTCTGTTTATCTCAGTTCCTTATCATGACTTTGTTCACCTTGTTGTGTATAAGCAAGCAGTCTAGTCAGCTTTGACTCTGGTCAGTTTCTGCTGCATTTTTCCAAGAGCCTTTAATAACGTTTTCATTCGTTTTCATTACAATTAAACTAGGATGGCACCATAATTGGCATGAATTGTTCTGTCACAGTTCTATGCTCAACCAAGGATTTAATCCGCAACCGCATTGGACTGAATTTCTGCAGATATTTATTTTACTTTTCCTTACCTTTGAGCTACTTCCCTTCTATCTGACATCTGCCAACACAACCCAGCAACCTACTGTATATTTGATAAGTATTTTTGTATTTACATGTTTTGCATTTACCTGCTCTGCTGTTTTCTAACCTTTTGTCTTTTGATTAAAGGGGAACTGAAGTAAGAGGTATACGGAGGATGCCATATTTATTTCCTTTTAATCAATACCAGTTGCCTGGCAGCCCTGCTGGTCTATTTCTCTGCAGTAGTATCTGAACAACACCAGAAACAAGCATGCAGCTAGTCTTGTCAGATTGGACTTTAAAGTCTGAAACACCTGATCTGCTGCATGCTTGTTCAGGGGCTATAGCTAATTAGCTATTAGAGGCAGAGGAGCAGCAGGGCTGCCAGGCAATTTGCATTGCTTAAAATGAAATAAACATGGCAGCCTCCATATACCTCTCTCTTTAGTTCCCCTTTAACTTAAAAAAAACATTCTTTGGACTCATTGGCATGCTCCAAAAGTGTGCAGCAAATAGCAGCATTTGTCTGGATACTCAAATATAATTAAAGATGGAGGAAAATAATAGAATAAGGAAACAGGCTAGAGAAAGGTTGGAAACGGGCCCAAATGCAAATACATTTTTCTCCTGACTTTTCTCCTATGTGATATTTTCAAACTTGTCAATAAAATGCTTTTTACACTACCAGCAAGCAAAAAAATACTCAAAATAATTTTGATAGTACTTTTTCACTTACTTTTCTGTAGTTTTTCCATTGCAAAGTGCTGAAAAGTTATTCTAAATCAAAGATGAAACATTATCTCCTAGGAGAAAACTATTCTTTTCAGATCTTGGTTGTGTTTATTTCGTTCCACTGTATAGTCCCAACAGCAGCTCCTTTACTTTACAAGATCAGTTTCAGATTGTTTTCTTAGACCTGGTCCACACTAGGTCCAGAAACGTATCCGTGGCTGCGTTTTTCAAACCTGATGAAAAACGGAGTCCCGGATACTAATGTTCAAAATAGCAGCCAGCCTCACCCAAGTAAAAAACGGATCCGTCTCCGTTTGCGGGGACCCGTTTTCAAAACCTGAACGGAAGGTCCGGACCTGCTGCATTTTCACGCAACGGATCAGGACCACGGATACACGCAAGGGTAGTGAAAGCAATGAGAAAACGCATCTCCAGCTCCACAGGCAAAAAACTGATGTGAAAACGGATAGCCTGAGCTTTATGATTGGCCCCAAAAAATCCTCCCACTCCTTCCTAATGATGGAGACGTTTTCTGTCAGGGAAAAACTGAACGGAAACTGATGCAAAACTGATGCACTTTCATCAGTTTGCAGTACGGTGGGTACTTCCCCTAATCTTCCCCTGATCCAGATTGCAGTGTCCGTCCTGCAACTGTGTCTAGTGTGGACCCAGCCTTAGTCTCTGTTCTAGCTCTGAGTCTATATATAGCAAAATCCCCAGTATCCAGCACAGGCGGGTATTGCCTAATGCTGAATACGTGTGCTTGCCACTTGCTTGAGCAACCGGCTTTAAATAATACTAACCTCCCCCTGTGCAGCAGAAGCAACTCACCAATGCACCGGGCATCATCTTCTATACTTCCCAGCAGCTTTTCAGTGTCCTCTGTGTACGCGTCCTGGCATATCATGTGACATGCAGTTCTGGCATGTCATGTGACCTGATTTGTGTCACATGACATGCCAGGTCCTGTACATGGACGCAGGGAAGCCAATGGTAGCTACAAAGTCTGAAAGACGGCACCTGCAGGATCGGTAAGTCGCTTCTGCTGCACCTAAACTCTGCACATTGCAAAAGTTTGTCCTCCTTTATCCGCCTCATGCATACCGGTTAGTTGAGACTTTCTGATGCCTGAGTTCCAGATGAGGGGCTAGAATCCTTCCAATGCGTAGCGATTAACTTTCTGGCAACCATTGTTCCTATTTTCAATAAACATTTTCTGCTGCGCTTGTTTGGGCATTTGAGATGCCAAAAAGAGCAAGTCTTTCTCCTAACACATATCGGTAATTGCCGGAAAGTTTTGTGGCCCATACTAAATACCCTATTTGCCTCGAAAAAGCTATTTATTTTTCATGAACTTTTGCTAAGTTTTAATCATTGTTTCCTTTCTTCCCTATATCCAAGCCAACAGATGCAGCTTGTAGATCACATTTTCACTCTCTCTCCTCCTTTCACTCTTTACTGGCATTATTTCTCCAAATTCTAGCCACTCTGCCACACTCTCACTGTCTGCTCAACCAAATCTTAAATTATCACCCATAGCACATCACTCTCTCACTCTAGAAGTCTAATTAGCACACCTCTTTCTCCCATTCTTTGTGTTTCCATGACTGGTGCTTTGTGGAATGTTTACTCATTATGCAATAAACTCATAAACTCAAATACATACTGTACATGTTCTTTTCATTTCCATCTTCGTCACCTCCTTGGTCTCACTGAGACACAACTGATGCGCTCTGACACAGCCTTATCTCCTGCACTATGATACAAGGGATTGCACTTCAGCCATATTCCCAGCCCTGGAAATAAACAAAGAGGTGGAGTTAATACTCCTGTTCGAGCACTGCTCTTTCAACTCAAGCATAGTCATACTTGCCTTTTTCATTCTATCATTTGAAGTTCACTCTGTTTCCATCTACTTTGCAACGCCCTTCCAAATTGGCATAATTTTTCATACCCCTAATTCAACCATGAATCTCTTCCAACATCACTGTGCCTGGCTGACCCAATTTGTGTCCAGGAACATCGCTAAATCATTTAGGGTTACTTTTTAAACGTGCAGGAATATAGCCAGCAAGACATCATGTGATGGCGCTTGAAGGTTCCGCCTTTTAGTGTCTTTGGCTGCATTGGCGGTATTCTGGTGCCTTTTTCTGATTGGCCCTTTGTTGGACCATCTAGTTCCCCATCAGGTTCTCCTCTGGGAGGCGGGATTTGCACCTCATTTACCATTCTCTTCTGCCTATTGGTCACTGGGCGGTGCCTGGATGTCTATGATTTGGTCCTCGTGTACGAGCCTTAGTATATATAGTTGCTTGATACTATTTTTAAGCAAGGGCTTGTGCTAGCTTGAAAAAGAAGCGGGTGTTCACTCGCAACGCCGCTATCATGGCAGGCCCTGTATACAACATCATCTATGTAACGGTATACTCTTGTTTGTAAAATGCAACTTTGATGGAATAAAGCCAGTTTGAAGTACTTGGAACTCGGTGCTGGATCCATTCCTTTCCTGTTGTTTTGGATGATTTGAAATCCCAGTTGATACCATTAACTCTGTTACTTTCAAACTTCTGTAGTTTACCTCTGTTTCCAGTATTCAGGCATTGAGGGTTTTGCACTCTTTTGGCTCCCCTCTTACATCTCTGATCTCTGATGGGACATTTAAGGTTTCCCACACCCTCCCATCACCACTTCCAATGCTACTACTCCAAGGCTCAGTGCTTGGTCCCCTTCCTTTCTGTCTCTGTGCCCGTGGGACAGGACCACTAATTAATTTAGTTGGCTTTGAGTATCACCTAGATGCTGATTACCTCCAAATCTTCCTTTCTGCTCCAGATATCCCTTCCTTTTTTTCAATAAGGAAGAAAGTTAATTACAAGACTTGAGTGGTACAAAACATTACGCATTCACAGTACATCATGATCAACATCATCCATGTAATACAGCTATCAATAACATAGCTATGAACACTGTAAGAAAATGCGGAAGATAGAAACATCATGGCATGGTTTAGTAATCTAAAGAATTACAGCGGTTAGACGCGTAACTGTAGCATAGGGTACTGAGTGTCAAGGTTAACAATTAACCTCTATGGCGGTATGATTATTTCTGAATTTTATGTTCTTTTCTGCACATTTCATGCCCTAAATTAAGGAAAAAATCATGCCGCCAGAATGCTTGCAGCAACCCCAGCACTTACTCACCTCACTGGGCTCCAGCGCTGCAATTTTCCTACCGTCCTCCGGGTGGTGTAGTGATTCAGAGCCTCGGAGGACAGGAAGGAGAATGGCTACCGACATATGGATTCCCCGGGAGGTGAGTAAAAATGCCCGCTGTGCGCTATATTCTGCATTGAGCTCCCAGCAGCTAGCCCAAGCATAGTTCGGTCTTACCACCAGGGAGGTTAATGGAAGTTGATTCCAGCCTTAGAGACGTTCTGGGGATACTTACCTTGGGAAGGGAAGCCTACTGAATCTTTCCTGTCCTCTTCACCCTCCGGCATCCAGCACTGGCAGCCCCTGAAAAATCTGCAGCCAGGTTTGTTGGCCGTGGCGTAGTAGCGTCTGCAATATTTACATCTGCACTCCTGCGCAGGCGCAGTAGCAGCTTTCCAATGGGCTCCAAATAGCCAAGCCTGATTGGGTCTGGTCTACTGCACACGCAAACAGGCATGAGTCACCTGCATCTGCACAGTAGAGCGGATCTGATCGAGCTCGGTTATTTCCACCTGAGCCTGAGCGGAAAGCTGCAACTGCACCTGCACAGGAGCGCAGAAGGTAAATATTTTCATGTGTCCTGTTCTGGGGCTGCCATCGCTGGATCCCAGAGGGTGAAGAGGATGGTGGGAGCCTCACTAGGATCCAGAGGCTTCTCCCTCCCGAGGGAAGTAACCCCAGGGGCACTTTTTATTATAGATCCTCTTTAAAATTAAGTATAGGAAGAACTTGCTCTTATCTATTTTTCCACTTTTCCCAGATTTGGAGAAATCTCTTGGTTGTTATGGGTATATATTAGTATTTTATGTGGAAGAGCAGCATCCACCTGCCCAATAGCTAATGTAGGTTGCTTTGGGGATAACCATAGTAGTGCTAATTCTTGTCTAGCTGCAAACAATGTTGCTGACATAAGGGGTTTTATGCTGTAGTGAAGGCTATCATTATGTACATACCTAAAAAACATGGGAGGGGTCTACAGTGATGGGGCATCCCTTCTTATTATGTACAAATCTAGGTACTTGCAACCAGAAGGCAGCCTGGATGGGACACTTCCATATCAGATGGTAAAAGGTGGGGTTAGACACTGAGTAATGACCGTAGCATTATAACTTCCTAGCCGGTGTAAGGAACGTTCGATGCAAAATGTAGAGCTGAGATACACGCTCATGTATGGAGAAGTTTTCAGATTCCCCTTCCTTGATATCTAGTGTTCCTGAATGCCTTGATTCCATTTCCACCTTTACAGTATGTCCATCTGCTTCCTGGAATGTTATGTAACTTGAATAAAACTGAGCTTGTAATGTTTCTACTTTCTGATTCTGCTCTCTTCATACCAAATCCAATAAAGATCAGACAAAAATTGTAAATCCGGTGCACTGGTCCTTCAAAAATGAGTTCACCCAAATAATTTTTGGGGAAGGCAGGTCCCCTTGATCAATAGTAAGGAGGAGCACAAAAAGAGTGACCGCCACTCAAGAACTATAGAAATACAAAAAAACTTTATTGATCAGATATAGCAATTCCCTATAAAGACTGGTAACCCCTAACTCAAATAACCCCATAAAAAACGTGAGCGCTCCCCACCATATACACAACACTCACACCACACAACCATCCATACAATCTAGATCGGCCAATCTTATTGAGATAATGGCTGGCTGTCCAAACTTCCCTTTTTACGCCCCCTGGGCTCTTCTAATAATTGGTACCTCCAACGGATCAAAAAGCCATAATTGCTTCACTCATCAAAAATTGACAACCTGTCCATTCACTTCAGGCGCTGTCCTGTATTCTGCTGAGCCACCTGTATTTCAAACAACAGCCATAGCTATATACAACAGCTCTGCTCTGTCCGGGAGCCACAGTCACTTTCAATGAGAGCAAGTCTTCCAGTATCCACTCGGCGGCGGTAATAGATATTACCTTCTAGTCCAAATGTCAGCGAAGAGTGCTTACTGTTTCCCTGCGGCATCCCGCAGTTATCAGGTACCCAGTTTCAGCGTCGATAGGGGGGGGGACGGGGGACGCCAGACTCTCAACCCACGTGTATGGTTGGGAAGCGTCCCGTTAGCCCTCAGCAGCTGTCCACGCCCACACATCCAATAAAGATCATCTTCCTGTGTGGCCAACTTGGTGACAGATTGCAAACATTCCAATCTGTCTTGAACTCCGCTGACATTTCCTTTGCAATGGATTAAAACATTATCCTTGTTTCTTGGAGTGCTGGCTTTTTTGTACCTTCATCCACCTTTCTTCTCACTTTCTAAATGCTACTCTCTTCTGTTATTCTCTTTTTACTGACTCCATCTTAAACAAAGAATCTCATTCAAGCTTCCAACAATAACCTTGATAGCTCACTATAATGCAGCCTCTTTACTGCCTGATACACCCCAACACATATTCTCCACTCTGAAAGTGAACTTGTCCACTCACCTGCCCTAGTTGCCTCCTCCCACGTCCAGGGCTTTTCACTAGCTTCTCCTTTCCCCTGGAATTTCCTTTCATAATCCATTCAGCACTCACTATCCATAAAGATCCTCAAACACAGCCTTAAATTGTAGCTATACAGCCAAGCATACAATCTGACCTAAGCCATGTTATCCAGTTATTGATCCGGCATGTTCTAATTTTCCACCACCTAGTCAGGACGCCACAGCTTAACAACTCCCTTCATCTTGTGTTTCATTCCTCTTTTTATTTCAGAATGTAAGCTTTTATAGGCATGGCCATACACCCGAATTAATCACAGGATGGGAAAGAAGTTCGGACAGCAACCCGAAAACTGGTCTGACCAGTAAAACTCCATGTTGTCTTAAAGTGTAACCATGTCGAAATTTGGGTACAAAATGAGATACTTTCCTAAAGAGAGGGAAGCCTCAGGATCCTATTGAAGCTTCCCTCAGCGCTCTGATGTCCCCCCCCCCTCGCTGAGTGCGTCCCCCCAGAAAAATTGCCGACAAGGCACCTCCTCTTCCATCAGTGTAGCTGTGCATACGCAGTAAGACGGAGCATGCTCGCACAGCTACTGCAGGCCAGCACTTTAGAAAAAGGCCACGCTAAGTAAGGGGGGACATTGGAGCATAGAATTCTGAGGCTTCTCTCAAGTAAATATCTCTTTTTTGAACATGAGCTTCGGCTCAGGTTCCCTTTAACAAGAAAACTCATTATAATACCCTGCCAGCCATGTATCGTCAGTATATTCCTGCATTGGTATGGTCAGGCATGTGCAGCAAGCCAGAGCCAGTTGTCCATGAGCGGGTGCAGCAGGCCATGCTTGTGCATGAAGAGGAGCTCAGCTTCGATCTTCAAGAGGATCCCAGGCAGTGATGGTGGTCTGGAGGAAGACGTGGGAAGGCCCTGGATAGGCTTTCCTCTTCTTAGGTAAGTATCCGGTTTTATGGTTTATTGTCACCTATAGTTCACTTTAAAGTATTAGAGGTATTTAAAGAGACTCAGAGATCAACTAAAGTGAAGCTCTGATACTTACCTGGGGCTTCCTCCCGTCCCATAAACACGTCTAAGTCCCACGCTGTTCTCCCGCGGTCTGCCGTTCAGCCGCAATCAGCCCCGGTAACTGGCTCAGTCAATGCCAGTAAAGGTCTACTGCGCATGCACATACCTCCCATGCATGCGCAATAGACTGCTGAACAGCAGACCGCAGGAGGACGGCGTGGGACTTAGATGTGTTTATGAGGTGGGAGGAAGGCCCGGGTAAGTATCAGAGCTTTACTTTAGTTGATCTCTGGGTCTCTTTAAAGGACCTCTGTCGCGAAAATCTTAAAATTTAAAATACATGTAAGCATACACAAATAAGAAGTACATTTCTTCCAGAGTAAAATCAGCCATAAATTAATTTTCTCCTATGTTGATGTCACTTACAGTAAGTAGTAGAAATCACATTACCGACAATCACATTAAATGACATTACCAACAGATTTTGGACTAGCCCATCTTCTCATGGGGGGTTTCAGGGTTTTCTTTATTTTTAACAGCATTTAGTGAATGGCATTTGCTCTGTCCAACTGCTAAAAAAGGCTGGTCAGCATCTTTGTATAGATCTTTTTCCGGGAATGTCTTTATAAAGAATAAAGCCCATGCTAAGAATCCCCCATGAAGAGATGAACTAGCCCAAAACCTGTCGGTAATGTCAGATTTCTACTACCTACTGTAAGTGACAGCAACATAGGAGAAAAGTCATTTATAGCTCATTTTACTCTGGAAGAAATGTACTTCTTATGTGTATGTGTTTTAAATGTTAAGATTTTCGCGACAGTTCCTCTTTAAGTATTATAAGTAGAGTGTCAAAAAGTAGAGTACTAAAGTCAGACAACTGTCAGTGTTAATGAGGCAATAAAGATGGCAGCCTCTGTATTCCACTCACTTTAGGCTCCCCAAACTAGACTTCCACTTTATGCAAAAGCAGGAAGTGTGTTTACAAGCTTGTTTATTCAGTGAGTCTTGCTTAAATCTGAATTCCGGGTAATCAGTAAATAGAGGCTATCCTCCCACCTTCGTCTTTACTAAAAAAAAAAACAATATCAGCACCTGTTGAAAATAACACAGAGAGTTCCTGTTCAAACTCACAGAAAGTACAGTCATGTGACTACTCCTTTTCTCCTCCTTACCTCTAACAGGCACTGCGTCAAGGTTTACACAGCGTAATCATCATGCAACCTTACATAATAGGCAGTGGCGTAGCTAAGGAGCTGTGGGCCCCGATGTAAGTTTTACATGGGGCACCCCAAACACTCTATACATAACAATTGATACGGCGCACCAAAACCTGCCAATTGCAACTACAGTGTCAGAGGTGCAAGAAGAGGCTGGGAAACAGTTGTTAGTGATTACTACTATTCACAGCATCTATAGAAATGATTATTATGAGCACAGGACCAATAGGGAGGTAATAATGTACATGAGGGAGAGCCCTTCGGGGCCCCTCTGGTCCAAGGGCCCCAATGCGGTCGCTACCTCTGCACCCCCTATTGCTACGCCCCTGATAATAGGTGTGTTCTGGACTCCTATGGTTCTGTGCCCAGCTTGAAAGACAAACACAGGAGGAGACTGGAAACCATCACATGGCTTTAATTGAAATCCCTTTGGATTTGAAATCTAGTTATTTCAAGTAGTATATACAGAAAGCATGTTTAGCATGGGAGGGGTGGCCACATGCCGCCTGTGGGATTAAGCTTCAACGTGTGCAATATTTCAGTGATTCCTTAATTACTTTTTGAATTATGAAAACTTCCTACAACATACAGACAGGTTTTTCAGGAAGGGATAACACAGAACAAATAGCGTTACATATAGTTGTGTAATCCAGCCGTGTGTATAAATACAATGATAGCTTGCTATTATGTATTTATGTAATGATGACTCATTTTCTGCAGCATCTTACAAAGTACACTGAAAACTTAACCTCCCTGGTGTTAACCCTGAGTCAGGCTCGGGTGGAAAAAAGAAGCCAGGAGTGGTAATCCCGAGCCTGACTGTAACCACTGGGAGGCTTGTGAAGAGCCTTAAGTGCGGCAAGCTTTTCAACTCACCTTCCCCGGGATCCAGACGCTGGCAGCCATTCTCCTTCTGTTCCTCTGAGGCCCTGGATCCCTCTGGTGAGATCTGCATTGGTCGTCATGACGAATCTCACTACAGGGTTACAGCGCCACACTGAGGACGGAGGGAGAATTGCAGCGTTGGATCCCAGGGAGGTAAGTGCAGGGCTACTGTGGATTTCTCTGCGGTGTGATTTTTTTCCCCTGGTTTTTAGGTAGAGTTGTCACAAACCTCCGATTTTGCTTCACGAACCTTGAACTCGAACACGCGAAAAAAGTTCACGAACATGCAAACTTTCGAACTGCCATAGACTGCAATGGGCGGGCGAACCTTCAAAACTACAAACATTAATTGTGGCCACAAAAGTGATGGAAAAGATGTTTCAAGGGGTCTAACACCTGTAGGGGGGCATGGCGGAGTGGGATACACGCCAAAAATCCCGGGGGAAAATTTGGATTTTACGCATAGCAGGGTTCAAGGGCAGAAATCACATTGAATGCTAAATTGGAGGCCTAAAGTGCTTTAAAACATCTTGCATGTGTATGCATCAATCAGGTATTGTAATTAGTGTACTGCTTCACACTGACAGACTAAACTCACTGTCAGTGGCGTAGCTAAGGAGCTGTGGGCCCCGATGCAAGTTTTACATGGGGCCCCCCAAGCACTCTATACATAACAATTGAGACGGAGCACCAATATCTGCCAATGGCTACTACAGTGTCAGAGGTGCAAGAAGGGGATGGGGAACAGTTTGTTAATGATTACCACCATTCAAAGTATCTATAGAAGTGATTAATATGAGCACAGGACCAATAGAGAGCTAATACTGCAGTTGAGGGAGGGCCCTATGGGGCCCCTCTGGTCCAAGGGCCCCGATGCGGTCGCAACCTCTGCAACCCCTATTGCTACGCCCCTGCTCACTGTGTAACGCACCGCAAACAGCTGTTTGTGTAGTGACGGCCGTGCTGGACTGGTGCGCACCATGGCGAGAGTGCAGGCGATAGCGGTTTTCAAGCTCATATGGTCGGGCTGAGGTAGCTGAATGACAGAACAACAGTGACTGAGTGTCCAGCTGATGGAATTTGATCTGTCCACAATGAAGTAACAACCTTATTATCTATCTTCTTGGGTCAGGTGTGCCTCCCAACCCCAACACACTAATTTAGCCGGTCATTGGAGTCCTGGACCCTGTTGGTGGTGGCGGAGAAGGCAGTCAAGTGGCCTGCAGGCAGAGATGCTGTGTGGGGACCGACTTAGTCTTGGGGCAGGCAGTAACACTGCGTGCAGGCAAAGATGGTGTGTGTTGGGACAGACTTAGTCTTCGGGCAGGCCTGACCGTGGTTTTCAGACCAGGCATCCGTGATCAGATGGACTCTTGACCCAACGCTGTGTGCCAGAGATGACACCACTTGCCTTTCAACATCACGGTACAGTTTGGGTATCACCTTTTTTAAGAAATAATTGCGTGATGGTATCTTACACTGCGGTGTGTGGCTTTGCTTTTGTGTGCTGCTTTTCCTCAGGTGGTCATCCCATTGCAGTTTGTGCTTTGTAATCATGTGCCTTCATAAGGTAGTTGTCCCTACCTTTTCGGTGGCAGAGAGTGCAGATGGCATTGCTCTCATCTGTGGCAGACACACAAAAAAAATTCCCCACCACTGAGCCCTGGGATGATGGCACTTTGGTGATGGCTGCCAATGGAGTGTTAAGTGGGGTGCCAGAATCAGAGCAGGTGTTCTGTGTTAAATAGTCAACTATGTCCTGACAACATTGGGGGTTGATGGCACGTGCTTTCTTCTAAACACTGTACTTTGGTCAAGGAGGCCCACACAAAATCATGACAGCGCGACCTCGAACAGACCTTCTGGGTGGCCTGCCTCTGGCTCTGCCTCATGTTTTGTCCATATTGGGGGCAATGAAGTGAAAGGTATGCACTGACTTGACTAATACGATGTGTGGTTACACAGGTGCAGTGAAAAGGTTACTACTGGTACAACAATGTGCGGCTACACAGGTGCAATGAAAAGGTTTCAGTGACTACTGGTACAACAATGTGCGCTTACACAGGTGCAGTGAAAAGGTTGCAGTGACTGCTGGTAGAACAATGTGCGCTTACACAGGTGCAGTGAAAAGGTTGCAGTGACTGCTGGTACAACAGTGTGCGGTTACACAGGTGCAGTGAACAGGTATGCAATGACTGGTATATAAAACTGCGTGCTGTTACACAGGTGCAGTGAAGATGAACAGGTATGCACGTTCGGACTGGTATTACAAATGTGCAGCTGTCACACACAGGTGCAGTGAACAGTTATGCAGTGACTGGTATTATATAAAACTGCGTGCTGTCGTGCAGGTGCAGTGAACATGAACAGGTATGCACGGTCGGAATGGTATTATCAATGTGCAGGTGTCACACACAGGTGCAGTGAAAAGGTAGGCACTGAATGTGCTGGGCCTTGCACAGTATAGCAATTAGCAAGGGCCAGCTGTGACACACAGGGCTGTATAATGCAGTGTCAGTGGCACACACACACAAAAAAAAACTCCACAAGAACATTAGCTCTGAAAAGAGCTCTTTTTGTGGTGCTTTTCAACAACAAATATCAGCTAGGAGCAAGCTACAAAAGCCTAACTAAGCTTTCCCTATCTCTACAGCAGGTTCCTCTCCCTTCTGGAAAATTGATCGTATTTTCGATCGGGAGCAATTTAGACAGCTACACACGATGCAACTTCTTATCAGATCACCCGTCGATCTGATGGAAAATTGTATCGTGTGGACTAGGCTTAGGGACGCACGGGCTGGAATAATCCTCAGGTAAGTAAAATAATAATCCCCCCCCCCCCCCTCTCAGGTATGATTCAATATCACTAACTTTCCCTCAGAGGGGTTCAATATGTTATTCTGTACCACAGGCATAATCCGTTTTAGGGCTTGTTCACATTAGGGGCAATTTCGTTTTTTTAAGCACTAGCAATTTTTAAAATCACCTTAAAAATGCTTGTGTAATGGTCGCTTATTTGAGTGTTCTCACATGAGCAATAAGCTTGCTATTCGATCGCAAACCCGGCTCCTGCACTCTTTTCAGAGCATTTGCGATTCAATAGAAAGGATAGGGAAATCGCTAAGCGCTTGAGAAATCGCTTTGAAAAGCGATCTCTCGAGCTTTTTTATTGATTAAATACATTGGCCTCAATTCACAAAGGCGTGCTAACTTAGTTAGCAGGCCTAAAGGCTTTGGACATGCAAACTTGGGTGCTAAGTGGTTTGCAGGTCTAAAGATCGCGACTTGTCGCGCAAGCTGCCCCTAAAAGTCTCACCGGGTGCACACGAAACGTTTCGGGCGCACCAGGTGTGACGTTTTAGGAGCACCCGATGCGACGTTATAGTCACACCCAGTGCAACATTTCGCGCGCAATGAGCAGCGCTAAACTTTGTTCGTGAGCGCATATTAGCAAGCGCAAACTACTTTTAGGTGTGCTAAGGGGCTTTTCACAGGCGTGCTAACACTTAGCACCGCTTTGTGAATCAAGCCCATTGTATTTATTCATTTTCAGGGCAAAGAGTTCACTTCCTGACTGATGCCAGGAAGTGAAAAAAACAAAACAAAAAAAAGCACAGCACAAAAGTGCTTAGAAAAGCGCTTTCAAAATCGCTCAATAAATCACTCAGCGCTTGCGATAGCGCTAGCGATTTATAATGTGAACTAGGCCTCACTGAAGTAATGAAATGAAAAGAAAAATTCAAGATGCAAGAAATCTATTCAGCGTACATAATTTAGCTGTTTATAAATGATAGATTATAAAATATTTTCTACTTATAATGGTTCAGAACTCTGGAGGGAGAGGTCGGGCTGCCCTCCCCGCGGCTGTGGCTCCCCCCCTCCATTACAGCGCCCCCCCCCCTCTGTGCTCAGGGCTGCCGCACGGCTGCACAGCCCCTAGAAACGGGCTTGCCCGAGCCTGACTCGGGGTAACCACTGGGAGGCTTGTGAAGAGCCTTAAGTGCGGCAAGCTTTTCAACTCACTTTTCCCGGGATCCAGACGCTGGCAGCCTGTCTGACATCTCATTATACTTTATTACCAATAAAATCACTATCTTTCTTTTCTCACTGAAGTGAATAAGAGCCCAATAATTTGTACGCAGTTACAAAGTAGTGCATGTTCATTGCCAGATATTACACTACTTCAGTGTTGCCACAAACAGTCTATTTATGAAGAAAATGGACTACAAAAATCTGATATAATAAACAGAGTACTGTTCCTGACCAGAGCAGGATTAAGCCTCTAGGCAATCTAGGCAGCTGCTTGGGGCCTAGTGGGTGTCAAGGGGCCCACCAGCAACCTTCTCTGACCTCTCTCCACTTCAGCTTACCAAAAGGACCACAAGGGGGCCCCAAATCTACTTCCTTGCCTAGGGCCCAGTTACATCTTATTCCATCTCTGATTGTATGTATATAGAGTGTGGTATAGTACTGTATTAGCTAGGCTTATTTTTAACATTGAGGCCCCATTCACACTAGAGCTCTTTTCAGGCAATTTCAGCTGGAAATCACTAGCGTTTTGAAAAACTTGTGTACAATGAAAGTATATTGAAGTGTTCTCATCTAAGCGGTGTGCGATTTGCTGAAACGCAAACTCGTATCGTGCAGCATTTTCTGAGCGATTCTGGAGCGATTCTGCGGGTTTATATTGAACTAGAAATCGCAAAACGTTAATTGCTGAAAAAAAAAACGTTCTTTATACAGTGAAAAATCACTGGGAAATCGCTAGGAAAAAAAACGCCAGAAAATCGCTAAGCACTTGCGTTAGCGTTTAGCGATTTCTAGTGTGAATGGGGCCTGAGTCT
This sequence comes from Hyperolius riggenbachi, assembly GCF_040937935.1. Lineage (NCBI taxonomy): Eukaryota > Metazoa > Chordata > Amphibia > Anura > Hyperoliidae > Hyperolius > Hyperolius riggenbachi. The sequence goes on from NC_090655.1 coordinate 69,861,673, forward strand.
CAAGCAACCAGAAAGCATACCTATCCGGCATCAACTGATTTCCGTCTGTGCCGCATATCTGAGACACTAATGTATTGAGGTGTTTGGTTTTTTTTTTGTAAATATGCAGTTTCCTGCATTGAAAGGGAACCTTAACCGAGTAAAATTATTTAAAATAAACACATGATGTACCTGCAAATGAATATCACATACTTACCTCGCCATCAGTTCCTCTCAGAAGCTCACCATTTTTTTTCTAACAATGAATCCTTCCAGTTCTGATGACATTTTGTCAAAACTGAAATATATCAGTTGCTGCCAGTTAAAAATTAGGATAACTGATGTGCAAGGTAATGTCCATGTTTCCCTATGGCCCAAGTGGGCGATATAACAGTTTAACAGTGTGCTGACCAGGAAGCTGTTACGGGGTCATCCCCTTTATTTAAAAAGGTGGACAGATAATTCCATCAATCACAGTGAACAAGCAGGATGCAGGAAAAGAGAGAAAGAATGATGAGTAGACTACACAGGAGGTAAGTATGACGTGTGTATATTTATTTTGAATTTTATTTTTCATTTCAGGTTTGCTTGAAACACTTGCATTACTCCATATTACCTTATGGTTGTCTCCACACCACCTTAATATTTGTGAACAATGAAAACACTAGAGTCAAAACTAGATCATGGTGTAATGGAAGGAGGTAGCCTGGTCTGATAAATCATGTATTATTTTACAACATGCAAATGTTACTTTGGCAGTTACCGCATACCTGCTGATTCTTGCAGACAATGTACATCAAGTTCTGCTTTTAATATCTTGGTGCCAAATACCACAGGACACTTTATGGCTCGTTTCCACTACAACGCCGAGCCGTGCAGCTCTATGTGGCGCGTCAGTACCGGGGGGTGGAGCTTGCAATCCCATTTATTATACTGAATGGGATATAGGGCGCAATCACCCCAAAATGCAGGCAACCATGTGCTGCACAGGGGTGTAACAATAGACCCTACAAGGGAGTCCCACTCCTGAGAGATTGACAACTAAGGGTACGGAGAGAAAAAAACGTTTTGCTCTCTGTACAATTGTTCTAATGACTGCTTCTGATGAGCCACTGATAAGGAATCTTACAAAGATTTGTAAATAGTCCCTATTCAGTGTGCAGCAGCCTCTTGTGTACACAGCTCAGATCGGAGATGGACAGAGTGAGTATAATAAGCTGAGGCTGGGAGCACACTCATCTGTCGGTTTTCTGTATGCGTGTTCTGCACACCATGTGTGTCTGTATGGGTGAAAACATGCACGTCTTATCAAAAAGTGAATGTAATTGATAGAGAAAATGCATGCAGTGCTTCATTGATGTCTGTTTTTGTTTGCATGGTGAAAACACATTCAAGTGTGCACTAGTCAATCAAGTAACATTGGTTCTGAGTTAACCTGTGCAGAAAGAGAGGGGGAGGGGGGAGGCATCCAAAGCTTTGCAGGAGGGCCCAGTGATTTCAAGTTACGGACCTGGTGCTGCGAATCCAAAGTGAATTGCCGCGCATGAATGGAAACAGTCTATGTACTGTCTGATGTCCCTGCGATCGCATTTCCATAAGTGCGGCTGAAAGCATGCTATATAGAAAAGAGCCTTTAGGATGATTTGTGGTTTCAGCCTTGACAGCCCAGAGTTGTGGGAGTCACCAGAGCGGCCTATAGAATGCTAAGCAGGTAGTTTAACTGTTCCAGGTGGTTATTGTTAACCCTCTGTCTGTGTCACTGGTACAGGCAAGTGTTTCACTCCCCCCACCTTCCGCACTCCCAAGTACAGCACTCTCTTCCATTGCTGCTTGCCTATGTCACAGCAAATACATTTTAGTAAGAGTCAGCAGCACAGTAAAAGTTTATCTGTGTCACATACCAAGGCGTGTTTACATCCTATTGCCTCAGCTATATGCAACATTGTGAAACTCTTACACTACACACCTAAAATGGGAGGGATCTGGAGGCTGCCATATTTATTTCCTTTTAAACAATACCAGTTGCTTGTCAGTCCTGCTGATCTCTTTGACTGCAGTAGTGTCGGAATCACACACCTGAAACAAGCACTTGGCTAATCCAGTCAGACTTCAGTCAGAGGCAGAGCACCTGATCTGCAAACTTTTTCATGGTCTATGGCTAAATATATAGGAGGTCCGCCAGGCAATCTGCATATGTTTTAAAGGAAATAAATATGTCAGCCTCCATATCCCTCTAAAGCCCCATCTACACTATGCATTTTTTTGTCTGATTCGATTCATCTAATCGATTCAATCCGACATGTCGGATCATACATGTCGGATTGAATCGAATCAAATCGATGATTTGAATCGAATCGGACAAAAAATGGTATGGTGTAGATGGGGCTTCAGACCAGGTCAGGTAAGTCATGCCTTCCTGACCAGGCAGTGGGTGTCCTTGATCGCCATCTCATGGCCGGGAGAGTCCAGTGCATGAGCAGCTACGTGGCTCGATGTAGTGCGCATTTCCAGAGCGCTCCCAGCCACGGGAGTTCAATTAAAGAAGCGACACTGGACCGGCGCATGCACAGTAAAGGTGGCCACTAACGGTCCAACTGTTAGCGAAAAATCATTCGAGCTATCAGAAATTCTGATCGGAAGTGAAATATTGTAATACATCATTCACTACACCATCAACAAACCAATCTTTGCTTCCTATCTATCACAACCAACAAGAAAATCCAAATTTTGATTCGTTGAAAATTCATTCGGGCAACATTTTTTTCACTTGTTCATAATCGATTGTGTCCACCAATGGAGATTTACAACCAATCCGATTAGAATTTCTGATCGCTCGAATGATTTTTCACTAGAAATTGGACCATTAGTGGCCACCTTAAAGAGACTCTGTAACAAAATTTTGAGCCTTATTTTTTCTATTCTATAAGTTCCTATACCTGTTCTGATGTGGTCTGTCTTACTGCAACCTTTTCTAGTTGCACTGTCTCTGTAATAAATCTTATCTTCTTTCCTCTGTCGTGTCTGTCGGCAAGAGGCTGGAATGTGTGGAATGTGCAGCACTGCTTGTCATTGGCAGAAGCTTTACACACCCCCTCCAAGCTCTGCATGAATCCACACAGTAAGCTGTTCTCAGCCTATGATACTCTGGTTAGAAGCCAGTCATTTGTTTGTAAACACTGCCTAAAACTGTTAATTACAAGCCAGGATTGCAGCAGGGAGTGACAGAAACAGCACAGAGGGGCACAGGGGCACATAAGGAATAGAATGGTATGCTTTTTATTGTAAGAATATTAGAGTACAGATTCTCTTTAAAGCGGGACTTGGCTGATCTAGTGGCATGAACAGCTGAGTAAGGAGGACAGGGAGGGACATACAAGGCTACAAAAAACAAAACAAAACACTGTTCTCCCTCCATGTTCTTGCAGTTAGTTCTTATTAATACTAAATGCATATAATTCACTTTATCTGCTTGTGTTCACTACTACTGTATATGCCTAATGTTAGTATTGTGCGCATACCATTGGCATTTGCCTACTGTTTTCATGTCTCTATGGCACACGCAGGATTGAAAGTTTCCAAAAATAACACGACTTGTACTCTTCTTAATTAATGATATGTCATTTTTGGAGCTGTTTCCTGAATACTTTCCTCCCGGCAGTGTTGTGCTGCTGTTCTTTGGGCCATAACGCAACTTACAGACGCTCAGTAGCACCACTGGTACTTCCCCATCGTTTACAATATCTGCAGGTCATTATTGTCTTCTTGTCATTAGTACAATATGCATACTGTTGCTCGACTCATCTTGATTCATCTTTGTTCTCGCTGTTCCTCTGCTGCTCCTCTCTGTCAAGCTCTTCACTGGCTGCCAATTAACCAGATGATCCATTTCAAACTCTTAAAGGGACCCTGAGCAGATGGGTACATTGAAAATCTGGACTTACCTGGGGCTTCCTCCAGCCCCCTGTAGCCTGAAATGTCCCCCGTCATCCTCTTCGTCGCTGGCAGCTCCGGTAATCCGCCATTACGCAGGTCGCCGTAAGCATCCTCTAAAAATTGAACCGCACATGCACAGGATTTTTACAGTGACCAGCATGATGACGTGCCTGGAGCGCGCCGCGGAGTACGCACGTGTGACTTCAGCCAAAGTCGGCGGATTACTAAAGCCACCATCAGGATTACGGAGGGGGCGATGCCGGGGGGCTGGAGGAAGCCCCAGGTAAGTCCAGATTTTACCCCTCTGCTCAGGTTCCTTAACTCTAACCTACAAAGAACTCCACAATGTCTCTCCCCTGTACATTTCCTCACTAGTTTCCAGACTCCATTCTAACTGCAATCTCAGATCTGCACACAACTTTTTTTTTAACCTCCTCTAGAATTACCTCCTCACAGTCACATATAGAAGATTTTTCACATGCTGCACCCCTTCTCTGGAACTCCCTTCTACAACACATCTCTCTACAGCCTTTGTAATCTTTAAATGCTCCCTCAAAAGTTGTTGTTTTTTTGACAAGCATACACTCTAACTTAGGCCCTTCCCCCTTTGACCTCTGGCCACGTAGGATGGATGCAGAAAAACTGACTCCAATGAATGCCTATGGGAACATCTGCTTCAGAAAATCCGCATTTAGTGGAAACAGGCCCATAGATATTCATTGGAGTCAGTTTTTCTGCATCCATTCTGCATCCAATCTGCGTGTATTGGAAACAGGCCCTTACTAGAAAACCTAAAAACACACTACCTCTAGGTATGCATCATTTATACTACCCCACTTTTTGCCTCCCCCCCCCCCCCCCCCTCCATTCCTTTAGATTGTAAGCTCACAAGGACAGGGCTTTCTCACCCTATTGTGTCTTGGAATATATTATTAATTTTGTGTCTTTCAGTTTGTTGTACATTTGCTTATACAATTTGTTATACATTTGGTTCATCATGTTACATTTGTCACTGTAATTACCAATTCTGTATTTTGTACCAGTGTCTATATTTTTGGTGTACACCATTGTTTGTATTATTATGTTTGTTCCTTACTATGTACAGCCCCACGGAATATGTTCTTGCTTTATAAATCAATAATAATAATAATAATAATAATAATATTTGCCTACCTTTTGCAAATAATATCTATATAGTGATTGGTACAGTCAGGAAAGAACAGGAAGCCCAAGAAACAGCACCACTCAGTTAAAGTGGACCGGAACTCTTGCACAGGACAGGAGGAAAGCGGAGAAAAATGCACCCTGTATGTATTTAGAGACTTTAGCCTGTCTCATCCCCCCCCAAATGTGACTAATCACAACTGTTATTTTCTCTCTCAGCTGTGTCAGCTGCTGCCTCGGCAGAGCAGCTACTTTGTAAAAACAGGATATTAACCCTATGTGTGCTTCCATGAAAGCAGGAAGTAGACACACTGCAGATAATTGCAGGATTTGGCTCATCTGTAACAAAGAAAAGTTTTTCTTTAAAGGTTATGCTGTTGCTTATTTTTTAGAGCAGAGAGAAAGTTCTGAGTCCAGATCTGCTTTAAAAAATGATATACAGGATCTTTAATATAGCATAATCAAATGCTATTGCAATGCAATACCTCCTGATAGTAGTACAATACAATTAAGAACACATAAAAAAAACTCCTAATAAAAATCTTTGGCATCACACAATAACCTATTATAATACTGTTGCCCAACTACAATATATTATTAGCATCAGAGGTTCAAAAATGAACCTTTGTGTGATTGAACTCGGGTGCAGTAATAGTGACATTCAGGGTGATATAAAGGTGCTAGTGTAATGTATAAGTGCTATAGCGAAGAAAGTCAATGTGCAAAGCAAAATATCAAACAATACAATTATATCTCACAGTGTGTGCAGCCAAACATGAATTATGCCCAAGGAGCAGCCTATAAAGGATATAAAGGGCATAAGGAAGGAGGATACTTAGCCCAGGAGGATAACCAGGGCTGGATTTACCCAGTGGCGTACCTAGGGCATTTGGCACCCGGTGCTGGGTATTAAAAGACACACCCCCCCTTAAAAAAATGGGAGTGGCCACAACCGGCAAAAAATTGGGCGTGGTCATGACCGGATGAGGGTCGGAGCTAACTGTAATTTAAAGTATTAGCTAGTATAGTTGCCCCCAGTATAGCTAGTACAGTTGCCCTCAGTATAGCTGCCCCAGTGAAACTAGTATAGTTGCCCCCAGTATAGATAGTATAGTTGCCCCCAGAGCTGCCCCAGTATAGATAGTTTAGTTGCCCCCAGTATAGCTAGTTTAGTTGCCCCCAGTATAGCTAGTTTAGTTGCCCCCAGTATAGCTAGTATAGTTCAGTGCTGGGCCGAAATTACGCATTAGCGTAATTACGCATCGTAATTCACTACAAATGCACCGTAAGCGTTACGTGTAAGGTTACGGTATTACGCGTAATTAATTACGCGTAGACCGTGGGTTACGTTTTACGCGTAACAAATTACGCGTAAGACAGTAAACTCCCATTGAAATTACACAGTCTGCCGTAATCGCGTAATATTACGCTCCCGTATAATATAAAAAAGCCGCCGACTTTAAGGGTTAATAGCAAAGCCCCCTTAAGTGCTAAGAGCCTCAAATTTGGAGAATATATTAAGGAGATCAGAAGGAATAAGAGGAAAAAAAAAATTTTCAAAAAGACTTTATAGTTTTTGAGAAAATCGATGTTAAAGTTTCAAAGGAAAAATAGATACATTTAAAAACCCGCCGACTTTAACGGTTAATAGCAAAGCCTGCTTAAAATTTAGAAACACCAAATTTACAGGGTATATTGAGGGGATCAGTGGGAATAAGAGGAAAAATTTTTTTTTCAAAAAGACCTTATAGTTTTTGAGAAAATCGATTTTTAAGTTTCAAGGGCAAAAATGTCTTTTAAATGCGGAAAATGTCAGTTTTTTTTGCACAGGTAACAATAGTGTTTTATTTTCATAGATTCCCCCAATTGGGAAGAGTTTTACTTACTTCGTTCTGAGTGTGGGAAATATGAAAAAAAAAAAGAAGTGGGGTCCCCCCTCCCAGACCTCTTTAACCCCTTGTCCCCCATGCAGACTGGGATAGCCAGAATGCGGAGCACCGGCCGCGTGGGGCTCCGCACCCTGACTATACCAGCCCGCATGGTCCATGGATTGGGGGGTCTCGGAAGGGGAGGGGCAGCCAAGCTTTCCCCTCCCCCTCCGAGCCCTTGTCCAATCCAAGGACAAGGGGCTCTTCTCCACCTCCGATGGGCGGTGGAGGTGGAGGCCGCGATTTCCTGGGGGGGAGGTTCATGGTGGCATCTGGGAGTCCCCTTTAAAAAGGGGTCCCCCAGATGCCCACCCCCCCTCCCAGGAGAAATGAGTATAGAGGTACTTGTACCCCTTACCCATTTCCTTTAAGAGTTAAAAGTAAATAAACACACAGACACTTTGAAAAAGTATTTTAATTGAACAAAAAACATAACCACGAAAAAAGTCCTTTAATATTCTTAATTAACCATTAATACTTACCTGTCCCTTTAAAAGCCAGTTCCCACGCAATATCCTCGGAAATATACTAATCAGTTACAATGTAACAAAGCTATTACAATGTAACAACTTTGTTACTTTGTAACACCACCGCACCCGACGTCACTCGCCGCCACCGCTGCGTCTGCGCTGACCCGACAGAGCTCTGAGCTATATAGCTCAGAGCTCCCTAAGCATCTTTGTATTTGGGCTCCAAGGAGCCCCATTGGTCCTTAGCAGACCAATGGGGTTCCTTTAAATCAGAAGGAACCCCATTGGTCTGCTAAGGACCAATGGGGCTCCTTGGAGCCCAAATACAAAGATGCTAAGAGAGCTCTGAGCTATATAGCTCAGAGCTCTGTCGGGTCAGTGCGGGACGCTAAGTCCCCGCCGCCTCCCGCTGTCAGCCCCGCCCACATCTGTCACCCACATGTCACCCACATGTGGGTGACATGTGGGTGACATGTGGAAGAGGCGGGGAGGACAGCGGGAGGCGGCGGGGACTTAGCGTCCCGCACTGACCCGACAGAGCTCTGAGCTATATAGCTCAGAGCTCTCTTAGCATCTTTGTATTTGGGCTCCAAGGAGCCCCATTGGTCCTTAGCAGACCAATGGGGTTCCTTCTGATTTAAAGGAACCCCATTGGTCTGCTAAGGACCAATGGGGCTCCTTGGAGCCCAAATACAAAGATGCTTAGGGAGCTCTGAGCTATATAGCTCAGAGCTCTGTCGGGTCAGCGCAGACGCGGCGGTGGCGGCGAGTGACGTCGGGTGCGGTGGTGTTACAAAGTAACAAAGTTGTTACATTGTAATAGCTTTGTTACATTGTAACTGATTAGTATATTTCCGAGGATATTGCGTGGGAACTGGCTTTTAAAGGGACAGGTAAGTATTAATGGTTAATTAAGAATATTAAAGGACTTTTTTCGTGGTTATGTTTGTTGTTCAATTAAAATACTTTTTCAAAGTGTCTGTGTGTTTATTTACTTTTAACTCTTAAAGGAAATGGGTAAGGGGTACAAGTACCTCTATACTCATTTCTCCTGGGAGGGGAGGTGGGCATCTGGGGGACCCCTTTTTAAAGGGGACTCCCAGATGCCACCATGAACCTCCCCCCCAGGAAATCGCGGCCTCCACTTCCACCGCCCATCGGAGGTGGAGAAGAGCCCCTTGTCCTTGGATTGGACAAGGGCTCGGAGGGGGAGGGGAAAGCTTGGCTGCCCCTCCCCTTCCGAGACCCCCCAATCCATGGACCATGCGGGCTGGTATAGTCAGGGTGCGGAGCCCCACGCGGCCGGTGCTCCGCATTCTGGCTATCCCAGTCTGCATGGGGGACAAGGGGTTAAAGAGGTCTGGGAGGGGGGACCCCACGTCGTTTTTTTTAATATTTCCCACACTCAGAACGAAGTAAGTAAAACTCTTCCCACTTGGGGGAATCTATGAAAATAAAACACTATTGTTACCTGTGCAAAAAAAACTGACATTTTCCGCATTTAAAAGACATTTTTGCCCTTGAAACTTTAACATCGATTTTCTCAAAAACTATAAGGTCTTTTTGAAAAAAAATTTTTTCCTCTTATTCCCACTGATCCCCTTAATATACCCTGTAAATTTGGTGTTTCTAAATTTTAAGCAGGCTTTGCTATTAACCGTTAAAGTCGGCGGGTTTTTAAATGTATCTATTTTTCCTTTGAAACTTTAACATCGATTTTCTCAAAAACTATAAGGTCTTTTTGAAAAAAAAAATTTCCCTCTTATTCCTTCTGATCTCCTTAATATATTCTCCAAATTTGAGGCTCTTAGCACTTAAGGGGGCTTTGCTATTAACCCTTAAAGTCGGCGGCTACCTAACATTGATCCATGCGTCAACTTTTCCGCTTGGCAGCATGACCTTACGCATTAATTGCTAGTAGGAATTTACGCGTAAGCCTATAACGTAACAACTTGAATTACGGTATTCTTACGCGTAATTGCGTAAGGGCAATGCGTAATTACAGACATGTACCGAAATTGAATGTCTATGCCGTAAGCGTAATTTCGTAATGCGTAATAGCGTAAAATTACGCGTAATGATCCGTAAGCGTAGCTTTTTCCATTACGATCAGCACTGGTATAGTAGTTGCCCCCAGTATAGCTAGTATAGTTGCCCCCAGTATAGTTGTCCCCAGTATAGCTAGTATAGTTGCCCCCAGTATAGATAGTATAGTTGCCCACAGAGCTGCCCCAGTATAGTTGCCCCCAGTATAGCTAGTATAGTTTCCCCCAGTATAGCTAGTATAGTTGCCCCCAGTATAGCTGCCCCCAGTATAGCTAGTATAGATGCCCCCAGTATAGCTAGTATAGATGCCCCCAGTATAGCTAGTTTAGTTGCCCCCAGTATAGCTAGTTTAGTTGCCCCCAGTATAGCTAGTTTAGTTGCCCCAGTATAGCTAGTTTAGTTGCCCCCAGTAACGCTCCGTCACCGTCACGTGCCTCTTCTCCGCCTCCAATGCTGTGACACGCATTGGAGGCGGAGAAGAGGCACGTGACGGCGACCCAGCATTCCAGCTGCTGGAACGCAGAAGTAAAGTAAGTAGTCTCTGCCCGCCCGCCCTGCCTGTAAGTTGCCCGCTGCCCCCACCGTCATTTGGAGGGGGAGAGAGGCAGAAGGAGGGGACCCAGGTGAGGAAGGGGGGGATCTTTCCCCCCTCCCCGCCGCTATCCCTGTCACCCCTCCTTCTAGCGCTGCTCTTCCCCTCCTGCACTGTCTGCAATGGGGGGTCGTGGCGACACCCCCCTGGTTGGCTGTCACCCGGTGCGCCACGCCCCCCTGCACCCTATTGTAGGAACGCTACTGGATTTACCATAAGGCACTGTAGGCTTGTGCCTATAGGCGACTGATGGTGGAAAAGCAGCTCACTCCCCTCCCCAAGGGCTCCCTCCTTCCCTATCTAGAATCCTGATGAGAATGTAAATGAGAGGTTTCTCACCCTGCTCTTGGCATTCCACTGATGAGATCTCCCTTCAGTCAGGGGCACCTCTATGTACTTAATACTGAGATTCCTCTAGCTACCTGATACTTGGAGGCACCTCTAGTTACTTAATATTGAGGGCACCTCTGGATAACTAATATTTGGGGGAAACTTTAGCTAACTAATATTGAAGGTACTTCTGGCTACCTAATGATAAGGGACACCTTATTTTTAGAAAGATTTGGGTAGAGGGGCTGTACTAGTGCCAGCTTAGCCAGTGGGTGAGCTGGTGTTTCCAAACCCTTAAGCTAAATACCCACAGCCGGATGGATGGAGGGATCTCCACCGACGCACAATCGCTGATCTGGCCTAACCGGTCTCGCAGTCATTGTTTGTGAAAGCGAACGATCATGTAAAGGATTGTTTACACTATCAAAATTCCCCAGGGCCAGATTTCTGGAAAGGCCACATAGGACCAGGCCTGGGGCAGCTGCAGCCCAAGGGGGCACCTGGACATGAAATAGGGACTGCTACATATAAAAAAGATGACTGCTAAGGGGGAGCAACACATGAAAAGGTAAGTTGATGTACAAGAGATTTTTAAATGAAAGAAAGAGGCTGCAGTATATGGATGTTACGCATGGAAGAGGGGGCTGCACATGGAATAAGAGGGGCACTGCTCCACTTGAAAGGGGAGCCCCAACATGCTTGGACTAGGGGCAGAAAAAGTATAAATCTGGCCTTACCCCTCCCACAACTACTTGTGCTGTATGACACAAGGCCAGTCCCAAACTATCTCCCTCCAGCCCAAATGCCATGCCCTCTCCATAGGACAAAACTGCAGGGTGGGGCACTTCCTCTGAAGGCTTCCCCCTCCCTCATACAGTCCTACGGGAGGCAGGGTCATTGCATCATGACCCAACCCAGAAATTTGTAATCACTGGATTTTCACCAGCAGTTTGGTGAGCTTTGTGGAGAGAACAAACCTGAGCCGTTGGCCAGAAATTAAGAAAGCTGACCATCCATTGTAGGTAAATGTTCTTGTTCAAAGTACAGCATGCACACATGGCTGCAGTGACACATCCAATATTTATCTAACCTTTCAACAATCTTACTATTGTTTGATATGCCCCAGGTGAGAGTTTCAAACTTTTGCAAGCACTAGACAATAGTTAATTAACCAACATTAACTTGTACATGCAAGCCTTGAGATCCTTAGTAAATCAGGCCCAATGGGAAACATTTACAAAAATCTTCATTACAAAAAACAAACGAAAAAAAAAACGGAAGCAATTTCCCATAATAGCCAAAGTCTATACTTCATGTCAGACATAAGGATACAAACATCACTGCTATATCCATTGTAAGTGAATTACTGCAGGAATCAGCACTGTAAGACCAGGCTAGTAACAATAACCCCCGTGACTCCCGCTGTTGTGAGGGGGTGTTGGTGGTAGTGAGAGGGCCTGGTCCTGTGGCGAGGAGAGCAGAGCAGCGGCATACATTACCTTCATCCAGCAGAGCGACAGGTCCTCACTCCTCTTTTCTCCGCAAACCCAAGTTGTAATAAAATAAAAATAAAATAAAAGTTAGATACTTACCTTAAAAAGAGGAAAGCCTCTGGATGCCACGAAGAGAGTGAGTGAGCGGCTTTGGCTTACTATGTAGGCACAGTCATACTTGTGCTTGCACAGTACAGCCACGCTTGTACACAAAGGTCTCAATTCTCGTACACTTACCATCCGTTTTACCACATAAGTGGTATTTTAGAGCATGCAGTAAAAGCAGTTTGCTATTCTGGTAGATTTTACCTCATGAGGTAAATACGTTTGTACAACGTACACGTTGTATACGTTTGTATTTTACCAAAAATCTGAATTCTCATCGAAAATAGGGGGCATGTTAGCCATGGGAGTAACAATCACCCCTGCTACCCCTGCAATCGCAGGGGGGCCTGGAGGCTTTGGGGGCCCCACCTCCTCCCTCACCCCAACCGCAAGTACGCGTACGTTAAAAAAGGGCGCCGGGAAAAAAGGGCGCAGGGTTTTAAATGATAAGCATGAATAACGTTTAAAAAAAATGTGCTATATTTCGTTTAAAAATAATGTTTTATAAAGTTATAAATCATTAAATAATGTGTATGAAATCGGGAATTGTAAAAACGTTAATCTTCCTTGTTTAAAAAGTGAAATGTATAATAACGTTTTATAAAACATTAATAAGAATGTTACTAAAACTATACTTAACCCTACTCTGACACAGATCCCTCCCTGTACCTACCCCTAACCCCTAGACCCCCCTGGTGGTGCCTAAACCTAAGACCCCCCCTGGTGGTGCCTAAACGTAAGACCCCCCCTGGTGGTGCCTAAACCTAAGACCCCCCTTGTGGTGCCTTAACCTAAGACCCCCCTGGTGGTGCCTAACCCTAAGACCCCCCTGGTGGTGCCTAACCCTAAGACCCCCCTGGTGGTGCCTAACCCTAAAACTCCCCTGGTGGTGCCTAACCCTAAGACCCCCCTGGTGGTGCCTAACCCTAAGACCCCCCTGGTGGTGCCTAACCCTAAAACTCCCCTTGTGGTGCCTAAACCTAAGACCCCCCTTGTGGTGCCTAAACCTAAGACCCCCCTGGTGGTGCCTAAACCTAAGACCCCCCTGGTGGTGCCTAAACCTAAGACCCCTCTGTGATAAGCATTAATAACGTTTTAAAAAAATTATTGTGCTGTTTTTCGTTTAAAAATGTTTTAAAAAGGGGGCGTGGCCAGCGGCCGAAGAAGATGGCGGCTTAGAAGCCCTGCTCCGCACCCACCGCTCGCACAAGCCCGTTTTCGCCGCACTGCAGCGGGACCTAGGCACAGCCCGAGGCTCTCGGTGACCAGCAGACACTACCCGGACCCGAATGGGAGGACGGCGCTCACACAAGCCCCGCAAATCCCTCTCTATCCAGCGCTCCTCACCTCAGCTCGGCAGACCCAAGATGGCGCCCGGACAACAGCGCAGCAGCTCCCCCGCCCAGGCCTCTGATGACAGCAGCGTGTCAGCCTGCTCTCAAACCAGGAGATCGGAAAGACAAGCCCAGGGGGCAAAAGGTACTGGGGAGGCTGATAACAGGGATCAAAAGCTACTGCAGCAATTTGAACTGATACTGCAGCGCAAGCTGGACGAGACCACTAAAAAGATAACATCCCAGCTTAAACGGGAGATAAGGGATTTAGGGGCCCGCACTAACACTCTTGAGCAGCGCATGGATAAGGCTGAAGTTGTTTTAGCCGCACATGAAGGAGAGATGGAGACTGTTCAAGCAGATACGCAGTTTACACAGTTAAAGATGGAGGACTTTGAGAATAGAGCCCGAAGGGTTAACTTAAGAGTAAGAGGAGTCCCAGAGACTGTAACCGACCTCACTTCAACAATTACAGCTTTATTCCAGGAGCTAGACCCTACAATTCCTATTGATAGGCTGGAATTCGATAGGATCCATAGGGCCCTTACACCTCTGAAACCAAACGGCCCTTCCAGAGACATAATTGTTAAACCAACATTTTACAACACGAAAGAGGCATTATTGAAAGCAGCAAGGGAGAAAGGTGAACTTACGTTCCAAAGCTTTACGTACCAATTGTTCACAGATCTAGCTCCAGCCACGGTTCAGCGCAGGCGAGCTATGAAGCCCTTTTTACAGATCTTGCTTGCCCACAAAATAAAATATAAGTGGGGATTCCCCTTTAAACTGCTCTTCACATATCAAGATAAGCAGATTGCTGTTTCCACTCTGGAAGAAGCACAACAGAAGTTTGAGAAACTGAAATTAAGTCTTCCAGCAGGTTCTCCCACCCAGAGCCAACAGTCCGCACGTTCCACCCCTCTCTGGGAAACTGTGAAGACCAAACGTACAACTTCAAGACGCCGAAATAATTCTGAATCGCCCTCCCGACTCTCGGACCCTGGGTGAACTGTACTTTAATTATTTCGAGATTGCTGGACGCCGAGCACCTCGGCTTCCTTTTTTGATCACCATTTTTGTGATCTTTCCCGACTCCTAATCGGAGACAGATTGACTCCCCAGCTTTACCTTTCATATTTGCTTTTATTTTTCACTGGTATAATAATCATAACCTGAGTTTATAACCTTTTATAACTATATTAATAGGTTCCTTAGAAGTTTACCCTTTAGGCTTAAAGCTGGTTTAATTTATAGATGTTTTAAGATGATCACTGCTATTTCTCCTGGTTAGAGTGTGTGTTTGAAGTCGACCTCCGGGGCTCCACACCTGGGTGGGGCCGCGGAGTGAGACTGAACTCACAGCAATTGCTGCCCTAAGCTTGGGATAATCTATATAACACGTAATAATCTTTAATAGATCTAGGTACTACTTGGCCGTTCTGAATATATGTGACTGTAGTATATCCCTAACTGCAATGCAATTCGAATGTTTTGCTTTTCTTTAGAAATGCTGTGCGAGCGGAGGGGACCACTCACTCCCCTCCTATTTTTGGGATGACACTGCTGGCAGCTAAGCCAGGCAGGTTTTCTGGCCCCTCTGCGACAGATCGACGCAGAGGTCGCCAATTGAAAGTTCTTATTTGTATCCTCCTGTTTGGTCTCCTTCCAGGAGGATACACCTCTCCAATCTTTTCATTCTTTTCTTCTCTCTTCTTTTCCTCTTTTCCTCTGCCTTTTCTTCTGGGTCCAGGTGAGTCCATTGGGGTCGGTGGAATGGCCTCGGATATAACCTTAAGAATTAATTTAGTACAATATTGGATACTACCTGAGGTAAGATGGCCTCCATAGCTTCTGCGGACCTTTCCGTGATTTCCCATAATGTCCAAGGTTTTAACGCCCCTCAAAAAAGAACGAAAGCTTTCCATTTCTACAAATCCTGTAAGGCAGACATAGTGTGTCTCCAGGAAACACGATTTTCTGTCTCATCATGTCCCTCTTACCTCAGTTACCAGTTCCCCCTAGTTTACCACTCCAGAGCACGTGAGAAGGTGAGGGGGGTTACAATTGCTTTTCGACGCGGCCTATCTTTCAAATGTACCTTCCAAATATCTGACCCAACCGGCAGATATGTGCTGCTGGTCGGGGACCTGCATGATACACGGATAACGCTTGTGTCATACTACGCACCTAACAGTTTTCAGGAGCGCTTCCTATCGCATTTAATGCAAGTTATACAAAGCCACAGTGAAGGCACTCTGATTTTATGCGGAGACACAAATTCCGTACTAAACGAGACGTTAGATAGATCCAAACCCACTCCTCAATCTACGCCCTCTCAATCGCCCGGGATCCCTCGCCCGAACATAATTAATGCTTTGTTCCGCTCCCGAGGCCTGTTTGATGTATGGAGAGAACTGAATCCGACCATACAAGATTATACATTTTATTCTAATCCTCATCAGAGCTTTTGCCGGATCGATCACTTCTTTCTGCATCAGACAATCCTTCCTAATGCGACCAAGGCTAAAATTTTAACTACATCATGGTCAGATCATAGTCCCTTACTGTTGCAACTCTCCCCTCTGGTCCCTCGGAAAACAAGTTTCCGCTGGAGATTGAATGACTCATTACTCTCGGATGACAGCTCACTGGAGAGGATTCGAGCCTTTCTAATAGAATTCATAGAAGACAACAGTGGGTCAGTACAATCCCCCATCACCCTATGGGAGGCTCTTAAAGCCACCACTAGAGGTCACCTTATTAGCTTAGCCTCCTTTAAAAAGAAGCAACGCCAGGAGAAAATCCTTGATCTGACTCGTAAGCTAGAAGCGGCTGAGACAATCTGGAAGGCTTCTCCCACCACTAGTTCAAAACAAGCTAGAGATCTTTTACGAACACAATTAGATTTAACACTATCCAATTTAGCTGAAAAACATTTGAGATGGCAAAGGAATAAATACTATAGATGGGGCAACAAACCCCACACAATGTTAGCTAACAAACTAAAACACAGAATATACAAACCGCCTACCCTTACCGTAAGATCTACGCAAGGCCAAATTACCTCAGACCCTCATAAAATTACATCTAGTTTTTACGATTTCCTTAGTAAACTATACACACAGCAGCCTCCTTCTAATGACTCAGAGACTGATAATTTCCTAGAATCTATCCATTTACCGACTATTTCAACAGACCAGATGGATCTATTAAACAGAGATATTACTTCAGAAGAGGTCCAGGAAGCTATTAAATCACTACGTGTCTCCAAAACACCAGGCCCAGATGGTTTCTCTGGCCTGTTTTATAAAAAATTTTCAGCTGTCCTGACCCCTCTTTTAGTATCTCTCTTTAACAAATACAAAACAGGTTCTCTCCCACATGCCAGTTCACTCCAAGCAGATATTGTAATGCTCCCAAAAACAGATCAGGAACCCCTCGACCCGACTCAGTTTAGACCCATTTCATTGCTCAATATAGATAATAAATTATTAGGCAAAGTTCTTGCCACTAGGATCAACACATTTTTAGCCGATATCATACATAAAGACCAGGTCGGCTTCGTCCCAGGCCGCCAAGCTTCAGATGCTATACTAAGGGCTATACAAGTTATTGAGACCTTTAAAAACAGAGGGATCCAGGGACTGTGCCTTTCCTTAGATATTTATAAGGCCTTTGACACAGTCTCCTGGAGCTACCTATTCAAAGTCCTTACCAAATGGGGCCTTGGAACTTCCTTTGTTGAGTGGATTAAGGTTCTATACTCTAGACCAACGGCTGGCATCCACTACTCCGGCTATTCTTCTCCAATATTTGAGATAGGTCGAGGAACCCGTCAGGGGTGCCCCTTATCGCCCATCTTATTTATCCTTGCGATCGAGCCCCTAGCTCTAGCAATAAGACAACACTCTCTAATCACTGGTCTTGAGTGCGCCGGGATACAACACAAAATGAATTTATTTGCGGACGACCTGTTATTGTTTGTAACCCAACCAGAGACCTCCATACCAGAGCTCCTCCAGCTTCTGGAGGACTTCTCTAGAATCTCTGGCTTACAAATAAATGTTGGAAAATCCAAGGCTCTTAATATAACCCTATCCCCGCAGATGTGCCAGTTCCTTAAGACTAACTTTTTATTTGCCTGGCCAGCCTTCATTTTGGAATACCTGGGAATAAACCTGACCTCATCCTACCAGACCTTGTTCCAATATAATTATTATCCTTTAGCTAAGACTTTAACCCAGTTATTGCAGCAATGGTCCACTTATAATATCTCCTGGTTGGGCCGGATAAATTCTATAAAAATGACACTGCTACCAAAAGTTCTCTATTATTTCAGGATGCTTCCTATACGTGTCCCCCCTCACTTTCTCCGAATGCTCCAGGGCAAACTATCAAAATTTATCTGGGCAGGAACCCGCCCACGGATACCTAGATCAACACTGCATACACACAAACGAGACGGCGGACTGGGAGTCCCCAATCTGAGTAATTATTACCATGCAGCCCAATTGGCACACTTGATCGACCTTTATAAAGGCTCACGGATGCCAACTTGGATCATTTTTGATATACTAGCCTCAGCTCCTCAATCAGTCCAAACCCCTATGTGGCTACACAAGCCCCTCCGCCCGCAAAACCTGAGCAAAATACTACAACATCTGTTAGCAATATGGGACAAGATAAGATATTCCCGAAGGCTGATGTCCCCAACATTACCGCTTTTATCATTTATCAACAACCCCAAATTCCCCCCAGGGAACGATAATCCACATAGTGTCAAGTGGTGGAGAGATAAAGGTCTAGAACAGATACAATCCTTGGTAGGGGGCTCAGGGATTTTGAGATGGGAGGATTTGCAAGCAAAATACCAAATCCCCTCAGGGGAATGGTTCCGATATATACAGCTAAAACACTGGTTGCAAGGCCTCCTTCCACCCCAAACCAAATTCCCACTATCTCTTACAAATTTTGAACGTCTTTGTGCCCAAAATCCCTTCTCAAAGGGTGTAATATCAGAGCTATATGCTGTTCTTAATGATCCATCTCCATCCTTTCGTCACAGTTATGTAATAAAATGGGAATCAGACTTAAAAAATAATAGAACTAAAGAAGAATGGGGAAAAGTATGGGCCACAGTTCCTAAACTATCTCTTAACTTGACAATGGTGGAGTCAGCGTATAAGGTTCTATTTCGGTGGTACTGGGTACCTGCCAGACTCTCCTACCTGACTGTACCAGACTCAGATAAGTGCTTCCGGGGCTGTGGATCGAGGGGTGACATGTTGCACACTTTTTGGTCATGTACTATGTTATCCAGATTTTGGGGCAAAGTTTTCAGGCTTCTATCCACGCTATTTGGCAAGACGATCTCCAGGGACCCCTGGTCAGCTTTACTACATCACAAAATAGACTCTCTCACTAAATCCCAAAACGTTCTAGCTCACTTTATATTTGTGGCAGCCTCTCAGACCATAGCTAAGGCCTGGAGAACCCAATTTGTATCCTTTGAAGAAGTCAAAAATAGAGTGACGGCCTTCTTGATTCAAGAACAGATGGCCAGTCAGCTTGAGGACAAAGTTAAACGGTTTTCCAAAGTGTGGGATCCCTGGAGAATGTTTATTGGCCTACCCTGAATAGCTGTTTGTTAAGACCCAGCTACTGACCCTGGTGGATGACAGGACCTCTCTCTCTCTTCTTTTTTCCTTCTCTCTCTTCCTCGTTTTCTCTTCCTTCTTCTTTCCTAACCCCTTCCTATTTATGGGCTAATTCTGCTACTTTGTATATTTAAATAAAATCCTAGCCTAACAAGAGCCACTACTAGGAATCCTGAGACACTTATGGCACAGATCTCAAGGTCCGCCTGTTGCTAGTAGCAACAGGCGGACCTTGAGATCTGTGCCATACTACATAATACTGAATGTGATGCCTAAGGCAAGACTACTCGAACCTTGTTATGTTTGTTCTTGTTCTTTCCTATTTGTTAGGTGCCATTGTGCCTCTCTGTGTGAAAGGTTGCACGAATACTGCAACCATGTTTGTAAAATTTGTTACCTGAAAACTTTAATAAAAATATTGAAACAGAAAAATGTTTTAAAAAAATATTGTACTGTTTTTCGTTTAAAAATAATGTTTAAAAAATTATAAATCATTAAATAATGTGTAATCATGAGAAACAGTTATAAAACATTAAAAGTCTCCGGTCGCCGCTTGTAAAACGTTATTTTTCTCCGGCGCCCTTTTTTCCTGTTGGTCGCCCATTAAACGATATTTATTATAGGAGTGAATGGTGGCGCCCTTTTTGTCCACCTGACTCATGCGCCCAAATTTCCTGCTTCCCGCAAGTACAGCCAATTAGCAAAAAAGCCTCTCCGTTCACTCACAAAAAACGTCTCTGCCACCTCATCTCGCCATGCAGAGTAGAGGGATCGTGTGTAATTTTTTCCTGCTTCCAGACACTGCTTCACAGCAGAGCACTCTCTGCTGCCATTCGCCAGCTCCCGATCACGTGACCCTCATAGGGTTCGGGGACCAAGGGGGCCTCATGCTATCAATGTTGCAGGGGGGCCCTATTAAGCCTAGTTACTCCCCTGATGTTAGCGCATACTTTACTGATCAGACCTGTTTTACCTGGCTGTAAAGTCAATTTGTATGCATTTTGCAGTTTTTAGTGGAGTTCCTATTCAGTTCCTATTCCTGTTGTAGTGGAGTTCCTATTCAGTTCCTATTCCTGTTGTAGTGCAATTCCTATTCAGGCTGTGTAATAGAGAAGAATAGTCGAAATGAGACTTTTTTTTTTATTGAGGATGCCTATAAATATAATTTTCATAGGTTGCTACATAATCAAACACACCTCCCCGCACCCCCACCCAAAGAAAAAACCTTCCAAAGACTATCCTAAGTAATGGAAGACAATTAAAGACTATTATTATTATTTACTGCATGATAACCACTGAAATCCTGCACATTTTACCACGCTTTCCGCATTTACCGCACGTTTTACAGCATTTTCGGAAATGCGAAACTCTTTCAGAATTGCAAAATAACACAGAAAATACAGCATTAGGTATTTTACCAACATAAAAAATATTTACAGCACATAGCTACCAGAACTGAGGCCAAAGGGGAGGAGCATAGCCATGAGAACTTCTTGGATATGTTCAGAGGGTCCCTGTGTGGCATCCGTTGAGTCAAAGAGGAGCTGGAAAGCCTCTGGACTATTCAGAGACGTCCCCTTATTTAGGTAAGTATCTAACTTTTTTTTACAACAGCTCAGGCTTACTTTCATAGTTATTGAGCTTGGTGCTGCACAGTTATGATCAGGAGCTCCAAGCTTTGTACAATACACAGGGAAGGGATGGAAGGGAAGTCTGACAGTAACTTAAGTAGAGATGGCCCAAACCTCTGATTTTCGGTTCGCGAACCGGGTTCGTGATCCTACCGCGAAAGTTCGGTTCGAGCGAACTTTCGCGAACCGCAATTGACTTTAATGGGGAGTTACAATCAGTTAGAAAAATGTATTGCAATACTTAAATTGAACAGATATTTAAAAAATTGTATGGTGTGTGGCCACCTTAACACCTAGAGGGGGGTATGGCGGAGTGTGATACACGCCAAAAGTTCCGGGGAAAAGTCCGGATTGGACGCAAAGCAGCGTTTTAAGGGCAGAAATCACATTGAATGCTAAATTGCAGGCCTAAAGTGCATTAAAACATCTTGCATGTGTGTACATCAATCAGGGAGTGTAATTAGAGTTCTGCTTCACACTGACACACCAAACTCACACCAAGCAGTTGGCTTCCTGCTGTGTCCGTGCCCCATCCCCTGCAACATGGTCTGCAGTGGAGTGTGCTGCTCAAGACCACCTGTGTCTAGAGGTGGTGCGAACAGTTCGCCGGAGAACCGATTCGTGCGAACTTCGGTGGTCCACGTTTGCGGTGAACCGCGAACTATATGCGAGTTTGACCCACCCCCTATACTACATCATTAGGCTCAACTTGGACCCTCTGCATCACAGTCAGCAGACACATGGTAGCCAATCAGGCTACACTCCCTCCTGGAGCCCCCCCTCTATAAAAGACAAGACAAGACAAATAACATTTATATCGCGCTTTTCTCCTGGCGGACTCAAAGCGCCAGAGCAGCAGCCACTAGGGCGTGCTCTATAGGCAGTAGCAGTGTTAGGGAGACTTGCCAAAGGTCTCCTACTGAATAGGTGCTGGCTTACTGAACAGGCAGAGCCGGGGTTCGAACCCTGGTCTCCTGCGTCAGAGGCAGAGCCCTTAACCATTACACCAAAAGGCAGACAGTGTCGGTCATTTCCCTCACTCGTGTGGCTGCAGTAATTAAAGAAGGGAGAGGATGCTGCAGAGAGACGAGGGGAAAGCTTAGTTAGGCTATTGTTAGGCTTGTTAGCTTCCTCCTTGCTGATACTTATTGCTAAAAAGCACTCCTCAACAGCTCTTTTGAGAGCTAATGTTGTTCTTGTGATCTATTTTTTTTTTGTGTGGGTGTGTGTCCCACTGACACTTGCATATTCAGCCCTGTCGGTCAGTTGCAGCTGGCCCTTGCCCCCTTGCTAATTCCTACTGTGCCACTGCCAGGCCCAGCACATTCAGTGCCTACCTTTTCACTGCATGTGTGTGACAGCTGCACATTTGTAATACCAATCACTGTATACCTGTTCATGTTTACTGCACCTGCGTGCCAGCAGCATGCAGTGTTATATACCAGTCACTGCACCTGTTCATGGTACCTGTGTGTGACAGCTGCTTATTTGTTATACCAATCACTGCATACCTGTTCATGTTTACTGCACCCGTGTGACAGAAGCACACAGTGTTATATAACAGTCACTGCACCTGTTCACAGTACCTGTGTGTGTGACAGCTGCACATTTGTCATACCAGTCACTGCATGCCTGTTCATGTTTACTGCAACTGCGTGACAGCAGCACGCAGTGTTATAATCCAGTCATTGCAACTGTTCACGGTACCTGTGTGTGTGACAGCTGCACATTTGTAATACCAATCACTGCATACCAGTCATGTTTACTGCACCTGCGTGACAGAAGCACGCAGTGTTATATACCAGTCACTGCACCTGTTCACGATACCTGTGTGTGCTACAGCTGTACATTGTATTGATAATACCTGTTCAGTGCACCTACGTGACCGCACACAGTGTTATATTATATACCAGTCACTGCATACCTGTTCATGGTACCTGTGTGTATGACAGCTGCACATTTGTAATACCAATCACTGCATACCTGTTCATGTTTACTGCACCTGTGTGGCAGAAGTGTTATATACCAGTCATTGCACCTGTTCATGATACCTGTGTGTGTGACAGCTGCACATTTGTAATACTAGTCACTGTATACATGTTCAGTTTACCCGTGTGTGTGACAGCTGCACATTTGTAATACCAGTCCGTGCATACCTGTTCACTGCACCTGTGTGACCGCACATTAAATTAGTCAAGTCAGTGCATGGCTTTCAATTCATCCCCCCCGATATGGACAAAACAACAGGCAGAGGCAGAGCCAGAGGCAGGCCACCCGGCAGGTCTGTTCGAGGTCGTGCTGACATGATTTCATGTGGCCTTGGACCAAAGTACAGTACAAAGTACAAGTAAGTACAGTACAAAGTACAGTGCTAAAAAGAAGGCACGTCCCATCAACTCCCAAGATTGTCAGGACGTGGTTGACTATTTAACACAGAACACCTCATCTTCCGCAGCCACCAGCGCTACTCCAGGCACTACATCCGCTACATTTGACACTTCGCAGGAGTTATTTGTTGGGGATATCACTTGCCCGGTGTCTGACAGCTGGCTTGGTGGAACTGTTAGCTCGCCAGCTGTTACCATACCAGCTGGTGGACTCTGAGGCTTTCCGAATATTTGTGGCCATTGGGACACCACAGTGGAAGATACCAGGCCGAAATTATTTATCAAAAAAAATGATACCCAAACTGTACCATGAAGTTGAAAGGCAAGTGGTGTCATCTATGGCACACAGCGTTGGGTCAAGGGTCCACCTGACCACGGATGCCTGGTCTGCCAAGCACGGTCAGGGTGGCAGGTACATTGCTTACACAGCCCATTGGGTCAACCTGGTGACCTCTGGCAAGCTGGGAGTACGTGGCTGTGCACCAGACCTAGTTGTGACACCTCCACGGCTTGCAGGCAGGCCTGCTGCCACCTCCTCTCCTTCTCCTCCTACTCCTCCTGCTACATCCTCTTTGCTGTCGTCCTCCTCCTTGGCTGAGTGACGGTGCAACTCTACTGGTGCTGCAATCTCCTCTACAGCTACACAGCCCCAGCTCCCCAGGGCCTATGCTGCATGCCAGGTAAGATGGTGTCACGCCACCTTAGACATGTCTTGCCTCAAAGCAGAGTCACACTGGAGCAGCTCTCCTGGCTGCTCTTAACAAACAGGTGGATCAGTGGCTGACCCCGCACCAACTGGAGGTCTGCAACGTGGCGTGTGACAACAGCAGCAATCTCATTTCGGCTTTGAATTTGGGAAAGTTGACACATGTACCCTGCATGACACATGTGCTGAATCTAATAATTCAGAGATTTGTGTGTAAGTACCCAGGCTTACAGGACTTCCTGAAGCAGTCCAGGAAGGCGTGTGTGCATTTCAGGTGGTCTTACACGACCATGGTATGCTTGACCGATATTCAGCGGAGAAACAACTTGCCGGTGAGGCACTTGATTTGCGATAGCCCAACTCGCTGGAATTCAACGCTCCTGATGTTTAACCGCCTGCTACAACAGGAGAAAGCCGTCAACCAGTATCTCAACAACTACAGTGAAAGGACGTGCTTTGGGGAGATGGGGATGTTCTGGCCGAAGTACTGGACACTCATGCAAAATGCCTGCAGGCTCATGCGGCCATTTGAGGAGGTGACAAACATGGTGAGTCGCAGTGAAGGTGCCATCAGCGACTTGATCCCAGATGCTTTCTTCCTGGAGCATGCCATACGTAGAGTGGTGGATCAAGCAGCGGAGTAGCGTGAACAGGAACAGGAGGAAGAGTTGTGGGATCAATTCTTAGCAGAACCAGATGTTTCCTCAACACCTGTGGCAGCACAGAGGGGGGAGGAGGAGGAAGAGTCATGTGGGGAAGAGGAGTCAGATGATGAGGAAGGTGTTTTTTTTTTAGGAGGAGACGGAAGAACAACCGCAGCAGGTGTCGCAGGGGGCTTGTGCTGCTCAAATTTCCTGTGGTATTCTTCATGGCTGGGGGGAGGAGGAAAACTTACCTGACATCACTAAGGAAGAGCAAGAGGAGATGGATAGTACGTCTGCATCCAAATTTGTGCAGATGGCGGCTGTCATGCTGTCCAGCCTGTTGAGGGACCCCCGTATAAAAAAAAAACTCAAGGGGAATGACCTGTACTGGGTGGCCACGCTACTAGACGCTCGGTGTAAGCACAAAGTGGCGGAGATGTTACCAACTCACCTGAAGGCAGAAAGAATGGAGCACTTGCAGAACAAACTGGCAACTATGCTTTACAGTGCATTTAAGGGTGATGTCACAGCACAACGGAATAAAGGTTCCACTGCCAGTGATCCTTCTCCCATGTCCATGCAGGCAAGGACAGGATGCTCCAGCGATCTCATGGTGATGTCGGACATGCGGACATTCTTTAGTCCAACGCCTAGCCTTAGCCCTTCTGGATCCATCCTCCACCATCACCTCGACTGGGAGGTAGCCGACTACCTAGCCTTAAGTGTGGATGTAGACACTATGAGCAGCGATTAACCCCTGGACTACTGGGTGCGCAGGCTTGACCTGTGGCCAGAGCTGTCACAATTTGCCATCCATTTTCTGTCTTGCCCTGCCTCAAGCATCCTGTCTGCAAGGACCTTCAGCGCAGCTGGAGGCATTGTCACTGAGAAGAGAAGTCGCCTAGGTCAAAAAAGTGTTCAGTACCTCACCCTTATCAAAATGAATGAGGCATGGATCCCGGAGGGCTACAGCCCGCCCGAAGAAGACTAAGTCAGTCCCCACACACAGCATCTCTGCCTGCACGCCGTGTGACTGCCTGCCCCCAGACTAAGTCGGTCCCCACATAGCATTTCTGCCTGCAGGCCGCTTGACTGCCTTCTCCGCCACCACCAACAGGGTCCAGGACTCCTGAATTTTTAAAGGGGAACTGAAGTAAGAGGTATCCAGAGGCTGCCATATTTATTTCCTTTTAATCAATACCAGTTGCCTGACAGCCCTGCTGGTCTATTCCTCTGCAGTAGTATCTGAATAACACCAGAAACAAGCATGCAGCTAGTCTTGTCAGATCTGACTTTAAAATCTGAAACACCTGATCTGCTGCATGCTTGTTCAGGGGCTATGGCTAATAGTATTAGAGGCAGAGGATCAGCAGGGCTGCCAGGCAACTGGCATTGCTTAAAAGGAAATAAACATGGCAGCCTCCATATACCTCTTACTTCAGTTCCTCTTTAAGGCAGCTGCTAGCAGCGGCCACTATAATAATTATTCTGGTGCGTATACATGCCTGCCTAATTTTTCTGGCTGCAACAACAAAACAAAAGGCATGTGCATGTGTCAATTCCCCTTCGTGATCGTCACCTTGCCGCGGTGAAGGGGCTTGCGTATCACAATGAAGCTATGACCGCCGGGTATATGAGTGTCTCGGGGGGGGGGTGGGGGGGGGGGGAGAACAGAGACGCCAAAAGGATAAAAGGAAGCTAAATGAGCTTGAAAACCAAATTCTCGGTAAATAGAGGAGGTAGTGGTGGACTTACCTCCTCCAAGTAGACACTCAACGACTGTAGTAAAGACAGTCTATATATTTTATTTATGAACTCCAAATATGCAACACGTTTCGCAGGTTTGACCCCGCTTCATCAGGCAATAACAATGGAGCAATAGCATATGTGGTCAGTAGAAGAACCAGGGACCTCTGTCATAAAGAAAATGTATAGACTGTCTTTACTACAGTCGTTGTGTGTCTACTTGGAGAAGGTAAGTCACCACTACCTACTCTATTTACCAAGAATTAGTTTTTTAAGCTCATTTAGCTTCCTTTTATCCTTTTGGAACCCAAGATAATAAGGTTGTTTCTTCATTGTGGACAGATGGACAGACCAAATTCGATCAGCTGGACAGTCACTGTTGTTCTGTCATTGAGCTACCTCAGCCCGGCGACCATATGGGCTTGAAAACCGCGATCGCCTGCACTCTTGCCATGGTGCGCACCAGTCCAGCACGGCCGTCACTACACAAACAGTTGTTTTGCGGTTCTTTACACAGTGAGTTTGGTCTGTCAGTGTGAAGCAGTACACTAATTACACTACCTGATTGATGCATACACATGCAAGATGTTTTTAAGCACTTTAGGCCTCCAATTTAGCATGCAATGTGATTTCTGCCCTTAAAACATTGCTGTGTGTAAAATCCTGATTTTTTCCCCCAGGACTTTTGGCGTGTATCCCACTCCGCCATGCCCCCCTCCAGGTGTTAGACCAGGCATGGGCAAACTTGGCCCTCCAGCTGTTAAAGGGATACAGTAGAGGGGTCGGGGGAAAATGAGTTGAACTTACCCGGGGCTTCTAATGGTCCCCCGCAGATATCCTGTGCCCGCGCAGCCACTCACCGATGCTCTGGCCCGCCTCCGGTTCACTTCTGGAATTTCAGACTTTAAAGTCTGAAAACCACTGCGCCTGCGTTGCTGTGTCCTCGATCCCGCTGATGTCATCAGGAGCTTACTGCGCAGGCACAGACCATACTGAGCCTATGCAATACGCTCCTGGTGACATCAGCGGGATCGAGGAACCGGCAACACAGGCGCAGTAGTTTTCAGACTTTAAAGTCTGAAATTCCAGAAGTGAACCGGAGGCGGGGCCAGAGCATCGGTGAGTGGCTGCGTGGGCACAGGATGTCTGCGGGGGACTATTAGAAGCCCCGGGTAAGTTCAACTCATTTTCCCCCGACCCCCCTACAGTATCCCTTTAAGGAACTACAAGTCCCACAATGCATTGTAGGAGTCTTACAGCCACAGTTGGCTGATGGTGTAATGGTTAAGGGCTCTGCCTCTGACACAGGAGACCAGGGTTCGAATCTCGGCTCTGCCTGTTCAGTAAGCCAGCACTAATTCAGTAGGAGACCTTTGGCAAGTCTCCCTTACACTGCTACTGCCAATAGAGCGCGCCCTAGTGGCTGCTGCTCTGCTCTGGCGCTTTGAGTCCGCAAGGAGAAAAGCGCAATATAAATGTTATTTGTCTTGTCTTGTCTTGTCACAGTCATGACCCATAAAGGCAAATGCATTGTGGGACTTGTAGTTCCTTAAAACCTGGAGGGCCAAGTTTGCCCATGCCTGTGTTAGACCCCTTGAAACATCTTTTTCATCACTTCTGTGGCCAGCATAAATATTTGTAATTTTCAAAGTTCGCCTGCCCATTGAAGTCTATTGCGAAAGTTCACGTTTGAGGTTCGCGAACCTAAAATCGGAAGTTCGAGTCATCTCTACCTGTGTCCCCTGGATTGTGGATCTGAGCGTGCAAGCAATGCATCAGCGGTGCATTGAACGAGTATTCTTCCTCTGTGGCGATCGCTGTGTCTCATATCTATGACGCCATCTAGTGGCGTCTTGAGACACAGCTGTATAATCCTTGGGGCACATCTGACTAGGAGACGGGGGCTAACTTGTTCTGGGGGAACATCTGGCTACTGTGGAGGGGACTATACTGAAGAGGGTGCTTATACGTGAGTCAATCACTTTTTCCCGGTTTCTGAGGGAAAAGTGGGTATCTTGGCTTAAACGCAGGTCGGCTAATATGCGAGTATATACGGTAGCAATAAATGGGACAGTGGGCTGGGTATGTGGGGTGCGTGCTGTTACATCTAACTAGAAATGTCATACACCCTACATAACCAGTGACCAACCACTGGTGGCTTTATTACAAAGTCTGCCATTGGTATAGCCCTTTCCATTACTGTTGCAGTACTCATCTTTCAGTTGAAGGAATTTGTAATTCAAAAGGTCAACTGGTGCTCCAATTGGGCTCGGGAATACTTAAACAAAGAGTAGATGGGTTGGTTCTCTTCAAGGTGATTTAAACATGATAATGATTACCCACCCAGGAGTGCACAAAGTTTTAAACAACAATTGGTGGCCAATGGCTGCTCTCCACACTGTTGTCTGTGGAGTGTTCCCTGGAGGTGCTTCTTCCTCTGGGAAGGGATTGGTGGGTTGAAGGTGTCTGCCATAATGATGACTTCTGCACCAAGTCTCTATACGGTGATCAACAATTTGCTGAATGACAGCACTAGACAAACACTAACCGAATAGGAAAGGAGTACCAGGAAATATTAAATACAACACTCTAGTCTGCATGACAAGCCCTATAGGTAGAAAATAAAGCTGATAACTTTATTGTAAATATCAACATCAAATCTTTAAAACTGGACTCCACCAACCAAACAATCTACACAATGCCCCCATCATGTATATAGCCCAAGTCCCAGCTCTGGATACTTTTGAAGAGTAGGGGGATAAGCCAGGACCCCCACAGACTCATTTTGAGAGGGTTGAAATACCTATTTTAGGGTCTTCACTGCAAGACATCTCATGACAGTGGAGTCCAGTTTTAAAGATTTGATGTTGAATTTTACAATAAAGTTATCAGCTTTATTTTGTACCTATACGGCTTGTCGTGCAGACTAGAGTGTTGTGTGAATGACAGCAATGCCAACTTTACCTGAACTCATGTCTGTATAAACAACTCACTAAGGGCCTGAGCCCACTAACGCAGTTGTGCGTAGTTGCGTCTGCTTTTCAGCAACACATCAATGTTACAGATGCTGAAAAGCGGACACAACTGCGTACATCTGCGCACAACTGCATTAGTGGGCTCAGGCCCTAAGCAATGAACATAGGGTAAATGCAGGATACAGACTTAGTTGGAAAGCCTACTGAGAGAGTGAGACACCTTTGTTATAACAAAGTTACAGAGGGTGGAGATGCAAACTACAAAGAAATACATATACGGTATCTAACTTTTTCATGTGTCCTTGCAACTTTTTTTTATGGTTTTATGGCGTCTAACAGTTTATGTACCAGGCAGTGACATCATGCAAATATTTCAAGGGACACCTCTCATCGTCGTCAGAGGGTTAGGAAGCTGTACTGCTCTACAGAGGAATTCAATCATTTTTATATGATAAGTTCAACAGTTCAACATAATTAAAATAAAAAAAATCAAAACAAGCAAAATTACCATGGATAAAGTAATATAATTCAGTATAAAATGCCAGCAAAATAAAACTTTACAGTGTTCTGCACTAGGGGAGAAGCAATGATATACAGCTTAACATTTCCTTGAAATGCCTATGTTTACTGGATGAGAAATATACGTCAGATGTCCACATAAATTTCTTTTAGTAAATAATCTAGAACATACTTTATTTCCCAATAAGTGAATTAAAGAATTTGTGAGAACTGCATCCCTCTTGTTGATGCTGATAACAGGAAATCAGACGTAATCAGTGCTATACTGACATGCTTTAATATAGGGTCTATCCAAAGTAGTTGAGAGAGATTAGACCAGGGACGTCCAACTCAAGTCCTCAAGGGCCGAGGTCCTCACACATTTTTGGCACAGCTCAAATTAATTGATGAGACTGAATGAGAAAATGTGTGGTCCACCAAGTAGAACTCATTTCTAGTGCTGCTCAGCAAGATTTCGGATAGCCGAGTTACCCAGATAATCCGAACTTTTTCCACTATCCGAACTTTGAATAGCAATTTGGATATTTTTTAAAATTCGAATAGATGAGAGAGAGAGAGAGAGAGAGAGAGAGAGAGAGAGAGAGAGAGAGAGAGATTTAAGTGCCCACATCATCAATAAGTGTTTCCCTTTAAAAAAAACATGATGCTACATGCCTCATTTACCCTAAAAAACTTTTACAAGCAATTTAAATCCCACTTCCAGTTTTCTACCTGGATATCAAAATCCGGGCGGATATCTGGGATACTGGGTTCAGATATCTGATTCGGATTCGGATTCCAAAATTTCAAACTCAGATATCCGATTCTGTTTGGATATCTGGTTATCCGGATACGAATTCAATCCAGCTTTTGAAAAGGGGTATCTGAGCAGCACTGCGTCATTTCTCCATTTCTCAGTCTATCCTAAATACTGGCATGAATATGGCCTTTGAGGACTGGAATTGGACATCCCTGGATTAGACCTTTGAACTGGTTCTGATATTCTTCATGTTAATGTGGACCCAAACTCTTGCAAAGCACACAATGGAAAGTCTTTATTCCACATATACAGTAGCTGCTGAAGAATTCACTTCTTTGTGTAGTGTGTTTGAACGACGAGATCAAAGTGTCTAATTCGCTCTCATCAGCAACTGTGAATAGACTGCAGGAGAGCTCTGCCAAGGCAGCTCTGGCGTACTGTAAACACTGAGGCTTATCCCTTTCAATGCACCCTGCAGAAGTGAAACCTGGTAAAACTTCTGTTTTTTTAGGATTACCATACATTTTCATGAATATTTTTTTCCCTTATCATGATGTGGCTACCATCATAGAGCAGAGAGGAAGTTCTGAGTTTGGTTTCATTTTAAGTGCATACATATTGTTCAGCGTATTATTCACCCTCCAAGTCATAGAAACGTGGAGGAAGAAGTTATTCAGGGACCGTTGATCGCCATTCCCCCGATTTACCCATGCCGAGGGCACGGACTATAGCACTACTGCTATAATGCACCCTCGCCTGGCGCTACGTGGGGGCCAGATCACCTGATTTGCTTTAATTACCACTATCTGGAAAACTAGGGTGAGGGTTACACTCAAAAAAATATACATTTCTTGAGGAATGCCCTATAAACTATATATAAACTATATGTAAGGGGCACAATTATGCAATGAGTAAAAGTTTATTCTTGGATCCACTTTAAGGGTCTGCCTCTCACAACCGAGACCTGGGTTCAAGTTCTGGCTCTTCCTGTTCAGTAAGCAAACAACTATTCAGTGAAGAGACCTTGGGCAAGACTCTCTAACACTGTTACTGCCTATTGAGCATGCCCTAGTGACTGCAGCTCTGGTGCTTTGAATCCGCCAGGGGAAAAGCGCAGTATAAATGTTCTGTGTCTTGTCTGTGTTATATCATTTTTTTGCTGTGTTTATTGTTTTGGAACAATAATATAATGTTAAGTTCTACACCTGTTTTAAACTTTTGAAGCAGCTCATTTTTGAAGGACATACTCATAAATTACAAGTGTCATTCCTATTCAATGCCGTTTCCAATGAAACTTCATACAGTTCTCTTTTCAGAGTGTATTTGATTTGTGACATATTTGGAATATGAGGTCTGTTTCTTTCTGTTATCTTTGAGAAATCAGCCTTAGGAGCTTCTAGCACTGAGACGAGTCCTTCTGGTATCAGATTCTCCTCTCTGCTTTGCCTACATAATGCATGCATCGAGTGCTTTCTGATCTGCGTCTGAAGTCTCCTGTATAGCTGTTATTGCTTCAGAGGAAGAATATATCATCAGTAAAATACTTTAAACTTCACATATCCAACATCAGCCAGCAAAATGCCAGTTTAGCACGTTATCGTGTCTCCCTTATCTGTACAAGAGGAGAAAAATATGTTTGATAACATTTAAAATCAAAAGCAACATTGATGTAAATCTTAAGGATTATATTTTCTTCTTGATCCTGCAAATAAAATCATCATCACTGCCACAATATCACATCAAACTTTATCTGCTTCAGTGGCCGACAGAGGCAATTTCTCTGTAACAAGATTTTATTCGGTTTGGTAAATATTCTAAATAACCAGTGTGAGACACTTAAAGGGTCACTGAACACAAAAAATAAATGGAATCTGGACGTACCTGGGGCTTCCTCCAGTCCCCGTAGCCCACGAGGTCCCTCAGCCTCCTCTGGGTCCTTTCTGTGGTCCCGCTGGTGGCTCCATTAACCTGGTGATTTCGGTCAAAGACGCGCATACGCAACTTAAAGGGTTAAAGGAGCTGCCAGCAGGACCACGGAAAGGACCCAGAGGACGCCGATGGACCTCTACGGGGGCTGGAGGAAGCCCCAGGTAAGTCCAGATTGTGTTTATTTTTTGTATTCAGGGTCCTTTTAAAGAGAACCCATTCTTTAAAAAAATATCTTAATCATCTGAATTGGTAGTCCAATATTATAATATTATGCTCTAGGAGGAGTTTCGTCACAATATCAGCCATAGTGACATCCCTGATGCTCTACTCGAAAAACGGTAAAGATTGTATATGGAGATTTTTCTGCGATTACTAACAAAAAAGAAATATAAATAGTGTTTTTAATTGCTTAAAGGGACTCCGAGTAGTGCCCGAATGTAAAAGAATACACTTACCTGGGGCTTCTTCCAGCTCACCATAGGCGGCGAGGTCCTGCGACGTCCTCCTGGCTCTTCTCCTTCAGCCTCTGCCGCCCCCCCCCGTTATCGGCGTCACCCGGGCCTGGTGTGGGCCGGGTCTTCCTGGTTAGTGACGCAATGCGTCATCACGCCGCCCGCTTCGCATCATCACGGCGGCCGCGTGACAGGAGGACGCCGCGGGACCTCGCTGCCTGCGATGAGCTGGAAGAAGCCCCAGGTAAGTGTATTCTTTTACATTCGGGCACTCCTCGGAGTCCCTTTAAAGTTGCCTTTGGATAAATTCTGCAATGTTTAGATAAACCTTGTCTGGGAGAGCCTTTCCTCCTGCTGCTGGATTATTTACATAGCCTCATTCACAAGCTAATTATATAAACAGACCATAGACTGAAAGATAGTTGACTCACAGGTAATAAGGAATCAAGAGATTCATTCATAGAAGAGGTGAATGCGAAAACGTGCTCCAAAGGGAGGTTGCAGAAGCAGGAATCAGGTTCAAACAGGAATAGAGACATTTTGTGCATTAAAAACTCAGCATATAATGAAAACAATTCATAATAATAATAGGCTATTCTGTTACTGCCTGGCCACATGGAAATCACAAGTATCCTGTTTATGCGACTGGAGATTTAATTTACTCTGTGTATATTCTAGATATTTGTGGCGTGCAGCTCTCTTGCGGGAGAAGCCTCCGGTTCGCGCATACAACAAATATAATTTGCCTGACTCACGAGCACTATTTATCTTCTGCTGCGTTAATATGAAACTGTGAAATTCATTAAAACTGGAATATTTGCAGAAGCTGTTGATGGCAATGTGAGTAAACATGCCACTCGCACTGTGTATGGAAGACCTACAGAAGGAAAGGTCAGATGTGCGCATTAGCCAAACATCTCGACTCGAATGCCATATCCTTCACTCTTTCAGTCAGTGCACCAAGTGTGGCAGGCATCTGTCTGATGGACGCACAGTGAATGAAATGAGAAGAATAATGATGCCAGTCATGTACAGCAGAGGTGAGGACATTGGGCACTGGAACCTAAAATTCCTCTCAAGAACCTTTATTGCGCATTTATATAACGATCCATGGGAACATTGAGTAGTTGTGAAAGATAGTCGATACAGAGAGGCCTTTAAGAGAAATTTTAACCAAAGTTTGAACTTCATTCCAATCAGTAGCTGATGCCACCTTTCCCAAGGGACTCTGTATGGCTGATATTGTGGTGAAACCCCTCCCACAGAGTAATGTCAGGACCTAGGTCCTGACAGTCTTCTTTCTGTGAACCTCGTTGCATTGTGGGAAATAACGGCTATTTCCAACTGCCAAGCAACCAGTATCTCCCTCTGTGCATATGTATATCGAAAAAAAACAAACCGTTTAGCCTAGCGCATTGATAGTAGGAGTGGTTATATATAATGGCAGTTGGTGCTGTGTAGTTTTTTTTTTCATGTCTGCCAGCAAAAAAGATGATTACCCGCAGGCTGATTGTGGATCAAACAATATGAACAAATTACATGGTGAATATCAATCATTTCTTGATCCCTCTTTTATTTTTTAAAGGAAACCTAAAGTATGTAAAAAAAAAAGAGTTTTACTTAGCGGGGGCTTCTGCCAGCCTTCTGCAGCCATCATGTACCCGTGCCGTTAGCAAACGATCCTCCGAGTCCCCCGCCGCGTCTCACTTTCAGTTTCTTCCGTCGCCGTCCATTACGCCTGCGCTGCCCTCACCGCCCGCATCCTCGTTCACACTCCCGATGCTGGTCCTGCGCAGGTGCTGCTCCGAGCAACAGAAGCGCCTACAAGGATGCGCATGGCCCAGAGGCTGTCGACTTGTAAGTCGGCGAAAATGAAAGTGAGCTGCGGCGGGGCACCGGAGGATTGTTCGGAAACGGCGTGGGCAATGGAAGGCAGGGGGCTGGCAGAAGCCCCATGTAAGTGACTTCCTAATTTGCAATGTATTGATTCATTTTTTCCCCCTTTCGCTAAAGTTCCAGAGCCAAAAGTTTACGATTTAAATCCAGTACAAGGATAACAAAGCTGGTTAATCACTGAAAGGCTGAATACCAGGCTTTTCATGTTATTAACCTTGTTAACCTCTGGAGGCTCTATCCTTGCTTAAACTGAGAAGACCTGCTCCCAGCATGCTCTGCTTTAGTACGTGTGTTGGGCCAGTGCCTGCTGCCATCCTGCTCACTATGTTTTATTATTTTACTGAGAATGCAAAAGTTTCCAACATGTTTTGGCTTGTATCTGCGGGCCATTCTGCGTGCCCTTCCATCAGCTCGAAGCCTAAACAACATAACACAAGTGCTCCTGGGGCAGGAAAGTATTCTATCTCCGCATAGCTGGGAAATTCATTTAAAATTCATAAAGCATTTTTTATTTTTACAAGTATACATGTATAACAATGACTCAAGAGACTTTGTATTGCCCTGGGATGTAACCTATCACACATTTTAAAGTTGATGTAAATTATTTGAGGATAACAAGCCTGGAGTGAGTGCTCTAGTCTGTGCTCCGTTGGGACGCGCAGGGAAATGAATTAGAGAAGCATAAAATACATCTTACCTAGTGTGTTTCCAAGATGCTGCAGAGTGCGGTTGCTATGTGTCTTGACCGTGAGGGGTTATTTTAGGTCAAACGTCACTTTGTAACTTGGGGGAAAATGGATGAAGACGAAAGATGGCTATTCTTCCGGACATGTTAGTTCTCCGTAGTGTTGGGCGAACACCTGGATGTTCGGGTTCGGGCCGAACAGGCCGAACATGGGCCAGATGTTCGGCATGTTCGGCCCGAACGCCGAACTCAATGGGAGTCAATGGGACCCCCGAACATGCCCATTTTGGGGGCCCTATGGGGTCGCAGGCATAAGGGGGGAGCATGCCCCGGTCGCGGGGGGGGTCGGAAATTCCCCCCACCCCCTCCGCTAGCGCTCCCCCCTCTGCCCGCTTCTCCATACAAAAAGTTTGAAACAAGTTCAATAGTACCTGGCTGGTGGCACTGGCTGGCAGTGGAGTGAGGAGGAGGAGGAGTCCGAGTAGCAGAGTGACGTTGAGGCCGGGCAGCGGGCGGTTCAGCGCTAGTACCCTTGTGGTACTTCCGCCCTTTCTCTGACCTCACGTCCTCTGCGTGATGACGCATACGAGGGTACGCGTGATGCGTACCCTCGTATGCAGAGGACGTGAGGTCAGAGAAAGGGCGGAAGTACCACAAGGGTACTAGCGCTGAACCGCCCGCTGCCCGGCCTCAACGTCACTCTGCTACTCGGACTCCTCCTCACTCCACTGCCAGCCAGTGCCACCAGCCAGGTACTATTGAACTTGTTTCAAACTTTTTGTATGGGGAAGCGGGCAGAGGGGGGAGCGCTAGCGGAGGGGGTGGGGGGAATTTCCGACCCCCCCCGCGATCGGGGCATGCTCCCCCCTTATGCCTGCGACCCCATAGGGGGCATAGGGGGGCAGTATTCGGCCGAACAGGGCCCTGTTCGGCCGAACAGGGGCCCTGTTCGGCCATGTTCGGCCATGCATTCTGCAGTTCGGGCGAACCCCGAACAGTTTGGCCGAACACCACCAGGTGTTCGGCCGAACTCGAACATCACCCGAACAGGGTGATGTTCTGCAGAACCCGAACAGTGGCGAACACTGTTCGCCCAACACTAGTTCTCCGGTAGCCAGCACTGTACTCAGCTCCTAATTCAGCCACGGTTGCTAGGATTAGCCTGGGTTTTGTAGTTGCCAACCCAAGCAGAAGGATGCATGAGGTAAGGTCAGCCTGTGCTTGAATGCACAACACATTGTGCTCAACAGGATAGTGGAATTGACAGGTCCTCTTCAACTGACCCTGAAGTGACATGTAGCATGACGCAATAAACATGTGGATTTCCACTGGTACCAATCTTGCTCACCTGATTTCCCTTTTCCCATTTTTGTAACAAAGCTTAATGACTCAGCACCATAAATCCCTGTCTCTGACTGCAAATCTGTTCATTGCTTAAAGGACCACTATTGTGAAAAATTGTAAAATTTAAAATACGTGTAATCATATACAAATAAAAAGACTAAAATGAGCCATAATTTACTTTTCTCCTATGTTGCTGTCACTTACAGTAGGTAGTAGAAATCTGACAGAACCGACAGTTTTTGGACTAGTCTATCTCCTCATGGGAGATTCTCAGCAAGGCTCTTCTTCTTTATAAGAAATTCCCTGAAAAGGATCTATAAAATGATGCTGGTCAGCCTCCCTGCTCACCATACACTTTTTGGCAGTTGGACAGAGCAACTGCCATTCACTAAGTGCTTTTAAAAATAGACAAAACCCTGAGAATTGCCTATGATGAGATGGTCTAGTCGAAAACCTGTTGGTTCTGTCCGATTTCTATACCTACGGAAAGTGACAGCAACATAGGAGAAAAGTAATTTATGGCCCATTTTACTCTGGAAGAAATGTACTTCTTATTTGTATGAGTTTACATGTATTTTAAGTTTGGCAATTTTCACGATAGTGGTCTCTTAAAGAGGAACTGTAACCAAGGATTGAACTTCAGCCGCATTAATCCATGCCATGCACTGATGAAGACCAACCAGTCTGAAACAGTCTGTATGCATGTTGGTTTATTGTGGCTCTGTAATTTTATTAATCTGACACATCATTGCATTCCAGCGGATCCCTTGCAGGGACAACAATGGATAATTTACATATTCCAGCAGTGATACACTGGGAGGAATTTCGGAACTCACTGCAACCCAATTATCGCAAATTCTTTCTGCTTTAAGAAAGCACTCTTTTGTTTTTCATCCCAATCAGTGGCCGATACCCCATTTCCCATGAGAAATGTTTACCTTTTCTCAGATAGATCATCAGGCACATCTGTATGGCTGATATTGTGGTGAGACCTCTCCTACAGTGTAATGTCATGACTTTGGTCCTGACAGTTTTCTGTTTGTGAACATTGTTGCATTGTGGGAAATAACATCTGTTTCCAACTGCCAAGCAAGCAGCATCTCCCTATGTGCATAGAAAACGAACATTCCACAGAGATCATCTGGTATGAAGATGTCGCCACCTGTCATACATTTCAGAATGTAAATCGGGGTGAGAAAAGATTTTACAATGGGAATACACTGATGAAATAATTTTATAAATTAATATTGTAAACATTTTTTATTCATTACATTATTTTTACTACCTTTTCTCTTTCAGCTATGTCCACATGTTGGCGTAAGGACTTTTATAATACGTACATTGTTATAAATCTAAAATGGTTTAATAAACATTTAAGTAAAAAAAAAGCTATGGCCACATGTTGGATTAAACATGTCTGAGGTGCTCGTTAAGGACCGTCTTGGCTAAAAATCTAGTGTGTGTACAGGGACCTTCCAATCTAGCCTAAAGACCTGAGATGTTGGATCTTTGTATTCTTTAGCAACGTCTAACTTACCCCCAAGTACATTGTTCTCCTCACCCTGCCTGATGGAAGCCGGTCCATTTTGCCCTGGATGATGTCATCCCTCCTCTATAGCAACAGATTTGTTGCTAGTCTCTGTTCTCGCGATGCATCTGTACAGCACTTGACCCTTAAATTTTTGCCCGGGGGATCGAGTCCTTATCTCTGGGGGCAACAGTACTGTGTTAAGCGCGTAGATGCGGCGGCGATGTTCCTTATGATAAAATCCGACAGGTCGCATTTTGCTACCGCCGATTCCCTGCTCGTTCCCCGCGAGGGGACAATGGCAGGGAATAGAGCGGAGGATAAGCGGGAATCGAGCGGGTATTGATTCCGGCGCACGCGAGTGGGGACGCGGCGAGGACGCGGAAAAGGCGATCCGGCGGCTAATCGAGACGCCGGATCGCCACCTCATCTACGTGTGTAGATGAGGCTTAAGAGGTTTCACTCTCTTCCCGATACCAGATAAGAGATGATCAAACTTCTAGGTGACATGGAGAAGCAATTGTGATAAAAAAAGGAGCCATGAGGGCCTTTTTCCACTAGCGAAGTGATGCGAATGCTTGCAGTCGCATCACTTCTGCATTTCCCAATGCGGAAGTGACTGGAGGAGACGAGGCGTGGTGCTGGCGGATGCAACTGTGCGAGAATCTGCAGCATGCTGCATGCTGCAGATTCTCGGATCGCTCTGCACCACTCTGCATAACCAGCATGCAATGGAAACTGTTACATTGCCGTGCATTGGTTACAGTTCGGCCACGGTGCGATGTGGCTATGTAGGTGGAAAGGTGGAAACAGGCCCTAAATGTTCAGAAAAGTTCAACAGAGCATTCATCATACATGTTTAGGAACCTAATGAACCTAAAGAGCAAGAGAGGAAGCCAGCGAGGGAGTCCAATTCAGGCTTTCAACCTGGAGTTATTTGGTCACATCAAAAAGAGCTTTGCTTGGTGGAGGAAAAACACCTGCTACCTACTTAATCTTGGTAGAAGTTCCATGATGCTGTGGGGCTGGGTGACTAGTTCAGGACCTGGGGCCCTTGCTGAAGACAAGGGTCTGATGAATTCAACCTGATGTCAACCAATTCTTCAGGATCATGTTCAAGCATGAGTCACAAAGTTGATGTTACACAGGGGATGGATCCACAAGGGATCTACAAAGGCCAGGGACGGATCTAGACCAAGTTGAGCCTGGGGCAAGGTCAGGTTTTTGCGCCTAAAGGTCAGGTTTTGGCACCAAAACTGCCATTCCCCATCCAGTTTTGGCGCCTAAAGGTCAGGTTTTGGTGCCTAAAGATCAGGTTTTGGCGCCTAAACTGTCATTCCCCATCCAAATTTTGCCGCCTTTTTAAGAATTCAACATACTGCGCCTGGGGCAAGAGACCCGTCTGCCCCCCCCCCCCCCTAGATCCGTCCCTGACAAAGGCATTCATGCAGAGGGAGACGTGCAAAGTTCTGGAAAGGCCATCACAGTCTCTTGACTTGAATATCATCAGAAATCTAGGGGATGATGTGAAGCAAGCTGTCCATACTCGGCAGCAATCAAATGTATCTGAACTGGAGAGATTTTGTGTGGTAGAATGGTCAAATATTCCTCCATCCAGAATCCGGACACTCATCAAAATATTGATTGCATATACCTTTTGGGGTGCACAAATGTATGTACCTGCCTAATTTCGTTATAATGCATACGGCATAGTATTTTCTGTTAATACACTAAATTAAATTTCACTGCAGAAATACTGATTCTATACGGCATGACATACTGTATATTAAAAGCAAGTTGCTACTTTGAAAGCTCACCCAATGATATGCAAAAAAACAAAAACATTAAAGTGAATGTAAACCAAAAAACAAAAAAAACAGATACTTACCTATGGAAAGGGAAGGGAAGGCTCTGGGTCCTATAGAGCCTTTCTGTTCCTCTCACGGTCCTAGGCTTTTTGCTGCCTGAAGCAAACTTGTGAGGGTGCACCCATACCTCCCCCCCCCCCCCCCTCCCGAATTGGAATGATCGCACAGTACCAGACAGTTTGCACCACACTTTATAGCTGCAGTGAGCCCCACAAAAAAAACTCTCAGTATAGGTAGGTAGCCAGGTATAGGTGCCCCCAGTATTGGTAGCTAGCTAGGTACAGTTGCCCCAGTATAGGTTAGCCAGGTACAGTTGCCCCTAGTATAGGTTGGCTAGGCACTCTTCACTTCCTTTTTCTGCCTGGTGCTGCGCCCCAGACTTCTGCCGCCGAGGAAGTCACCTCACTTGGCATCATGATCGGACCGGGCCTGCACGGTCCCCTCATTACAGCGCTGTCACCCTCGGTAGTAGTATTCAACCGATCGGTCGAATACTGCTCTGTGCCACTGCGGGAGGCTTCAGGAGTCTTCGGGTAGCTCCGTACTGCACATGCGCTAGTACGCTCTCTTGCGTGCTTACCCTTGCGCAGTACAGAGCCACTCTTCTTCGGGAGCACTCAGGCTCCCGAAGACTTCCGAAGCATCCTGCGGTGGCAGATTGGAATGGTGGTGATGGTGCTGGAACGAGGGGACCCTGAGAGGAACAGGAAGGCTCTATAGCAGAGGTCCCCAACCTGGGGCCCGCGGCCCCCTGGTGGTCCGCGGGCAAATTTCTGGGAGGCCGCGGCGGATCTGGCCTTTCTCCCTCTCCCCCCCGCGGCCGCCGCTCCTGTTAGCTTATGAGCGAGCGGCCGCTTCCTCCCTTATACTCCCCAATCCCATAGCGGCTAGCCCCTCTCCTCTTTGCAGCATTTATTACAGCAGCGCTTTCTGTGCGGCTGCTGTAAGGAGAGAAGGAGGCGGGGCAGCGGTTCCCATGGTAACGGCGATCGGTGCTACAGGTAGCCGCTGCCCTGCTTCCTTCTCCTCCTTACAGCAGCCGCGCGGGAAGAGCTGCTGTATTACGAGATGCTGCAACCAAGGACAGGAGCGCCTGGGGGAATATAAGGAAGAAAGCAGCGACCACCCGCTCATAAGGTAACAGGAGCGGCGGCCGTGGGGGGGGGGGGGGGGACAGGAGCGCCTGGGGGAATATAAGGAAGAAAGCAGCGACCATCCGCTCATAAGGTAACAGGAGCGACGGCCCCGGGGGGGGGGGGGGGGGATGTTGAGGGCACCTTTTACCGGGGTAACTACTGGCTACATTGGGCTAACTGTACTAGCTATACTGGGCTAACTGTACTAGCTATACTGGGCTAACTGTACTTGCTATACTGGGCTAACTGTACTTGCTATACTGGGCCAACTGTACTAGCTACACTGGGCTAACTGTATTAGCTATACTGGGCTAACTGTACTTGCTATACTGGGCTAACTGTACTTGCTATACTGGGCTAACTGTACTAGCTACACTGGGCTAACTGTACTAGCTATACTGGGCTAACTGTACTTGCTATACTGGGCTAACTGTACTTGCTATACTGGGCTAACTGTACTAGCTATACTGGGCTAACTGTACTAGCTATATTGTGGTAACTGTACTAGCTATACTGGGCTAACTGTACTTGCTATACTGGGCTAACTATACTTGCTATACTGGGCTAACTGTACTAGCTATACTGTGGTAACTGTACTAGCTATACTGGGCTAACTGTACTTGCTACACTGGGCTAAGTGTACTAGCTATACTGGGCTAACTGTACTAGCTATACTGGGCTAACTGTACTTGCTATACTGGGCTAACTGTACTAGCTATACTGTGGTAACTGTACTAGCTATACTGGGCTAACTGTACTAGCTATACTGGGCTAACTGTACTAGCTATACTGGGCTAACTGTACTAGCTATACTGGGCTAACTGCCGCCGCCACTAGCCACGCTACTCCAACCCCCCCTGCCCCGGGGGGGCCCCGGAGAAAATTTTGGTCGGTATAGTGGGCCCCGGGCTCAAAAAGGTTGGGGACCCCTGCTCTATAGGACCCTGAGCCTTCCCTCTCCTTAGGTTTGTTTGTTTGTTTTTCGGTTTACATTGGCTTTAACCACTTCCCGACCGCCTAACGCACAGAGGCGGCCGGGAAGTGGAGCCCTTAA
This sequence comes from Hyperolius riggenbachi, assembly GCF_040937935.1. NCBI lineage: Eukaryota > Metazoa > Chordata > Amphibia > Anura > Hyperoliidae > Hyperolius > Hyperolius riggenbachi. The sequence goes on from NC_090655.1 coordinate 69,903,943, forward strand.
GGACCGGCTCACCCACAGAGGCGGCGGTCCATTTATGGGCATGGGCGGAGCGATCGCGTCATCCGTGACGCGATCCTCCGCCGGCGCCTGTCACCGCTCGCCCGCCGCAACATCCCGCCGGCCATACGGAAGCGCCGGTCGGATGTTAACCCCGCGATCGCCGCATACAAAGTGTATAATACACTTTGTAATGTTTACAAAGTGTATTATACAGGCTGCCTCCTGCCCTGGTGGTCCCAATGTCCGAGGGACCACCAGGGCAGGCTGCACCCACCCTAGTCTGCACCCAAGCACACTGATTTCCCCCCCCCCCGCCCCAGATCGCCCACAGCACCCCTCAGACCCCCCTGCCCACCCCCCAGACCCCTGTTTGCACCCAATCACCCCCCTAATCACCCATCAATCACTCCCTGTCACTATCTGTCAACGCTATTTTTTTTTATCTCCCCCCCTGCCCACTTCCCCCTCCTGATCACCCCCCCCACCCCTCAGATTCTCCCCAGACCCCCCCCCAGACCCCCCCCCCCCTGTGTACTGTATGCATCTATCCCCCCTGATCACCTGTCAATCACCTGTCAATCACCTGTCAATCACCTGTCAATCACCCGTCAATCACCCCCTGTCACTGCCACCCATCAATCAGCCCCTAACCTGCCCCTTGCGGGCAATCTGATCACCCACCCACACCAATAGATCGCCCGCAGATCCGACATCAGATCACCACCCAAACGCAGTGTTTACATCTATTCTCTCCTCTAAACACCCACTAATTACCCATCAATCACCCATCAATCACCCCCTATCACCACCTGTCACTGTTACCCATCAGATCAGACCCTAATCTGCCCCTTGCGGGCACCCAATCACCCGCCTACACGCTCAGATTGCCCTCAGACCCCCCCTTATCAATTCGCCAGTGCAATATTTACATCTGTTCTTCCATGTAATAACCCACTGATCACCTGTCAATCACCTGTCAATCACCCATCAATCACCCCCTGTCACTGCCACCCATCAATCACCCCCTGTCACTGCCACCCATCAATCAGCCCCTAACCTGCCCCTTGCGGGCAATCTGATCACCCACCGGGACCCACACCAATAGATCGCCCGCAGATCCGACATCAGATCACCACCCAAACGCAGTGTTTACATCTATTCTCTCCTCTAAACACCCACTAATTACCCATCAATCACCCCCTATCACCACCTGTCACTGTTACCCATCAGACCAGACCCTAATCTGCCCCTTGCGGGCACCCAATCACCCGCCTACACGCTCAGATTGCGCTTAGACCCCCCCCCCTTATCAATTCGCCAGGGCATTATTTACATCTGTCCTTCCCTGTAATAACCCACTGATCACCTGTCAATCACCCATCAATCACCCCCTGTCACTGCCACCCATCAATCACCCCCTGTCACTGCCACCCATCAATCAGCCCCTAACCTGCCCCTTGCGGGCAATCTGATCACCCACCCACACCAATAGATCGCCCGCAGATCCAACATCAGATCACCACCCAAGCGCAGTGTTTACATCTATTGTCTCCTCTAAACACCCACTAATTACCCACTAATTACCCATCAATCACCCCCTATCACCACCTGTCACTGTTACCCATCAGATCAGACCCTAATCTGCCCCTTGCGGGCACCCAATCACCCGCCTACACGCTCAGATTGCCCTCAGACCCCCCCCTTATCAATTCGCCAGTGCATTAGTTACATCTGTTCTTCCCTGTAATAACCCACTGATCACCTGTCAATCACCTGTCAATCACCCATCAATCACCCCCTGTCACTGCCACCCATCAATCACCCCCTGGCACTGCCACCCATCAATCACCCCCTGTCACTGCCACTCATCAATCAGCCCCTAACCTGCCCCTTGCGGGCAATCTGATCACCCACCCACACCAATAGTTCGCCCGCAGATCCGACGTCAGATCACCTCCCAAGGGCAGTGTTTATATCTGTTCTCTACCCTAAACACCCACTAATTACCCATCAATCACCCCCTGTCACTGCTACCTATCAGATTAGACCCCTATCTACCCCTAGGGCACTCAATCACCCGCCCACACCCTCAGAATTCCCTCAGGCCCCAGTCCTGATCACCTCGCCAGTGCATTGCTTGCATCTATTCCCCCCTCTAATCACACCTTGAGACACCCATCAATCACCTCCTGTCACCCCCTAGCACACCTACCCATCAGATCAGGCCCTAATTTGCCCCGTGTGGGCTCCTGATCACTCGGCCAAACCCTCAGATCCCCCTCAGACCCCCTTCCGATCACCTCCCCAGTGCATTTATTGCATCTATTTTCCCCTCTAACCACCCCCTGAGACACCCATCAATCACCTCCTGTCACCCTCCTAGCACTCCTATCCATCAGATCAGGCCCAATACAACCTGTCATCTAAAAGGCCACCCTGCATATGACCGGTTCCACAAAATTCGCCCCCTCATAGACCACCTGTCATCAAAATTTGCAGATGCTTATACCCCTGAACAGTCATTTTGAGACATTTGGTTTCCAGACTACTCACGGTTTTGGGCCCGTAAAATGCCAGGGCGGTATAGGAACCCCAGAAACGGACCCCATTTTAGAAAAAAGACACCCCAATGTATTCTGTTAGGTGTATGACAAGTTCATAGAAGATTTTATTTTTTGTCAAAAGTTAGCGGAAATTGATTTTTTTTTTTTTCACAAAGTGTCATTTTTCACTAACTTGTGACAAAAAATAAAATCTTCTATGAACTCGCCATACACCTAACGGAATACCTTGGGGTGTCTTCTTTCTAAAATGGGGTCACTTGTGGGGTTCCTATACTGCCCTGGCATTTTAGGGGCCCTAAACCGTGAGGAGTAGTCTAGAAAACAAATACCTCAAAATGACCTGTGATTAGGACGTTGGGCCCCTTAGCGCACCTAGGCTGCAAAAAAGTGTCACACATGTGGTATTGCCGTACTCAGGAGAAGTAGTATAATGTGTTTTGGGGTGTATTTTTACACATACCCATGCTGGGTGGGAGAAATAACTCTGTAAATGGACAATTGTGTGTAAAAAAATCAAAAGATTGTCATTTACAGAGGTATTTCTCCCACCCAGCATGGGTATGTGTAAAAATACACCCCAAAACACATTATACTACATCTCCCGAGTACGGCGATACCACATGATTGGCACTTTTTTGCAGCCTAACTGCGCTAAGGGGCCCAAAGTCCAATGAGTACCTTTAGGATTTCACAGGTCATTTTTGTTTCAAGACTACTCCTCACGGTTTAGGGCCCCTAAAATGCCAGGGCAGTATAGGAACCCCACAAATGACCCCATTCTAGAAAGAAGACACCCAAACGTATTCCGTTAGGAGTATGGTGAGTTCATAGAAGATTTTATTTTTTGTCACAAGTTAGCGGAAAATGACACTTTGTGAAAAAAAACAATTAAAATCAATTTCCGCTAACTTGTGACAGAAAAATAAAAACTTCTATGAACTCACCATACTCCTAACGGAATACCTTGGGGTGTCTTCTTTCTAAAATGGGGTCATTAGTGGGGTTCCTATACTGCCCTGGCATTTTAGGGGCCCTAAACCGTGAGGAGTAGTCTTGAAACAAAAATGACCTGTGAAATCCTAAAGGTACTCATTGGACTTTGGGCCCCTTAGCGCAGTTAGGCTGCAAAAAAGTGCCAATCATGTGGTATCGCTGTACTCGGGAGATGTAGTATAATGTGTTTTGGGGTGTATTTTTACACATACCCATGCTGGGTGGGAGAAATACCTCTGTAAATGACAATCTTTTGATTTTTTTACACACAATTGTCCATTTACAGAGTTATTTCTCCCACCCAGCATGGGTATGTGTAAAAATACACCCCAAAACACATTGTACTACTTCTCCCGAGTACGGCGATACCACATGTGTGGCACTTTTTTGCACCCTAACTGCGCTAAGGGGCCCAAAGTCCAATGAGTACCTTTAGGATTTCACAGGTCATTTTGAGAAATTTTGTTTCAAGACTACTCCTCACGGTTTAGGGCCCCTAAAATGCCAGGACAGTATAGGAACCCCACAAATGACTCCATTTTAGAAAGAAGACACCCCAAGGTATTCTGTTAGTAGTACAGTGAGTTCATAGAAGATTTTATTTTTTGTCACAAGTTAGCGGAAATTGATTTTTATTGGTTTTTTTCACAAAGTGTCATTTTCCGCTAACTTGTGACAAAAAATAAAATCTTCTATGAACTTACCGTACTACTAATGGAATACCTTGGGGTGTCTTCTTTCTAAAATGGGGTCATTTGTGGGGTTCCTATACTGTCCTGGCATTTTAGGGGCACTAAACCGTGAGGAGTAGTCTTGAAACGAAATTTCTCAAAATGACCTGTGAAATCCTAAAGGTACTCATTGGACTTTGGGCCCTTTAGCGCAGTTAGGGTGCAAAAAAGTGCCACACATGTGGTATCGCCGTACTCGGGAGAAGTAGTACAATGTGTTTTGGGGTGTATTTTTACACATACCCATGCTGAGTGGGAGAAAGATCTCTGTAAATGGACAATTGTGTGTAAAAAAATTAACAAATTGTCATTTACAGAGATATTTCTCCCACCCAGCATGGGTATGTGTAAAAATACACCCCAAAACACATTATACTACTTCTCCTGAGTACGGCAATACCACATGTGTGGCACTTTTTTGCAGCCTAACTGCGCTAAGGGGTCCAAAGTCCAATGAGCACCTTTAGGCTTTACAGGGGTGCTTACAATTTAGCACCCCCCAAAATGCCAGGACAGTAAACACACCCCACAAATGACCCCATTTTGGAAAGTAGACCCTTCAAGGTATTCAGAGAGGGGCATGGTGAGTCCGTGGCAGATTTCATTTTTTTTTGTCGCAAGTTAGAAGAAATGGGAACTTTTTTTTTTTTTTGTCACAAAGTGTCATTTTCCGCTTACTTGTGACAAAAAATAATATCTTCTATGAACTCACTATGCCTCTCAGTGAATACTTTGGGATGTCTTCTTTCCAAAATGGGGTCATTTGGGGGGTATTTATACTATCCTGGAATTCTAGCCCCTCATGAAACATGACAGGGGGTCAGAAAAGTCATAGATGCTTGAAAATAGGAAAATTCACTTTTTGCACCATAGTTTGTAAAGGCTATAACTTTTACCCAAACCAATAAATATACACTGAATGGGTTTTTTTTTATCCAAAACATGTTTGTCCACATTTTTCGCGCTGCAGGTATACAGAAATTTTACTTTATTTGAAAAATGTCAGCACAGAAAGTTAAAAAAATCATTTTTTTGCCAAAATTCATGTCTTTTTTGATGAATATAATAAAAAGTAAAAATCGCAGGAGCAATCAAATAGCACCAAAAGAAAGCTTTATTAGTGACAAGAAAAGGAGCCAAAATTCATTTAGGTGGTAGGTTGTATGAGCGAGCAATAAACCGTGAAAGCTGCAGTGGTCTGAATGGAAAAAAAGTGGCCGGTCCTTAAAGAGTAACTGTCAGGCTGCAGAAGCTAATTTAAACCTCTATTCTCCTGTGTTAAACAGTTTAGAAGGAAGCCAGAAAGGCATTAGTAAAGATAAAAATCTCTCTTACCTTTGATGTGTGCTTATCAGAAAAGCTAATTAGACCCAAGAGGATGCAAGCTGCATACTATACTGCAAAGCATTCTGGGGCCCTCCCCTCGGCTGCTAATGAGACGTTACAGCAGCTTGTAATCAGTCCAGTGCGTAGCACTGATAAATCTCCGGGCAGAGTACACTGCAGGAGTCAGCTATTGTTCCTAGCCACATGGCTCATTAATATTCACTGCACACTGTGTTATTCAGTACCAGCTTTTCTGTGATCAGGAAGCAGGCAGGACATGACGACACATTTGACAGAAAAACATGGAGCCTGCCATGAGCTGTCAGGAGCATCTATCTCTGCATATACTATATACAAATTCTGTGAAATCCAAACGTGGACAGTGAAATGCATATGTAATGTAAGTACAGCCAATATTTAGCTACTGATATATGTGTTTATTTTCTCTGAGACCTTATACCTAACAGCTCCTCTTTAAGGGGTAGAAAGCCCTAGGTCCTCAAGTGGTTAAGAGGGGTTCTCAAACTTTTTCATATTACAGCATTTAATGGGTTCCTAAAGCATACAAAAGGTTGAAAAAGGCTTTTCTAGCACGTAAACCTAGATTAAAACAAAAAAAAAACAAAAAACAAAACAAAATGGAGGTCCAGGAAAGTTATAATTTGCATTTGCAGTAAATAATTACATCTGTTGATCTCATCATGGTATATTTTGCTTCAGGTTCTCCTTAATAAATGTGCCTCCATAAGGTTTAACACGGGTCAGCACTTAGTTTTCTGTGCAAACAGAAAATGATCTGAAGTCACCCCTCACCTTAAACGTCCTTCCGGACAATTACAAGAAGGGAAAGCCGGAATGTGCCAGATCTTGCCAGAAGTTGCCAGAATAATTTATTAATGAAATTGAATCAGATAAAGCGTAATACTGCATAACAAACTTCAATGACATTCCCTGATGGAGGACAAACTGGCCTGACACCGCAGTGAAACACCACTTAAAAGTTTCATTAAAACCAGGGACGTAACTAGAAATCACTGCTCCCCCCTGCGAAACTTAGAATGGAGCCCCCATCCCCAAGTAATCGCCCCCCACAGAAAAACACATACAGTAAACTGACAGATGAGTATGCTCCCAGCCCCAGCTTATTACACTCACCCTGTCCTCTGATGGAGAAGAACTGGCTCTGCAGACTCTTCCACCATCACTACAACACACAGCACTCGAGGATGGGTTGGAGAGGTTGGGGGCTGGGCACTGTACACAAGAGTCTGCTATGCACTGAATAGGGACCATCTACAAAACTGTCTGCAAAACTTTGTATGATTCCTTATCAGTGGCTGAGCAGATGCAGTCATTAGAACAATTGTGCAGAAAATAGAAATCTTTTTTTCTCCGTGCTCTCAGGACAGGGAAAACAATATTCTCCCCCCCCCCCACGGGGCCCCCTGCAGCTTCTAGGCTCTCCTGCGACTGCATCCCTTGCAGGGTCTATTGTTACTCCCCTAATTAAAACCCTAAGTCACCCTCAGGTCTCATTCACAGTGGGACGTTGAGGAGATGCGTTATAAACTCTTATAATGCAGCTTACCGCACTGCAATGCTAATCCTATGGGACGTTCAAAGTGCGACGTTAGCTTCACATTGGGATGTGTAGCGTTACCTCTAAACGCACATGTTACCAGGTACAGAAAAGCATACTTTTTATTGCCTGTATGCTTTACTGTACCTACTGTATGCGATGGTAACGCATTGTTAATGTGTGTTACCACCTTTTTTTTTGAGTTGCGTAGTAATGCTGCATTGTGACTTTAACGTTACATTACAACGCATCGTCCTACTGTGAATGAGGCCTCAAAGAGTACCTTCGATGGGCACACTAAAAGATTGTATACTTACCTGGAGCTTCCTCCAACCCCATGAGCACCGATGCGTCACTCGCCGTCCTCCTGGGTGGCTCTGGTCGCCTGGCATCGGTCCCGGTATTCTGGCTCAGTCATGCCAGTCGGTCCTTCTGCGCATGCTGCGGCCCGGCTGTGCATGCGCTGACTGGCGGACTTACCGGGCCGCTTAGGAGAAGATCAAGGCATTCTGGGAGGACTGAGAGGGAGCAATTGGTCTGAGGGGGGATGGAGGAAGCACCAGGTATGGACAGGTAGTCCCCGGTTAAAGAACGAGATAGGGACTGTAGATTTGTTCTTAACTTGAATTCGTTCTTAAGTCAGAACGTTTGAAACCGCTTAATCAAACTTCCCCCACGGAAATGACATCATCGCAAGTTCACAACGGGATCAGGCCGTTCGTATTGGCGGTTCGTTCGTAAGTCGGACGTCTGTAAACTGGGGACTACCTGTATACGTTTCCCCCCCATCCCCCCATCCCAGGTACACTTTAATGTTTAATTATTGCAAATACCTTCTGTTTTAAGAAGCCAAATTTATATTTTTCAATACAGAAGAAAGAACTATCCACAAGTATAGCGTTACCCCCCAAAAAAGGGCAAAATTATAATACACAGTGGTGATCCTACTGACAATAAAAATGATCGGAACTTATTACTCCAATTGGTATGCTCCATGTTGCCATAGCAATGCACACTGTTTGCCCAACTAATGTGCACTGCGCTGCTTGCTCCTCTGGGGTTATTACCAGTAAAATTGCTGTGCCCTGCCTGCACATTTAGTGCATCAGGTCCTTTGACAGGTAAGCATGGGCGTCCGCACATACGGCAAAACCGGGCATCTGCCCGAGCCTGGCCGCCCGCTGCCCCCCCCTGGCCGCGTGCCCGTGCAGCCAGCAGGAGGGGAACAGCGCAGAGAAGAGAGAGAGCTATGGGCACAGTGGGGAAGGGCGGATGTCTCCCCCCCCCCTTCCCTCACCTTAGGGGGCTCTCTCTCCCTCGCTGTCCCCTCCGGAATGAAGTGTGCAGCGGCTGGGCAGCGGGCGGAACTTACCTCGTCTCGCTCCTGCGCCGGAAGTTCTGGTGCCGCACTCTGGTCTGGATCAGACCAGAGTAGCGGCTAATCCATCCGGCGCGTGCGACGAGAGGAGGTAAGTTCCGCCCGCTGCCCAGCCGCTGCACACTTCATTCCGGACTCCGGAGGGGAGAGCGAGAGAGGGAGGGAGAGCCCCCTAAGGTGAGTGCCCATAGCTCTCCCTCTTCTCTGCGCTGCTCCCCTCCTGCTGGGGCACACATGGCCGCTTTTTCTGGGGACATATACCCCTGCCTACATATACTGGGACATATCCCCCTGGCTACATATACTGGGACATATACCCCTGCCTACATATACTGGGACATATACCCCTGCCTACATATACTGGGACATATACCCCTGCCTACATATACTGGGACATATACCCCTGCCTACATATACTGGGACATATACCCCTGCCTACATATACTGGGACATATATCCCTGCCTACATATACTGGGACATATACCCCTGCCTACATATACTGGGACATATACCCCTGCCTACATATACTGGGACATATACCCCTGCCTACATATACTGGGACATATCCCCCTGGCTACATATACTGGGACATATACCCTCTGCCTACATATACTGGGACATATCCCCCTGGCTACATATACTGGGACATATCCCCCTGGCTACATATACTGGGACCTATACCCCCTGCCTACATATACTGGGACATATACCCCTGCCTACATATACTGGGACATATCCCTCTGGCTACATATACTGGGACATATCCCCCTGGCTACATATACTGGGACATATACTCCTGCCTACCTATACTGGGACATATACCCCTGCCTACATATACTGGGGACATATACCCCCGCCTACATATACTGGGCACATATACCCCTGCCTACATATACTGGGCACATATACCCCTGACTACATATACTGGGCACATATACCCCTGGCTACCTGTTCTGGGGACATCTCTACCCCTGGCTACCAGTTCTGGGGACATCTATACCGCTGGCCACCTATTCTGGGGACACCTATAGACCTGGGGCTACCTATTTTTGGGGAACCACTGCTGTCAGATTGAGTGTATTTTGGGGAACTGCTGCCAGGTGAGAGGTGTCTACATATTAAGAGGGCATTCTGCCTATTTATGTGAAAAGCTGTCTATTTATGTGCCTCATGACTGCTGAATTTGTCTTGTTGCGGGCCTTATGGTTACTGACTTTGTCTTGTTGGGGGCCTCATGATTTGTTGGGGGCCTCAAGATTGCTGAATTTGTCTTGTTGGGGGCCTCATGATTGCTGAATTTGTCTTGTTGGGGGCCTCATGATTGCTGAATTTGTCTTGTTGGGGGCCTCATGATTGCTGAGTTGGTCATGTTGGGGGCCTCATGATTGCTGAATTTGTCTTGATGGGGGGGGGGGGGGGCCTCATGATTGCTGAATTTGTCTTGTTGGGGGTCACATGATTGCTAACTGCGAGACTATGGAAAAAGCTGAATCATCATCATATGAGACAATGAGGCATTAAACCTACTTTTTACGCTTTTTAAAACAGAAAATGAAACTGGGAGGTTCTAAAAAAAATGAATAATTTTTTCAGGAGTACGATGGATGAAATTGTTTATCTTCACAGTTTATTTTCAACTTAATTTTCCATAATGTTCATGTATGAGTTAAAACGTTTGTATTTAGTTTAAATTGCTGTTGGCACTTTGATAGTAAAGTGACTTTGCAGTTTGGACACTCGACCTCCAAAAGGTTCGCAACCACTGTCCTAATCTAATGTCCCACCATTGCTTAGTTCATGTAAACTTGTCTCCACCCACGACCACACCCACATTCTGGTTCATGACCACACCCATTTCTCGGCACGGCGCGCGTAGCGCGCCGCATGACGTAGCTCCATTCTTTGGCGCACTATGCGCGCCACACAACACCAACCCACATTTGCGGCGCGCTACGTGTGCCGCCCCGCTTTTTACTCCCCACTTTTTGCCCCCCCCCTGGGAAATTTTCTGCGGACGCCCATGCAGGTAAGTAAGGCTAACAGGTTTTTTGTTGGTTTTAAGGTAGCCATACATCTATGATGTGCAGATTGGACCAAGATACAAATCTGTCTCTGATGGAATCTGATCGGAGAGAGATAATGCTGAAATCGATCCGGAATTGGCCTTGTGACGCCGCATCCGCTGCCTCACCACCCCGTCGCAGCCCCCCTAATGTTAAATGTGCCCCAGTGCCCAGTGCAAGTTATACATTACCTGTCCGCAGCCTCCTCTTGTCCTCTGCTGCTTCCAGGATTTCTCCATTCTCCATTCACGTGCTCCACGTGGTTGTCTAGTATCGTGGCTGCATGTGTGTCGTCGGACGTCACACATTACTAGGCAGGCAACCATGTGGGGCGCGCGTATATGGCGAACGTAGAAATACCAGAGGCCACGGACAGGGATCCACCCGAAAGTGGCGCCTGCGAATAATGGCGCACGGTGTTGCCGCTAATCCGTTTGTTGCTTATCGCTATTTAACGTTAAAGCCTTATCATTATTTAGCTCTGTTTATTTTATTGAAAATTAGTGCTAACACACTGAACCCTCTCTGTACCTATCCCTAAACCCTAGACCCCCCTGGTGGTGCCTAACCCTAAGACCAACCTGGTGGTGCCTAACCCTAAGACCCTCCTGGTGGTGCCTAACCCTAAGACCAACCTGGTGGTGCCTAACCCTAAGACCCCCCTGGTGGTGCCTACCCTAACCTCGACAGTGTTACATTAAATCCATTCACCGTTTTGCAGTTAAATAACTTCTGCAGTTTGGCTTATGTGTCGCGCTATTGATAAATAACGTTACTGTGCGCAATAACATCTGCTGTTTGGCATATGAACGGCGCTATTGATAAATAACGTTCGTGTGCGCCGTTTTTCTTCTTTTTTCCCTGTGCGCCATTACTATGCAGTACTAACGATAAATAGCGATAAGCGTGTCTTTTTAATGTGGCGCCATTTTTATGTATAGGCGCTGTGCGCCATTATTCACTGATCCGACGGACAGGTAATTTATGACTTGCACTGGGCACCAGAGGGACATTTAACATTAGGGGGGGGGGGGGGGGGGCAGCGCAGGGGTTTTTGTCACATTCGTCGATCGTCCCGAAATTGTATGCCGTTACCGCCACGCACCCGATTGAGCAAGTCGGCCCAACATCCTGCAGCGTGTGCGATCGATTTATGCAACTGAAATTGGTTGCATTGTCAGTCGGTCATGCACTTGGCTGCATCGATTTTTTAACCGATTCGATTATAATCGGATTGAATAGTCGATCAGCCAAGTCACCTGATGTATGGCTACCTTACTGCTAGGTACACACGATGCATTTTTTTGGTCGATTTTCCGTTCGATTACTTTTTCCGCTTGATTTCCCGCTCGATTCTCTTATCTTTTCTTATCAATTTCCATTCACTTCTATGAGGAATAGAGCGGTAAAATGATCAAAAGTAATATCGGACATGACGGAAATTATGTATCGAACGCAAAAACGTGTCCTGTGTACCTAGAATGACACAAGTTATTTTATTAAGGTGGCAGTCTGCCATTCATTCTTATCATTACTGGATTGTGTATGCAAGAACCAGTGCTGACAACATCCTGATAAGGCCGGGAGGCGATCCGAAGATACTAGGCAACTTTTATGATGGTACAATATCGCATAAAAACAATTCTCTCAAGAAGAGTTTCCTCGATAATGCCAACAGAAAAACAGTAATAGAGATCACTCAAGTTCAAACACTTTATTGTTGTTGTGTAACACAACAAAATTACTTTTCATGACTTACCCAAAGGTGCATTAAAAGGGGCACTATGGCTAAATTTTTGTCACAGTAATATTTATAGATGTATGTGGAGCATAGGTAGTAACATGTAATGTGGCTGAAGATTTTTTTTTTCCACTGACAGCATCCTTGTATAGTTTTAGAGTCACGTCGGCAGATTTACCTTACTGACGCGACTCAGGTAGTGTATGCTGCGCACTTCAAATAGCAAAGTCTGGTAGCCATAGAAACGGACAACAATAGGTGTCCGTTTCATTGACAGCTTCGCTACAGGAGTCCTTGCTGGGCAGCGTCATCAGTGAGGCTGCATCCCTCTCCACACGGTAGTTGCGTCCCAGCATAGATGGAGGTTGCGGCTCACTCTGCACGGTGGCTAATTGCTGCTCTTTACGGCAGATGGAGTGACCTCTGTAACTGCACTATTGTGCAGTTGAAAAGGAACAGTTGAAGGAAAAATCCAATAAGCGCTGCCCAGAGGGGAGAACAATAAAGGCATCTAACACAGCAGGGAAAGATGCCTCCTACAGCATAATGGATTAGCCTGAGTCGCGCCAGTAAGGTAAATCTGCCAAGAATTTAGCCATAGTGCCCCTTTAAGGCATTTGCATGTACTGTAAAAAAGAGAGAAATCGAGAGCCCAATATGGTGTAGTATGTCAGAGATACGAAGGGAAATGAATAGGTGAGATCAGGGCCGGCCCGCTCATGAGGCGGGGTGAAACTTTTGCCTCAGGCGGCAAATTTCCAGGGGCGGCATCCGCCCGTCCGTGCAGGGAGCCGGCCGCCGAGCTGGAGGGGTAGCTGGCAGGACGGGGGTATTGGGCCTAGCGGCGGGGAGGGGGGTCGGACCCCCCCCTCCCTCGCCTGGGTCCCCCGTCCTCCGCTCCCCTCCAGCCTTACATAGAAGCAGCCGCTATTTGTAAGACGCACGGGCGGGGAGGACTCACCTCTTCCTCGATCCAGCGTGCGCTCCACTGACGTCACTTCCTGCAACGCTGCAGGAAGTGATGTCAGTGGAGTGCACGCTGGGAAGAGGTGAGTCCTCCCCGCCCGTGCGTCTTACAAATAGCGGCTGCATCTATGTAAGGCTGGAGGGGAGCGCAGTTCGGGGGATCCAGGCGAGGGAGGGGGGGTACGACCCCCTCCCCGCCGCTAGGCCCAATACCCCCGTCCTGCCAGCTACCCCTCCAGCTCGGCGGCCCCCCAGAGCGCCCCGGTGGGGGGGGGCGGCGGAAAAATTTTTTGTGCCTCAGGCGGCAAAAAGTCTAGGGCCGGCCCTGGGTGAGATGCACAAATAGGTGAGATGCACAAATAGGTGAGATAGCACAAACATGGGTTACCGCTCAGGCAACCACTGTATAGGCAGGTGAGGAGATTAGACCTGTCCTCACTCAGGATTAAGAAGTCGCTCTCTGTAGATCAGAAAAAATGGGGTAGGGTCACCCCTCCACCTGGGGTGGACTCAAGTATACTGATAGGTGATCAGAGGCGCCAGCAGAATAAAATTAATATAAAATTGTTAAGAATTGCCGGGAGGGAAAGTGGTGGACTTCCCCTCAATAATTAGACACCAAGGTCTGTCATCGAATCAAACGAATACATTTATTCAATAGTACCCCAAAATCTGCAACGCGTTTCGTGGGAGCAGACCCACTTCTTCAGGCAATAAAACGGGGACAACAAACACAGCAATCAATGTGCAGAGGTGCTAAATTCACTGCACATTGATTGCTGTGTTTGTTGTCCCCGTTTTATTGCCTGAAGAAGTGGGTCTGCTCCCACGAAACGCGTTGCAGATTTTGGGGTACTATTGAATAAATGTATTCGTTTGATTCGATGACAGACCTTGGTGTCTAATTATTGAGGGGAAGTCCACCACTTTCCCTCCCGGCAATTCTTAACAATTTTATATTAATTTTATTCTGCTGGCGCCTCTGATCACCTACCAGTATACTTTAAGGCATTTGCTTCTCGTATGTTTTGCATTCAGCATTTAGATAGAGGCAGTGTGGGTAAATCTTTTGGTGGATGGAGTACCGGGGCTTATCTGCACTCCCCCACTTGGTGCCACATGGGGATTTGGGTGTCCCGGGCGGTGGCAGAGCCCTGGGCCTCCCATCTGTCATGTGTTCCAGCGTCTGTGGTGCCTAGTTCAAATGCCAGCCAGGGCACTATCTGCACTGAGTTTGTATGTTCTACTTCTTCCCGTGTCTGCGTGGGTTTCATCTGGGCACTCCGGTTTCCTCCCACATCCCAAAACCATATAGATAAATTAACTGGCTTGTAGAAATGGCCCGAACCTCCGATTTTAGGTTTGCAAACTGGGTTCGTGAACCTCCGCAAACGTTCGCGAACTTGCGAACGTTCGTGAACCACAATAGACTTCAATGGGGAGGCGAACTTGGAAAACTAGAAACATTTATGCTGGCCACAAAAGTGATGGAAAAGATGTTTCAAGGGGTCTAACATCTGAGTTTTTGCATGAATGAGTGGGATACATGCCAAAAGTCCAGGGGAAAAATCTGGATTTGACGTAAAGCAGCGTTTTAAGGGCAGAAATCACATTGAATGCTAAATTGGAGGCCTAAAGTGCTTTAAAACATCTTGCATGGGTATACATCAATCAGGGAGTGTAATTAGAGTACTGCTGCACACTGACACACCAAACTCACTGTGTAACGCACCGCAAACAGCTGTTTATGTTGTTACAGCCGTGCCATGGCCAGAGAGCAGGCGATAGTGGTTTTCAAGCCCATATGGTCCCCAGGCTTAGGTAGCTCAATGACAGAACAACAGTGACTCTCTAGCTGATCAAATTTGGTCTGCCCACAATGAAGCAACAACCATATTTTCTGTGGTGTGCCCCCCCGAGACACTCATATAACCGTCGGTCATTGCTTCATTGCAGTGATGAGCGAAAATGCAAAAATTTGTTTCGCCGAATTTTCGCCTAATTTCGTTTCAACAGCCGAATTTTCGTTTGAATTTTTTCACGTTAATTTTCGCCTAATGCCTTCATTTCACGTTACCTGCGTAGAGATGCTGTGTGGGTAGCGACTTAGTCTTGGGGCAGGGAGCCAGTCACATGGCGTGCAGGCAGAGATGCTGTATGTGGAGACTGACTTAGTCCCGCACTGAGTGCACTCACGTTGGTAGATGGGTGCACTGAAGTGAACACAGGTAGGTATATGCAGTGATGGGTATTACAATGTGCACCTGTCACACACAGACAGGTACCGGACAGGCACAGTGACACTGCATGCGCTCACATAGGTAGGTGGGTGCACTGAAGTTAAAAACAGGTAGATATGTGCAGTGATGGGTATTACAATGTGCACCTGTCACACACAGACAGGTACCGGACAGCCACAGTGACACTGCGACACTGACAATGAGATGGTGTAACTTGCTTAGCGCCTTCATCTTGTTGTACCAAGAATGGCTGTGCATTAGTGATTTCCCCACTAAATAACTCATGCGAAGTGTCAAATGCAGCAGATGTGGTGCTAGTAGTAGCGCTGGAGGCTGTGTAAGTTGAGGTGTTCTGTGTTAAATAGTCATTCGTGTCCTGACAATCTTGGGAGTTGATGGGACGTGCGTTCTCCTGAGCCCTATACTTTGGGCCAGGGCCGCACGAAATCTCGTCAGCATGATGTCGAACAGACCTGCCGGGTGGCCTGCCTCTGGGTCTGCTCCTGTCTCTGCCTCTGCCTGTTTTGCCCATATCGGGGGGAATGAAGTGAAAGGTATGCACTGACTTGACTAATACGATGTGCAGTCACACAGGTGCAGTGAAAGGTATGCAGTGACTGGTATTACAATACAATGTGCAGCTGTCACACAGGTGCAGTTAACAGGTATGCTCGGAGTGGTATATTACACAGCGTGCGGTCACACAGGTAGTGTGAACAATTATGCAATGACTGGTGTTACAAATGTGCACCTGTCACACACATACAGGTACCGGACAGGCACAGTGACACTGCGTGCGCTCACGTAGGTTGGTGGGTGCGCTGAACAACAGGTAGGTATATGCAGTGATGAGTATTACAATGTGCACCAGTCACACACAGACAGGTACCAGACAGGCACAGTGACACTGCGTGTGCTCACATAGGTAGGTGGGTGCACTGAACAACAGGTAGGTATATGCAGTGATGGGTATTACAATGTGCACCTGTCACACACAGACAGGTACCGGACAGTCACAGTGACACTGCGTGCGCTCACGTAGATAGGTGGGTGCACTGAAATGAACACAGGTAGGTATATGCAGTGATGGGTATTACAATGTGCACCTGTCACACACAGACAGGTACCGGACAGGCACAGTGACACTGCGTGCGCTCACGTAGATAGGTGGGTGCACTGAACAACAGGTAGGTATATGCAGTGATGGGTATTACAATGTGCACCTGTCACACACAGACAGGTACCGGACAGGCACAGTGACACTGTGTGCACTCATGTAGGTAGGTGGGTGCACTGAAGTTAACAACAGGTAGATATGTGCAGTGATGGGTATTACAATGTGCACCTGTCACACACAGACAGGTACCGGACAGCCACAGTGACACTGCATGCGCTCACGTAGGTAGGTGGGTGCACTGAAATGAACACATGTAGGTATATGCAGTGATGGGTATTACAATGTGCACCTGTCACACACTGACAGGTACTGGACAGGCACAGTGACACTGCGTGCGCTCACGTAGGTAGGTGGGTGCACTGAAGTGAACAACAGGTAGATATGTGCAGTGATGGGTATTGCAATGTGCACCTGTCACACACAGACAGGTACCGGACAGCCACAGTGACACTGCGTGCGCTCACGTAGGTAGGTGGGTGCACTGAACAACAGGTAGGTATATGCAGTGATGGGTATTACTATGTGCACCTGTCACACACAGACAGGTACCGGACAGGCACAGTGACACTGCGTGCGCTCACGTAGGTAGGTGGGTGCACTGAAATTAACACAGGTAGGTATATGCAGTGATGGGTATTACAATGCACACCTGTCACACACAGACAGGTACTGGACAGGCACAGTGACACTGCGTGCGCTCACGTAGATAGGTGGGTGCACTGAACAACAGGTAGGTATATGCAGTGATGGGTATTACAATGTGCACCTGTCACACACAGACAGGTACCGGACAGGCACAGTGACACTGTGTGTGCTCACGTAGGTAGGTGGGTGCACTGAAGTTAACAACAGGTAGATATGTGCAGTGATGGGTATTACAATGTGCACCTGTCACACACAGACAGGTACCGGACAGCCACAGTGACACTGTGTGCGCTCACGTAGGTAGGTGGGTGCACTGAAGTGAACAACAGGTAGGTATATGCAGTGATGGGTATTACAATGTGTACCTGTCACACACACAGGTAGTCACTGAATGTGCTGGGCCTGGCAGTGGCATACACAGTAGGAATTACCAAGGCTGTGTATATAACACAAGTGTCTGTGGCACACAAAAAAAAAAGATCACAAGAACAAGATTAGCTCTCAAAAGAGCTGTTGAGGGGTGCTTTTTTTAGCAATAAGAATCAGCAAGGAGCCTAACTGTAGCCTAACTGAGCTTTCCCTATAGGTCTCTGCACAGAAGCTCTCCCTTCTCTAATTACTGCAGGCACACGAGTGAGTCCAATGCCTGACGCTGCCTGCATTTATAAGGGGGGGGGGGGGGATCAAGGAGGGAGTGTAGCCTGATTGGGTACAATGTGCCTTCTGACTGTGATTTAGAGGGTCAAAGTTGACCCTTATGATGCACTATGGGGGCGAATGGAACTTCCGGAGAAGTTTGCGGTTCTCCGCGATCGCGAACCCCAGAAGTTTGTTGGTTCCCGGTCGCTGGAGAACCGTTCGGGCCATCTCTACTGGCTTCCCCTGACTTGGTCCTGGACTGCATTACATGATACATACATAAGGATTAGATTGTGAGCCCCTCTGAGGGCTAGTTAAGTTACAAGACAATATACTTTGTACAGGTGCCGTGGAAGATGTCGGCACTATATAAATACAAAATAATAATAATCTGGAAACTCTTTTCACAGATCAAGTACAAAGAAAATCACTCTAAATCCTGCATATTCTTCCTGTACGCCTTGCAGTATTTTCAATATTTTATTCTTGCTTGAGTGCCGCTATCTACACCGTTATGGCATTTTCTTTTTTTTGCAAATGTTATGCTCATGTTATTAACAACATCAACAGCAATTGTAAAGCACTTCCATCCCATGTGTATTTAAGGCATAGAATGTCTCCATCCAATAATTTGTGTTAGGGTGGATTTTGTCTCCAAGGAATGATCAACACATCCGTAAATACCAGAATGAAGAGGTAGACTTTCACTGTGGATTTAAACTCCTCCAGGGATGGAGATATTCTCATGTACAGCAGCACAAACTAGAGATTTCTTGTACAATTTATACATTCAAGATTTAACTTCCTGTTTGTCTGTGGAGTGCAAGTTGTGTGCTTAGAATCTCCTCTTCCTGTCTGGAATGTTTAAAGAAAAAAATCACCAATTCACAGTGCCTGACTGTAAACATTAAGGCCCCGTTCACACTTGCGGTTCTCTGCCAAACGGACCGGATGACCTGACCGGATCCAGACCGGATCCGGATCGGAACCGTACGGTTCTGATCCGGATCCGATCCGGACCCGGTCAGGTTGCATCAGGTGTACATCAGGATGCGATCCGGATCCATTTGGCAAAAGAGAGTAGAAATAAAATTAAAATGTTGGGGTCTGGGAGGTCAGCAGAAGGTGGACCTGTGGAATCATGCCCTCCGCTGTTTAGAACTCACCTCCACCTCCGACATACTGCCAACATCTCCAGCACGTTAAAAGTCACTGCTGCTCCGCTCCAAAATGCTTGCCCATGTGTCCCCATCCAAAATCGCCGCTACAATACGCATAGGAAGTGGGGTAGAACGTCCGGTTTTTATAGCCAGTGTGTTGTGCGCTCTCCGTTTCTCATTGGTTTGTATTGGCCGGATGCAACAGTCAGGCTCCGCTCCGGATACGTCTGCCGGAGGAGCCGGACCAAAAAATAGTGCATGTTGGATCTTATGCCGGAGTCCGGATCCGGTCCGGATCCGGTCCGGACGAAACGGACGCATGTGAACGGACGCATAGACTTTCATTGCTATGCCGTGCGTCCGGCACGGCTCCGGCACGGTGATTCCGGACGGCGACCGCTAATGTGAACCGGGCCTTAAGGACACCCGAGGTGAAAATTAACTAATGAAATAAACACTTGTATCTATCCTCATTCTCCTAAAAATGACTTTGTAAGATATTCCACAGTTTTATTGTATATTTAAATCTAAAGTTTAAATATAAAAGGCCACATGTGTGCTCCCGCGCGCTCCCGTGGCTGATCGCGCGTGTGCACGTGCGCTCACGGTTCGTTAGCCAAGGAATCAGTGAATCGGAACATGGTGCCCGATCACTGATCCCTTTCCCTGGCAGAAAAAGCGACGGCTTTTCTAGGAAGCCTCGCTCTTTCTGCCTCCTATGTCCCCCTACACCCCTCTAAGCGTACATGTTACGCTTAGAGTGACGTAATGTAAACAAACTCATCGTTGCCATTTTGTGGCCAAATAGTAAAACTACATCTACATTTAAAAAAAAAATAAACACATATTTACATAAAAAAATTACTATTTACATCCCACCCTCCCAAAAATACCCAAATAAAATGTTTAATTAAAAAAAACAAAAACATTACAGTAAAAAAAAAAAAAACGTAAATATTTACCTAAGTGTCTACACTTTTTAAATATGCATGTAAAAATGAAATAATTCTATTTTTTTTATTATAAGCTTGTAAATAGTAATGGATGCAAAACGAAAAAATGCACTTTGATTTCCAAATAAAATATTGTCGCCATACATTGTGATAGGGACATAATTTAAATGGTGTAATACCCGGGACTATTAGGCAAATACAATATGTGGGTTTCATACCTCCCAACTTTTTGAGATGAGAAACCGGGACACTTAAGCCACACCCCTGACACCCCCCCCAACCACACCCCCCTGACACACCCCTAGTCAATCATAATATATATATATATATATATATATATATATATATATATATATATATATATATGAAAATCTGCAATGTGGTCATTTATTAAAAAATGGTGGGGAGAAGGGTGAGGGTGCCCATGGGTGTGGAGGTGAAAAAAAGGATTGAGGCGCCAGCCGGCGGCTGTGGTGTGTGGGATGCGGGTCTGGGATAAGATTGTCCCTCCCTCCCTCCGAATGTGCCCCCCAGTGTCCCCCTGTATGGAGAGATTAAGAGCGCAGCGGAGCGCGCAGTTTTACCATTCCTTCTCGCGTACCGGGCATCTTGCTTCAATTTACTTCCTGTGACATCACAGGAAGCAGGAAGCGGAGACGACCAGATGCCAGGTACGCGAGGAAGAATGGTAAGACTGCCCGCTCCGCTCGGCTGCGCTTTTAATCTCTCCATACAGGGGGACACTGGGGGGCACATTCGGAGGAAGGGAGGAAGGGACAATCTTATCCCAGACCCGCATCCCACACACCACAGCCGCCGGCTGGCGCCTCAATCCTTTTCTCACCTCCGCTGTCTGCCGGGACACATGGGGGGGGTATACCGGGACAGCGGGACCCCTCCGCAAACCCGTGACCGTCCCGTCGAAAACGGGACGGTTGGGGCACCTGGGGTTTTAATTATGGAGGCATGTATTATTTTAAAACTATAATGGCCAAAAACTGAGAAATAATTATTTATTTCAGTTTTTCTCTTATTCTTCCTGTTAAAATGCATTTACAGTAAAGTAGCTCTTAGCAAAATGTACCACCCAAAGAAAGCCTAATTGGTGGCGGAAAAAAAACAAGATATAGATCAGTTCATTGTTATAAGTAGTGATAAAGTTATTGGAGAATGAATGGGAGGTGAAAATTGTTTGGATGCATAAAGTGAAATACGACTGAGTGCTGAACTGGTTTAAAAGTAGTTCCATAAAGACGCCCACTAATCATACAATATTAATTATACATTATTCACTCAGTTTATCTATCTACTACATAAATACTACAAGATTGTACAATTAAAGAAATACTGAAGTGACCCTAAAAAAAAGAAAGTCAGATACTCACCTATGTAGAGGGAAGTCTCTGGATTCCCTAGAGCCTTCCCAGGTCCCTATTCGTGCCCCCTATCCACTGCTGTCCCCCCCACCCGTGAATGACCACTCCTTCTGGACTACTTGGAGGGCTTCAAAAGCACTTGTGTTCTCAAGTGCTTCTAAAGATAGGACTACCCATGTGTGAGCATGAGGAAGCGGTGGACCAGGAAGGCTCTAGGGGATCCAGGGCCTTTCCATTCCATAGGTGAGTACAGGGCCACCATCAGAAATGTTTAGGCCCCATACTGGGAAAACCTAATGGGCCCTACTCACGCCCCCTGCTCCCACATGGAAAAATGGCAATCTTTGAAGGCCTGAACACGCTAACGTCTATGCATCCTCTTTTCATGTGTTCCCATGGCTGGAAGCGTTCTGCGTCTGCTCAGTTCATTAGGATTGCAACTGTGCTTGTGCACAACACTGTTAGCCATGGAAGCATGATGGAGGAGGTACGCAGCCCAGAACAAAACATGTGCAGTGCACTGCAACCCAACTGGATTGTGCAGACCTCACAGGAGCACAACAGACAGGACCGGAAGGTTATCGAGGGAGCTGATGGACTACATGGGCTGGAAGGAGCCCCAGGTCAATAAAAATAGAGATGTCGCGAACCTCCGATTTTCGGTTCGCGAACCAGGTTCGCGAACTTCCGCGGAAGGTTCGGTTTGCGGAAAAGTTCGCGAACCGCAATAGACTTCAATGGGGAGGCGAACTTTGAAAAATAGAAAAAATTATGCTGGCCACAAAAGTGATGGAAAAGATGTTTCAAGGGGTCTAACACCTGGAGGGGGGCATGGCGGAGTGGGATACATGCCAAAAGTCCCGGGGAAAAATGTGGATGTGACGCAAAGCAGCGTTTTAAGGGCAGAAATCACATTGAATGCTAAATTGCAGTCCTAACGTGCTTTCAAACATCTTGCATGTGTATACATAAATCAGGGAGTGTAAATAGAGTACTGCTTCACACTGACACACCAAACTCACTGTGTAACGCACCGCAAACAGCTGTTTGTGTAGTGATGGCCGTGCTGGACTAATGCGCAACATGGCGAGATTGCTCTTCTTCACTCAGTGATGTCAGGTAATGTGTGACTTCCTTCTCAACTTTCCATGGCATTGTTAAAAAGCTTACGTTTTGTTTTTAAATTACATTTTCTACTTGCTGTGTACTTGTTCAGTACCGCTACAATGAGAATCCTGTGGAGGCGGGCAAGTCTGCCATTGTGACCCCGGGTAATGGCCGGGGAATGAGGGGTTTGAATCCGGTGTGGAGCCTGAGCAACGGCTACCACTACACATCCAAGGAGGGCAGCGGGCAGGCATGCACGCCCGCCCGCCCCGAGGTAGTGACCAAAAATAACAATACAGGAGGAGGACTTTCGAGGCCCTGCTGTGTATTTGAAATGAATGTACTTTAAATCCTTTAACAAGAACCAGTTATGGCGGGCAAAGATGACACCACATTCCTTTCACGAGAATCATATGGAGGAGGGCAAGTCTGCCATTTGTGACCCCGGGTAATGGCCGGGGAATGAGGGATGGAATCCGGTGTGGAGCCTGAGAAACGGCTACCACTACACATCCAAGGAGGGCAGCAGGCAGGCATGCACGCCCGCCCCGAGGTAGTGACCAAAAATAACAATACAGGAGGCGGACTTTCGAGGCCCTGCTGTGTATTTAAAATGAATTAACTTTAAATCCTTTAACGGGAATCCGTTATGGAGGGCAAGTCTGCCATTGTCACCGCGGGGAATGAAGGTTGGATTCCGGCCCGAAGTGGGAGCCTGCTGAGACCCATGCTGTAGCTGCCCTGACCGTGCTTTGCAGACCAGGCATCTGTGGTCAGATGGACCCTTGAGCCAGCGGAAGACAAACCAAGTCGAAAGCATTTGCCAAGAATGTTTTACTGAGGGCAAGTTTTTTTGCCCTTTTTTTAAATTTTTTGAAAATGATAGATGGTTGTATTTTTAAATTGTTTGAAAGTTTAGATGGTTGTATTTTTAAATTGTTTGAAAGTTTAGATGGTTGTATTTTTAAATTGTTTGAAAGTTTAGATGGTTGTATTTTTAAATTGTTTAAAAGTGTATCCATTCTTCCTCCCCCCAGCCACGAACAATACCATGGGAACGTGGAGCAGCAGAAGCCCCCTGTGACGGCTGCCGCGGTTGTTCTCCGCGGCTTGTCTTTTGAGGCATGCTGCTTTTCCTCAGGTGTTCTTGCCATAGCTGTTTGTGCCTTCTCTCCAGGTGCCTTCGTAAGGCACTTGTCCCTACGTGAGAGTTGGCCTTTCCATGGCTCAATTTTTGCTGGCAGAGACAACAGATGGCTTTGCTCGGATCTGAGACACACACGTGAAAAAATTTCCAAACCGCTGAACCCCCCTGGGGTGATGGCGCTAGGGTGGCATCAGCAGCTGACGTTGAAGGGCATGTTGGCTGGCTGGCCATAGCTGGTGATACATGGCGCCGGACACTGCCCCCAGCTGTTTCTGAGGACGAGCTCCCTCTGCTTCTATCATGGAGTCGTCTCCTCCTACTCCTCTCTGACTCCTCCTCTGAACTGTCCCCCTGGTCATCTCCTCTCCCGGGAACATATGTGGTATCCGTATAATCGTTATCATAATCCTCCTGGCCAGCTGCGCTTTCCTCAGACACCTCCTCAAGTGCACCAACTTCAGGTGGTCCACCATCATCCCCATCCACACATGTTACGTCCATACTATCGCCACCTAACTCAGATGTATGAGGTGGTGTACCTGCGCCTTCTTGTTGTTGTTGCAGTAGTGGCTGGGAATCAGTGATTTCACCACCACCACCAAATAACTCCTGCGAAGTGTCAAATGCAGCGGATGTGGTGCTTGTTGTATCGCTGGTGGCTGCGGGAGATGAGGTGTTCTGTGTTAAATACTCAATCACCTCCTCACGATTTTGGGAAGTGATGGCACGTGCCTTCTTCTGAGCACTGTATTTTGGGGCAGGTCCGCACGAAATCACAGCAACACCACCTCGCACAGCCACAGACCTGCCGGTGCCTGGTGGCCTTCCTCTGGGTCTGCCTCTACCTCTTCCTCTACCTGGTTTGTCAATTTTGTCCATCTCGGGGGTATGCTAGCTATATGCAGTGAGGTGGATTCTCACTCAACACAACAGGTAGTTAGATGCAGTGAGGTGGCCAGGTGGGTTCTCACTCAACACAACAGGTAGTTAGATGCAGTGAGCTGTGTTCACTCAACACAACGCTAGGTATATGCAGTGATTAGGTGGGTTAAGTAAACACAACAGGTACTGGGTAGTTAGATGCAGTGAGCTGGGTTCACTGAACAGCAAAGGTACTTAAGATGCAGTGAGGTGGGTTCTCACTCAACACAACAGGTAGTTAGATGCAGTGAGGTGGCCAGGTGGGTTCACACTCAACACAAAAGGTAGTTAGATGCAGTGAGCTGGGTTCACTCAACACAACGCTATGTATATGCAGTGATGAGGTGGGTTAAGTAAACACAACAGGTACTGGGTAGTTAGATGCAGTGAGCTGGGTTCACTGAACAGTAAAGGTACTTAAGATGCAGTGAGGTGGGTTCTCACTCAACACAACAGGTAGTTAGATGCAGTGAGGTGGCCAGGTGGGTTCTCACTCAACACAACAGGTAGTTAGATGCAGTGAGATGGGTTCACTCAACACAACGCTAGGTATATGCAGTGATGCGGTGGGTTAAGTAAACACAACAGGTACTGGGTAGTTAGATGCAATGAGGTGGCCAGGTGGGTTCTCACTCAACACAACAGGTAGTTAGATGCAGTGAGCTGGGTTCACTCAACACAACGCTAGGTATATGCAGTTAAGTAAACACAACAGGTACTGGGTAGTTAGATGCAGTGAGCTGGGTTCACTGAACAGAAAAGGTACTTAAGATGCAGTGAGGTGGGTTCTCACTCAACACAACAGGTAGTTAGATGCAGTGAGGTGGCCAGGTGGGTTCTCGCTCAACACAACAGGTAGTTAGATGCAGTGAGCTGGGTTCACTCAACACAACGCTAGGTATATGCAGTGATGAGGTGGGTTAAGTAAACACAACAAGTACTGGGTAGTTAGATGCAGTGAGCTGGGTTCACTGAACAGTAAAGGTACTTAAGATGCAGTGAGGTGGGTTCTCACTCAACACAACAGGTAGTTAGATGCAGTGAGGTGGCCAGGTGGGTTCACACTCAACACAACAGGTAGTTAGATGCAGTGAGATGGGTTCACTCAACACAACGCTAGGTATATGCAGTGATGCGGTGGGTTAAGTAAACACAACAGGTACTGGGTAGTTAGATGCAGTGAGCTGGGTTCACTGAACAGTAAAGGTACTTAAGATGCAGTGAGGTGGGTTCTCACTCAACACAACAGGTAGTTAGATGCAGTGAGGTGGCCAGGTGGGTTCACACTCAACACAACAGGTAGTTAGATGCAGTGAGCTGGGTTCACTCAACACAACGCTAGGTATATGCAGTGATGAGGTGGGTTAAGTAAACACAACAGGTACTGGGTAGTTAGATGCAGTGAGCTGGGTTCACTGAACAGTAAAGGTACTTAAGATGCAGTGAGGTGGGATCTCACTCAACACAACAGGTAGTTAGATGCAGTGAGGTGGCCAGGTGGGTTCTCACTCAACACAACAGGTAGTTAGATGCAGTGAGCTGGGTTCACTCAACACAACGCTAGGTATATGCAGTGATGAGGTGGGTTAAGTAAACACAACAGGTACTGGGTAGTTAGATGCAGTGAGCTGGGTTCACTGAACAGTAAAGGTACTTAAGATGCAGTGAGGTGGGTTCTCACTCAACACAACAGGTAGTTAGATGCAGTGAGGTGGCCAGGTGGGTTCTCACTCAACACAACAGGTAGTTAGATGCAGTGAGCTGGGTTCACTCAACACAACGCTAGGTATATGCAGTGATGAGGTGGGTTAAGTAAACACAACAGGTACTGGGTAGTTAGATGCAGTGAGCTGGGTTCACTCAACACAAAGCTAGGTATATGCAGTGATGAGGTGGGTTAAGTAAACACAACAGGTACTGGGGTATATGCAGTACTGGGTAGTACAATGTGCAGCTCCCTGTCACTCACACAGGTAGTCACTGAATGTGCTGGGCTGCTGGCAGTGGCACACACAATATCAATTAGCAAGGCTGTGCATGCAACAAAAGTGTCAGTTTGACACACAGAAAAAAAAATGTACAGGTTGAGCTCTGAAAAGAGCTGTTGATGGGTGCTTTAAAAGCAATAATAATCAGTCAGGAGCAAGCAAAGCAGCCTAGAACCACTAACTAATCTGTCCCTAGGAGAAAAAGTCTGCAGCAGCTGTCCCTTTCCTCTCTCTAGCAGGCACACGAGTGAGCTAATGGCCGCCGGACCCTGCCTTATATAAGGGGGGGTGGGGCTCCAGGGCTTAGTGTAGCCTGAATGGCTACAATGTGCCTGCTGACTGTGATGCAGAGGGTCAAAGTTGACCCTCATAGTGCATTATGGGGCAAATCGAACTTCCGCAAAAGTTCGCCTGGTGCAGGCGAACGCGAACCCCCTAAGTTCGCCTGGAACCGTTCGCCGGCGAACCGTTCGCTACATCTCTAAATAAAAATGCTTTTCTCCCATTTGTTTTAGGATTACCTTATTCACTAACAGACTACAGCAGTAAATCCTGGATTAGCCTCCCAGCGTCTCTCACCACACTAAGCCCTGGGTGAGTATGTCACTTTTTCAGTGTGGCTTCAGTATTGCTTTAAGATTGTACTATTGATGGGCACTTTAATAGCTTTCAGGACCAACTCTATGCACCACATTAATATTCACATTCATGATAAAAGAACGAATGAAAATCGGTGATCGAGCTCATGTAACAGGAAAAAGTGCATGATGGTTTAAACCACAAGGAAATGGGGTTTCTGTTGAGTTATGTAAGCGAATGCCAGAGCATACTAAGCAGCTCTTTTTAATTGTACTGACGTAGTGCCAGACATGAGCCTGCCAACTCTAATGAACCCAATCACTTTCTGATTTTGATCTTTATGTCTAAAGCGAGAGGAATCTGGTTCAACCAGTAGGTATTGTCCTACTTTGGGCTGACAGATCTCCCATATAAGGAGGCAGGTGAACCGCATTCACCTGTCAACTCTACTCACGGCTGCCAGATCTCCCATATAAGGAGGCAGGTGAACTGCAGTCACCCGTCAACTCTTGTACCTCTGGTTAAGATGAAAAGAAGTCACAGAACGGCAACATAGAAGGAGTTCTTGACTTACATCAGCCTAAAGATGAATAGAAAGAATTTTTGTCAACTATACACGTGAGCTTTGCAAACAAAAGCACAAGGTATGGATCAACACAAAGGATGGAATTACCATAATTATGGGTTAGGTCACTTTTTGTTCAAACAGACGGATTACAGTCGTACTAAATCCCCTACGCAAAGGTCTAGGGTACTGAGCGCATTCTGTAGAATGAAAACATAAAAATGTTATGTTAAAACTCATTTGGAGACAAAAGTTGATGAAAAAAAAACAAATGACAAAAGGCCAATAGTACAATTAAAGGGGGATTATACTACTAAAACTCTACTAAAATTAACATTTCAGTAACTACGCTCAGTTACATAAAAAGATAATTGAAAGGATTCCCAAGCCTTTACTGTGTCAGAAAACATTTACATTGCAGAGAGCAGTACAAGCTTGCTTATCTCTGTCCATCGGCAAATGTAATCAGTGCTGGCTGAAGATCCCTGTGCCTGTGTCTTCACTCTGCCCCTCCTCCTGTGCTTTAGAGGAGGCAGAGGATGCAACCGCACCAGGGTCCCGGGACCTAAGGGCTCACATGTGGCCCTCCTCGAGTCACTGCATTAGCTCATTATTGGTGCTATAGTGGTAATGATCTCCTATTCACATCTTCACCCTCTACTTCCACTGCATACTCCTCTATTAGCAGTGGCTGCCCTTGGGAAGTCACATCAGTCCTGCGCACTGATCAGGAGCCAATTTTACTGGCTTCTGCACACTGTAATCACAGTGAGCCAATCACAGTTATCACATAATTAAAATGAATAAAAAGACTCTGGTCCTTAAAAAGGAACTGTAGTGAAAATAACACACTGTAATGAATAAAATTGCTTATTTTTTACATTATTGATGATTTCTAGATTATTTGGTCAGTTTTTTTCCCATTGAAAAATCTTTCCTCACCCAGATTTACATTTTGAAATTTATCACTGATGGTGACAGCTTTAGTGCTGCCGGATGATGTGTGTGGAATGTGTGTTTACTGAGAGCTCTATGCACAGAGGGAGATATTGCTTGCTTGGCAGTTGGAAAAATCCATTATTTCCCACAGTGCAACAAGGTTCACAGACCGCAAACTGTCAGGACCTAGGCCATGACATCACACTGTGGGAGGGGTTTCACCACAATATCAGCCATACAGACCCCCCCCCCCCCCCCCCAATGATCTGTTCGATAAAAGGTAAAGATTTCTCATGGGAAAGGTACCAGCTACTGATTGGGATCAAGTTCAATCCTTGGTTAATGTTGCTCTTCTTATTTGTATATGTTCACATGTACTTTAAATTTTACGATTTTTGCGATAGATGGTACAGGAGCAATAACTTCAACCAACTTCCTGCATTTGCACATTTCTTACATGTCTACTGACATTTCATGCTGTGGCACTTATGTGGTGGTTAAAACTGTATGATCACTGAAACCATGTACACAATAATCCAAGCAGACACGGTGTTAGCACAGAGTTCCCACGTCAACCGCAACCAGCCCTTGTGGACTTGTGGTTAATGAAGGCCGTACAACCGCCAACAATAACTGCTTTGGTTACATGCATGGATTGAATAGGCAATTGTTCAGCTCTCAAGTCTCAACCATTCCTTAACCCTGTGGTTCAATCCATCCATGCCAACAATGTATCTATGTGAACTAATGTGATTCTATGTCAACAAACCATCCATGTGAACAAATGTGGTTCTATGCCGACAAACCATCCTTTTGAACCAAGCCTTAGAAATGTTCTTTTTTCTTCAAGGGTTTTTCCTCTTCAGTACAACAATCCTTAGAACTTATATAATCACTACACACACCATATTATTACTGAATGCTATTAAATAATTTTATATTTCTCAACCGTCTTCTGTCCTACTCAAGAATCACCTCCTTAAATTCATGTGTAAGATTTCTCATGTGCCTCACCCCTTCCAAAACTCATCCATCACTCTCCAACCTTTGAATTCTTCAAGCGCTCCCTCTCTTTTTCAAAAAAGTATATACTTGGCCATTCCCCCTTCAACCTCTTGTCAAGCAGGGACGTTGCTAGGATCCTAAGAGATCTGAGACACTTTTGGGCACTCCAGCCAAAAATGGGTGTGGCCATGCACCAGAATGTGGGTGTGGCCATGGGTGGAGCCAAATTTACATGAATTTAAAGAGACACTGAAGCAAAAAAAAAAATGATGATATCATGAATGGTTTGTGTAGTAGGGGTAATTTTTATTTTTATTTTCAGTTAAACAGCTTTTTTTTTTTTTTTTTTTTAACATTGCATCATTCTCTAATATGTGCAATTTACACACCACTCAGCATTCTAAATGTTTTTACAGAACAGGCAGTGAACTTTTGACCTGTCCTGAACTGCTCTCTGCAAAAGAAAAACACATTACAGTTGAGATAACCTAATCAGAAGTCAGAGCTCTCTGCCACTTTCATAGTCCTAGAACTCAACGGCTATTTGCATAGATAACAATTGGAGTTCCTTAACTGTTCCTGTGCTGGAAACAACTGTAAAGGGGCCCATACACTCAGCCAATTTTGTGGCCGACCAGTCGATCCCGATCGATCGATCGATTGCAAATCGGTTGGCCAATCGACCGATCGATGGCCGATTTCGATCGATTTCGATGGATTTCCATCGAACTGGCAGGGTGGAAAATTTAGGTCGATCTGATGAGATTGCTTATCATTTTGCATTGGCCTTAATGGAAATCTGATGGCAAAAAAATGCCATCAGATCGAATTTCAATAAATTTCAAACTGAAATCTATTGGAATTCTATCCTGGTAAAAAATGTTCTAAAAACGCATCAGATAGATCATCAGATGCATTTCTTATCTATCTGTTGCCAATCTGACGAGTGTATGGGCACCTTTAGACTTATGTCTCTGCTTTATTTCTTAGCTGTACTACACATACAAATCATTATATCATAATTTTTTTTCCGCTTCAGTGTTTCTTTAACAGCGGTCTAAGTAGGCCAGCCCAGCAAAATGTTGGATGAAGCTCCCTCTCCATTAATACAGAAAAAATGCAGCATATCACATAAATAGGTCCTTAACTACTTCGCCGCCAGGGTACAGTATATCTACGCTCCTTTGGACTTCACTTTCCCGCCCGGAGCGTAGATATACGCACCCCCCGCCGCTATCGCCGCTGTCCGCCGCTGTCCGCGCTCCCGCTCACACTCCCGCGATCGTGCACGCTGCTGCCCGCTCGCCCGGAGATCAATGAACGGGAAAATCCATTCCCGTTCGTTGATCTCTGCCCCCGCAATGATCAGCATGCTTCTACTAGAAGCAGCCGATCATTGTGAAAAAAACTCAGTTTCCCAGCCTCCCTTCCTGCAAGCGTCCTTCCGACGCTTGCAGGACGCCTAAAAAAAATGTGGCCATCTTGTGGCCAAAAAGTAATACTACACCCAAACATTTTTTTCCCATACAAATAAATTATTTTTACTATTAATTTTAACTAATTAACTCCCACACTCCCCAATTGTTATCAATATTTTATTTTTGAAATATTAAAATAAATTAAAAAAATTACAATAAAAAAAAAACTTAAATAGTTACCTTAGGGATTGAAATCTTTAAATATTTATATCAAGAGGGTATAACACTGTTACTTTATAAATTATGGGCTTGTAATTAGGGATAGATGCAAAACTGAAAAAAAATGCACCTTTATTTGCAAATAAAATATTGGCCCCAAACATTGTGATAGGGACATAATTTAAATGGTGTAATAACTGGGACAAATGGGCATATAAGTTACATGGATTTTAATTACAGTAGCATGCATTATTTAAAAACTATAATGGCGGAAAACTGAAAAATAATGTTTTTTCTTCCAAATGTTTTCCTATTTTCCCATTAAAACACATTTAGAATAAAATAATTCTTGGCATAATGTCCCACCTAAAGAAAGCCTAATTGGTGGTGAAAAAAACAAGATATAGTTCATTTCATTGTAATAAGTAATGATAAAGTTATAGGCGAATGAATGGATGGAGCGCTGAAAGGAGAAAATTGCTCTGGTGGTCAGGGGGTAAAACCCCTCAGTTGTGAAGTGGTTAAACATAACTAGGCAGAATTACCTGGCTTTTGTGCCGACAAGTCTGGCTTTCTGTTGGGTGGGCTGGCCTGCCACCAGGTTATCTGGCAGTCCCCCCATTGAATTCCCTGACCTTCTAGTGGAACCCCTCATATGCTCCCACGGGCCTCCCATTAAGGCACCACAACTCCCAGAATTCCCCCATAAAAGACCCACAGCTCTCTCCATGCCCCCATAAAGACATCACAGCACCCAGCATGGTACCAAAGCACCCAGTATGCCCACATAGAGGCACGGCAGCATCCAGCATACTCCAGATTGATGCACCACAGCTCCCAGCATGCCCGCCATTGAGATACAACAGCTGACTCTGCCTGAGGGACATTCGGGGCACCCCAGAATAAATCAGTGGCACGTGCCACCAATCTCTGGGGCTAGCAATGCCCCTATTGTCAAGTGTACTATTTCTTACTAGATAGCCTAAAAACACACTGCTGCTAGGCATGCCTATTATATACTACCCCAACTTCTGTTTCCCCCCTATTCTTTTATTTTGTAAGCCTACAAGGGCAGGGCTCTCTCACCCTCTTGTGTCTTGGAAACTGTATTACATTTTATTCATCATGTTACTTTTATCACTGTAATTACTCTGTCTAACAATCCTGTATTCTGTGTCAGTGTCTATATTTAGTGTATAATTGTCAGGCCTGTCTGGTCAATGACTGTAGGTCAGGCTGTAATGCCCATATGACTGACCTATAGCCCACCCCGTAACACCTGTGCAAACTCCTACCTAACACAATACTACAATAACCCTGCAGGTAGACGTAGCATACAGACTGACAGATAGCAATCTACCAAACAGAGCCTATAAACTCTAGCAATGCAATGGACACAGTATTCACAAGTATATGTATGATAGTCACCTGAGGCCTGTAGGATGAAGAACTCCAGAAGAATAAACCAGATGACTGCAGAGGCAGGTATTCCAGAGTAGCAAGACATTCCGGGACACTTCCAGAGATAGCGTAATCTTTAGACAAGCCGATGTCGGTCCAGGCAGCATTCATGCAAGTCCATGTCCAAGAAGAGGTCAATCCAGGTAGCTAGTAGACGTTAATGTTGGGCGAACACCTAGATGTTCGGGTTCGCGAACGTTCGCCGAACATCGCCGCGATGTTCGGGTGTTCGCGCCGAACTCCGAACATAATGGAAGTCAATGGGGACCCGAACTTTCGTGCTTTGTAAAGCTTCCTTACATGCTACATACCCCAAATTTGCAGGGTATCTACACCTTGGGAGTGGGTACAAGAGGGAAAAAAATATTTGAAAAAGAGCTTATAGTTTTTGAGAAAATTGATTGTAAAGTTTCAAAGGAAAAACTGTCTTTTAAATGTGGAAAATGTCATGTTTCTTTGCACAGGTAACATGCTTTTTGTCGCCATGCAGTCATAAATGTAATACAGAGAAGAGGTTCCAGGAAAAAGGGACCGGTAACGCTAACCCAGCACCAGCAGCAGCACACGTGATGGAACAGGAGGAGGCGCAGGAGGAGAAGGCCACGCTTTCAGGCGCAACTCAGGCCTTGCATGAGGACAAAAAAAATGTGTGCGCAAAGCAATGCAATGAGTAGTTTTCAGGACACAATGGGCTATTCGGAGGAGCTATTCCCACCCCCACAATCTTCTACCTGTGAAAGGTCAATGGAACAGCCACAAATGTTGTGCCCGGATTCACAACCTTTTTCTGTGGAAAATGCACCTCGCACTGAAATGCAAGGCGAGGCCGAGGATGAACATGACGTCAACAACTCAACATGACGCAAAATGGGGGCGGAACAGAAAGCTGCTTTCAATGTTTTGAAGGCCTTAATTGCCTCCAATGGCCAGTTAGATGCATCATTCATCACACCCAAATCCCAGAGCAATGTGTGCAGGAATTTGAATCGCAGGAGGTGTACCGAGATCATCTGGACAAGTGACCAAGTGACCAAGTGACAAGTGACAAAGTGAAAAGTGACAATGTGAAAAGTGACAAAGTGACCAGTGACAAAGTGACAAAGTGACTGACAAAGTGACAAAATGACAAAGTGACAAGTGACAAGTGACAAAGTGACAAGTGACAAGTGACAAAGTGACAAGTGACAAAGTGACAAAGTGACAAGTGAAAAAGTGACAAAATGACAAAGTGACAAAGTGACCAGTGACAAAGTGACAAGTGAGAGGTTGTTCTGGGGAGCTCTACTCCACTGCACACAGTCACATATGAGGAGAGGTCTCGTCGGGACTGCTGATCCTCCTCAGCTTGCTCAAAGCCTTGAGGGTTCCTGAAGATCCTCTGCTTGGAGTTCGCCGGGGTTCAGCTTGGTGTCGGGGTCGGCGGCGTCCTCCTCACTCCAACGTGGCAGATCTTCTGTTGAAGGAAAAAAAAAACATTTTTTAAAGTCCAGTACCGCTTCTGAAGGACTCACCAAGAGATGCAGGAGCGCTTCAATCTAGCGCACCATCGCTCGCTGGGTGATGTCCCTCCCTACGCGCTGGAATTCTACACTGCACATGCTAGCACGCTTTTGCGCAGTGCCCAGGCGCATTTCAGCAGCTAGCTACCAAGCTTCTGTGGATCTGATTGGGCCACCATGTTGGATCTCTGCCAAGTCCTCCAAAATTTTGAGCAATCCACGTTGCTTGTGACTGAGCAGTGACAACTCTACAGTCAGCATTACAATACCACTGCTGTGTTTACTGAAGAAATCAATGTTGAAGATGGAAACCGCTGGCATGATGCAAGTGGGGGAATCTGAAGATGAAAACGATCAGCGTGATGATACCAACATCAGGCAACCTGCCTCAGGAAACGCTGGTCCCAGCTATGACAAAGAACAGGACCAGGAACAGCTGGAGTTGGAGCAGGAATTGGATGCCCCCACTGCCGAGGGACAGAGCGGTGCACGTTGGACTTCCACAATTTAGCGGGAATGGACAGCAGAAGAGGAAGAAAGTGATGCTGGTGACGAATATGGTGCATCACAACAATCACAACGCTCACAAGAACATGAAGACAGAGGAGTCTGGCAGGACTCTCTGGCACACATGGCTCAATTCATGCTAGACTGCATTGAACGCGGCCCGCGCATTATTCACTATTCATTATTATTCATTATTCTGGACAACACCAATTACTGGGTTTATACCCAGTTTATACAAACACAATGTTAAAAAACTGATTGAAGAAAGTGTCAGACAGGTCAAAAATGGAACAATTCCAGCAGGCCCTTGAGGATGGAGACTTTAGAGAGGAGATTGACATCCTCCTCCTTCTCTAGCCAGTTGTACGCCGACAGACTGACTTCAGCAAACCCAGGAGGACCAGGAGGGCAGCAAAGAACACAAGCTGCTGCTAGTGCCCAAAAGGGAATGGTATTGGCAGTGTCCTTGGAGTGGGAACATTTTCTGACACCCATGCAGCAGCCCACAGAACAGCAATCGGGCTGTTCCACGTCCTCCAACACCAATCGCCTGGAGAAGATGGTCAAGGACTACATGTCAGATGGCGTAGCTGTGTTGAACAATCCATCTGCAAACAGACGGTGAGTGTGACAGCACAGAAGGACCATGGCAACTCACTCATAGTACCACAGTTTGATAGTGCTGCCCAAAAAATTATATGGATCTGTGGACCCGGGCAGTACTGGGAAGTGGGAATGCAGATTTTAGTACCTAAACACACGATACAACATGTTTTCCGGGGTCGGACTCTGAGGCACATACAGATGGTCCCGATCATCATCCTCATCATACAACTCTTCTCCTGAGTCTGACCCACCCACCACCTCTGCCACCCCAACATCCCCAGACACAGACCCCTCATCGTCCTCAACATTAACTTGGGATGCTGGCCTGAGCCCGACCTCCTCCTCCACATCAGGCCCCATCATCTCCTCAATGGCAGCCCTCAATAATCGCTCTGGCGCCGGACCGATGGACACAACGTTCTCCTCCGGGGAGGGCTGCTGCTGCTGACCACTGGCTGCTGGGGTGGATGTTATAGCTTGCGTGGGGCGTTGGCTGTAGTGTTGGGCGAACAGTGTTCGCCACTGTTCGGGTTCTGCAGAACATCACCCTGTTCGGGTGATGTTCGCGTTCGGCCGAACACCTGGTGGTGTTCGGCCAAACTGTTCGGGTTCGCCCGAACGGCTCATTGCCTGGCCGAACAGGGCCCCTGTTCGGCACGAACAGGGCCCTGTTCGCCCGAATACTGGCCCCCTATGGGGTCGCAGGCATAAGGGGGGAGCATGCCCCGATCGCGGGGGGGGGTCGGAAATTCCCCCCACCCCCTCCGCTAGCGCTCCCCCCTCTGCCCGCTTCCCCATTCAAAAGTTAGGAAGTGAAACTGTACCTGTGCGGCCGGTAGTGGGTGACTGGCAGTGGGCGGCACTATGGAGAGACTGAGGAGGAGGAGGAGTCCGGAGAGTGACGCGTTGAGGGAGGCCGGGCAGTGGGCGGATCAGCAGTAGTACGGTACTACTGCTGATCCGCCCGCTGCCCGGCCTCCCTCAACGCGTCACTCTCCGGACTCCTCCTCCTCCTCAGTCTCTCCATAGTGCCGCCCACTGCCAGTCACCCACTACCGGCCGCACAGGTACAGTTTCACTTCCTAACTTTTGAATGGGGAAGCGGGCAGAGGGGGGAGCGCTAGCGGAGGGGGTGGGGGGAATTTCCGACCCCCCCCGCGATCGGGGCATGCTCCCCCCTTATGCCTGCGACCCCATAGGGCCCCCAAAAGCGGGATGTTCGGGGAGTTCGGGGTTCGGCCCGAACATGCCGAACATTGCGGCCATGTTCGGCGAACTTTCCCGAACCCGAACATCCAGGTGTTCGCCCAACACTAGTTGGCTGTTGCTGTTGTTGGGAGTGCTGCTCACAGCGGAGGTCTCTGAGGAACTCATGGTGAGCTCATATAGTGGTTGACGTTGAGTGGAGTATTACTGATCCCAGCAATATACACACTGACTGGCAGAGTACACAATGCTATATAGTGTGCTGGGTGAGCGGTGTACACAGAGTGGCAGTAAACACAATGCTATATAGTGTGGCTGAGCGAGCGGTGTACTACTGTTCCCAGCAGACACAGAGTGGCAGTAAACACAATGCTATATAGTGTGGCTGAGCGAGCGGTGTACTACTATTCCCAGCAGCAACACAGAGCACAATGCTATACAGGGTGAGCGGTGTACTACTGTTCCCAGCAGAAACACAGAGTGGCAGTAAACAGAATGCTATGTAGTGTGGGTGAGCGGTGTACTACTATTCCCAGCAGCGACACAGAGCACAATGCTATACAGTGGCGGGTGAGCGGTGTACTACTGTTCCCAGCAGACACAGAGTGGCAGTAAACACAATGCTATATAGTGTGGCTGAGCGAGGTACACAGAGTGGCAGTAAACAGAATGCTATATAGTGTGGCTGAGCGAGCGGTGTACTACTATTCCCAGCAGACACAGAACAGTAAACAGAATGCTATATAGTGTGGCTGAGCGGTGTACCCCTATTCCCAGCAGCGACACAGAGCACAATGCTATACAGTGGTGGGTGAGCGGTGTACCACTATTCCCAGCAGCGACACAGAGCACAATGCTATACAGTGGCGGGTGAGCGGTGTACTACTATTCCCAGCAGACACAGAGTGGCAGTAAACAGAATGCTATATAGTGTGGCTGAGCGAGGTACACAGAGTGGCAGTAAACAGAATGCTATATAGTGTGGCTGAGCGGTGTACCACTATTCCCAGCAGCGACACAGAGCACAATGCTATACAGTGGCGGGTGAGCGGTGTACCACTATTCCCAGCAGCGACACAGAGCACAATGCTATACAGTGGCGGGTGAGCGGTGTACTACTATTCCAAGCAGACACAGAGTGGCAGTAAACAGAATGCTATATAGTGTGGCTGAGCGAGGTGCACAGAGTGGCAGTAAACAGAATGCTATATAGTGTGGCTGAGCGAGCGGTGTACTACTATTCCCAGCAGACACAGAGTGGCAGTAAACAGAATGCTATATAGTGTGGCTGAGCGAGGTACACAGAGGGGCAGTAAACAGAATGCTATATAGTGTGGCTGAGCGAGCGGTGTACTACTATTCCCAGCAGACACAGAGTGGCAGTAAACAGAATGCTATGTAGTGTGGGTGAGCGGTGTACTACTATTCCCAGCAGCGACACAGAGCACAATGCTATACAGTGGCGGGTGAGCGGTGTACTACTGTTCCCAGCAGACACAGAGTGGCAGTAAACACAATGCTATATAGTGTGGCTGAGCGAGGTACACAGAGTGGCAGTAAACAGAATGCTATATAGTGTGGCTGAGCGAGCGGTGTACTACTATTCCCAGCAGACACAGAACAGTAAACAGAATGCTATATAGTGTGGCTGAGCGGTGTACCCCTATTCCCAGCAGCGACACAGAGCACAATGCTATACAGTGGCGGGTGAGCGGTGTACCACTATTCCCAGCAGCGACACAGAGCACAATGCTATACAGTGGCGGGTGAGCGGTGTACTACTATTCCCAGCAGACACAGAGTGGCAGTAAACAGAATGCTATATAGTGTGGCTGAGCGAGGTGCACAGAGTGGCAGTAAACAGAATGCTATATAGTGTGGCTGAGCGAGCGGTGTACTACTATTCCCAGCAGACACAGAGTAGCAGTAAACAGAATGCTATATAGTGTGGCTGAGCGAGGTACACAGAGTGGCAGTAAACAGAATGCTATATAGTGTGGCTGAGCGAGCGGTGTACTACTATTCCCAGCAGACACAGAGTGGCAGTAAACAGAATGCTATATAGTGTGGCTGAGCGAGGTACACAGAGTGGCAGTAAACAGAATGCTATATAGTGTGGCTGAGCGAGCGGTGTACTACTGTTCCCAGCAGCGACACACAATGACTGGGGGGACCCTGGCTAGCGTGGCTGGAGCACGAACTACCCTGCCTGCCTACCCAAAGCTAAACCCACAGACAAATGGCGGAGATATGACGTGGTTCGGGTATTTATTTACCCGAACCACGTGACAGTTCGGCCAATCAGAGCGCGTTCGGGTCCGAACCACGTGACCCGTTCGGCCAATCACAGCGCTAGCCGAACGTTCGGGGAACGTTCGGCCATGCGCTCTTAGTTCGGCCATGTGGCCGAACGGTTTGGCCAAACACCATCAGGTGTTCGGCCGAACTCGAACATCACCCGAACAGGGTGATGTTCTGCAGAACCCGAACAGTGGCGAACACTGTTCGCCCAACACTAGTAGACGTAGTCCAGGTACAATAGCAGAGTCGGCAACAGGTAATCCAGTAGAGAATGCATAGTCAGGATACAAGGCAGTAGTCGGCAACAGGAATCACTCGGAGGCTAAACGTGGTCAAGATACAAGGCAGAGAGAAAACGGGTTGGTATATTCATCTATGATACAGTGGACGGGATGTAAGCCTTAGATACCAAATGTAAGTAAATTTGAGTTATGCCTTTTTCAAAGATAACATAATCTCTAATGTTTGATTTGATATTGTGAAATTTTCATATTTGCTCATTTCACTGTGTCAGATGTGATAGACATGTATAATGAACCCAATAAAAACCTTTTTGAATGAAAAAAAAAGATACAAGGCACAGTCGGCAACAGGAATCAATCGGAGCTTAACATGGTCAGGATACAAGGCAGAGTCGGCAACAGGAATCAATAGTTTTGTGAGCGCATACCCAGCAACTAGCTAAAGCTAAATGCTATCACGGGTGATGACTGGGGGCGCTCACCATGCTTAAATACAAGGACTAACCAATCACAAACAAACAGAATCGAAAACAACCAATAGAAGCCTAGCGTGTCAGCTGATCAGCTGGCATGCAACACACATGTGGTTACTGTTTACATCGTCGGAGCATGTACTGAGAACGCATCCTCCGCCTATCCAATGGGAGCTGAGTGCCGTCCTACGCTCCAGTGACGTCAGCGACTCGCCGGGA
This sequence comes from Hyperolius riggenbachi, assembly GCF_040937935.1. NCBI lineage: Eukaryota > Metazoa > Chordata > Amphibia > Anura > Hyperoliidae > Hyperolius > Hyperolius riggenbachi. The sequence goes on from NC_090655.1 coordinate 69,943,877, forward strand.
CCCGGAAAGCCGAGCTGCAGCCTGGGTCTCGGCATTCTGCCGCAAAGGTATTACAATAATATTATCTGTATTATGTACTATATGTATTATGTTTGTTTCTTACTCTGTACAGCACCACGGAACATGTTGGCACCTTATAAATCAATAATAATGATAATAATTTTTATTTTCCAGCATCAGACTAAAGTTGCTATATCTTTTTTAGGAAACTTACTGGAAGTTATCAGCTTGTTGTAAAAGATGCCCAGGATTACAATCTCTATGTGTCTCATTGGTTCATAACTGGGCAATTCCCACTAATCGCAAAAGTGCTAGTGCTTTGTTACCTTATGGCATTGTTCTTACTGCCGTGATTGGCGTCGATCGCAGGCATTTTGCGATTAGCGCCAATCGCAAACATATTCACAGTACAGTGCTTATAAGCGCTGACCGTAATCGCTCTGAAATTGCAGAAGTGTCCAGTGATTTTTACCGCAATAATCGCAGTGAAATCACTTGCGCAAAATGGAAACACTAAGCGCTTTCGTTTTGCTATTTTCAGATGTAAACAGGGCCTCAAGCGCTTTTCCCTGCATGTTCTCAGTGATTGCCATTTTTAACAAACGCTTTTCTAAGCGTTTTTTTGTGGTGGTTTGTGCTGTTCTTCCTGAAGACAATCAGGAAGTGAACTCTTTGACCCGAACTGACTGTATTCTAATATACAGGGTGGGCCATTTATATGGATACACCTTAATAGAATGGGAATGGTTGGTGATATTAACTTCCTGTTTGTGGCACATTAGTATATGTGAGGGGGGAAACTATTCAAGATGGGTGGTGACCATGGCTGCCATTTTGAAGTTGGCCATTTTGAATCCAACTTTTGTTTTATTAATAGGAAGAGGGTCATGTGACACTTCAAACTTATTGGGAATTTCACAAGAAAAACTATGGTGTGCTTGGTTTTAATGTAACTTTATTCTTTCATGAGTTATTTACAAGTTTCTGACCACTTATAAAATGTGTTCAATGTGCTGCCCATTGTGTTGGATTGCCAATGCAACCCTCTTCTCCCATTCTTCACACACTGATAGCAACACCTCAGGAGAAATGCCAGCACAGGCTACCAGTATCCGTAGTTTCGGGTGCTGCACATCTCGTATCTTCACAGCATAGACAATTGCCTTCAGATGACCCCAAAGATAAAAGTCTAAGGAAACCTCATCAATGGAAACCTCACGGCCACTGGATATGTGAAATTGCTACATGATGATGTGTTTCCCTCTTTATGCACTGAAGCTGACACATTCTCTGAGTTTTTCTAGCAAGATTGTGCACCACCACATTATGGGTGTCAGGTCCATGCATTCCTAGATGAACAGTTTCCTGGAAAGTGGATTGGTCATCGTGGGCCAGTTGAATGGCCCCCAAGGTCTCCCGAACTGACCCCCTTAGACTTTGGATTTGTACTTTCCAGCACCCAAGGCCTGCTGCCACCAACCTCCCCCTCTTCCCTACCCCCCAAAAGCATTCTGTCCATCACCCTTATTAGGGATTACTGGTTTACAGGAGGAAACGCCTGTTTTAGTGACTCATGTATATGTGTGTATATTTTCTCTCAGCTGAAAAATAATTGTATTTCCTGTCACAGCAGTGAGTCTCTAATGCTTGTTACACACCATGCAATTTCCCATCAGATAGATGGGTTAAATCGATTTTCCGATCACTTCTATACAAATTAGATCAGAGAATTTCTCTGGAAAACCGGAAATCAGACCGGGCCTGTCAGAAATAATCAATGATGGGAAATTGCATGGTGTGTACCAGGCATAAGTAGTGAAGTAGCAGAGTAGCATTCATCTCCCTCTCTGCTCTCCTGTAATCAGATACCTGTTGCTCAGCTATCAAAAGGCAACAATTGGCTGAAAAGAAAAGTGTAACACATTACCCTCCATATGGGGCTGAAATACTGTGTAGGTTATTTTCAGCAAGCAGTTTCTTTTCTGTTTTCTAAATAAATTAATACATAATGTGTCTTCTGCTTACCTCTAAATATGGTCTGTTTTGTTACAATCTAGTAGCCAAAACTGCTCCTGACCTGATAACAGACTGGAATTTAGCCAGGCTATTGATGAAAAAAAGATGCAACCATGCATATTGAAATACTGCTTTTATTGCTAAGCATTCTTCAGACTTTATTCTTCTACTGATTTTTTTTTCTTCTGATGGCTGGCTAACACGGTACAAATACTCTACTGTAGTACTGCTACCTTTAAAATGAGCCAGCAAGAGGTTAAGATGTAGCTTAGAAGGGACTGCCATAAATTTCCATAAGGAATGGCTCAATCCATTAAAGGACACCTAAAGTCATACAAAAAAAAGTTTGAGGCCTCTTGCACACTACATGCGATTCAGATTTTTTATATGATCCAATTTTTGATTCCGATTAAAAAACATAGCAGCGTGCAGTACTTTTTTTTATTTCGGAATCAAGAATCAGATCGTATAAAAAATCGGAATCGCATGTAGTGTGCAAGAGGCCTAACTTACCTGTGGCTTCTACCAGCCCCCTGCAGCTACCCTGTGCCCGCGCCATGACAAACCAATACTCCGGTCCCCCGCAGCGACCCGGTTTTGTTTCCGGTGATACGAGATTTCTCGTACTGCGCATGTGCAGGACACTCCAGGCGCAGTGACCATCAACTTGCTGAGTCACCGGAAATGAAACTGGGTCGCTGTGGAGGACTGGAGCATCGGTTTGTCATGACAAAGGTACAGGGCGGCTGCAGGGGGCCAGTAAAAGTCCAAGGTAAGTTAAACTTTTTTTTTTTTTTATGACTAAGTTTCCTTTAGCAGAGTCTGACCGTCCACCTATACTATTCAGCTCAGCTTGAGTTGGAAAGTGGAGGTAATATACCCATGAATGTAAACCTTACTGGATCAGACATTCTTCTCTACAACCCTCGCTGTAAACTGATGCTTGTATGTTCCTGGATCATCAGGAGATAGCTCTGTCTCATGCAGGGATGGTTCTAGACTTTTTGCTGCCTGAGGCAAACTTGTGAGGATGCACCCCCAACCCCTGATTTGGAATGATCACACAGCACCTGACAATTTACTCTTTTATTTAATGTTCTCACATGACATGCTGCAGCTCAACACAATAGCACACTGGCTGCCTGTGAGTTTGTGACAAAAAAACTGCACATCCTCAGCCACTCATTCCTCCTCAGGAAGCTACACACAGTACAAAAATGCTGCCCCTGAAATCTCTGCACCTGATGCAAATGTTTCACCTTGCTTCATGAGAGAACCGGGCCGGCCCTGGTCCCTTCACACACCAGGAAGTAAGGGAGATGCATGGAGCTCTGGAATTCAGGCTGTGTGTGCAGGGTGTCTTCGGACTTTGGAGCAGGAGCGATGATTTATTATGACTTGTGGCTTCTTATCTCTCACCACACCCTACCGCCCTTTTGCCCTTCTGCTTTCTCAGCACCCAAGGCAATGGCCTTTGTGCCCTTTCCAAATATCCAGCCCTGGGGATGTCGTTTGAACATAAGGGTATTAGCTTTCTTTTCTGGTACTATTCTATCCTATACATTCGAATGGGTATTGCTGTATACCATTTTTCCTATTCAATACACTTTTCTCTTTTTGGCAAACTACTCTAGAACAGTTTTCTCCATACCACCATTGAATTGTCCCCATTATCTTCAAGAGTATAAACTCAATAATACTCAACAAAACTACCTTTTCCAACCAAATGAGAATCTTAACCGTAACATTTCTGAGATTGTTATCAATCACACCAGGATCATCAGAGTTTGTCACTGCCATTCTCAGAACTGCTTGTGTCTGGTGATGACGTGTGTTGGAATGCAGCAAAGAAAACTATGAGCACTCCTCGTCTTGTGACAGAGAGGGGAAAGTTTAGCATATTAGAAACATCAGAAATGCCAGGTCTGTCAACCAGAAGTCGTGTCAAGTGCAGCTCACAAGACATTTTAGGATATTGTTTCATAATTGTATTATGAGGTATGCACTGTATGATATTGATATGGTTTCTTCATTTTGCATGTGTAACCTGTCTCCATCTATTTGTCTGACAGGCCTTGAAGTGCAATTCAAAGTCTAGGAACAGTTTACACCATATCAGTTGCAATGCAATGCAATGCAAGGAATTCCATTTTTGCAACGCAAAACATGTAGTGCGTTGCTAAAAAAAAGCGCACATGTTGATGCATAAAACATCAGTTGATGAAGATGCACGTTGATCAGTTGCTTCTTTGTGTGCATTTCGTCGCAGGCCGTTGCAAATCTTGTTTTTGGATGCGTTAGGTATATGTTATAACGCAACTTAAAGAAAACCTGAAGTGTAAACAAAATTATTAATGAATTGTATGTGTAGTATGGATAATAAATAGAACATTAGTACCAAAGAAAAGAGTCTAATATTTTTATTTTCAGTTATATTTTAAGCTATAAAACAAAGCAGAACAAATGACCCTTTGAACTTTCCTGCAGTAAAACCTTATCACAAGCATTGAGTACTGTACTGTCCACATTTTAATTTCGGTGAATTTCATATAGTAAATTAAGAGAATTCTGTTCCTGGCAGTCTTTTTCCCATAGTCTGAAGCTAAATCCTGATGTCATTTCTTCCCTTAGTTCTCCTCCAATCTGCTTTGTCATTCTGGCTTGCTTTCTAACCAGTGTGAGCAAAGGATCAGATTTCAGCCAAGCCTGTCACACTGCAGTGTAGAGAGGAGCAGGAATGTGGGAGGGGAGATGACAAGCTTCCCCCCCCCCCTCTCTGTCTCCTGCATCAGCGGGAGAATAGAACCTGCGTAACTGAGATAAGATAATTACAGCAGAGAGATTTCTGAATATATTGGAGAGCTTGCTGTAACGGTTGGTGTCAGCACACAGAGAGTGTCTGATTATTGATGATCTGCAGTATCACCAACAATACAGACGTATACCTGATTATTAATGATCTGCAGAATCACCAATAATACAAGTATGACTAACCTCTGGACACCTAGCAAAGTGTAAGTGTTTGGGTGCAACAGTAACTTTTAATAGTTTGACGAGACCTCACCAGAGGGGCTGGTGAGGTACTATCAGTACACAATGCGTGCACTAGCGTTCAAACTCTAGCAGGCTGGAGAGTACAATAACGAAGAGGCTGAATCTCCCGGGGAGCGGGTGACTCAGATAGTACTGTAGCCTAGGGGATACAATAATACTACAATGACAGATACCCTAAAAGAACAGGTAAATGGGGCTGCACTACAGCTAAACAGAACTGTTCCGCCAGAGGAGCTGGTGTAACTAATACCTCACCAGTGGCGAGGGCCCACTGGTGAGTAGAATGGTCAGGCAGGCAAGGTTCGGCAACAGGATATTGTTATTTTATTGATCTCCTGTGTACGACTCTGGCTAGCACTCTGACTTTGAATCTGCGCTCACACGCAAGTATTCACGACAACAGACGAGGCAACAGTGAAGCCCGGAGGCTTATGAAGCAGAGGAGATCCCACCGGCATGCCCCTCCGCATCAGCCAATCCTGGGTGCCATAGGACTCCTCTGACGTCAGCCGACCAGCAGGTCAGCTGACGGGCTTCCTCCCCGCATAAAGGTCCCGTCTGTGCGCGCGCCCGCGCGCTTAGGCGAGCTCCTGGCTGACAGACCGTTCCGTCCTCGGCGTCCTGGACACCGAGCGGACGGATGGGCGCATGGAGGCAGCTGCGGCGGCGGTGCTGTTCGCCGCAGCTGCCTCGGATATTACAGTACCCCCCCTTCTAGGAGTGGGCTCCGAACACGCACCACCCGGCCTATCAGGATGCATTCTATGAAACTCCATCCTGAGCTCTTCTGCATGCATGCAAGAGAGTGGTACCCAGGACCTCTCTTCTGGACCATACCCTCGCCAGTGGACCAGATACTGTACAGATCTACATACTCGCCGGGAATCCAAATTTTTTTCTATTTCGTATTCCGGTTCTCCATTGATCACCACAGGGGGGGGGAGTGGCATCCACATACACTGCAGGCTTTAAAAGCGAAACATGGAATGTCCTACCACCCCTGAAACTGGGGGGAAGAGACACTTTGTAGGTAACATTATTTATTTTCTTAAAAATAGGGTAGGGCCCTATGAACTTGGGACCCAGTTTTACAGAGGGCTGCCTTAGGGACAAGTGTAGTGTGGAAATCCACACCAAATCTCCCGGTGTGAACTTCCATTCCACCGACCGTCTCTTGTCGGCTTGCCTTTTTTGGGTCAAAAAAGCTTTTCTCAAATTTTGCTTCACCTTATTCCAAATGTCTCTCATAGTCTCTGACCAGTTTTCTAGGGCAGGGAAAGGTGAAGCTACCACTGGCAAGGGTGAAAATTTGCGTGATCTCCCCGTAACAACCTGGAACGGGGAGGACCCTGATGAGGCAGACCTCAAATTATTGTGGGCAAATTCGGCATATGGTAAAAATCTGACCCAATCGGTCTGGGCATCGGCCACATAGCACCTGAGGAATTGCTCTAGAGCCTGGTTTACCCTCTTGGTCTGACCATTGGTCTGTGGGTGATAGCCGGAGGAAAATGACAACTTCATCCCCAATTGCTGACAAAATGCCTTCCAGAAACGCGAAGTGAACTGGACTCCCCTATCTGACACCACATCCTGAGGAATCCCATGTAGCCTGAAGATGTGGAGGATAAACAGCTCTGCCAGTTCCTGGGCAGAGGGGAGTCCGTTCAAGGGAATGAAGTGTGCCATCATACTGAACCGGTCGACTACCACCCAAATGAACGTTTTGCCCTCAGAGAGAGGCAGTTCGCTCACAAAGTCCATGGACACATGGGTCCAAGGTTCCTCTGACACGGGAAGAGGCTGTAAAGTGCCGGCAGGTGCTCGCCTAGAAGCTTTGCTCCTGGCACAAACAGCACAACTTCCCACGAACTCCTTACAATCAGAAGTGACGGAGGGCCACCAGACACTTCGATTTAATAATTCTAAGGTGCAAGCCACTCCCGGGTGACCCGCATTTTTATGGGCATGGAATGCCTCCAAAACTTTGAATCTCAAGTGGAGAGGAACAAAAAGAATCCCCTCTGGTTTACCCTCAGGAACTTCTTGTTGAAAAGGACCCAGCTCTGACGCCCAATCCAAGTCAACCTGTGCCCCAGAGGGTTCTGGATCCTGTTCACCAGTTCCACATACTTGGAGCTCATTTACTGCAATTGGAACCTGGTTCAAACAGTGGTCATGACAGAAAGAAGACCAGCTTAACAGCTGTCTGGTACGCCAGTCAATGTCTGGGGAATGCTTCTTTAACCAAGGCATGCCTAAGATAACCGTGGATGTGGACATCTCTAAGACCAGGAACTGTATTAGTTCTCTATGCAGGGCTCCCAGCTGGCATACCAATTCAGGGGTCTGAGTTATGGTGACAGGCAGTGGAGAATCATCCACCGCTGTAATTTTAATCCGCTTCCCCAATGGAAGCAAGGTAAAACCAAACTGTTTGGCGAAGCTTGCCGACATAACATTAACTGCAGATCCAGAATCTACAAAAGCTTCAGTAGTGTGAACCTGTCCCTCCCAGGAGATTGTACAAGGAAGCAACACACGTTTATTACTTAGAGGTATAGCAATATCGCCTAGGGTAGTACCTCCGGCTACTCCTAGGCGATAGCGTTTTCCGCCTTTTTAGGACAAGCTGAAACCATATGCCCTTTATCGGCACAGTATAGGCATAACTTCTCGGCTCGCCTTCAATTTTTCTCCACCTCTGAGAGCTTAGCCTGCCCATTTTGCATTGGCTCGTCAGCTGGTGGAGAGGAAGGCGAAGGAGCTGAGAAAGTACATGAGGCGAACTTTCTTGGGGGCTTGGCCCGAGTTTGTTTTTGGTAACGAACTCAATCTTGATAGCCAAAGAAATGGCCTCATCCAGAGTTTTGGGTTCTAGATGACCCAACATTAGATCAGACACTGCGTCAGACAATCCGGACAAGAAACAGTCCAAGGGTGCGTACTGCCCCCACCTGGCTGATACTGCCCATCTCCGAAACTCTGCCGCATAAATCTCAACGGAACCCTGACCCTGTCTGAGGGTTTTTAACTTCCTCTCAGATGTCACTGCCAAATCAGGGTCGTCATAAATTACAGCCATGGCTTTAAAAAACCCCTGCACCGAGACCAAGGCCTCATGCCCTGTAGGGAGACTATATGCCCATGACTGGGAATCTCCACACAATAAAGTCTTAATGAACGTGACCCGTTGAGCTTCAGTGCCTGAGGAAACAGGTCGTAATTCGAAATAAGACAAGCACCTATGCTTGAAATTACTAAAGTCCGAGCGATGCCCCGAGAATTTTTCTGGTAGGGGTACACTCGTTTTGATTACAGAGGGGGGAGACACTCGGGTATTAGGATCTAAAAGACGGTTAACTGACTCAGCTAGTTAGTTAATCTGAGTCTGTTGAGCATCCACCGTTTTAATGAGTTCATTAACGGTGACAGTTAACACGTCGACCCGTTGGCAGAGTGCCTCCATGATACTTTATGGTCTGTTGTTCTGTAACGGTTGGTGTCAGCACACAGAGAGTATCTGATTATTGATGATCTGCAGTATCACCAACAATACAGACGTATACCTGATTATTAATGATCTGCAGAATCACCAATAATACAAGTATGACTAACCTCTGGACACCTAGCAAAGTGTAAGTGTTTTGGTGCAACAGTAACTTTTAATAGTTTGATGAGACCTCACCAGAGGGGCTGGTGAGGTACTATCAGTACACAATGCGTGCACTAGCGTTCAAACTCCAGCAGGCTGGAGAGTACAATAACGAAGAGGCTGAATCTCCCGGGGAGCAGGTGACTCAGATAGTACTGTAGCCTAGGGGATACAATAATACTACAACGACAGATACCCTAAAAGAGCAGGTAAATGGGGCTGCACTACAGCTAAAAAGAACTGTTCCGCCAGAGGAGCTGGTGTAACTAATACCTCACCAGTGGCGAGTAAGGATGCTCATTCGGATTCCGCGGAAATGCAATTACCAAAATTTCGATCGGAAATTGCATTTCCGCATCGGAATGCGGAAATCGGTAATGCAAGTGCCGTAGGCGGATTTCCGCCGGAAATCGCGGAAATTTCCGCCGGAAATCGCGGAAATTCCACCCGCATTTAACATTGATTTTCTTAAAAACTATAAGGTCTTTTTGAAAACTTTTTTTTGCATCTTGTTCACATGGTGTTTCTAGGACTTAAGGGGGCTTTGTTATTAACTGCTAAATTCGGCGAATTTTTACTGTAATGTAAAATGCAGAAAATCTGCATCTGCCTATTTTCTGCATTTTACATTACAGTAAAAATCCGCCGACTTTAGCGTTTAATAGAAATGCCCCCTTAAGTCCTAGAAACACCAAATTTTCACAGTTTATTAAACAGAATCTTCTGAACAAGATGCAAAAAAAGTTTTCAAAAAGACCTTATAGTTTTTGAGAAAATCGATGTTAAAGTCGGGCGGAATTTCCGCGATTTCCGTCGGAAATTCCGCATTGGAACGCGGAAATTGGTAGCGGAAAGCGGAATCGGTAATTGGTAAATGACGGAATGCGGATTTACCGCGGAATCGGAAATTGGCATTCCGACCATCCCTAGTGGCGAGGGCCCACTGGTGAGTAAAATGGTCAGGCAGGCAAGGTTCGGCAACAGAGAGGTAAGTATAATACAAAATCGTGAGATAAGGGAGTAATCAGTAATCAGGCAGAGGTTCAGCAACAGGAAGATACGTATCGGTATAGAATCGTGAGACAAGAGAGTAATCGGTAATCAGGCAGAGGTTCAGCAACAGGTAGACAGATGGGCAGAAGTACAAGATCAGAAAACAGATTCAAAGTCAGAGTGCTAGCCAGAGTCGTACACAGGAGATCAATATAATAACAATATCCTAGCCTGGGTGTGAAATCCTTGGCATCAACACCCCGAAACTAGTCTAAGAAAATAACAATAACAAGACTGCAATTCCTAAGCTTGGTGGGAAATCCGTAGCATCAACACCAGGAAACTACCTAAGGTCTGCGCGCTTACACGCAAGTATTCACAACAACAGACGAGGCAACAGTGAAGCCCGGAGGCTTATGAAGCAGAGGAGATCCCACCGGCACGCCCCTCCACATCAGCCAATCCTGGGCGCCGTGGGACTCCTCTGACGTCAGCCGACCAGCAGGTCAGCTGACGGGCTTCCTCCCCGCATAAAGGTCCCGTCTGTGCGCGCGCCCGCGCGCTAAGGCGAGCTCCTGGCTGACAGAACGTTCCGTCCTCAGCGTCCTGGACGCCGAGCGGACGGATGGGCGCATGGAGGCAGCTGCGGCGGCGGTGCTGTTCGCCACAGCTGCTTCGGATATTACACTTGCACTGCAGGGTGAGATTCTTGGCAGCATTATAAACACAGTGCAGTGTTTAAATAGAATTTCATTTTGTGGCTGACAATCCCACTTTAATTGCAACACCACAGAGTGAACCTCAGGATTTATTTTTACTGCTACACACAACACATAATAAAAAAGAACCAGCACCATCAAAAATGATATATAAATTGATGTGTGACCTCACTATTATTATACAACTCACCACAGACTAAAGAAAATGACTATACCCTGCACCATCTGGTACCAAGGACCCAGTGGGGTCGGAAACACAACAGCTGTGTGGGGATGCTGTCCTTGTGACTACTGTATGCTTTTATATGTTTTCTCCAATAAAGTATTCCGTTTTATGATTCCTGGAGAGGTACAGCCTTTTGTACTTGAATTTCTGTTGTAAAGGTACAAAATATCATTATATATCTATAAAGAGTAAAACACAAAAAAATGAAAAAAATCACGCCTGTACAAACTGCGACCCTAATGACCATCCTATATAATAAACCCCCTGTGTCCCTGCATCCTCCTCTGGGTCCCTGTGTCTGTGCTTTTTACTACCACGCATGCGAGGCACATGGGTGGCGGTTCAGACATGAGAAGGACGAGGCCTGGGGGGCGGGCGTGTGCGCATGCGGTGCGCAAGCGATGACATGCTGCAGCGGCGGTGAGGGGCGGGAGGAGAGGGGGGTTGTGAGGGAGACCTAGAGCCTGTTATTGTAATGGGCTTAGGCCTACTAGCAAATCAATAAAGAATGAAACTGCAAACAAGAAAATGATCCAAAATGTCATACTACCAAAAAATGTGCTAAAGTGCTAAAAGTGCTAAAAGTAGAGGGAAGGCTCTGGATAGTAAAGTACCTTCTTGTCCCTCTGTCTGGTCTGTCATTCTACTGCTGTCCACCAGTCAAGTTGGTTGACCTGCTGGGTAAACCAGCTCTTTTGAACCACTTGTTTCTCCAAGTAGTGTCAAGGATGAGTGCATCGTTTGGACTTGTGCATGTGCAGTAGTGATGCACTCGTTCTTGAAACTACTCGGGGACATGAGTAGTTCTATAGAGCTGTTTGGGGAAACAGCTTTACTGACTGGCGGAGTACTGTGGTGCAGGAAGGGGGAGTGGGAATGCTCTATACTATCTATACTATCCAGAGACTTCCCTCTTCTTAGGTAAGTATTAAACCTGAAGTGATTTTCTCACTTCAGATTTGCATTAAAGGATGTAAACAGGCTTCATTATGCATGTTATGCCAGTGTTTTCACATGAGACTTTACTCTGTTATGCTATAGGCTCACCATACACCAGCTGCTTTGGATGCGTGCCTGGCTCTAAGGGGCATAAAGAGATAATTTGCATATTCAGGAGTGAGGCATTATGGGAAACCATACTTGCTCACTTAAAGTGGTCCAGAACTCAAAACTCCTTTCTGCTGTAAAAGATAAACAACAGCATAATAATCTTTAAACAAAAAACATTTCTTTGTTACAGCCTATACAAATCCTAGAATAAATCTGCACAGTTTCTACTTCCTGATTCATGGAAGCAGACATATTGTTTACAGCCTGTACTTTTAAATGGGCTTATCTGCTTACTTGCCATAGGCAGTCATATGACACAGGGGAGATCAAATTCCAACTAGTGATTAGGCACAAATGAGGGGGTTTACACAGGCTAAAAACTTGAAATACCTATAAGGTGGATTTCTGTTATGTTTTCCTTGTGTCCTGTGCAAGAGTTCAGGTCCACATTAAAGCTGAATAACTGCAAATATATTTTGTTTTAAGAAGGCAGAAATATATTTAGAATCACTTTTTTAGTAGGAGGGCTTTTCAATCCCTTTTAGCCCTTTATACACTACTATTGGTTCTGGGTCACCCCAAGGCATACATTTGAAATTGGCGCGTGAGACTTGGGCGGAGGATACAGCCGGTATATGGCTGATCCTGCTTCTCCACAAGTCCAGGCCGTGTTAATTACTATTCCCCCTCCAGGCCACCATGGATAGTGGGGGAATGATATAATTCGGCTTCCAGCAATTGCTGAAGGGCGAATTATTGTGTTTTTAAGCAACTTCGGCTTGGTCTTCTGACAGAGCCGACGTTACTCACTGAGCGCCGCTGTAGATGTGATTCCCATTATAGTCTATGGTTGCGCCAGCTGCGCCCAAATCTAGCAGCGCTGAAAAGCACTGCTCTGACCCCAAGCTGCGTGGGTATACTGTTGTACTGGTCCAAGCACTATCCCACCATCCATGACCTCTTCTATGCACTTTGCTTTGCACACAATGACAGTGGATGAAAGTTCTCAGAATGCAAAAGCTTTTTCAAATATTCTCATTGTTCAAATAAGAGCACCAGTGAGAAGCTCTGACAGTGCAATCAGAAATGCGTAACATGCAACAAAGACACTGAAGGTGCTTCGAAGATCCACTGGGGAGATGGGAGTATTTGTCCATAGGACCATGTTAAAGCAGACCTGAACTCTGAACTTTCTCTCTGCTCTAAAAGATAAGCAGCATTATAATAACCTTTAAAGTGGACCCGAACTCTTGAACAGGACACAAGGAAAACAGAAAGAAATGCACCCTGTGTGTTTTTAGAGAGAAGAGTCTGTCTAATATTCCCTCATCCTCAAGTAATCAACACAGAAATTTGTCAGTCCTACGCCTCACCAGACACAGAATGTTAACCCTTTGGCTGCTTTCACAAGAACTGTATAAAAATTGGGAGGTACACTAATAAAAAGAGTGGCACTCCTAGCTGGGGAGATGGGTACCCAAGCCTCAATGGATCCTCGCATCCAGGAATCCTATCCAGAAGTCAGAACGATGATGGAGGCTGGCACATCCAAAGTAGAAAAGCTCTTTATTATAAAGACATTAAAAACAGTGGCAATACAGCGACAGCCCGCTGTTTCAGGTGTCAGCCCTTTCTCAAGCTGTTACAACCACAAACACTGAGTCAAGCACGTATACTTAAATACTGCCCACCCTCAGTAACATCCAATAGATTAAAATCCCCAACAGCCAATCAGTTACCTGTATTATCCTGCGGACCTGAGTGAAAACATGTCTCTGACCTGCAAGCGCAGCCGCTATGGCATTCACCAGAGGCTCTGTGTCGTCATCACGCTCAGCAGACGCCTTATCCGGCTTCCCATTCGCCGATGTAGGTACATGTGACAACATACTGCGTGACGTCACCACGTCGGCGCCACGCAGGGTGCGCTCATGCGTCATGCGTATACAAAGTACGCTTTAGACTGTAGACGTGACTGAATGCCGCCCACTGGGCGGAACCATCCGCACGTCATATGTAAACATAAAACTGCCCTATCAGCGGCAGTAACAGGCGGACCCATGCTTGGCGTCCCCATGGTAACCCCACATATAAATATAAACAATCTCACCAAGTACCTCAGCGGCGAATTAGATGTCAGTAGACTTGTATCTCCAGGGTCCGCAGATACAGGAAACCGAAAGCTCTCAAAAAGAGCAGAACATACATTAGAACATACAGCATAAATATGACTAAACATTTTAATTACAGAAACCTAGTTCGTATTCACGATTGAGACCTCCATTTCCCAAAACCTCTAATCTCCTTATCCACCCTGCCTCCCTCCTTAGTAGGTCATTGGTCCTACTATATTTCCCCCTCCATGAGCTTGATACCCCATCAATGATCTGTACTTTCAGTTGTGACACACTATGACCCATCTGGGTAAAATGAGATGAAACTGCTTGCTTCATATCACCATTACGAATAGCACTTTTATGGGAACAAATCCTGTCCCTGACCTTTTGTGTAATCATGCCTACGTAACCTAAGCCACATGGGCATTTCAAATAGTAAAATACAAAGCTGGATTCACAGGTAAAAAAATCCCTGATCATATACTTAGTGCCTTTGGTGGGATGGTAAAATTCTGGGCCCTTATTAATATGTCCACAAAGGTGACAACCCATACAGGGGTAAGTACCCACTCTCCTGTTGGGCATCTGTCCCGCAGGGGAATGGTAAAAAACCTTATCCCTGATTGTGGGTGCCCGTTTAAAAGATTGAAGTGGGGGATATCTAAATTCTGGAATATTAGGAAAAGCACTGCTTAAAAGATGCCAATGGCGTCTAATGATCTTACCAACATGGGAACTACAAGTATTGTATGTTGAAACAAATGGGATGCGGAATTGGTTGTTACATTTTTTCTTTTTTGATCTAACATTAGGTGTTAATACCTGTAAGGGATATCCTCTTTGTTGAACTTTGTAAGACATGTCCTTATGTCGTTCATTAGGACTCTCTGGACAAGTTACAATTTTGTCCAGTCTAGTGAACTGACCTTTAGGGATTGCATCTTTAACATGGGGGGGGGGGGGGGATGGAAACTATTGTAATGCAATAAGGAGTTGCAGTCTGTACTTTTCACATAAAGATCAGAAATTAGCACATTACCCTTTTTGGTGATCACAGTGTCCAAAAAGGTCACCTGATCACTACTCACATGATTTGTAAGTCTAATTTCCCTGCAGCATTGGGACAAGTCGATAAGGAATTGATCCAGGGTCGAACGCGGCCCCGCCCATATACAAAAAATATAATCGATAAATCTATACCAACATCTAGCATGACACTGAAAAAGACGATTCGAGTAGACAAAAGCCTCCTCGAAGAGTCCCATGTACAAATTAGCGCCGTGCCAGACTCTTATGCTCCAGGATAGGAAGTTCTTTGTGAATTCTCTCAATTTTGAGGATCATCGTGTCAAACGCAGCCTTATTCCATATTCTTTCAAAAGTGGAACAAAACTGAGAGAATTCACAAAGAACTTCCTATTCTGGAGCAGAAGAGTCTGGCTATACTTACTCAACTCACTGCAGCGTTATCAGCAGAAGAGATGCAGACTTTTGTTGACCAGTTGTCTAAAAAGATTGCTACTCATACTAAAGCTATTGAGGAAGCCAAGCGATCAAAGTTCCACCGTGATACCCAGGACTACACTGGAGGTTATGTCTATTCATGGCAGAAGATGGTACCTGCTAATACTCTAAGAAGGTTTCCTAAACCGAATAAACCAAAAGGTGTGAAGCCTCGTCCACGAGGTGGGAATGCGGGTTCCTCTGCATCTGATTTTTTGTCTTCCCAAGAGAACTCCCCTATGGAAAGAGGAGGAGCAGGAGGGGTGGAAACAGGACAAGAATCCAACGTACGAAAAGAACCAGTGAGGAGTCAAATGGAATTACGGAAGAGAAATCAATAGAGCCACCTCAATTAGTGGTCAATATTTCTGGACATGTGTTGACACCGACAGAGGAAAGAGTTCTTAATTATGGATTGAACTTCTGCCCCACTAATCTACCTGATTTTTTTGAGATCGATCAAGAGCTGTTTCGGTTCTTCAGAACCATTAAACTTAAGTATTTTTTCGGGACATTGCTAGCTTTGGTGATAGACAGAGTCCAGTGGATGAAACTTCTCTATCCATAAAAAATCTGGGATTGAGAAATAAGAGTACCTTTATGCCATCTGCGAATATTGTCATTGATAACTTTTGTAAATTGGTGATGGAAGATATTAAGGTGTTGGAGATGGAGCAACATAGCAAAAGAGTACAGTTTAATCTTACAAAGGATGAGTATCTTGCACTTGAGAATCTTAAAAAAAGAACTGAACTCACAATACGACCCGCCGACAAGGGCGGAGCCGTTGTGGTGTTGGACACCAAATACTATGAGGATGAGATCAGAAGCCAGCTAGATCAGGTTGAAGTGTATTGTAAAATTGCACAGGATCCGATAGTTTCTATTCAACAGAAAATTAAAGGCATAATTGAAAAAGCTAAATCTCGAGGGGTGATTGATGACAACCTTATGAAATTTCTTGTACAGGAGAATCCTATGACGCCCAAGTTCTACACTTTACCTAAAATACATAAGAACCCGTGCCGCCCACCAGGGAGACCCATTGTGGCCGGCACGGGTTCAGTATTTGTTCCAGTTGCACAATTTTTGGCTAAATTACTGCACCCCTTGGTCATGACACTTGATTCTTATATCAAGGACACGGGCATGTTTTTGCAGAAGATTGGGGACCTTGACGTGGGAGGAGATGATCTTCTTCTGGTCACTTTTGATGTGGAGAGCCTCTACACCTCCATCCCGCATGATGGAGGTGTGGAGGCTATTGATTGGTTCCTTATGACAAGATCTGATCTTTCCTATGATCAGAGATTATTTGTGCTTGAATTGCTGAATGTAGTTTTACGTCTCAATTACTTTACATTACAGGGCGAGTTTTTCCTGCAGCTGCGGGGCACGGCAATGGGGTCGAACGTGGCCCCGTCGTATGCTAATTTGTACATGGGACTCTTCGAGGAGGCTTTTGTCTACTCTAATCGTCTTTTTCAGTGTCATGCTAGATGTTGGTATAGATTTATCGATGATATTTTTTTGTATATGGGCGGGGCTGCGTTCGACCCTGGATCAATTCCTTATCGACTTGTCCCAATGCTGCAGGGAAATTAGACTTACAAGTCATGTGAGTAGTGATCAGGTGACCTTTTTGGACACTGTGATCACCAAAAAGGGTAATGTGCTAATTTCTGATCTTTATGTGAAAAGTACAGACTGCAACTCCTTATTGCATTACAATAGTTTCCATCCCCCCCCATGTTAAAGATGCAATCCCTAAAGGTCAGTTCACTAGACTGGACAAAATTGTAACTTGTCCAGAGAGTCCTAATGAACGACATAAGGACATGTCTTACAAAGTTCAACAAAGAGGATATCCCTTACAGGTATTAACACCTAATGTTAGATCAAAAAAGAAAAAATGTAACAACCAATTCCCCCTCCTATTTGTTTCAACATACAATACTTGTAGTTCCCATGTTGGTAAGATCATTAGACGCCATTGGCATCTTTTAAGCAGTGCTTTTCCTAATATTCCAGAATTTAGATATCCCCCACTTCAATCTTTTAAACGGGCACCCACAATCAGGGATAAGGTTTTTTACCATTCCCCTGCGGGACAGATGCCCAACAGGAGAGTGGGTACTTACCCCTGTATGGGTTGTCACCTTTGTGGACATATTAATAAGGGCCCAGAATTTTACCATCCCACCAAAGGCACTAAGTATATGATCAGGGATTTTTTTACCTGTGAATCCAGCTTTGTAGTTTACTATTTGAAATGCCCATGTGGCTTAGGTTACGTGGGCATGATTACACAAAAGGTCAGGGACAGGATTTGTTCCCATAAAAGTGCTATTCGTAATGGTGATATGAAGCAAGCAGTTTCATCTCATTTTACCCAGATGGGTCATAGTGTGTCACAACTGAAAGTACAGATCATTGATGGGGTATCAAGCTCTTGGAGGGGGAAATATAGTAGGACCAATGACCTACTAAGGAGGGAGGCAGGGTGGATAAGGAGATTAGAGGTTTTGGGAAATGGAGGTCTCAATCGTGAATACGAACTAGGTTTCTGTAATTAAAATGTTTAGTCATATTTATGCTGTATGTTCTAATGTATGTTCTGCTCTTTTTGAGAGCTTTCGGTTTCCTGTATCTGCGGACCCTGGAGATACAAGTCTACTGACATCTAATTCGCCGCTGAGGTACTTGGTGAGATTGTTTATATTTATATGTGGGGTTACCATGGGGACGCCACGCATGGGTCCGCCTGTTACTGCCGCTGATAGGGCAGTTTTATGTTTACATATGACGTGCGGATGGTTCCGCCCAGTGGGCGGAATTTAGTCACGTCTACAGTCTAAAGCGTACTTTGTATACGCATGACGCATGAGCGCACCCTGCGTGTCGCCGACGTGGTGACGTCACGCAGTATGTTGTCACATGTACCTACATCGGCGAATGGGAAGCCGGATAAGGCGTCTGCTGAGCGTGATGGCGAAACAGAGCCTCCGGTGAATGCCATAGCGGCTGCGCTTGCAGGTCAGAGACATGTTTTCACTCAGGTCCGCAGGACTATACAGGTAACTGATTGGCTGTTGGGGATTTTAATCTATTGGATGTTACTGAGGGTGGGCAGTATTTAAGTATACGTGCTTGACTCAGTGTTTGTGGTTGAAACAGCTTGAGAAAGGGCTGACACTTGAAACAGCGGGCTGTCGCTGTATTGCCACTGTTTTTAATGTCTTTATAATAAAGAGCTTTTCTACTTTGGATGTGCCAGCCTCTATCATCGTTCTGACTTCTAAAAATTGGGAGGTGGCAGCCAAATTATGAGGAGGTTGTATGCAATAAATTCTAAGTGAATAATGAAACAATCTTACCTCAGTTATAAAAGTATAGCTCTCCATTAACAACAATCGGCAACTAAATACATGCTGACAGACAATGCGTTCCCATCCCAAGCTGTTACACCTGTTATGTTGCCCTAGGGACTGTTTGAGAGGTCATCTTTGCTAATCTGTCTTATGGGGTCATATCTGAGCATAGCGAGTACAAAATTATGTTAATTGGCCAGAGGGGGACAATCAATTCAGGGCCGGTTCTAAACTTTTTGCTGCCTGAGGCAAACTTGCGAGGATGCGCTCCCCTACCCATTTGGGATGATCGCACAGCATCTGACAATTTACTATGCTTCATTTAATGTTCTCACATGACATGCTGCAGCTCAACACAATAGCACACTGGCTAGCTGTGAGTCTGTGTCAAATATACTGCTCACCCTCAGCCACTCCATTCATCCTCAGCAGGACAGCAGTGCCACCTCCTCCCTTATGCTTTGCAAGTCAAATAAAACACTGCTACTCTCCTGCCTCCCCCTCCTCACTCACTGTCAGACTCCTCACACAGCACAACAAGCTGCTCTTCCCCAATGGTGACCTCTTCACCTCACTCTCCTCTTGCTTCTTCTCCTACTCTGACTGGGATACTGTTAGTGGAAACACAGTATAAACATGCCGCTCCTGTAATCTCTGTGCCTGATGCAAATGTTTCACCTTGCATCGTGAAAGAACTGGCCTTGAATCAATTCTAAGTGAATAACGAAATAATCTTGCCTCAGGCTGAAGCTGTAGAAATTACCGTAATTAGTTGCAGCCATGACAGTGCACTGTAGAGTAGACATGTTGATGAAGTAACATCCAAATCTCCTTTTGCAGACTCGGCTGTGCAATGAACCTGAAGACACTACCACTTGGCTAGCACTTTTTGTTCAGGTGATCAAGCAGCTCACCTGCCTCAGGAGGGACTTATTTATAAAAGTATAGATCTCCATTAACAACAATCAGCAGCTAAACACATGCTGACAGGTACTACGGTCCCATCCCAAGCTGTTACTCCTGTTATGTTGCCCTAGGGACTGTTTGAGAGGTCATCTTTACTAACCTGTTTTATTGGGTCACATCTTAGAAGCGATGTAGCGAACATGAAATTGTAGGTTTGCAAATGAATGGGCAAGCGAATTTTAAAACCTACAGGCACTGTTTCTTGCCACAAAAGTGATGGAAAATTTGTTTCAAGGGGCCTAAAACTTGCACTGTGGCATGTTGGAAGGGGATCCATGACAAAACTCCCACCAAAAATTACGTAGTTGATGCAGAGTGGTGTTTTAAACTCTAAAGGGCAGAAATCACAGTACATTCCTAAATTTATGAAATTAAGTGCTTTAAAACATCTGGCGTGCGTACACGGCGATAAGGTAGTGTAAAGGTTATGCCCAGTTCACACTGACAGACAAAATGCCGCATTTAACGCACAGAAAACACCCGCAAAGAGGTTTAGTGATAACGTTAGGTGAGCAAATCATTGTTTTTACTAGTTGACACCTCCAGGACATACATTTTAGCCCTCTTGGCGGCAGTCTTTGTGTAGTGGTGTGTAATGGCCACCGTGCTTGTGCGCACGTTTGCGGGAGTGCAGGTGATTATTGGGTTATGGTCGGTGCACTATTAAGACCAACAGACCTGTCTCCAACAGCTAACGTGTACACTGGACACTAAGGATTGCAATATAACAATAGCAAGAAAAAGAAAAACAGCCCTTGGAAGGGTGAACTACTGTAGCACTAAGCACTGACTGCATCTGTCCATACCTCCCAACTTTTTAGCGACAAGAAAGAGGGACACGTAAGCCATGCCTATGCCACATCCCTAACCATGCCCCCGACCACACCACTACATAGGCAAACGCAGGGGGGGATTACAGCTGCCCAGAATCCCCCCTCAGACCAGGGACTGTGCAGTGTCTGGGGGCAGGCACAAGCTGAGACACCAAAATATCTGCAGCTCACAGCACTGCCCCCTTTATTTCCTGGCTATAGTTGACTTTGGATGGAGCAGCAGCATGTGTACAGAGCATGGAGCAGCAGTGTGTGTGCAGAGCATGGAGCAGCTCTGGGGAACTTAGAGTCAGGTATGAGCACAGCCCTATGCCCTGCTGTGTGAATGCTTCACTTTTCCCTTCATTACTAATGTCGGCTGTATCTAAATTGCTCCTGATCGATCCCGTTATCGGTGGGACGGACGGGAAATTGCATTATGTGTGCCTAGCATGATGTCCTACAATATTATTATACTGAGGGAGACCTTTTAGGAATCCCCCCCTTGAAAATCCTGGGTTTGCCCCTGCCCCTAGTCACGCAAACCATAAAGATTTTAAAGGAAAAATAAAAAGTTTTTGTAGAAAATTCATATATTTACTAGAGATGGCCCGAAACGGTTTGCCGGCAAACTTATTCATGCGAACATCGGTGGTTCGCCGTGAAAACTGCGAACTTTATGGCGAGTTCGACCCGCCCCTATACTACATCATTGGGCTAAACTTTGATCCTCTACATCACAGTCAGCAGACACATGGCAGCCAATCAGGCTGCACTCCCTCCTGGAGCCACCCCCCCCCCCCCCCGCCACATATAAGGCAGCAGCGTCGGCCATGATCTCACTCTGTGTGCTGCTGTAGTGAGAGAAGGGAGAGAGGTTGCTGCAGACATAGGGAAAGCTTAGTTAGGTCTTGTTAGCTTGCTCCTTGCTGATATTTGTTGCTGAGAAGCACCATCAAAACAGCTCTTTTGAGAGCTAATGTTCTTGTGATGTGTTTTTTTGTGTGTGGCCCACTGACACTGCATATACAGCCCTGTCTGTAGCAGCTGGTTCTTGCTAATTGCTATACTGTGCCAGGCCCAGCACATTCAGTGCCTACTGTGACTGCTGCACATTGTAATATAATACCAGTCACTCACTGCATACATTTCACTGCATCTGTGTGACCGCATTCTGTTTTATATAGCAGTCACTGCATACATTTCACTGCATCTGTGTGACTGCACGCTGTTTTATATATCAGTCACTGCATACATTTCACTGCATCTGTGTGACTGCACGCTGTTTTATATATCAGTCACTGCATACATTTCACTGCATCTGTGTGACCACACATTGTTATACCAGCCGTCACTGCAACCTTTTCACTGCACCTGTGTGACTGCACATTGTTATACCAGCAGTCACTGCAACCTTTTCACTGCACCTGTGTGACTGCACATTGTTATACCAGCAGTGACTGAAACCTTTTCACTGCACCTGTGTGACTGCACACTGTATTAGTCAAGTCAGTGCATACCTTTCACTTCATCCCCTCAATATGGACAAAACAAGAGGCAGAGGCAGAGCCAGAGGCAGGCCACCCGGAAGGTCTGTCCGAGGTCATGCTGTCGTGATTTCGTGCGGCCCTCGATCAAAGTACAGTGTTCAGTAGAAGGCACGTGCCATCAACCCCAAATATTGTCATGACATAGTTGACTATTTAACACAAAACATCTCATCTTCCTCAGCTTCCGCACGGAAGCGTGACATATCTTCCTCCTCCTGCTCTGATTATGGCACCCCACTTAACACGTTGGCAGCCATCAACAAAGTGCCATCATCCCAGGGCTCAGCAGTGTGAACATTTTTTGTGTGTGTCTGCCTCAGATGAGAGCGATGTGGAAAGACCAAGACCCGCATAGGGACAACTGCAATGGGATGACCACCTGAGGAGAAGCAGCACACAAAAGCAAAGCCACACACCACAGTGGAAGATACCAGTCCGCAATTATTTCTCAAAAAAGGCAATACCCAAACTGTACCGTGATGTTGAAAGGCAAGTGGTGTCATCTCTGGCACACAGCGTTGGGTCAAGGGTCCATCTGACAAAGGATGCCTGGTCTGCAAAGCACGGTCAGGCCTGCCCGAAGACTAAGTCAGTCCCCACACACAGCATCTCTGCCTGCACGCCGTGTAACTGCCTGCCCCAAGACTAAGTCGGTCCCCACACACCATCTCTGCCTGCAGGCCACTTGACTGCCTTCTCCGCCACCACCAACAGGGTCGACTCCAGGTGGATTCCTGAATTTTTACCTAATTTTTAGCTAACCAAAACAATAATAATTTTTTTTGGTGCGTGTACATGCCTGCCTAATTTGTTGGCTGCACTGCGGCTGCAACAACAAAACAAAAGGCATGCACATGTGTCAATTCCCCTTTGTGATCGTTACCTTGCTGCGGTGAAGGGGCTTGCGTATCACAATGAAGCAATGACCGGCTATATGGGTGTGTTGGGGGGCACACCTGACCCAAGATAATAAGGTCATTGTGGACAGACCAAATTTGATCAGCTGGACACTCAGTCACTGTTGTTCTGTCATTAAGCTACCTCAGTTCGACCATATGGGCTTGAAAACTGCCATCGCCTGCACTCTCGCCATGGTGCGCACCAGTCCAGCATGGCCATCACTACACAAATAGCTGTTTGTGGTGAGTTACACAGTGAGTTTGGTCTGTCAGTGTGAAGCAGTACACTAATTACACTACCTGGTTGATGTATACACACACACGATGTTTTAAAGCACTTTAGGCCTCCAATTTAGCAATGCAATGTGATTTCTGCCTTTTAGGGATTATAACCCTGCTGTATGCCAAATCCGTAATTTTCCCAGGGACTTTTGGCGTGTAGCCCACTCCGCCATGCCTCCCTCTAGGTGTTAGACCCCTTGAAACATTTTCCATCACTTTTGTGGCCAGAAACAGTG
The DNA here is from genome assembly GCF_040937935.1 of Hyperolius riggenbachi. Lineage (NCBI taxonomy): Eukaryota > Metazoa > Chordata > Amphibia > Anura > Hyperoliidae > Hyperolius > Hyperolius riggenbachi. Next base: position 69,967,326 of record NC_090655.1, read on the forward strand.
TTTGTAGTTTTGGAAGTTCACCTGCCCATTGAAGTCTATTGCGGTTCACAAAGTTCGCGGGTTCGCAAACTTTTTGCGGAGGTTTGAGTTCAAGGTTCGCGAACCTAAAATCGGAGGTTCGAGCCATCTCTAATATTTTTATAGATCTGTACAGGAGTCCTGAAAGAGGGAAAAATGAGGAAGAAAGAGGAACAGAGGGACAGGGCCCCCAAAGAGGTAGTCTAAGGTCTCTAAGCTCTGTGGTGAACATAGAAAACATAGCAATGTTGCTGGGAAATAAGAGCAAAAAAATAGTACAATAGTAGCCCTAAGTATTTATTTTTGTTTCTTAAAAAAAAAATCTTTAAAGATTAACTGTGATCAGTGTGCTGCTGTCTGTTGGTGCTGTCAGCTGATAATTACCAGGCTCCTGACCTTGGCTGACCTAAAACAGTTAAATGACCAGGTCTGTCAGGTGTCACACTCACAGGCAGCCTCTGCAGTACAGGACAGGCTGAGCTGTGTGTTTTCTCCTCTGCCCCTCTGCCTACCTCCTGTGTTCTCTGGGGGACATTTATCAAGAGTGTCTGAGACAAAATATAAGTAGGTTTTTAGAAATACATGTAGAAATGTCTCAGACAGCGTAAGAAATCACTAAATAGTGCAGATTCCTTCTAAAACTGTTGTAAAATAGGAGGAGCTCCCAGACAGTGCAGAGTGTGAGCGGAATGCTGTTGCTGAGGTAACCAACACACCTGCTGTATTGATAGCAGCAGGCTCTGACTGAAGAATTCAGCAGGGGGAGGACTGCTATCAAGCACTTCTTAATCTGCAGCAGTTTAGGGTTGGATTTGCACTTTTCTTAACTGTAGTGCAGCTCTAGAAATTCATGCTAAACTGCCACTATTACCTAGGATTTAAGAAAGTTCTTATTATCATGCAGAACTGTTCTCCCTGCTGGTTAGAACAGATTAAGAAGAAAAAACTTTGGGTAATGCGTTGATAAATCTCCCCCTCTGTGGGCCAGATTTATCAAGAGTGTCTAAAGGTGGCCATACATGGTACAATTTTTCAATTAGATAATTTAGTTCGATTATTTCATTAGATCGAATATAAAGATTTTTCCAGCATGTCCGATCATTTTTCCCGAAAAAACGGGATAATCGTTCGAATTTCTTGATCGAAAAAAAAAACATTTTCAAATTTCATTCAATTCGATCATTTAGATCGAATAAACGGGAAAATCGAACGTTTTTATTGTACTGTGTATGGCCACCATGAGACAAAATATTAGCAGGGCTGGTTCAAGTAACAATGGGGCCCTAGGGCAAAGTTAGACTGGGTGCACCCCAACAGACACCCCCCAACCAAAAAGCGTCATTAGGGGCCTTTTGTTGCAGCCAAATTTCCCTCCTGGGCCACTGAGCTGGCTGCTGACCCTCCCCCAATCACCTCCTAACTTAACTGTGTTCCCTAGGACCTCTGCAGTGTCTATGCCAGTGTAGTGTCTCACCTGCCCGCCAGCACAGATGAGACACTACTCTGCCAAAGACTCTGCAGAGTCCTTGGGTAGCAACAGTTAAGACGGGGGAGGGACACCTTGGGGGCCCCTACAGGCTCTGGGGCCCTGGGGCAATTGCCCATTTTTTCCTATGGTAGCTCCGGCCCTGAATATTAGTAGGGTTTTAGAAATCTGTGCAGAACTGTCTCAGGCATCTTAAGAAATCATTAGATAGTGCAGAGACCTTCTAAAACTGTTGTATGATAGGAGGAGCTAGGAAGGTCTCTCAGACAGTGCAGTGTGTGAGCAGAATTGCTGTTGCTGAGGTAACCAACACACCTGCTGTATTGATAACAGCAGGTTCTGAGGAGGAATTCAGCAGGTGGGAGGAGCACATCACAAATCATGTATAGCCTGCACTCTGCAATCATGTCTAGCCTGCAATTCTACAGCTGTAGAGCTGCTTTCAAGCACTTCTTAATCTGCGCCAATTTACGGATGGATTTGCACTTCTCTTAACTGTAGTGCAGCTCTAGAAATCCACGCTAAACTGCCACTATTACTAGGATTTAAGAACGTTCTTATTATCATGCAGAACTGTTCTCCCTGCTGGTTAGAACAGATTAAGAAGAAAAAACTGTCGGTAATGCGTTGATAAATCTCCCCCACAGTGTAGCAGCTGATTTCTTTCATCCTGGATGCAGGCTTCTGTTTCTCCTAGCCTGGAGGAGGATGTGGGGGCGGGGTGCACACTGCTGCCTCTCAGTTTCTATTGGCTGGAGGGAGGCACCAGCTTGCAGGAAGTACACACAGAGGAGAGGAAGGTGTGTGAGGCTGATCTCTCTCTCTCTCTCTCTCTCTGCATGCAGGATCTAAAGCATTTGACAGTCCAGCCATAGAAAAATAGGACTTAAAGAGGAGGGGATGGGACCCGGGATGAGGGGGCGGGGCCCGGGATGGTGTTGTGCCCTATGCCTGTCTGCAACAGCTAAAGTTCACTCTGTGGACACACTGAACATCAATATCACAAGATCAAAACAGAGCCCTTAGAAGGGCTCTGGGGTTATGTAGATGGTGAATTGGTATTTCCCTATCTTCAGCATACTCTCCCTGATCTGCCTAGCACAGAAGCCAAACGCAGGCTGCAAAATGGCTGCTGTGCTGGCTTTCTGATAGGTGTGTGTAGGGGGTCCAGGTAGGAGGGATAGCTGATTGTCTGCCATGTGTCTGTTGACTCTGGGGTCAAAGTTTGGCTCCATTATAATGTACAGGGTGCGGGTCAAACACGCCATGTGTTCGCCTGAGGGGGCGAATGCAAAAAGACATTTTTTTTACCGCAAACTATTCGCCGGGCGAACAGTTTGGGCCATCTCTACGTCTAAATATCGAGTACAAAAGTATTCAAATTGGCCACATTCTATGGAAAGTACGGAGGGGAGTACTGTACAAAAATTGGGAAGAGGTGGCTAAATTAGGAGGAGGTTGTATGCAATCAGTTCTGAAGCCTAAAACCCATTAGGAGCGCTTTTCTGAGCGCTTTGTGATTCAAAAAGCTCTTCCTAATGTAATGCTATGGGTGTGATCCCACTTGAGCGATGTGATTTTATAAAAATCTCCCATACCATTGCATTAGCAAGAGCTTTTTCAAATAACTAGCGCTTAGAAAAGGCTTCTAGTGGGTTTGAGCCCTAAAGAAGACCATACATCTCTAGACATGGTGGCCGATCGACCATCAAATTTGATAATTGTTATGATCGTGAAAATTGGTGCCACCAAGTGCTTGCCCGATTGACAATGCGACCAATTTCGGGCTCATATTGTTTGCATATATCGACCGGGCATGCAGCAAGATGTTGGGCCGTCGTGGTTTATTGGGTGCGCAACAGTAACAGTGAATGATATAGGGACGAGCGACAAATACAACCCCGGCATTGTTCCCCCTAGTGTATAAATGTGCCCCCCGTGTGTGCATTTTTACATTACCTGTCCTGTGTTGCCCACTGTGCGGTGCCCATCCATTCTTCCTCTTCCATTTGCATAGCTCCCATCTGTCCCCCTTTTGGAGGGACATTCCCTCTTTGGTAACCCTGTTCCTCTGTCCCTCTTTCTCCATCATTTGTCCCTCTTTCAGAACTGACATACATATCTATGTATATATGTATGTATCTTTCTACAAAAAAATGTGTTTAATTGACTCTGAGGGCTCAGGCACACTATAAGCGCTTTTCTGAGCGCTTTTTGACTATCACAGCTCTCTGGGAGCTTTTTTAAAAAACGCTCCCATTTATTTACATTAAAATCTTGGCAAAATTGTGACTGTGGTAAAATCATGCAATTTTACCGCGATCACGATCTTACCATAATTTTAATGTAAGTCAATGGGAGCATTTTTAAAAAGCTCTCAGAAGCACTGATGGCCAAAAAGCGCTCCAAAAACTTTATTTCCATCCTTTAAATTGATATATTTCTTATTTTCAAATGTTAATGTGAAGGAATATGAACCAAGATAGAAAGGACTGGTGGGGTTTTAATTATAAAACAACACATATTTCATTTTTTTAAATGAAATCTTTATGGCATGTGTGTCTAGGGTAGTGATGAGGAATGTGGCTTAAAGAGAGCCCGAGGTGAGCACATATATCGTATATCCTTGAATATAAGTCGACCTTGTGTATAAGTCGACTCCGATATTTAAAGGACCTCTGTCGCAAAAATCTTAAAATTTAAAAAGCATGTAAACATATACAAATAATAATGACGTTTCTTCCAGAGTAAAATGAGCCATAAATCACTTTTCTCCTATGTTGCTGTCACTTACAGTAGGTAGTAGAAATCTGACATTACCGACAGATTTTGGACTAGCCCATCTTTTCATAGAGGGTTCTCAGCGTTTTCTTTATATTCAAAAGCACTTAGTAAATGGCAGTTCCTCCGTCCAAATACCAAAAAAAGTGTGCAGCGAGCAGGAAGGCTGGCCAGCATCTTTGTTTAAATCTTTTTCAGCGTATGTCTTTATAAAGAATAAAGGCCATGCTGAGAATCCCCCATGAAGAGATAGACTAGCCCAAAACCTGTTGGTAATGTCAGATTTCTACTACCTACTGTAAGTGACAGCAACATAGGAGAGACATAATGTATGGCTTATTTTACTCAGGACGAAAAGTACTTCTTATTTGTATCGGTTTTAAATTTTAAGATTTCCGTGACAGTTCCTCTTTAAGGCTCTTTGACTGGAATTTTTTTATTGACTCAAGTATAAGTCTACTCAGCAAGTTAATGGATGCACTGGGGGACCAGGAGGGGTTAATGACTGCACTGCATAAAGTATTGCAGCCATTAACCCCTCTTGTCCATTGAGTGCAGCCATTAACTCCTCCAGGCTGGAACAGGCAAAAATGGCACACAGCGCTGCCGCTATAATATGGGCACCGCATTAAGATACATTGTAAAAAGCTAAATAGCATTTTAAGTATTAAAAAATGGCGTGGCACATTAGGTTATATTGTAAACCGCTATTCAGCAGTTTAAACCTAAAAAAATGGCGCTGCATTAAGTTAATTGTAAAACGCTATTTAGCATTGTTGGGGTCGGGAGGAAGTGGAGAAAATCATGATTTTCTTAGCATGTGATTTAGACAATCATATGGTATAGTGATGTCACTTGTGACATCAGAATCCAATTAGGAGGCTAAGATCTGGTAGGAGCACGGAGCCTCAGAGGAAGCTCGTACTGAGCGAAACGGTCGTCAGGCAGGCCGCTGCCGCCCCCACATTGGCCCACAGCCAGGACTCAATAGGGTATGTCAGAATTTTTTATATTTGATGGAATGAACCGAATGTACATGTGTATGAAGATTGAACTGACAAATTAAAAACCTTGGAGCAGTGCAAGATTTTTTCTCTCTCTTTCATTAATATATTGCATCTACTTTCTACAATCTGAGCACGCAAAAGGTGATACCCTGTACTCCAGTACCAGTAAGTGGAACCCTCCCCAAAAGCAGATATCCATTGTGCCCACATGCTTAAATCTATTTACAAATAACATTGTGTATAATTTGTACTGCCTATTCTGTCTTGTCTGTGCGATTGCACGGTCGCCAGCGGTTGGCGATAGTGAATCGTTCTGTCTTGAACTTAGATCGCATTTGCCCTAGCATTAGAGGCGGTGGATCTTTCTAGTCCGTATCTTGGAGTATAACCTCGGCTGCGGTTGCTACTGGTTACTCCTTCTGTCTTGCGATTGTCTTGTCGCCAGCGGCGGTCGACAGGAAATCATTCTCTCTGTCTGGATCGCATCCGCTCTAGCGGTAGTGGCGGTGATTCCTTTTGTACTCTGTCTGGGAGTGTAAGCCAGAGCTGCGGTTGCTACTGGCTACTCCTTCTGTCTGTCTTGTCTGATACGAACGCTTGCTGTAGGCTCGTTGAGGTAACCGTTTAGCAAGCGTTCGCGTTCTCTATTTCATGTTTGTGTTTCATTGGTTAGTTAGGGTGGCACGCTTATCACTGGGCGCCTAACGCGCGGTGATCGTGTCTTAAACGCGTTTGCTGTTGCGAATGAGTGCGGTGTTCGCGTTTAGCTAGCGTTTGTTATTTTCCTTGATGTTCTGATCATTGTTTATTGCTGTGTCTTTCTTGCTACACTTGTGCTCTGTCTTAATTCGGTCTTGTGTCACTAATAAAGAAATTATTTATGTAAAGTCTGAAATGTGGAAAACACTTGAATGTGATGAATCCAGAGAGACTTCTCAGTATCAGGTTTTGTTGCCAGAAGCTAAAGCATATGTGGATCCTATGAATCCTATGAATTATTCAGTATATTAAAGGTGTAAGAAAATCTATGCATGTTCCTGATCCCAACCCGTATGAGTGTTGCCTTGATACAGGGTTATTTGAGCCTCCATTTGCTTCATGGGAGATTGGGGCTTTGAGTGTGGAGTTTGAGTCTGTGCGATCTGATACCTGTTTCTCAGATGACCCTGCTATGGGAAAAATTCCTAAAGTTTCTCATGTTGTTGTCACAACCTCTTCTGCAAATAAATCTATGTCTTGCTCTGAGGAAAGAAATGACTTTCCACCCTGTACTCTGGATGAGTCAATATTGCCTTGCCTAAAATCTCCTTCAGTGACCCTAGAGGCTCGTCTAGGTATTGCTACTAGTCTTTTTCTGCTATTTTGGAATTGCAGTCTAGTTTGAGATTAGAATTAGGGAGTCAGTGTGTGTTCCAGTAGATATTCCTGTGCATCCTGTTCATGAAGATGAAACTCAGTCTCAGCGGATTGTAGAATCATCCCTGGGACATTTGCTCGGTCCGCAAAATGTATTTGATGTTTTGCCCTGTAACATGGATAGTTCAGAATCCTTGATTTCTTTGTCAGAAAACTTGGGAGACAATGCTCCTGAGCTTTTGTTTGATGTTCTGGAGGTCTCCGAGTTCCTCCCAAAGGGTGCAGAACTTTTAGGAGGTGCCTCCTGCCCCGCAGGGCAGTCTGAGGTATTGCCCACTTCAGTAGGCATCGCTGCTATATTGACTACTTTTGCAGCTCTTGTGGAGCTTCAGTCATGCGTAGTCAATGATGAGTTTTGGTTAGATACCATTACAGTCACAGAAATTTCTAAGTCTGAGTCCAAGTCTTCTTTTGCAAGTCCAGTACTTGTGACCACTACTCGTGATGGTTCTCTGCCCGGTCCTGGTTTTGGTCTTGTCGTGACGGACTCTGAGGTTGGCAGTTCCTCGAAATGTCCTGAGCTTTCTCTTGTGCTAGTGTACCCCGATGCGCTCTGTGACCCAGAAAGCCCAAGTGTTTCTCGGTTACCAGCATGCTCAGATGCTTCCTCGGTGTAGACATGTTCTGGTATTGCCTGTCTGCCTGCATGCCCAGAAGTGGTCCCTGAAAGCCCTGATCTTGATGGTTGTCCTGGTAGTCCTGAATCCGGAATGGTCATAGGTTCCATAGGGGTTCTTGGTAGTTCTCCATGTGACCCTGGTGAACGTTCTGGCCTCTTGGGATCTCTGCGGAGCTTCAAAGTGTTCTGGAAGATTCTGGGAGAATTTTTTCTTGGTACCCTGGATGGGATCAACAGTGGCTTCTCTGTTGAAAGGGACACTTCAAATAGGTATTGTGGCAGGTTTGGTATTTTTGGATGGTCCCTGGAAGGTGGTGGGTATTGCTCGGAGGGTGTCGATGGGTTCTTCTCTGGCATTCACAGTTCTGATGGGTGTTACACTTAGACTTGTAGTACTGATGGGCATGTTTTGGTGGCTTCTGCTTCCGACGAGGTCGGTTTCGGGAGGATTGACTCTGGAATTGGGCCTTATCGGGCTGTCCCGACCTTCATGAGTTTTCAGTCAGAGTTTTTTTGGAAATATCAATTTTGAGGCACGTCCGGAAGCCGTTCCTGGAGGGGGGGGGGGGGGTACTGTAATGATCTGCTCAGCTGTCTGCATGGGCAGACAGCTGTTTGTCCATTCTTTAGGTCTTAGTGCTGCAGGTCTCTGGAAAAGAGACCTGTCTTCACTTTGCAAGTTTCAGAGTTGCTCTGCTGGTCAGGAATTTGCATACACTTGTCATGCAAATTGCCTGGCTGCCTCCTTTGATGGCTTGCAGGATAAATACCTTGGGCTCCCAGAATTCCTTGCTGGTCATAGAGGTTTGTTCCTGCTAAACTCACCTGGAGTGTCAGCCATTGCTATCTTAGTGTAGTTAATTCTTGGGGAGTGCTCCTTGCATTCCTATTTAGTGCAGTCAGTTTGTGTATAATTTGTACTGCCTCTTCTGTCTTGTCTTGTCTGTGCGATTGCACGGTCGCCAGCGGTTGGCGATAGTGAAACGTTCTGTCTTGAACTTAGATCGCATTTGCCCTAGCGTTAGAGGCGGTGGATCTTTCTAGTCCGTATCTTGGAGTATAAACTCGGCTGCAGTTGCTACTGGTTACTCCTTCTGTCTTGCGATTGTCTTGTCGCCAGCGGCGGTCAACAGGAAATCGTTCTGTCTGTCTGAATTGCATCCGCTCTAGCGGTAGTGCCGGTGGTTCCTTCTGTACTCTGTCTGGGAGTGTAGGCCAGAGCTGCGGTTGCTACTGGCTACTCCTTCTGTCTGTCTTGTCTGATACGAACGCTTGCTGTAGGCTCGGTGAGGTAACCGTTTAGCAAGCGTTCACGTTCTCTATTTCATGTTTGTGTTTCATTGGTTAGTTAGGGTGGCACGCTTATCACTGGGCACCTAACGCGCGGTGATCGTGTCTTAAACGCGTTCGCTGTTGCGAATGAGTGCGGTGTTCGCGTTTAGCTAGCGTTTGTTATTTTCCTTGATGTTCTGATCATTGTTTATTGCTATGTCTTTCTTGCTACACTTGTGCTCTGTCTTAATTCGGTCTTGTGTCACTATTGGCAATTGCCACTCTCGCGATTGCGTTCCCACTTCATTTCCGTTGTAGTGTGTTCTCCGTCGCTGAGTGTCGACTAGATTGGTGGACACACATACATTCTATCTCTGTTTTTATTCAGTCTTGTGTCGCTGTTAGCAATCGTCATCTCTTGCGATTGCTTTCTCACTTGGTTTCCGTTGTTGTGTGTTCGCCGTCGCCAGGTGGCGACTAGATTGGTGGACACACATACATTCTGTCTCTGTGCTCTCTCTCTTTAGGGGCTATCTTGCCCTGCATTGCTTCAACTCGTACAATTCCCATCTGGCATCTGTGGCAGGGCAGAGGCTGTGTTTGTCTGCACTCCACAGGTCCATTTGCCGGTGGGAATTTCCCTCTACAGGTGCATAGCACCATAGCTGGGTTCTGTCAAATTACACGCTTGTGGAGGATTTCCGCAGTGTCAGCGCGCATCCTGTGCGCTGACCACGGAAATAATTCCACAATCGTTACACAAACTAACTAGGAAGTGAAGGAGCGATGACGATCACCAGCCGGGACAAGGTAATGTATGTATATGCATACATCCTCCACCTAATCCTACTCCTTCCATCCCACTGCCTAACACCAGTGTCCCACTACCTCCCGCCCCCCTGCATTTTTTTATGCCGCAACGTTCCACCGATAAATGCATCTTAAAACGCTATTTACTGTTTTAATGTATTTACATTAAAATGGCGAATAGTGTTTTATGGTACATTTATCGGCGGAACGTTGTGCCATTTATCACCCAGCTCCATTTTTAACTGGATGCCCTCCAGGCCCCCGAGGGCAGCAACTATTCACTCTTCCTCCTGCAGCCCAGTATGTTTCCCCCGCCCCTTTCCATGGTTATTGTTGTGACCAGGACTTTCATACCTGTGTTTTCTTGGCATTTCCTTTATCTAGAAAGTGTCACTTACCACTGTGTAAATTGCTGCAAATAGGAATGCCACTAATAGTACACACATTACTCAGTGTGCTCAGTGTTGCTCATGACTCGTGTATAAGTCGAACGCCTATACTTTTATTCAGTGAGTCAGACCTAAATTTCTAGACTTATAGTTGAGTATATACAGTAATTAAAAAGAAAAAACTAGGCTACCTGGGGGGCTGGGCGGATCAGGTAGCCACCGTCCACGCTGCTCTCCGCTGCTCTGTTGGCCTGCTATGGCCGACTTTCTCTTTTGTGACCATCTGGGGTCACAACGCTGGAAGGAGCGAGAGATTGTCTCCCAGTGTGCAGGGAGGCGGGGGAGAGGCAGGGGATGTGGCCAGGGAGAGAGAGCTACCCAATGGCAGCTAAAGAAAGCCTGCAGGAATGCCCCTAGTGGACGTTTTGAGCAGGGAATCCCTCTCCTCCCATTACCCTCTGGAATAGCGACAATCATTGTCGCTAATTTTGGGTGGCTATAGTGCAGCGGTGGGGGGGGGGGGGGAGGGCAGAGAGTAGACGTGTGGAAACACAGAGGCATGTCATGAGGCAAGGAACATGCCTCTGTGTCCCATCTGCCCCCCCCCCCCTCACACCGCCTCGGTTTCTCTTTAAGTCTCCCTCTTTATCATCTCGAAAAGTTGGGAGGTATGAAATTGGGAGGAGGCGGCCAAATTGGTAGGAGGTTGTATGCAATCAATTCTAGTGGCCTCACACTCCATACAATTTTCTAAATATCTGTTCAATTCAAGAATATCAATACATTTTTATGACTGATTGTAACAATTCAAAAATATGACCAATGTACCACACACCTATGTTCATTTTTTCCCCAATCATGAATAACATAATTGAAAGCTCCGAAAAAAATTGATTGGAACTGTACCTCAAGCAATTGACAATCCATCACACACCATACAATTCTTGATAAAGTTGCTATGAAATTTCCAACATGTCCAATCTCCAAAAATCGAAAAAACGGGAAATCGATCAGATTTCTCGATCGATAACAGAGAAAAGCTCTTGATTTGTAGGGACAACTGATCGTAATTGTCGAATTGGTGAAAAATTGGATCTTTTAATTGTATGGTGTGTGGTCACCTTTAACCTTTGGCCGACCGCGTCACACCGACAGGCGTGGACGCAGCGGCAGCCCCAGGACCGCCTAACACTGATCGGCGGAAGGTCCTTGGGGAGTGGTTTGCGGGAGATCGCACGCCGATGCGCGCGCATCACCGATCTGATCGCTGCTGGGAGACTGTCTTTTATTGCTGTACAGCACTGCGATGTAAGGCAGCGCTGTACTAGTGACAGCCGTGTGACACGGCTGTCCTCTCCAGAAGCAGGGGAGTGATAGGCTGAAGCCTATGACAGCTGATCACGCTAATTGGCTGGCGGGGGGAGTATATTAAAAAAAAATAGACATATTTATTAAAAAAAATAATCAGATAAATATTTGTGTGCTGAGTTGGATGGCCCTGCAGTGAGGCCTTAAAGCTGCAGTGGCCTATTAAGTGAGAAATGGCCTGGTCTTTAGGGGGTGTAACACTACGGTCCTCAAGTGGTTATAATGAAACAATCTTACCTCAAACTGAAGGTATAGAAATGACCATATAATTAGTTGCAGCCATGACAGTGCACTGTACACATGTTGAAAGTAACATCCAAATCTCCTTTTGCAGAGTCAGCTAGCTGTTCAATGAACCTGAAGACACTACCACTTGGTTAGCACTTTTTGTTCAGGTGATCAAGCATCTCACCTGCCTCAGGAAGGACTTAAGCCTAGTACACACTAGCAATTTTGATAGGCCAATCATTGGTCAATTTTACCACCTCCATGTAGTATGACCATTTACCTATATAATCTGCATAGAATTGAAAATCTGTTTGGCCCTCATACTACATGGAGGTGGTAAAATTGACCAATCATTGGCCAATCAAAATTGCTAGTGTGTACTAGCCTTTAGTTATAAAAGTATAGATCTCCATTGACAACAATCGGCAGCTGAACACATGCTAATAGACACTGCATTCCCATCCCAAGCCGTTACACCTGCTATGTTTGTTGCCCTAGGGACAGTTTGAGAGGTCATCTTTCACAACCTGTTTTACTGGGTCATATCTAAGTATAGCCAGTACAAAAGTATGCTAATCGGCCACATTCTAAGGAAAGTAAGGGAAGTATCCAGCATTCCCTAAGGCCTCCTCTTGCATAATACATACCCCCCCCCCCCCCTGTTTACGCAATAAGGAAACAAATTAGAGCTGGCAGCCCATGTAAATCAATTAACTTTTTTTTAATTTTTTAAATATGCATGTCAAAGGAGTATATTAATATAATTTTTAAATTATAGGCTTGTAAATAGTGATGGACGCAAATTGAAAAAATGCACCTTTATTTCCAAATAAAATTTCGGCGCCATACATTGTGATAGGGACATAATTTAAATGGTGTAATAACCAGGACAGATGGGCAAATAAAATATATGGGTTTTAATTACGGCAGCATGTATTAATTTCAAACTATAATGGCCAAAAACTGAGAAATAATGAATTTTTTCCATTTCTTTCTTAATATTCATGCTAAAATGGATTTAGAAGAAAATAATTCTTAGCAAAATGTGTCACCCAAAAAAAGGCTAATTGGTGGCGAAACAAAACAAGATATAGATCATTTCAGTGTGATGAGTAGTGATAAAGTTATTGGCAAATGAATGGGAGGTGAAAGTTGCTCAGACGCAAAAAATTAACAACCCTGTGGGCTTAAGTGGTAATGGGCTTAAAGGAACTTAAACCCCTGAGGTGTGAACACACACCAAATGTGCTCATATATCTAGCTATGATGGGCAGATTCGACCAAGAGACAAAGCCCTCTCTAATCGAATTAGATAAGAGAGAGATCTGTCAGCTGCCCATACGCCACAGGCCGATTCCTGATCAATTTCATGCTGAGATCGATCAGGAATTGGCCTTGTTTTGTGACACTGCATCCGACTGCCTCGCCGCCCCGATGCTGTCCCCCCAGTGATAAATGTCCCCCCTGAGTGCCCCGCGCAGGGTATTCATTACTTGTCCACAGCCTCCGCTTGTCCCTCTACTGCGGAAACCACGTGGTTTCCTAGTAACGTGGCCGTGTGTATGACGTCTGAAGTCACATGCGCACCCTTACTAGGAAACCACGTGGGGCGCGTGTGTATGCAGAGGAAGAATCCCAGAAGCAGCGGAGGGACAAGCGGAGGCCACGGTCAGGCAGGGCCGGGACGAGGCAGAGGCTAGGCAGGCACCAGCCTCGGGGCGGAGCAGCGGGAGGGCGCATTCCTGTGTGCTCTCCTCACTGCATGCTAGACCGCATTGCTTTGCGCTCTTCCTGGTTGCCCGCCCGCCTGCCGACTTTCTCTGGGATCTCTCCTGCTTGCCGCTGTGTACTATCTTCTCCCCGTCCCCTATTTTCAGCGTCAGCTTCCTAGAGCGCACTGCCTGCCAATTAACAGCCGCGCTGTCATCAGAGTGATGAGAGGCACGGCTATAGCATTGTGTTGCTAGGCAACAGCAGGAAACTGGCTTTGCTGTAAGGGAAGTGGTGCCCGGCTTCCTGCAGAGTTGCCTGTTTACATGACTCGCCGCATGTTTGAGCTGTGGCTGATCTGGACGGGGAGGGGGAGGCTTCCCCCCTGATTGTCTTCAATTAGAGAGCAGTCATGTGAGTAAACTTCACATCATGCCTTTGGATGTCTGAGGGAAGAGGGACAGCGCTGCTGTTTGTCACGTGGATGTCTGGCATGAAGCAGGTATGGAAGAGGGGGGTGGGATTTTGAAAAAGAGAGAGAGAGAGTGTGAGTATACTATATGTGTGTGTCTGTATGTTTGCATGTGTGTATATAGTGTGTGTGTCTGTACTATATGTGTGTGTACTGTATGTGTATACAGTGTGTGTGTGTGTCTGTGTGTGTGTGTGTGTGTGTGTCTGTGTGTGTGTGTGTGTGTGTGTGGGGGGGGGGGGGGCGCACTTTGGAATCTCTGCCTCTGGTGCTGGGGAACCTTGTCCCGGCCATGCGGTCAGGTAATGTATACCTATAGTAGTAAAGATTGGTTAGCACTCCAGCTTCTCAATGAGCAAAGTTTATTCTCCAATCATGTGACAACACCAACGTTAACAATTGTTTCGGGCCACATAGGATCCCCTTCTTCAGAACAGTGCAGACAAACATTGTGACAAGTGATGCCTCACTTTATATACACACCATGTAAAAACAGTACCACCCATGGTCAAAAGAAACACCCCCTCTGTCATAATCCATGTAAACATGTCACAATTGTGCTATCCAGCAGTGATGAAAGCATTACACATATGTCAGCATGATGATAAGCTTCACTACAATATACCATAGTTGCTTCCACATATAACTCATAATTTCTCTTAATCAATGTAAACTTACCAATATGTTTGAAATCCGCCTATGTCACTCAACTCCAACTTTGAACCGTTTGGTGTATATCTTGTGCCATATCGCCATGTCCCGCCGCTCCAGACCGTTACTTCCGCAATGCTCCGCTCCTGGTTTTGGTTGCCATAGCAACCTATTACCCAAGGAGGCGTGCTCATCTGTGTGGCCAATCAGCATGAGGCGGGCGGGGTCTAAGCGCGATGATGATGCACCACGCAAGACAGACTCCGTCCGGCCAACCAAATGCGGATAGAGGGATGCGCTACCATGGTAACATGTCCCATAACAATACCTAGCTGCTGGTCAATCAGGGCTCAGCTCAGTGCGTACTAACGCATTGAATCAAACCCTCCATGGCCTTAACACCATGAGAGAGAAGCAGGTACATCCGATAGTGCTTTGCTATGGACATGCTAACCCGGCAATGCTAAAACCTGTGCGGGAACTCTATGGAACCATGTTTTTTTTGCATGACGGTTTGCGAGCAGCTGTTACCGGATGGGCTGAGCCGTAATACTGCTTTCCTACCGAGGGTGTGTCCATATGGACCTTGTGCAGCTGAATGCATATTTGTTATATTTTTTTATATTTTTTGCAGTTTTTGCAATTTCCTGTAATTTTTTGGCTTCTGTTTGCATTTGTGTATGCTATCACTACCTAGAGTTGCACTCCACAAGAGGGAAAATGTCTATGGCTGTACTATAAAACACACAGCTAGGGGGTAACATGTGCAAAACTGACATCACTGGAGGCACCCAGAAAAAAAAAATAGAGTGTAAGATTTCAACTTACCTTCAAAGAAGACAGCAGTTAGTGAGCCAAAAAGGTTTATCAGAGCATGGGACAATGGGCTCAATTTACAAAAGGGTGCTAACTCAGTTATCTTGCCTAAAAGCTTTGGGCATGCTAACTAGGGTGCTAAGCAGTTAGCATGCCCAAAGCTTTTATTGATCGCACGCAAAGTTTAACGCTGCACAATGCCTGCGAAACGTCTCGCTAGTTTAGTTGCACCTGGTGCAACGTTTCGTGCGCACCGCGCAGCGCTAAACTTTGCGCACGTTAACCTAGCGCACGAAACTTTGTGCTCCCTTAAGGGCTTTAGGTAGTGTTGGGCGAACATCTAGATGTTCGGGTTCGGGCCGAACAGGCCGAACATGGCCGCGATGTTCGGGTGTTCGACCCGAACTCCGAACATAATGGAAGTCAATGGGGACCCGAACTTTTGTGGTTTGTAAAGCCTCCTTATATGCTACATACCCCAAATTTACAGGGTATGTGCACCTTGGGAGTGGGTACAAGAGGAAAAAAATTTTTAGCAAAAAGAGCTTATAGTTTTTGAGAAAATCGATTTTAAAGTTTCAAAGGGAAAACTGTCTTTTAAATGCGGGAAATGTCTGTTTTCTTTGCACAGGTAACATGCTTTTTGTCGGCATGCAGTCATAAATGTAATACATATAAGAGGTTCCAGGAAAAGGGACCGGTAATGCTAACCCAGCAGCAGCACACGTGATGGAACAGGAGGAGGGTGGCGCAGGAGGAGAAGGCCACGCTTTGAGACACAACAACCCAGGCCTTGCATGAGGACAAGAAGCGTGCGGATAGCATGCTTTGTACCACCATGCAGTCATAAATGTAATAAAGATAAGTGGTTCAATAAACAGGGACCACGCGGCAACGCTAACCCAGCAGCAGCACACGTGATGGAACAGGAGGAGGCGCAGGAGGAGAAGGCCACGCTTTGTGAGACACAACAACCCAGGCCTTGCATGAGGACAAAAAGCGTGCGGATAGCATGCTTTGTACCGCCATGTAGTCATAAATGTAATAAAGATAAGAGGTTCAATAAACAGGGACCACGCGGCAACGCTAACCCAGCAGCAGCAGCAGCAGCAGCACACGTGATGGAACAGGAGGAGGCGCAGGAGGAGAAGGCCACGCTTTGTGAGACACAACAACCCAGGCCTTGCATGAGGACAAAAAGCGTGCGGATAGCATGCTTTGTACCGCCATGTAGTCATAAATGTAATAAAGATAAGAGGTTCCATAAACAGGGACCGGCAACGGTAACCCAGCAGCAGCAGCAGCAGCAGCAGCACACGTGATGGAACAGGAGGAGGCGCAGGAGGAGAAGGCCACGCTTTGTGAGACACAACAACCCAGGCCTTGCATGAGGACAAAAAGCGTGCGGATATAGCAGCAATGCTTTTTGCCGCCATGCAGTCATAAATGTAATACAGATGAGAGGTTCAATAAACAGGGACCGGAAACGCTAAACCATCCCAGATGTTCATCGGTCATGTTACTTGGTTGGGGTCCAGGAGTGTTGCGTAGTCGTTTCCAATCCAGGATTGATTCATTTTAATTTGAGTCAGACGGTCTGCATTTTCTGTGGAGAGGCGGATACGCCGATCTGTGATGATGCCTCCGGCAGCACTGAAACAGCGTTCCGACATAACGCTGGCTGCCGGGCAAGCCAGCACCTCTATTGCGTACATTGCCAGTTCGTGCCAGGTGTCTAGCTTCATTCCCGGTTTCAGGTCCAGCGGTGCCAGCCACAAATCCGTCTGTTCCTTTATTCCCCTCCAAATTTCCTCCCCTGTGTGCTGCTTATCCCCAAGGCAGATCAGCTTCAGCAACGCTTGCTGACGCATGCCAACAGCTGTGCTGCACTGCTTCCACGATCCTACTGCTGCTGGTGCTGGGTTAGCATTTCCGGATGAGGTACAGCTTTGAGATGCGTTGGAGGAGAAGGAGTCAGAGAGGTAGGTGCTGCTGTTGTTATCCAGCTGTTTGCGGCGTGGGCAACACCCGCGCCGTAGCAGGTGAGGAATCGCTGCCAGGCTCCACAAGGTTCACCCAGTGCGCGGTAAGGGAGATGTATCGACCCTGGCCGAACGCACTCGTCCAGGTGTCAGTGGTGAGGTGAACCTTGCAGGCAACGGCATTCTTCAAGCTTCGGGTTATTTAGCTGACCACGTGCTCATGCAACTCAGGCACTGCAGAGCGCGCAAAGTGGTAGCGGCTGGGAACCACGTAACGTGGGATGGCCACTGACATCATGCCCTTGAAGCTGTTTGTCTCCACCACTCGATATGGCAGCATTTCGCAGGCCAGAAGCTTGGCTATGCTGGCTGGCTGTTACTGCCACGGCCCGGGGGTCATTTGCTGGCAATTTCCTCTTGTGCTCAAACATCTCAGAGACAGACAACTCAACCGTAGCGCTGCACACCGAAGGGCTGTTGGTTGTTGTGTTTGATGAACACTGGGAGACCTCAAGAGCACTAGTCCGGAAAGTGACAGTGTCAGCATCGTCTGATGTTTGTGAATGTTGTGAACCACGCAATGGCTGGGCTACTGCTGCTGCTGAGGCGGGTCTGGTGGTGAGTCTGGTGAACCCAAGGGAGGCAGTGTTGCTGGTGGTACCCTGTCCTGCCGCGTTTGCCCACAGAGTGGGATGTTTGGATAGAATGTGGCGGCTCATGCTGGTGGTGGAGAGGTTGTTAATACTTTTCCCCCTGCTCAGGCGGGTCTTGCACACCTTGCAAATCGCCATGGTAACATCCTCAGTGCAGTCTTCAAAGAAAGCCCAGACTTTAACTGGCTGAGGACTCGGACCTCGTGCGTGATGTGCTGGTGCTGCTTAACCCACTGCTGGACGCTTGAGAGGTCATCCAAGTAATTATCTGGTCCTGTTCTTTTGGATCTGTGAGGGTTGTTGTCCTGGACAACATGGGCAGTATTGAGTGGGTTTTCTTGGGTGCTCCCCTGTGGCCTGTACGTGAACCGTCAGGGGAAACACCTCTTCCCTTGCCCCTCCCTCTTTCACCGGATTTCTTCCTCATTTCACTTATCCTTAAAGTACACGCTGACTGGCAGCAGTACAGTGGCAGTACAGAAATGCTATACAGTGGTGGGTGAGCGGTGTACCACTATTGTCAGCAGTGACACAGAGCACAATGCTATACAGTGGCGGGTGAGCGGTGTACTACTGTTCCCAGCAGACACAGAGTGGAAGTAAACACAATGCTATATAGTGTGGCTGAGCCGTGTACACAGAGTGGCATTAAACACAATGCTATATAGTCTGCTATATAGTCACCCCGAACAGGGTGATGTTCTGCAGAACCCGAACAGTGGCAAACACTGTTCGCCCAACACTACTGGGAGGGAACGCAGATTTTAGTACCTAAACACACGATACAACATGTTTTCCGGGGTCGGACTCTGAGGCACATACAGATGGTCCCGATCATCATCCTCATCATACAACTCTTCTCCTGAGTCTGACCCACCCACCACCTCTGCCACCCCAACATCCCCAGACACAGACCCCTCATCGTCCTCAACATTAACTTGGGATGCTGGCCTGAGCCAGACCTCCTCCTCCACATCAGGCCCCATCATCTCCTCAATGGCAGCCCTCATTAATCGCTCTGGCGACGGACTGATGGACACAACGTTCTCCTCCGGGGAGGGCTGCTGCTGACCACTGGCTGCTGGGGTGGATGTTATAGCTTGCGTGGGGCGTTGGCTGTTGCTGTTGTTGGGAGTGCTGCTCACAGCGGAGGTCTCTGGGGAACTCATGTTGAGCTCATATAGTGGTTGACGGTGAGTGGAGTATTACTGATCCCAGCAATATACACACTGACTGGCAGAGTACGCAATGCTATATAGTGTGGCTGAGCGGTGTACACAGAGTGGCAGTGAACACAATGCTATATAGTCTGGCTGAGCGAGCGGTGTACTACTGTTCCCAGCAGAATCAGAGTGGCAGTAAACAATGGTATATAGTCTGGCTGAGCGGTGTACACAGAGTGTCAGTAAACAATGGTATATAGTCTGGCTGAGCGAGCGGTGTACTACTGTTCCCAGCAGAATCAGAGTGGCAGTAAACAATGGTATATAGTCTGGCTGAGCGGTGTACACAGAGTGTCAGTAAACAATGGTATATAGTCTGGCTGAGCGGTGTACACACAATGCTATATAGTCTGCTATATAGTGTCAGTAAACAATGGTATATAGTCTGGCTGAGCGAGCGGTGTACTACTGTTCCCAGCAGAATCAGAGTGGCAGTAAACAATGGTATATAGTCTGGCTGAGCGGTGTACACAGAGTTTCAGTAAACAATGGTATATAGTCTGGCTGAGCGGTGTACACAGAATGTCAGTAAACAATGGTATATAGTCTGGCTGAGCGGTGTACACAGAGTGGCAGTAAACACAATGCTATATAGTCTGGCTGAGCGAGCGGTGTACTACTGTTCCCAGCAGAATCAGAGTGGCAGTAAACAATGGTATATAGTCTGGCTGAGCGGTGTACACAGAGTGTCAGTAAACAATGGTATATAGTCTGGCTGAGCGGTGTACACAGAGTGTCAGTAAACAATGGTATATAGTCTGGCTGAGCGGTGTACACAGAGTGGCAGTAAACACAATGCTATATACTCTGGCTGAGCGAGCGGTGTACTACTGTTCCCAGCAGACACAGAACAGTAAACAGAATGCTATATAGTGTGGCTGAGCGAGCGGTGTACCACTATTCCCAGCAGACACAGAACAGTAAACAGAATGCTATATAGTGTGGCTGAGCGAGCGGTGTACCACTATTCCCAGCAGACACAGAACAGTAAACAGAATGCTATATAGTGTGGCTGAGCGAGCGGTGTACCACTATTCCCAGCAGACACAGAACAGTGAACAGAATGCTATATAGTGTGGCTGAGCGAGCGGTGTACCACTATTCCCAGCAGACACAGAACAGTGAACAGAATGCTATATAGTGTGGCTGAGCGAGCGGTGTACCACTATTCCCAGCAGACACAGAACAGTGAACAGAATGCTATATAGTGTGGATGAGCGAGCGGTGTACCACTATTCCCAGCAGACACAGAACAGTAAACAGAATGCTATATAGTGTGGCTGAGCGAGCGGTGTACCACTATTCCCAGCAGACACAGAACAGTGAACAGAATGCTATATAGTGTGGCTGAGCGAGCGGTGTACCACTATTCCCAGCAGACACAGAACAGTGAACAGAATGCTATATAGTGTGGCTGAGCGAGCGGTGTACCACTATTCCCAGCAGACACAGAACAGTAAACAGAATGCTATATAGTGTGGCTGAGCGAGCGGTGTACCACTATTCCAAGCAGACACAGAACAGTGAACAGAATGCTATATAGTGTGGCTGAGCGAGCGGTGTACCACTATTCCCAGCAGACACAGAGTGGCAGTAAACAGAATGCTATATAGTGTGGCTGAGCGAGGTACACAGAGTGGCAGTAAACAGAATGCTATATAGTGTGGCTGAGCAAGCGGTGTACTACTATTCCCAGCAGACACAGAGTGGCAGTAAACAGAATGCTATATAGTGTGGCTGAGCGAGGTACACAGAGTGGCAGTAAACAGAATGCTATATAGTGTGGCTGAGCAAGCGGTGTACTACTGTTCCCAGCAGTGACACAATGACAGGGGGGACCCTGGCTAGCGTGCCTGGAGCGCGAACTACCCTGCCTGCCTACCCAAAGCTAAACCCACAGACAAATGGCGGAGATATGACGTGGTTCGGGTATTTATTTACCCGAACCACGTGACCGTTCGGCCAATCAGAGCGCGTTCGGGTCCGAACCACGTGACCCGTTCGGCCAATCACAGCGCTAGCCGAACGTTCGGGGAACGTTCGGCCATGCGCTCTTAGTTCGGCCATATGGCCGAACGGTTTGGCCGAGCACCGTCAGGTGTTCGGCCGAACTCGAACATCACCCGAACAGGGTGATGTTCTGCAGAACCCGAACAGTGGCGAACACTGTTCGCCCAACACTAGCTTTAGGCGTGCTAAGGGGCTTTTAGGCATGCTAACTAAGTTAGCACCCTTTTGTGAATCAAGCCCAATGAATGCGTTTTTATGGTTTATTATTAGCATTTCCTCAGGTTGGTGTCAGCTTAATAGAAGCAGGCTTAAGTTACCTTGATGTGATAAACATGTTGTGCTGGGCATACATGATAAGTTTTGTCGGCAGATTTACTGGCCGATCGATTCTCTGATTGTTTTTCTGATAGATTTTCCAATCGTTTCTCTGATTGATTTCCATTCATTTCTATGAGAAAATCAATCAGAAAACGATCGAAATCAGATCAGACCTGGCAGAAATTATTTATCGAGCCATCTATCTGCGGAAAAAACTCATTGGGGACATTTATGGACATTTATCAAGAGTGTTTGAGACAAGATATTAGTAGGTTTTTAGAAATCCGATTCAGATAGTACAGCAGTGAGACATGATGGCCCATATGCAATACATTTTTTCACCTGAGTTATCTCTTGGGAGATACATTTCATCTTCTCTGTAAACTAAATTTTCAGCTCAAGAGAAACGGTAATGGAACAAGAGCCAGTGAGGTATATTCACTAAACTGCGGTAATGAGAATAATGTGCGTAAAGTATTATCGAATGATGAGAAGGGAGTAATGCAACAACAACAACAGACTGGTGTGATTTCCTATGGGACAGTTCCCATCGATGGGTTTCATTTTTATTTGTTTTGGAAAAAATCCTACTAAACACATTTTTGTCAGAGTCAGAGTCAGGCCTCCATCCAGCAGCAACTGAGGTTTAGTTAGAATATTTTTCCAAAGTTATTTTCCTGTCAAATATGACATTTTCGTATGCAAAATTGTCAATCGGGGCAGTGCATCGGAATATGCTCCACAGTTTTCCTGATCAAATGTATATTTCCAAAAATAGCCCCATATATATTTGAAGGGTGGTTTTCTCTGTTGAAAATAAAACTAGATCACCTTTTTTTCACATAAAAATATTCTAAAACATTTAAAATGAGAGGAGGCAGAGGTGGACTTACCTCCTCCACGCAGGCACACATGCGTGTTGTGTATATTCAAAACAACAAAAATGTATTTATATACTCCAGAAAGTGCAAGTGCAATGCGTTTCATGGGCATCTCCCGCTTCATCAGGCTATAGAAACGGAGCATAAAACTCAAATAGGTCTGGTGCAAAACTCAGCGCCACTCGTGTGTGTCTGCTTGGAGGAGGTAAGTCCACCTCTGTCTCCTCTCATTTTAAACGTTTTAGAATATTTTATCCTTTTCCTGAGTCCACCCTTGGAGAGCGACTTCTTACTCCTGCGTGGGGACAGGTCTAATCTCCTCACCTGCTAATCTAGTGGTTACCTGGATGGTAACCCATGTTTGTGAGTATAAATAGATACTTACTTGTCATATCCACATACCAGTACATATTACACTATATTTGGCTCTCGGTGTCTATTCTGTATTTTTTTTCACATACACTTCCCTTCAGTTTGAGAAGAGTAGACACATGGTCGTGTACAGTCCATGCAAATACGTTTGGGCAGACCACACACAAAGATTTGCAAAGACCACACAGATAAATGTTTGCAGACTGTGCACAGTTTCATTGCGAACATATTTTTGTATAAACAGACCATACATTTTCACACATTTTGCGTAAACACAATTTTTTAAAAATATTTTTGCAAAAGAACTCAGTATTGGCATTTTTGCTCATCACTACCTGCAATGGACACATAGCGACATGAGCATTGCATTAGAATAGTGTGCCTTCAGCCTCTAGTAAAATGTTATTTAACCACTCCACTTGAGGGGTTTTACCCCTTGAACACCAGAGCAATTTTCACCTATTAGCGCTCCGTCCATTCATTCGTCTATAACTTTATTATTACTTATCGCACTGAAATGAACTATATCTTGGTTTTTTTGCCACCAATTAGGCTTTCTTTAGGTGGGACATTATGCCAAGAATTATTTTATTCTAAATGTGTTTTAATGGGAAAATAGGAAATAATGTGGGAAAAAAAATATTATTTTTCAGTTTTTGGCCATTGTAGTTTTTAAATAATGCATGCTACTGTAATTAAAACCCATGAAATGTATTTGCCCATTTGTCCCAGTTATAAAACCGTTTAAATTATGTCCCTATCACAATGTTTGGCGCCAATATTTTATTTGGAAATGAAGGTGCATTTTTTTCAGTTTTGCGTCCATCCCTAATTACAAGCCCGTAGTTTATAAAGTAACAGTGTTATACCCTCTTGACATAAATATTTAAAAAGTTCAGTCCCTAAGGTAACTATTTATGTTTTTTTTTAATTGTATTTTTTTTTTAAATTACAAAAAAAATAATTGGGGAGTGTGGGAGGTAATGAGTTAATTTATTGTGTAAAACAATGTATTTGTATGTGTAAAATGCTTTAGGGTGTAGTTTACTATTTGGACACAAGATGGCCACAGTGAGTCTGTTTACATGCGACCTGTAAGCGTCCGGAAGGACGCTTACAGGAAGCAGTAGGAGGCTGGGAGAATGACAATGATCGCGCTGTTTCTCAAAGAAGCAGCAGATCATTGCGGGGGCTTAGATCAACGAACGGGAATGGATTTACCCGTTCATTGATCTCCGGGCAGGCGGGCGGCGGCGTGCACGAGCGGCGGGAGTGCGCGCACGAGCGGCGGGAGCGCGGACAGCGGTGGTAGCGTGGAAGGTACGGATTTCTCCGTCCCTGGTTTTTTAGGAGGGAAAAAGGGATGGAGAAATTCGTACTGTCGGGGGTAAAGTGGTTAACATTTATAATGTTTTTATTGTAGAATTAGGGGTGTGATTTAGGTGGAGTTTGGTTGAGGTGGGGAGTAGTTTACAACAGGTCATTAAAGGGTCATATTGTAGTTTTAGAAAAGTTCACAGATATTCCAGCCAAGTAAGAAGTGTTTCTTATTTCAGTAAATTTTTAGATTGGTCATATTATGCAAAAGTGCATTTATGTCAGTAATTCTGAACCAGACTGAGAGACCATTTAAACAAGGCTGCAGGTGTTTTGGATTAATTAGCTGATTAAAGTCTAGAATGCAGGTGTTTTGGATTAATTAGCTGATTAAAGCCTAAGGGCCCGTTTCCACTACAAAATGATGCGAATGCGGTCGCATCACTTCCGCATCGCCAGTCACAACATGCACGCAGTGGAAACTCTTCCTTTGCTGTGCATGTGCATGTGCTATGCAGTCACATCGCACCGCTCCTAGTGGAAATGGGCCCTAACACTTCGAGCCTAGAATAATGAACCTTTTCACAATATTCTAACTTTCTGAGATTTTGATTTTTTCATAAGCTGTGAGCCATAATCATCAAAATTATAAATAGACAAGATACAGAACAGTTATGTTGCACTTTTCTCCTGGTGGACTCAGAGCTGCTGTCACTAGGGCATGCTCTATAGGCGGTAGCAGTGTTAGGGAGTCTTGCCCAAGGTGTCCTCACTGAATAGGTGCTGGCTTACTGAACAGGAAGAGCCGAGATTCGATGATCTCCCATGTCAGAGGTGGAGCCCTTAATCGGTACCCTATCCAGCCATTGCACACAAATATCTCGCTTTGCATATAATGAGTTTATTTCATATATCAGTTTTACCTTTTATGTTGAATTACTGACATAAATTAACTTTTGCATGATATTTTAATTTTTCGAGTTTCACCTGTAATATATGTATTTATTTTTTTTTGCTAGTAGAATAATAAAATTTTTGAATTATAAAAGTTATTTAACTTGTTGCACAACTGGAAATGTTTCGTGGTTGTACAGGACCCCTCCTCTGAGCTCTGACATAGGTCTGTTTTCTGTAGCAACTCTTGTAATGGCAATATTCCCAGCGCCAAGAAAAAACTCAGGTGACTTTAGCAATAAAAAATGTTATACTGGCAGCAACCTAGAAAAAGCAGAGAATGTAAACTCATATGGTCTCCTGCTGTTAGTAATTACTTGAAACCAGTTTGGTGGGATGAAGAGGTGACGTTGGGCAAGAGGTGCATACAGCGAGTTAATGGCTTTTCACCTGCTTCTAATCCAGTTCCCATCCAACAGGTAGGACTGGTATAGAGTCAGTCTTATATAACTGAGCTGATGTTCTCTGTCAAGACAGATCTGATCAAGGAGAGCACAAGGTATCATCTCTTTCTCCTTAACACCAGGTAGGACCTTTACAATTGGACCAACTTCACAGTTCTTTCCATGTCTTATATTTCTCATATTTTTAATGCCAAGTTAAATATTGGCTCAATAAAACAAAATTAAATGTGTATATATTTTATCTATATGACATGATTAGGATGCAGTGCAATTAAGTAATTCTATTTTTTTTCTATTTTTAAGTTTTAAAATACATTTATTAGAATATTTTCTAGAAGGTTCACTTATTTTTGGCTTATTACTCCCAATAGGTGAGATACTGGCCCGTATGCAATTCACTTTTTCTATTGAGTTTTGTCCTAGGTGATATTTTCACACCTCTTGGGCCATATGCAATTCCCTTTTTCACCTGAGTTTTCTCCTAGGAGATAATTTTTCATCTTTGATTTATAACAACTTTTTAGGATTTTGCAGTGGAAAAAGTTACAAAAAGTAGGTGAAAAAGTACTATAAAAATTATTTTGAGTATTTGCTTGTTTGTCGGTGGTTTAAAAGGCATTTTATTGACAAGTTTGAAAATTTCACCTAGGAGAAAATTCAGGTGAAAAAGTGAATTGCATAGGGGCCCTTGGCCCCTATGCAATTAACCGTTTTGCCAATAAAATGCTTTTTAAATCACCGGCATGCAAGAAAATACTAAAAATAATTTTCATAGTACTTTTCACCAACTTTTTGGTGCTTTTTTAAATGCTGAAATGTTAGTTCAAAGAGACAATGAAAAATTATCTCTTAGGAGAAAACTCAGCAGAAAAGGTTAATTGAATAAGGGTCCATGGCCCTTAGGAGATATTTTTTGCAACTTGTAAATACAAGACTTTTTTTTGGCCACCAGGAAGCAAAAAAATACTCAAAATAATTTTGACAGTACTTTTTCACTCACTTTTTTTAATACTTTTTCAATTGCAAAGTGACGAAAATGTTATTTTAAAGAGAAGATGAAAATGATCTCCTAGGTGATAACTCAGGTAACTCAGGAGAAAAGTTAATTGCATATGGGCCACTGTCTCAGATATAGCTGCCCTTTTTCAAAGTAAAAATCATTACAATGCTCTGCGTAACATTTATCAGGTGTAAGTACAGGAATTCATTTGGGGTTTTGTAAATGTGTTATTTACCAAATTGTTCATGTACAAAGGTGTAGAAACTCTGAAATATAAACCTAAAATTGTTTATTTTATTTTTTTTAAAGATCCATTATGTGTATAAAACTAAAGCTGGCCTTAATTATTAAATTATTACTCAATTTTATTTTCCATCGATATGCCAATCGATATAATGATTTTATGACTGACTAACGGATCAATCATTCAATAAATTTTAGTCCTTAATATCAATCATTATATCGACTGCAAATGTTGCAATCAAAAATCAATTTAAATTTATTTAGGACCCAATGTCCAATTGGGCAAGAAAATTGTACAATTTTTGGGTACCTTTAGGCTGGCTTCAGACTATGGATAGGCGGCAGCGCCAAAACCAGGCCTTTGGGGATTACCGTGTTAATATGTACTAACCCAAACAGGAGATGACGCTCGCTTGTGGTCACTTCCTGTTTCGGAAATACGGAAGCGTGAGAAGCATATTGTTAAAATACGCTTCCGCACTGCACGTCAACATTTTGGCAAAAAAAGGGCATCACCATAGATTTACACAACTTCCGATCTGCCGCACGTCGCCGCAGAGGTCGCACAGTGACGTCGGTATGTCCGTGCGGCAACTTCCGGTGCACCGCACCACATGCTATATGTAAGCACCCATATGCTTTCATTAGCATAGCGGTAAAGTCCACACCTAAAACTGTTTAAGAAAATATACTTTATACAATAATAGCTCTCTCTTTTTCTTGTCTTTTTGCCTACCTATCTAATCGTGTTTGGGGTCTGATTCAATTACAAAATCACTAGTATTAAGGCAGCTTCACAATTGTCTGTTTTTGCGTTTTCTGCATTGGAAAAAAAAAAACATCTAGACTGAGAACCAATGTTTATGAATGGGCTAGTTCACACTTTAATACGTTTTTCGCATGCAGAAAAAAAATTACAGCAGAGCAGCACTGTAGAGAACATAGTATGCATGTTCTCTATCTATTACATTAGCTTATGTGAAAAATACTTTTTCCACATAAAAGCATGCATAGTGTGAAAAAAACATATGCGAAAAAAATCACACAAGAAGCTGACCAGTGTGAATGCTGCCTAAGGGCAAGTGACTGTCTATTCATGTATGCAAAGATTTACTCGTATCACCCAATTAGAAAAACATGAACTACCTTCAACCTTGTATAACATCAAAAATAAGGGCGGTTGAGTGCTAAACTTTTCACCTGCTCTACCCCAAGGAGATATAACACATTGCTCAGCTCACACGTTTTTCTTAATTTTTCACAAAATTATTCTTTTTTAAAAATATTTTTATCAAATTGTTTTTATAAAAAAATCTGCATGTCCTCCAGCTTTTGTAAACCCTCGTCCCCATGCAGGCTGGCCTGGGATAGATGTCTGCTCTCCTGTTGCAGAAACCCCCATCATGGATCAAGGACCAAGGTGTCAAATCAGTAAAAAAGGGTGCCACCATTTGCTGCAATTATTGGTAAATAGTGGAAAATCTGGGACCCTGGAGGCGCCAGATAACATAGCGGACGCCATGGCTACCCACTGTGCAATAAGGTTTAGGCATCGGTAGAGGGAGGGTTAACAATTAGGCATAGGTAGGAAGGGTTCTGTGTGAGTTTAGGGTTAGATTAGGTCATAGTAAAGAATTGGTAAAGAATACCGATATTTTACTGTTGAAATTAAGTAGTACAATATCGGTCATTATACTGATATTCTACTAGCGACAATCCCCTGCACCCTTTTTTCCAGGCAGCTTTTTTTCAAATGTGCGCAGCAGAGCCCCACACTGGTTGGCTCATTCATTCTGCCAATAGCAGCATGCATGAAGGATTCATAGTAAGGCTTGGAACCCACTACAAATCACAAAGCACTATCCTAATCAATAGCGTTTTTAATTAACATTTTGTAAGCGATTTCATGAGCGTTTTCAGGTGTTTTCGGTAGCAATTTGCGATTAGCAATTTTAATTCTGATTGGTCCTTTCAAATGATTATAATTTTTTTTACAGTTTGCAGTAATTTAAAATCACACACAAATCGCTAATGTGTAGCGATTCGTGAGCGATTTACCGGATCTTATATACTTTATATTGAAGTGCTAACGCTCCTAAAATGCTGCATGTCCGGTTTTGCTAATCACAATCACTACTGTGGAATTGATTTCATATATTTACATTGGCAGAGCATTTAGGGAAATCGATAGCGATTTAAAGTGATTCCTAAACGTTCAAAAAAGCTCTCTAGTGGATTCCAGCCCTAAAAAGGAATCCTGGAAAAAAAGGTAAGGGTATGCTGAATAATAAAAAAACAAAGCACATCAAAACACTTGCTCAGCTATATGCCTAAAACACCTTTCTAGATCTCAAACAGACGTTTCATTTACTAGGTCCTTTGCAAATTGTACAGGCATTGCAAATACTAAAATGACCATTAATTAACTAACTTGTGTGGGGTGCAAAATGATTTTAAATGGAGATTTAAAAGTATTTTTTCTTTTAACATCTGCATTTGAATCAAGCCTTTTACCTGTTGTGCAATCCTGCCTCCGGTACTGTTCTCTAAAAATTCATGAAAGATAGAATTTCTCACTGCTGGCACAACATATTACTACCGCATAACATTCTTTGTTTTTTTAACAGCGGATACATAATAGTATAGTGTGGCCCATTTCTCACATTTTCTTTGCACTTTGGCTGTGTGACAGCACAAAGTCCCGTATTGTCTTGTATTGATCAGAGTGCCCTACCTCCCTCTTGGGGCCGAATGACCTCACAACTACTTAAACTCCACCCCCAGCAAATTCCACACTCTAGGCCACATCCCCTTTATGTTGATAAGCACAGGAAAAACTTGTGTTCAAATAAATGAACTTTATAGAAGATATGCAGTGCTATACAAAAGCCAATTATTGTGCCTCATATTATGTGTTTATACACATGGGCAAGAAATTGTGGGCGGTTCAGAGAAAGAGCAGGCAGACAGAAGCAGGCAGTGGAAGGGGTGTTGGGGCTCATGATATTGAGCTGCCTCCTTAGGACCAGCTCCTTCTAGGTTGTGCCTACCGTTCCTATAGGTAAATCCGGCCCTTTTTCTGCTATAGCAATTTTGTCTCTTTATTCTACTGAAAAAGAGTGATTTTAAAGAGCAAACAACATTGCTGTGATTCATACACCAGTGATATCAACGGACATAAAGGGACAGTCATCAAGTCTGATCTAGTGGTGATAAACAACGGAGTCTGCAGCATCACGTCAGTAGTTAAAGTGAATCCGAAGGTGAAAATAAACCGATGAGATAAACAATTATATTTATCCTCCTACTCCTAAAAATGACCTTTTTTAAGTATCCTAGTGTTTTATTTTATATTTAAACATACTGTATTTACAAGGCGCCTGAGGTGCTTATCGTGACCTTAAGACTGCACTGTGTGTACTCCTGTTCGTTATTGCCTGAGGAAGCGGGAATATACCCGCGAAACGCGTTGCAAATTGTTACTAGGAGTATGTGAATAAATCTGTTGTTACCAGAATTGGCAGCATCGTGTCTGTTTTTGGGTTGGCTGGTCCACCACCGCCTCCCGAACGTTTTAATATTTTTAACGAATTTTATCCTTTTGGCGCCTCTGTACATTTGTACAATTCAAGAAGTCCACCCCTGGTGGAGGGGTGATACGCCCTCTTTTTTTCTTCTATCCACAGAGAGCGACATCTTAATCCTGAGTGGGGACAGGCTTATACTCCTCACCTGCCTCTGCAGTGGTTGCCTTAGCGGTAACCCTGGATTGTAAGTATAAACACTTACGTTTCATATATTCTCTTCCTTTCCAATACATACTTCACTATTTTGGGCTCTCGGTTTTTTTGTTGTATATCACGTACATATTTACAAAGTAGGTTGAATGTTTTACTGTCTCTAATCAGTGCCAGCCTATTAAGTGTCCCAGAGTTAGAAAAAGGTCAATAATTTGTGTATTTTCCCTGCCCTCAGAAGTTGTATTCTGCCAGGAAAACCTTTATGGCTGTGATTTCCTTATCAGGGATGTTTACTGTATTCCTGACAAGGTACCGACACGCTGTCACTTCCATGCCTAGAAATTAACTCTTTCAGGCAACAAAAGAAAACAAGTAAAACAGCCTGGTTATTAATGTTTTGTACTCTACATAAACATGTTTATCTCATCATGTCACATGTCACCTCAGGTACACTTTTAAGGTCTTTTATTGTGATGAAAGTATTAGGATCGCCATTAACAACGACAGGTAGCTGTGATCTAGTGGTGATGTCATGTCTGCAACAGGGCCGGAGCTTCAATAGAGGCAAAGTGGGCCCCAGGGCCTATGGGAGCCCCCAAGGTGCCCCTCCAGCTATGGTGACCTAGGAAAGCAGCGGTGATGTGTGTTTACTCTATATAGGAAAAGGAGGAGGTGAATAATGGGAACCCCAAAAATGCTTTTTTAGAGGACATACTGTATGATGGACACCCACTGATGTTGTGTGGCGGGGAGGAGGTTGGATCGGGTCTGGCAGCAGACTCAGGGGCCCTGGGGGTAATTTGGTTGGAAGGGGGCAGCAAGGGGGGGCAAGTTACTTTTGCCCCAGGGCCCATTGTAGCTACAACCGGCCCTGGTCTGCAAATGCCTATCACAAGAGCTACATTTGCACCTTCAAACATGTTCACCTACGTGTTCTCATGTGTGTTCCTTACACAGATTATGAGTATTCATATGCATTAAAATACATGAGAAAATGGCAGTAAATGCAATACAAACTAAAGTAAAACATAAACAGCATGCAGAATAAAAGCAGCATGCTGCATGTTTCTTCTACATGTATAAAAATGTATTAGGTGTGCAGTAGATTTTTTTTTTAACATCAGACTATCTATCTATCTATCTATCTATCTATCTATCTATCTATCTATCTATCTATCTATCTATCTATCTATCTATCTATCTATCTATCTATCTATCTATCTGTACACACTGTACAATAGTGTTCTAGAAAGTCATTATTATGACTCATGCACTCATGGTATCCATGGAGATGTTAGTTGCCAAGTCCATTAGGATGATAATCTCCTATTTTTGGTTGGCTATCACTAACTACAAGCCATCTGCTTATTTGGTACCATTTGGCTTGGAGCTAAACAAACCTAATGGCGTGGCGTTAGAGGAGGGTGATGGTGGGGAAGGAGGAATGCTGAGAATGAGAAAAGGTGGTGGTGCATCTTTCTAGTTTACCCCAAAGTACGTCCTCAGCTTTGTAGTACTTGCTAACCACTGAGAAAGACAGGGATCATTCCTGATAAGATTATGGCCAACTAGGACTGCTGGCAGATACTAGGAGCCGTCTAGGACTGCTGGCTAATATTGGGAACCACTAATCACTGCTGTTCAATACTAGGGGCCACTTATGGCTGCTGGCTGATATTGGGTGCTATCTATGACTGCTGGCTGATATTGGGAACCACCCATCACTGCTGTCCAATACTAGGGGCCACTTATGGCTGCTGGCTGATATTGGGTGCTATCTATGACTGCTGGCTGATATTGGGAACCACCTATCACTGCTGTCCAATACTAGGGGCCACTTATGGCTGCTGGCTGATATTGGGTGCTATCTATGACTGCTGGCTGATATTGGGAACCACCTATCACTGCTATCCAATACTAGGGGCCACTTATGGCTGCTGGCTGATATTAGGTGCTATCTATGACTGCTGGCTGATATTGGGAACCACCCATCACTACTGTCCAATACTAGGGGTCACTTATGGCTGATATTGGGTGCTATTTGACTGCTGGCCGATATTGGTATCAATCAACCAATAATTGGTCTAAACCATGCTTATGCGCTTTGAGTCCTATGGGAGAAAAGCGCTTTACAAATGCTATTGTTGTTTTATTGAGAACCATCTATCACTGATGGTTTAATCACTGATTTTGAGAGCAACCTATGACTGCTGGACAATACAGTATGTTGGACCAGCTATGACTGCTGGCAGATACTGGGAAGCACTTATGTCTTCTGGCTGATATTGGAGGTCATCTATGATTTCTGGCCACTGCTTAGCAGACAGGAAGCCACAAGAGAACAACAGCGGAATAATAACAGTGTG
This sequence comes from Hyperolius riggenbachi, assembly GCF_040937935.1. Taxonomy (NCBI): domain Eukaryota; kingdom Metazoa; phylum Chordata; class Amphibia; order Anura; family Hyperoliidae; genus Hyperolius; species Hyperolius riggenbachi. The sequence goes on from NC_090655.1 coordinate 69,999,832, forward strand.
ACCCTACTAGCATATGCAGATGGTCACTAAGCTTTTAATGGAAGGCAAGTGGCCTAGGGGAAAACTACTTCCCTGCCCTCTAGGCCAGTCCTCCCCTGCTATCTACCTATTGATCTATCCTTCCAGCTCTCTCTTTCTCACATTTTCTTTCTTTCTCACTCTGTATAGTCTGTCGAGAAAGCATTCAGACCAGTGTCATTTTATTTATTTATTTTTTACCACGAGTGTTACGGGACATTTGGAATCTGCAGCTAGAACAGTTGTTTGATTAAACGCGTTCTCGGTTTAACTGAACTTAATGACTGATCTTAGCATGAGAAAGCAACTCGTTTATAGACTGAAAACCTATTATTACAGCCACACCTCACTGAAGAGTATTGCACATATTTTATGTGTATATAATAAAGTTCCTCTAGACTACAGCAAGTTTTATATTATATAAACATGGGTAGTGCCAGTTTGAGATAGGAGTACAAGGTGTACTTTGTGGGGGTTAGATTAGGACAAAACAAGGTTTCTTCCATTTTTTGTGAAAGAATATGGACAATATGTTTTACTATTAGTGTTACAGAGGCGCCACTTCCTTTCACGATGACTGAGCAGAAATGAAAACATTCTCAGTACTGGCTTTTTCCAGTTGATGGGTTACAGATTTTTTCTTAAACTGTACTGAACTGTACTGTAATAAGCTGTTTTTATTACTGTATTAAACTGAACTGTAATGGAGGATTGAACTTCATCCCGAACAGTAGCTGATACCCCCTTTCCCATGAGAAAACTTTACCTTTTCTCGAATAGATCATCAGGGGGGTCTGTGTGGCTGATATTGTGCTGAAACTCCTCCCACAGTGTGATGTCTGTCTGTGAGCTTTGTTGCATAGTGGGAAATAACAACTGTTTCCAACTGCCAAGCAACCAGTATCTCCATCTGTGTATATGTATATCTATTAAAAAAACAACCTTAGCCTATCACAATGTTAGTGGGTGTGGTTATAGATAATGGCAGTTGGTGCTGTCTGTTTTTTTCATGTTTGCCAGTAGTAAAGATGATCATACGCAGGTTGATTGTGGATCAAACAACATGAACAAATTACATGGCGAATATCAATAATTTCTTGATCTCTCTTCTATTTTCTCACGTCTCACTTTTGCAATGTATTGGTTAGGTTTATTTTTTTCCCCTTTTCACTAAAGTTCCTGTTTAAATAGTACTTTTCTCACGAAAATACTACTGAATTATCAGTTCATGTGATGCTCAAAAGCAGTATCACCATTTCATTAATACTGTGTTATTAAGACTTTAAAGACAATTTTAAATCTGAACTTTTCTTTTGTTTAATATACAACCAATGCAAAGATAACAGTTGTCACCTCATTTTTACAGGTTCCCTAAAGGTACACAAATGCGTTCACTGATGCCTAGCAGGGAATTGCTCCCTTGGCTCCCTCATATATTTTGTAATAAGCCAAGCTATCAATTACTATACTGAAGTCCATTATATCCGTGACATCATAGCAGTACAATATTTTGTTAGCAATGATGTGCCAAGGCTTCTGTCCACACCCTTGTCATGGTCACCTCTCATCCAAGTTCTCTTTTGAAATTGAGCACAGACAGGCAAAAGTCAAATGTAATTAGAATTGTCACTGTGCATCATGCTCTAGCTGCTGGGCATGTAATATATACTCCTTTTGTAGGGATTGTGCAATAGGAAATAAAAGATCTCATTGGGCTCGATTCAGTAAACCGTGCTAAGTGTTAGCACGCCTGTGAAAAGCCCTATATCACACCTAAAGTTAGTTAAGGCATGATAAATTCACATCTAAAGACTTTGGGCGTGATAACTAGGGTGCTAACTGGGTTAGCACCGTTTTCTAAATTCACATCGCGCACAAAGTCCCGCATGCAAAACTTTGCGCACGCACTGCGAAAACAACGCACCCGATGCGCCTATAAGGTCGCATTGGGTGCGACCTTAACGTCGCACCATGTGACGTTAAAGTCGCACCCAATGCGACCTTATAGGCGCATCAGGTGCACCGTTTTCGTCGCACCGCGATGCGATGTTTCGCGCACACCGCGCTGTGCGCACACAAAGTTTTCAGTGTGGGACTTTGCGCGCGATGTGAATTTAGTAAACGGTGCTAACCCAGTTAGCACCCTAGTTATCACGCCCAAAGTCTTTAGGCGTGCTAACTGGGTTAGCACCGTTTACTGAATCAAGCCCATTGTCTTTATACATGGGAATTTGTTCTTCATACACTATTGTGCAATATTTAACAATTGATAATGAATCCCAAACCTAACATGTAAATGTTTCTAAAGGAAACCCGAAGTAAGAGAAAAAGGAGGTGCCATTGCTCCCATTCTGTTAATAATACTTCCTGCCTGGTTGCTGGGCTAATCCTCAGCCTCACACATTCTGTATTAACAACAACAACAACGCAACCTGTGTAAAGCGATTTTCTCCCGTAGGACCCACAGCGCATAAGCTTGCCGCAGATCAGTGCAAAGTGAGGTGTACAGGGGGGAAATGTTATGTAATCATAAATGCCAGACTAAACTGGTGGCTTTTCAGATTTTGATTTAAATGTCTCCAGGGTTGGAGCTGTCTTGATTAAGCTTGGCAAGGCATTCCATAGGGTACGAGTAGCATGACAGAACACTATGGCGCCAAAGGATTTTAAGTGAACTCTGGGGTAGTGAAGTTATTGGATCCTTTTGATCTGTGGTTGTGGGAGGTGGGAAGGATTTGCAACAAATCCTTCTATCTAGGGCCTAGGTCGTGTAGGGATTTGAATGTTAGAAAGCCAATTTTGAAAATATCACGACTTCGAATAAGCATTGGAGAAGATAGGTAACACAAAGCTGAGGGGGGAGTGGGGAGAATCGTGAGCTTAGCCAGCACTTCGCTGAGTTGATCCACTGAGGGAGGTCAGGGCCGCTGTACACATGCTAGATTCATCAACCCAACAGAAATCTTCCATCTAGAGTTCTGCAAGTATCTTCTCCAAGTTCATCGCAGCACTTCGAAATTGAATTTCTGCATCGAAATTCGGAAATCGGTAATGCAAGTGCGGTAGGTGGATTTTCACAGAAATTTTCGTGGAAATCGCGAAAGTTTCCGCTGAATTTAACATAAATTTTCTCAAAAACTACAAGGTCTTTTTGAAAGATTTTTTTTCCTCTTGTTCCTACTTTTCTACTTAACTACTTGCCGACCGCCCACAGCCCATGGGCGGCGGCAAAGTGGATGCCTTAAGGACCGCAATACGCCTTAGGGCGTTGCGTCCTTTTCCTATGCCGGGGGAGCGATCGCGTCATTGATGACGCGCGCTTCCCCCGGCAACTGGCTCCGCCCACCCGCCGTAACATCCCGCCGGCCATACGGAAGCGCCGGCGGGATGTTAACCCCGCGATCGCCGCTACAAAGTGTATAATACACTTTGTAATGTATACAAAGTGTAGTATACAGGCTGCCTCCTGCCCTGGTGGTCCCAGTGTCCGAGGGACCACCAGGGCAGGCTGCAGCCACCCTAGTCTGAACCCAAACACACTGATCTGCCCCCCCCCGCCCACTGATCGCCCACAGCACCCCTCAGACCCCCCCCTGCCCACCCCCCAGACCCCTGTTTGCACCCAATCACCCCCCTAATAACCCATCAATCACTCCCTGTCACTATCTGTCAACGCTATTTTTTTTATCCCCCCCCCCCCTGCCCCCTGCCCCCTCCTGATCACCCCACTACCCCTCAGATTCTCCCTAGGACCCCCCCAGACCCCCCCCCTGTGTACTGTATGCATCTATCCCCCCTGATAACCTGTCAATCACCTGTCAATCACCCATCAATCACCCATCAATCACCCCCTGTCACTGCCACCCAACAATCGGCCCCTAACCTGCCCCTTGCGGGCAATCTGATCACCCACCCACACCAATAGATCGCCCGCAGATCCGATATCAGATCACCTCCCAAATCCATTGTTTACATCTATTCTCTCCTCTAAACACCCACTAATTACCCATCAATCACCCATCAATCACCCCCTATCACCACCTGTCACTTTTACCTATCAGATCAGACCCTAATCTGCCCCTTGCGGGCACCCAATCACCCGCCAACACGCTCAGATTGCCCTCTGACCCCCCCTTATCAATTCGCCAGTGCATTCATTACATCTGTTCTTCCCTGTAATAACCCACTGATCACCTGTCAATCACCTATCACCCATCAATCACCCCCTGTCACCCCCTGTCACTGCCACCCATCAATCAGCCCCTGCCCCTTGCGGGCAATCTGATCACTCACCCACACCAATAGATCGCCCGCAGATCCGACATCAGATCACCTCCCAAATCCATTGTTTACATCTATTCTCTCCTCTAAACACCCACTAATCACCCATCAATCACCCCCTATCACCACCTGTCACTGTTACCTATCAGATCAGACCCTAATCTGCCCCTTGCGGGCACCCAATCACCCGCCCACACGCTCAGATTGCCCTCAGACCCCCCCCTTATCAATTCGCCAGTGCATTAATTACATCTGTTCTTCCCTGTAATAACCCACTGATCACCTGTCAATCACCTGCCAATCACCTATCACCCATCAATCACCCCCTGTCACTCCCTGTCACTGCCACCTATCAATCAGCCCCTAACCTGCCCCTTGCGGGCAATCTGATCACCCACCCACACCAATAGATCGCCCGCAGATCCGACATCAGATCACCTCCCAAATCCATTGTTTACATCTATTCTCTCCTCTAAACACCCACTAATTACCCATCAATCACCCCCTATCACCACCTGTCACTGTTACCTATCAGATCAGACCCTAATCTGCCCCTTGCGGGCACCGAATCACCCGCCCACACGCTCAGATTGCCCTCAGACCCCCCCCCCCCCTTATCAATTCGCCAGTGCATTAATTACATCTGTTCTTCCCTGTAATAACCCACTGATCACCTGTCAATCACCTGCCAATCACCTATCACCCATCAATCACCCCCTGTCACCCCCTGTCACTGCCACCCATCAATCAGCCCCTAACCTGCCCCTTGCGGGCAATCTGATCACCCACCCACACCAATAGATCGCCCGCAGATCCGACATCAGATCACCTCCCAAATCCATTGTTTACATCTATTCTCTCCTCTAAACACCCACTAATTACCCATCAATCACCCCCTATCACCACCTGTCACTTTTACCTATCAGATCAGACCCTAATCTGCCCCTTGCGGGCACCCAATCACCCGCCAACACGCTCAGATTGCCCTCTGACCCCCCCTTATCAATTCACCAGTGCATTAATTACATCTGTTCTCCCCTGTAATAACCCACTGATCACCTGTCAATCACCTGCCAATCACCTATCACCCATCAATCACCCCCTGTCACTGCCACCCATCAATCAGCCCCTGTCATTGCCACCCATCAATCACCCCCTGTCACTGCCACCCATCAATCAGTCCCTAACCTGCCCCTTGCGGGCAATCTGATCACCCACACACACCATCCGATCGCCTGCAGACCCGCAGTCAGATCACCTCCCAAGTGCATTGCATCTGTTCTCTCCTCTAAACACCCACTAATTACCCATCAATCACCCCCTGTCACTGCTACCCATCAGATTAGACCCCCATCTGCCCCTAGGGCACCCAATCACCCGCCCACACCCTCAGACCCCAGCCCTGATCACCTCGCCATTGCATTACTTGCATCTATTCCCCCCACTAATCACACCTTGAGACACCCATCAATCACCTCCTGTCACTACCTGTCACCCCCTAGCACACCTACCCATCAGATCAGGCCCTAATTTGCCCCGTGTGGGCTCCTGATCACTCGGCCAAACCCTCAGATCCCCCTCAGACCCCCTTCCGATCACCTCCCCAGTGCATTCAGTGCATCTATTTTCCCCTCTAATCACCCCCTGAGACACCCATCATTCATCTCCTGTCACCCCCCTAGCACTCCTATCCATCAGATCAGGCCCAATACAACCTGTCATCTAAAAGACCACCCTGCTTATGACCGGTTCCACAAAATTCGCCCCCTCATAGACCACCTGTCATCAAAATTTGCAGATGCTTATACCCCTGAACAGTCATTTTGAGACATTTGGTTTCCAGACTACTCACGGTTTTGGGCCTGTAAAATGCCAGGGTGGTATAGGAACCCCACAAGTGACCCCATTTTAGAAAAAAGACACCCCAAGGTATTCTGTTAGGTGTATGACGAGTTCATAGAATATTTTATCTTTTGTCAAAAGTTAGCGGAAATTGATTTTTATTGGGTTTTTTTCACAAAGTGTCATTTTTCACTAACTTGTGACTAAAAGTAAAATCTTCTATGACCTCGCCATACACCTAATGGAATACCTTGGGGTGTCTTCTTTCTAAAATGGGGTCACTTGTGGGGTTCCTATACTGCCCTGGCATTTTAGGGGCCCTAAACCGTGAGGAGTAGTCTAGAAAACAAATGCCTCAAAATGACCTGTGAATAGGACGTTGGGCCCCTTAGCGCACCTAGGCTGCAAAAAAAGTGTCACACGTGGTATCGCCGTACTCAGGAGAAGTAGTATAATGTGTTTTGGGGTGTATTTTTACACATACCCATGCTGGGTGGGAGAAATCTCTCTGTAAATGGACAATTGTGTGTAAAAAAAAATCAAACAATTGTCATGTACAGAGATATTTCTACCACCCAGCATGGGTATGTGTAAAAATACACCCCAAAACACATTATACTACTTCTCCTGAGTACGGCGGTACCACATGTGTGGCACTTTTTTACACCCTAAGTGCGCTAAGGGGCCCAAAGTCCAATGAGTACCTTTAGGATTTCACAGGTCATTTTGCGACATTTGGTTTCAAGACTACTCCTCACGGTTCAGGGCCCCTAAAATGCCAGGGCAGTATAGGAACCCCACAAATGACCCCATTCTAGAAAGGAGACAACCAAAGGTATGCCATTAGGTGTATGGCGAGGTCATAGAAGATTTTATTTTTTGTCACAAGTTAGCGGAACATGACACTTTGTGAAGAAAAACAATTCAAATCAATTTCCGCTAACTTGTGGCAAAAAATAAAATCTTCTATGAACTCACCATACTCCTAACGGAATACCTTTGGGTGTCTTCTTTGTAAAATGGGGTCATTAGTGGGGTTCCTATACTGCCCTGGCATTTTAGGGGCCCTAAACCGTGAGGAGTAGTCTTGAAACAAAAATGACCTGTGAAATCCTAAAGGTACTCATTGGACTTTGGGCCCTTTAGCGCAGTTAGGGTGCAAAAAAGTGCCACACATGTGGTAATACCGTACTCGGGAGAAGTAGTATAATGTGTTTTGGGGTGTATTTTTACACATACCCATGCTGGGTGGGAGAAATACTTCTGTAAATGACAATCTTTTGATTTTTTTTACACACAATTGTCCATTTACAGAGTTATTTCTCCCACCCAGCATGGGTATGTGTAAAAATACACCCCAAAACACATTGTACTACTTCTCCAGAGTACGGCGATACCACATGTGTGGCACTTTTTTGCACCCTAACTGCGCTAAAGGGCCCAAAGTCCAATGAGTACCTTTAGGATTTCACAGGTCATTTTGCGGAATTTGATTTCCAGACTACTCCTCATGGTTTAGGGCCCCTAAAATGCCAGGGCAGTATAGGAACCCCACAAATGACCCCATTTTAGAAAGAAGACACCCAAAGGTATTCCCTTAGGAGTATGGTGGGTTCATAGAAGTTTTTATTTTTTTGTCACAAGTTAGCGGAAATTGATTTTAATTGTTTTTTTCACAAAGTGTCATGTTCCGCTAACTTGTGACAAAAAATAAAATCTTCTATGAACTCACCATACTCCTAACGGAATACCTTGGGGTGTCTTCTTTCTAAAATGGGGTCATTTGTGGGGTTCCTATACTGCCCTGGCATTTTAGGGGCCCTAAACCATGAGGAGTAGTCTTGAAACCAAATGTTGCAAAATGACCTGTGAAATCCTAAAGGTACTCATTGGACTTTGGGCCCTTTAGCGCAGTTAGGGTGCAAAAAAGTGCCACACATGTGGTATCGCCGTACTCAGGAGAAGTAGTATAATGTGTTTTGTGGTGTATTTTTACACATACCCATGCTGGGTGGGAGAAATAACTCTGTAAATGGACAATTGTGTGTAAAAAAAATGAAAACATTGTCATTCACAGAGATATTTCTCCCACCCAGCATGGGTATGTGTAAAAATACACCCCAAAACACATTATAGTACTTCTACTGAGTATGGCAATACCACATGTGTGGCACTTTTTTGCAGCCTAACTGCGCTAAGGGGTCCAAAGTCCAATGAGCACCTTTAGGCTTTACAGGGGTGCTTACAATTTAGCTCCCCCCAAAATGCCAGGACAGTGAACACACCCCACAAATGACCCCATTTTGGAAAGTAGACACTTCAAGGTATTCAGAGAGGGGCATGGTGAGTCCGTGGCAGATTTCATTTTTTTTTGTCGCAAGTTAGCAGAAATGGAAACCTTTTTTTTTTGTCACAAAGTGTCATTTTCCGCTTACTTGTGACAAAAAATAATATCTTCTATGAACTCACTATGCCTCTCAGTGAATACTTTGGGATGTCTTCTTTCCAAAATGGGGTCATTTGGGGGGTATTTATACTATCCTGGAATTCTAGCCCCTCATGAAACATGACAGGGGGTCAGAAAAGTCATAGATGCTTGAAAATGGGAAAATTCACTTTTTGCACCATAGTTTGTAAACGCTATAACTTTTACCCAAACCAATAAATATACACTGAATGGGTTTTTTTTTTAATCAAAAACATGTTTGTCCACATTTTTCGTGCTGCATGTATACAGAAATTTTACTTTATTTGAAAAATGTCAGCACAGAAAGTTAAAAAAATCATTTTTTTGCCAAAATTCATGTCTTTTTTGCTGAATATAATAAAAAGTAAAAATCGCAGGAGCAATCAAATAGCACCAAAAGAAAGCTTTATTAGTGACAAGAAAAGGAGCCAAAATTCATTTAGGTGGTAGGTTGTATGAGCGAGCAATAAACCGTGAAAGCTGCAGTGGTCTGAATGGAAAAAAAGTGCCTGGTCCTTAAGGGGTAGAAAGACTGTGGTCCTTAAGTGGTTAAAGAGGAACTCCAGTGAAAATAATATAATAAAAAAGTGCTTCATTTTTACAATTTTTATATATAAATGATTTAGTCAGTGTTTGCCTATTGTAAAATCTTTTAAATCCCTGATTTACATTCTGACATTTATTACATGGTGACATGTTTACTGTTGGCAGGTAATGTAGCTGCTGCATGCTTTTTTGTGGGTTGGAAACAGCTGTAAACAGCTATTTCCCACAATGCAACAAGGTTTACAGACAGGAAACTGCCAGGAGTACCACGGTCCTCAGAGTTTTTTGTGGGAGGGGTTTCACCACAATATCAGTCATACAGCACCCCCTGATGGTCTGTTTGTGAAAAGGAATAGATTTCTCATGTAAAAGGGGGTATCAGCTACTGATTGGGATAAAGTTCAATTCTTGAACGGAGTTTCTCTTTAACATTTGCAGAAAATTTGGTGTTTCTAGCACCTACGGGGGCTTTGCTATTAACCTCTAAAGTCGGCGTCATACCGCATAGCGGTTCCAATGCAGATTTTCGCTGTAATTTCTGCCAATTTTAACATCGATTTTCTCAAAAACTACAAGGTCCTTTTGAAATATTTTTTTCCTCTTGTTTCCACTTTTCTGCTTAACATACCCTGAAAATTTGGTGTTTGTAGAAAATGGGGGCTTTGCTATTAATCGCCAAAATAGGCCACTGTTGACCAAATTTAGAGGTTAATAGCAAAGCCCCCATTGGAACTAGAGACACCAAATTTTCAGGGAATGTTAAGCAGACAAGTGGGAACAAGATGAAAAACAAATTAAAAAGACTGTGTAGTTTTGGGGAAAATTAATGTTAAAGTCGGTGGAAATGACCATGAAAATCCTCATCGGAATGCGGAAATCGTTAGCGGAAAGCGGAATCGGTAGTGGTAATTGGCAATGTCGGAATGCGGATTTTCGGCAGAAACGGAAATTGGCATTTCCGACCATCCCTATTGGCTAATACCAACTTCTGCCTCCTGGGCATGGCTAATTAGCCCATAAGGAGATGTTTTGCTGCTATGGACAACAGATCTATTTTTTTAGATTGGCCTATTTTGGGTTACTTGCTGACAAGGAACGCCTTGGGATAAGCATTACGGAACAGGCACTAGCAACTTCTACAAAACTTTGCCCATGGGTATTTACTATGTTCCTTCTTGCTTCTTATGTCTAAATACTTCTTAAAGGACCACCATCTTAAAAAAAAATAATGAAAAAAAAAAAGCATAAAAACATAAATAAAAAGTAGATTTCTCCTAGAGTAAATGGTGCTATAAATTATTTATGTTGCTGTCCCTTACAGTAGGTAGCAGAAATCTGACAAGACTGACAGGTTTTGATCTAGCCCATTTCCTCATGGGGGATTCTCAGTGTATTCTTTATTTTCAATCGCTGGTGATTTGAAAAAGCTCTTGCTAACACAATGCTAGGGGGGATTTTTATAAAATCACATCGCTCAGGTGGAATCACACCCATAGCATTACATTAGGAAGAGTTTTCAAATCGCAAAGCGCTCAGAAAAACGTTCCTAGTGGGTTTCTGACCTTACTTGTATATGCTTACATTCATTTTATTTTTTTCTATAAGGGTCCTTTAAGTAGTCCTATTGACAACATGTCCACCTGTGGACAGCAAACTGTCAGTAGGGAGAGGAAGGAATTGAACTAAAGATCCAGGATAGTGTTGCAAATGAGATGTATGCTGCTTAGAGCAGAAAAGTGTGATGACATTTATTACACTTTTTTTTATCAGTTGCTTTTAAGTCTGTTGACTTTAGCAAAGGACCCTCGAGAATATTTGCATGCTCCCATGCCAAACAACGTTGCTATGCCAGCAGCATTACTATATTTACAACTGTGCACAATTCCCCGGAAGGACATGACATGCAAAACAGAGAGAAAGTGCCTGATTCTTAGCCAGCTTTATTGTTTTTGGCACTAGTTGCTTGAGATAGCTGAAACGGGTTATGCAAATATATAGCTGTTCACTTCTCATGCTATTTCAGTAATACGGTGGAAAATTTCTGAATCCATTACTAGGCTGTCAATCTGACCTGTTTGCCTGTTCCTGTGTAAATGGCTGATGGACGGGAGTAAACCAAAACAACTTGAGTGAAATGATCTAAAAGTCTCCAGTTATTAATTTACAGCCCCTCAAATTAAGAATGCCAAATGCTTAAAGGAAAAGTGAACCAGAGATGAAGCACCCTCATGTATTTTACCATATATATCAGTGGGAACATAAGAGAAAACACCTACCCTGCTTTCTGTTTCATTCTTCACTGCTCAGCCTGCTTGTTATCAGCCCTGATAAAACCCCCGACTGAGCATTCAGTCTGGCTTTGCTCAGGAATCATTATAGCTGAGTCTGTCTTCTCTGATGTCTTTTCAAGGGAGAGAGGGAGAGAGAGAGAGAGAGAGAGAGAGAGAGAGAGAGAGAGAGAATACGAATCAATTACAGGTATTTCAGCACAAATGTATATGATGCATTTCTAGTGAACTTTAAAGTGTAACAGTAATCAGTTGTGCCCTCTGCTCCAATAGATTAGCCACATTTAAGTGAACCTCCAGACTAAAAATCTACTCAGCAGCACTGAAAAGGCTTGGGGTATCTTTAACAGTTTCACAGCATCAGAACTTTGTTTTTCTTTCCCAAGCCTCATTTTTAGCTGCGCAGAAGAAAACTGATGCTGTGCAAAGCATGATGGGATTTCTGATGTTGTTGTTTTCGTTCTGCTGTTTTGGAACAAATTTGTTTTTTTACATTTTGAATGTGAGATTTGAAGCCTAGCATGCGCAACTGGGAGGGATGATCAGGACACAGGACAGTTGGAACTGTGTCTCATGCTCCCTGTCACCTCCTTTCAGCCAGAAAGATGGCTGCCCCCATGAAATCACAAACATTTGCTTATTCTTTTAAAAGGGTGGCTAAGGGTATATATTACCTATCTATTATAATTCACATAACTAATGTAACTTAATGACAATGGCCCATATGCAATTAACTTTTTCACCTGCGTTATCTCCTAGGAGATAATTTTCATATTCTCTTTAAATTAACTTTTTTAGCATTTTACGATTAAAAAAGGACCCAAAAGTTGGTAAAAAGTACTATCAAAATTATTTTGAGCATTTCCTTGCTTGCTAGTGGTTTAAAAAGAATTTTATGACAAGGTGTGAAAATATTACCAAGGAGAAAACTCAGGTGAAAAAATGAATTGCATATGGGCCAATATGTTTGTTTAGGCTGAAGTTCCTCTTTAAGTTATATGGACAAACTCTAAAATAATGGCCTGAAAGGGTTAATAATTACTTTCATTTTGTCCTGATTTCCTTACCAGTGTGCCTTCCTGAGTCACAGGAGCTCATCAGGTGGGAAAGATTGTGTTTTGCTTTTTTTTTTAATCTCTGATAGAAGAAGATAGAAGGATACTTTAAAGCAGAGAGCTTCTGTATGCAAATTGCACAAAGTGGCAGTTCACACTTAGCATGAACATTGTAATATCATCCTCACATCTTCCATTGCAGTGCCAGCATGAAGTGGAGGTATTTCATTCAACAAATGATTGGCATTCACTGTGCAGGAAAATGTGTGCAACAGGACTTTACTGGAATGCAAGAGAAAATAATAAAATAACTATTTGTGAACGGACAGTAGAAGATAATTTAATTATTTTGTATCCACTGTCTGGTCTGTCAAAATGAACAGGGCTTGATTATAACTGTGTAATTTTCCTGACTGCAAAGCTTTCAGATTGAACTGGATATTACATTAATATACAAAATGGCTGCTTCCACAATAGCTGCTGTGAGCAGAGAAGAATTGTAATTTTCACAAAAATGGAATTACAGTACTTTGGTTCAGCATTACGTAGGATAATTATATAAGCATTGAGGTGCTGGATGATACCTTTTTAATTATATGTCATGCTCCACTCTAGTTCCTTGTTAAGCAATGTCATCATAATTATAGAAACATTTTTAATTTGTTTGACATCACTTCTCCAGAAATAAACTGACATAGTACATTATTTTGTTCATGATTACTTAACAGAGCTGTGTGGGGTGTGAAGCTTTTCAATAATTCATACTTTAGGACGGGCTATCTGTTGACTGTCTCTTTATAAACTTAGCAACCAGGGTTGAGGAAGATGTAATACTATCTTGGCATGACTAAGAGAAATGCCGAGACAAGCATTGCGCTAGACAATATCCAAAAGTGACATTTTTACCTCCCAACAGGTTTCAGATTCTGCCAATAGTGGGTAAATAATGCGAGACAAGACAGAAATGAAAAAGAAAGACAAGTACATTATTGGTAAGTCACAATTCACTACATTGTCTGTTTAAGTGAATGTTTAATATTTGACTCCTTGTTTGGATCTGCAATTACATACATATTGCTTTGTGTTGTAGAATATTTATTAGCTTTGGTTGGCATTGATAAACATAATGTCTTCCTTGTGTGATATCTATACTAAATATCAATCAAACAATCAATCAAATTAATATATTATTTAGGGGCGTAACAATAAACCCTGCAAGGGATGCAGCTGCAAGGGGGGCAGAAGCCTCAGGGGGCCCCGTGGGGGGAGAAGTTTCTTTTCCCTGTCCTGAGAGACTGACAAATAAGGGCACAGAGAGAAAAACTTTCTGTCCTCTGCACAATTGTTCTAATGACTGCATTTGCTCAGCCACTGATGTGGAATCATACAAAGTTTTGCAGACGAAGATTTGTAGACAGTCCCTATTCACTGTTCAGTAGGGTCTTGTGTACAGCGCCCTGTCCCAGCCTCTCTACCCCTCCCCAAGTGCTCTGTACTGTAGTTATGCTGGAGAAGTCTGCAGAGCCAGTTCTGCTCCATCAGAGGACAGAGTGAGTGTAATAAGCTGAGGCTGGGAGCACACTCATCCGTTGGTTTTCTGTATTCTGGTTCTCTGCACACCATGTGTGTCTGTATGTGTGAAAACATGCATGCTTATCACAGAAGCTAATGTAATCGATAGAGAAAATGTGTGCAGTGCTTCACTGCTGTCTGCTTTTATCAGCATGGGAAAAACACATTCAAGTGTGCACTAGCCAATTAAATAACATTGGTTCTCAGTTGTGCAGAAAGTGAGGGGCATCACAGCATCAAGATATTTAAATGTTTTAGGACCTTGCTGTACCATTGATTTAGAAATATTCTGAATAATTTTGACAGTTATTTTTCACCTACTTTTTGGTCCTTTTTTAATTGCAGAGTGCTGAAAGTTATTTTAAACAGAAATTGAAAAATGATCTCCTAGGAGAAAACTTAATGTGAAAAAGTGAATTGAATAAGGGCCTATTTGGCTTTAAACTCCATATAATACAGTTCTACAGTAGTTCAATACTATCTCTATTTTCCCATACTGTCCTCTCTGGTCCTTGCCTTCCTGGAACAACCAGGCAGAGGTCCTGGAACAGAGTGGACAGACCTGGGGTTTGAAAGATGACAGCAGTTTAAAAGTGGAAGGGAGATTTGCTCACTGAGTGAACCTCACCTGACACGGGAGAAAAGGCAGGCGTGGCTGTAGTTGGGCTGAAGGAACATTAGTCAGAAAGGAGGATACCAACTTTATCGCCTTGATTGTTTTCTAGTCTAGGATTATGGAGGAAGTTTAAGCCTCTATGTGACAATGCAGCAGGTGAGGCAACGTCAGAGGGAAATAGCAATATGAGGGAGTTAGAGATAAAGAACATGTAGCACTTTGATGGGTACACATTCTAAAGTGCTCCAGTTATAGAAGGAGAAAGGCTAAACAATCATAATAAAAATTATAGAAATGGAAATTAAAATAATAAAAATATAATAATAAATTCTTTTTTTGTAAAGTAACCCTGAACACAACAAAAAAAAATGCCATACTGAACTTAGTTGGGGCTTTCTCCAACCCCCCGTAGTCTGTGAAGTCCCTCTGCGTCCTCGGGGCTCCCTCTGGTGGCTCTGTTAGCTGCGCAAATTTGCCAGGAGTCATGCGCAACTGCCCATGCGCGGCCCATCTCGCCCGGGCGCCTATCGCCATAAGTGTTCTGCGCATGCGTGGGTCTCAAAAGAATGGACCCCGCGTGCACAGAGCACTCACGGCGAAGCACAGTCAGGCGACTCCCGGCCAAGTTGTTGTGTAGCTAACTGAGCCACCAGCGGCAGAACAGGAGGGACCCCAGAAGATGCTGAGGGACCTCACGGACTACGGTAGGCTGGAGGAAGCCCCAGGTAAGTTCAGTATGGCATTTTTTCGTTGTTACACAGTTAGTTTGGTTGAAAAAGACACCCGTCCATCAAGTCTAACCAGTTGTGTTCAGGTTCACTTTAACTTTAGAATCTGTTATCATTTTACTCACAAAAATATATTTTTTAACCAATCTATCTTTAACACCGCAACATTTTGAAACTGCTATTTTACAACACATTTTGTTTATACGGTGCTTTTGAATGTATTCATTATTTTTCTGCAGCTGGTATTACCCCTGTGTGTTATTATGTGGTGACCCAAACTGGAATGGAGCTGTAACTGGTTCTTCATAGTCTGTGAACAGATTGATTGATGTCATCTCCTTTTATAGCCTAGTGACTGGTATTCTTGTGACATTTCCTTTCCTCAGATGGCTTTCCCGACCACGCTTATGACAACCCCAACTTTCAGCAGGACGAGAAGCCAGACAGTGACGGGATAATAAAACAAAAGGCGGACAAGTAAGACATTTCTTCCTTCGGCAGTTTTGTTTCCGTCTCTGGTGGTAATTTAAGTGAGGTCAAGCTCTGCTGACAACGTTTCACAAAAGAGAATTTATAGACAGTGTTTCGGTAAATTGACATCGCGCTCCGCTTACCTTTAACACTCGCTCAATAAAAAATCCAGAGTGTATTTATTCCAAAGACACAAAATAGGCATAGTGACAGAGGAGGTGCCGTAACACAAAACAACTAAACTTGGTCTATAATGAAGATAATAAAGGGATGCGTGGCATTTAATTTTGTGTCTGCAATATATCCATACATTTTTTACTGTGCGCTAAAGCAAACAAGAAGCAAAAATAAATGTATGAGATAATTAATTGTATGTGTAGTACAGCTAAGAAATAGAGCGTTAGTAACAAAGAAAAAAAGTCTCATATTGTTTTCGAGTACAGGAAGAGTTAAAAAAACTTCACTTGTTATCTATGCAGAAGAGCTTCTCTTAAAGGACAACTGAAGTGAGAGGGATATGGAGGCTGCCATATTTATTTCCTTTTAAGCAATACCAGTTGCATGGCTATCTCGCTGATCCTCTGCCTCAAATTCTTTTAGCAAACCACCATGAACAAGCATTCAGCAGATCAGGTGTTTGGGCTGGTGCACACCAGAGTGGAGCGTTTTTTAAAACACTTGCAGGGGGGAAACGGCTTGGCTAATGAAAGTGAATGGGATGGTGCACACCAGAGCGGTTCGTTTTTTCTACAAACGCAAACTCGGGGGCTGCAGCATTTTTTAGATTTCTGAGGCGCTTGTGCCTCAATGTTACAGTATAGGAAAGTGGAAAACAGCTCTGAAAAACGCTAGATCAGAGCAGTTTTCCAGGAGTTTTTGTTGCAGAAGCTGTTCAGTAACAGCTTTACTCTATACATGGCTAGAATCGCTCTGAAAATCTGCTTCAAAAACCTCTTGCGTTTTGCGGATCTACTAGAGGTTTTTGGTGTGCACTGGGCCTTTCTGACATTACAGTATTGTCAGATCTGGCAAGATTAGCTGCATGCTTGTTTCTGGTGTTATTCAGACACTACTGCAGCCACATAGATCAGAAGGGCTGCCAGGCAACTGGTATTGTTTAAAAGTAAATAAAATATGACAGCCTCCATATTCTTCTCACTTCAATTGTCCTTTAATTATTCAACCCACAGGGAGAGATGTTTTACTGCGGGAAAGTCCAAAAGGTCGACATTTCTGCTTTGTTTTATAGCTCAAAAGACAGTGTGGCTTTGAAACTGCAACTGTGACAGTATGATGAAACAAAAGCTATATAACTGAAAATAAAAGTGAGACTCTTTTCTTTGCTGCTAATGTTCTATTTATTATCCATACTACACATACAATTCATTATATCATACTTTTTTTTGCACTTCAGGTTTGCTTTAAGGGTTGTACAAGTACTGATGCTTGCAGGGTTTAGGACTCAAGCTCTCAGGCAAAAGTTCAGGGCTGAGTGCTGTACAGATGCATCACTAGCTCAGAGGCTAACAACTCATCTGTTACTATGCAGAGGGGAGGAGGGACAACATGTGGTGCACAATGGAACATCTTCCATCCCGGGCAGGGTGAGGAGGGCAACAATTAGCTTGGTATTGTTGGGCGGCTTTGTCACTAAAGATCAAGCATGCTCAGGGGTGTAACTAAACTGTTAAAGAGACACTGAAGCGAAAAAAAAATTATGATATAATGAATTGGTTGTGTAGTACGGATAATTACTAGAACATTAGAAGCAAAGAAAATATTCTCATATTTTTATTTTCAGCTAGTGTTTTTTTTTATAATATTGCATCATTCTCTAATATTTGCAGTTTACACACTACTCAGCATTAGAGATGGCCCGAACGGTTTCGCCGGTGAACCTCCGTGGTTTGCGATCGCGGCGAACCGGGAACTTTTCGGGAAGTTCGGTTCACCCCCATAGTGCATCATGAAGGTCAACTTTGACCCTCTACATCACAGTCAGCAGGCACATTGTAGCCGAATAGTAGCCAGCACGTTAGGCCTGCAATTTAGCATTCAATGTGATTTCAGCCCTTAAAACGCTGCTTTGCGTCAAATCCAGATTTTTCCCCGGGGACTTTTGGCGTCTATCCCACTCCGCCATGTCCCCCTCCAGGTGTTAGACCCCTTAAAACATCTTTTCCATCACTTTTGTTGCCAGCATAAATTTTTCTAGTTTTCCAAGTTCGCCTCCCCATTGAAGTCTATTGCTGTTCACGGAAGTTTGCGCGAACCAAACTTTTTGCGGAAATTCGCGAACTGAAAATCAGAGGTTTGGGCCATCTCTACTCAGCATTCTAAATGATTTTTCAGAGCAAGCAAGTGAACTTTTGACCTGTCCTCTGGGCAAGAAAAAATAATACAATGCCTGACAGTTGAGATAACAAGCTTCAGAAGACAGAACTCTCTGCGACTTTAGTGGAGCTCAATGGCTTTTTTACATAGATAACTGGAGTTTCTTAACTCTTCCTGTACTGGAAACAATATTAGACTCATATATCTGCTGCTAATGTTTTATTGCTTAGCTGTACTACACAACACATACCAATCATTAGATCATATTTTTTTTTTCGCTTCAGTGTCTCTTTAACTATAGCGAATGCTAGCAAAAATGCTGATGTTTTGCTACAGCGATTTGGGGCCTAGGCTTACACAGTTATGCCCTGTAAATCTTCCTCCTTACATTCTATTGGCTACTATTTTTGTTACTCACCGGCCTGCTGTGGGCTCCAATAACATCTTTATACAGCACTAACATATTTGATTTATTCATTCTGTCTTATTTATGTTACTCATGGCACACAAGGCATAGGCATTTTATAGCAATGGGGGAAACTGATGTAGTAAAAAAAGTTCCAGTTAAATAAAATCACTTTTGTTTGGATAAAATATCACCATGTGAATATTTAGTGTGTGTGTGGTATTGAACCGTGATTCATTTCTGTTTTCCCACCAGAAGCAAAAAAGGAAAGAAAAATGATGCCCCTAAAACAGCGATGGTGGGGTTTTTTGAACTGGTGCGTATGTAAACTACGATGACAAAGTCGGCCCCTGTTTGTATACCATTTTAGGCAAAATTGACTTTTCGGTACTAGCAGTGGCGTAGCTAAGGAGCGGTGGGCCCCGATGCAAGTTTTATAAGGGCGCCCCCAAGCATTCTATAAACAACAATTAATACGGCGTACCAAAACCTGCCAATGGCAACCACAGTGTCATGGGGATGGGGAACAGCTAGTTAATGATTACTACTATTCAAAGTATCTATAGAAGTGATGATTATGAGCACAGGACCAATAGAGAGCTAATACTGCAGTTGAGGGAGGGGCCATGGGCCCAGACACGGTCGCACCCTCTGCAACCCCTATTGCTACGCCCCTGGTTACTTGCTAATGCTGGGAATACACAATGAGATTTTCCAGCACATTTACTGTCCGATCGTTTTTAATTAACTTCTATGAGAAATCAATCAGAAAAACAATTGAAAATCAAATCGGACCTGTCGGAAATTATCTATTGAACCATCTATCTGCCCAAAAAATCTCATGGTGTATTCCCAGCATTAAATCCTTATTTTATCTATCTCCATCTTAATTGGATCAGGGGTGTAAGGGTAAAGATAAACTGACACACAGAGTCAGGGATGTTATTGTGAAGATTAGGGCAGCATGGTGGCGTAGTAGATAGCACCTTGGCCTTGCAGCGCTCGGTCTCTGATCACAATCCCAGCCAGGGCACTATCTGCACAGAGGCAGATAGTGCCATACAGCAGCATGTGAAATAGTGAATTTATGGAGAAAGCTTATTCTGTATATATTATACATATTTATATTGGCAGCACGGTGGTGTAGTGGTTAGCACTCTCGCCTTGCATTGCTGGGTCCCTGGTTCAAATACCACCCAGGGCACTATCTGCACGGAGTTTGTATCTTCTACCTGTGTCTGTGTGGGTTTCCTCCAGGCACTCCAATGTCCTCCCGCATCCCAAAAGTATACAGATAAGTTAATTGGCTTCCCCTAAAAATTGGCCATAGACTATGACTATACATGGACATATGACTATGGTAGGGATTAGATTATAAGCCCCTCAGACAGGTAAGTGATAAGACAGTATACTCTGTACAGCGCTATATAAATAATACTAAAGATTTATGTTAAATCTAAGATTATATGACATTACAGGAAATCAAGATGACAAAACTGTGATAAATAAAACATGAAAGAGTCATGTTACTAATTGCAAATCTAATACTCCTTGATCAGAAATATGACTGAGTTTTCTCTCTTGCAGCTCGGCTTTGCTGACATTTGGGACATACTGCTGATGATCATCGGTCTAGGATGCGCACTCGCCTGCGGCACCGGACTTCCCATCATGATCATAGTCTTTGGGCAGATGACAGATGCCTTTGTTCAGACGGGGTTTAGTGTCAACTGTACGTGCCATTCATTTGATTATTTTTTAGCTTTCTGGATATAAATTTTAGGTGTAGTAAATTAATCAACATGAAGCAAGTGCTTAAAGTGGACCTAAGGCTAACAATCGGGCTAAAAAACACATACTTACTTACAGCACTATATAAATACTAAATAATAATAATAATACTTACCTAGGAAGATGAAGCCTCTGGATCCTGTAGAGGCTTTCCGTGACCCCCTCGCTGTTGCCCCTGTTCGATGGGGCCCTGTAGAAAATCCAACAAAGCAGGTGGTTTTGGCACATAATGATCAACAATGAGTGCCAAAACTAGGCACCAATTACTGGATTTACATCACAGGAGCCTATAGGCATAGATGTTCTGCAAGCTTACACTTTGCCCTCCATGAAACTACAAATCCCCGCCAAACTGCACCATATGTGCTAGCTGTCCCCACAGTGACTTTTCCCTTACTTCCCCTGCCCGGAGTAGGTAGCCACAGGCATCCCTTAATACTGAGTGTACCTTTGGATACCCAATACTAAGTAGCATTATTCCCCCAAGGTATTAGATAACTAGAGGTACCCCTGACTGAAGGGAGATCTCGTTAGTGGAATGTAGAGAGCTGGGTAAGTAACCTCTCATTTATGCTTTACGTGGGACTCTGCAAAGGGAAGGAGGGAAGCACTCGGTGAGGGGAGTGAGCCGCCTTTCCATCATCAGGCACCTGTAGGCACGAGCCTACAGTGCCTTATGGTAAATCCGGCCCTGTAGGCACCTCATAACAGTAATGTTATACTGAGTGGGTCACGTATGGGTTCAGGCTGGCGGACCCCAATTTACATCTACCTCTGAGTTGCGACGATTTGGAAGGGAAATAGTATTTTATGCCGGTATTTGAGCAGCAGCAGGGTGAGCCGTCATTCGGCTCACCCTGTGCCCAGCTCACCGGCGGCATACTAATACATACGCAAGATCTGGGCCACGCTCCTCTTCAAGCATGAGCACAGCCATGCATGGGTGGCTCTGGCTTACTGCGCAGGCGCGGCTGTACTCTTGCACGCCGCACCAGTCCATGAAAGGGAGCGTGGCCTGGACCTTCACTCTCACATGCTCTTGTTGGATTTCTTTGGGAGGCCTGTGAGAAGCAATGGAGGTCCGGAGGATTGTGTGGGAAGCTTCTACAGGATCCACAGGCTTCCATCTTCTTCAGTAAGTATGAGTTTTTCGACCGGATATTTGTCTCGGGTACACTTTCAGTGATCGTGTCAAATACCTGAGTACAGATGGCAGTGGGATATGTTTTTGATTCATTTGAAAGAGCAGCATCTCTGTATCTGAGCTCCAATCTGCCTGATCATCCAGCAGGATGTTCTAGATAAAGTTGAACTAAACTCAGAACTTCCACTCTGCTGTTTAAGCCACAGCATGATAACCTTGATGGGAAAAACAATCTTCATTACAATTAAGGGAACTCCTAAAAAAAAAAACTGCAATTTAACTTGTTTTCACTTTTGCAAAGGGCATTTAAAGGGTTACCCCTCAGTGTTTACTGTATGAGAGCTGCCTTGGCAGATCTCTCCTCCAGTCTATTCACAGCTGCTGATAAGACTAAAGCACGATACACACTTCTAATTATAATTGGCCAATCACTGACAAATTTTACCAACTCCGTGTAGTACGAGGGTTATCCAACTTATATACCCAAGGAGTCTTGCCGTGGCATCTACATTTAATCATTGGCTTTGGGGCACTTTGGGCCCGTGACATGAGAGGTAGGCAGTGGTCACAATGTCACTCGTGAATATAGCAAAACTGTAAAAAAAATGAAAGCTATATGGTTTGAAGAAATCACTCAAAATCTGTTAAAAATTGTGATCATGCACTATTCATATATATATTTTTTAATATCATTAACTCCTTTAGATACGGCATTAAACATTAGTCCTCCTACGGCAGGAGAATGTTTTCAGGGTCACGTTGGTACTATTGACATAGAAGCTGAAATGACAAGGTAAGAACATGTGAATTACTGTATTAGATTAAAATGTTTAATACATTGTGCTAGCTGTGTGATATCCTTCTCCCTTCTCAGGGTAATTAGCAAAATTAAATTAAGGTTTCTCAGGATTATCATGCCTATCTCTGTGTTTAAATAAGAGCTAAAGTCAAAGCCTACAGTCCTGGCAAAACAATTAGAGAATGGCACAAATATTAGTTTTCACAAATTTTGCTACTGTAGTGCTTTTAGATATTGTCAGTTGTTTCTGTGGTGTATTACAGTATAATTACAAGCATTTCGTAAGTTTCAAAGGCTTTTATTGACAATTACATCAAGTTTATGCAAAGAGCCAATATTTGCAGTGTTGGCCCTTCTTTTTCAAGACCTTTTGCAATTTGCCCTGGCATGCTGTCATTCAACTTCTGGGCCAAATCCTGACTGATTCAACCCTTTCTTTCATAATCAGTGCTTGGAGTTTGTCAGAATTTGTGTGTTTTTGTTTATCCACCCCACCTCTTAAGCATTGACCAATGACCACAAGTTCTCAATTGGATTAAGGTCTGGGAAGTTTCCTGGCCATGGATCCAAAATTTCAATATTTTGTTCCTAGTGCCACCTAGTTATCACTTTAACTTTTAAGGGGTCCTGTGGGGAGGTTTTGAAAATAAAAACGGACACTTGCCTGGGGATTCTACTGGCCCCCTGCAACTGTCATGTCTCACTCCGTCTTCCTATGATCCTCGGTTCCCCACCACTGGTCCTGGTCTGATATTCATCTAGACTAGATGAATAGTGCTTGCTCCAGCGGGCATCATCGGGAGCTTACTGTGCAGGTGCAGTATGATGTTTTTCTCGTACTGCGCCTGCTCAGTAAGCTCCCGATGACGTGCGCAGGAGCGTGCGCGTCCACGTCCATGCAGCCGCAGTCTTATTCTTGTAATTAGACTGGGACTGGCGCCCGGGAACAGAGGATCATTGGAGGATGGCGTGGGACATGACAGTTGCAGGGGGCTGGTAGAAGCCCCGGGAAAGTGTTATTTTTTATTTTTAACCCTCCCCCCCCCCCACACACACACAGATACACTGGCTGGGTACATGACAGGCATTTCTTTAGGTCAGTGCCCACAGCTTCTTTTTCTGATAATATATTGCTGCCTGGACAACAGCACATACTCAAGAACTGCTCTATAAAACCCCTATCAAAGCTATGAATAGGAATAAAAACTAAAACAATTCAGGCTAAGTTTGCTGGGTTACTTGTGTTTACTAGTCTTTTCCACCGTCTGTAAAGCGATCCCAACGTGGGACATATATTGCTACTAGTTAGAGAGTATAGAACTATCGAGCGTTCACCAATACTAAACTTAAATGATAAGCTTTTTGTTGTCTGTGCATCATCGCGTAACTGTTATGTTATTGTTTTCCACAGATATGCCTATTATTTTGTCGGCATTGGTGTTGCCGTACTTGTACTTGGCCTGTTTCAGGTTTGGACATTTTTGGTAGCTGCTGCAAGACAGACTCAAAGAATACGACAGAAGTTCTTCAAAGCTGTTCTTCACCAAGACATGTCCTGGTTTGATTCAAACCAAATTGGAACACTCAACACCAGACTGACTGAGTAAGAAAACAGAATTAAATCAGTGCAGCGCAGCACAGGGGCAAGCATGGGGTGCAGTACGGGGCAAGCATGGGGTGCAGCAGAGGGGCAAGCATGGGGTGCAGTACAGAGGCAAGCATGGGGGTGCAGCACTGGGGCAGGCATGGGGTGCAGCACAGGGGCAAGCATGGGGTGCAGTACAGGGGCAAGCATGGGGTGCAGCACTGGGGCAGGCATGGGGTGCAACACAGGGGCAAGCATGGGGTGCAGCACAGGGGCAGGCATGGCGCCCATGGTATGATCCATGCCTGTACTCCTCTAGATATGCCTCTGACCAGGGCCTTTCTAAGTAAGTAATTCCCTTGCTAGCAACACATTACCAAAAAGCTATGCTACAATTGTCCTGAAAATTATACTAAATGAACTCTCTAGCTGGCAAGTTGATGTTGCAGAACAGCTAGCATTAAACACAGTAACTTACTAAGCAAACGTTGAAGTGTACAGGGTCCATTCCGGGAGATTGTTTGTAAGTTGAATGTGTTTGTAAGTTGTGGATGAATGTTCTCTACATTGAGACACTTCATACATGCCCTGGATTATGGGGTAATGTAAAGAATTCTGATATATGTCATATGCCATCCTATAACCTATTCTGAAAATGAAATATATATTGTGTTGTATCACTTTATTTTCTAGGGACATTAACACTATCCATGATGGCCTAGGAGACAAATTCTGCATATTTACCCAATATTTTTCAACTTTTATAACCGGAATTGTGATTGGATTTATCAATGGCTGGAAACTGACACTGGTAATTCTGTCAGTAAGTCCTCTTCTTGGTGTATCTGCAGCAGTTTGGTCTAAGGTAAGTTGAAAATGTATTTAAGCATTTAATGTTTTTTTTTCTGGTTTGAATGTAATCAGTTCTGGTCTTCTTGCAGAGTTTTTTTTTTTGGCTTGTATGGATTAAATACTTAAAGAGGCCCTGTAGTGACATATAGCAATATGCAGTAAATTATTCAGGATACCAACTTTTACTGTAATTTTCCTGGTTTCAGCGTCAGAAACACTTCTTATGTGAATATACCTATATATATGCTGTAGATTGGTATGTAGCATTGCCCTCTCAGTGATGTTTAGCCTAGGCTGTTTAGCTATGTGGAATACTCTCCTCAGAGCATTCTAGAAGACTACGTATTATTTTCACTAGCTTTGGAACTCTCAGTAAATGCTGCTATTGCGGCAAGAAGGCCCCAATAGCAGTATAGGGGGTGCTATTGTGGCTGGGAACGCGAAGAATCACTCGCGTTCCCATGCCTGTCGGCCGGTGACGGCGAAACCGGAAGTGTTCGCCGGTGGGTCCTGGGACATCGGAGCGGGGCTGCGAGGGCACCGATCAGCTGCAGGGGGCTGAGGGAAGCCCCAGGTGAATTTAACTCATTTTTTCCCCTTGACTTAAGTATCCCTTTAAGCTTTCCAAATAAATGTGTGTAGATGTTGTGGAAGCTAATAAGGTGTAAAAGTCCTATTTATAAAAATAAGAGATATCACCTCTTTGCACAAAGAATTATATAAAAGCCCTGCCTTCCTCACCGGTGCTAGTCTGTACTTCAGCTATAGCACTGGGGAAGAAGGATGGATATTGCAGATTGAGTACTGGAAACCCTGTGCATAGACAGGTTTACTTTAAGACCTCTGGTGCCTAAGTAGTTTCCTGGGAGCAAAAGATGGTCTTACCATTGCTCAACACTTACTTCCTGTGAACTACAAGTCTGTATCCACAAGTAGAAGACGCAGGGCCAGCACAGTGATTAGCATGTAGATACCTTAAAGGAACACTATCAAACCAGGTGTTCTAAAATGACAATGTACAAATAATGTCTAAGTAGCTGTTTTCCCACTTTTCATGTTAAATAGCAGAGGAAAAAGCTTTAATTCATTGGGCTTGATGCACAAAAGGGTGCTAAGTGCTAGCACGTCACTGAAAAGCCGCTTAGCGCGTGCAAAGCCACTTTGCACGCGCTAATATGCGCACAAAAGTTAGCGCGCAAAGTTTAGCGCTGCGGGTTGCGCGTGAAACGTCAACGTTTCGCGCAACACCGGTGCGACGTTTCACGTACACCGCGCAGCGCTAAACTTTGAGTGCAAACAGTAACAGCTTTAGACATGCAAATTACTTAGCACCCTAGTTTGCACGTCCAAAGC
The DNA here is from genome assembly GCF_040937935.1 of Hyperolius riggenbachi. Lineage (NCBI taxonomy): Eukaryota > Metazoa > Chordata > Amphibia > Anura > Hyperoliidae > Hyperolius > Hyperolius riggenbachi. The sequence continues at coordinate 70,025,980 of NC_090655.1, forward strand.
TTTCAGGCGTGCTAACTAGGTTAGCACCCTTTTGTGAATCAAGGTCATTGTGTGTAGGATTTAGCTCTATTGGAACAAATCATGCCCAAAAGGGGTGTCTGATTCAATGCACAGCCAGTGTGTTGTTTTTTGGGTTTTTTTTTTTTTTTTGCATATCAGACTACAGAGTATTTTTCTCTGAAAGCAAAAAAAAAATAAAAAAAAAGTATGAAAAACTGTGGTGTCACAGACAATTACAAATGTTTATAACAAATTACATTTCCTCTGTTCTCTGTGCAGACAGCCTATTCAGAGGCAGGCAGCTGTTAAGAGCTTTCTCTCGCACACAGGCTTAACATATGCACTGTGAGGGAATTCCTCCTCCCCTTATGGTTCACTCTGCCATCAGATTAGAACATATTTTCCCTCAGTTAAGGGGGGAAGAGAGTTTTATGCAGTAAACAAAAGAGATAAGAAAGTGAAAAGTATACATCATTATTTACCAGCACTTCAGGAACTCTCAATTCCAGATTAAAAAAATATGTTAATTGATAGTGTTCCTTTAACAGTGTAATGGTCATTCTCCTCATTTTGCTTCTTTTTAAGAGATTAAATGAAAAAACTTCATCCTATAATTACATTAAAGAAAAAAAAATGAAACTGTGTATGACTTTTCTTTTAAACAGCTTCTTGCTTCCTTTACAACACAAGAATTGGCATCATATGCTAAGGCTGGAGCAGTGGCGGAGGAGGTTCTGACAGCCATACGGACGGTTGTTGCTTTCAACGGCCAAGAAAAGGCGCAGTCTAAGTATGTGAACTTAATATTGTGGTGTTTCTGCTGTGCATTACTGCACTTTCCAGGTCTGTAGTGGAAAACGTTTTTTGGGCGGTGGGGAGGGGAATGGAAAATAAATAAAACGTATCTAAAAGTGACCACAGTGAAGATGCCCCTTCCCCCTCCCCCCTCCCCCCTGCAATCTGAGCAAAATAAAAATTCCATAATGTTTGGTTTGTGTCCATTTATGCTGCAGAAGTTAAGATTTGCGCTTTTATTTGGTTTTGATGATAATAAGATAAAAGCAATGATGTTGTCCTGCTATCACCCAGTCCCGCTACTAGAGCTTACAGACATGAAATCAGTATGGTTGGTTAGTGCTGAGTTTGTGCCACAGAGATCACTGGTCTATTTATGTTTGTTTTTAGGGTCAAAGGTTCATATGGGATTAGAGTTAGCATGAACTAGAAATTTGTAATATCTCCAGAACGAAAAGGGATTGAACAGTGATTTCTGGGCACAAACGGGCACAAATGCAGCACTAACTACCAAACCAGTTAAAGTCTGTGCGCTGTTGATGCCATCATCTAGAAGAAAATAATTTCCATTAGACTTCTGCAGCACAAATGGCACAAACATAACAGTAACCAAACACAATACTCTTACTGGTTGTAGGGAGGGGGGCTACAAAGAGTGTTTTTTAGCTTTTTGTGGGCTTAAAATATAAATTATTGCCATGATATGAAATTAACACATCTCCCGTGAGAAAACTCAGAAGAAAAATTAAATGAATATGGGGGTCAGTCTGAGAGTAGTGGCATCTTTATGGTACGTAGGCCACTACTTTAACCAATTACAGGTGGCATTTCTTTTAGCTATGCAAAGATATTTTTGTGACATGAGATCAACCTTTTCGCAGGCTCTGCATTTGACATCCAGCCCATGTATTCACAGTGTTTGTATAGCACCAACCTACAGAAAAGAATCCATTCTTGTGCAATGTTTTCTCATAAATATGATTACTTTACCTGCGTGTGCATGTTTATATATACATAGGCTAAGACACAAGGAATGGTGTCTCCAAGCTTCTAGTCTATGTCTACATCATTAATGATCTGCTCAAAAAATTAATTGTGGCTGGTAGGGTGACGGTCTACTGTCCCGAAATCCATTAGTGATTGTCTATAGGCCAGGTGCAGAGTAGCCACAATGGCTTGGATGTTAGCCAACCCAGCTGACTGTACAGGCACTCCAAGTCCAGAAAATTGTTTGCAAAGACAATATACTCTTGACCTGAAGAAGAGTGTAAGACCTACAAAATGCAATGTCTGTGTACAATTAAATATTTTTATTATAGCTCTTAATCCTTATTCTGAGGTAGGATGGTTTATCTTGTCGATTTATCGATATAACAATTTAACAACCCTGGGGTGTCTTATATTTGTGTGTGCCTTCAACCCTACTGACTTAAAGCGGAATATAACCCTGCAATTCAACTTTGCTCTAAAACATTATTTACAGTATATTATATGCAACCAGCATTTTTTTTTTACTAGACCAGCATTGGAAGGGTTACACAGGGCTTTAAAGTTCCTTTAGATTTCTGCAGACGCATCCGAAGCTGAAATAGATACATTTTGTTTACATAAATGTATCTAAGTGTTGAATGTGACTCATCTCTCTCACTGAGAAGGAGCTTGGACGACAGCCAAAGAGTGTGTAACTGTTTATCAATAGATACATGTAACTAAATAGAATGTATCTATCTGAACTTCTGCATATCTCTCCAGGACCTTTAAACCTCTGTGTTTAACCCTTCCAATGCTGGTCTAGTAAAAAAAATGCTTTTTGCATATAATATGCTGTAAATAATATTTTAGAGCAAAGTTGAAATACAGGGTTATATTCCGCTTTAAGGCTGGAATGTTTTGGAATAATTTGGCAGAGCAACAGAAAAAGACTGACAATTGTGCCTCCCCAAGCCCCCCCCCCCCCCCTCCCCCCCCCCTTCCCCTTCTCAAGTAGCTCTGACGTAATATGCTATGTCTCTATTCTATTTCTCTCAGAAGTTTTTTTGTTCTCATTGACATTCTCATTCTAAGTAAAAAATGGATTGCAATTTTGTAATGTATTTTATTTAATGATTACCAACCAGTGCTCCACTTTTTCCGGCAGGTACAACGCCAACTTGCATGAAGCCAAAAAAGTTGGCATAAAAAAGTCCGTAACAACAAATGTCTCAATGGGGATTTCCCAGTTTCTCATCTTTGGGGCGTATGCTTTAGCTTTCTGGTACGGGACCAAATTAACAATAGATGAAAAGGATAATTACACCATCGGTAAAGTGTTGATTGTAAGTAAAATGAAATGCAATAAATATATGTTTTGTTTTGTTTTTGAAGAGGGGGGTTTGCTTTTCTGAACATCACTACTATTATAGCTTGAATCCAATCCATCTCACCTGCGATGGTCTCAACAGGGTCTTTATTCTTTAAAAATGCATATATAGGATTAATATAGTAATAATGAAAGAATAACAGTATGGAAAGCATACTTCACTTCTACAGTTGCCGGCTGCTGTGATGCATCCTCATACAGCTCCCGATGTGTCACCTGACCTGTATCAGGTCACATGCATTCATCTGAGCTGTACAGAGAGGATGTAGCAGAGCAGTTGGGAACTGCAGGAAGTGAAGGGGACCAGTGCCCAGAGTTCTTGTAAGTCGTTTCTGCTGCACATTGCTCTACATTTGCTCTTCTGGGTAGTGTTAAGTGGAGGCCTCAGATTGCAACCACCAGAAATTAAGCCCTCATGCTAGTGACCGAAAGCACCACATGCCCTTGTGTTGACCTGAGGAAGCGGGCCAAGACCCGTGAAATGCGTTGTCTATTGTGCATGCATATAAATACCATTTCACATTAATTAATGGTTTGTCCTTCTGAGAAGGTAAGACGTTACTCTTCTCATCTACATTACATTTCGTAGCAGTCTATCACCAAGGGTGCCTCCATCAGTGTTTTTAGAAATTGCATCTAACCTTGCCTATGGCAGATTCCCGGGGCTTTACTGTAACAAACTAGCTTTTTAAAAGTTACAATTAAAAAGATTTTGATGATTTCTTTTTTTCCACAGGTATTTTTCTCTGTGCTCGTGGGCACTTTTTCCCTGGGTCAAGCGGCTCCTAACGTAGAGGCCATAGCTAACGCACGAGGGGCTGCCTATGAAGTGTACCGAATCATTAAAAAGGTAAACTTCTATACACACCCATTTGTAGCTATTGGGTTGCTTAGGTGACTAGCTATACTATCTGAAAGGTCCAAGATCCTGGGTTGAATCATCAGCTTTTCCCTCACTTTTTATTTAACATATGCTGGGTGACTTGTAAGTTTATTGCAGGGGCTCTTTTTCCCAGACCCATGAATCTCCTAAGTTTTTTCCAAGGTTATTTTTTCCACACCATATCAATAAAATGCCTTTTAAAGGGACTCCGAGCTCAGCGAAAAAAGTAAAGTTGTACTCACCAGGGTCTTTCTCCAGCCCAGTGCTGGTCGGGAGGTCCCACGCCGGCGTCCTGGCTCCTCTCCTTCACCCCGCTCCGGTATGGCTGACAGGCCGCAGCCCGGGCGACACTCGGTGGAGTGTCGGGCTGCAGCTTCCGCGTATGACGCGGATTACGTCACACGCCGGCCGCCTCGCGTCATCACGGCGGCCGGCGTGAAAGTACTGCGCATGCGCGCTTTAATCGCGCATGCGCAGTACTTTCACGCCGGCCGCCGTGATGACGCGAGGCGGCCGGCGTGTGACGTAATCCGCGTCATACGCGGAAGCTGCAGCCCGACACTCCACCGAGTGTCGCCCGGGCTGCGGCCTGTCAGCCATACCGGAGCGGGGTGAAGGAGAGGAGCCAGGACGCCGGCGTGGGACCTCCCGACCAGCACTGGGCTGGAGAAAGACCCTGGTGAGTACAACTTTACTTTTTTCGCTGAGCTCGGAGTCCCTTTAAGCCACTAGCAAGCAGGAAAATACTCAGAAAAAGTGAGAGTACTTGTCACTCACTTTTTGGTACTTTTTCAATTTCAGAGTGCTGAAAAGTTATTTTAAATAGAAGACAAAAAATGATCTCCTACAAGAAAACTTAGGAGAAAAAGTGAATTGGATCAGGCCCAAAGTGAATCGAATAAAGGCTTTGGGCCCATTCTAAATCACCTTATAATTTTGACAGTACATTTTCACATACTTTATGGTACTTTTTCAATTGCAGAGTGTTGAAACGTTATTTTAAACAGATGATGAAAAATGATCTTCTAGGATAAAGCATAGGAGAAAAGGTGTAATGAATAAGGGCCTTTGTCTGTATGTCTGTTACTTATTTATGTCCACACCCAAAATACAGAAAAATCAACAAACAATATTTTGTACCCTGAACAGATGAAGGTTTTTTTTGTAGTACTCCAAGGTAATTCCCATCAGTTGCTACCTCGGAGGTCCATAATAACTGCTTTGAGTGTATAATTTTTTTTAACAAGTGATGTGATCTTGGATAATTGTATATCGGATTAATCATACATTGTGGCTGATCCAATTTGTTTTTCTGCTAAGTTTTCTCCTAGGTGATATTTTCACATGATAAAAAAAATCCTTTTACGAGTAAGCTACCAAAAAGCAAAAAAATAGAATCATTTTAACAGTACTTTTTCATCTTCATTTTGGTACATTTCTAATTGCAGAATGCAAAAGTTATTTTAAAGAGAAAATAAAAAATTATCTTCTAGGAGAAAATTTAGGAAAATAGTGAAATGAATAAGGTCCATTGTGTTCTGTAGGGGTCCAAAATGCTTGCTGAATATTTAGTCATGATAATATAATCCTTAGTCATTCTAGGGAATAATTTATTTAATTTTTTAATTCTGAACTTGTGTGTGTATCAACTAAGAGCAATAGGAGATCTCTGATGCTTCTATCACCTGCTGGCCAAAAAAAGAAAAAAAATATTTCTGCAGGTTTCTCTCTTTACTGTTTCTCTGTGATGCCATAAGTGACATCACCTCTGCCCTTTTCTTCTTTTTTTAACCCAACTCAGTATCTCATTTTCTCTCCCTACGGCTACAGCTTACTGTCCCTTCCACAGTCAAGTTCACCTAGACAGTGGGCTGACATCACTGTGCACACTCTTTAACAGGGAGGGGTGGGGGTCAATTACTTTCTAGGTCATAGTGTCCTCATCTTATCCAAAATAGGAAGCTTTCTTTTATTTGCTAACGTGGTAAGCTTGTTACTGTAGCGAGAAAAAAAATTCCCATAGTCCCGCTGACTCTGTAGCAAAAGCACACAGAACAGGTAAAAATAAATAAATATGGGACATATAGGGAACTATTTTAGAAGAAGGGGTTTACATACATTTTAGGGCACTAAAATGGCAATTTTTTATTTTTGGATTTTACAACCCCCTTCTATTCACATAAATATACTAACCTACCTCAGTTCAAATATCCAGAGTCATTCAGTTTGCTTTTTAAAATAATGTTTTGCCGCTTGTTTGAAAAATTTGATACATACTTTTTAAGAGAAACACCTGTCTTTTTGATTTATGATGTTTTTTTTTAATTGATGAAAGTGGTTTCTTAATGTAATTATTGGCCCAATCTTACTGTTGTCCTAAAAACCCACCTTTATAAGCAGGAAAGAAGCAAAAATCCCTTATTTTCTTCTACACTAAAAGTTTTTGAAGGTCAACTGGCCACTGCTTTGTTTCAGTATTCTGAACAAAGTTCCCCATGCATTCAATATAATTAACTGTAGCCAGCACTGCTTTCAGTAAATATCAAAAAGCTTATAAACTTTAGAGACAGCGGAATAACGATTGCTTCGAGTTTCACTTAGCATTTATGCAATAAACCTCTGATTCCGAGCTTTGCGCAGAGCCAAACATATGCTCGCTCCCTTCTGTTGACAAACAAGTTTATGCCTTGGAATAAACTGTTTGTCTTTTCTGATGCAGTCCTCTTTCATTTTACTGCTTGTTTTACTTCTGGTATGAAGTTGTTTTGCTGTCTTAGCAACAAGAAATGTGTAGCACATCTCCATATTAACCAAGCCGAGTATATGCTCACAAAAGAAAAACTTCAATGGGCTCATTTAATCACAGAGTAGAAGAGCAGAAAGCCGCAGCCAGTTTTGGGCGATATATCCAAATGACTAAAGCGTGAATTCTAAACAATCGATGTGAGTTACTTAGTTCTTTTAGTCGCATTCCATAAAGATCTGCAAAGTAGTTACGTTCTTTTTTAACCCATTAGCAGCTTCAAATGAAATTTTTCGTTTGAAGCTGCTGAGCATCCTAAACTTCTGATAGCATAGCTCGTTTGGCTGGCAGAGCAGCCAAATGAGTGGGCGGCAGGAAGCAGTTATATTGACCTGTTCCGGATGGCTTCTTCTCTTCCTCCACCCGTGGCTCTGAACTTCCAACAGGTCTTCTTGTTTCCGGTCAAGTACGATGACATGATATGATGTGATTTACAGCGCCACCCAGTGGTGGAAAAGGAGTGATGGAAGAGATGGAAGAGGCTCTTCCATCACCCCTCTTCCACCTCCGGGTGGCGCTGTAACACTGACATTTTCTCCTTGATCCTGGTCACATGTCATATCATGTGATCAGAACTGAGAAGTCATGTCAGGATCACTTCCCCGCTGCTGTGGAGGAAGAAGAAGCCAATCCAGCCATCAGATAACAATGAAAGCTCACTGCCATCCACTCTGCATACTCTGCCAAGCCTGTCAGGCTGGGGAAGGCACACTTCCCCAGCAGCAGGAAAAAAATTGGCCCTGCAGCCAATAAAGTTTTACTTGACTAGGTGGCTGCTAAAGGATTAAAGACCATTTGCCACTTTGTGAATGTCGTTCTAAAGGTCAATGAGGATTTCCATAGGAACCAGTTGTGGTCTAAGAATCAAGCTTTGCAATAGATAGAAATTATTGAATACTGAAGCTTACATGTCAGAGTCTTCTGATTAAATACAAACTCATTGTGAACTGCCAATTACCTTGAAAAAAAAATTGTATAGGAGTCACTTCAATTTTTGTATTTGGATGCTAAAAAATCCTTACAATTCTCCTGGGATGTGGTCACATGATTACAGGAAGTTGCCAACTCATAAGTAGATATGGTCAATGATATGCAAATTCTTTTTTTTATATTTCATGCAAATTGTATACAGCTTGAATTTAGCCCAATCAGATTCTACAAGAAGTTACTTTTGATTGGTCCATTCTTAAGCTGCTAGCAATTTACATTACATTTGCTTGCAAGTCGGAAAGATTACCATATAATTGACCATCTCCAATCATAGGCTAGCATACTGGAGGAGAACTTCATCTGTCAGAAGCTTGCTGTAGGTATGACTGTATGATTATTAATGGGTTAAAACTAAGGTAAAGCTTTTATCTCTAACATAAATAGTACTCTTAGTGGGTATCAGGCAAATCGGGGGCATGGAGCTTCTGGAAAAATCAGGTACTGCCATAGACTTCAATTTAAAATATCAGCAAGCCACCGACAAAGTGGAAATTCGGGTGCTTTGTGCAGTTTTTTTTGTTGCAGGGGAGAGGTGGGGAGTTAGGGTTGGGTGTGGGGAAGGGGGTTTGTGCAGGGGGGGAGGCGCGGTTAGGGTTAGGCACCACCAGGGAGGTCTTGAGGTTAGGCGAGACTGGGGGGGTTAGAGTTAGGCAGCACCAGGGGGGTCTTGGGGTTATGCACTACCGGGGGGGGGAGGGGGTTAGGGTTAGGCATTGGTAGTGGAGATTCTGTGTAAGAGTAGCTATAATAAAATATCTGTTACAATTACTGATATTTTACTAACTGAAAATAACACTTTAAATAGTAGAGTATTAATATATTTACTAATATTCTACTATCAGCACTTTTCCTGCGCCCGATTTTCCATGGCACCCAAAATTCATGAACACCTTTTAGTGACCCAGCTACAGTACATTGAAGTCTAAAATTTGGTCTCTGCAGGTAAATGTATTTTACTCATAAGCTGTGTCCTGGCCCCACTTTAAAGGATAAGTGAATGCTGGAAACCACACACCAACCTTGTTGTCAATAAGCTTTCAGTTTTACAAACTACTATTTCCATTCCAACTTCCAACTTCCTTTTTCAGCCTCGGCCTATTGACAGCAGTTCCAATGAAGGACACAAGCTAGATAAGCTGTCAGGCAACATAGAGTTTAAGAACATCCATTTCTCCTATCCAACCAGACCAGATATACCAGTAAGTATCATGTATTTAATTTACTAAGGTGATTTGTTTCTCATGCCATTATATCTTGATTTGCATAGAGGACACTTTTAGCCCTAAGGCTAAGGCTTGATAATTAGCTGTATGGGGTGTGTATGTACTGATAAGATAAAAAGCTAATAATGCTGGCAAGATTTCAACATGCAATAAGACAGAGGCACGCTTGTAACATAACACTTAAGGGATCTGGGTAAATGATTTCGGCAAAACTGTGTGATGAATGATCCCCATGTCTGCAGGCACCATCAGATTGCAAATGCCACCTTCACCAAATAATTTGGAGCAGGAAATAGTCAGTCAATTTTGATTCTTTTTAGTGATTGTTGTTGTTTCTCCTGGAAAGAGTATGCCTAGTAAGTATCTAAATTTGCTCCTTCTTATTTCACACTACGTTCCACTACCTCTTGGCTTTTGCTCAAGTTATACTATTTCTAACAACTAGCCAGAGGTGTATCTATAGGGAAATCAATGTCTCTACACCCAGTGGCAACCAAGGACTCTTGGGGGGGTCTGGGCTCAATACAGGAGCCACACTTCCAGTGCAGATGGTGTTTTGGCAACATTTGTTATGGGTGCGGAAGTCACGCCATGTGGCGGTCATGGTGGCCAAACATATTATTTGATTCATGCTTGATGCAGCCCCTGGTCATGGGAGTCAAGATGGATTAAAATGAAATGGGACCCTGGGCAAGGTAGTGGCTTTGGCATCCTTTATGGTCCTTTTGGTAAGAGGAGGTGAACAGGAGTCAGAGAAGGTGCCAGGTTGGCCCCCTGACATCCACTAGGCCCTAGACACCTTTCTAAGTTGCCTTGTGGATGCTGCTGCTCTGGATGATGGGCACTATGGGGGGAACGGGTATGAATGTTGATGGACCCCATAAAAGTTTGGCCCTACAACTCATGTTATGCTTAGTACTTTATGCTTTAGTACTTCTCCTTTTTGATCTGTTTTATTGTAGTTTACCTTGAAAATCATGGAAGAGATGAATAATGATACAATAAAAGTACAATTCTACTGCACACTCTTCCCAGTATTGGATTGCCAATGCACAAGCGTGGTTTTAGTAGAAAGTTATATTGCAGTGTGATTTTCAAATGGTTGGTGATTGTTTCATTAATTAACCCATTACTTTACTTTAAGATTTTAAAGGGATTGAACCTTACAGTCAAACCTGGACAGACTGTTGCTCTAGTTGGTTCCAGCGGCTGTGGAAAAAGCACCACAATTCAGCTTCTTCAGAGGTTCTATGATCCTCCTGTAGGAGAGGTATGTATTACTGATCTCATTTTAGGTGTAAATTACACAGTTAAATCCATTTAGTCTAGGTTCACAGTGATCACTTACATAAAACACGCGTGACAGTGAGTGTGCAATGGAGACTGGACATAGACTTTAATACAAAGCCTGCATGCAGCCAGTTAGAATAACACGATCCGTTACAACGCAGTACTGTGAAAAGGCCCATAGAATTGCATGGGCAGTGTGTTGACATGCAGAATCATTCTGCAATGCAACTGAGCACAGGGAACTAGCCCTTAAAGAGTAACTGTTAGCCCCAAAAATCAAATTTAAATCTCTATTGCAATGTTTTAATTACTTTGTAAGGGAGCCAAAAAGGCAATGCAGAAGTAAAAAGCAATCTAATTTTTTTACTGTGTAGCCTTTTCCCCAAGCTCCTAAGGAGGACGCAAAGCCGCATAACAGATACTGCAGAGCATGCAGAGCATGCCCATGTCTGCCCGACCCCCCTCTCCCCCCCCAGGACGAGGTGCTGATGTCTGCCTGACCCCCTCTCCCCCCCCAGGACCAGGTGCCGATGTCTGTCCGCTCCCCCCCCGCCCCCCCCCCCTAAGAGCTGTGGTCTGTCCGACCCCCCAGGACCAGGTGCCGATATCTTCTCACCCCAAACAGCTGACACAGAGAGAGAGCGGGAGTGGAGTACATCTACACACTTCCAGCGCCGCCACCGCAGAGCAGCCGCCGCCGTGCATCTCTCTCCTGCTCGTGATTCTCTCACATGTGACTCGGCGGCGGCTGCTTTGCGGTGGCGGCGCTGGAAGTGGGTAGATGTACTCCGCTCCCGCTCTCTCTCCGTGTCAGCTGTTTGGGGTGAGAAGATATCGGCACCTGGTCCTGGAGGCTCGAACAGACATCGGCACCTGGTCCTGGGGGGGGGAGAGGGGGTCGGGCAGACATCGGCACCTGGTCCTGGGGGGGAGAGGGGGGTCGGGCAGACATGGGCATGCTCTGCATGCTCTGCAGTATCTGTTATGCGGCTTTGCGTCCTCCTTAGGAGCTTGGGGAGAAGGCTACACAGTAAAAAAAATTAGATTGCTTTTCTGCATTGCCTTTTTGGCTCCCTTACAAAGTAATTAAAACATTGCAATAGAGATTTAAATTTGATTTTTGGGGCTAACAGTTACTCTTTAAAGGACACTCGAGGTGACATGTGACATGATGAGATAGACATGTGTATGTACAGTGTCAAGCACACAAATAACTAGGCTATGTTCCTTTTTTACTTTCTCTGCCTGAAAGATTTAAAAATCAGGTATGTAAGTGACCGTTCCTGTCCGGCCCGGGACCGGGTCGGACTATAGCGTATCCCTCACTGATAAAGAAGCACAGCCATAAACAACTTTCCTGGCAGAAAATGGCTTCAAAAAAAGTAAAAAAGAGATAACAAAAGGTAAAATAGTTAATAGATTTTAGCTCTGGCATACTTCAATGTGTTATTGAGAAGAGGCCAAGAAACAGTAAAAAAACTTAAAAATAAGATTCAAATATAAAATAAAACTGGGAGATAGCTAAAAAAAAGGTCATTTTTAGAAGAAAGAGGATAGATACAATTTTTTTTTTTCACCTCGGATGTCCTTTAAAGTTGCTTCTCAACAATGTAGAAATACAGCACTGTACATGGTACATGGAAAACAAAGGGCCCGATTTACTAAGGTACCTTTAAGATTCTCTTGATTTACAAAGGCATCTTCAATCACCCCCATTTGGGAGGTCACAATTGATTCAGCAATCCTGGGCTAGATTTAAAAAAAAATTGCTGCTTCTTTTTTTTTTCTTTCTCTCTATCTAGACCAGGATTCAGTGTGACTGTAAGTAGAGGAGAGAAGGTTTTCCTCGCTGAAAGATTTCTGAATGCATTTGGCATAATAAATCCATTGGAATGGCAGTTTCCAGGCCTGCTGTTTTAATATGCTGAGAGACTTGTGGTTTTTACACATATTGCATTGTTTTGGACAAAAGAAAGTAGGATAACTGTAGTAGCCATAACGAGTAAGGAAATACTTTTTTTGTTGAATGTTATGCCTGATTGTAAATATACTTTATGAAATGGAAAGATACCTTGTGAGATATTTTATGGAAGGGGTATGACCCGATTGAATACAAAAAATATATATTACTTGTAAAAATACAAAACTTTATTAATCACTTGCAAAAACAATGTACAAAATTAGCATAAAACTATATATGGCAGCAGAGAACCCCATGTTCCCAGCAACCCCAACCCCATAAACCTGCTATACCTAAGGCCCTCTTAATCAAGGGTCCAACCAGTGGACTCAATGCACATAGATGATGAATGGAAGCTGTGCAGCTCAAAAAAAACAAAAGATCAAAAAAGTCCAGTCCAGCCATATGATTTTAGCCAGAATTCATTGTTAATGTTCCATATATGGAGAGAGACCAAAAGGAAGGAATAGCAGGTATCCTCAACTCTCAGTAAACCATGCAGACACCACCTCAGATGTTAACAGCTCATTGATATTCACATGTGCTCAAATTGTTTGTTATCTCTTGATGAAGTCCATACTGATGTGTGCACATTGATTCCTGTGTCTCTGGAAATCAATTTAAGTTGCACCTACACAGAGAGCCAGAGTAATGCAGCATTCAATGGAAGCAAAAGTCCATATAGCAATAACTCAGATGGACACAAGCAGACATTGGCAGATATTGGCAATAGCAGTTTATTGCAGTTAAGCACATTAAAGCTGAAAGCAGATCAAGCAGCCAGTTGATAAATAGCAGCAGCAGCAGCCATGGAGCATGATGGCAATGTGTATCAGCCAGAGCATATAGGTTGCATATAGATTGCCCAGTGGGCTCTTACTCATCAGGGCAAAGTTCCTGCAGATGTCAGCAGCGTTATCCGGGAGGAGGTGATGTCTTGTGGGAGCATGGGGAGTCAGGCACCAGGGGGACCCGCAGCCATATGAGAGGACGGCGTACTTTATGAAATGAGATTTTTCCCTTTAATAAAGACGCAGCAGTGTCTGTTGGATAGTACTTGGTCGCCAAAAGATTAAACTTACATGGAATGCTCTTTTAAAGGTCCACCCTAGGCTTCAGCTTGGATTCATTTTTATTTGTTTCAGGTGACTGTGGATGGGCACGACATTCGCACACTCAACGTGAAGTGGTTACGTGAAAACATTGGCGTTGTCAGCCAAGAGCCTATTTTGTTTGGAACAACAATCAAAGAAAACATTCGCTATGGAAGAGAAGATGTCACTGATCCTGAGATTGAGCAAGCCATCAAAGAAGCCAATGCCTACGACTTTATATCTAAACTCCCAGATGTAAGCCAATATTGATCATCTACACACCAAATAAGCACACTAACACAAGAATAGCAAGACGCAACAGCACAATGTAGTAGGTTTTAAGAGTCTGGCAGGGTCCTCCCCCCAGTATATCCAGCATGATCATGCACCCCTTTCATTGGGTACAATTTTTTGCAGACTAACTTGGGCATGATCTTGTATCTTGTACCTTGTTGTCTGACTCCCTATTTATCTATTGTTCAGTGCTGCATACATAATATGTTTGCACTTTATAAATACAATAAATACAGTAATAATTGACACTAGGACACACAGACGGAAACACCACGTAAATTGAAACAGAAACTGTTATATGTAATAAGATGAAATAACATTAACAGATATCTATGTAAAAGTTCCAGGTTATTAATATTGTTCAATATATCCAGTAGATAAAGTTAACTGAAGTAAAGTAACCCTTAATTTACATTTTCAAATGGCAGCAGTAGACATTATAGGTATATTGAAGGAGTGGAACTTTGTTCACAGAACTAGTGCTCTCACGTGTCTATGGCCACCTCTACAGACCATCTCAGTGTAATTACTTATTAACTCACAATTTAATTATGTTTATCCGTCTTATCTCTGATTTATCCATGATTTATCTCTCCTTATCTATTTGTCTCATGAATTAGATCTCTTTATGTGTTTATCTCATAAATGAGCCTATAGTTGAGGTAAAAATAATCAAGGGGAGATACGCTTACTGAATCATCTTCTATATGTCTGTAACCATAAAACACGATGTTTTGTAAAACTTTGACTTATGTTAATGTTATTATCATTTTTATTTTTGTTTAGGGCTTGAACACCATGGTGGGAGAGAGAGGGGCTCAGCTCAGCGGAGGACAGAAGCAGAGAATAGCTATCGCTCGAGCTCTTGTACGTAACCCCAAAATTCTACTGCTTGATGAGGCTACATCAGCACTGGATACACAAAGTGAAAGTATTGTGCAGAGTGCTCTAGATAAGGTAATAAGAACAACTATTTATGTTTTATGGGTAGTTTATGCCTTACTTATGGTATTTTTTATATGTTAATAGCTATAGTATACATCTTGACAACGATTTTTATCCTCAAGGCTAGAGCTGGCCGGACCACAATCGTGATCGCTCACCGACTCTCCACCATCCGTACTGCTGACGTCATTGCCGGCTTTCACAATGGGGTAGTGGTGGAGCAAGGGTCACATGAGGAGCTGATGAACAGGAAAGGCGTTTACTATTCTCTTGTGATGCTACAGGTAAGTTTCTTCTGGTAGAACTGTAATCTGTCTCATTTATTAAGCTCCTGTGTGCTGTACTGCATGGTAAAGCAATCAAGAAATGTCATTCAGCTTTGATAAAGGCATAAGTGAAAAAAAGGTGTCGGGCAATAGTTGATAGTAGAATATCAGTAAAATTTACTGATATTGTACTATTTACAGTGATAAAGTGATACAGGGGTAAAATATCAGTAAATAAATATGACCTATATGTAACTACAGCGAAATATAACCCTACTTGCACATAGATCCTTAACCCCTTCAAGGCTTAACCCTAACACGCCCTGATGCCTAACCTAACCCCCTTCCCCCCACACTCCTAACCTTAACCACTTTGTCCTTTGATACAGTATATCTACGTCAGCTGTGGCACTCTCCAAGCCACAGCCACGTAGATATACTGACCTGGTTGCAGCCCTGTTGTGCAGGAACAGGTGCGCATCAGAGTGCACCTCCCGGCATTAACAGCTGCAATACTAATTGGTGAAAGGGAAAATGTTCCCTTGTAGCCAATTAGTAACCCCCCCGCGGATGAACGATCACCGCTGTAGCAAACAGCGGTGATCCTTCATCTCTCCCCTCGGTGGCCAGATCTGTAAAAAAAAAAAAAAGCATCAGAAAGCAGCCTGACTCACCTTTTCCTGTTCCAGCGATCAGCCTGCAGCCCGAGCCTCCGATCCCCGCTCTGCACGCAGCCCTGTGATGCTGAATAGCCTTGTCCCGGCTTGATGACGTCATCAAGCCGGAACCCGGTAACCGGCATCACAGGGCTGCGTGCAGAGCGGCGATCGGAGGCTTGGGCTGCAGGCTGATCGCTGGAACGAGATAAGGTGAGTCAGGCTGCTTTCTGATGATTTTTTATAGCCATCTGGCCACCGAGGGGACTGCCTGGGTGGGGGGTGAGGCATCTGGCTGGCTCCTATGGGGGTGCGTCGACCCCTGGTGGGGGGTGGGGGGTAAACTGTGCAGCTGGGGGGGAGAATAAAGTAAGAGGTGCCACATATTTTAATTGTAAGTGTATAATTTTATAATAGAGGCAGATCTGGCTATAATTGTGGGGGGGGGGCCCTAATCCGGGGTGCACCCGCTAATCCTGAGGGGGCATCTGGCTATAATGGGGGGCCACTATTCCTGGGGACAAATTTGGTTATAATGAGGGGCAGAAATCCTGGGGATACATCTGTCTATCTATACTGGGGGGAGCCAAACACGGAGGACACATCAGGCTATACTGGGGGTGACTGATATTGGGGACACATCTGGCTATAGGAGGGAGGGGGGTCTGATACTCGGGATGCATTTTGCTATCAATACTGGGGGACATAATACTGGTGACATGTTTTTATCTCCTGTGGCACTTTTTATTTTTAAACTGGAATTGATAAAAACTGAGAAAAAATGCATTTCTCTCATTTTTCCCCTCTTTTTCCCATTAAAATGCATAGAAAACTTTTTTGGTCTAGGGACAAAATACCCGCCAATAAAAGTCTAGTTTGTCCTGAAAAAAACGATACCTAGATTATTTAGGTGTCATGAGTAGGGATAAAGTTATGGCTGATTGAATTGGGACATAGCTAAAATGTCAAAATTGCTATGGTCAATCAGAGGAAAACAAGGTCTGGATGCGAAGTGGTTAAAATGCCTCAAAAAAATTCAGGAAAAGGCGGAAAATGGAAATTTCCACAAAAAGGAAAACAAAATGTTTGGCAAATGCCCAGCACCCAAATTTCCATATGTAGCAATCGCCCATGATGTTGCCCAAACTTCTTGCTTCATTTGAAAGAGTGCTAAAACTGAAACATTAGTAGCTGGTACCATTAGGCATCTTCTCGGCAAAGACACAAATACATGATTCAACTCATTTATTTTGTAAGAAAAAATGGATGTTAACCCAGTTGTTCACAATTACCTGAGTGTTGAGCTGCAAGCACTATCCTGCAGAGAGTGGGGGAGGAAGAGCAGGGGGTTCATTGTTACTCGTGAGAACAAACAAATATGACTAAAACATTTAACTTGGATGTTTGCTTCTCACAGCAGCACAGAAGATAGGGATCCCTGTACATAATAGCTAACTGAGTCATAGCAATCTGAGGTTTATTTGGCTGATACCACCCATAAATATCCATTAAGTATCAGGGGGTGGGGAAGTCTACTGTATGGCACTTGGCAGACAGATGAAGGTGATTTGTACCGACACACAACCAGTGACCACTGCACACTTACTTTAGATCACTGTGTGGTGCCCATGCTTTTAAGCTGCCCATCGGAAATAAACCTTAGGGTGTTGTAAATGACACTGAAAATAATATAGTCATTTTTTTAGGAAAAGTACAATGAGATTAACACTTTATATACAATACAATAAGGTATCAGATTTTATGTCTTTCACTCAGTACGAGTGGTAACAAATGGATGACTTCTTGATGCAAGTCTGCTCATACTCTGTACAACCACTAGAGACCACTGTTGGGAGATAGGAGAGGGTTCCTCTTTTATATGAATGAAAAAATTGTCTCCTAACACCCAACAGTAACTCTAGTAGCAGGGAGACCTGGGTGAGGTCTGTATCATCAGAAAAAGTGTTAATGGAAGCTGCAAAAAAGCAGCTGCTACAGTGCCAATACCAAATAGCTTAAATTAGGCTTAATTACAATATTAATTTTAATTATTTTTTTTACACCAGAGTTATGACAAAAAGGAAGAAGAAGAAGGAGAATTTACGGAAGATAGCAGCGAAGGAGAAGATGAAGGAGAAATCTTTGAATATGATGATGTAAATGAGGACTATGCGGAGATCACCCCTGACTTGCACACTACTACCAACAATCTAGAGATTATAAACAGAGGAGACATACACAGACAGTCAAGCACAAGAAAAAGAAGATCTACCAGAAGGAAGAAGCCAAAGTCAAAAACATCATCAACCAATGGAGAAGAGGTAAAAGCAAATTGCATTATTGCTTTAGGCTAGAGAGACAGAGATACTCTGTCAAATAGCTCATAACTTCCACAGACTCTGCTGTAAATGTGGTGTGTCATCTCAGACCACGCACAACAAAAGGATCGTTCCATTTCTGTGAAGAAAGGGGAACAATCCGTCATTGGACAGAGACTTTAACACCTCCATTAAACCTCCACACCAGCGGAAACAAGCCAGGAGTTAATATACACTGAGCTCACATAGTCTAAACTATATTAAAAAAAATCATGGTTTATCTCTAATGCTAGGTGCACATGGTGAGATTTTCTGGCAGATTTACTGTCAGATCAATTATTTCCAATATGTACAATCGATTTCCGATCATTTTTAGATCAGTTTCTGATCGTTTTATGTTTGTTCACTGCTATGGAAAATCAATTGGAAAACGAACGGTAATCGATCGGAAATCAGATCGGATAATTAAGTCACCCATTATCCGTCAAATTGACGTTAATCTTAAACCCCCTGTTGAAACCTGAAACTTTGCCGAGAAGTCTGGAGTTCTGCGGAACCATCAAGCCATGGCTGCTGAGCTGGGGGTGGACCATGGCAACACAGGTGGAGGTGACCACGGAGCTCTGAATTTCTTGGTGATGCTTTGGGCAAAAGCTGCTGTGGTTTTGATGATGGGGGTGAGAGGTTTAAGATTGATGTCTATTTCACAGCAAACAGGTGAGTTATTTACCCTTTTAATGGTTGATCCTGTGTTGGGGTACCACAAGGATTACCGTACTATAATTTCTATTTCATTGGAGGCACACTTTAAACTTCAGCCTAACTATGCATAACACTAAACATCACTCCTCTGCCTAACTCAACCCTTCAACCTGCTCCCAACACAAATTATTACGAACCGTAGATGTAACTTTCCAACTGTCACACTAATACTATGGCCTCACAAAATGCCATTTCATGCAGCCATGTGTAATAGCATAAATTAGTCCTGCTTTGCAAAAAAAACAAACAAAAAAAACTATACAAAGCAAAGATGAGCTAAGAACCTTATAAAATAAATATTATGTACGTTATTTTGAAGAATCCAGAATTTTTGAGCTTCTGTTCATATTTCTGTTCATATATGTAATGATTTGTTAAATGTCCTCAATAAAGTAATACATTTAAGAAATTGTAAGAAAGCAGACTCATATCCCACTGACTAATATCATCCTTATAGGTTGCATTGGAGGATCTTCCTGAGTTCTCTTTAAAAAGGATTTTGGCCCTGAACAAACCGGAGTGGTACTTTATTATTGCTGGAGTCATTGCTGCTGCCATTTCTGGTGGTATCTATCCAACCTTTGCCGTTATTTTTGGAAAAGTTATCGGGGTAGGTTTGTTTTAGTTGTTACTTATAACTGGAGAAGGTCAATGATTTGATAGTGATTCCCCCTTGCGTGCAACTTGTATGCAGCTTGGGCCAGTCAAATTCACTTCCTGGGCATTTTGATTGGCCCAGTTCCAAGCTGCATGCAGTTGCCATCAGATTTTCATTCATGTTGGAATTATTAGCATATTATGAATCAACCCTTCTCATAACATAACTGCATAAGTTTATCCTATTTATCTCCACTAACCTCATATTTGTATTGTTTGTAGTCATTCAATATTGAAAATGAACAGGCAAAAAGTAACAGAACAATTTTGCTCTCCTTAATGTTCCTTACACTGGGAGTGATCAGCTTGGTGGTATACATTGTCATGGTAGGTGAAGTTCATATATACCATACTCATATATATATATATATATATATATATATATATATATATATATATATATATATATATATATATATATATATATATATATATATATATATATATATATATACAGATTTATATTCTGCTATATTAGAATAGATTGCAATACATATCTATTTTTTTCCCAAGGGCTTCGCTTTTGGAATATCTGGAGAGAACCTGACTATGAGATTGAGGTCATTATCATTTAAGGCGCTACTCCGACAGGTAAATATTGAATATCTGTGGCTTATTTATTCCTCTGCAGGAAAACATGTAAACAGTTTAATGGCTTAACACACAGGAATGAAACACAGTAGAGGAAAAGGGGCACCGTGATTTACATTGAAAACGTGTTCGATCCGAAGGATGGGTCAAATCACATTTAGTGGTAAACAGCGTACATATATGTACGCCACCAGTGTGTTGGCCGCAGGGTGAGTTAAATGATGGCTCCAAGTCATAGCAACTCTAATGGAGAAGTAATTTGGGGTTCGGATCGTTGGAACCCTGTACGTTCACTGTACGTTTATTATGGAAAACGTCTGCATTTTGCGTTTCAGAAGGGCATTTTTCTGATAGAAGGGCAATATGGTCTTTCAACGTATTATCCTATTAACTTTTCACCCAGGGGATCATTTTTCATCTTCTCTAAAAATAACTTTGTAGCACTTAGCAATTGAAAAACGGCTTAAAAGTAGGACAAAAAAAATGATAAACTTATTTTTTGCTTGGTGGGAGCTTTAATGGTATTTTATTAATAAGGGTCCATATGCAGTTAACTTTTTCTCCTAAGTTTTCTCTGAGGCGATAGATTCAAACATGTCAATAAAATGCCTTTTAAATCACCAGCAACCAAGAAAATACTTAAAATTTGATAGTTCTTTTTCACCTACTTGCTCGAACGGATACGCAGTGGTAACAGCGAGCGATATCGGGATGAGCAACAAACGCGACACAACCCCTGAAGTTACTTTAAAGTGAACCTGCAGACTAAAAATCTACTCCGCAGCACTGAAAAGGCTTAACGAGAACCTGTACTGATTACAAATATTTAAAATAAACACATGAGGTAACTTCAAATGAACATTACATAGTTACCTTGCCATCAGTTCCTCTCAGACGCTCACCATTTTCTTCTGACAATAATCCCTTCCAGTTCTGACAATATTTTGTCAGATCTGAAATATTTCAGTTGCTGTCAATAAAATATCAGTTGCTGTCGGTTATAGCTGAGAGGAAAACTGATGTACCAGGTAATGTCCTTGTTTCCCTATGGCTTAAGTGGGCGATGTTACAGTTTAACTGTGTGCTGATTAGAAAGCAGTTATGGGTAATAGCCATTTTCAAATGGAAAATTCCCTTGATCACAGTGAACAAACAGGTCGTGGGACAGGAGAAAGAGATTGAGGAGTAGACTACATGGAGGGTAAGTATGAATTGTGTATGTTATTTTGACTTTTAGCTTTCAGTTCAGGTTTTCTTTAATGTTTCTTTAACAGTTTCACAGCATCAGAACTTTGTTTTTCTTACTCAAGCCTCATTTTTAGCTGCACAAAAGCTAAGCCCCGCCCCTTCACAGAAATCTGCCTGGGCATTTTTCCCCTGATGCTGTGCAAAGCATGGTGGGATTTCTGATGTTGTTGTTCTCCTTCTGCTGTTTTTGCACACATTTCTTTTTTTTTTTTGTATTTGAGATTTGAAGCCTAGCTCACGCAGCTGGGAGAGGTGATCAGGACACAGGACAGTTGAAACTGTGTCTCATGCTCCCTGTCACCTCCTTTCAACCAAAAAGATGGCTGCCCCCAAGAAATCACAAACATTTGCCTTTTCTTTTAAAACAGGGTGGGTAAGAGATTATATTCAAAGGAACAAGGAAAGAACACTGAAGTGGCAAATAACCTATAGTATGTGTTGGTGACCCAGCATCAACACTGATTGTGTACCCTGAATAATAAATGAATCTCAATTAATTACCTCACATGCACATTGTCAGCAAAGATAAATATCAAGAACATGTAAAGAACAGCTGACTCTTGGGTGCATGCTAGGAAATTTTAATATAGAAAAATTGCTGTACAAAAAACCCACACATATTCATATTACTGAAGCACATATGACAAACACCACATAGACAATATTTAAAAACCCTGGAACAGGGTCCAAGAAAATCTTAAAAGACAGGCCAACTACCTTACACCCTCAATATCGTCTCTTAGAGGCTGCAGTCCTCCAAGAGATTGTGCACCAGACTACGACCGGAACAACTTGTATATGGAACACAATTCTATAAATTTCTTGAATTTGAAAGGCACTTGAGATTGGATATGGTACTATTGGACCGTGATATGTACTGAGGTGATGGATAGACTAGGAATTGCGTACATCCAACTCCTCTTATTGCAAAGTGGAATCCATGGCTATCCAGACATGTCTATGATCTTATGGATGACAGGAGATGTCTTGATCAGGTGGACTCAATCGCAGTCATATGCAACATCTGTGTCCATTGGCTAAGTTAGTAGGTTGGACTCAATCACAGTCCCCAATATCCAATGTCACATAGACAAACTCTGTTAGTACTTCATGCTATGTATCAAGAACAACAGCTCGTGGCAAGAAGCATAGAAGACAAAATGGATCACATATGGCAAAGCAGAGATGTGGAATCATGCAGACATGATGAAAAGCTGGCAATGAATATCCTTTAGCAAAGCAATGGTGACAAAAGGCACTCAATGATGTTGGTAAATAGCGTTCAAAGATGTTAATGCAGAGCTCACGCACTACTGCCAGTTAGTGTCTACATGCAGTCTGGTTAGATGTAGCCGAGTATAGCCAGCAGCAAAGTTGTAAAGTTCACAGTTCATAGTTACCATATCCCTATGATACGGATTCCCAAAGGAGATAAGTTCCGGATGGTCCAGGTGCCTGGTTAGAGGGTGTGATGGATGGCGTCAGACGCTATTGTATCTGACATGTTTCGCCGTCTGCTCTAACGGCCTCTTCGGAGATTAGCATCTAAACGTTGTAAGCACCAAACGGAGCAGACGGCGAAACATGTCAGATACAATAGCGTCTGACGCCATCCATCACACCCTCTAACCAGGCACCTGGACCATCCGGAACTTATCTCCTTTGGGAATCCGTATCATAGGGATATGGTAACTATGAACTGTGAACTTTACAACTTTGCTGCTGGCTATACTCGGCTACATCTAACCAGACTGCATGTAGACACTAACTGGCAGTAGTGCGTGAGCTCTGCATTAACATCTTTGAACGCTATTTACCAACATCATTGAGTGCCTTTTGTCACCATTGCTTTGCTAAAGGATATTCATTGCCAGCTTTTCATCATGTCTGCATGATTCCACATCTCTGCTTTGCCATATGTGATCCATTTTGTCTTCTATGCTTCTTGCCACGAGCTGTTGTTCTTGATACATAGCATGAAGTACTAACGGAGTTTGTCTATGTGACATTGGATATTGGGGACTACGATTGAGTCCAACCTACTAACTTAGCCAATGGACACAGATGTTGCATATGACTGCGATTGAGTCCACCTGATCAAGACATCTCCTGTCATCCATAAGATCATAGACATGTCTGGATAGCCATGGATTCCACTTTGCAATAAGAGGAGTTGGATGTACGCAATTCCTAGTCTATCCATCACCTCAGTACATATCACGGTCCAATAGTACCATATCCAATCTCAAGTGCCTTTCAAATTCAAGAAATTTATAGAATTGTGTTCCATATACAAGTTGTTCCGGTCGTAGTCTGGTGCACAATCTCTTGGAGGACTGCAGCCTCTAAGAGACGATATTGAGGGTGTAAGGTAGTTGGCCTGTCTTTTAAGATTTTCTTGGACCCTGTTCCAGGGTTTTTAAATATTGTCTATGTGGTGTTTGTCATATGTGCTTCAGTAATATGAATATGTGTGGGTTTTTTGTACAGCAATTTTTCTATATTAAAATTTCCTAGCATGCACCCAAGAGTCAGCTGTTCTTTACATGTTCTTGATAAGAGATTATATTACCATATATTCCGGCGTATAAGACGACCCCTCAACTTTTCCAGTTAAAATATAGAGTTTGTGATATACTCGCCGTATAAGACTACCCCTCTTCCAGTGCACACCAAATAAAAATGTTAAAAAATCATATACTGGTGCTATGTATGAACAGATATTGGTGCTATACTGTATGTGGTACCCAGTATATAACAGTATTATTATTATTATTTAGTATTTATATAGCGCCGACATATTACGCAGCGCTGTACAGTCTATATATATATATGTATATTGTCTTGTCACTAACTGTCCATCAAAGGAGCTCCCAATCTGATCCCTACCATTGCCATATGTCTATATTATGTAGTGTAAGTACTGTAGTCTTGGGCCAATTTTTTAGGGAGAGCCAATTAACTTATCCGTATGTTTTTGGAATGTGGGAGGAAACCGGAGTACCCGGAGGAAACCCATGCAGACACGGAGAGAACATACAAACTCTTTACAGATAGTGCCCTGGCTGGGATTCGAACCAGGGACCCAGCGCTGCAAGGCGAGAGAGCTAACCACTACGCCATCGTGGTGCACCCAGTATAAAGGCAATTGACTGATTGGATTGGTCAGCTCTCCCTCTCCCTAAGTGGATTGGTCAGCTCTCCATGACTACCTGTTTATCAGAGCGGTATGGAAGAATAGATTGTGCTGTGCCCATAAAACACGCCTCTTTTACCCTTCTGGCCCACCCTTGTATCCTATTTACCTCCTTCTCTGCCTCTCAGATCTCACACATATGCGCCTGCGCCTCTTTACTACAGTCCTCAGCAGCGATATCTGAGAGGCGGCAACAGGATAGGGCTTATCACCCGGCAACAATGACGCCCGCCGTAAAAGACAACCACTGACTTTTCAGATGATTTTCAAGGGATAAAAAGTAGTCTTATATGCCAGAATATACAGTACCTATCTATTTTAATAAAAAAAAACTAATGTAACTTAAATATGTTTGTTTAGGCTGTAGTTCCCCTTTAAATAGAAAATAAAAAATGATCTCCTAGGAGAAAACACTGGAGAAAACGTTAATTGCATATTGGCCATGGGCTCTTTTTCTTTTAAGTTTTCTGCTAGGAGTTCATTTTTCATCCTTTTTTTAAAAATAACTTTTCAGCACTTAGCAATTAAAAAAGCACCAAAAAGTATGTTAACAAGTACTGTCAAAATTATTATTCTGTTGGTCGCTGGTGACTTAAAAGTAATTTTATTGAAAATGTGAGAAAATATCACCTAGGACAGGGCTGTCCAACGCCAGTCCTCAAGGGCCATATCCATGCTGGCGTTTGATGGACTGAGAAATGTGTTCTACTTGATGAGCCACACCTATCCTGATTCAGTCCCATCAGTTAATTTGAGCTGTGCCAAAAATGTGTGAGGACCTCGGCTCTTGAGGACTGGAGTTGGACAGCCTTGAGCTAGGAGAAAACGTACAGTAGAAGAAAAAGTGCATTGGATAAGGACCCTCATGTTTTATGTATGGGTGATCAATCAGATGCAAATAGTTTCAAATTAATGCAAGATTATGCAATTTTTTTTATCAGTGAATAATTTATTGAAAGAAGTAACTTTTCTCGATCAGAGAGGATGATTTTTATATCTGGTTAAGTGTCCGCAACAAACTAAAGATGCATTTTTGTGTTTTCTAACAGGAAATTGGGTACTTTGATGATCATGCGAATGCAGTTGGAGTTTTGCTAACCAGACTTGCAACAGATGCTTCCCAAGTAAAAGGGGTAGGTGTTACCAGTGATGAGCGAAAATGCCAATATTTTTTCAAATGAATTTTTGCGAAAAGAATGTTAAATTAGATTTTCAAAGCTTTTCACAAATTTTTGCAATCAAAATTGTTCTTTTTGCATTTTCCCAGTAAAAAATGTTGCGGTAAAAATATTATTATTTTTGTGCTTTTAATGGTAAAATATCAGCTTTTCATGTTTTCACAAAAACCATTAAAATGGAAGCTATTTTCGGGGAAAAAAATTCTCAAAATCCAAAATAGTATTTTTGATGCAAAAATGACTTTGACAATTGGCGTGAACGCGGTGGCAGCCCCAGGACCGCTCCATGCCGATTGGCGTGAATGGCTCTCTATGGGGCTAGCAGTAGATCGCGCACAGGCTGCTCACACATCTCCAGCTTGGAAGGCGCAGCACCACTCCGCCTTCATTCTCCCAGCGGCGATCACCGCTCGGAGACAGTTAGATGGTGAAACCACCATCTAATTAGGCTGTACAGCGCTGCGATCTGCAGCAGCGCTGTACTGGGGACAGCCATGTGATACGGCTGTCCCCTCTGTTAGTGCAGAAGTGATCTGCTGTCATAGGCTGAAGCCGATCATGCTGATTGGCTGGCGGGGGGAGGGAGGGAGGGAGCGGGAAAAAAAAGAAAGAAATATATTATAAAAATAATAAAATAAATATTTATTTACAAAAAAAAAAACACCGGGGGAGCGATCAAACCCCACCAACAGAGAGCTCTGTTGGTGGGGAGAAAAGGGGGGGTCACTTGTGTGCTGAGTGCTGCGGCCCTGCAGCTTGGCCTTAAAGCTGCAGTGGCCAATTTCAAGCAAAAAGGCCTGGTCTTTAGAGGGGTTTAACACTGCGGTCATCAAGTGTTTAAAGGGCTGTCTTTATACTCCTGTTTAGTGTTTCTTTTCTTATGTACACACAAACTATTTCTTTATGGGACACTCGCTACTTCTCCTCACATTCATTTGTACAGTGATCAAGTATTTATATTTGTTAGAATCTTTTGTAAATTTTACATTTTGCATGTATTTCTATTTTCCTTTGGTTAATTACTTAACTACTTACTGCTTTACTCCACTTTTGTTTGTGTTATTGTCTGCTCCTGTGTCTCCATAAGAACAATTCATGTAACCTGCATTCTTCCCCATGGCTGTGCCACTTCATCAGAGATTTCACACTTGTGACTTTCCTTTAAGCGGGTCTTTCACTCAGAATAACGACTGGACTGTTTCTTTCCATTTCCAGACAACAGGCAGTCGGCTGGGTTTGTTGACCATGACTGTGTGCACGCTACTGACGGCAATCATAATTGCGTTTGTTCACGGCTGGCAGCTAACGCTGCTTATTTTGGCCTGTATTCCATTTTTGATTGGTGCAAATGCTATTAGGATGACATCAATGGCTGGCCATGCTGCAAAGGATCAGAAAGCCTTAGAGGAAGCTGGAAGGGTAAGTCAGCTTAATTGTCAAAATGCAACGGAAAATGACTTGCGGTGGCTAATCCATCTCTCAATATATTTCACTTATGAAATAAATTAGGGGGATGATGAAATAATTGAACACCTGGATAGCTTAAATGACAATTTATGAGCGTCATAAAGTACACCTTTGGGAAATAGCGCTTTCCATTAGGGAAATGAGCGTACCTTTGCTAGCATTTGTAAATGTTGTTAGATTGTGATTCATGAGAGCGCATTAAATGAAATACCATATTTTCTTTTTATCACCGCGAATGATTATGAAATAAGCAACTTGATTTAAAATGACTCAGTCCCAAAAAATAGACTTATTAAATTATCTGGGAATTATGACTTCTGGCCTCTTCTAGTCGGCGTCCATGCCAAGGACAGTAATTTGGGAATTTTGTCATTCGCCATTAATTCATTTCTCTGCCTCGGAAAGGAAGATCAATTTTAATAAAATAAAAAGTACAGTAGAGTTTGAACATATTTCCATTCTCTCTGCTATAACACTGACAAAAACTGAAAAAAAAACCAATCTAGTATTTAAATATTAGAGATTAGCCAAGCAAGACAAAATACACATGGTGAAGCAAGTATGAAGTATGGTAATTGTGATTACTTTGGTTGCTTAGTCTGGCCACATTTGAGATTGGTTTGCAATAACCCTACCTCCAAGTAAGAAGTAGTTGTGATTGGCTGCTTAGTCTGACTATTTTTTTTATGTTAAATTGCAATAACCCTTCTTCCCAGTATGAAATAGTTGTGATTGGTTGTTTAGCATGGCTACGTTTGATGTTAATTTGCAATAAGCCTACTTCCAAGTATGCAGTAGTTGTGATTGGTTGTTTAGCATGGCTACGTTTGATGTTAATTTGCAATAAGCCTACTTCCAAGTATGAAGTGGTTGTGATTGATTGGCTTCTTAGCCTGGCCACATTTGATGCTAATTTGCAATAACCCTACTTCCAAGTATGAAGTAGTTGTGATTGGTTGTCTAGCCTCATCACGTTTGATGTTAGTTTGCAATATCTTTACTGCTAAGACTTTCAGTTTGGCAGGCATGCTATAACCTTTACTTGGCTACTCATAAATGATTCACTAAGACAAATAGCATGTCTTATCAGAGTTAACATGCCTTATTAGAGTTAACACGCCTTATCAGAGTAGCATTATCCTTACACTTTGATTGACCCAATAGGCTGCCTGTAAAGTTTCCTTTTAAGTGACTGGCAGCCTATTGGGCCAATCAAAGTGCGGGGATAATGTCCTTTAAAGTGAATGGACCTGCAGGGGCTCAACGCAGGAAGAGTGGAGCTCTTGTCATTGCCAATTAGCGGGCATAAGTTTGTAGCGCTCGCTATGCTACTCTGATAAGTCGTGTTGACTCTGACAAGGTGTGTTAACTCTGATAAGGCATGCTATTTGTCTCAGTGAATCAAGCCCTATGTGTGGAGAATGTAATGGAAGAGACATGCAGAGGTCTCAGGCATATTTTTTGTGATGGAAGATGGAGGCCAGGAGAATCTCAAATCTGTCGGTACACCAAGTGTCCAAATAATATTAAAATTGAAACCAAAGAAGGTGGAGGGCCTGGCAAAAACAGAGAAAAAAAGTTTTGGCTGATGGAACAATTATACTATGGATTTTTAAAAAGCCAAGTTTAAATAGTTCAGGGATCCACTGACTCGGGTTAACCTGGGATAGCAAACTTAAAATTAAACCTTTTACGTTAATTAATTATTATCTTAGTATATGCCTCTTTTATGGGGAAAAAAACTTTTAATAGTAAAAAGGTCACTATGAATAAATGAAAGCCTTTAAGGTCCTGAAACATGAGGGCACTTAATGTGTGTTAAAGAACCATATGTAATGTGATAAAAACTGTAAAAATGGATATAAGACCAGCATTCAATATTACTTGCTTAAAAAAAGTAATCACACACAAGATGTACAACTAATAGCAGTGGTGTCCTGCAGGACTCAGAATTAGGGCCAATTCTCTTCAATGCACATATTACATATCACATAGCAGATGGAATATAATTTAATCTTGCCATTATATGCTCAACTAACTCTGTAATAAAGTATATTTATTGAAAAATGAACATTATCAAGGAGGTCTATTTTTTTCACTTGCAGGCATCTGTCTGCCAAATGTACGAATAGGACTAGTTTATTCGGCAAAGTTCTGTTTTATGATTGATATCAGTAGGGAGGAATTTATTTTTGTTAATATACATAGCAGTGTTTTATTCTTGTGGATGATAGAGATGAAGATGATTTAAAGAGTTTGTATGTTGTGAAATTGTAAAATAAGGAGTAAATTGGTTCTTGAAGCATTTTCTACATCCTGTTTTAATAAGTTTTGTTGAAATGCCTGAACATGGGCTGCGTAATATGTTGGCACTTTATATATACAATAAATAAATAAAATAAATAAGTTCATAGCATTGCTTGAGAGGTTATGATGTCTTATGATAACACATTACATGTTTTAAAGAGGAACCAAACTCTTGCACAGCACACAATGAAAGTCTTTATTCCACATATAGTTTCTGAAGAAATACACTGCTCTATTTTCCTGTGCTTGTATAGCTAGATCAAAGTGTTTAATTCAGCTCATCAGCTGCTGTTAATAGATTGCAGTCAGCATTTTTGTTGTGTCAGGCTATGTTATGTTATGCTATGCTAGTGATGGACATGCCTAGGAGAACTCATGGAGAAGCATGTGATCAGTTTGGTCGTCAGGTGATAGATATGTAAGTCTCTGAATTTCTAGTCATGATCATGTGCTAAATCCAGATGTGATCACAGCAAATCAAAGCTCTGCAAATCTGCTGGCTGATCAAACAAATCACATGCTTCACCATGAGTTCTCCTAGACATGATCATCACTAGCTATGACTTTAGAGGACCTACAACCATGTTGCTTTGATTGTTTGTGATCTGTTTATATCATGACACTACAAACTAACCACTTTTATTTATAGATTATGTTTATTTGGCTATCAAGCATACTCATCATCTAAAATTTGTACTGTCTCGGCAGATTTCAACAGAATGTGTGGAAAATATAAGAACAGTGGTGTCCTTAACAAGAGAAGATGCATTTTTTGAAAGATACAGTTTAAGCTTAAGCGGTCCATACAAGTAAGTGATATATTCCTTTTGTATATATTTCATTAAATTTCTTCCTTTATGTATGACATGCAGCTATGCTCATATGAAAGGCAAAATGGTGACATTTCTTCCACTCACTGCCATGAAGCTAGTGGCATCTTAGACTAATGCCACTCTTCCTTCAGGGCGCACAGCACCGGCCGCGTAGCACCTGAGTTTGGCGCGGCTGTAGCACCAATGCTATAATCTGCTGCCCACACACAAGTAATTCAGGGTTCCAGTGATTGCTGAACCCCACATTACTTCTCCCTCAGAGTTGCTATGACTTGGCTGAGGAATAGTATTTAACGCAGCAAAGAAATTTTAGTGGCAGCAGGGCATTCGGCTCACCCTTCGCCCAATTCACCAGCAGCGAAAAAATACTATTTCTTAACCTCCTGTCTTTAACAAACAAAGCTAATAAAGTGGAAGTGACAGGGCCAGTCATAGTTGCAATGGGCAATGGGGTTGGCTCTCTGAACCTTACTCTCTGCCAAAAAAACCCCAGCCTCCCCAGCCAGCTTCTGGGCTCTACCAGGTCTCCCCTTCAACTTTATTGTGGTCCCCAGGGCTCCTATGGAGTTTTTGGAAGCATAGCGACTAGTTTTAGGCACTAGTTGAGGGAAATTAGTTTCAGGCATTAAGTTTAGGAAGTGGTTTTAGTTGTAGGCAGTGGCGCTAAGAGGGGGATTAGTTTTAGGCATTGGGTGAGCAGTGTTTTAGGCACTAGGAGGGGGGATTCGTTTTAGGCGTTGGGTGAGGGGTGTTTTAGGCACTAAGAGGGGGGATTAGTTTTAGGCATTGGGTGAGTGGTGTTTTAGGCACTAGGAGGGGGGATTAGTTTTAGGCATTGGGTGAGGAGTGTTTTAGGCAATAGAAGGGGGGATTAGTTTTAGGCATTGGGTGAGCGGTGTTTTAGGCACTAGGAGGGGGGATTCGTTTTAGGTATTGGGTGAGGAGTGTTTTAGGAAATAGAAGGGGGGATTAGTTTTAGGCATTGGGTGAGGAGTATTTTAGGCACTAGGAGGGGGGATTCGTTTTAGGCATTGGGTGAGCGGTGTTTTAGGCACTAGGAGAGGGGAATAGTTTTAGGCATTGGGTGAGCTGTGTTTTAGGCACTAGGAGGGGGGATTCGTTTTAGGCATTGGGCGAGGGATGTTTTAGGCACTAGGAGGGGGGATTAGTTTTAGGCATTGGGTGAGTGGTGTTTTAGGCAATAGGAGGGGGGATTCGTTTTAGGCATTGGGTGAGGGGTGTTTTAGGCACTAGGAGGAGGTATTAGTTTTAGGAATTGGGTGAGGGGTGTTTTAGGCACTAGGAGGGGGGATTCATTTCATGCATTAGGTGGGAGAGTTAGTTCAATCACTAGGAGGGGGATTAGTGTTACGCATTAGTAGTATGTTATTAGTGTGTGGCGGTGGGGGTTAGTTTTATGCACCAGGGGAAGGATTCAAGTGGATATGGGTGCCGGGTTTGTCTATAGTAAAATATTATTATATATTACTGTAATATTAAATTACCAATACTTTTACTATCGGCAATTCCTGTGCTCCGAATTCATGCAGTGAGCCTTGTCATGTTTTGGCTGATAAGAATATGTAGATAATGGATAGTGAGAACTGCCAACTGATATCTGATATGCCTTCTAATTCTCTTCTTCAGGGATGCTTTGGCTAAAGCCCCCCTCTATGGCTTTACTTATGGTCTATCCCAGTCAATAAACTTCTTTGTGAATGCAGCTGTATTCCGATTTGGAGCCTGGCTGATCGCACATTGCTACTCCACATTTGAGAACGTGTTCATGTAAGTACTCTATTTCACAGATGATGATGATTTCAGTCCTACTGTATTTCTCAAGCTGTGCATCTGCTTGCAGCGTTCTGCTGCAGCTGGTCTCCATTGTACAAATGTAGCTGAGCAATGGACCGAGTGGGTGGTAAAAGTTGTACATTAGTGCTACTGGGCTGTTATGCAGGATTGGAGGATTGGAAGGGTGTTAAAATGTTTTAGAGATCAGAACAATCTGCAGCAGGGCTGGATTTTCCATACGGCACTGTAGGCACGTGCCTACAGGCGCCTTATGTGGGAGTGGCAGCCCCCCTCCTCAGATCACTAACCTCAGGAGCTTACAGTCTAATCCCTGCCTCATATCACTGACCTCAGACACGTACACCCTAATCCTTATCTCACGTCACTAAGAATGATATGAGACAGTGATTAGAAGGTAAGAATCAGACAGTTAGTGACATATAAAAGGGATTAGAGTTCAGAATATTTTTACTTGGGGCAGGGAAGGATTTCTGGATAGGCCACAAAGGCCCAGGCCTTGGGCAGCAGCCAAAGTAGGTGCCTGAAAATAAAAGAGGGGTTACTACATATGAAATAGGAGGCTAAAAATGGGGAGCAACACAAGAAAAAGGGAAACTGATTCCCAAGGGAGCTGTTGATGAAAGAGAGGGATTACAGTACATGGATGTTACGCATGGAAGAAGGGGGCTGCACATAGACATGGAGGGGGGCTCTTGCACATGGAAGGGGAGCCCCAACATGCTTGGCCTAAGGGCGGAGGTCTGTGCATATGCAGAAGACCCAGACTTGACCAAACTGAGCCAGTTACTGGGGCTGTTTACAGCTGAACGGCAGACGGCGGGAGGACGGCATGGGACTCAGGCGAGCTTATGGGGCTAGAGGAAGCCCCGGGTAAGTATCAAATCTTTAGTGTCAAATCTTTAAAATGTTTCTGGTACAGTTTAACACCCCCTCCCCCTCCATCTCCCCGAATTTGTGCAGCAGCAGGGTGACCCTGCGCCAAAAAGCACAATGCGCCAAAATACCATGTATGCTCTCTCTGTGTATTTTAAGTTTTACAATTTTACGCAATAGTGGTCCTTTAAATTGTAGTATTTCATTATATTTACATCCAAACTTCAATAACAGATTTTGCATTAGTGCATTACAAGTCATTCCACTGGGATTGTCCCAGCACAATGGGTTTTGCAGCTTTTGACTAGGAAAGCATTCTTCTAACACAATATTCAGCATTCAACAATGTTTATTGTTGTTTGTTTGCATCTTGCACCTATATTCCCTACATATACTTACTTACCTATGTACGTTTAGTCAAAGGCACATGCGGCTTGTAAACCTTTCACTGTAAAACTCGTTTTGCCACATGAAATGTTCCATTATCTTTATTCAGAAGAGTGTTCTGTTTGTGTGGCTCTTCAGCATAAATTAACTTAATTGTCTTATTTTGTTATGGAGGCTCCGGTAAAACTACCTGCATGTGCTAGATCAAAAGTCGCTCGAGAGCGAAGACGTTCTAAATCATAGTCATACAGAACTCTGAAACAGAATATGTTCTTTTCCATAGAGAAAAGTAATTGCTCCATAAATATGTGCACGCTCATCACTGTATGTATTGCTTTGTTATCACAGAGTGTTCTCTGCAGTTATTTTTGCTGCCATGAATGTTGGACAGACTTCAACTCTTGCACCTGACTTTGGAAAAGCCAAGGTATCCGCTCAGAGAATTATGAAGCTTTTGGAGAGGAGGCCAGCCATTGACAGCTACAGTGAAAATGGGGAAAAATTGGTAAGACAGTAGCACATGTGTATCATGATGACCTAGGTGTCTTTTTTTTATTTTACAAACAGTGAGGGGAGTAACTAAAGGGAGAGCAGACCTTGCAACCACAGGAGGGCCCAGAACTGTGGGGGCACACAACTACTTCACCTCTCTCCAATACCGAGATCCATATTTCAGATTAGGTGTTGTTGATGTGCCTCAAGGGGGGGAAGAGGCGCTCAATGAAAGATAAAACTGTGTTAAAATAGCGAAAATAATAAAGGGAGAGGAGTCTTACCTCAGTAATGACACATTCATACATATATGAAGTTTAATTATGCACAGGCAATGCGTTTTGGGGGTCTAAAGCCCACTTCCTCAGGTCAAATACAGTGCCAGAGATGTATCTAGAGCCAAGAACTATTGTTCAACGTTCCTTTTTGAGAACCACAACTTTTTTCTACATTTGCCATTGAACTTGTGATGTACTGCACCATTTGGGCTCCCGTTATTTCGGTGTTCTTCTTTTTTAGGGTGTTGATCACCCTCTAGCATTGTTGTTGTGGCTAAACTTTTGGGTTGAGGAATCAT
Organism: Hyperolius riggenbachi; assembly: GCF_040937935.1. Taxonomy (NCBI): domain Eukaryota; kingdom Metazoa; phylum Chordata; class Amphibia; order Anura; family Hyperoliidae; genus Hyperolius; species Hyperolius riggenbachi. The sequence continues at coordinate 70,060,239 of NC_090655.1, forward strand.
GATGGCCTCACTTCTTTTAAGACCACTAGTGCAGGAAATCCCAGGCTGTGGGGGTCACCAAAGAGAAAAGGGAAAAGTGGTATAAATATTAAGGAGGCATTAAAATGATTTAAGGTTGCACCTCTAACAAAAAGGTATGATAAGCTTCATGTTAAAGAGATGTGGCAGAAAGATGAACAACTACTGAAGATGGTCAATGAGATTCAAAGAAGCTTGCAAGCAAATGCATGTAGGTTGGAACTGGCCCAATCAAAACTGGCAGGAAAGTAGAAATGAACAGAGGTGCCAAAAGGATAAAAGTAGCTAAAACTTGGGGGAGACAGTGGTGGACTTACCTCCTCCAGGTACTAGTCCCCTTAACATACATAGCAATTTTGGTGACGATAGCATGTATGAGGGTTATTGCTATATTGCTATTAACCCCTAAATTCGGCACAAAATTATGTAAAAATTACACAAAATTGCGAAATTACAATTCCTGATCACATTTACAAAACGAAAGGAATTATGAGTTTACCTGAAATTTCTCAGTACAATTTTGCATCGTCATTGCGAAATTACGATTATGCAATATGTGTGCTCAGCACTAATAATGTGTGTTGCACTCCTTGCGGCTACTTGCTAAAGCTGGCCACTAACGGTCCAATTTCTAGCGAAAAATCGTTTGAGCGATCAGAAATTCTGATCGGATTGGTTGTAAATAATCTCCATTGGTGGACTCAATCGATTATGAACAAGTGAAAAAAATGTCGCCCGAATGAATTTTCGTCGAATGAAAATGTGGATTTTCTTGGTGGTCGTGATAGATAGGAAGCAAAGATTGGTTAGTTGATGGTGTAGTGAACGATTTTTCGTCCGATCAGAATTTCTGATCGCTCGAACGATTTTTCGCTAGAAATTGGACAGTTAGTGGTCACCTTTTAGGCTTCAGGAATGATAAACATAATGTCCGTATTGCACTGGAGGCTAAAAGTGCAGGCACCTGACCAAAGATACTGCATAGATATAAGAGTAAAGCTGGACACTAATGGTCCAATTTCTAGCGAAAAATCGTTCGAGCGATCAGAAATTCTGATCGGATTGTATGTAAATAATCTCCATTGATGGACACAATCAATTATGAACGAGTGAAATAAATGTCGCCCGAATGAATTTTCGAACGAAAATTTGGATTTTCTTGGTGGTCGTGATAGATAGGAAGCAATGATTGGTTAGTTGATGGTGTAGTGAACGATTTTTCGTCCGATCAGAATTTCTGATCGCTCGAACGATTTTTCGCTAGAAATTGGACCGTTAGTGGCCAGCTTAAGAGTCATAATTTCAGTTCATAATGTCTGCTACAGATTACCGTCTGTTAAGATTAGTCAGGTAAATGAAAAATAATAAAATAATGTCTAGTTAATACTATTGCATTTTCCAGCGCATAAGACGACAGGGTGTATAAGACGTATTTGTATACTGCACTGTATGTACTGGTGCTATACTATATAAACAGGCACAGATACTGGTACTGTACTGTATGTGGTACCCAGTATACAACAACCAGCCAATCATAGCAAGCGATGTACCTTACCTGCGATTGGCTGGTTGTTGTATACAAAGCCTGCTGGGATTGGTCAGCTATCCCTGTCTCCAAGACTATCAGAGCGGTAGTGCAAACATGCCTCTTTACCCCATCTGGCCTGCCCTTGTATACTATTACCTCCTTCTCTGCCCCTCAGATCTCGCACCTGCACCGCTTCACTGCAGTCCTCAGGAGCAAGATCTGAGGGGCATTGTGGAAGAAGCTTTGTCACAGTAAATGCATGTGTTTCTGTATTGTAGAGTGCATTTGAAGGAAATCTCGAGTTCCAGGAGGTCAGATTTGTCTACCCAACAAGACCAAAAGTCCAGGTTCTTCAAGGGCTGAATATCAAAGTCTCCAAAGGACAGACGCTTGCACTGGTGGGGAGCAGCGGATGTGGAAAAAGTACTTCAATTCAGCTGCTAGAGAGGTTCTATGATCCCGTGGACGGAAGAGTGGTAAGAAAATGTTTGGGACTGGCACCATGACTTTAAAGTGGATCTGAAATCTTGCACAGGGCAGAAGGAAAACATAGAGAAATGCACCCTGTGTGTATTTAGAGAGTTTAGCCTGTCTAATTAGGCCTCATCTGTGAGTAATCACAAATGTAATTTGATTTCTCAAGTGTGTCAGCTGGCTGCCTCAGCAGAGCAGCTAATTTGTAACATAAAAATGTATTTTCTTTAAAGGTTATTATGCTGTTGCTTATCTTTTAGAGCAGAGAGGGAGTTCTGAGTTCAGGTCCGCTTTATATAAGATCTGATCAGTAAAATCTGCCTTCTTGCTAGGAACAAAAATCTCAGCCAGAGATCATTTTTTGCTGGTCTGACAGATGTAAAACGAAATCAGTTGCATAATGTTGCTGCTCTTCTCATCCTATCAGTGCTGGCAAACTATATTGATCTTGCTGTTATCAAAGTAGAAAAAGAGTTATCAACCATACTCTTTTAAATCAGTTAAAACTTGAAACATAGGTATCCTTAGAGATATACAAATTCTTGCACTACCATAATATTGAAAAAAAAATGCAAACATGTACAGATGTATTGCACCTGCAAATATTCACAGAAAGGTGGGCTTTAGAGCTGCAATTTTTCACCTCTCGGCTACCCAACCCATGATCATATATCAAATTACATATATTTGACAATTCCAGAAACACTCTTGACATATTTCGTGATGCAATGTTCACTTCTTCAGGAAAAGGTATTGGGTATTGTTCATAATTGTAGTTATACGGTATAATAGTATAGTGCAGTAAAGATCCTGCTAGCCATCTGGCACAGGGCTCTGAAACCCCTACATGAGGAAAAAGGCTGAACAAAGAAACCTATGGTGTCTGGCTGCACATGCGAGTGGCAATAGTCCAAAGAGCCTACCTATATTGCTGTTACTTCTATCAGAAAGCCAACTCATTACTCATACCGAATAGAGGCAGTGGCATAACTACTGGGAGAGCAACCACTGCAGCCACGGGGGAAGGGGGTGGCAGACACAACATATCATCCTCCAATACAGGGGCGCGCCTCTAGAGCAGATGTTGTTCCCTCACTTACTATGGGTGGCTGGAGTCATGTGGCCACACTGTTATTGGAGGGAATCATTCATGGTGGACACATTTGTTGTATGATCCATGACACACGAGACCCAATGCAATAGAGGTCCAAACAGTTGAAGTATAGATGGGGCATTGGACATTGGGGACCAAATCATGATTAGCAGTTATACCCTTGAATAAGCGGTTTATTTTGAAGCAAGTGAAGTGTGGTCCGGTGTTAGTCGGGGGGCAGAAATGCAGACATCAAACCAACAAATGTTGATTCCGGTGATACCTTTAATGACTGCACATGGTTTATTGCAAGCTTTCAATTATTGCATGGTTCTGATACAGTTCTGTATAATGCCTGAAGAAGAAACTTTACTTTTTGCAAGCTTGCAATAAACCATGTACAGTCGGTCATTAAAGGTATCACCGGAATTAACGTTTGTTGATTTGATGTCTGCATTTCTGCTTATTTTGTTGAGATGGTACACATGCATTTGACTCATTTTTGGCAGCAAATCACTGTTAAACTGCCACAAGAATCTGTTAAGTAGTACAGCAATGTTGTAGTGAATACTTCTGATTGAGCTTTCTGTTCCTTCATTTTCAGCTGGCAGATGGAATGGATACGCAGTCGCTGAATCTGAAGTGGCTGAGATCGCAGATGGGAATTGTGTCTCAGGAGCCCATGTTGTTTGACTGCAGTATAGCGGAGAATATCCAGTATGGAGATCTGAGCAGACAAGTAGCCCCTGAAGAAATCGTAGAAGCTGCAAAGGCTGCAAATATCCACACCTTCATTGAAAACCTACCTGATGTAAGTATATAGGAAAAACAAAATATATTATAGAAGATTTACAAGAATGTTTTCTCGTGGAATTTTCATCCAGCTTGATTGACAGTTAATGGTAGCAAAGAAGGTGAAAAGACTACTTCATAAGTTAAGACATATGAACAAGACACTATGGGGTGGAGGTACATGTTGGCATAATATAGAAACCCTAAATGCTGTAAATCAACTGGCAATGTTGCTGACTGCAGGGTTTGCCTTGGCCAAGTGTTTCAAGTGGTTTGGAAACTATACCCAAGCAGTGCCAATGTATGGGGATGACTGGGGTGGGGTGTCCAACTTAGCTGATGATCCACTTGTCCTAAACAGAACTACGATGCCAGAAGCTTTGGGGAATTTATAGACACTCTCACCTTATGGCTGTAGGTGCCTTTAAGTGTTAGTGTACTTATACTTACAGTAAGTATATCTAACTGGTCTTAAAATGGGCCCCTGATCACTAAAGCCCACCTGCTCACCCTGCAGGATGCCAGAAATTACTGTGCTCAGACCATGGCCATGTTCCTGCTGCCAGTCAGTCTAACTGCTCCATAGAATAACACTAAATAGCAAATGCAAAGTCTTTGGAGAGCTTAAACATTCATGTACACCAGTAATGTTCAACTCCAGTCCTCAAGGGCCAAGGTCCTCACATTTTTATGATACAGCTCAAATGCACTTGTTACTGCAATCTGGATCTATCGGTACATCCAGATTCTGCCTCACTAACACAAACAGGACATACTAGTACGTCCTGTCAATCAGCCGCAGGTGCGTTCCTGGGGGTCTTTTGTGGTATGATTTACACGTCAGGGATTGGTGAAGGGGAGCATGTGTTCCCCGAGCCAATCAAAGTGCCTGGTAATTCATGAAAATGACTCCAATCAGGAGCCATGTTTACTCATAATAAGGAAAGTAAAAAGTTAAAGTAAAGTAAAAAAAAAAGAAAAAATAGAACACTTCCTGGTAACCCAGGATAGTGGTTGTAGCGCCATCTAGACCAAAAAGTAATTTACAGAAAAATTACAATAAAAAAAATATAGTTATTAACGCTTGTAAAGCCCCACCCTCGCCACCCCCCATTTCTCCCTTTATTAGTCCCTCCTAAAACACACGCATGGCTATGTCTATGACCCTTGAGGATTTGATTGGAGTTGGACAGCCTTGATCTACACATTATGAAAACCCATGACTCTGAGTAGTAATAAAGGTTTGCTGGATCTGTTCTCCAAGGTTTCCAACCTAATTGAATCAGTATCATAGGATTGTCATCAGATGTTTATTTATTCAGGAAATGTACACTTTGAATCGTATAGTATAAACATAATTACATGTCTCCTGTATTTCAGAAATATGACACACGTGTGGGTGATAAAGGAGCTCAGCTATCAGGAGGACAGAAGCAGAGAATCGCCATTGCCCGAGCCTTAATACGAAAGCCAAAGGTGCTGCTGCTGGATGAGGCAACATCTGCTCTCGACACAGAAAGCGAGAAGGTAAGTCTGGTTGGACCACCTTGTGCTGTTTCTCGTTAGCCTTTTACACCACAATTGTGGCACATATGACCAAACCTGCCTAGATCAGGCAACAACCGTCATGTGCTGATGGGTCTCTTAAAGTGGACCTGAACATGTATTGTTAAATGGATGACACGTCTATAAAGTGCTGGTGATGCTTTAGGGGCAAATGTTTATATTATAAAATATATACATACAGGCTGAAATCGTTTTTTCTTGTTCCTTCTATGGCCCTAGATGAAGGTTATGTGGAAGGGTTGGGAGGCTATGTTTGCTGCACTAGCTTTTTGACCCTGGGAGGTCAACACAAATAGGGATGGCCCTACTTAGCAGAACTCATGGAGAAGCATGCGATCAGTTTTATCAGCTGATAGTTTTGTAATGTTCTGATTTGCTGGTCCTGATCATGTGTTAAACCAGGAAGTCATCACAGCAAATCAGGACCTGACAAATCTATCAGCTGATCAAACTGATCACATGCTTCTCCACAAGTTCTACTAATTAGGGCCATCCCTAAACATGAATGGGTTGTGGGAGTGGTAATGATAGAGGAAGAAGGGTCCCATCAAAGTTTGGTTGTGGGGCACCATGATTTATAGTTATGCTCCTGATATCTGTACTGCTTTTACCCAATTGGTGGCAATAGAGATTGATATTTAGTGACACTCAGTGTCACTGATTGGATGGAATAAAATACAGTTACATGGATCCATAGGGCAGATTTAAAGAGACATTGTCAGGCCCTATTGAATACTGTATAATTGACTACTGTTATTGTACATGGAAAACCTATGCCATAGTTTTCACCTTCAAGAGGAACTTTACCAAAAGATAATAGTAGGGGAAAAATAATCCAAGACATTGCAAATTAAGAAGTTAAAAAATAGAACCTAGATCAATAAATGATTGATACTTACCATGTAATTCATTCATGTTGTTCGATCCACCAAGAGACTGTAGGTCACCACATTTACTGCTGGCAGGCATGAAAAAAAATGGACAGCACTAGCTGTCCTTATCTATAAACACACCCACTAACAATGTGATAGGTGAAAAGGTTGGTATATATATATATATATATATATATATATATATATATATATATATATATATATGTATGTGTGTGTGTGTGTGTGTGTGTGTGTGTGTGTGTGTGTGTGTGTGTGTACAGAGGGAGATACTGCTTGCTTGGCAATATATGTACAGAGGGAGATACTGCTTGCTTGGCAGTTGGCAGCAGACTTTATTTCCCATAATGCAACGAGGTTCACAGACAGGAAACTGTCATGGCCATGGCATCACACTGTGGGAGGGGTTTCACCACAATATCATCCATGCAGATGTCCCTGATGAACTATTATAGAACAGGTAAAGATTTCCCATGGGAAAGGGGGTCTTGGCTACTGTCTGATTGAGTTTTTGCAATAAAGTTCCCTTTTAACTGATTTCTGGTTCAGTGCTGCTATTACTTCATACTGTAATAACTGAATTTGCCTGGAGTTCTCTAGCAATATGTCATTCTGTGTGCAAGCCTGACAATGTAGTCAATGTTCTGCTTCTTCTGGCTGAATATATTACTTGGCTCTCATTTTAATGTTATCTTTTACTCTTATGAAACATTCTTCTATTTCACTAATGAACAGGCACACAATTTAGAAGATGCCGAAAGTATTAAATAACTAGAAATTGTGCTTTTCTACAATTACATTTTGCTGAAAAAAATGTTGTCAAGGGCCAACTTTCAATTGTTCCACTAGATTGAGCCGGATAATGTAATGAACTGTCTGTCGTACCCTCCGCAGGTTGTACAAAAGGCTCTGGATGATGCCAGACAGGGCAGAACGTGTGTGGTGATCGCACATCGACTCACGACAGTACAGAACGCTGACATCATCGCCGTCATCCAGAATGGAAGGGTCATCGAGCAAGGCACTCACCCCCAGCTGCTGGCCAAACAAGGAGCCTATTACGCTCTTGTAAATACTCAGGTCTCTAATTGATAGAGGTCTTCACCGTTTTGTGCTTACTTACTAGCATGTTATGCACTAAATTAAATGGTTTTCCAGGTCAAGGGGGAAACATTTAAATTTGCTGCGAACAAGCAATGAACACTTGGGTACCCCGCCCATAAATCCAGGAGATGTCCTTGCTGATGGTGCTGTGGGTAACTACTTTGGCTTCATACCCAGGCTGGTGCTGCTCTGAAAACAGTGATCAGATATAGTGGAGTATACTTAAACATGTACTGGTGATAGTTGTACGCACACATACACGTACACACAGTGTCTTAAACCTTTCACTTTCTACGGCTAGGTTTCCACTGTAGCATGTTGCATTTTCGCATTTGGAAACTTGTATGCAGATTTTCTGAGATTGAAAAAAACACAAAATATTTGATACGCCTTTTTGTGCGAATTTTCGCAGTGGCCCTAATTTACATGCTCTGCCTAGTGATTACATGACAATTTTCTTATTCTGGTAAAAAAAACGCATGGGAAGAATCGCATTGTATGCAGAAAAATTGCATATGAAAAGCAGAAAAATGCAGCAGGCTGTCAGTTTTTTTGCTTGCATACAATTGCATGTAAAAAAACATTTGCATGAAATGGAAACTATCCCATTTACAATCATTGTTTTTTGCACTAATGCAAATCTTCATCATGAAAGTTCACTGAAAAATCGCACAAATGGAAACGTAACCTTAAACACACTAAGTAAACCTCATATTTTCTCCTAATTTAAAATTAAGCAGCTGTTGCTAATAAGCGGGAGTGGAGAATGATGGAGCTCTATTTAGCTATGTTTAACTAAACCAACCGTTGTCGCCACCTTATCTTTTCAGGTCTGAAAGGGAAGATTAATAAATGTAGAAGTTCAGTTAACTATAGCGTCACGATTTTCTGTCTTCACTTTTTAGCCCATCCATGTATGTAGATAGTTGTTGAGGGCTTGATATGAGACGTGTAGCCAAGCTGTACCAAACATGTTCTCTGCCTTTAAAAACTCAAGTTTACTTTAGTCACTTCCATGTGAGAAAGTAAAAGGTGTACTTTAAACTAATAATTGTGCCACTTTTTGAATGTGTAACTAGCTTTATTGACAATCTGCCTAGTCCATCTAACTGAAACAGATGACCAGGATTTACATACATTTTTTAAATTTAATTTTTTGGTGTGTGATTTCTTTTAGTCCCCTCCCCTTTTAGTCTCCTTATTTGTTTACTTTGAGAGAAAGCTTGCACTTTGTATCAGAGTGAAGTATGGTCATTTTCATTCTGAATGAGTGACAGTGTTGCTAATAATGTAGTAAAAACTGTTAATTTCAGTCCATAAAGCCTCATTATGCCACTCTTTGCATAAATATCAACCCTAAGTGGGTTGCTCACCCTCTGTTTAGAGGAATGGGGGTGGGGTGCTTGGGGCTCTAAGAGTGAGTGGTGCCGCTATGACACTCACTTGAGAGAGGCTGTTGGTTGATCTAGAACACTAGTAATATTGCAGCAAACTGCCTCCTTATCTCAAAAGCCTAATTTACTAGGCTTCTCTATGGCCGCAGAATAGCGGAGATCCTGATCTGTGTTTATTAAAAGCTACAGATGGGACGAATACCAAATATCCTCAAATCCCGAATCCAAAAAGATTCTCGATTCTTTTGAATGTCTCAAATCTTTTAAATCTCTAAAATCTCTTGAATTGTGTACATAAGAATTGTGTGATCCATGAAAGAAGAGTAGTTAGACTAAACAAACATAGTATATTCTAAGTCTAGCTACTATTTCTACACACATCACTCAAGTGTTATGTACAGGATTTGAGAGATTAGAGATTCAAGATTTGAGAATTTTTTTGGTTTCAAATTCAGATTCAAGGAAATTTGGGGCTTGTCCCATCTCTGTTAAAAACTGTCTTCCAATAGGTAGAAAAAGCCTCCAACGCTCATCTGAGTCTGACCAGACCACAGCCAGGATTGCTAAATGATTACTGAAATAGTGGTTGTGTGATTGCAATCAAATGTACCCACCACACAGTGAGAATGTACAGATACTTACACACTCCAGATTTTTATTGTCCAAAATGATTTTGATTGTATTCGATTAAAATCTAGATTATGTATAGTAGGGATTTATCAATGAGAAGAAAATATTTCTGAGTTTATGCAAATGTATGCATATTTGTATGTAAATATGTGCAGTTTCAAAATGGACCAATTCATTTAAACCTGGGTTTTCAAACTGCATATATTTGCATAAAAATGCATACGTTTGCATAAATTCAGAAATATTTGCATCTCATTGATCCTCCCTAATGTATAGTTGTGCTCTGGTGTTGTTCGCCTCCCCTTTGGTGGGTCAGATCACTCTTGCCCAACCACTACTTTAGCAACAAGAGAAGTTTGTCAGGCACACAGTAAACTGGCTGCAGAGTGGATATCACAAGATAAATAGTGCACTTCAGATGACGCTCAGTGTGCTCAAAGCAAAAACATGCAATGGATGAAAATCAGAGAACAGACAACTGCTTGACACTACTGATAAGTGTTTATTGCCATCAATTGTGATAAGTAACAGTCCATAACAAACAATCAAATAGGCATGAAGGTTGTCACTTATTGTGAAGGGCAGTTGGGGGAGTCAGTTGTAGCAATGGGCGCTGCTGGGTGCACGGCCTGACGACCGTTTCACTTGAAAAAGCTTCTTCTGGGGCTCACAGTGCACTATAGGCTTCAGAAGAAGCTTATTCAAGTGAAACGGTCATCAAGCCATGCACCCAGCAGCGCCCACTGCTACACTCGACACCCCCACCTGCCCTTCACGATATGTAACAACCTACATGCCTATTTGAATGTTTGTTATGGACTGTTACTTATCAAATTGATGGCAATAAACACTTATCAGTAGTGCCAAGCAGTTGTCTTCTCTCGGAGTTTCATTCAACCACTACTTTAGTTGTCGGAATTTCCAATAGACTTCTCACAGCAGTCTGCAGCCCTCGTGTCCTCGTGTCTCCCTTCTCCCTTTACCATAGAGAAGAACTCACTGCTTGGCTAGGAGCTGTGCTGTATGGCTACATAACACTCATTTCAAAACTGCCTTTTAAAATGTTCATTTCAGGTGACAATCACTTAAAGTGTGTACATAGGTTTAGAGATGGGAGATGAGCACTCACCCTCTTTGTTGTACCTAGCAGGAATTTATATAAAGCAGAATATCATTGCTTTCCTTGGCTTCCTGCCATTTGCACATTTGTGTCTTTTGCACTTTGTCATATTTAATCAGCCTCATTGTCTTTTGACTTTTTTGTACTTAAGTGTATTCTATTGGGGTGTTCTTCCACCATTCAAATCTAACTTGGCTGCAAAACTGTTGTTGCTTCCTTTGTTCCCTAATGCTGGGAATACACAATGCATTTTTTTTCCGCTCGATTCTCAGTTCGATTGATTTTGCCGCTCAATTCACCACTTGATTTTCTACTGGAAAAACGCATGGTGTATTCCCAGCATAAGATTCTTTTTTTTCTGTTTTTCTGTACTGAAGTGAGTATTAAAATAAAAAAACAGATACTCACCTAAAGAGAGGGAAGGCTCTGGGTCCTCTAGAGCCTTCCCGTTCTCCTGCCGGTCTCCTCATTCCCCCGCAGGTTCTCTGGTTCGAATTTCCCGCCACGGGAGACTTCGGCAAACTTCGTAAGCACTCGCGCTCCTGGCTTTGTACTGCGCACGCGCAAGTGTGCCGGAGAGGGCGCAGTACGGAGCGGCCCGTAGTTGGTGAAGCACACTCCTGTCATGTGACTTGTGATTGTGTTTTTTGTGGCATCTCACTCTTGCAGGAGCAGTGAGACTACTTTTACTGGATTTACAATGATTGAATTGTCAGTGAAATTAAGTGCTCCTCCTGTAAAGGCGTTGGGCTTAATTCACTTAGACAAATAGCATGCCTTATCAGAGATAACACGCCTTATCAGAGTAGCATAGCGAGCGCTACAAACTTATGCCTGCTAATTGGCAACTCCTCTCGTCCTGCCCTGAGCCCCTGCAGGTTTGTAGCGCTCACTATGCTACTCTGATAAGGTGTGTTAACTTTCATAAGGCATGCTATTTGTCTTAGTGAATTAAGCCCCTTGTGAGATATAAAATGTAGATACTGGTTAAGCCTAGCAGCTTCAAAGGGGCACTACAAACAGTCCAGGGTGGAATTCTCCTTGCAAATTGCACATGGTGATATCTTAAACTCCTGTTTTAATATTGTAAATTCCTATGTTTTATTTAATAACATGTATTGTGTAGAAAAGGCAATTGTAAATAGACTTTTGTGTTTTTGTATAACTATTGTATAGTTAATAAATATTATATTACTTTTGTTAACTAATATTCTAATACATAATAATAAAAAAAAAAACTCTTTGGTTTATGTTTATGCTGTCTTTTATTCTAATTTATGCCACTGGGTGTACCTTCAGTTTGGTCATGTCCATTCTATAAGGCCTCGTTCAGGCTATACGCACTGCCGTGCGCATTTTGGCAGCGCGTATAGTGTGCGACACGCAAGAACGGTAGAAGGGCATAGACAGCCCTTCTACCGTTCCCATCATATGCGCTGCGTGGCAGCGTGATTGCGCTATCGCGTGTTGCACGCATTTTTGGGAATCACAGATCCCATTCATTGTAATGAATGGGATCTGCAGCGCAGCGCATAGGAGCGCAGATGGCGTGCGATCGGACGCGTTGCGTTCCGATCGCACAGCCATCTGCGCTAAATGATGTGAACTAGGCCTAAGGGTTCAGATATCTCAAAATATGAAGATTCTTGTGTACCTTATATACTCACGTATAAGATAAAAAGTTACCACATTGGCTTATATGTGAGTCAGTGGAGCAGAATGGATGGTGCAGCAGGTTTTGTTACTGGCAGAGGAGTGTGTGAATTGTGCACTAGTGATCCTGCTCTTGCCAGCTGGCTCCCTGCTGTGTCCATGCCCCCCATCCCCTGCAAAATGGTGTGCAGGGTGCACTACTCAAGACTATGTGTGTCCCTTGGCTTGTGGAGCAGAGTGTGCAAGCAACGTGTTAGTGGTGCAATGATTGGGGATTCATCCTATGTGGCAATCGCTGTGTCTCATGTCTATGATGCCATGGCATCTTGAGACACAGCTGTATCATCCTTGGATCCATGGGCAGAGGAGATGACTTGTACTGGGGGCACATCTGGCTACTGTGCAGGGGGCTATAGTGGGGAGGGGGATAATACATGAGTCGATCACTTTTTCCTGGTTTTTGAGGGAAAAGTGGGTACCTCGGTTTATGGGATCCATTGAAAAGGACTCCTGAGCTGCCTGTATGAAAAGGGCACCTCCATAGACATCAATGTTATTTCTGCAAATATGGGCTACAAGGTGGTGAAAAGGGCTCCCGAGTTTGGATATAGGCTACAAGCGGGCACCCTTTTGTAGCCCATATTTTTTTCCCGGCTAGAGTAGGGTACCCCTTTGTAGCCCATATTTTTTATTCAGCTACAAAAGGGCACCTCTTTGTAGCCCATATTTTTATTTGGCTACAAGGTTTTCGGCTACAGTAGAGCACCCCTTTGTAGCCCATAGTTTTTATTCAGCTACAAGGCTTTATGTTACAAGGTTTTTGATTCTGCTACAAAAGGGCACCCTTTTATAGCCGATATTTTTCATTCGAGGGTGCAGGGGAAGTTAGGATTAGCCATCACAAGTGGGGGGTGTCTTAGGGTTAGGCACCACCTGGGGGGTCTTAGGGTTAGGCACCACCTGGGGGGTCTTAGGGTTAGGCACCACCTGGGGAGTCTTAGGATTAGGCACCACCTGGGGGGTCTCAGGGTTAGGCACCACCTGGGGAATCTTAGGGTTAGGCACCACCTGGGGGGTTAGGGTTAGGCACCATCAGGGGAGGGTTCTGTGTGGGAGTATGGAGCAGTTAGGTCATAATAATCACTTTTCTTAGCTATATCTAAAGTCCTTTTATAGCCCAACAAATTTTGCCTATAACAGCATCCTTTTTATAAACTAAGACTAGCTTTTTCGGCTACACCAGTTGCCCTTTGTAGCCAAATTTGTCATATATGGGCTACACCAGGCGCCCTTTGTAGCCGAAGTTGGCATATATGTGCTACACCATGTGCCCTTTGTAGCCGAAGTTGGCATATGGGCTACACCAGGCGCCCTTTGTAGCCAAAGTTGGCATTTATGGGTTACACCATGTGCCCTTTGTAGCCAAAGTTGGCATATGGGCTACACCAGGTGCCCTTTGTAGCCGAAGTTGGCATATGGGCTACACCAGGCACCCTTTTTGTAGCCGAATTTGGTATATATGGGCTACACCAGGAGCCCTTTTTTCCAGGAGCCCTTTTCAAATAGATGCCGGTTTATACGTGGGTCAGCTTATATGTGAGTATATACGGTAATAATTACTAGAGATGGTCAGTGAGATGCAAATAATTCAGAGTTGATGCAAGATTATGCAGAGTTTGTATGCAAATACAGTATATGCAATCCGAAAATGGACCAATCAAGACCCATTAAATGGAATCTGAGACAATTGGTGGCTGGCCCACTTATCAAAACAAAGGGGTATATTGCCTACAGACACAATACCAACAATTGAAACAATTAACCAATATTGATATATCATATTCTCTGTTCAAACCCTTAGGGTGCAAAGTATTGAGCTGACAAATCCACCATGCTTCCGCTTTAAGTAACATTTGTTCTCTGTTGCCACCTCTCCTCTGTTTGGGAATTTGCTGGAGGATTTGGAACCTCAACTGTGTCACAGTGTGTTCCCTCTCCATAAAATGTGCTGGAACAAGCCTGATAAAGCAAATAATCACAAATGCGGGATATCAACTAACATTACATACACCGTCTCAACTATATATAATTCCAGTAGTATACTATCTAATAAAATCCCTGTGTCGCTGCGTCCAACTGTCCCTGTGTCCATGTTTTTTGCTAATGCGCATGTGTGCAGCACGGACAGCCGTTGGGACAGGAGGACGGGGCCAAGAAGCCGGGCGGACGGCTGCGCGTGTGGCGGACGGGTGTGCGCATGCACACTGACTGGCGGAGGCAGTAGCGTCGTGAAAAGACCTATCAACTAGTCAAACAATAATAATATATGGCGCACAAGGATTCTAATTTGCTGATAATTTATTATAGAAAATGTAATGCAGTACACCATTAATCACATGCACTTTAAAATCAATTAAAACTCAAGCAAAGTAATACAGCTGGGACTTTTTCAGGAACCTCAGTATAGGTGCACCTATATTGCATAATACCGGTATATTTCTTCAGGGCCCTTTAAATTATTCACAGCCATACCATAGCCATCAAACGAAGCAACGTTCTTCAACCCCTCCATGTGCCAGTACAAGATGCATGGCTTGCGTGGGTACCGGGAGCACGTCGCCCTCTGGCTAAGGTATGTGGATGATATATTTGTACTGTGGAGGGGTTCTGAGCCCAGTCTGCATGAGTTTGTTCAGGAATTGAATAGAAATGACGGAATTATTTTCCTCACATGTACCGTAAGCTCAACTGAAATTTCCTTTCTTGATCTTAAAATAAAAAAATCGGGAAATAGTTTTACCATCAGTACCTATAGAAAGGAAACGGCAGGGAATACCCTCTTGTCAGCTAAAAGTTCACATCTGCCATCCCGGAAGTGGGCTGTTCCCACTGGTCAATTTATGCGCCTCTGTCAAAATTGTAACGATGTTGAGGATTATAAAAAAAGGCAAATGAATTAACAAAAAGGTTACTGGCAAGAGGTTACCCTAAACATAAATAAATGCCAGCTGCATTACCTCGCTTGAGTTTTAATTGGTTTACGTGTAGGAACACACTAGGCAGAATTGCATATGCGTTTTCCATAGCACATAGTGGAAAACGCATATGCGATTTTGCCTAGTGTGTTCCTACCCTTAATGTGCATGTGATTAAAGGTGTGTTGCATTACGTTTTCTATAATAAATTATCAGCAATTATTAGAATCCTTGTGCTCTCTATATTATTATTGGAACAGCCTGATCCCTATAACCATTACATATGGCAGACTTGTGGGAGGAGAGTCTATCCTTAGCCCTCTGGCTGGGTTGTCATACCGACATATAAAAGGCCACAAGGACACTTATTGGAGTATATCAGTCAGAGGACCGAGTGGCTACGACACGGCCGACAGGCGTGGGTAGGGATGTGAGCCATGCACCATCTAAGTTACTAAGATGACCATGAGACACAAAGGAAGAGCATGTGGCTTTGAGATGAGGCATAGGCTGTCCTAGTGCTTCCCATGAGTTCCCATGTGATTGCTGAAGTCCTCCACAACGGACCGTGCAACCAAGGGATTGGCTGCTTAGGGTGAGTGTTGGCTGTTGGCTATAAAAGGGGTTGTTTGGCAACAGTTGTGTGCATTTGCCACTTGAGAAAGGACGGGATTACTGTCCAAAATGGTGACTGGTGGCTGGATGGTGTAATGGTTAAAGGGATACTGTAAGGGGTCGGGGGAAAATGAGTTGAAGTTACCCGGGGCTTCTAACGATCCCCCACAGATATCCTGTGCCCGCGCAGCCACTCACCGATGCTCTGGCCCCGCCTCCGCTTCACTTCTGGAATTTCAGACTATAAAGTCTGAAAACCACTGCGCCTGCGTTGCCGTGTCCTCGCTTCCTCTGATGTCACCAGGAGTGCACAGCGCAGACACAGACCATACTGGGCCTGCGCAGTACGCTCATGGTGACATCAGCGGGAGTGAGGACATGGCAACGCAGGTACAGTGGTTTTCATACTTTAAAGTCTGAAATTCCAGAAGTGAACCAGAGGCAGGGCCGGAGTATCGGTGAGTGGCTGCACGGGCACAGGATGTCTGCGGGGGACCATTAGAAGCTCCTGGTAACTTCAACTCATTTTCCCCCGACCCCTACAGTGTCCCTTTAAGGGCTCTGCTTCTGACATGGGAGACCAGGATTCGAATCTCGGCTCTGCCTGTTCAGTAAGCCAGCACCTATTCAGTAGGAGAGCTTAGGCAAGTCTCTCTAACACTGCTACTGCCTATAGGGCGCGTCCTAGTGGCTGCAGCTCTGGCGCTTTGAGTCCGCCAGGAGAAAAGCGCGATATAAATGTTATTTGTCTTGTCTTGACTGTCCGTTGGGCTCTATCCCTGTTGCGATGCAATGGGGCATGATGGGCTATTGTGTACCTGTTACTGCAGCTTTGAGCTATTTATACTTGATCAGCAAGAAAGTGGATATCCATCGGAATTGGAAATCTGCATTTTCGACCATGCCTACTCTGAATGAGGTAAACTTGTCAGATTTAATTACTGGTAGACAGACAAGTAAAGGTAATCAACAAAATCTACATTTATGTATTTATGTTTAACATCTAAGAGAAGTTGTATCTACAGTCTATTTCATATTGCAGAACAGGACAGATGTAATGCTACCCACACATATATTATCATGCAGTATTAGCCACTGAAAATAACAACATCAAGCGTGAAGAGAAGTGATATTTATATGTGTGAAATCTCCATTCTCTATCCTGTGTACAGTCTGTTCCAGTCTCCAGACTCTCAGCTGAAGTCACCTCTGGGGCTTGCCTTGTCTCGGGTGTGTTGCTGTGGTACCGATGAACAGGATCAAGTAGCCTGAGGTGCCTTTGCATCATGTCATTGAACACTTCTAGTACCACGATCCCCCTATGCCCTGCCGTCTTTGTTCTGCACTAAAAGTGTTTGTAATACTTGCATGTAAATCCAACTATAAATACAAAAAGGGCTGGGTTGCTATGAACAGATGGGCAGGGATGATGAAAACATGATTTGACACACTCCACTAGAAAAAAAAGAAAAACATCTGGCCATGGCTAGCAAGGCCTTGTTCACACTATATGCATCGCTGTAAGTGCGCAAGAACATCAGAATAGAATGCACTATCTGATGTTCATACTATGTGCGCTATTGTATTGTTGCATGTATTTTTCGTCAAAGCGCAACCCTGACCCATTCACTGTAGTAAATGGGATCAGCAGAGCAATCCATGGCAGCATATCGCATGGCAGCACAACGCACAGCAGCGTCCCAATCGCACGGTCATCTGTGCTTTTAAGTGTGAATGAGCCCTAAGTGTCAAGGTTGGCAAATAGCAACCTTTAGCTAAATGGATTAGATAAAATAATAGTTGATCCAAAGATTTTATGGTAATTTTATTTAAATCTATGTTAAAAAAATCTGCAGAATTTGATTTTTTGCTTTTCAAGCAGTGTAAATTTACATCAAATTACTATTTACATTTTGTATTCACCTGTATTTGTGTCAACTTTGAATTATTTGCACATCATTGACCTACTGTTGGTAAAACAGATACATTTTGAAGTACTCCCATCTATCTGTCAGCTAATGCTGGCCACTAATGAGCCAATCTTTTTCATGCAGTCTTACCATTTCTATGTGATATAAGGGTGGCCACTTCTGATCCAATCTCTTTAATCCAATCTTACCTTTTTCATGTAATATAAGGGACTGCCTAAATGATCCATTCAATATATTCACTCAAATTACCCTTAAGGATACCACTAACAGTCCAATTTCTAGTGAATAATCGTTTGAGCGAACATAAATTCTGTTTGGATTGGATGTATATAACCTCCATTGATGGGCACAATTGATTACGACCGATTTACCCTTAAGGATACCACTAACAGTCCAATTTCTAGTGAATAATCGTTTGAGCGAACATAAATTCTGTTTGGATTGGATGTATATAACCTCCATTGATGGGCACAATTGATTACGACCGATTTACCCTTAAGGATACCACTAACAGTCCAATTTCTAGTGAATAATCGTTTGAGCGAACATAAATTCTGTTTGGATTGGATGTATATAACCTCCATTGATGGGCACAATTGATTACGAACGATAATAAAAATAGTCGTCCGATTGGATTTTGGTCAAACCAAAATTTGGATTTTCTTATTGGTTGTGAAGGATAGGAAGCAAAGATTGGTTTGTTGATGCTGTTGTGAAAGATTTTTCTTCTAATAAGAATTATCTGATCGCTCGAAAGATTTTTAGCTAGAAATTGGATCATTAGTGGCCACCTTTATACTTCATAGATTTGGTAAGATTGGATGAAAAAGATTGGCTCTTCAGTGACTACCTTAAAAGTGTCCACTAACGGTCCAATTTCTAGTGAAAAATGGTTTCAGCGATCAGAAATTCTTATTGGAAGTGAAATAATTCACTACACCATCAACAAATCAATCTTTGCTTCCTATCTATCACAACCGACAAGAAAATCCAAATGTTGGTTCGACGAAAATCTAATTGGACAACTTTTTTTTATAGTCGTTAGTAATGAATTGTGCTCATCAATGAGATTAATTACAACCAATCCGATCAGAATTTCTGATCACGCAAATGATTTATCCTTAGAAATTGGACCGTTAATAGTTACCATATGGAACTGCCTAAAATTATCCATTCAATATATTCACTCAATTTACCCTCATACTGCATAGATTTGGTAATATTGGATAAATATTGGATAAAAAAGATTGGATCATTAGTGGCCACTAGTTAATCAGTCCTGGGACTGGAATGTCTTCACTAAATTTTTTGATCAAGGCACTGCCAGCTGCTGTCCATATCAAATAATTATGTGAATTTCATGTAAGGTGTTTCCAGGTTCATAACGTCTAGTAGCAATAAGAGACGGCACACCAATGGCTGCAATGATTTTGCAGTCCATTGTTGGAAGTGCCTCAAGCACGGTCAGTTATTTAATACTAATCTTTGGTAGCCGAAAAGGAGTGCCATATAACCTTGTATTAATTGAGTGTTTTTAATGCACATGTTGGACTAAGGACAATGGGTTAACATTTAGGGGGTGGAGCCACCAGGGGTGTGGTGCCCTCTCATGAGCACATATATTGGTGTTTGTATGTTCATTCGCTGTTTAACACCTGAGGAAGAATGTAATATTTATAACATGTAGTGTACTTGTTCATCCAATACAGCAAAATCATTGCAGCCAGTGGTGTGCCATCTCTTATTGCTAATAGGACGTTCATCTGTAATCCGGCTGAGACAAGGCACCGGCAAGCATACTGGTCTCATAAGACTAGATACACTTGTTCCCCGTGCAACGGTTGATGCGATTCATAACGTCTAGGTTCATAGGTTCACAAGTTCATATGACATATGTGAAGTTATTTCTACGCAACAGCTGAAAGAAGCAGTGACTGACAATCGAATCAAGAGTAGATTTCCCGATTACCTGCATCTGAAAAACTGTTAATTTAAACTTCTAATAAAAGATTGACATGTTGTTTGATCAGCTCTACATAGTGTATTTTGTGATTTCAGGCACAGTATATACTCGAATACAAGTCGACCTGGTGTATAAGTTTACTCCAATATTCGACCCTCTTAAGCTGGATTTTTTTATTGACTCAAGTATAAGTCTACCCAGCAAAGTTAATGACTGCACTGCATACAGTATTACAGCCATAAACACCTCCTGGCCATTAAGTGCAGACAGTAACTCCTCCAGGCCCCCCAATGCAGCAGTTATTCACTCCCCTTCTTGCAGCCTAGTATTTCCCCCTGTCCCTTTCCTTTCATACCTGTGTTTTCTTGGTGTTTCCTTTATCAAAAAAGTGTAACTTACCACTGGGAAAATTGCTGGGAATGTGGAAATATAAATAACAGTACACACATTACTCCGTATGCTCAGAATTTTCAGTGACTTGTGTATAAGTCGACCCCTATACTTTTATTAAGTGAGTTAGACCTACATTTCTAGACTTGTACTCAAGTATATACGGTAACTAAAAATTACCTTTACATTTTAGTCTGTAGCAAGGAATGATTTGTCAAAAATGGCAGATGGTCCAAAATCTGCTCACTTGCTACCATGACTGCGGTACACTGCTTGTTAAATAAGGATACCTAAAATAGCTTTTGCACACACTGAGCAGTTTATCTGCAGATATATCCAGTTACCACTTT
This sequence comes from Hyperolius riggenbachi, assembly GCF_040937935.1. NCBI lineage: Eukaryota > Metazoa > Chordata > Amphibia > Anura > Hyperoliidae > Hyperolius > Hyperolius riggenbachi. Next base: position 70,080,725 of record NC_090655.1, read on the forward strand.
CAACTCAGGTGCTCAATCAGTTCAAGTGAAAGTTATGTTATGTTTCCAGAAATATCTGCAGTATGCTTATCTGTCCTAGAAAAACAACCGTTTATCCTTCCTTTAATAAATATAATCATATAAAAAAGTTAGTAGTATAATGTTTTTGGTGATTAAAAATATATTAATATATTCAGGAAAATAATTATGCACAAAAAAAAAAAAATCACCATAAGTCAAACAGCTGATACATAGCTAGGTCGGTTCTCCCATGTGATACTCAACTGTAGGGATTTTTTCGGAGGCACTTGTTGAAGTTGCATTACAGTCTTTAGCCTGATATTATCATACCACGGTGTCCTTAACTATCTCTACTGAGACTGCTGCAGATTAAATGAGTCGTTATCTTACCAGCCAGTATCTCTAGCGATTCCCTGTGCATCAGAAGGGAAAAGGCATTTTACATGCTAATTCTCAGCTTTGCTGCGCAGTGTGAAGCTTGTGAACCGTACATTTAAGGTCATCGGAATAATCATCATCATATTTGCAGCAGTTCTGGAAACAGCAGTAGGCCTCTGATCGGGCATAAATGTGCAGGCTGCATGTGTTGACACTGCGTACAACTCATAAATACATCAGATGACAATAAATAGAGCTCCAGGCAAACATAAAAAGCACCATACAGTATACTTTTGCTTTGAATAAAAAGTGATCGTGCAGTTGAGTGCATACATACCTGTCAATGTGCTTCATTCACTAAGCCCATTGCGCAGTAACAGCGTGAGATAAAGCTTGCTGTGCTCGCTAGTTAAACTAGTGGGACTTCCTGATTGCAAGGGCAAGCTACGCGCACTAGTGGCAACATACTGTGCCCTGCTTAGCAACGGGCGCGCCTTCCCATATGCCACGTAATAGTGACATATTAGTCAAGTATAGCGTCCGCTATACGTCACTATCGCATGGCATATGGGAAAGAGCGCCCCTTGCTAAGGAGGGCACGCCATGTTGCCACTAGCGCACATAGCGTGCCCTCGCTATCAGGAAGTCCCGCTAGTTTAAATAGCGAGTGAAGCATGCTTTACCTCGCGCTTTTACAGGGATAAAAAAGAGGGACATCTTTAAGACACGCCTCTGCCACACCTCCAGTCACCCCGATGCCACACCCCTAGTCACATGTACTGCAGCCCACATTGGTACTTTCTATCACCCCTACTTTTTAAAGCATAACTGAATTCCTGCACAGTAACAGACAATGAAAAGTCTTTATAAGGCCTCTTGCACACTGCAAGCGATTCCGATTCAGATTATGCTTTTTAATCGTTTTTTACATCCGATTCCGATTCAGATTTGCAGATTGCTCCCTGCAAACTGCAAATCGGAATCTGAATCGGATGTAAAAACTGATTAAAAAGCGGAATCTGAATCACTTGCAGTGTGCAAGAGGCCTTCCACATGCAGTTGCTGAAGAAATCGACTGCTCTGTACTCCTGTGTTTGTTTAGCCAGATCAAAGTGTTTAATTAGTTCTTATCAGCAGCTGTGAAAAGGCTGCAGGATAGTTCTACCAAGGCAGCTCTTCCCACATAATAAACACTGAAGCTTAACCCCTTCAGTGCTCCCTGCACAGTAAAACCAATTTGTAAACTTTAGTTATTTAACCACTTAACGACCGCCCCCAGCCGATGGGCGGCGGCAAAGTCCGGGCCCAAACGACCGCAATACGCCCATCGGCGGGGGCGGCTGCGGGAGTGGCTATGCGGCGATCGCGTCATTCGTGACGCGATCAGCCGCCGGGGACTGGCTCCGCCCCCCGTTCGCCGTAACCCGCCGGCCGTTCGGAAGCGCCGGCGGGTTACTGGCATCCGGATCGCCGCTGCAACAGTGTATAATAGGCTTTGTAATGTATACAAAGCCTATTATACTGGCTGCCTCCTGCCCTGGTGGTCCCAGTGTCCGAGGGACCACCAGGGCAGGCTGCAGCCACCCTAGTCTGCACCCAAGCACACTGATTTCCCCCCCCCTGCCCCCTGATCGCCCACAGCACCCCTCAGACCCCCCCCCTGCCCACCCCCCAGACCACTGTTTGCACCCAGTCACCCTCCTAATCACCCATCAATCACTCCCTGTCACTATCTGTCAACGCTATTTTTTTTTAAGTCCCTAATCTGCCCCCTACTCCCTCCTGATCACCCCCCCACCCCTCAGATTCTCCCCAGACCCCCCCCCCAGACCCCCCCCCCCGTGTACTGTATGCATCTATCCCCCCTGATCACCTGTCAATCACCTGTCAATCACCTGTCAATCACCCGTCAATCACCCCCTGTCACTGCCACCCATCAATCAGCCCCTGATCTGCCCCTTGCGGGCAATCTGATCACCCCCCCACACCAATAGATCGCCCGCAGATCCGACATCAGATCACCTCCCAAATCCATTGTTTACATCTATTCTCTCCTCTAAACACCCACTAATTACCCATCAATCACCCCCTATCACCACCTGTCACTGTTACCCATCAGATTAGACCCTAATCTGCCCCTTGCGGGCACCCAATCACCTGCCCACACGCTCAGATTGCCCTCAGACCCCCCCCTTATCAATTCGCCCGTGCAATATTTACATCTGTTATTCCGGGTAATAACCCACTGATCACCTGTCAATCACCCATCAATCACCCCCTGTCACTGCCACCCATCAATCACCCCCTGTCACTGCCACCCATCAATCAGCCCCTAACCTGCCCCTTGCGGGCAATCTGATCACCCACCCACACCAATAGATCGCCCGCAGATCCGACATCAGATCACCTCCCAAATCCATTGTTTACATCTATTCTCTCCTCTAAACACCCACTAATTACCCATCAATCACCCCCTATCACCACCTGTCACTGTTACCCATCAGATTAGACCCTAATCTGCCCCTTGCGGGCACCCAATCACCCGCCCACACCTCAGAACGCCCTCAGACCCCAGCCCTGATCACCTCGCCAGTGCATTGCTTGCATCTATTTCCCCCCTCTAATCACACCTTGAGACACCCATCAATCACCTCCTGTCACCCCCTAGCACACCTACCCATCAGATCAGGCCCTAATTTGCCCCGTGTGGGCTCCTGATCACTCGGCCAAACCCTCAGATCCCCCTCAGACCCCCTTCCGATCACCTCCCCAGTGCATTGATTGCATCTATTTTCCCCTCTAACCGCCCCCTGAGACACCCATCAATCACCTCCTGTCACCCCCCTAGCACTCCTATCCATCAGATCAGGCCCAATACATCCTGTCATCTAAGAGGCCACCCTGCTTATGACCGATTCCACAAAATTTGCCCCCTCATAGACCACCTGTCATCAAAATTTGCAGATGCTTATACCCCTGAACAGTCATTTTGAGAAATTTGGTTTCCAGACTACTCACAGTTTTGGGCCCGTAAAATGCCAGGGCAGTATAGGAACCCCACAAGTGACCCCATTTTAGAAAGAAGACACCCCAAGGTATTCTGTTAGGTGTATGATGAGTTCATAGAATATTTTATTTTTTGTCAAAAGTTAGCGGAAATTGGATTGTTATTGTTTTTTTCACAAAGTGTCATTTTTCACTAACTTGTGAGAAAAAATAAAATCTTCTATGAACTCACCATACCCCTAACGGAATACCTTGGGGTGTCTTCTTTCTAAAATGGGGTCACTTGTGGGGTTCCTATACTGCCCTGGCATTTTAGGGGCCCTAAACCGTGAGGAGTAGTCTAGAAAACAAATGCCTCAAAATGACCTGTGAATAGGACGTTGGGCCCCTTAGCGCACCTAGGCTGCAAAAAAGTGTCACACATGTGGTATCGCCATACTCAGGAGAAGTAGTATAATGTGTTTTGTGGTGTATTTTTACACATACCCATGCTGGGTGGGAGAAATCTCTCTGTAAATGGACAATTGTGTGTAAAACAAATAAAAAAATGTGTCATTTACAGAGATATTTCTCCCACCCAGCATGGTTATATGTAAAAATACACCACAAAACACATTATACTACTTCTTCTGAGTACGGCGATACCACATGTGTGACACTTTTTTGCAGCCTAACTGTGCTAAGGGGCCCAAAGTCCAATGAGTACCTTTAGGATTTCACAGGTCATTTTGAGACATTTGGGTTCAAGACTACTCCTCACGGTTTAGGGCCCCTAAAATGCCAGGGCAGTATAGGAACCCCACAAGTGACCCCATTTTAGAAAGAAGACACCCCAAGGTATTCTTTTAGGTGTATGATGAGTTCATAGAAGATTTTATTTTTTGTCACAAGTTAGCGGAAATTGATATGTATTGTTTTTTTTTTCACAAAGTGTCATTTTCCGCTAACTTGTGACAAAAAAAAAATCTTCTATGAACTCACCATACTCCTAACAGAATACCTTGGGGTGTCTTCTTTCTAAAATGGGGTCACTTGTGGGGTTCCTATACTGCCCTGGCATTTTAGGGGCCCTAAACCGTGAGGAGTAGTCTAGAATCCAAATGCCTCAAAATGACCTGTGAATAGGACGTTAGGCCCCTTAGCGCACCTAGGTTGCAAAAAAGTGTCACACATGTGGTATCGCCGTACTCAGAAGAAGTAGTATAATGTGTTTTGGGGTGTATTTTTATACATACCCATGCTGGGTGGGAGAAATCTCTCTGTAAATGGACAATTGTGTGTAAAAAAAATCAAATAATTGTCATTTACAGAGATATTTCTCCCACCCAGCATGGGTATGTGTAAAAATACACCCCAAAACACATTATACTACTTCTCCTGAGTACGGCGGTACCACATGTGTGGCACTTTTTTGCACCCTAAGTGCGCTAAGGGGCCCAAAGTCCAATGAGTACCTTTAGGATTTCACAGGTCATTTTGCCACATTTGGTTTCAAGACTACTCCTCACGGTTTAGGGCCCCTAAAATACCAGGGCAGTATAGGAACCCCACAAATGACTCCATTTTAGAAAGAAGACACCCCAAGGTATTCCGTTAGGAGAATGGCGAGTTCATAGAAGATTTTATTTTTTGTCACAAGTTAGCGGAAAATGACACTTTGTGAAAAAAAACAATTAAAATCAATTTCCGCTAACTTGTGACAAAAAAAAAAAATCTTCTATGAACTCACCATACATCTAACGGAATACCTTGGGGTGTCTTCTTTCTAAAATGGGGTAATTTGTGGGGTTCCTATACTGTCCTGGCATTTTAGGGGCCCTAAACCGTGAGGAGTAGTCTTGAAACGAAATTTCTCAAAATGACCTGTGAAATCCTAAAGGTACTCATTGGACTTTGGGCCCCTTAGCGCAGTTAGGGTGCAAAAAAGTGCCACACATGTGGTATCGCCGTACTCAGGAGAAGTAGTATAATGTGTTTTGGGGTGTATTTTTCCACATACCCATGCTGAGTGGGAGAAATATCTCTATAAATAGACAATTGTGTGTAAAAAAAATAAAAAAATTGTCATTTACGGAGATATTTCTCCCACCCAGCATGTGTATGTGTAAAAATACACCCCAAAACACATTATACTACTTTTCCTGAGTACGGCAATACCACATGTGTGGCACTTTTTTGCGGCCTAACTGCGCTAAGGGGCCCAAAGTCCAATGAGCATCTTTAGGCTTTACAGGGGTGCTTACAATTAGGCACCCCCCAAATGCCAGGACAGTAAACACACCCCACAAATGACCCCATTCTGGAAAGTAGACACTTCAAGGTATTCAGAGAGGAGCATAGTGAGTCTGTGGCAGATTTCATTTTTTTTTGTCGCAAGTTAGAAGAAATGGAAACTTTTTTTTTTTTTTTTTTTTGTCACAAACTGTCATTTTCCGCTAACTTGTGACAAAAAATAAAATCTTCTATGAACTCACCATGCCTCTCACTGAATACTTTGGGATGTCTTCTTTCCAAAATGGGGTCATTTGGGGGGTATTTGTACTATCCTGGAATTTTAGCCCCTCATGAAACATGACAGGTGCGCAGAAAAGTCAGAGATGCTTGAAAATGGGAAAATTCACTTTTGGCACCATAGTTTGTAAACGCTATAACTTTTACCCAATCCAATAAATATACACTGAATGTTTTTTTTTTTATCAAAGACATGTAGCAGAATAACTTTCGCGCTCAAATGTATAGGAAATTTTACTTTATTTGAAAAATGTCAGCACAGAAAGTTAAAAAAGTCATTTTTTTGACAAAATTCATGTCTTTTTTGATGAATATAATAAAAAGTAAAACTCGCAGCAGCAATCAAATAGCATCAAAAGAAAGCTGTATTAGTGACAAGAAAAGGAGGTAAAATTCATTTAGGTGGTAGGTTGTATGACCGAGCAATAAACTGTGAAAGCTGCAGTGGTCTGAATGGAGAAAAAGGCTCTGGTCCTTAAGGGGCGAAAAGACTGTGGTCCTGAAGTGGTTAATATTTCCATAAATTGTAATGAAGACTTTTTTTGTATAATGGAGATTCTGGGTTTAGTTACATCTTAATAAGCAAAATATAAGTGTAGGGGAGGAGAATAAAGTTAAGACAATGGGGAGGCAGACAAAGGAGTAGATTGAGGTAGCAGTTGATGAGGTGGGATCATTCCTGACAGCCCTGGATAAGTAAAGGAGGCCGAGTGATGGGAGGGTGTCCTGATAATCCTCTCCATGGCTTTGATGGCCCTCTGTAGCTTGCACCTGATGCTCATGGATGCGCCCGCATACCGTACAATGATGGAGGAGCATAGTATTGACTTGATGGTAGCAGAGTAGAGGTGGATCAGAAGGTCAGGAGATATGCCAACATTTTTCAACTGACGCAGGAACAATAGCCTTTGTTCCGCCTTTTTCTGTATTTTAGTGGTGTTCTCTCACCACCTTAGGTCTTTGGAGATGATGATGACCAGGAAGCAGGCGTTAGAGACCCTAGCAACTTTGGTGCCCTCAATGAGGATCAAGGGGTGTTCATGAAGGAGGGTGGTCCTGAAGTCGATGGTCAGTTCTATAGTTCTATGGTTTTTGCTGTGTTGGGGACTAGATTAAAGTCCTTAAAGAGAAACTCCGACCAAGAATTGAACTTTATCCCAACCAGTAGCCTATACCCCCTTTTACATGAGAAATCTATTCCTTTTCACAAACAGACCATCAGGGGGCGCTGTATGGCTGATATTGGGGTGAAACCCTTCCCACAAGAAACAAGAAAAGTACGTACTCTTGGCAGTTTCCTGTCTGTGAACCTTGCTGCATTGTGGGAAATCAGCAGCAGCTACATCACCTGGCTGCCAACAATAAAAATGTCACCATGAAATAAGGGATTTAAAATATTTTACAATGGGCAAACACTGACTAAATCATTTATACATAATTATTGTAAAAATTAAGCACTTTTTTTTATTACATTATTTTCACTGGAGTTCCTCTTTAAAGGAGATATCAGGCAAATATTAATAAAACAAGCGCTACTTACTCGGGGCTTCCTCAAGCCCCAAGCTCCCAGCATGTCCCTCACCGCAGCTCTGCACGCAGCTGTTCGCCGCAGCTCTGTCCCGGTCCCCGGCGATGACGTCAGGCCGACCTCCAGGTTGGCCTGTACTGCGCCTGTGCGAGCGGCGCTGTCAATCACCGCCACGTGGACCGGAGCGGACTGCGCAGGCACAGTAGATCTGCAGACCTGGAGGTCGGCCTGACATCCTCGCCGGGGATTAGGACGGAGCTGCGGCAAACGGCTGCGTGCAGAGCTGCGGCGAGGGACATGCTGGGAGCTTGGGGCTGGAGGAAGCCCCGGGTAAGTAGAGCTTGTTTTATTAATATTTGCCTGATAACTCCTTTAAACTAGTTGCAGATCTTCTCAATCTCTTGGTGGTAGGCTTGTTCACTGCCCTTTCCACAAAGCTTATGATGGTGGTGTTATCTGCAAACTTGATTACCTTGAGTTGCCCTTTGAGGTGCAGTTGTTCATGTACAGGGAGAACAGGAACCCTTGGGTGGTGCCTGTGTTGGTGCTTGACTTGACACGCATGAGAGAATGTTTTGAGTTTGACCACCTGTTTTGTTTGTGAGGAAGTCACAGAGATGCACAATTCATCTAAAACTGGCTCTGGAAATAAAAATGTCAACCTTCCAATTGAAGTGAAGCACTGAACACAGTAGAAGGCACCCAAAATGTATTAAAACAGTTAAAATCAATTAAAAAGCAAAGTCGGCTTACTCTTCAAGATGACTTAAACTATATTCTTGGTTAAGTATTTTATTAGCATACAGAAAAGACAAAGCATTTGGTGGGTCTTTCTTCCTGCTCCCTCAGATCAATATACCCGAGGAAACAGGAGGAAGACCCATGAAACGCATTGTCTTTTTTGTGTGCTAATAAATTATACAATCCAAAAGACATTAAAATAAATACACAGATGAAATTATTTTAAGAAAACCTAATTCCCTCTGCTGAATCACCGCCAGAACAAGGAATGATTGCCAGGAAAAGGAATAGCATTATCTCAGCCTCTTAAATATGCAGTAAATATATATATCTGCCAGTCCCTCAGCCAGACTGTGTCTGTGTCTAGACTTGCAGAAAGTTATAAGTAAGAAAAAGTCTGAAGGAAAGTTTAAGAAGCAGAAATTGCTGGTAGTTCGGATGCTTTTAGTATTGTACTTTTTTTAAGGGAATATTGGGTTAATTCACACTTCTGATTTTCATGTTTCTCTTTCTTTATATTTTGAACTTTGTCATATTCATTATTATCTGTGCATTGCCTTCAAATGTCATTGTCCTGCGTCAGTTGGACGGAGCAACACTCAAATAGTGCCAAATTACTAAAGGGCAAATTATAACATTTCTTACCTGTCAAATTTTTCATCATTGACGTAATTCAGCTGGCAGTGTCTGTATGGAACCTATATGTATAACTGCCCTCTTCAATGTTGCCTAGTGAATTATAACTGGCAATTTCAACTATGAAAAGCTCTACATCCTCAAGCTTAGAAGATATTTTTTTTGTGGACATTTTGCATGTTTTACTTAAAGAGAATCTGTACTCTAAAATTCTTACAATAAAAAGCATACCATACTCTTCATTATGTTCTCTTGGGCCCCTCTGTGCTGTTTCTGCCATTCCCTGCTGCAATCCTGGCTTGTAATTAACAGTTTTAGGCAGTGTTTACAAACAAATAACATGGCTTCTAACAGCTTACTGTGTGACTCATGCAGAGCTTGGAGAGGGTGTGTAAAGCTTCTGCCAATGACAAGCAGTGCTGCACATTCCACACATTCCAGCCTCAGCCCGACAGAGCCGACAAATGAAAGAAGATAAGATTTATTACAGAGAAAGTGCAAGTAGGAAATGCTGCAGTAAGACAGACCACTTTACAACAGGCATAGGAACTTATAGGATAGAAGAAATAAGGCTCAAAATTTTGTTACAGAGTCTCTTTAAATAGCAACTTTAGTGAAAAGGGGTACAATTAAATAAATACATTGCAAGTGAGAAATAAAAAAATAGAAGATAGGTCAAGAAATGATTGGTATTTTCCATGTAATTCGTTTATTTTGCTTGATCCACAACCTGCACATCATCACATTTACTACTGGAAGACAAGAAAAAACTAGACAGCACCAACTGCCATTATTTATAGCCCCTACTAACATTGCGATAGGCTAAAAGGTTGTTTTTCATAGATATACCTATACACAGAGGGAGATACTGTTTGCTTGGAAGTTAGAAACAGCGGTTATTTCCCACAATGCAACAAGGTTCACAGACAGGAAACTGTCAGGACCTGTGGGAGGGGCCTTGTATACATTTAGAAGTATGTTACTCAACTTGCTGGTTAGTTCCATGATGACTGCTTCTTGGCCTTCCATGTGGCATGCTACCTATTGCTGTTCATTACTAACATGGCCATCAACTGTTACACGTCACCTGCATTGAGATAAGAGAATATGGAACTGGTCCACTTAGAGGAATCCAAAACAAAAAAGTGGTTTCCTCTTACTTGTCACTTGAAAGAAGCTGTCAAGCATCACCGCAATGCTATAAATATTTTTACACAGAGATTTTGAGGGCCATCTTATGCCTTTTATTTCTTGTTTGGCTCAGTAGTTGATTTGTATAACTAAATTCCCCGCTGAGTGCCTGTAGGCCTTTGCCTTAGACTGGTCTCATTAGTTACAGACCTCATCCGATACACTCTCCATTAAGCATATTTCTTCAGTGAGACATATCTGTGGAACAGACTTAAAGCTAGTCAGAAAACTTGCGTTTGCCTTAGGTTCCAAATTAATAAATACATCTAAACGTTACAAAAAAAAAAGGAAAAAAATTACCAAGCAATCTTAAAAAGCTTTAGGCGTATGAAATAACACAAAGTCAAAGGAAAAATGTAAATTATTTATAAAAACAAATCTGGTTGTTATAATAAGCAAAGATGGCACACTGCCTGAAACGTTTTACAGTTGCCTGCTGTAATCCTTATCCTGCTTCTTCTGAAAGGTCTATGACTATTATGGCTGTATGACTGTTTGGATCTCATTTACTAAAATGTATTTAAAACAGAAAAACCTACCTCACTGCTCAGCAAGATAGAGCCACTATACACACTGACCTCACATACACTTAAATATGTACTGTAAGCTACTGTTCAGCAACCCAAAGATAACCTCAAAGTTCTATTTGGAAAAATTGGATCAAAAAGATTGAATCGTTAGTGGCCACCCTAAGATCGCCTTGAGGGTTTCAGTGCCTTCCCGCTATCTCCAGTAAACAGCTTGTCCTGCCAGCCTTCGCCTCAGCGATATAGGTTGTATTCAATTTTACTCACTTCAGCCCTTACTACAGGGGCAGGGCACACCGTTATCTTTCCAAGCCCTTACTACAGGGTCTCGGTTCAGACTGCAGCCTTCAATACCTATAGTCCCTCATGCAAAAGAATATAATAGCGGACATAGCATAATTCTGTTTATTTAATATATTAAAAACTGTTTCAAACACTCACAGAGTATCAGCAGAATAGAGCGTGTAGAGTGTTAGCCTGGGCTCTCCCCCGTGCGCCACTACGGATCAGCACTCTGGATCAGCCTCCGCCAACCACTTCCTTTCTTCTCTCACCATGCTGCCAATAGGCTGCTCCCTCTCATGCACACAGTTCCTACCTACGCGTTTCATATGTCAGTACTCATCAGGGACTTCTAACCTAACCTTGAGGCTAGAAACACACTAGGCAGAAACGTTAGCGTTGCAGACAATGCTAGCGTTTTTGCTGCTTATTACCTACTTTCCCTTCAAACCAGAGACATTTTAACCTTTAATCGCTGTGTTCATTCATCTGCCAATAACTTCATCAGTACTTATCACACTGAAATCATCTATACATTGTTTTTTTCGCCGCCAGTTAGGCTTTCTCTGGGTGGTACTTTTTGCTAAGAATTATTTTATTCTAAATTCAATTTAATGTGAATAATTAGAAAAAAATGGAAACAATTCATTATTTCTCAGTTTATGGCTATTATAGTTCTAAAATAAAAATGCTACCGTAATTAAAACTCACACATTGTTTTGCTCATTAGTCCTGGTTATTGCAACATTTAAAATATTTCCTTAGTACAACGTATGGTGCCAATATTTTATTTGGAAATAAAGGTGTATTTTTTCAGTTTTGCGCCCATCACTTATTACAAGCCCAGTCTGAAACAGTCTGAAATTGAGAGACAGTCTGAAATTGTAAACCTTGTGAGGGTAATCCAAACCTTTCTGGGGGAAAGGCTTCAGAAGGTTCTCATGCAAAGCAAAGGCCTCATCGCCCACAAAAACAAAGTTCAGTCCAAAGTCTGTCTCCGCATTCGATGGAAGTCCCAATTCCTTGGCCCGCAGTTTACGGTAGAAGCTAGTATTGTCAATCACACCACCGTCAGACATGCGTCCAAGTGCCCCAATGTCCACCATGACAAACTCGTACCGGGCATTTACCAGGGCCATGAGAACAACACTGTAAAATCCTTTATAATTATAATACATAGATCCACTATCCGGTGGAGCGACGAGGCGGATATGTTTCCTGTCCACTGCACCCCCACAGTTGGGGAACTTCCAAAGCTCCTTGAAGTCCCTGGCAATCGCCATCCATCCCTCCGGTGAACTGGGCAACTGGGAAGAAAAACAAGAAAAAAATAGGTAAGTTAAGCAGGAACAATGAAAGGAACAATGACATTTTGACAAGCATATAGCACAGAAAAGAATACTAACTAATAATGGAACAATAATAATAATATTTAATGAAAAAGAATGCAAATGTAACGCCTAACTCAATAATAATACAAATAATAATAATAATGTATTACAAAAAAAATTGCACACATACCTTCATATAATCGTCCTTTAGGCACTCCACAATAGCGGCACACGTCTCCGGAACGATCAGGCCAAGTGCCTGAGGAGATATCCCTGTTGAAAACTTGATGTCCTGCAGCCCTCTCCCTGTGGCTAGGTAGCGCAGGGGTCGTCACAAGTCGCTGCTCAGCTGTAATAGCTTTGCGCATGCAAGTGTCCTTCTTCTGGATGTGTGGCCGGACAATACCCAGGAGGCGCTGGAATACAGTGTCAGACATGCGCAGGTAGTTTCGATAGTCCTCAGGCGCTGAGACTCTTAACTCCCGCAAAAGATTATCGTGGGAAATATTGTCCTGATCCAGTAGCCAATCCTTCGCCCACAGACGGCGTTTGGCAGGTGTTTGACTTTGTGACTAGTTCCTTCTTCTTTTCTTCTCCTGCTCGTGCTGGTAGAGCACATAAAAACAAGCTGCTGCTTGCTCTGTAGAAATCATTTTCAAATCAAATCGCAAGGCAATGAAGAAAGCAATGTGCACTCAGCTGGTCGCCTATTACTACAATGCATATCTAGTAAACTGTCTCACCTTTTATAGTGAAATGATTGCATCACGGCGTTCGAACGTCACAACGTCTGAACGTCTTCCTGTGCACCACCGCCAGCAACGCGCCTTCTATTGTTCCATGTTCTATCGCTTAATTCACTCTCTACGTGTGTACGCTCATGTATGGCCGATTGCCATACTTTTCTGTCGTTGAACGACTTTACTTTCCCGTCTGTCGTCCGTTTTGTCGTTCGTGTGGATGTGACGTTCAAACGATTTAACTTTCCCCGAAAAGTCGTTCAGACAGCTAGTCCAAACGACAGTCAGTGGAAAAATCTGACGTGTGTATGGGCCTTAAACCTACTAATAGAATCCATGTTCAGATGACCACTGCCAGAAGTGAGATTTTCCTCCCCCTGAGCTATTTTCTGAACTCCTGCTGTGTTGCAGGGGCAGGAAGTAAAAGCCTTTCTAAATGGGATACAGACAGCATCAAGAGCCTGACTGGTTCAGAATTTGGCCATGCCGACATTCTCTACTTAGTAAAAGGAACACACTCTACAAAATGCTTTTAGGCAGAGGGAGTGAACCATATTGTTGGCCTTATACTGCAAAACATAATATTATTCATAAAAATCATATTAATTTATCTTAACCTATAAGTTGATTATATTAGATGTTATTTTAGAAACAAAGTGTACTGATCCTCCTTATTTTGATCTTTAAATAAACATTGATATTGCATAGACTTTACTGTTCTTTTACAAATGTTGCCTTAACTTGCCACTAGATGTCACCCTACAATTTAAAATCACAATATGGGGAAAAGCTGGTACTAATCCTTTATTATTTTAAGAATTACAGTCCATTGAATTTATGTCTCTTTTTCTTATTATATTATAGCTTGCTCTGTAAGATTGAGGTGTGAAGAAAATGCACAAATCTAATTCACAAAATCACACTCCACGTAGTACAATTCAGACACATAAATCATAATTGGGAACTCCGGTTTCCTCCCACATCCCAAACACATAGAGATAATTTAATTGGCTTCCCCCTAAATTGACCTTTCGATTAAGATGGACATAAGACTATGCTAGGGAATAGACTGTGAGCTCTTTATACGCAGAGTTCCCCAACCCTGTCCTCAAGGCCCACCAACAGTACAAGTTTTGCAGAAAACCACAACCATGCACAGGTAAGGTAATTAGTGTCTCACAAGAGCTGATTATCTACCTCTGTGAATTTCTACAAAACATGCACTGTTGGTGGGCCCTGAGGCCAGATTTGGGGAACACTGCTTTGGAGGGACAGGGGCAAGATTATATACTCTGTAAGATGCTGTGGAACAGGGGCATAACTACACGTTATGAGCCCCTTCCCCCCCCCCCCCAGCAAAAAAATTGATGGGTCCCCTCAAAGTTTATACCCTTTCCCTTGCCTACCCCCTGGTGACATTCACAGACTGGGGGCCCATCTTGCAAGGGTTATAAAACTAGTGTGGACATCATACTCTTCACTTCCCTAACAAGTGCAGCAACAAAAACACCAGTATGCTGGATATCAGTGGAGGATCAGGAGCAGCGGCAGATTGACAGCACATAGCATTGCACTGTGTAATGCTGTGGTACAATAGATTTCATGCTGAAATCTATGCTAGTCTGGAAAGATTTGATCACTCTCTGATCAGGTTTGATCTGAGAGGGATCTATCTGATGGTTGAATCTGATGGCCACCTTTAAAGGGAACTAGAGAGGAACGGTTCCCAATAAAATATACATACTTGGGGCTTCCTCTAGCCCCCTCTGACCTGATCGCTCCCACGGCCTCCTCTTCTTCCTCTCCATTTTCCCACAATTGGCCCCGGAAAGTCCTCCAGTACGGGGCCAACTGTGCATGCGTGGCCTGGCCGTGCGCTCACTCCCACCGCCTTCACGTCACCTGGAGCGTTCTACGATGGCACAGAATGCTCCAAGCGATGTGAAGAAGACAGGGGAGCGTGCCTGGCCAGACTGTGCATGCGCTGACTAGCCCCAACTGAAGGATTTTTCTGGGCCAGTACCAGGCGAACGGAGAGGAAGAAGAGGACACAGTGGGACTCGCAGGCATGGTCGGAATAGCCCATTTCCGTTTCCGTCACAATTACCTACTATACACAAGGTCCTTGGTTCAAATCCCAGCTATGGTATATAGGCATGCTTTTCAAAAAGTACAAATCCTTAATCATGCTACTTTTTCTATCGAATTGATCATAATGGAAGTATGGTTTATGCTACCGCCAGCTTTAGCATGTAGTGTGGGTCATGGTCTAGAGGTTAAGACAGATACCTACTATACACAAGGTCCTTGGTTCAAATCCCAGCTATGGTATATAGGCATGCTTTTCAAAAAGTACAAATCCTTAATCATGCTACTTTTTCTATCGAATTGATCATAATGGAAGTATGGTTTAATGGTTTATGCTACCGCCAGCTTTAGCATGTAGTGTGGGTCATGGTCTAGAGGTTAAGACAGATACCTACTATACACAAGGTCCTTGGTTCAAATCCCAGCTATGGTATATAGGCATGCTTTTCAAAAAGTACAAATCCTTAATCATGCTACTTTTTCTATCGAATTGATCATAATGGAAGTATGGTTTAATGGTTTATGCTACCGCCAGCTTTAGCATGTAGTGTGGGTCATGGTCTAGAGGTTAAGACAGATACCTACTATACACTAGGTCCTTGGTTCAAATCCCAGCTATGGTATATAGGCATGCTTTTCAAAAAGTACAAATCCTTAATCATGCTACTTTTTCTATCGAATTGATCATAATGGAAGTATGGTTTATGCTACCGCCAGCTTTAGCATGTAGTGTGGGTCATGGTCTAGAGGTTAAGACAGATACCTACTATACACAAGGTCCTTGGTTCAAATCCCAGCTATGGTATATAGGCATGCTTTTCAAAAAGTACAAATCCTTAATCATGCTACTTTTTCTATCGAATTGATCATAATGGAAGTATGGTTTATGCTACCGCCAGCTTTAGCATGTAGTGTGGGTCATGGTCTAGAGGTTAAGACAGATACCTACTATACACAAGGTCCTTGGTTCAAATCCCAGCTATGGTATATAGGCATGCTTTTCAAAAAGTACAAATCCTTAATCATGCTACTTTTTCTATCGAATTGATCATAATGGAAGTATGGTTTATGCTACCGCCAGCTTTAGCATGTAGTGTGGGTCATGGTCTAGAGGTTAAGACAGATACCTACTATACACAAGGTCCTTGGTTCAAATCCCAGCTATGGTATATAGGCATGCTTTTCAAAAAGTACAAATCCTTAATCATGCTACTTTTTCTATCGAATTGATCATAATGGAAGTATGGTTTAATGGTTTATGCTACCGCCAGCTTTAGCATGTAGTGTGGGTCATGGTCTAGAGGTTAAGACAGATACCTACTATACACTAGGTCCTTGGTTCAAATCCCAGCTATGGTATATAGGCATGCTTTTCAAAAAGTACAAATCCTTAATCATGCTACTTTTTCTATCGAATTGATCATAATGGAAGTATGGTTTATGCTACCGCCAGCTTTAGCATGTAGTGTGGGTCATGGTCTAGAGGTTAAGACAGATACCTACTATACACAAGGTCCTTGGTTCAAATCCCAGCTATGGTATATAGGCATGCTTTTCAAAAAGTACAAATCCTTAATCATGCTACTTTTTCTATCGAATTGATCATAATGGAAGTATGGTTTATGCTACCGCCAGCTTTAGCATGTAGTGTGGGTCATGGTCTAGAGGTTAAGACAGATACCTACTATACACAAGGTCCTTGGTTCAAATCCCAGCTATGGTATATAGGCATGCTTTTCAAAAAGTACAAATCCTTAATCATGCTACTTTTTCTATCGAATTGATCATAATGGAAGTATGGTTTATGCTACCGCCAGCTTTAGCATGTAGTGTGGGTCATGGTCTAGAGGTTAAGACACATACCTACTACACACTAGGTTCTGGGTTCAAATCCCAGCTATGGTATATAAGCTGTTTTGAAAATCTGCAATTCCCTACTGCATGAGATGGATGGATGGATGGATGGATGGAGGAGGAGGGAGAGAGAGAGAGAGAGAGAGAGAGATTGAGATTTTTTTGTACTATTCCGGAAAATTCCGTCGGAATTATAAAATTTCCGCGGAATTCCGTTTGAGAGGTATAGGAATTCCGATTGACTACCGGAATCGGAATTAACCTAATTCCGGCCGGAATCACGGAATTTATAATTCCGCGGAATTTTCCGAGCATCCCTAAGTGGGAGTGATCAGGCCAGAGGGGCCTGAAGAAAGCCCCGGGGATGTATGGTTTATTGGGAATCCTTTGTCTCTGGTACACTTTTAATGTATGGCCACCTTAATATCAACTCTTTATTATAAATCTTTAAAACAAAATAGCTCCTACTAATTCTGTGGAGCCGCCAAAAGAAAATGTTTGTAGAAACAGAACATTTATAACATGCTTTTCTCCTGGCAGACTCAAAGGGCCAGAGCTCCAGCCACTAACGTGCACTCAGTAGGCAGTAGCAGTGTTGCCCAAGGGCATCTACTGAGAAGGTGCAGGCTTACTGAACAGGCAGAGCTGAGATTTGAACCCAGGTCTCTTGTGTCAGAGCCCTTAACCAGTACACTATCCAGGCACCTCTCTTGTTGAAGCAACGTTTTTTTTTTTTTTTATTACTACATATAGTTGTGGGTTAAGGAACCATAATGGGGGCACAAAAGTGGGACTAGGTAGGGGGATAATGGGGTAATGGTGGCACATGTCAAAGAGACATACTATTGGCAGATGTTAGAGTTGGCAAAATGGTGGCTGTAGCTAGACGGTCATACTAATAATGAACATGATAATAAAGGCTGCATGCTGCACTAGTTAGGCGGACATAATAGGGACATAACGATGACACTAGTTATGGGGGACATATTGGTGACACTTGTAATAGGGTTATATGATGGTGGTGCTTGATAAAGGAGAAACATGGTGACCCTTAAAGGAACATTATCGATACCCAAGTGTTCTAAAATGACAATGTATAAATAATGTCTAAGTAGCTGTGTAAATATGTTCCTACTTTTCATGTTAAATATCAGAGGCAAAAGCTTTAATTTATTGTGTGTAGGATTTAGGTCTATTGGTACAAATCATTTGCAAAAGGGTTGTCTGCTTCAATGCACAGCCAGTGTTGGTTATTACATATCAGACTACAGAATTTTTTTCTCTGAAAGCAAAAAAAAAAAAGTATGAAAAGCTATGAAAAGTTTCCTCTGCTCTCCTGCAGACAGCTCAGACTCAGAGACACAGGCAGCTGTCAGCTGTGCTTTCTCACACACAGGGTTAACAGATGTAGTGTGAGGGAATTCTCCCTCCCCCTCATGGTTCACTGGGCCGTCAGATTTGGCCAGACTTGCCGTGAGTTAAGAGTGAAAGGAATTTGATACAGTAAAAAAAAAGAGATAAGCAAGTGAAATGTATACATCATTTACCAGCACTTCAGGAACTCTCTCAATCCCAGGTTAAAAAAACATGTTAATTGATAGTATTCTTTTAAATCAGAAGGAACATCATAGCTAGCATGTTATGGAGAGTAGCTGCTTTTTTGATGGGGGGTGGCAAGCATTGTGACTGTGCATATTATGCGGTGAGATCAGGGGTGTAACTACAGGGGTGCAGCCCCGTCAACCGCAGGGGAAGCCAGAGCTGTAAGGGGGTCCCCAACTACTACTTCACTCCCTCTAATAAAGGGGTCCATCCTTGAGATCAGGTGTTTTTGTGACTACACTTGCAAAGTGTGTGAAGATTATGATATCTAGATTTTTTTTTTGACCCATACAAGATGGGACCCCAGGCTATGAGGGCCACCAGGGGTAGGCAAGGGAAATGTTGTGAACAAAGTTTTTCTGGTGGGCCTCGTGATTTGTAATTACACCCCTGAGTGAGATGGAGACTGTTATAAGGAGAGTATAATGGCAGCACTTGTTGTTGGGCATTATTGAATGTCTTGCAATGTATATTGGGGTACCAGTAAATTATGGATGTTTTGATTCATAGTAATTTTATGGGCACTTCTACCGGTTACAGTAGTGTTCCCATTACCTGGGACTCTACCAACCGGGCATCTCAACCAACTGGTAGTACACGGAGGTGCGTCTCTCCCTCTGTCTCTTTCTGTTATTATTAAGGAACAGGCCTTGTGAAGTCCACCGCTGCTACCCAGGAGATCAGGGCTCCCCTGAGGTAGGACACTGCGCTGGCCCCATCCATCCATTGGCTTCTGCTGCTCCACTGTAGCAGGGACACCTCTGGTTCAGCCTCTCCATGGTGCCACCGCAGCCGGATGATCCTGTGACAGATTATCTTGACCAGCCCTGCTGAATGCTGCCCAGGAGTCGGGACCCACCACAGAAATGAACACTACTGCACCTTTTGAACTGGAACACCTTGGCCAACACTACCAGATACCAGATATCTGCATCGGGATCCTCGGCAGTCTCAGCCATCACCGCAAGTTTCTTTCATGAAGAACTGAGTCATCATTGCTGAAACTTTGCCTTCCCCTATTGTCTCCTTAAGGATGACAGATGATTGCCAAGTACGATGGTGGCGCCAAAGTATGGCATCCTCAGTTCTTGACTCTATCCCCCGGCCTCCTTCCAGAACCTGTATGAGCCAAAACCAATTCTGGGTATAACCCACCTGTTTGTACTTGGCAAAATAAAAGATTCTGATTCTGACGCAGAGCAGCGCGTAGAGAAAACCACTTACCACAGCTCTGGGCCTAGTCCTCCTCACTTCTACAGCTGCCAGATGCTCTGCTGCACCCTCTGCATGGCCTCTGATGTGTCATCTGACCCGCATCAAGTCATGTGACGAATTGGGAACCACACAAAGCATGCAGCAAAGCAGCCGGCAGCTGCAATAAGTGAAGAGGACCAGCGCCAGGAGCTCTGGTAAGCAGTTTTCACTGCATTTGCTCTATTTGGTTTAGTCTATATTTGAGTACTCCTTCATCAAGCAGCTTTCAATTCAGACTTGATCTTTTTGTTTGTCAACAGTGATGAGTGAAAATGCTCATACCTGGCTGGATCTTTACAAGCTCCTTGGTGACAGGATAATAATGGCTGATGAAGCGGGATGTTTTCTGTGAAACACGTTGCTATTACTTTGGAGTCTATTTGAATAAAGATATTTTTCTGTGAATAACTGATCGTGTGTCTACTTGTGGGGGGTAAGTCCACCACTATCTCCCCCTTATGGTTTTGTAACTATTTTATCCTTATCTGGCGCCTCTGTTTTGAACAATTGTTTATCCTGAGTGTCCACCCTGGGTGGAGGGGTGTTACTCCCTGTTTTTCCACTTCTACAGAGAGCAACATTTTTAACCCGAGTGGGGTCGGGTCTAATCTTCCCACCTGCCTACCAGAGGAAACCCACCTTTGTGAGTATATTCTCATATATTTACTCTATTGACCAATTGGTTTGACATACTGCACTATTGGGGCTCTCGAACTGCTTTGTTTTTCAAATAGTCTTTTCACATTCATTTTCGAAAAAAATAATGGTAGATTTGACTTTAGAGTAAAAATGCCATCGAAAATCATTTTGTAATAAGTTTGTGTAACAAACGTTGGAGAGGCAGCTGCGGTGAACAGCGCTAACACCGCAGCTGCCTCCAGCTCCCTGCCTAGCAGTCTATCCGGGCCTCAGGCGTCTAGCACGCCGAGGACGGGTCTGTCAGCAGCACAGACAGGACCTTTATGCGGGGAGGAGACGCGTCAGCTGACCGGTCGGTCGGATGACGTCAGAGGAGACGCTCGCCGCTCCTCATTGGCTCAGTGGGTCTCCTCTGCTTTATAAGCCTAGCTGAATCACTCGCAACTTGTCTGCTGTTGCAAATACTTGGTGTTAGCGCTCAGACCTTAGATAGATCCGGTGTGCTTTGATCCGGGAGGAAACCGGGGATTTCACACAAAATAGGCTTTGTTTGATAGCCTTAAAGTTATTTATTAGTGTGTTATTATTTGTGCATGACTCTGGCTCGTTCTGACTACTCTTCTGCTCAGTGATTCTGTACCTCTACCCATCTGATCCTGCTGCCGACTCTGCCTGTTATATCTTTCTGTCTCTGCCTTCCGATTTTGTACTGCATCTGTCTGTCTGTTGCCAACTAGAGTTGGGCCGAACGGTTCGCCTGCGAATGGTTCCATGCGAACTTCCGTGGTACGCGTTCGCGTCCCGCAGGCGAACCTTTGCGGAAGTTCGGTTCGCCCCATAATGCACCATGGAGGGTCAACTTTGACCCTCTACATCACAGTCAGCAGGCCCAGTGTAGCCAATTAGGCTACACTAGCCCCTGGAGCCACTCCCCCCCCTACTAAAAGGCAGGCAGCGGCGACCATTACAGTCACTCGTGTGCCTGCATTAGTGAGAGTAGGGCAAGCTGCTGCACACTCTCTCTCATAGGGAAAGATTAGTTAGGCTTAGCTTGTCCCTGGCTACATACATGTTCTGTGAACCCAACACTGCATACCTGTTCTGTGAACCCACCACTGCATACCTGTTCAGTGAACCCGCCACTGCATACCTGTTCTGTGAACCCACCACTGCATACCTGTTCTGTGAACCCACCACTGCATACCTGTTCTGTGAACCCACCACTGCATACCTGTTCTGTGAACCCACCACTGCATACCTGTACTGTGAACCCACCACTGCATAGCTGTTCAGTGAACCCACCACTGCATACCTGTTCTGTGAACCCACCACTGCATACCTGTTCTGTGAACCCACCACTGCATACCTGTTCTGTGAACCCACCACTGCATACCTGTTCAGTGAACCCGCCACTGCATACCTGTTCTGTGAACCCACCACTGCATACCTGTACTGTGAACCCACCACTGCATACCTGTTCTGTGAACCCACCACTGCATACCTGTTCTGTGAACCCACCACTGCATACCTGTACTGTGAACCCACCACTGCATACCTGTTCTGTGAACCCACCACTGCATACCTGTTCTGTGAACCCACCACTGCATACCTGTTCTGTGAACCCACCACTGCATACCTGTACTGTTCAGTGAACCCGCCACTGTATACCTGTTCTGTTCAGTGAACCCGCCACTGCATACCTGTTCTGTTCAGTGAACCCGCCACTGTATACCTGTTCTGTTCAGTGAACCCGCCACTGCATACCTGTTCTGTTCAGTGAACCCGGCACTGCATACCTGTTCTGTTCAGTGAACCCGCCACTGCATACCTGTTCTATTCAGTGAACCCGCCACTGCATACCTGTTCTGTTCAGTGAACCCGCCACTGTATACCTGTTCTGTTCAGTGAACCCGCCACTGCATACCTGTTCTGTTCAGTGAACCCGCCACTGCATATCTGTTCTGTTCAGTGAACAGTTTGGTGTGTCAGTGTGAAGCAGTACCTTAATTACACTACCTGATTGATGTATACACATGCAAGATGTTTTAAAGCACTTTAGGCCTGTCATTTAGCATTTAATATGATTTCTGCCCTTAAAACGCTGCTTTGCGTCAAATCCAGATTTTTCCCGGGGACTTTTGGCGTGTATCCCACTCTGCCATGCCCCCCTCCAGGTGTTAGACCCCTTGAAACATCTTTTCCATCACTTTTGTGGCCAGCATAATTTTTTTTTTTTTTCAAAGTTCGCATCCCCATTGAAGTCTATTGCGGTTCGTGAACTTTAACGCGAACCGAACCTTCCGCGGAAGTTCGCGAACCCGGTTCACGAACCTAAAATCGGAGGTTCGGCCCAACTCTATTGCCAACCCGATCTGTCTGGCTACTCTACTCTCACCAGAGGGCCCTTGACTCTGGTGAGGGGCGCTGTACTGTTAGTACCCACCAGCTCCTCTGGTGAGGTATAGCTAAACCTATCAGTACTACTGTTGCACCAATCACATATTGCTATTGTTGTCACATCAGCTTCTATATACCGGTATTATAGGTGATGCTACAGATCACCTAATAATCAGAATTCTGTTCTTTGCTGACACAAATCGTTACAGTTTGTGATTTTTTTGCATTTTTCGGGAATTTTCACGCTAAACATAGACAATTTTGCTCTTTTCCTGAATTTCCGGAGTAAAAATACAGATTTGTTGTGGTTTTGTGAGTTTTTGTCATAGAATGCTTTTTCGCAAATATTTCCTCTGAATGGAAAATGGCATTTTTGATGCGAAAATGACTTTGGCGAAAATTCGCAAGCAACACTGTAGATCAATAACGAGCTTATACACAAGTCATCCTATGACACATTAGTCAGCCTGCAAACCTAGGGCCCAGGCTTGCTAATTGATATCAGAAAATATAGCTTTACGGTTAACAAATAGCCCTTATGTGTTTTGACATTGTACAGCATTATACACTGATAATCTTGTCTCCTCCGGCCAACAAAGGAAGCTGATTTGCTGTTCAAGCATCTTCTCCATAATTGTATCAACAACATCTAAACAAGCTTGAGCTGATTCGATTAAGTTAACACTCAAACAATAAAACATGATGCAATAGGAAGGAGGCCTATGCTCAAACAAGTATGTAATTTAATGTTAGAAGAATAATAAGATAGAAACTAGAATAGCGACATATCTAGCACTGAATAAAGAGCTGAACAAAGTAGTGCTTGTTAGTCACCTGAATGGAAGCTTAAAGCAGAGCTTCACTTGATGCAAGCTTCAGTAAATACGACAGTAGCTGCATAGCTGCATCTTCAAGTAACAGGTATACCTAGCACAATCTATCTCCATGGTTACTTGTCATCCAGTATATTTTTGCTGCCTTTTTTTATTTTATCTGCATGAGAGCTGCCTTCTCTCTAGTGATGTCATCAGAGGCATATCTAGGGTAGAGCAGAGTATGGCTCGTGCCATGGGTGCCAGATTATTAGGGGGACCAATTAGTGGCTGCACTGCAGCTGAGCTGCACAGCTCAAAACGGGATGGCTAGGGATGTACATGAAATAAGGTGCGGGGACATTTGGAAGCTCAGGAATAAGCGATAGTAGAATATTGGTATTTTACCATTATGCTAAGATTTTACGGTGGTAGTTTTCATTAGTAAAATATTGGTAAAAATGTTACCGATATTTTACTACAGCAAAACCGAACTCCGTTGACACACAGAATCCTCCCTCTATGCCTCTACGATACCCCTCCCCCCCCATTGCCTGACCTTAACTCCCCCTATGGCTAACCTTAACCCCCCTCCCCAACGCCTAATTTTGACTGACATCCCCCTCTGACTGACACCCACCGCCAGTCCAATAAAAAAAATAAACATGTTGTATAAGGTGCTTTATTGTTCTAGCCTATCTATTGTAGGAGGTAAGAGGTTGCAGCCAACTACGCTCCTGATCCTTCTCTTGGGGCATCTCCATCTTATTCCACTCTGTATAAAAATCTTTCTAAACCCTAAACATAAAGCAGAACAAACCGCTCTGTTGAAAGATAGGATTGCTCAGACTAAAGGGGAGTTAAATGATGTACTAAATATGAAATGCAAAAATTTTTTTGAAAAAGTATGTCGAACTAAGACTCTCTACCTAAATAAATCAGGGAAAATAATGGCTGAGAGGATTAAAAAGGAAAAGGCCAAAAAATTCATTGAAAAAATCAAAAATATAGATGGTACCCTGGTGCATGACACAGAGGAAATAAGTGAAGCCTTCTACACATATTATAACAACCTGTATAATTTGAAGGAGGAAAAAGGATCAACAAATCCCGCCTCCTTTTTAGATAGGGTTAAACTGCCCACACTGTCTAATTTAGACCAAGAGGAACTGGGAGAACCAATAAAAATAGAGGAATTTTTAGATGTAGTTCAAAAACTGGTAAATAAAAAAAGTCCTGGGCCTGACGGTTACACAAGTGAATTCTTCAAAAATTTTGCTCCAGATCTAGCAGCACCCTTTTGCAAACTGGTTAACGAAAGCTTAGAAGGCAAGACATTCTCTGACCTCTCTAATAAAGCTATTATCACTTTAATCCCCAAGGAACAGAAATCATCTATAGAAGTCACCAATTACCGCCCAATATCTTTAATAAATATAGATGTTAAGATATATGCTAAAATATTGTCAAATAGACTGGATAAGAAATTAGATCTGCTATTGGGGAAACAGCAAAGTGGTTTTAGAAAAGGGAGGCATATAAAGGATAATATCTATACGGTAGTGAATTTTATACATCAATGTAAGAAAAATCGAGGAGAGGCTGCCCTGCTCGCACTAGATGCAGAAAAAGCATTCGATAGGGTATCCAGAAAATACTTACCGGTATACGCTACATTGGAAAAATTTGGGTTAGGTGAGAACTATATCAGTAGGATTAAAAATCTATATATAAACCAAACCGCATGTATAAATATAAATGGCTTTCATTCAAAGGAGTTAAGATTGACAAATGGAGTCAGGCAGGGCTGTCCTCTTTCCCCTAGTTTATTTAATTTGGTACTGGAAACATTTATTCAGACTATACAGAAAGAAGAAAAGATTAGTGGTCTAAGAATGGGTGAAGAAGAATTAAAGATATGTGCCTACGCAGACGATGTAATTCTGACACTTAAAAACCCCGATATATCTATAGAAAAAACCTTCAAAGTAGCAAAAATCTTCGGGGAGCATTCAAATTATAAAATAAATATAGAAAAAACCTCAGCACTTAATATAAACTGCAGTAGCGAGACCAAAAAGAAAATTAGGGAAAAATTTAAATTACAATGGCACAATGACAGTATTAAGTACTTGGGGATACATATATGTAGTGAAAACCGGAATCTCTTTGATAGAAACTTGGGTAAAGAACTGGAAATCTGCACTAATTCCCTAAAACAGTGGGATCTACATAGCTTTAACACCTTAGGCAGAATAGATATAATAAAAATGAATTTACTACCTAGGATACTGTTTAAACTACAAAATATCCCAATAGAAATTCCCCAAAACTGGTTTTCGGCGTTACACAGGCTTTTCTCAAAGTACATTTGGAGAAATAAAGCAGTAAGAATATCATATAAAAAAACAACAATGGATAAAAAAAAAGGGGGACTAGCAGCGCCGGACATGTATAAATATCATCAAGCTATATTATTGGGTAGATTGTTGGAGTGGAGGCAAGGAAGAAAAGATAAGATATGGATTATGATAGAATACGAGAGTGTGAATATGAAAGATGTATTGTCATGGGATAAAATAAAAATCAGGCAAGCAGCAAAAACAACAGACCACCCATTTATTATCCCCGCGCTGAAAGCGATGTTGGACTATATTAAAATTAACATTGCAGGGCTCCCACCTCTAATGCTAATCGAGAACAACTCAGAATTTGCACCAGCGAGAGAATTAGGATGGTTAAAAAAGAATAAATTAGAGGAAGATACGAGAATAGTTAATTTAGTTCAGGGAAGAAGGCCTGCCACTGAGTTTGGAAGGTTACAAACACAAAGTTTCCTTGAAAGACAAAAATTAAAGGGGGGAGAGATAAGAGACCAATTGAATAAATTAGAAAGTTTTTTTAAAGATAAAACAGTCCCACAGAAGATGCTGTCTCGGCTATATGACCATCTGGGAGTAAAGGAGGTTGAACGAAATACTAGCTGGTTCCGGGAGAAATGGGAAATGGAGTGGGGAGAAAAATTAGATGATTCAGAGTGGGAGAAGATTATTTCATATATTTGGCTACCTAAGAATACTAGCATTCAGTTATTACAATTTAAAATAGTGTCCCAATGGTATTTAACGCCTGAGAAACTCTTTCAAAGGAAATTAAAAGAAAATAATCTATGTTGGAAATGCGATGCAGGGACGGGGAATCTATCTCATATGCTATGGCACTGCCCAACAATACGTTCCTTTTGGTCAGAAATACAGACATTTATAAGAAAATATGTTCTCCCAGATGGTGATATGAATGAGAGAGTAGCAATTTTTGGATTGACTCAAAAAGGGGAAAACAAGACGGTGGAAACGTTATTTCATATTCTATCACTGGCAGCCAAAACTATTATAATAAAGAACTGGAAATCCACTGACAAACTCTCAAAAAAAGAATGGATGAATTTATCATCTTATTTGCTACAGATAGAAGCAGGGGAGGAAGGAGAATTGGAAGGCGAGCCACAGAAAAATTTTCAGATGGCTAGAAAGTTGTGGGAGGAGGCAAGGAGGGGAGAGGAGCAGAGAGGATGAGGAAAGAGAGAGAGGAAGAAGGAGGATTAGGGAATAGCAATGAGGGGAGGAATGGAGGGATGTAGAGTCTGGGAGCGGAAGAAGAGTGGATATTCAGAGGAGATAATGGTCCGGAAATAGTCAGAATTGATAGATTGGATATATGTTGGAATGGGTGGAGAAAGGAGGGGAGAAAATGGGCAGAGAGGATGAGAACGGATGTAGTTTATGGAAGGGGAGTGTGAGTGCCCTGAAGTCTGATTGGAACTTGGTATATAGAATTTTAAAACTTAAAATGTGAGGGATGGTTTTGGTGAGAGGGGTAGCTAAGCCACGGGCCTCTTGATGTCCCTCACTCCTTTCTGATCCCTCATTATGGTTTGACTTTTTGTGTTCAAATTATAAAGATACATACATACATTTATATATAGATGTACATATTTGTGAAGCAATAAATTGTCAAACGATGATGCAAAATAAAACCCAACATAAGAGGGCTCCGGTGAAGCGCAGCTAATCTAGTTGGGTATAGTACAATTTTGTACGCTGAGTTTGAAAAAAAAATAAATAAAAAAAAAAAAAATAAACCCTAGCCCCAGTCCAAAAAGTCTCCTCTCAGGGCTCGTTCACACTATGGGCTTGATTCACTAAAGCGTGCTAACTGCTATCACAACAGTTATCATGCGATTCCCGCGCACAGTGTTTTGCACGCGTAAAGCATTACTCCGCGGGATAAACGAAGGTTTGTGCGCTTGAAACAAGCGCTATGAGCGTTTGTGGGCTTTTTTTAGGTACCGCCCCAAAAGCCCTTGTGCAATGATTCCCTATGAGAGTGTTCACATACACACGTTTCGATTTTACTAAAATCACAAACGCACTACATGTACCATTTTCTGAGCGCTTTGGCTCAATAGAATGTATAGGGAAATCGCAAAGCGATTGAAAAAGCGCTTTGTATAGCGATTTCCCGAGCACTGTTATGAATAAATACATGAATAAATACATTGGGCTTGATTCAGAAAGCGGTGCTAACCTAGTTAGCACGCCTAAAGACTTTGGGCGTGTTAAGTAGGGTGCTAACTAGGTTAGCACCATTTCGAAAATTCAACTCGCGCGCAAAGTCCAGCACGCAAAACTTGCGACCTTAAGTTCGCACTCTATGCAACCTTACAGGCGCATTTGGTGCGCCTATAAGGTTGCGCACCGCGCTGTGCGAGCGCAAAGTGTTGCGCGCGGGACTTTGCAAGCGAGTAGAATTTATCACGACCTAACTGAGTTTATTCATTTCCGGGTCAAACGAATCGCTCTGCAAAAGCGCTTAGAAAAGCACTTTTCTAAGCACAAAGCGCAAGGAAAATCAGTTTAAAAACTCTTAATAAATCTCTCAGTGCTTGCGATAGCGCTGGCAATTTATAATGTGGACAAGGCCTAAGAAGATATCAATACTACTATTGACATTGGTCTGTGGTGCTCTTTTGCCCCAGCATCCAGTGAGGTTGCATGAAAGAGAAAGCAATGTTCTTATTGAATTTTAGTGCACTGATGAAAAAGACCTGGATCAGGTCATTTAGATCTAGTAGACGCCAGTGCAAATTATCCATAATCGGGAGCCCAAGCGCTCAATGCGCATAGCAGCCGATCGGCTCTTACATAGGAGATAATGGACTGGCTGGCAATAACTAGCTGTGGTTTGGGCTCCGAGGTTAGTGTTTGGAATTAGGAGGGGGAGGTTAGTTTTAGGCACTTGAAAAGGGGTTAGTGTTAGGCTTTAGGTGGAGGCTTCATTTTAGGCACTAGGAGGGGAGGGTGCAAGTGAGAATGGGTGCTGGGTGCTGTGTATAGTAAAATATCAGTGACATCAGGGGCAGGCCTATTATGAAACTACCTGAATCACATGATTTGGGTTGCAAATTATAGGGGGCAATGTTTGCACAAACAGTTTGGGCCACCTGGTGCCTGCCTCCTCTCCGCTCCCCCCCCCCCTCCCTCCTCATCGACGCATCCCCAAATCCCCATCCTCATTTGACCTGTGGCACCTGCTGCCCTTTCCTATGACATCATATGCAGGGAAGGTGTTGATATATGTTTCTTATAGAGGCCTGCTACACTAAAACCCCCTTGAGAGAACTCACTATGGCCAGTCAGAGGAGAAGCTTTGGCATGCGACCAATCAGGCGGGGATGCTGGCACCCCACTAGCCAATCACAGCTGCCCACTGCTCCTTTTGTTAACTGGTGCCGATGATGTCATGGTGCCATGTGACCACGGCACCGTCATTGGGCCAATCACTGCACTCGATCAGTAGCAGTGACATCTGATAGGTCATCCTAACTGTTCTTTTTTTCTACCCAGAGCTCTGTGGTCATTTTTCAACATGCGCAGGCCTTCCCATGTGCTGCATGACATGAATGGATGTATATGAAGCGTGCGTGGGATGCTGGGGCTGTCAGGTTTATCCTTATGCTTTAAGTGTTTTTAGAATTTTATCTGAATTTCCTTGATACAAGTTCTGATTGCTGTAAGTTTTTCAATAAAGTTTTTTGATATGTGACACAGTGAGGCCTGGTTTGTAGAGCTCTTTTTGGAGGTTTTTTGCAGATCTAGTAGTCTGAGTTTAAGGCCCACAAACATCTGATACATCTGCGCACATGAGGTGGTTTACATGCGCAGCAGAAAGATTGTAGGATGTAATGTCACTGGAAGACCATCAAGTTAATACAAATAGGTCATCCTACAAAGTCTGCTTCAGGCAGCAGAAAGTCTATAACTGGCCCTGAGTAGTAAATGACCAATATTTATACTTATATTTTTTACTAGTGCCACTGCCCAGCCCCCAGTGGTGCCGCAACACAAACTCAAGTGGACCCGCAATGCACCAAACTGCACACTGTCCAGCATATTCCAAAGAGAAGCAACATCGTAATGATGCACGGTGCTTACCTATAAACAAATGTGGGCACATACTGATTTTTTTTTCATATGAGAAACGAGTAACTTTTACATTAACTGATATATGAATGAATTTCGTAGTGAAGCTCAGTGGTAATAAATACCATGTATCCTTCTGGCTTTGTTGTTCTCAGCTGCTTTTATGATTGCAGCACAATGCAGGCATGTCTTCTTTTTTTTTTTTTACTTGTCTTTTATTGGAGTCATACCATCTCATTGCTAAGTATGAAGTGGGATCTGCAGACACAGAATGCAGCTGATTACTGACTGATGAAGCCTCTTATAGAAAACAGTCAGGAAGTGACTCATGGGCTCACAGGCTACCTTCTGTGATCTCTCTCCAGAGCGGTCAGAGACATACT
Source organism: Hyperolius riggenbachi (assembly GCF_040937935.1). Classification (NCBI taxonomy): domain Eukaryota; kingdom Metazoa; phylum Chordata; class Amphibia; order Anura; family Hyperoliidae; genus Hyperolius; species Hyperolius riggenbachi. The sequence goes on from NC_090655.1 coordinate 70,111,107, forward strand.
AACAATAACAGCACAGACATAATGCAATATCTGCTCTATCTAGTTACATGGATTTATAGATTTCTAAACTGTACTGTGTGCAAATGTCCAGATGGTTGTCTGCGGGTTAAAAACTGGGGATGTCAACAGTGGCGTAGCAATAGGGGTTGCAGAGGTGGCTACCGCATCGGGGCCTTTGGGCCAGAGGGGCCCTGTAGGGCCCTCCCTCAACAGCAGTATTAGCTCTTTAACTTCTATAGATACTTTGAATAGTAGTGATCATTAACAAACTGTGTCCCAGCCCTTTCTTGCACCTCTGACACTGTGGTTGTCCTTGGTAGGTTTTGGTGCGTCGTATCAATTGTTATGTATAGAGTGTTTGGGGGAGGGGGGGAGGGAAGTCCAATGTAAAACTTGCACTGGGGCCCAGAGCTCCTTAGCTACGCCACTGGATGTTAAGACCTCGCCTTTCTTCCCCTTATCGAATTATCTTTCCTATTCTGACATCAGCTGGTTATACATCAGGCAACTTTGCGGCCAATCGACCATCCAATTCGATAAGTATAATCGAATTGGATGAAAATCGGTGCCGGCAAGTGCATCCCGACCGACAAAGCAACCAATTTTAGGATGAAAATTGGCCGCATTGTCGATAGCGCATGCTGCAAGATGTCGGGCCGAAGTTTAATTGGTCGGGTGCACGGCGGGAACGGCGTGCAATTTCCTGATGATCGATGAAACCATCCGCCGCCTCACTGCTGTGTAATGTAATGCCCCCCCCCCCCCCGTGTAAAATATACATTACCTGTCTGCGGCCTCCGATTGTTCCCCACTGCTCCAGGCGCATTCTCCTCGTCCACATACAAGCATGCCCCACGTGGTTTCCTAGTAAGGGCGTGCATGTGACACCCTTACTAGGAAACCACGTAGTGCGCGCATGTATGAAGAGGGGACAAGCGAAGGCCGCGGACAGGTAATGAATACACTTTGGCACGGGGACATTACATTAGGGGGCACAGGGTTGAGTCGGCGCATACGGCCGATTCCGGATCGATTTCAGCATGAAATTGAGTCAGAATCGGCCTGTGGTGTATGGGCAGCTGACGGATCTCTCTCTTATCAGATTTGATAAGAGAGAGATTTGTCTCTTGATTGAAGAGCTAGAGCTAGATCTATGGACACCTTAAAGGTGCCCATACATTAGAAGATTATGGGCAGATTCGACCAAGAGACACATTTATCTCTAATCGAATCTGATTAGAGATAAATTTGTCTCTTGGTCGAATCTGCCCATACACTACAGGCTGATTCCTGTCCGATTTCAGCATGAAATCATCAGGGAATCAGCTGAGCCGCTGCGTCCGCCCCGCCGCTGACGCCACAATGTATAAATGTATGCAGTGTGTATGCATTTATACATTATCTGTCCGGTGTCGGCCTTTACGCTGTGACCGTCCATCTCGCCGGGTAATAGCCGCATACACGCCAGCGGTGCATAGCATCTGACGTCAGCAGCTATGCGCCGCCAGTGTGTATGCGGAACCCGGCGAGATGGACGGAAACCGCGTGGAGGCCGACACCGGACAGGTAATGTATAAATGCACACACTACATACATTTACACATTGCGATGGCAGCGGCGGGGGTTTCGTTGTCTCAATTTGGCCACCGTACCGTCACGCACCTGACCAACCAACTTCAGGCCGAAATTTTCCAGCATGCGCGATCGACCATGCAGCCAATTTCTGTCCCGAAATTGGTCGCTTTGTCGATCGGGCATGCACTTGGCAGCACCAATTTTCATCCAATTCGATTACAATAATCCAATTGGATGGTCGATTGGTTGGTTGGTCGGCAAATGCATGGGCCCCTTAAGAGCAAACCTGTAGGATTAAATAAAAACGTACATACTTACGACTCTAGAGGGAAGCCAGAGCCGGATCATCCACAGGGCAAACCTAGGCATTTACCTAGGGCTCGAAGAGAGTCTAGGGGCCTGGTGGGTGCTTGCCACCTCCAAATCCTACTAAAAAAGACAGGTGACCATCAGCTGTGGAAAAAAATTGCTACCTTGCCTAGGGCCCTATTTCATCTTAATACTTTTCTGAGGCAAGCCTCCTGAGGCTTCACAGATGTCCCCGACACTCCGTTGCTGGCCTGGACCCTCTTCCTCTTTGCTGCACTGCACAGGCTCCAGTAGGGTTTGCATCTGCGTAGTAGCACACATCTGCTGATGCACAAAAAGCCATGCATGAGAAGCTCCGTGCTACTGCGCACACTTTGTGCCTGTGCAGTGCGGCCAGGTTTGTACATGGAGGGGAGCATATCTGCGACCACAATTTTTACATTAATGATGAATATTTTCATAGGATAGCAGGGGAGGAAGGGAGTGGTTTCGAAATACCGGGGAAGCCTCTGGACCAACTTTCCCCTACTGAGGTAAGTATCTAACTTTTTTTTTCTGACTACAGGTATCTCTTTTATTATTATTATTATTATTAACTTATGATTGATTTCTCTCTATTAACCCTTCATCTGTCTATCCCCATAATTACAAACAAGAAAGTATAGGGAGCACTGAGCTGGTGTAAAAATATATATGAATGTATTGCAAAATTTAAATGGCCTATAGACATACAAAAAACAGACAAACATATACCCTCCCATAAAAACAAAATCTGGGACAAGCAAAATACTGAGGCTGCTGCATGGAACCGGAGTGCACTACTATAAAAGTCCAAAAAACATGTTTGTCTGTTTTTTGTATGTCTATAGACCAGTTAAATTTTGCAATAAATTCATATACATTTTTACACCAGCTCAGTGCTCCCTATACTTTCTTGTTTGCTATTATCATATTCATGCGTGAGATGAGCCCATTTGGGCTGATATCCCGTACCCCTCTGTGTTTGTATCCACATAATTAGCTTTCCTTCTTTGTTTTATCTCATGAATTAGCTCTCCTTGTAGTTGAGGTGGAAAATAAGCAAGGAGAAAAAAGTAAAGAGAAAAAGTCTACGAATAAACATAGTGCTGGATTTTAAAGCATACCCGAAGTGACCTGTGAGGAGTGCTGTAATTTACATTTAAAGGAACACTATGCATTAACTTCTTTTTTTTAACCTGGGATTGAGAGAGTTCCTGAAGTGTTGGTAAATGATGTATACATTTCACTTGATTATCTCTTTTGTTTACTGTATCAAATTCCTTTCACTCTTAACCAACGCCAAATCTGACAGCTGAGTGAACCATTAGGCAGGGAACACACTTGACAGTTTTTGTACGCGTTTTCTGCACAGAAAAACTGAGAACTCATGTTAATCAATGGGCTAGTGCACACTTACTGTGTTGTTCACACGCAGAAAAAAATGACATTCTGCATGATGACTCTGCACATTTTGGCAGTTTTCTCTATCAATTACATCAGCTCCTGTGAAAAAACATGCACGTTTTCCTGCATGGAAACACACTTGGTGTGCAGAAAAAGTATGCAGAAAAAAGCAGGTGTGTTCCCTGCCTTAAGGTTGGGGGGGGGGGGGGGGGATTCCCTCAAACTACATCTGTTAATCCTGTGTGTGAAAGAAAGCTCTCAGCAGCTGCAACTGGTGTGTTTTGTGTCTCTGGCTGAAGTGTCTGAAACGAGCAGAGGAAATATAACTTGATAAAAACATTTGTAATTTTGTGTGAAACCTGACACCACATATTTCTTTTTTGCTTTCAGAGAAAAATACTCTGTAGTCTGTAATGTAAAAAACACTGGCTGTGCATTGAAGCAGAAACCCCTTTTTGTGAATGATTTGTTCCAATAGAGCTAAATCCTACACACAATGAATTCAAGTTTTTGCCTCTAATATTTAACATGGAAAGTAGGAAAATGTTTACACAGCTACTTAGAGATTATTTGCACATTGTCATTTTAGAACACTTGGGTATTTATGGAGTTCCTTTAAGACACACATTCATTCACCACAGAGGCGCTGGCTGCATTCAATGGAGTGGAGTCAGTGGCAGCTCCAGGATTTTTTTTTTGGGGGGGGGTGCTATGCAGGTGCTGGACCAATTTGTGGGGAAGCTGATGACCCGCGGAGCGCAAAGCGAGTCGCGGCAAAAATGGGTGTATGTATAACCTGCTTTGCGTGCCGCTGCAAAATGGGCGTGGTCATGACCAGATGAGGGCGGAGCTAACTGTAATTTAAAGTGAACCCGAGGTGAGATTGATATGGAGGCTGCCATATTTATTTTCTTTTAAACAATACTAGTTGCCTGGCAGCCCTGCTGATCTATTTGGCTGCAGTAGTGAACTGAATTACACCAGAAACAAGCATGCAGGTAACCTTGTCAGTTCTGACAATATTGTCAGAAACCCCTGACCTGCTGTATGTTTTTTCAGGGTCTATGGTTGAAAGAATTAGAGGCAGAAGACCAGCACGGCAGCCAGGCAACTGGTATTGCTTAAAAGGAATAATACATAAATAAATAAATAATAAATATGGCAGCCTCAATATTATTCTCACCTCGGGTTCCCTTTAAAAGTGCAACGCAATGACAGTGGGCCAAAGTTTTGTTGACTCTTTCCCCAGAAAATTCACATAATTGTGCATGTTTTCTCAAGAAAATACACATAATGTGAGCAGATTTGCCCAGAAAATACGTTTAATCATGTCGGCAGATTTGACCAAAAAACAAGTTCAATTGTGTGGCAGATTTGACCAGAAAACACGTTCAATCATGTGGCAGATTTGACCAGAAAATATGTTCAATCATGCAGCAGATTTGACCAGAAAATAGTTCAATCATGTCGGCAGATTTCACTGGAAAATACGTGCAATCATGTCGGCAGATTTGACCAGAAAATACATGCAATCATGTGGAAGATTTGACCAGAAAATACGTGCAATCATGTCGGCTGATTTTACCAGAAAATACGTGCAATCATATGGCAGATTTGACCAGAAAATACGTGCAATCATGTGGCAGATTGGACCAGAAAATACATGCAATCATGTGGAAGATTTGACCAGAAAATACGTGCAATCATGACGGCAGATTTGACCAGAAAATACGTGCAATCATGTGGCAGATTTGCCCAGAAAATATGTGCAATCATGTGGCAGATTTGACTAGAAAATACATGCAATCATGTGGCAGATTTGACCAGAAAATACATGCAATTATGTCGGCAGATTTGACCAGAAAATACGTGCAATCATGTGGCAGATTTGACCAGAAAATACGTGCAATCATGTGGCCCATTTGACCAGAAAATACGTGCAATCATGTGGAAGATTTGACCAGAAAATATGTGCAATCATGTTGGCAGATTTGACCAGAAAATACCTGCAATCATGTGGCAGATTTGACCAGAAAATATGTGCAATCATGTGGCAGATTGGACCAGAATATACATGCAATCAAGTGGCAGACCTGACCAGAACATACACCTGCTAATATAAATAAAAAAAAATGTACTCACCTGCTGAAGATCTCCTGTCCTGGCCTCCGTCCAGCGTGCAGCTCCCACGATCCTCTGCAGCCAGCAACTGAAACTCCCGCTCTGAGAGCAGGGCTACAGGAAAATGACCTGAAGCCCTGCACTGCAGACTCAAAGTCTCCAGAGTAGGCCTACAGACGCCATTTTACTGTAGCCCTGCTCTGCCACTTGCGGAGCTGCGGGCTGCTGCTGCTGGTGAATTGACATGGCATCTATTAGACGCCGAAAGTCAGTTCACGCTGGGGGGTGCTTTAGGGGTGCTTGGAGAATTTTTAGGGGGTGCTTTAGCACCCCAAAGCACCCCCCTGGCGCCGCCACTGAGTGGAGTCAGTCAGACCTGTCAACAGTGGCCTCCCTCTTCCTCTTTTCAGTCTCCTTGACTCTCCCTCTGGCATCTGCATCTCCGCTGTCGTGACATCAGGATGGGGTAGTTTTTGGCGAGTCTTATAAGGCAAAAAATACGGTACTGCAAGTCTGCTGAAACACTCCAATTCACTACAGACCACAGTGAGAGAAACTCCACACATAATATGGAGGAAGTCTGGTGGAAGGGCAGGGCTAGTACGTAACACAAAGGGGGGTGGCTTGAGCACCCAGAGAGCCCCCCCCACTTCGTGCACATGCCTGGATAAGGATATGTACACATAACACCAATCATGTACCCAGGGCCGGTTCTCTCATGAAGCAAGGTGAAGCATTTACGTCAGGTGCAGAGATTACAGGGGCAGTATGTTTGTACTGTGTTTACACTAACAGCATGCAGTCCGAGTAGGAGGAGAAGCGAGAGGAGAGTGAGGTGAAGAGGTCCTAATTGGGGGAAAGCAGCTTGTTGTGTTGTGTAAGGAGCCTGGCAGTGAGTGAGGAGGGGAGAGCAGCAGTATTTCATTTGACTTGCACAGCAGAAAGGAAGAGGTGGCACAGCCAGTGCGCTATAGTGATGAGCTGCAGCATTTCATGTGAGAACATTAAATGAGGCAGAGTAAATTGTCAGGGTGTTGTGCGATCATTCCAAATCGATAATGTGTGTGTGTGTGTGGAAGGGGGGGGGGCTATTTTCACAAGTTTGTCTCAGGCATCAAAAAGTCTAGAACCAGCCCTGAACATACCTCCTCTTTTTTTCATTACAAGGGTTAATAAATCAGTGTTTTATATGTGCTTTCGGTGCAGTGATCACTCTCCTGAAACTAAGCAGAGGCTATAAAATATGTGTGCGGCTGTGCAAACACTTCTGGTAGCAAAGCAGCGCTGAAAGTTCATGGCAGCTTTAAGGCAGGGAACACACTAGATGCGATTGTGAGCGTTTTGCTGTGGACGGCAAAATGCACACAATTCCACAGGCTATTGAAGTCAGCCTCGCGCAGGAAATGCTTGCTGTGACCGTTTGTTTGCATTTTGCTTTTCTGATTTTCTGTATGTTTATAAATTGCATAGCTTTCAGCTTTTTCCTGCATGACGCGCACATTCGCAAACAGTATATGCTGCCGGAAATGTGGAAAAATCGCTGAACAATTGTGGCAAAACATTAGCGAAAACGCAAAAGGTGATGAAGAACCAGGAATTGCAGGTGAAATTGGCTTTGCACATGTGTTCCCTGCCTCAACCAAGGGACAATGCTTGTCCATCAGCCCCAGAGACACCTGAAAGCAATGGCAGCAGAAATACTGCTGTTATCCAGCTCAGACAGGGAACGGGAATCTCATAAGGAGGGGGAATAGATTTTTGCAGTCTGTTTTGTGCTGCTAAACTTGGACATAGTCTGTCAGACTCACAGGCAGCTGTTGTGAGTCACAAGCTGTGATTATCGGACAGCTTTCCTGCAGATTTGGAGAAGTTTGACCTATTTTATCCAGTTTTGCAGTTATCTGGAGTTTTAAGTTTGATATAAAGAGAAACTTTACTGGATGCAATTTAATGATCAAAATTGCTGATATTTTATATTGTTCATTTATACAGTGGCGTAACTAAAGGGCTTCGGGCACCTGTGCGAGTTTTACATGGGGAACCCCAAGCTACATTGAGGCCTACATTGGGTCAGGTACCCGAGGGTTACCCAAAATGCGGGTCAGGTTTGGGTACCCGTTTTGATTTTAATCGGGTTGCGGGTCGGGCGCAGGAAGCCGGTCTGCGGGTGCGAGTACCAGATTCAACAGAAAGCAGGTTGCGGGTTGGGTGCAGATAACGGGACTGCAGGTGCAGGTCGGGTGCGGGTCTGAAAAATTAGACCAGCACATGGCATCAGGTCGGGTACCCACGGTTAACCCGTAACGAGTTTTGATTTAAACGGGTTGCGGGTCGGGGGTGGTAACGGGGCTGTGGGTGCGGGTCGGGTGCAGATCTGAAAAAGTAGACCAGCGCAGGCCTCTCCCCCAAGCACCCTATTAGAATGAAGCCCCAAAATCTATCAAGGACAGCTGCAGTGCCAGAAAGGTGTGTTTACAGTAAGGAAACAGTTTGTTAAGGATTACCACTATGCACTGCACATATAGAGGTGTTCATTACCACAATAGCACCAATGAAAAGCCAATATGATGAGTGAAGGAGGGCCCCACTGCTGTCAAGACCTCCGCACCCCCTATTGCTACGCCACTGCATTTATATATTACTTAGTCAATGTTTGCTCATTGTAAAATCTATCCTCACCCTAATTTGCATTCTAAGACTTAACACAGGTGGCAACATCTTTACTGCTGCCAAGGAGCATCACTGCAGAATGTTTGTTTGTTTGTTGTGTTCCGAAGTTAACAGAAACAACACTTGGCCTCCCAGAGTGCACTGTGATGAGAATTCCACATATGTAAACAGCCTAGGCTAAGCATCACTGGGTGGGCGGTGTTACTTACCAATATATAGATAAGTGTTTCTCAAGCAGAAACCAGGATAATTAACATAAAAGTGGGTATCCTGAATAATTTACTGCATTCCACTATATGGCATTGCGGTGCCTTTTTAATCTTTTAGCAGCCAAATAAAATAAAACTTTATTTAGCTGCAGTGCCAAATTTTTCCTGCCGCTGGAGAAGTGTGCCGTCCCCAGCCTGGCAGGCTTGGCAGAGTATGCAGAGAGGCAGGGAGCTTTCATGGTTTCCATGGTTTTTCATTTGTATCAGCTTCCTCTTTCTCCACCGCAGCGGTGATGTAGTCCCGACATGTCTTCTCACCTCAGGTCCCCCTTTAGTGCTCTCCCCTCCAGAAATCAGAGCAGCCAAGGACCCATATGCAATTCACTTTGTCTCCTGAGTATTCTCCTAGATCATTTTTAATCTTCTATTTAAAATATTTTTCAGCACTTTGCAATGGAAAAAGTACCAAAAAGTTGGTTAAAAATTGCTCTCAAAATGATTTTGATTATTTGTTTCCTTGCTGGTGGTTTAAAAGACATTTTATTGACAATTTCAAAAATATCACCTATCGTGTTTCCCCTAAAGTAAGACATCCCCTGGGAATAAGCCCTAGCAGGAATTCATAGCTGTCAGAATCCGCTCTGCTGGCCTTGATTCCCTGGACAGTTTGGTTTCCTATGCAGGTTGCATAGTTCAGTCCAGGGAAAAGAGGGCTTTTTGTCAATTTGCAAGGCTGACTGATTTGCATCCACTTATTTTGCAATCTGCTTGTCTGCTTCCTTTGAAGGTTTTCAGTATAAATGTCACTTCCTCCCAGAATTCCTTGCTCGTCATAGTCTTTGTCTAGTGAGACTAACCTTAGAGCCTCAGCATCTTTGTATCTTGTTGTGAATATTCTAGTGTAGTTAATTCTTGGGTTGTGCATTTTGCACTCCTATTAGTACCGTCCGGTTTGTGTATAATTCGTACTGCATATTCTTGCCTTGTCTTGTCCTTGCGATTGTACTATCTCCAGCGGTGTCTGATAGTGAATCGTTCAGTCCTGTTCCTAGATCGCATTCGCCCTAGCGTTAGAGGTAGTGGATCTCCCTTGTCTAAGTCTTGGAGTATATCCTTGGCAGCGGTTGCTATTGGTCACTCCTTCAGTTTGTTTTGTCTGGAACGAACGCTTGCTGTTGTCTGGTGTTAGGCAACCGATTAGCAAGCATTCCCCTCTCGTCTATATTTTGGAGTATAACCTTGGCAGCGGTTGCTACTGGTTACTCCTTCAGTCTGTTTTGTCTGGAACAAACGCTTGCTATTGTCTGGTGTTAGGCAACCGATTAGCAAGCGTTCTCGCTATCTGTTTGTCTTTGTTCTCCATGTTCATTAGTTAGTCAGGGTTGGTACGTTTTGTCACTGTTGCGCTTAACGTGCGGTGACCGTGCTATTAACGTGCTTGTCACTGTTGCGCATAACGTGCGGTGACCGCGTTTAGTTAGTTCATTTGTTATTTTCATTGGCGTTCAGATTGTAGTTATTTGCTGTGTCTTCCTTTACTCAATTCATGCTCTGTCTTTGCTCAGTCTTGTGTTGCTGATAGCAATCGCCTCTCTTGCAATTAGCTTTCCCTCTCTGGTCTATTCTGTTGTGATATGTCTACCGTCGCTGGGTGGCGACTAGATTGGTAGACATTCATATACTCTGTCTCTGTTCTTGCCTTCTTTTGAGTTGCTACTTGTTTAGATTACCTGGTGTTGCTTTATCGTGCAATTTCAATCTGGCATCTGTGGATGCACAGAGGATTGGTTCCTCTGTGCTCCACAGCTCCACCTGCTGGTTGGAATTCCCCTCTACAAATATATACTGGGTACTCTGCTTCTGTGATTGTGGGGATTTCCGCCTGCTTCAGTGCACCTGGTGTGCGCTGACTGTGGAAATCGCTCCCACATGACACCAGCAAGTCACCCTCAATACAAAGCCTGAATACAGGAGAGCAACAGTATAATGTGAGTTCTACTGTCCTGTATATTTGTGTCAGGCAATTTGTGTTTTTGTTGGAGCCAGCCCTCCTGATCTGTCCTGATAAGCATCAGCAGCACTTCACCTCTTCCCAGGACACAAAGCTTATGCTATTGAAGCTCTGGGAGCCTGGCTGAGAGTTTTTTTGCCTGCAAGAAATAGATTCTTACCCACATGAGCAGCAGATTCAATTTCTTGTAAGTGAGAGCCAATATCTGCCAATCACAAGCTCTGTGTATGCTGCTTGTGTTTCAGCATGGCATGCAGTGTATGCATTTTGTATAGGAAAACTACCAGTGTTTCCCCCCAAAATAAGACATCCTCTGAAAAGAAGCCCTAGCACATCTTTTGGAGCAAAACTTAATATAAGACAGTGTCTTATTTCCGGGGAAACACGGTAGGAGAAAACGCAGGAGAAAAAATGAATGACATATGGCCCTCCGAATAAGTTTGACAGTACTTTTTTCAGCTACTTTTCGGTACTAAATTGAGTGCTGAGAAGTTATTTTAAACAGAAGATGAAAAGGAGAGGAGAAAACTTAGGAGAAAAGGTGAATTGGATCTGGCCCTATGCATTTCCCTACATGCACAGCATGGAGAAGATGGGGATAAAAGAAATAAAAAAATAGATATTTTCAGAAACATAACGGTTATGCTGGCACTAGCATGTTTGAATTTACTGCCAAGACTTCCTATCGGTCCTCTTTTCTGAACCAATGGGAGTTCCTTGCTCCAAATTTAGATAAGCTCTGATGGGAAATTGATTTTGTGATTTCTTGCCTGTGCTTATTGAATTTGCCACCAAGTATTTTTATTGCTTCAAATGAACAGATCAGTAGTAAGCCTTGTCGGCAAGAAGATGACAGAAGAATAACAGAACAACACAAGAGAAGTGAAGGAAAAAACAAGAATATCTGGAAATTGTTGTGAATTAGGACACCTAAGTTAAATAAAATATCAAAAAACAACAAAATGTGTTTATTTCAATAAAATATTCTTACACAGTGTTTTTTTTTTTTTTTACATTTATTTCTTTATGATAAATTAGAAGGTGATCATAAATGACCCCTTTCCTAGCAGGAAATAGTTTTACTTTTGTTTAATTGGCTAGTTTTATATGTACATTTCAAATACTAAGAAGACTACAATTCTACTGCAAATATATAATAGAACATCTGTTGAAGTCCACAAAAAAATAGCGATATGTTTATAAAATATAACTGAAATTTGTGTTTTTTCTTTACTATTTGTAGAATAATATCACAGCTATTTGTGGCATTTTAAACAGGTCCTGAGGCTCCATGGTAACAAGGAAAAGGAGTCAGTGAGAAAAGCTTAACAGAATAGAAACAGCAACACATTATTATCTTTTGTAATGCTTTATTTTGGGATAGTCACTTAGTCAGGTGTTCAAATTATTATTATTATTATTATTATTATTATTATTATTATTATTATTGTTGTTATTATGGTATGCATAGATTGTATGATTTCTAAATGTCATGTATGTATATAGTACATTACAAATACCATGAATACATTCCCAGTTATTATATTGATTTTCAGAATGTACTGTATGTCATTTGTGACAAATCAATATAAAGGAATTTCTGGTACGTGGGCGGTTCAATGTTCAAAAATACATAGTGAGGCATACATGTAAAAAGGCGTCTTGTAGAAAGGGCACCGGAGATAGCTACTAGTAGGTTAGCAGTAAAATGATAGGTATTCTACTACTTAATTACCCACCCCTCCCCAGTAGTGCTTAACTTTAACTCCCCCTGGTGGCGCATAACTTTAACCAACCCCAAGGTTCTTAACCTTAACCCTGTGCCTACCCCCCCCCCCCGTGTGTAACGGTCGCTCCTAAGGACTCTCCCCCCACACTCCTAACACTAAAGGTGCCACATTCTAACCCTAAACCCCTATATTTTCTCTGCCATAGGAGGCAATGATAAAAGCCACGATTAGTGGTTATAAATGGTAAATAGTGGCTGTCACAGGGCTCCTAGTGGCCGGACCGCACAATGCCTTCCAATCGCTTTCAGCACACAGACCATGCAATCTGTGGTCGCAATCGGTGCGCAGAAACCGCCGGAATTTTGACAGCAGACCGACTACAAGGGAGCCTGCGAGTTACAGTAATACAAATTACATTACTATTTCCGGGTATAACTGCCACCACCTCTGTTACCATGGGACAGAGGAACCCACTGACTGACTGACTCTAGACCTGCAAATAGAAAACGGTTAAACACACTCTATTTTATCTAGCTGTCAACAATAGTAGCGACTCTTCAGAAGCCCGGTTTCAGTTTGTGCAGCTGAATAATAAGGTAGCTGAACAAATAAAGGACGTTAGCGTCGTTTATTAAAAATGCAATATAAATAATTAATATATACAGAATATCGTTAAAATCAACAATTATAGAGACAAATAATAGCACAGTATAAAAAATAAAAATACTTAAAGTTTGTGGAAATATGTCCTTTCTGGGAAAACTCGTAAAGTTCATTTGTTTCAGTTCAGGAGCAAAGTTCAGACAAGATGGCCACCACTGTTCCTCAAAGCAGCAGCATGCTCCCAAGAAGATGGAATTTGGAGGAATGAGGTCCGCCTGCTGGAAATGTGCTTTTGATGAAGCTGGTACAGGGGTTTGCCAATGCATGCCCCCTCTGCATTACAAACTAATCACAGTTCAAGTCCTTGGAGAGAGATTTAGGTTTAAACTTATAAAACGCTGTAACTCAAAACCAATAAATGCCACATTTGTGCTGATAACAGATTAATATTCCTCAGATTATGACAATTCCTATGACATCTGACTTGATTAGGGCAGAGGATCCTGTTTCTGAGGAGTTTAATAACTTGGTTGTAGAGTACCCCTGGCCCACCAAGGCTGGTCTCGAAAGATTCCGCAAGACACCACAAACCCAATGATACAGCTCTCATAATTATCCTACATACTATATTTCGTAAAGATGCAAAAAATCATATACAGCATTCATTTTCTCTCTGCTGCTGATGGAGTCAGGCCGTCTGGCCTCATGCTGTGAGGGAAGCTCCCTTTGCTGGGCTCACCAAATGGTGGAAGCAATTGACACCTATCTGAGGTTCTGCCAGTGTGCAGACCCTTTGTCCTCAGGTAATTAAAAATAAACACTAGCGTCTTGGACACAAGAGTTTGTTCCTAGTTCATTAGCAAATCAACAGTCATCCTGCACCTAAGTTAATGCTATTTCTCTGCTGAGAGAAGGAGAGACTCCAGGTTTGACTGCCAGGTGTCCACAAACAGACAATCCAGATTTGGCAACGCAATGACAATCGGTGCAGCAAACCGATTGCGATTGCGTTCTCTTATCTCACGGCTCTTCCGTGACAGTGGCTATAAACAGCTAAATATCAGCTACAAGTGGCTATAAATGGTAGATAGTGGCTATAACTCTCAGGCGCCTACAAGCTCCCAAATTACCGTTTATAGCCATTAATCACGCCTTTTAACATTGCCGCCTATGCCAGTGCCATTTTTAACAAGGTGCCTCCAGCGTTCTTTTTACCTGTTTCGTTAGTGAGTTGCTATAAAGATAATACCAGCAATCTATAGTATAGGACCGTGTCGGACTGGGTCAGATTGAAGCATAACCCTCACTGATAAGTTATTACAGCCATAAAACACTTTCCTGTCAGTAAATGGCTTCTGAGAGCAGAAAAGAGATAAAAATGGTCAATAGTTCATAGATTTGAGCTCTAGGATACTTCAATAAATGTGTCATTAAGCAGAGACAACGAAACAGTAAAAACTGAAAATAGAAAAACTAGATTTAAATATAAAATACAACTGTGGGATATCTAAAAAAAAGTAATTTTTAGGAGAAGGAGGATAGATACAATTGTTTTTCTCATCAGTTCATTTTCACCTCGGATGTCCTTTAAAAAGGAACTGATTGTAACTTAATTCATAAAATTGCTCATATTTTATAATACTCATTTAAAAAATATATTTATTATAAAATCTTTTGTCTCTCTGATTTACATTCTTAAATGTATCACTGTTGGCAACATCTTTACTGCTGGCAACACTGAGGAATCACTGAGGAATGCGGAATGTTTCCTTGTTGAGTGTTCTGAAGTGAGTAGAAGCAACAGCTAGTCTTCCAGAGTGTACTGGGAGGAGAAGGCTGCATAACTAAATAGCCTAGGCTAAACATCACTAGGAGGGCGGAGTAACATACCAATATACAGCAATATATTAATAAAGGTAGTGTTTCTGATGCTGAAACCAGGGTGATTAACGTAAAATTGGAAATGCAGAAAAAGTGGGAAAATATTTTTGTATTATGTAAAAATCCCACAGCAGCGCGATTGTGATCAGGAAAATTTGTGTCTCAACTGCGTCACACTAACCGAAACATCCCTCTGAGGTTTTTATTTTGCGATCCACCTGCGATCACAATCAGATCGCAAAACACACTGTGAGTGGTAAAGAGTCCTTTTTTGGGTTCATTATATAAAACAGTGCAAACTACCCAGAAATGTACTGCCAAGTGCACAGCAGCCTCCCTCAGGTTTATGCACCTGGTGCAGGTTTATGTACCTGGTGCAGGTTTATGCACCTGGTGCAGGTTTATGCACCTGGTGCAGGTTTATGTACCTGGTGCAGGTTTATGTACCAGGTGCAGGTTTATGTACCTGGTGCAGGTTTATGTACCTGGTGCAGGTTTATGTACCTGGTGCAGGTTTATGTACCTGGTGCAGGTTTATGTACCAGGTGCAGGTTTATGTATCAGGTGCAGGTTTATGTACCTGGTGCAGCTTTATGTACCTGGTGCAGGTTTATGTACCTGGTGCAGGTTTATGTACCTGGTGCAGCTTTATGTACCTGGTGCAGCTTTATGTACCTGGTGCAGGTTTATGTACCTGGTGCAGGTTTATGTACCTGGTGCAGGTTTATGTACCAGGTGCAGGTTTATGTACCTGGTGCAGGTTTATGTACCTGGTGCAGGTTTATGTACCTGGTGCAGCTTTATGTACCTGGTGCAGATTTATGTACCTGGTGCAGGTTTATGTACCTGGTGCAGCTTTATGTACCTGGTAGATTAGAATGTACAAGGAAATCCGAGACCAAGCATATCACATACCTCTATCCATACCTGGGCGAAAACACCTTAGCAGAATAATTGTAAAAGAGTGTGAATCCAGTTTAGATCTCCATGGGACATCATTGGAAATTATGTTTGTTAATTAACACAGTTGGGTTTTTATCCAGTGGTTCTTTTTTGTGTGTGAAAGGTACAATTCATTGGCTACTTAAAGGGACCCTAAAGTTTTAAATTACAATTTGAACTTACCTGGAATTTTCTCCAGCCCCCCCCCCCCCTGTATCCTCCTGGCTCCTCTCCCGGTCCCACTGTCGGCTCCTTTAATTGGCTACTTCCGCCTGAAGTCATCAGTACGAGTTCCCACCATGCACATTACGCGTCATCATGACGGCCAGCATGAGAGTCCTGCGCATGCACAATTCTCTAACTCTGAACGGCGCATGCGCAGGAATCTCACGTCGGCTGGCATTCCTCACGTGGGGTCTCAGGCAGATCACTTGCGCACTACTGGTAATACTGTTTGCCCTTTTCGTTTTCCTTGGAGCACTTGCCTGGCATCTTAAGGGAACATTTCCACCTCATAGAGGGCTATTGATATATCTGGGTGTCATGTCAAGTGCTGCTGCTGGCTTGAATCTTATGCTTATCAGGGCAGAAGTGTTGTTGTGCAATCATGATATATAACCTGTGGTTAATCATTTGAACCCTATATTTGTGTTAGCCTTTTGTGTAACCCCACAGGTGCTTTTTTGTTTTAAATGTTTTTAATTGTCTTTTTGCCCGCAGTAAAGACAGATTATCATTATTCATATATGCTGGCTGTTGACAGTGGGATTTTCGTCATGTTTTCCAATATTGCTAAAGTATCAACAAAGCTTTGGTCTGTGGGAGGAAAGCAGCCTCTGGACATGAAGTGGTTAAAGTTGTCCAGCAAAAAGTTCACGTCCTGAATTTTGAACATGGGAGAAATAAATTGTTTCCACCTGTGAAAAAAAAGTATTTTATTTTTATGCTTTGAGTTGTCATGGCTGCCTGAATCGAACAACACCAATAGTTCTTCCTTATAATTACATACTTCTGGGAAGCCCACTGGCTGAAAATTGCTTTTTATACAACAATCAAGGTTAAAGGTGCTGACAAAGCTATATTACATTTTTCATCAAATGACTTTTCTAGTTTCATAAAATGTAGACAGGAACCAAGTAGGGTCTTTAGGTAAATTTACAAAATTGTTTCTGGCATTTATTTATTTAAGTATTTATATAGCGCTTACACATTACCCAGTGCTGTACAGAGTATATTGTCTTGTCACTAACTGTCCCTCGGGACTCACAATCTAGTCCCTACCACAGTCATATGTCTATGTATGTATCATGTAGTGTATGTATCGTAGCCTGGGGACAATTTAGGTGGAAGCCAATTAACTTCTCTGTGTGTATTTGGGAAGCGGGAGGAAACCCCATGCAGACACGGGGAGAACATACAAACTCCTCGCAGATGTTGCCCTGGCTGGGATTCGAACTGGGTACCCAACGCTGCAAGGCCAGATCATTAACCACTACTCTACCATGGTACCCATTTCTTTAGAAAAAGATGGATACAGGGTGTGGAGTCATTGGTTAATGGGGATGGGAGAGAATACCAAAGCGGGGACCAAAGGCTTTTATTTCTGCTAGAGACAGATTTCAGCAATTAAACTTTGTCTACAGTTCGTACTTTATACTATATAGATTGGAAACATAGATAATACAACAACTAACAACATTGTAAAGTGCTTTTCTCTTGTAGGTCTCAAAGTGCATACTACTAGGTCAGAACAATGTTCCAGGTGCCATCTCGGTATAGATACATATTTGCATGTTTTGGAATTGTCCTGAGTTAACTAAGTATAGGGTGGAAAAGGAGGCAGAAAATGCTCGGCTGCTGGAACGACCATATTCTTTAGACTTCAAGACGGCATTGTTGGACCAATAAGAGAGGATGGTCTTTCTAAATATCGGTGTATTATATTTATTTTATGTTCTGCAGAAAAAAAGGTTGTGCTGCTACACTGGACTCAATCGAAAACACATACAAAAGAAAAATGGATAAAAGTGGTTAATAAAAATTAGATTTTTAAAAAAAGTTGACATATATGTGTAAGAACTGTTTGAATCAATTCTAGAGGATTTTGGGTGAATGCTGTGATACAATACAAAACAGATATGGATAAAGCGGTAATGACTTAATATGTTTGGCTTTACAGAAATTATGAGATAGCCAAAGCCCAAGGATTATATATTTTACGACTGGATTAGAATTTGTGGTTAAAGTGGACCTGAACTCAGAACTCCTCTCTGCTCTAAATGATACACAACAGCATAATAACTTTTAAACAAAAAACATTTCTTTGTTACAGCTGATACAAATCCTGAAATAAATCTGCACAGTTTCTACTTCCTGATCCATTAAAGCAGACATATTGTTTACAGCCTGTGCTTTCAAATAGGTTTATCTGCTTATCTGCCATAGGTAGTGATTTGACACAGGGGAGAGATCAAATTACAATTAGTGATTAGACACAAATGAGGGAGAATTAAACAAGCTAAACTTTTTAAATACATACAGGGTGCATTTCTATTATGTTTTCATTGTGTCCTGTGCAAGAGTTCAGGACCACTTTAACTGGTAGGTGGAGGTGGGGGGAGGAGGGGGTCCCACCCCTTCCAGGTGAATAGGTATACAGAGTCATTTTTGACCCTATATTATTTAGTTATCATACCCCGACCCCTGCCAGGCAATAGTAATCTGAAGTGTTCATCCAGCTTTAGAGTCCATTGGCCTGTAAATTATAAAATGTAGTTACTAACAACTCTGGTTGAACTCGATGGACGTATGTCTTTTTTCAACCCAAATAACTGTGTAACTATATGTAACAAAGTTTTTCTAGTTTGCAAAGATGTTTTCTGGTTTGTGAAAACATTTCTTGATAGGGACCGCAAAATCATCATTTCAGTTGCTTTTTTTTTTTTTTTTTTGCTGGTTGAACCTGTTAATCCTGTTTCAAAAAAAAGTGTGTTAATGTTACTATTTAGAAGTAGTAAAACCACAAACAAAAATGTACACAAAAAGAGAAGCATGTCTTCTCAGAAAAATGCAACACAGTAGGTGAAAGGATCTATGAACTTGAAGATAGCATTGTTTTTTGTTTACTCATATGTCTGGTAACCTATTTTTCCATGAGGGTGATTTACCGAAAGCAAAGTGTACAGAAGCGGATGCGAGATGAAAAACTAACTATAACAAGTAACTTTTCTATGTATCTTATCTGAAGTTTAGATAATTTACACAGCAAATCTAGCGGCAAACAGCTTCAATAGAATATGATTATTTCTTCCTGTGATACAGTGGCAGCAGCCATGTTGTTTGTAAACATTTGCACACAGCAAGCTTATCTGCATCTTCAGAACTCAGTCTGTGAAAAAACCTAATACCCCTCCTCTTCCCGCCTCCCCTCTGCCTCTGAAATCTCTGGCTAGTAATACATCCCCCTCCTCCTGCCTAGACTGAGCTCCCATGAGCCCTTGCTACTGTCTGAAAATGCCAAGGCTCTCTGAAATGCTGTGGGCAAGGCTTGTTTAGTTTATAGGGAATTAGAGTATTAAAACAAAAAAGTATTTGGTTTGAGGAATGCCCTATAAACAATAGGAAAGGAACACAATTATGCAATGAGTAAAAGTTCATCTCGGATCCACTTTAAAGAGGAGCTGTCAGACATACTATCTCAGAAAAAAACACATATATAAGTAGATAAATACTTTCTCTATTTACATAACATATGTATTGCATTTGCACTGTCCACGTTTTGATTTTAGTGATTATTCTAAAGTAAAAAAAAAGAGAAAATCCTTCTTAAAATTCTCTATTTTAACTGTGTCTATCTAGAAGCCAATCATGATGATGTAATGTCCTCCCTTACTCTCCTCTGTCTGATTGTGTATGCACTCCCTGCCCTCCTCACAATCTTCACCGCCCTCCTCCCAGTCTTCAGGCACTCCCACCCAGCTCTGCAATAGAAAGTGCATTGTCTCAGCATGAAAAATATTGGCTAATCAGAGAGGAACAGAGGTGTGGGAGGGGAAAACAGGAAAGAAAGAGGCTTCAGTCAATCAGGCTGCTTTAGTTAAGTTTACGGGGAAATAAAGAAGCAAAAAAAGACAACCCAGCATGCCCTGCAACTTCCTTTGTGCGGCAATATAGCAAATAAGAGTTAGGTAAACTGGGGAATGATCATTTATCAACAAGAAAAGAAATAGTGATTTTTAACTTTTGGATTGCCTGGTTAGCATCCTTACTACTTGTTTACCAGACAAAAATAAAAAAATGATTTTTAATTTTATGCCCGACATTTACACTTTAAGAAGGAAAAAAATGGTAACATCTCTATGCATCATTGAGCATTTGAAATTAATATGATGAAAGTTCAAGGATTGTAAAATGATAAAGGGTGATATTGTAATTCCTTTATTTACCTGTGAATTGAAGTACCTTGAATAGCTTATCTAATGAATGGTAATCAGGTATTCTGATTCTACTGGACTATGATGAAAAAATAAGCTTGTGCAAGAGTCTTCAATGTAAGACTTTCTATTACTGCTGCAAGGATCGGTGGGTGGTAGGGTTAATAACCAACCATTAATGTCAGAAACTCCGCCTCCCTCCATTTTTGAAAAAGCCAAGCTTATTTCCTTAAAGTTTTTGAAGATCTGTGGCCACCCCCACCTGTGTTGCCGTGGCCCACTCCAGCTCGTCAGTCACCAGTTAGGCAGCCACGAGAAATGTTTTCCTTTTCTCAAATAGATCATTAGCAACATCACAATATGATGTCAGGGCCATGGCCCTGATAGGTTGCTGTCTGACAACCTTGTTGCATTGTGGTAAATAACAGTGTTTTCCAACTGCCAAGCAAGCTATACCTCCCTCTGTGTATAGAACTCTCAGTAACCGAACCCTCCGCAGAGATCACCTGGCAGGACTAAAGATGTTGCCATCTGTGATCAATTTCAGGATGTAAATTAGGGCAAGGAAAGATTTTTCAATGGGCAAACAGGCTAAATAATGTATTAAAAAAATAAGCAATTTTATTCCTTACACTATTTTCATTAGAGTTGTTGTTTAACTCTTTAAATATGGATGGCGCATTATGAAGCCCAGTTAAGCTGAACAGGTATTAATGTAATCCTGAAGTGAAAATACAATTGTGAGATAAATAATTCTATGTGTAGTACCAACGGCAAATAAAACCTTAGTAACATACAAATGAGTCTCATATTTTTATTTTCAATGTAATGGCTTCATTTTTAAGATTGCATCAGACTGTCATATTTGCTGTTTAGAATTCAAACTCTGCTTTATTTATTTATTTATTTCTTAAAGTGAACCTCCAGACTAAAAATCTACTCAGCAGAACTGAAAAGGCTTGGTGTTTCTTTAACAGTTTCACAGCATCAGAACTTTGTTTTTCTTACCAAAGCCTCATTTTTAGCTGTATTTTTAGCTAAGCTCCACCCATCAAAGAAAACTGCCTGGGCTTTTTTCCCTGATGCTGTGCAAAGCATTATGGGATTTCCTATGTTGTTATTCACGTTGCCTAGCAACTGGGAGGGGTGATCAGCACACAGGACAGTTGGAACTGTGTCTCATGCTCCCTGTCACCTCCTTTCAACCGAAAGATGGCTGCCATTATAAAATCAAACATTTGCCTGTTCTTTTAACCACTTAACGACCGCCCCCAGCCGATGGGCGGCGGCAAAGACCGGTCCCAAACGACCGCAATACGCCCATCGGCGGGGGCGGCTGCGGGAGTGGCTATGCGGCGATCGCGTCATTCGTGACGCGATCAGCCGCCGGGGACTGGCTCCGCCCCCCGTTCGCCGTAACCCGCCGGCCGTTCGGAAGCGCCGGCGGGTTACTGGCATCCGGATCGCCGCTGCAACAGTGTATAATAGGCTTTGTAATGTATACAAAGCCTATTATACTGGCTGCCTCCTGCCCTGGTGGTCCCAGTGTCCGAGGGACCACCAGGGCAGGCTGCAGCCACCCTAGTCTGCACCCAAGCACACTGATTTCCCCCCCCCTGCCCCCTGATCGCCCACAGCACCCCTCAGACCCCCCCCTGCCCACCCCCCAGACCACTGTTTGCACCCAGTCACCCCCCTAATCACCCATCAATCACTCCCTGTCACTATCTGTCAACGCTATTTTTTTTTAAAGTCCCTAATCTGCCCCCTACTCCCTCCTGATCACCCCCCCACCCCTCAGATTCTCCCCAGACCCCCCCCCAGACCCCCCCCCCCCGTGTACTGTATGCATCTATCCCCCCTGATCACCTGTCAATCACCTGTCAATCACCTGTCAATCACCTGTCAATCACCCGTCAATCACCCCCTGTCACTGCCACCCATCAATCAGCCCCTGATCTGCCCCTTGCGGGCAATCTGATCACCCCCCCACACCAATAGATCGCCCGCAGATCCGACATCAGATCACCTCCCAAATCCATTGTTTACATCTATTCTCTCCTCTAAACACCCACTAATTACCCATCAATAACCCCCATCACCACCTGTCACTGTTACCCATCAGATTAGACCCTAATCTGCCCCTTGCGGGCACCCAATCACCTGCCCACACGCTCAGATTGCCCTCAGACCCCCCCCCCTTATCAATTCGCCCGTGCAATATTTACATCTGTTCTCCCCTGTAATAACCCACTGATTACCTGTCAATCACCCATCAATCACCCCCTGTCACTGCCACCCATCAATCACCCCCTGTCACTGCCACCCATCAATCAGCCCCTAACCTGCCCCTTGCGGGCAATCTGATCACCCACCCACACCAATAGATCGCCCGCAGATCCGACATCAGATCACCTCCCAAATCCATTGTTTACATCTATTCTCTCCTCTAAACACCCACTAATTACCCATCAATCACCCCCTATCACCACCTGTCACTGTTACCCATCAGATTAGACCCTAATCTGCCCCTTGCGGGCACCCAATCACCTGCCCACACGCTCAGATTGCCCTCAGACCCCCCCCCCTTATCAATTCGCCCGTGCAATATTTACATCTGTTCTCCCCTGTAATAACCCACTGATTACCTGTCAATCACCCATCAATCACCCCCTGTCACTGCCACCCATCAATCACCCCCTGTCACTGCCACCCATGAATCAGCCCCTAACCTGCCCCTTGCGGGCAATCTGATCACCCACCCACACCAATAGATCGCCCGCAGATCCGACATCAGATCACCTCCCAAATCCATTGTTTACATCTATTCTCTCCTCTAAACACCCACTAATTACCCATCAATCACCCCCATCACCACCTGTCACTGTTACCCATCAGATTAGACCCTAATCTGCCCCTTGCGGGCACCCAATCACCCGCCCACACCTCAGAACGCCCTCAGACCCCAGCCCTGATCACCTCGCCAGTGCATTGCTTGCATCTATTTCCCCCCTCTAATCACACCTTGAGACACCCATCAATCACCTCCTGTCACCCCCTAGCACACCTACCCATCAGATCAGGCCCTAATTTGCCCCGTGTGGGCTCCTGATCACTCGGCCAAACCCTCAGATCCCCCTCAGACCCCCTTCCGATCACCTCCCCAGTGCATTGATTGCATCTATTTTCCCCTCTAACCGCCCCCTGAGACACCCATCAATCACCTCCTGTCACCCCCCTAGCACTCCTATCCATCAGATCAGGCCCAATACATCCTGTCATCTAAGAGGCCACCCTGCTTATGACCGATTCCACAAAATTTGCCCCCTCATAGACCACCTGTCATCAAAATTTGCAGATGCTTATACCCCTGAACAGTCATTTTGAGAAATTTGGTTTCCAGACTACTCACAGTTTTGGGCCCGTAAAATGCCAGGGCAGTATAGGAACCCCACAAGTGACCCCATTTTAGAAAGAAGACACCCCAAGGTATTCTGTTAGGTGTATGATGAGTTCATAGAATATTTTATTTTTTGTCAAAAGTTAGCGGAAATTGGATTGTTATTGTTTTTTTCACAAAGTGTCATTTTTCACTAACTTGTGAGAAAAAATAAAATCTTCTATGAACTCACCATACCCCTAACGGAATACCTTGGGGTGTCTTCTTTCTAAAATGGGGTCACTTGTGGGGTTCCTATACTGCCCTGGCATTTTAGGGGCCCTAAACCGTGAGGAGTAGTCTAGAAAACAAATGCCTCAAAATGACCTGTGAATAGGACGTTGGGCCCCTTAGCGCACCTAGGCTGCAAAAAAGTGTCACACATGTGGTATCGCCATACTCAGGAGAAGTAGTATAATGTGTTTTGTGGTGTATTTTTACACATACCCATGCTGGGTGGGAGAAATCTCTCTGTAAATGGACAATTGTGTGTAAAACAAATAAAAAAATGTGTCATTTACAGAGATATTTCTCCCACCCAGCATGGTTATATGTAAAAATACACCACAAAACACATTATACTACTTCTTCTGAGTACGGCGATACCACATGTGTGACACTTTTTTGCAGCCTAACTGTGCTAAGGGGCCCAAAGTCCAATGAGTACCTTTAGGATTTCACAGGTCATTTTGAGACATTTGGGTTCAAGACTACTCCTCACGGTTTAGGGCCCCTAAAATGCCAGGGCAGTATAGGAACCCCACAAGTGACCCCATTTTAGAAAGAAAACACCCCAAGGTATTCTTTTAGGTGTATGATGAGTTCATAGAAGATTTTATTTTTTGTCACAAGTTAGCGGAAATTGATATGTATTGTTTTTTTTTTCACAAAGTGTCATTTTCCGCTAACTTGTGACAAAAAAAAAATCTTCTATGAACTCACCATACTCCTAACAGAATACCTTGGGGTGTCTTCTTTCTAAAATGGGGTCACTTGTGGGGTTCCTATACTGCCCTGGCATTTTAGGGGCCCTAAACCGTGAGGAGTAGTCTAGAATCCAAATGCCTCAAAATGACCTGTGAATAGGACGTTAGGCCCCTTAGCGCACCTAGGTTGCAAAAAAGTGTCACACATGTGGTATCGCCGTACTCAGAAGAAGTAGTATAATGTGTTTTGGGGTGTATTTTTATACATACCCATGCTGGGTGGGAGAAATCTCTCTGTAAATGGACAATTGTGTGTAAAAAAAATCAAATAATTGTCATTTACAGAGATATTTCTCCCACCCAGCATGGGTATGTGTAAAAATACACCCCAAAACACATTATACTACTTCTCCTGAGTACGGCGGTACCACATGTGTGGCACTTTTTTGCACCCTAAGTGCGCTAAGGGGCCCAAAGTCCAATGAGTACCTTTAGGATTTCACAGGTCATTTTGCCACATTTGGTTTCAAGACTACTCCTCACGGTTTAGGGCCCCTAAAATGCCAGGGCAGTATAGGAACCCCACAAATGACTCCATTTTAGAAAGAAGACACCCCAAGGTATTCCGTTAGGAGAATGGCGAGTTCATAGAAGATTTTATTTTTTGTCACAAGTTAGCGGAAAATGACACTTTGTGAAAAAAAACAATTAAAATCAATTTCCGCTAACTTGTGACAAAAAAAAAAAATCTTCTATGAACTCACCATACATCTAACGGAATACCTTGGGGTGTCTTCTTTCTAAAATGGGGTAATTTGTGGGGTTCCTATACTGTCCTGGCATTTTAGGGGCCCTAAACCGTGAGGAGTAGTCTTGAAACGAAATTTCTCAAAATGACCTGTGAAATCCTAAAGGTACTCATTGGACTTTGGGCCCCTTAGCGCAGTTAGGGTGCAAAAAAGTGCCACACATGTGGTATCGCCGTACTCAGGAGAAGTAGTATAATGTGTTTTGGGGTGTATTTTTCCACATACCCATGCTGAGTGGGAGAAATATCTCTATAAATAGACAATTGTGTGTAAAAAAAATAAAAAAATTGTCATTTACGGAGATATTTCTCCCACCCAGCATGTGTATGTGTAAAAATACACCCCAAAACACATTATACTACTTTTCCTGAGTACGGCAATACCACATGTGTGGCACTTTTTTGCGGCCTAACTGCGCTAAGGGGCCCAAAGTCCAATGAGCATCTTTAGGCTTTACAGGGGTGCTTACAATTAGGCACCCCCCAAATGCCAGGACAGTAAACACACCCCACAAATGACCCCATTCTGGAAAGTAGACACTTCAAGGTATTCAGAGAGGAGCATAGTGAGTCCGTGGCAGATTTCATTTTTTTTTGTCGCAAGTTAGAAGAAATGGAAACTTTTTTTTTTTTTTTTTTTTTTGTCACAAACTGTCATTTTCCGCTAACTTGTGACAAAAAATAAAATCTTCTATGAACTCACCATGCCTCTCACTGAATACTTTGGGATGTCTTCTTTCCAAAATGGGGTCATTTGGGGGGTATTTGTACTATCCTGGAATTTTAGCCCCTCATGAAACATGACAGGTGCGCAGAAAAGTCAGAGATGCTTGAAAATGGGAAAATTCACTTTTGGCACCATAGTTTGTAAACGCTATAACTTTTACCCAATCCAATAAATATACACTGAATGTTTTTTTTTTTATCAAAGACATGTAGCAGAATAACTTTCGCGCTCAAATGTATAGGAAATTTTACTTTATTTGAAAAATGTCAGCACAGAAAGTTAAAAAAGTCATTTTTTTGACAAAATTCATGTCTTTTTTGATGAATATAATAAAAAGTAAAACTCGCAGCAGCAATCAAATAGCATCAAAAGAAAGCTGTATTAGTGACAAGAAAAGGAGGTAAAATTCATTTAGGTGGTAGGTTGTATGACCGAGCAATAAACCGTGAAAGCTGCAGTGGTCTGAATGGAGAAAAAGGCTCTGGTCCTTAAGGGGCGAAAAGACTGTGGTCCCGAAGTGGTTAATACAGGGTGGGTAAGAGATTATATTACCTATCTATTTTAATTAACATAACTAATGTAACTTAATGACAGTATGTTTGTTTAGGCTGAAGTTCCTTTTAAGCTGAAAGAGAAGTAATGATCCTTTTAACTTTCTTGCAGTAAAACCTTACCGAAGCCTTATCTCGCTGTTTCTCAGCTGTTTTAGCTTCTATTTACTTTTATAGAAAAAAGTGAATTTGACAAGCTGTTGACAAACTCTTTTGCATACACAACAACTCAAGTTTTCTAACTCTAGCTGCACTGGAAAACAGAAAGGGACTTCAGATAGTTTACAACTAGGGCTAGTAGTGTATATACTTATGCTGATCTCATCATGCTGATCTCATCATGTCATATGTCACTTCAGGTACACTTTAAAGTCAAACTACACCAAAGAATCAATTTGTTAAGTTGTGAAGGCAAACATAATTTTAGTGTAAATCATAAGTATTATTAAATAAAAAAAAAAAGAACATCTGTTTTATTGGTGTTTTTGCCTGCTGCTATACACTTATCCTTTCTGGCTTCCTGATCAGCAAGCAATGTCTTGCTCCATGTGATAGGGCTGGTCCACACCAAGAGCGCTTCACTTGGCTAATGTGTTTCTATGGCCTTGTTCACACAAGAGCAATGTAGCACTCTGCTTCCCTCTGACAAAGACAAATTGAAACAGTTCACAAATATAATTTTGAAAAAGATTAACGTCTCCTGGGCACTACCATCTCAAACGACCTGAGGTGGAACACAACCTCCATCCAGAGGAAAGCCCAGCAGAGACTATTCTTCCTCTGCCAACTGAGGACCAGAAACTGACAAGTTTCTACACAGCCACAATTGAATCTGTCCTGTGCTCTTCTATCCTGGTCTGGTACGCTGGCTCCTCTGCCTGTGACAGACACAAGCTACAGAGGGTCATCAGATCAGTGGAAAGAATCATTGGAAAACCTCTCTCCCCTCTAGACCTCCTCTACAACACCAGACTGAGCTCCAGAACGCCAATGATCCCTCACACCCAGGCTCCCGCTTCTTCAGTCTGCTCCGGTCAGGCCAGAGGTATCGGTGCATCTATACCAGGACCTCAGGACACAGGAACAGCTTCTTCCCTTTAAGGGTCAAATCACTGAACTCTCTAGACTTCCATCCCCCACCACCACCGCTGTCCAACCACCCTCTCCTTGGGCTGTTCTTCCGCAACTAGCCAAAACCGCATGTCTGCACGGCAGCATGTCTGCATGGCAGAACTCCATATTTACTGTGGACAAGGTTTTTCTCTGTTATGTGTTACTGTAATTGTATTTGTTTGATGTATGCTACCCTGTTATCCCTGCTGTCTGTCTTTTCCTGTACCTGCTTGATGCCAAGCCCAATTCCAGGCACAGCCAAGTCGTGCTTGGCGACAAATAAAATGATTCTGATTCTAAAAAAAATTCAGAAAAAAATAAAATAAAATGTCAAAACTTATTATTAGGTGATCTGCAGTATCACCAATAATGCAGACACTATGGCCTGATGCAATTGTCAGACTCGCCAGTGTTAAACGCTGGTGAGTCCGATAATCAGGCGACTATAAAGTCGCCTGATCCAATTGCATTTAGCCCTAGGCAGGGTGCTAAAAGAACTCGCTTGGGCGATATTATCGCCCAGCAAGTTCCTTACACCCTATCCTATTAAACTTTGCATGCCTCCGGGAATCGATGCTAAAGCAGGTCTAAACATGCTAACGCACGACATCGCCGCTGCAGCTCCCCGCCGGCCGCTGCTCGTCTCCGCAACCCCCCACAAAGCTACAAAGTTAATTGCTTAAATTCCTTACCGCCGCTTTACACCCGTCGGCCGCCGCATCTCGCCGCAAGTCCCCGCTGTGTAATTACAGTGTACGAGTTACTGTAAATACACTCACTAATAACAGAGTCCCGGCAAAGCATCTTTGAATCAGCCGCCGGGGCTTCCCATTGGTTCACAGGCTGAGCCATTTTCATTGGTCCAGCCTGTGAACCAATGGGGAGCCCCGGCGGCTGATTCAAAGATGCTTTGCCGGGACTCTGTTATTAGTGAGTGTAATTACAGTAACTCGTACACTGTAATTACACAGCGGGGACTTGCGGCGAGATGCGGCGGCCGGCGGGTGTAAAGCGGCGGTAAGGAATTTAAGCAATTAACTTTGTAGCTTTGTGTGTGGTTGCGGAGACGAGCGGCGGCCGGCGGGGAGCTCTGGGGGTCTCCTTATTAAAGGAGACCCCCAGATGCAGCGGCGGAAGATGGCGGCGATGTTCGGCGGGTTGTGCGCATGTGTGGGGAGCGAGGCCGTGGTGCTGGTGGACAGCACCACAGGGTAAACCTCGCTCCCCATCGCCTGGTAATGCTCCCTAACGATCGGCCATTGCACGAGTGGAACTGGCAATAGGATTTGCCGGTAATCCTTGTGCGATGGCAAGGTGATAAGTAGCTCGCATCTGCAAGCTACTTATCACCTGAAATAGCATCAGGCCCTATACCTGATTATGTGATGATCTGCAGAATCACCAATAATACAAGTATAGCTGGTACAGATACAAAGAGAGTTGTGTATTGGTACAACCGTAACTTTAATAGTTTTGCGAGACCTTACCAGAGAAGCTGGTAAGGTACTATTAGTACACTGACTGTAAAATAGAAAGGACCTTTCCAGAGGGCTGGAATAGGTACAAACGGAGAGAGTACAGAAATATACAAACTAGTCCTTACCAGAGGGGCTGGCAAGGTACTAGTACAATAAGTGACTGTATAGACTTGAACAGACCTTCCCAGAGTAGCAACACCATAATATGATGTCAGGGCCATGGCCCTGATAGGTTGCTGTCTGACAACCTTGTTGCATTGTGGTAAATAACAGTGTTTTCCAACTGCCAAGCAAGCTATACCTCCCTCTGTGTATAGAACTCTCAGTAACCAAACACTGGTGAGTAGAGAGATCAGACAGGCTGGGTTCGGCAACAGAGAGGGAAATATCAGTACAGAATCGTGAGACAGAGGGATAACGAGTAATCAGGCAGAGGTTCAGCAACTAGTCAGATAGGCAGAAGTACAGAAACGTTTAAGCAGAAAGCAAGGTCAGAGGTTTAGCCAGAATCATACACAGGTAATCAATATAACAACAATAATCCTAGTCTTGGTGTAAAGTTCTTGGTTTCAATACCTGGAACTAGTCTAAGGTCTGAGCGCTAACACAAAGTATTCACGACAGCATACAGGGAATGAATGAAGACTGGAGGCTTAAGAAGCCGAGGGAGACTCCCGGCCACTCCCACCTCGGATTTCTGCCAATCCGAGCAGCGCGAGTCATCCCTGACGTCAGCCGACCGGCAGGTCAGCTGACGTGCCTTCTGCCCGCATAAAGGTCCTGTCTCCGTGTGCGCGCGAGACAGAAACCCTATGAGCTGGAGACAACACCGTTCCCGGCGTGTTAGACACCAAAGGGAACGGATAACACCTGAGAGCCAGGGAGAGAGGCGGCTGCAGACACCCTCTGCGAGTCAGCAGCCTCCATATCCATGCTTGCTACAACAACCTTGAAATTATAAAAGCAAATGATACACAACTAATTAAAAGAGCTAAGGAACTAAAATCAATTAACTACACACAAAGTCAACCCCCCCGCCCCCCCCCCCAAAAAACCCCACCCAAAGCAAAACAAAATAATTAGTGATGGGCTCGATTTTCGCATACTCATAATTTGGTTTCAATCAGTTTTATTGAAGATAGCAAAATAGTTACAAACAATCCCAAAAGGGATAAGGAACATAATAACAAAGATTCAAACAATTGGTGAACATAATTCAGCCTAAAATAGCCCCTCCAGGAATATGTTGGGAGAGAAATCTAGATACACATAAAAAACATTTCGTTATAATTACAGCATATTAATCTGACTGAAAAAGCCCTGTCCATTAGATCAGGATGGCCTAAAGTCCAAAAAGAGTTGAGGTCTGGGACATGCTGGAAAGCGACATCTGAAGTTTACATGTTCTAAACCAATTATTGTGCAATAGTTATTGCTAGCAATTAGTGGACAGGTCAGCAACCTAAGCCAGGAAAATCCTAGCTGTTACCCTTCCTGTTCCACTTAAAGGAGAGCCAGTGTTGGAGTCTTGTAGGATAGGTTTAGTTAGCAGCGGTGGGATTATATATCAGTATAGTTATGTGGAGGAGGTGAAGGAAGGAACTGAAGTGAAAGAAGATGACTGATTATGTTAAGTAGGGATGGGAGGTATGGGTCAACCAAGGACAGGGGGAAAAGACAAGTTATTAAATGTAGCCCCACAGGTCATGAGATCAACTAAAGTATATAGCATAGTGAAGGCCCCTATTGTCTGCATACTGTATCCAGGGATCCCAGATCTTTTGGAAGTGGTCTACTCTGTCCGTAGAGATAGCTAGCATTCTCTCATAGACCATTAGTTGGTGAATTCTATTAATAAGGGGTCTAATTGGTAGGGCCGGAGACTTCCAATTGGCAGCTAAATATGATTTGGCTCCCATAGTGATATATTGAACTAATTTATGGGCCTGGTGGGTAAAATGTAGAGGCTTGTGACCTAAAAGTAAGATTGCTGGATCCAGTCCTGTCGTGAGTGAGGTAACTTTGTGGATTAATGTTGTAACTTTATTCCAAAAGGAGGAGACTAGTGGGCACGTCCACCACATATGGGAGAAAGTGCCAGTTCCACCACCACAGCCCCTAAAGCATAACGAGGAGGGGTTTAAGTTGGCCTTATGAAGGCAATATGGGGTAATGTAGGCCCTATGAAAAACTTTGATATTTGTCTCTATTAGGGAATAGTATAAGCTTCCCTTTGTGAGAGTAGTGAAGCACTCCAGCCAGTCCTCTTGGTCGAGGGAAACCCGAAATTCCGTGGTCCAAAAATTTTTAATCTGCTCAATTCCTGAGGAACTATTCTCTAAAATAGTGGCATAAAGTTGAGAAATAAGTCCCCCTTGTAAGGGTGAATTAGCTACCCAGGTTTCAAAATAGGTTCTCTGAGTGGTGTAGCCTCGGGGGATGATTGATCTAAAAAAATGAAGAATTTGGGTAATTTGATAAGAGTATTTCAGTGGGAGTTCTGCTTTCTCCAGGACCTCTCGGCAGGTGAGTAATCTACCACCTGACCAAAAAGCTGATAAGTTTGTCATATTTTTTTGAGAGGTCCAGGAGAAATCTTGAAGATAACCCGGGGGAAAGTCGGGGTTCCCTAGTAGTGAAGTTAATGATGAGGGACTGGAGGAAAGCCTCAAGTGTTCCCTAGATCTTTTCCACAACTGAAGTGTTAAGAAAGTTGAGGGGAGGACCTGCTTAGAAAAAGATGACGAGGGAGTCGAGGACCAAACCAAGGACTGTAGTTTATATGGATCACACATGGATGCCTCCAAATCCACCCACAATGGAGCTCTAGGTCCTGCAAAGATAGGGGCAACCTGGGCCAACTGAGCTGCCCTATAGTAGCCAAATAAATTTGGGAGCGAGAGGCCACCCTTAGCCCTGGGTTGAAACATGTTGGCACGTTGAACCCTGGGCCTCTTATTCGCCCAGACAAAGCTAAAGATATCCAATTGAAGCCTATGGAGGTCAGATTTTTTAACCCGACAGGGGAGGGTCCTAAATAAGTACAATATCTTTGGTAATAAGGTCATGCGGACCGAGTTTATTCTCCCCAGCCAAGAGATCGAATAGTGATGCCATTCCTTCAGCAAACCTCGCAAACTAGGAATCATTGGGCCATAATTGTATTTAAACAGGTCGGAGTATGAGCTTGTGATCTTCACACCTAAGTATTTTATGTAATGTTCGCAGTACTGTAGGTTATATTCGGCAGCCAATAGTTTAGCCTGATGTTTAGAGTAATTGCAAGCTAACATCTCAGACTTCCTTAAATTGAGGCGTAGTCCTGAAACGTTGCCAAATGCATCCATAAGTTGAAATGTAGATGGAAGAGAAATGTGAGGTTCTGAGATTGTTAAAGCTAAATCATCAGCAAAAAAGGCGGACTTATACTCTGTCTTTCCCACTACATACCCCTTAATTTCGGGTGTTTTCCTAATCATTAAGGCTAGAGGCTCTATCGCAAGGGCGAAAAGAGCTGGGGAAAGTGGGCATCCCTGCCTAGTTCCTCTTGTTATAGGTATCGGGATTTGGGTTGGGGATGGAATTTTAAGCGTTGCTGAGGGAAGTGAGTAGAGAACCTGTATGGCTGAGAGAAAGTCACCTCTAATCCCAAATTTTTGGAGTGCAGCTAGCATATAAGGCCATTGAAGGCTGTCAAAAGCCTTTTCAATATCTAAGGCCACTACTGCTAATTTATTAGAATGTAAATTTGCATGAGTAATGATATCGATGATTCTGCGGACATTGTCCGTGGCCTGGCGAGATGGGACAAAGCCCACTTGGTCCCTATGGACCATATCTGGAAGAAGTATATTGAGCCTAGCTACAAGAACTGAGGTAAGGAGCTTATAATCGATGTTGAGCAAAGATATAGGCCTATAATTTTTAGGCGACAGTGGGTCCTGACTATCTTTGGGGATGACTGCTATCTGAGCAGCCAAAAACTCAGGAAGGGTATTGTGTCCTTTCATAATGGAGCCATACAGTCTCTTCAGGTAAGGTACTAGTAAATATTTAAACTTTTTGTAGTATAGGCCAGAAAATCCATCAGGACCTGGGGCCTTCCCAGATTTAAGTTTTTTTATGGCCTCTAAAATTTCCTCTTCTGAAATAACAGAGTTGAGGAGTTTTCTAGAGTTGTCTGTTAAGTAGGGGAGATTGACGCCAGATAAGAAAGCAGAGGCTTCCTCCTCTGTGGGTATCTGAGATGGATTATAAAGCTTATGATAGAAGGTATGGAACGTGTTATATATTAGGGTAGGATCAGTGGTCTCCCTACCAGATTCCATTCTTACTTTATGTACTCTATTTATTTGTTGTTGAGCTCTTAACTTAATGGCAAGCCATTTATCTGGTTTGTTTAGATATTTGTGGAATTTGGATCTAGTCCACCTAAATTGTTTTTCAGTCAGGTTTGAGAGGACTATATCTAGCTGAAGCTTAGTATCAGATACCAATTTGCAAAGATAGGGTGTAGGAGAGGTCTGAAATTCTCTATTTAAGCGATTTAACTTTGTTTCCAAATTATATTGAATTTCTGTACGTTTGCGTTTTTGCTGAGAGGTTAATTTAATTATTTCACCTCGCACAGAAGCCTTGTGGGCACACCAAAGGACATCTGGGTTTATGTCTGGGGAATCATTCAACCTAAAATAGTCCGAAAGATGCTCAGAGATTCGGTTTATATTAGAAGAATCATAAAGAAAAGCTTCATTGAGCCTCCAGGTTCTAGCAAAGCGTAGAGAAATAGTATCTTCAAACGCAGCCAAGACAAAATCATGGTCTGACCAGGGAACTGGTATATGTCTTACAAAAATTAAATTAGATAGGTTTGCTGAGGTTGTGAGAATGGCATCAATACGCGAGTGGGTTCTGTGCTGAGGAGAATAATATGTATAGCCTCGATTAGTTCCATTAAATTCTCTCCAAGTATCTGATAGGGCTAACAGCTTAATATAATGATTTAATTTAGATCTCTGTACCTTAGTCAGTCTATCCCCAGAATGACTAGATGAGTCTAATAAGCAATTGAAGAGTAAGTTAAAGTCTCCTGACCAGAAGATAGTTCTCAAATCAAGAGAGAGAATCTTCTGAGCACAAGCAATAAATGATTGTACTGGATTTGCTGGATGGGCATATAAGTTGACAATTCCTACTGTTTCAGAGTGCAATTTGCCCACAAGAATGAGGAAGGTTCCAGAGCCATCTCTATATGTTTCTGTTATTTGGATAGGGCAAGAGTTATGGATTAAAGTAGCAACTCCTTTAACTTTTTTATTAGGTGAAGAAGATAAATAGCATCTCTTATATTGAGAATGGAAAAATTTAGGATAGGAGGCTTCGGTAAAGTGAGTCTCCTGCAGTGCTATGATATCAGGCTTGTGGCGTAGGTAGCTCTGGAAAGCCTTCCCCCTCTTAGAGGGGATGTTAAATCCTCTCACATTGTGAGAAAGTATCTTAACCATTATGATTCATATAAAGCATGCTCAGGTATCCCTCTAAACAATCCAGCTGGTGACCCCCTTCCTCCCACCTTCCCACCCTCACCCTCCTACCACTTAGTAAACACAGTACAGTAAACCCCAAACAGTAGTATTTTTCCTTCATACCTAGAATATAAGCAAGGACACATATAGGCACATGGAGATCCAAATCTCCTTCATGGGTTAGGGGAGCTGGACAGCCCAAAGGGGTGACCAGATCAGCCAACCACATTTTCAGGGAGCAACAAAAAGACGTAACTAGGTGGATAACCACAATAAACTCGTGAAAAACGTTCTGAGATTAACGGCTAGAAGCTAAAGAGTAGTGGTGCCAACATGGTGCACCACCAAAAAAAGAGCAAAAATAAAGAAGATTCCCGGCTAAGCATACACATAATTTGTCGTCGTAATTCACAATTATGATGTGAAATCGTAATACAAAATTTCGGGAAAATCATAATTCATTTTGTGCATAAATGTAATTAGGAACCATACCTTTGCAATGTCAAGTAATTTTTGTGTAATTTCATGCCAAATTTAGCAGTTAATAGCAAAGCCCCCATACATTCTATTGTCACCAAATGTTTTAAAACCTTGTAGTTTTTTTTAGAAATGTGATTTTAATGTAAAGGAAAAATGGTTTTTAAACTTTAAAAACATTTTTCCTTTGCATTTTTAAAGTGGATCCGAGGTGAGCTTTTACTCGTTGCATAAATGTGTTCCTTTCCTTTTGTTTATAGGGCATTCCTCAAGCCAAATACTTTTTTTGTTTTTGTTTTAATACTCTAATTCCCTATAAACTAAATAAACCACGCCCACAGGTTTTCAGAAAGCCTTGGCAGTAGCAAGGGCTCATGGGAGCTCAGTCTGGGCAGGAGGAGGGGGAGGTGTTACTAGCCATTGATTTTACAGGCAGAGGGGAGGAGGGAGGAGGGGAGATTAGTTTTTTTTCACAGGCTCTCGAGTTCTCACGATACAGATAAGCCTGCCTCTGTGTAATGTTTACAAACAACATGGCTGCTCTCATTGTATCACAGGAAGAAATAATCATTTTCTATTAAAGCTGTTTGCAGCTAGATTTGCTGTGTAAACTATCTAAACTTTAGATACGATATATAGACAAGTTACTTGTTATAGTTAGTTTTTCATCTCGGATACGCTTTAAAATCGATTTTCCCAAAAACTTAAAGGTGTTTTTGAAATTTTTTTTAAAAACTTATTCCCATTATTCCCCTTAACATACCTAGCATTTTAGTGACTATAACATGTATTAGGGCTTTGTAATTACACAAAATTTCACGTAATTACGCAAAGTTACAAATGGATTACACAAAATCGATTGAATGTCCAAAACTTAATTACATATAGCCATGATTTCAAAAACGTACGCAAATTGTAATTGTTTGCTTAATCATTTGCGTAATCGTAATCAGCTGACTACGATCATCACCATAAAGATGAACAATGGCCACGCATAGCTGGATTCAAAGACCACTGAGTTTTATGAACAGTTGTTGCAACATAGGAATGTTAGTAAAATGTTAGAAAAAATGTAGACCTTGTGTACACTAAAGTAGTTGCTTATTGAAAAATGCACGGATGACTTTCAGAGTGACCTAAGATAACAATACTTTCTGTCTAGCTTTGTGATTCTGCTGATATGATATTTTTGTGTTTTAGATAGTTTGTTATCTATCAGTGTTTATAGTGTTTATAGCCCACATCATGAACATACAGGTGCAAATATAACTTTACCAAAGTAAAAGTTCAAGTGACCTAGAGTAATCAGATTATATTTTTGTGGTGGTTGTTCGGGGCAGCTGCTCCACTCTTAATGTTTTTGTTTAATAAAAGATATTTGTTTATTCTCCACCGAAAGAGTAAAAGATGACATGCACATCAATGTTTCATGCAGAAGGAGAAAACAAATCTCTAATGTGTTTGTGAATATCAAGAGGGCCGGCGCTACCATATGTGCAAAGGGGGCAACTGCCCCAGAGTCCATAGGGGTCCCCAAGTATCCTTCATCTCCCCGCTAAAGATGGTCTAAGCAGGTTACCAAGGTCCTGTGGGAGGATGACCTGGGGGGGGGGGGCACCAGCGCTCATGGGAACTGGGGAATGAACTAGCTGGGGGGGGCAGGTGGACCCAGGCTTCTTGTGCCCAGGCCTTCATTGTAGCTAGAATCAGCAAACACAAAATACACGACTGTAGGAGTACATGAGAAGCACTGTTTCGGACCAGTGTCCTTTGTGAGCACATAGCAGAATGGCAGCTCTTTTTGTGCTCCTGCTTGTGCCTGATCCTCCATTCTACTACCATCTGATGAAGGACACTACGACAGGAGTATTCAAAGAGCCACCATTCCGATACCCTCTGACGAAGGACACTACGACAGGAGCATTCAAAGAGCCACCATTCCGATACCCTCTGACGAAGGACACTATGACAGGAGCATTCAAAGAGCCACCATTCCGATACCCTCTGACGAAGGACACTACAACAGGAGCATTCAAAGAGCCACCATTCCGCTACCATCTGACAAAGAACACTGTGGCATGAGCATACAAAGAGCCACCATTCTGCTACCCTCTGACGAAGGACGCTGTGACAAGAGCATACAAAAGAGCCACTATTCCGCTACTCTCTGATAAAAGTCACTATGACAGGAGCCATAGGAAAACATAGACATTACTTTGAAAATCTATTGTCCTTTCAGTTATAACTGAGTCTGACAGCACCTGATTATTGTAAAATGACTCTTACTTTTATGTTTATACTGATGTTGTAGTCATCCTGCTTAATGTTTTACAGTATTAATTTATTAATTATTTAGTTAGTGATTGTCCATTGTAAAATCTTTCCTCACCCTGATTTATATTCTGTAAATTTATCACAGATGGCGACATCTTTAGTCCTGGCAGATGCAGCTGATCCCTAATTTACGGAATTCTACTTTATGTCACTACATTGCCTCTTTAAGTTTTCCTGCTGCAGAACAAAACACGCTCAAATCCAGCTGCTGATTCTTTAGCTTCAATGTGTTTGCATGAGATTGGCACATCTATTCCAGTGTAGTCGGGATTTGCATGCTGTATCTTCTGTGCTTCTACCAAAGAAAGCGCTGATTATTGTTCTAAAACTGAAATTTGCTTCAATCAGGGCACCGCACAATTTACTGGTATTAACTTCATAGGCGAGCCTTGAGCAAATTTCACAAAGTTCATTTGCTGCATATTGTTATGAGATGTGAATGAAAAACAAGCGTTAATGTTTTTTCAGTGTTAGGTTATTGTAGCGAGTTTTGATAAGCTTGGTGATTGTTATCAGCCTGCTCTATTTATACACATCTGTCAAGTTGTTTCTCTGTAATTATACCTTTGAGTAATTTCATCACAAGCATAATGAATGATCAGCTTGTGTTCCTAAGATTTGATGCATCTCTCTGTCACTTGTTCCATCAATATCAAGTTTAGGTCCCGTTCACATGGCGCCCATTTTTTAAAGCAGGCCAAGTGCTTTATGATTATCATTTATAAATGACAATACCCACAGCTAATTTTGCCAGCTGCAGTGCTTATTAGTTAATTCTTAGTTCATCCTAATTTATTTCACACGATGCTTGGGGTGATGAAGGTCTATGGGTGGCCCCGTTAGTGTAAACATCGGAGTGCAGTGCGTCCCTGCGCACATGTGCATACTGACGGGAATCCAAGTGATGTACTATCTGCCCAGGAGGGAATACGTCACTGAACCTGGGCGGGGCTATGCATATGACCCTGTTGCCACGCCTTGGCGCAGAAGGATTTGTGCTTCATCCTCTGCCATGCGTTGACCGCACCGGTATAATGTGAAAACGACCTCAGGAAGCCCCCAAATACTATATGCTGTATATAGTATTGCTTTCATCTGCCACGCAAGGTATTCTTTATGTCTAATTTCATTTGCATCTTTTAGGTTAATCTCTTCTCTCCCTGTACCACTTTTCACATGATTGCAGAATGCTGGTAACTGTTTGTTCAGCAGCAACAATATGAAGCCTCCTTCCACTTGATTCCTGCAACAGGACAAAAAAAATCCCCTTCATTATTATTATTATTTATATAGCACCGGCATCTTCCAAAGTGCAGTACAGAGTATATTGTCTTGTCATT
Source organism: Hyperolius riggenbachi (assembly GCF_040937935.1). Taxonomy (NCBI): domain Eukaryota; kingdom Metazoa; phylum Chordata; class Amphibia; order Anura; family Hyperoliidae; genus Hyperolius; species Hyperolius riggenbachi. The sequence continues at coordinate 70,149,734 of NC_090655.1, forward strand.
TAACTGTTCTTTTAGAAGGACTCGCAATGTAATCCCTACCATAGTCATACGTCTATGTATCATGCAGTGTATGTATAATAGTCTAGGGCCAATTTAGGGGCAAGCCAATTAACTTATCTGTATGTTTTGGGATGCCGGAGGAATGCCTGGAGGATACCCACCCAGACAAGTGGAGAACATACAAACTCTTTGTGCCGTGGCTGAGATTTGAACCAGGGACCAAGCACTGCAAGGCAAGCATGCTAACCACCGTTCCGCCTTCATTAGAGTACTCCTGTGTTCTGTGTGTTTTGTTCTCCTTTGCTGTCAGTGAATGCACTTAAAATACCTAACCAGTATGTGTGTGTGCCTGCAGACACTCATTGTAGTATCCCTCTACAGCCCTTTATTGAACAAACTGTCTTCTGTTACAGCCAGATAGTATGAATTGTGTAAAGTAGAAAGATATTGTGATATGGACAAACCACACAGCTGTTGGCATGTACACAACAGTTACAGACAATCATAAAATTATATTAAATCCCATGACAAACCCAAACAATAATGCAATCATACTACCAACAAAAACAATGGCTGTGATATTACAAATTACAAATATGGTATTCTAGTAAATATTATTCACAACTAGAGAAAAGTGTGTGCATCAAACCAAGTGGAACCTGATATATATGGCTTTGCAAACTTGTCCTAATTGGCTTAATCAAGAGAGATTGCTCATGGAAATTTGCATTTGCTTTCGCATGCCAGAATATGCAGGGTCTTTTAATTAATTACACCACAAAACTATGCACTGCGGGAATTAGTCAGAGCAACATTCAGCACCTTACCAGGGGCACCGCGAGGAAGCCCCCCCCCCCCCCCATTGTAGAAAATATTAAATGGCTGCCGTACACCATGGTGTAGGGGACTTACTGTCCTGTGCACTCCTTTGTCCCCTGTGTGCTCCCCATTGCATATCTATTAGCAGTGGAAGCTGAGCACGTCTCACCTGATCCATGGGTGCTTGTGGTGATCAGCAATGTCTCCTCCCCCTCACTGAGGGAAAATGGGGAAAATAGAGGACACAGAAGGGCACAGGACTATACAAAAAGGGCATGGTGGAAGACACAAGGGGGATAATGGAGGACACAGTACTACTCAAGGGGGACACAGAGGGACAAAAGAAGGACACAAAGAGGTAAAAGGGATACATAATATCTGGGAGGAGCATATCCACAAGACGCCCCTGCAGCATGGTCGTATCATGCATAGTATTTTTTCCTCCAGTTTTTTGTCCTCTAAACCTAGAGTCAGGAATGTCTTATGGTCAGGAGTGTCTTATGGTCTGAAAAATAGCATAATTGGCTGATTCAATAACTGCATGGATAAACAAATTTGTAAACAGAGGTGCCAACAAGAATAAAAATGTTTAAAAAACGTTTAAGAAGGGGGAAGTTTTGGTGGACTTACCTCCCTCGTAGATAAACAGACTGAAAAACGCTTGGCGCTTGGCTGCTACTACACAGACCCTATTTATTTTCTCCAATTATTTGCCTGATGAAGCGGGATTGTGACCTGCAAAACGTGTTGCATTTTGGAGCACCTAATAAATGTTACCTTGAATTTAAGTAACGGTTTTCAGTCTGTTTATCCACGAGGGAGGTAAGTCCCTTAAAACGTCCGTTTTTATTCTTGTTGGCACCCCTTTCACAAAGTTGCATCTAGTCCAGTCCACCCTTGGTGGAGGGGTGTATCCTCATTTCTTCCTATCTACCTGCCCACCTGCCTTGATAGTGGTTGCCTGTGTGGTAACCCATGTTTATGAGTATAACTATTGTTACCTTCACAATAATCTACATAATTGACTTAAATACTACACTATATCAGGCTCTCAGTTTCCTATCTTTGTTTTAAGCACGGATAAACAGATTTACAGGTGTTCCTGATAAAGTGCTCTGTGAGCATATGCACTCTTTTTGGAAAGCTAGCCACAGTTGAAAGATATGTGCAATATATTATGTGCAGGAGGAGCTGTGTAGATGTGCAAATTATTTTGGAAACTGTCTATACACTTTAAATAGTCCATGCTTACAGTAAAGTATGTTTCATTTGTCTAGGTCAGCCTCAGTGACTCACTTAGTTAGGGTTCAAGGAAAGGTAACAGAAACCTTGTTGAAAAAGTGTGGTACTCTTTGTCCTGAAGAAGAAACATAGGCTGGAGACAAGCCATGCAAAAACTTGGCTTGATTTAAAGAGAACCCGAGGTGGGATTTAATTATGTTAGGGGGGCACAGAGGCTGGTTGTGCACACTATCACCAGCCTCTGTTGCCCCATGGTGTGCCTCCAGGACCCCCCTGCGCGCCGCTATAGCCCCCGCAGTGCTAGCGACTAGTGTTGGGCGAACAATGTTCGCCACTGTTCGGGTTCTGCAGAACATCACCCTGTTCGGGTGATGTTCGAGTTCGGCCGAACATCTGATGGTGTTCGGCCAAACTGTTCGGCCATATGGCCGAACTAAGAGCGCATGGCCGAACGTTCCCCGAACGTTCGGCTAGCGCTGTGATTGGCCGAACGGGTCACGTGTAGTGTTGGGCGAACATCTAGATGTTCGGGTTCGGGCCGAACATGGTCGCGATGTTCGGGTGTTCGAGCCGAACTCCGAACATAATGGAAGTCAATGGGGACCCGAACTTTCGTGCTTTGTAAAGCCTCCTTACATGCTACATACCCCAAATTTACAGGGTATGTGCACCTTGGGAGTGGGTACAAGAGGGAAAAAAATTTAGCAAAAAGAGCTTATAGTTTTTGAGAAAATCGATTTTAAAGTTTCAAAGGGAAAACTGTCTTTTAAATGCGGGAAATGTCAGTTTTCTTTGCACAGGTAACATGCTTTTTGTCGGCATGCAGTCATAAATGTAATACAGATAAGAGGTTCCAGGAAAAGGGACCGGTAACGCTAACCCAGCAGCAGCACACGTGATGGAACAGGAGGAGGGTGGCGCAGGAGGAGAAGGCCACGCTTTGAGACACAACAACCCAGGCCTTGCATGAGGACAAGAATCGTGCGGATAGCAATTTGCATTTTGTCGCCATGCAGTCATAAATGTAATACAGATGAGAGGTTCAATAAACAGGGACCGGAAACGCTAACCTATCACAGATGTTCATTGTTCATGTTACTTGGTTGGGGTCCCGGGAGTGTTGCGTAGTCGTTTCCAATCCAGGATTGATTCATTTTAATTTGAGTCAGACGGTCTGCATTTTCTGTGGAGAGGCGGATACGCCGATCTGTGACGATGCCTCGGGCAGCACTGAAACAGCGTTCCGACATAATGCTGGCTGTCGGGCAAGCCAGCACCTCTATTGCGTACATTGCCAGTTCGTGCCAGGTGTCTAGCTTCGATACCCAATAGTTGAAGGGTGCAGATGGATTGTTCAACACAGCTATGCCATCTGACATGTAGTCCTTGACCATCTTCTCCAGGCGATCGGTGTTGGAGGTGGATCTGCACGCTTGCTGCTCTGTGTGCTGCTGCATGGGTGTCAGAAAATTTTCCCACTCCAAGGACACTGCCGATACCATACCCTTTTGGGCACTAGCTGCGGCTTGTGTTGTTTGCTGCCCTCCTGGTCGTCCTGGGTTTGCGGAAGTCAGTCTGTCGGCGTACAACTGGCTAGAGGAGGGGGAGGATGTCAATCTCCTCTCTAAAGTCTCCACAAGGGCCTGCTGGTATTCTTCCGTTTTGACCTGTCTGACTCTTTCTTCAAGCAGTTTTGGAACATTGTGTTTGTACCGTGGATCCAGAAGGGTATAAACCCAGTAATTGGTGTTGTCCAGAATGCGCACAATGCGTGGGTCACGTTCAATGCAGTCCTAGGCTGAAGAGGTCATAGCCTAGGGTCACAAAAACCTGTTTATTTGGGCAATTTCAATGGTGGCGAGTCTGACGTACATAAATCGCAGCAATGGCCGTTAGCAACGTCTGAATCTCACGAAATGTCTCATGCAGGTAGAAGAAACCCCAATAGGCTTTCATTGGGCCTCCTATTTACAGTTCCAAAATCTAACATCTTTTCAAAGGGCAATTGCTCAGCAGTGGCAAATTTTCTAGCATTGTAGGGACCCTTAGGGGGAACATGACTGGTGAGTTTCGGGCCCCTAGGCCAAAGAGGTCATAGCCTAGGGTCACAAAAACCTGTTTATTTGGGCAATTTCAATGGTAGTTATGCTGACGTACATAAATCTCAGCCATGGCCGTTAGCAACGTCTGAATTTCACGAAATGTCTCATGCAGGTAGAAGACATATTGTTAGACTTGGATTCCAAAGATGGGGTCCCTACATCTCTGCAAACCAGAGTTACAGGGGTCCAAAATTGGTAAAATCCCCCATAGGCTTTCATTGCCTCCCTATTTCACTTTCCAAAATCTCACATCTTTTCAAAGGGCAATTGCTCAGCAGTGGCAAATTTTCTAGCATTGTAGATTTTTATTAGAAAAATATTATTTACAATTATAATACAAATAAATAAATAAAATAATTTGATCAATCATACCAATTGTAACAAAAAACAAGATCAAAGAAACAAGAAAAAACAATTCTGCATATATATATGCGTAAATAAACACAGGACTTCTATGTCCCAAAACAAACAAAATCATAATACATAATAATCATACTACAATATTAATCTGTTATGAAGACCTGAGCAGAAGAATGCTCAAACATACCACCGATTCAAACAACGAGACATGACTAAACAACACAGACCCAACACCTGAACGTATGCAACAAAACAATAACCAACACCACACAATACCTGACATCACCTGACAACAATCATACAAAATAAATGCACCAACACTTACAATCAAACTACCACATATTCAGGAAAAGGGCAAGTGTACACATACGACGATAAATAATCAAAAACCTGCACAAGACAAAAAAAAAAAAAACCCTCATCTCCAATACAATAGGAATAATAGGAATAAGCTGAAAGGAAAACACCTCCCCCGTATGTCTGCGGCCAGTCATTTACAAAAAATGTAGAAAAAGATTCAAAATCTAAGTAGTCTGTGATGAGAAATAGAAAGCTCACCCAGAAGAGACGTCAATAGGCTAAGGAGGCCTGATGTTCTGCCAGGCAAGAACCCAGGCACCTCTGCCCATCCTACGCCTCTCCAAGCACCGAATCCTAGAAACCTCACCCAGAATACTGTTCACCACCACCACCTGAACAGGGAGGAATTTCTGCCTAATGCAAAGCTGACACCGTGCTAACCATGTGTGATGTCTGACAGCTAAACTAACTAAATACAAAGTGCACAAATCAAAACCCTGGCGACGTTTGAATGCTCCGTATGCCCACTCAGCATAACTCAGATGCGCCAGGAAAGGAATACCTAGGCTCCCACCCACCTGTTTACATACTTCCACATTAAAGAGAATCTGTATTGTTAAAATCACACAAAAGTAAACATACCAGTGCGTTAGGGGACATCTCCTATTACCCTCTGTCACAATTTCGCCGCTCCTCGCCGCATTAAAAGTGGTTAAAAACAGTTTTTAAAAGTTTGTTTATAAACAAACAAAATGGCCACCAAAACAGGAAGTAGGTTGATGTACAGTATGTCCACACATAGAAAATACATCCATACACAAGCAGGCTGTATACAGCATTCCTTTTGAATCTCAAGAGATCATTTGTGTGTTTCTTTCTCCCTGCAGCTATCTTCCACTGAAGTGTCAGGCTGTTTCTTCCTGCAGAGTGCAGACAGCTCTGCCTGTATGTAATTCCTCAGTATGTGAAAGCCCAGCCAGCTCAGGGGAGGATTTATCCAGCTTGTAAAAGATAAGAGAGAAGAGAGAAGCTGCCCTAATCTAAATAGTGCAGAGAGGGTTCTGGAGGGGGGAGATGCATCACAGAACCACAACACTGAAGAACTTGGCAGCCTTCCAGACACAGGCTGACAAGTCTGACAAGAGAGAGATAAGTTGATTTATTACAGAGATGGTCATAGGCGGACTGGCCTGGGGGGACAGGGGGCGATTGCCCCCCGGGCCGCCTCCTGCACCTTTCATCAGGGCCGCCAGGATTTTTTCCTACTCTTCACAAGCGTCTCCCTCCCCCGGCCGAATGCAGTGCGTGTTGGTGAATCTCGAGGTGCTGCTAGGCAACAGAGGTCTGCCCCCTGCCTGTAGTAGCAGCCAGCCAATGAAGAGAGAGCAAAGGACGAGGTGGCTCTAGCGCGTCATTTGAAGTGGCCAGGCTGCCGGAGGATTCCAGTCCTGTCTGGTGAAATGAACGCTGCAGTTTCTCCCTCACTCCCAGATTCCCAGCCTCTTGCCTCTTGAAGCTGGAAGGGAGAGGGCACAGATCACTGCAGCCAGACATCAGCGACCAGACAATGTTCTTTGTAAGCGGACACCTCCTCTCCTCTTCATTTGTTTGCTCTGTTTTGAACTGGCCAGCTCTGTGTACATGTAACCCTTTCACTGCTGCCTGCTAGTTTTAGTTTTTTGCAGCACTGGCTCTTTGTATTTAAGGCATGCATATTTATATATTCTTCTAGTTTGACTGCACACTGATATATTTTACTATCTCAATAACACTTGCCACTTTACTTAAAGGACTTCCCGATGCACAATAAAAAAAATATTTTGTTAATCACGCTTCTTCCGGCCCCGAGCAGCAGTCGCAGTCCCACGCCGCAGCCCTGGTCCTCTTCAGTGTCCCTGCTGGCCGTCCGCAATGATGTCTACTTGCTGGCAGGGTCGGCTCTTCTGCGCCTGAGTCCAAGTCATCTGGCGCATACTGCGCCTAAGCATTAGTTTTGCACACGCCCAGTATGCGCCAGATGATGTGGACTCGCAGGCACAGAAGACCCGACCACCTGGCGGGTAGCCATCATTGTGGACGGCCAGCAGGGACACTGAAGTGGACCAGGGCTGCGGCGAGGGACTGTGACTGCTGTTTGGGGCCAGAAGAAGCCCTAGGTGATTAAAAAAATCGATTTTTTTTACTTTGCATTGGAAGTCCTTTAAAGGAAACCTTAAAGTGTACCTGAGTTGTGTACTGGTGTATTTATACTTACCTGGGGCATCCTCCAGCCCCATGAGGTGCTCCCTAGCTGTTCTCTCTGGCCGCTTTGTTGTCTTATTACACAACCTCCTCCTGGTAATCTGGCCAGTCATGTGCTTTTGCACATGCCTGTTTCCCTCGCCATTCCCTGTTGTCCTTGTTCCTCTCTGATATCCATTCAACAGCTGTTCCCTCTGAAAGTTGCATGTGCCTCCTGAATTGCGCTCCCACAGCCGGGAGCATTCTGCGCTTGCAAAGTTGCTAAAAATTGGTAATGCACATGCGGTGAACATTTCCAACTATGGAAGTGTGATCAGGGAGGCGTGTAGCCATGCCTGGTCTCACCCTCTGTAGGGGCCTCAGGCTGAGCTGTCCCTGTGCTCCACAGCCCCCCTTAAAGGGAAGATCCGCGCTGGAAATAATAAAAAAACACTTACCTGGGGCCTCCTCCAGCTCCTGGCATCCAGCTGTGAAGAAGCCGACCTCACCAGTTCTTGTAGTTCTGCGCCTGCGCAGTAAAGACCCGATGACGTCCCTACACCACGTGACCCCCCGCCGTGGAGCACACAGAAGCTGACCTGGAAGCCGACCTGTCGAGGTCGGCTTCTTCACAGCTGGATGCCGGGAGGGAGAGGAGCTGCGGCGAGGGCACAGATCGACTGCCAGGAGCTGGAGGAAGCCCCAGGTAAGTGGAGTTTTTTTTATTTCCAGCGCGGACCCTCCCTTTAAGAGTAGTACTCGCATGTCCTCGATCCAATGGCAAATCTCTCTGCTCTCCTCAAGCTGAGAGTAACTATGGTGACTTTCCTGTCGCTTAGCCTCCAGGTACCATGGTTACTCCCAGCGCGGCCGATTCCATGATAAGTTTTCTCCTATCTTCCTCACTGGTACCCCCTACTGCTGGCTTTTATTGATCACATCATTACGCGACATCGGCATTAGGAGGAAGCAGGGAGAGGAGGACGCTTATCATGCAGGTACCCAGGAGTAGGCGAGTTGACTGCTGCTCTTCCCGCTGCGGGGAGTGGGGAACACAGGAGCCATGGGGGTGGGGCACGGGGGAACAAAAGTGACACTGGGAAAAAAAGAACAGGGGACATGAGGTGACACAGAGGGAGGCAAAAGAGACAGAGGGGGACAAAAAAGGCACAGAAATTAGTGTTCTGACTTAAGAATAGATTTAGATTAAGAACAAACCTACATTCCCCATTTCCTTCATTAATAGGTACAGGTTGCTATTACTATATAGGTTATTATTAGGTACAGTATGTCTTGCTAGTACTGAATATATTCTGTTTTTGCCATCAGAACTGCCTTAATTTTAATTCTGTATGGCATTCCTCTGAGATTTTTGGTCCATACTGACATGTCATGCATGGTCACGCCCATTTTTTTCATTTGTCGTACCAGCCCAATTCCCCCCCCCCTCCCCCCTCAAGGGCCTCTGGGTTGCATTTTCCCCCCAGGCCAAAAGGTCCCAGTCCTCCCCTGGAGATGGTGATAGTAGAACGTGCTGCAGTAAGCCAGAACACATTAGAATAGCTTTTGGAACTTGTAGGATGATAAAAAACAGGATGCAATTTTTGTTACGGAGTCTCTTTAAAGGGGCAGTGAAGCAAAAAGTGGTCCATGGACTCCTCAGCACCACCACACTCCTCACGAGGACATCCACGTGCTTCCACCTTTAGACATTTCACGTTACCCTTAACGTAAAGCTTGCCTTGAAAGGAGAGCCAAGCGATGTCCCACAATTTGTTGGGAATCTGCGGCGAATTAATGAGCCGCAAACCCTCCTCCAGATGCGTGCTTGGGCAATCTCTCAAGTACAGTGAGTCATGAAAGTGTGAGTCTACCACCCGGACCGTGAGAGCACGCCTCCCGACCGATTTGATATCCTCCACAGCAGGGATGCTCGGATGTGCCTTATCCACGAATTCGGAAATCCGCGTGGTTGCAAAAAAAAATCCGCATTCGGCCCCGCCGCATGCGGATTTTCGTCCGCGTCCATGCAACCACGCGGATTTTTTCCCGTGAATGGCGTAATCACGCGCGGATTCACGCCCGGAGGCGGATTTTCTTTTAACGTTAATAACAAAGCCCCCATACATGCTACAGTCCCCCAAATAGCATGGATTATCGAGGTGATAAGGGGCAACATAACTTCAACATAAAAAATTCCCCCAAAAAAATTTTATCTCGAGAAAATGGATTTTAAAGTGAAATCAACACTTTAAATGGGGCTATTAATTGGTAATAAGTGGTTTTAAAAAGGGATATACGCGTTAAGCAGTCAAAGAGGTGAAGGCGAGTTCCAATGGCACTTGGCGGCGAAGGTACCGCTGGAGGAGGATGAGTGGCTGACGGCAAAAAGGCTCCAGAGAGGTTTTTGTAATTTTTTTTTTTTTTTGCAGCAATTAGCAATGACATTGCAGCAGAGTTGTCAGTGGACACGGGCAGTGTGAACGCAGAGTGCAGTGGTGGTAGCGACTGAGTCAGGAGAAGGACTATGCGGGCGGTCAGTTCAGCAGCACAGAAGGACCACGGCAACATACTGGTGGTAGTAGTAGCAGCACAGCGTCATAGTGCTGGGCAAAAAATTAAATGCACCCGGCGACCCAGGCAGTGTGAACGCAGAGTGTAGTAGCGACTGAGTCAGGAGGACAAAGCGGGCGGTCAGTTCAGCAGCAGCAGCACAGTAGTAGTAGCACAGCGTCATAGTGCTGGCCAAAAAATTAAATGCATCCGGCGACCCGGGCAGTGTGAACGCAGAGTGTAGTAGCGACTGAGTCAGGAGGACAAAGCGGGCGGTCAGTTCAGCAGCAGCAGCACAGTAGTAGTAGCACAGCGTCATAGTGCTGGCCAAAAAATTAAATGCATCCGGCGACCCGGGCAGTGTGAACGCAGAGTGTAGTAGCGACTGAGTCAGGAGGACAAAGCGGGCGGTCAGTTCAGCAGCAGCAGCACAGTAGTAGTAGCACAGCGTCATAGTGCTGGCCAAAAAATTAAATGCACCCGGCGACCCGGGCAGTGTGAACGCAGAGTGTAGTAGCGACTGAGTCAGGAGGACAAAGCGGGCGGTCAGTTCAGCAGCAGCAGCACAGTAGTAGTAGCACAGCGTCATAGTGCTGGCCAAAAAATTAAATGCACCCGGCGACCCGGGCAGTGTGAACGCAGAGTGTAGTAGCGACTGAGTCAGGAGGACAAAGCGGGCGGTCAGTTCAGCAGCAGCAACACAGTAGTAGTAGCACAGCGTCATAGTGCTGGCCAAAAAATTAAATGCACCCGGCGACCCAGGCAGTGTGAACGCAGAGTGTAGTAGCGACTGAGTCAGGAGGACAAAGCGGGCGGTCAGTTCAGCAGCAGCAGCACCACAGTAGTAGTAGCACAGCGTCATAGTGCTGGCCAAAAAATTAAATGCACCCGGCGACCCGGGCAGTGTGAACGCAGAGTGTAGTAGCGACTGAGTCAGGAGGACAAAGCGGGCGGTCAGTTCAGCAGCAGCAGCACAGTAGAAGTAGCACAGCGTCATAGTGCTGGCCAAAAAATTAAATGCACCCGGCGACCCGGGCAGTGTGAACGCAGAGTGTAGTAGCGACTGAGTCAGGAGGACAAAGCGGGCGGTCAGTTCAGCAGCAGCAGCACAGTAGTAGTAGCACAGCGTCATAGTGCTGGCCAAAAAATTAAATGCACCCGGCAACCCGGGCAGTGTAAACGCAGAGTGTAGTAGCGACTGAGTCAGGAGGACAAAGCGGGCGGTCAGTTCAGCAGCAGCAGCACAGTAGAAGTAGCACAGCGTCATAGTGCTGGCCAAAAAATTAAATGCACCCGGCGACCCGGGCAGTGTGAACGCAGAGTGTAGTAGCGACTGAGTCAGGAGGACAAAGCGGGCGGTCAGTTCAGCAGCAGCAGCACAGTAGTAGTAGCACAGCGTCATAGTGCTGGCCAAAAAATTAAATGCACCCGGCGACCCGGGCAGTGTGAACGCAGAGTGTAGTAGCGACTGAGTCAGGAGGACAAAGCGGGCGGTCAGTTCAGCAGCAGCAGCACAGTAGTAGTAGCACAGCGTCATAGTGCTGGCCAAAAAATTAAATGCACCCGGTGACCCGGGCAGTGTGAACGCAGAGTGTAGTAGCGACTGAGTCAGGAGGACAAAGCGGGCGGTCAGTTCAGCAGCTCAGAAGGAGGACCATGGCAACTTACTGGTAGTAGTACCATAACACCAAAAAATTAACCAAGGTAGGCACTAGGCAGGTAGTAAACGTCTTTATAAAGGCAGGCATAGTTAACAACAGCACATGCAGCAGCCACTTCATGTCCCCCTGTGTCCGACAATAGGGGCCAGGAACTCACCTTCCACCCAAGCCTGGTTGATTTTCAGGAAGGTGAGTTTGTCCACAGAGGCGTGGGAGAGCCGAGAGCGCTTCTCTGTGACCACGCCACCGGCCGCACTAAAGCATCTCTCTGAGAGGACACTGGAAGGAGGGCAGGATAGGAGTTCCAGGGCGTACTGGGAAAGCTCGCTCCAGATGTCCAGTCTCTTGACCCAGTACTCCAAGGGGTCCACGGGGCTGTCGGTGTCATTGAGCCCGCTGGATGACCCCATATAGTCAGACACCATGGTGGTCAGTCGTTGCTTGTGCTGGTTGGTGGTGGATGCTGTGGCGGGCACCTCTGTTCTGGGCTGCTGCACTGCATACAGGCTCTTGCTTAGGCTCTTCAGGTCTCCGGGGCGCCAGTTGCTGCTGCTGCTGCTGGTGGTTGTTGTTGTGCTGCTAGTGGCAATGGCAGGCACCTCTTGCTGGCTTGGCAGAGCAGTTACAGTGGGGGTGGAAGGCTGGGGGAATGCTTCCAGTAGTCTGCGCACAAGGGCCTCCTTCAACTCCCTTGTGCGTTGCTCGGTGGTGGATGGCGTCATTAAGTCTCCCAGCTTCCCCTTCAGACGGGGATCAAGCATCAAGGTAATCCAGATGTCCTCCCTTGAACGCATCTGGATCACCCGGGGGTCCCTGCGAAGGCAGCGCAACATGTGCACAGCCATGGGAAACAAGTGGGCCCTGCCAGCAAGATCTTCCTCGTCCTCGCCATTGTCCCATAACGCATGCCTGTCCTCTTCCTGTGCCATGTCGTTGTCCTCCTCAAACCGCCATCCACGTACAACGCCTGCTGCACTCTGCTCCTCCTCCTCCTCCTCATTCAGGTTAGGGACCTCCAACTCTTCCACTACCTGCTGTGAGCCCTCCTCTGAGCTGGACTGTGCTGCCATCTGCTCCTGTTCTTCCAACTGCCTCAGGGCTTCATCCCCACGCTCAATTATATTGTCCATTGCCTGCTCCAGTAGACAAACCAAGGGCACCCACTGGCACACAGAGGCCCGCTCCTCACTGACCATCTTGGTTGCCTCCAGGAAGGGACTCAGCACCAGGCATACTTGCTGCATCAGTGTCCACTGAGTGGCAGTAATCATGGGGACTTGCTGGTTGCTGGGGACACTTGGGTCTAGCATGTAGGCCCTAAGAGCCAGCCTGTGCTGACACAGCCGCTCCAACATGGCCAGAGTCGAATTCCAGCGAACTGGCATGTCGATGATCATCCGGTGTTGTGGCCTTTCATACTGCTGCTGTAAGGTGGACAAGAGTGCAGAGGCAGTGGCTGACAGGCGGAAAAAGCGTACCACCGCCCGGGCATCCTGCAGCAGCTCGCTCATCCCCTGGTAGGTGCGCAAGAAGCGCTGCACCACAAGATTGAGCACGTGGGCCAAGCAGGGGATGTGCTGGAGGTTTCCCTGCTGCACTGCTGCCACCAGGTTGGCCCCGTTATCGGCTGCCACATACCCCACTTCCAGGCCTCTGGGGGTCAGCCACCTCCGCTCCTGCTTCCTGAGGGCGGCCAGGACGTTGGTGGCCGTAAGCCTCTCCTTCCCCAGGGTCACCAATTTTAAAAGGGCTTGGCAGTGCCGAGGCTTGGCGCTGCTGCTGCCGAGGCGGGCTTGCTTTCCGGGTGCTGACGGAGTGTCGTGACAGGACCCTTCTGCATCCCCCCTGATCCCACGTGGTGGCACCACTAGCTGGGCTGATGCGCTCTTGTCCTCCCTCCCTTGCATCAGTGTCACCCAGTGGGCCGTAAAGGACAGGTAGCGACCTGTCCCAAATCTGCTACTCCACGAGTCCATGGTCACGTGGACCCGCTTGCCCACAGAGTAGTCCAGGGAACGGGCCACGTTTTCCACCGCAAACTTGTGGAGTGCTGGGATCGCGCTCCTGCTGAAATAGTGGCGACTGGGGACTTGCCACTCGGGGATGCCAAATTGGAGCAGCGTCCGCATGGCGCTCCCCTCCTGCACCAGGGAGTAGGGAAGCAGCTGTGATGCCATGGCCCGGGCCAGCAAGCCATTTAGTTTGCGGATCCGCCTGTGGCTTGGAGGCAGAGGCTTGGTCAGACCCTGAAAGGTGTCGCTCAGCAGGGTCTGACGACGCTGGGATGCAGGGGAGACAGAGGAGAGAGACGAACACTGGCTGCCAGCCTCAATGTCTGTGTCCTGAGCAGCCGAGGTGGAAGAGCGCTTGCGTGCTACTACTGCTGCTGCTTTGGGGGATTCACGACCCTGAGGGAGGGAGGATGCTGCTGCGCTGGTGGGCCTTCTGCTCTCAGGAACCCCTGCCAGCAGTGCCTGCTTCCTCTTAAAGTCCGCATACTCGCGGCAGTGGCGGCTTCTCAGGTGGCCCTGGAGGGATGAGGTACCCATCTTGCTCAGACTTTTCCCACGGCTCAATCTTTTGCTGCATAACCTGCACACCGCATACCTTTTGTCATCAGTACATTCCTCAAAGCAATCCCACACTGGTGACTTTAATTTACTGCGGCCCCCACTAGCAGAGGGTGCAGCGGAGCAATGTGTGGTAGTAGTTGCCGGGGGTTGCATGGTGGTGGTGCCGGCTGAAGCAGTGTCCTGTCTACTTCCTCCACGCCCACTGCTGCCGATGCCCCTGCCCCTGCCTGACATATGGCGATATCCTTGCCTAGGCCGAGGTGACTCGTCATCCTGCTCTGACCATTCTTCCACGGACTCAGCAGGCTGCACATAGTTAGGGTCCACAACGTCATCATCAGCAGCATCATCATAATCCAGCTCTTCCTCTGACTCCCCCGCCTCCTCTTCTGTCCCTACATCCCCAGACACAGACCCCTCTTCTTCATCACCAGAACTCAACAACGCTTGTGATTGTGGCCCGATCTCAATCTCTGCCACATCAGTCCCCAGTAAGTCCTGTGCTTCTTGCATCAGCAGGTTCCCAGATGCCGGACTGAGGGACAGAACGCTGTCATCCTGGGAGGGCTGCTGACCAGTGGGTGCTGGGGTGGATGTCACAACAAGCGTGGGATGTTGGCTGCTGCTGCTACTGCTTGGAGTGGTGCTCACAGTAGAGGTCTGGGAGGAAGTCATGATGTCCATGAGTACGTCAGGTTCCATTTGCTCAACCACCACACGGGGACCAGAAACTTTAAAATATTTGGACAATGGCGTCCGCTGACTCGGCCCAGGCTTTGCTGCCCCCTTTTCTGCTGCATCACGACCACGTACAGCTGGGCGTCCTCTCCCTGGACGTGGAGCAGTCCCAGAAGTGGCTGAGGCAATTGAACTCCCTTTCCTCTCACCCCGCGAAACCCTGCCAGACATGTTGCTAGTAATGAATCACTGGATGCAGTGGGCACAGTACAAGGTCACTGAAGGATGCAGTGGGCACAGCACAAGGTCACTGAAGGATTGCAGTGGCCACAGTACAAGGTCACTGAAGGATGCAGTGGGCACAGCAGTGGGCACTGGATATACAACTAGGTCACTGAAGGATGCAGTGGCCACAGTACAAGGTCACTGAAGGATGCAGTGGGCACAGCAGTGGGCACTGGATATACAACTAGGTCACTGAAGGATGCAGTGGCCACAGTACAAGGTCACTGAAGGATGCAGTGGGCACAGTACAAGGTCACTGAAGGATGCAGTGGGCACAGCAGTGGGCACTGGATATACAACTAGGTCACTGAAGGATGCAGTGGCCACAGTACAAGGTCACTGAAGGATGCAGTGGGCACTGGATATACAACTAGGTCACTGAAGGATGCAGTGGCCACAGTACAAGGTCACTGAAGGATGCAGTGGGCACAGTACAAGGTCACTGAGGGATGCAGTGGGCACAGCAGTGGGCACTGGATATACAACTAGGTCACTGAAGGATGCAGTGGCCACAGTACAAGGTCACTGAAGGATGCAGTGGGCACTGGATATACAACTAGGTCACTGAAGGATGCAGTGGCCACAGTACAAGGTCACTGAAGGATGCAGTGGGCACAGTACAAGGTCACTGAAGGATGCAGTGGCCACAGTACAAGGTCACTGAAGGATGCAGTGGGCACAGTACAAGGTCACTGAAGGATGCAGTGGCCACAGTACAAGGTCACTGAAGGATGCAGTGGGCACAGCAGTGGGCACTGGATATACAACTAGGTCACTGAAGGATGCAGTGGCCACAGTACAAGGTCACTGAAGGATGCAGTGGGCACAGCAGTGGGCACTGGATATACAACTAGGTCACTGAAGGATGCAGTGGCCACAGTACAAGGTCACTGAAGGATGCAGTGGGCACTGGATATACAACTAGGTCACTGAAGGATGCAGTGGGCACAGTACAAGGTCACTGAAGGATGCAGTGGCCACAGTACAAGGTCACTGAAGGATGCAGTGGCCACAGTACAAGGTCACTGAAGAATGCAGTGGGCACAGCAGTGGGCACTGGATATACAACTAGGTCACTGAAGGATGCAGTGGGCACAGTACAAGGTCACTGAAGGATGCAGTGGGCACAGCAGTGGGCACTGGATATACAACTAGGTCACTGAAGGATGCAGTGGCCACAGTACAAGGTCACTGAAGGATGCAGTGGGCACAGCAGTGGGCACTGGATATACAACTAGGTCACTGAAGGATGCAGTGGGCACACAAGGATCAGGGCCGGCCCGCCCATGAGGCGGGGTGAAACATTTGCCTCAGGCGGCACTTCTGGGGGGGCGGCACCCGCCCCGTGGGTGTGGGGGAGCCGCCCGAGCTGGAGGGGATAGCGGGCAGGACGGGGGTATTGGGCCTAGCGGCGGGGAGGGGTGTCGGACCCCCCCCTCCCTCGCCTGGGTCCTCCATCCTCCGCTCCCCTCCTGCTTTAAGGAGTTATGTCGCTGGCTGAATTGTAAGAGGCAACGGGCGGGGTCACTCACCTCTTCCTTGTTAAGCGTGCGCTCCACTGACGACACTTCCTGCGGCCCGCAGGAAGTGTCGTCAGTCAGTGGAGCGCACGCTTGACAAGGAAGAGGTGAGTGACCCCGCCCGTTGCCTCTTACAATTCAGCCAGCGACATAACTCCTTAAAGCAGGAGGGGAGCGGAGGATGGGGGACCCAGGCGAGGGAGGGGGGGGCCCAATACCCCCGTCCTGCCCGCTACCCCTCCAGCTCAGCGGCGCCCCCCCCCCACACACACACACACACGGGGGGAAGGGGGGCGGCAGCCATAATTTTTTTGCCTCAGGCGGCAAAAGTCAAGGATGTCACACTGTGTAATGAGATGCTCATATGCCAGCGAGCGAGCGAGCAGTGGGCACTGGGCACGACACAAGGTCACTGACAGAATGAATGAACAGCGCTGGCAGAGAGTGGCGGCGCTGGCGGTGTGACTGGCTGCCTGCAAATAGTACAAGTGTATAACTGTCACTGGAATATACAAGTGAACACTGCAGCTGCACTAACCTGCCTGCCTGCACTCTACACACAGATAATCCCCACTCCCACTACACTGCAGCACTGAACCTGCCTGCACAGCACTACACACAGTTAAATAATCACTAGACTCCCACACTCCCACTACACTACACTGACTACAACTAACTACAGCAATCACTCACTGACTAGCTAACTGTGTACAGTATAAGAGCAGTGTTAGCAAAAAAAACGCTTTGTTTTTAACACAATAAATGCACTTGCTCAAACAACAATGGCCTGGAGATAATCCTCTCAGCACCACAGTCTAGTAGCAAGGACAGAGCTTTTCCATCATGGCCGCCGCTTTATATTCAGGAGGGGAGGGCATAGCTCCCCTCCTGTGATTGGTTGCTAGGGCCTGGCTGGGGCACTCTGATTGGCCTGCAATGTGTCACTTCCGCATAGTTTGATGCATTTCCGCAAACCACGACTTCAGCCCCGGGTTTCACGAGCGTGAATGCGGATTTCTGTCCGCATTCACGCGAAGCCGAAGTAGATTTTCGTGGTTGAAAATCTATTCACGGATTTTCGTGTCCGAGGCGGAATGCGTCAAAATGGTTGTGAATCCACGCGTAAGCGTGATCACGACCTGGCGGTGAGCACCACTGCTCCACAGTCAATCCCCACTGTCTTAGCTTTCTCAGACACGGGGCAACATAGGCCGGAAGATAGTCACGACGTGATGCCAAACTCTTCACTGGACCACTACTTTCCCAACTCGTGAGAGAAGTCCCAAACCAGTCACGAAAAATGCCTACCCAGTCAGGCGGGTTCTCTGCAAGCATGTTACCAAGATTATGTTTGATAAAAAGCAGAGAAAAGAAATCAATCGGGTTGACCATACCTAAGCCACCCTCCTGCCTGACTTTGTAGGTAATGTTTCTGCGCACAATGTTTAACCTGTTTTTCCAGAGCATCTGGAAAAACAGGTCGCATATCCTCGAATACAGGGATTGAGGCAAAATTGCAACATAGCTAACATATGACAGTATTGGTACCAGATGGCTCTTGATCAGATCAACCCTTTCTCTGAAGGTCAAATGCCAACCTTTCCAGCGAGCCACCTTAGCGCCGACACCATTTAGTCTACAAACCCAATTTTGATGGCCGTAATCACCAGGACTGAATTCGATGCCAAGGATCTTAATTTTCGGTTGGGGTACAGGAAAGGAGCCAGGAAGTACAAAGCTCTCTCCATCTTTTCCCATCCAGAAAATTTCACACTTGTCCTGATTGACCTGTGATCCTGATGCTTTTGAGTACCTGGCAATCTCCAAGACAACCACCTTTGCCTCCTCTGTCCCAGAGACTATCACAGTTACATCATCGGCATAGGCCACTACCTTGAAGGATGAGACACCAGGGATGCCCGCAGGAACTCCACTGAGCATGCTGTTCTCTAGCCTCCTCACGAAGGGGTCGATCGCAAACACATACAGGAGGGAGCTCAAAGGGCAACCCTGACGGACACCAGAACTTACTTCAAAAGGTTTGCCAACCCAACCATTGACAAGCATGAAACTCTTTGCCCCTTTGTACAATGTACGGAGCCAATCAACAAAACCACCCTGTAGACCATAAACGCAAAGTAACTGCCACAGGTACTCATGGTTGACCCGATCAAAAGCCTTGGACTGGTGCAATGCCAGCAAGTACTTTCCCCAACCCTCAGCCCTGCACCGCTCCAAGACTTCCCGGACAGCTAACAACGCTGAGAAAGTGCCTTTACCCGGAACTGAGCAGTGCTGATGGCGAGAAAGCATACATGTTGCCTGAGTCAGACGCCAGAACAAAATTTTTGCCAAAATCTTCCTGTCGACGTTGAGAAGGCTGATGGGACGCCAATTCTCAATCATCTCGGGATCTTTACCTTTTGACAGAAGGATCACAGCCGATTGCCTCATGGACGATGGTAACACACCCTCAGCAAGGCAATGATTAAAAACATCTGCCAATTGAGGTGCCAGAAATGACTTGAAAGTCTTGTAAAATTCAGCCGTCAAGCCATCTGGACCAGGGGTCTTTTTAGGTGTAAGGCTATCAATAGCTCTTAGTACTTCCTCGGTAGTGATTAGCTCTGTCAAATTTATGCCAGAAACATCAACATCATCGAGACCTGGTGTAGAGACCAGAAAATCTTTTATCCTTGCTTGATCAAGTGACTTTCTCCCAAGCAAATCAGCATAAAAACCTCTAGCAATGGACAGGATTCCTAACCTGGACTTTGCTACAAATCCTGAACCATCTCTGAGACCAATGACCGTTTTAAGCGCTGCACCTTGTCTGCAGTTCTGGTAGGGATCAGGCGAGTGGTATTTGCCATAATCCCTTTCCAGACACAGAGAGGACAGCCGGTCATACTGCTGCTGCTTGAGTTGAGTCTTGACCTCAGAGATCTCCCCCTGATCTCCGCCTTCCGAAACAAGGACTTCAGGTCTTCTTCTCAGTCGTTGGTAAGCAACATATTTACCAACGTGTTTTTTCTTGGCTAGGCCCTTGAAGAGTCCAACAACCCGCTTTTTGACTACCTCCCACCACTCTGACCTGTTGCCAAAGCAGTCCAGGATGGTAACCTGCGCCTGAAAAAATTCCTCAACAGATTGTCTTATACTCTCCTCCAGCAATAGAGTCGAATTAAGTCTCCAGATACCCCTACCCCTGGGAGGAGCATCCGAAACATTCAAGTCCACCGACAGAATACAGTGATCAGAGAATTCTACCGCCTGTACCCTAGGGGACGAGGTAGCAAGACTCTCTGTAACAAAAAACCTGTCTATTCTACTCTGACTAGTACCTCTAGAAAAAGTGAACCCAGTGAGGTTTGGTGAATGTCGAACGTGAACATCCACCAAACCAGCCTCACTAACTATTCTATTTAATGAAATACTATCGCAACCCAGCCGAGTATTGGCACCTCTCCTGTCCATTGACCTGACAATGGTGTTAAAATCACCACCAAATACTACATGCCGGGTTGTAAAAAGGAAAGGCCTGATCGCTGTAAAAAGGCATTTCCTCTCCCATTTGGACTGGGGGCCATAGATGTTAATTAGCCTGAGGTCCTGCCCCTTCACAACGACGTCTAGGACCAAACATCTCCCCATTTCTATCTCAAACACTCGCCGGCAAGTTACTGAACTAGTTCTAAAAAGTACTGCCACACCACTGTAAGGCTCAGCCGCAAGAGACCAATAACTTGGACCAGATCTCCAGTCCCTCTTGGCCAGGTGGATATCAGCCAAAGAGGTGAGCCTAGTCTCTTGCAAAAACAAAATGTCAGCATCAAAACGGCTGAGAAAAAATAAGGCTAACTCACGAGCTCTTACTGATTTTATGCTGGCAACATTAATGGTCGCCAGCTTTAGTGGTGGGAGAACAGCCATTTGAGTGTTAAAAATAGAATCCCTCCAACTTACTTCACAAAGGACAAAAAGAAATAAAAGAACACAAGACAGAGACAACATTAGGATGCATTCTTCTGCCCAGAGTCTGCTGTGTCCATGACCTCCTCAGAGGATGGATCTTCCTGCTCGTTTTGCAGAGTACTAAACCTGTTGGACAAATGGATGTCCTGTCTTTTAACAGTGGTCTCATACTGCTTCTGTAATCGCCTCTCCTTAAGGGTTTTAGGTTTATGTTTCTTCACATAACGAAGCCTATTTTCCAGATAAATCAGTTCATCTGGAGGTAGATCATCCCACTCAACCGACATCATCGGCTCTCTCTCTATTGAGGGAGGGACCACAGATGTCTCAGAAAGTAACATTGGGGAGGGGGGATTAGACAAAGGGACAGGGACGGGAGGTTCATCAGGAGGGACAGGAGGGAGGGCAGAAGGAGGAGGGATAACAGGAGGGGAAGGTGAGGGAGGAGTAGTAGGGGAAACAGTTGGAGAGGGAGAAGAAGGTTTGGGACTTGGCCCAGGTTTTGAAATTGACTGGGCCAGTGGCCCCTTACCATCTCTGGTAACTATAGCTTCCTTGGTCCCTTTTTCCCTTGGGCCCTTGCACGACCCAGGATAAGGGGTATTAGCGGCTTTCCTTTTAGGACCTCCAGACTCAGGCGATTTTTGGGAGGGAGTACCCGCTCCCCCAGTCACATTCCCAGTACGACCTTTTCCCCTGGCCCTCTTCACTACATGCCACAGTTCCTCAGAGGCCTCCTCAGCGGGCGCTGTTTCAGAGGGGAGCACAGTCGTTGGGTTGACACTAGGTTCAGACACAGGATTCGACACATCAGGAGGGGTGGCAGGGGAAACAGGCTGAGAGGTTTGCACAATAGGAAGGTTAAGGGCATATGACTGTACTCCCTCCTCTTCCATCTTTGCCAGCAAGGCCTCCTTCACCGTGGCAGGCAAGTTTTCCCAGGAGTTTGGGCACACACTATAGGGATGGCCAAAACTATGGCACAGATTACACTTGATATTTTTACAATCCTTTGCGTCATGCCCAAACTCCTGGCAAAGACCACACCGGGGCTGCTTACAGCCATAGCTGTAGTGTCCCCTCCCCCCACAACGGTTGCAGACCCTGGGCTGACCTGGGTAGAAAACTGAAATTTTATCTCTTCCGATAAGGGCGGATCTGGGAACATGAGAATACACTCCATTTTCGTATCTCATTTTTATCGAGATTTCATATCCGCCCCACCAGATACCCAGGTCATCCAGGATCCTCTGGGGACGGGACACCACATCTACATAGTGAGAGAGCCAGAGGATAACGTCTTGTACTGGGATGGATTCATTGTATACTACGACGGTAGCCTTCCTCTCCAGGGGTTGCCGAGACACATACGATGCAACAAAGTTTTTCCACTCTGCTCTCCTTCTATCCTTCTCTTCCATAAAAAACTCTTGCCCCCCTGAAGTCAGAAAGCTAACGTCGTAGTACTCAGGGGGGTCACCAGGAGCAATGATCGCATAAATGTCCTGGGCCTTTACACCTGTGCCAAGGAGAAGGCGAACGAAGTCCTGCTTTCCCGGGATCCGGGATTCACCAATCCATTTCAAACGGACCACGTTCCTCCTCCCCCCCGACACAGGTGCATCCTCCCCCTGTACCAAGGGAGCGGGCACTCTCTTACCTCCAGCAACACTACCACCTGACCGACCGCTTGCTGCCTTTTGGGCATACGAAAAGGGTTTAGCCTGCGGCTTGGGTAGCACAGTAGGTGCTACAGTTTCCCCACTCCTGGTGACAAAGGCTAAACCAGAACTAGAAGAAATTGGTGTTTTTTTTACAGAAGGATGACACTCGCCCACTCCAGCAATGACCTCCATGAGGATTTCACTGCCTTTATCATCATAACAAAAAAGTACTTCGTTTCTAATCAGGAAACGCATACCACCTGCTCTGAAATCTGATTGAATACCTAGGCTGGAATCACCTAAGCCTATGGACTCAATCTTACTTAAATTAGACTCTTCCTCTATTTGAAAAAAATCAAGTACTTTACAATTTTTTTCCCTAATATATACAATACATCAGGTTCTATGACATACCGCTTATTTCCTGCTACAAAATCACCTATCACCCTCGGCCCCAAAAGTTCTTTCTTTAAACGTTCTATTTCCCTGTTTTCTTCAACCTGTTGGGGCAATACCTTTTTGGCAGATGAGTTAGAACCCCCAGAAGGGACATCTGCCACCCCTAAAACCTCATTTTCAAGACCAGCAGATACTAAAACAGAATCTCCATTGCCTGCCGTGCATGCAAGACCCGGGGCCAGTGCCAACCCATCCACCACCACAGTTTTAATGTCACCAAAAATGGTGTCCACAGTTTTTACTTTAATGTGGACAGTGGACTCAGCTGGCCCTGACCCCAGATCCCCAGCAGGCACGACAGGAGCCCCGACAGGACCCGGAATTGAAGACACAGGGTTATTAACACTATCAATAGACCTGGTTTCATTGTTAATATTGGCAGCTAGCTGCTTTTCTTCAGCAGATGTCTCACTAGTTTGTGCAGCTGGGAGTGAGGACACAATAACCTCTGGCACATGTTTCTGCACAACAACATTACAATCCACACCAGTAGACAAATTAGCATTAACAGACAAAATTTGCTCACAGCCACCATTATCTTCAATGGATGTGGCAGAGTTCCCCCTGGAGGTGCAGACACCTCAGAAGGGGTTAATGAAACATCCTCATCATGGCTGGTGACAGCTTTACTCACAGAAGCTCCATCACCAGCCTGCAGCTTCTCACCAGTCTGACTCAGCACTTTCCTATCAGCTCTGCTGGCTCCCACACGCAGGGATGCCGGGGATGCCTCAGAGTACAGAGCTGCAGTAGTGCTGACATCACTTCCTCTTTGCTTTCCCGCCAATCCCAGCCCTGCATCCCCAGCAGTAGACAGCTGTGCAGTGCAGGGCTGGCTGCGAGCAGCATGCTTCTTCCTCATAGTGAGTTTAAGTTTACTTTTCCTCCTTTTTGCTGCTCTTGACAGCGATGTACGTAAGTTTGTCTCTGTCTTTTCCTCCAGCAGGCCAGCATCAGCAGGTTCAGCAGACACAGGCACATCACTCCCCAGCACACCAGCACTGCTAGGGACAGGCAATTCAGGCTGCATGCCCTCTCCCACCACATCGGCTCCAGCAGATTCCTGGCTCACAGGGGGTGCAGGGGCCACATCAGCAGGCACATCTCTCCCCACCACACCAGCACTATCCTCAGGCTGCATATCCTCCTCCATAGGATCAGTGTCAGCAGGCTCCTGACTCACAGGGGATGCAGGGGCCACATTAGGCACATTGCTCATCACACCATCAACTCCACCGGCAGCCGCATTAGGTGTAGGTATGTTAGACTGCAACACCTCCTTCTCCATAGCTTTCTCTGTACACACAGGGCTGCTCTGGGTTTGCACATCAGCACAGCCCCCCTCTCCAGCCACAGCCACACTCTGCTGGGGGGCTCTGAGCACAGCTGGGTCACCAGTACCCTCCACACCTTCCAGGGTCACCTCCATCTCCTCTACCTGCCCACACAGGGTCTCACTGGGATTACCCTCCACCCTTTCCGCGGGACTTACGGTTTGGGATGTCTCAGCTCTCACATCGGCTCCAGGTGTAGGTGTTGCTCTTCCCATAGCTGGCTTTGCTGCTTGCTGACGGAACCGAGCAGCATTACAGTAGGATTCACGGAAGGGTCCACCTTTCTCCTCCAGTTCTGACACCACTTTCCTCTGCTCATCTATTTTTCTTTGTAGCTCCGCAGTAACTGGGTCGGTTTGGAGGAATTCAGGTCTCCATCTCACTCCAAAGCGGTGTATCCGTTCTTTTAGTTGCAACTCCAGTTGATCATACAAGTGTGAATGATAACTCATTGCCTTATTCCAGGCCACCACATCCACCACCACATCTCTGGAAGCTGCTTCTCGGATATTCCCCCCTGCCCCTAGGTAAGACAGGTCAGGGGGGGCATGAGCCCGCTGCTCCATTGCTGGAAGCAGCTGGCTAGTGTAGAGAGGGCCCCTGTAGGCCAAGGCCTAAGCAGGGACCTCAGGTGTCTCCAAGCCCAAAAACAAGCACAGAACTGGGCTAGGTATAAGCCGGTTATGCTGCTTTCTGGATCTCAACAGGAGCTCCCCACCACACGTCTGCTCTGGTGCAGAGACTGATGGGAATGGATCAGGGATCTCTGTACATGTACCTTATGTACCTTAGGGGGTACATGACTGGTGAGTTTCGGGCCCCTAGGCCAAAGAGGTCATAGCCTAGGGTCACAAAAACCTGTTTATTTGGGCAATTTCAATGGTAGTGATGCTGACGTACATAAATCTCAGCCATGGCCGTTAGCAACGTCTGAATTTCACGAAATGTCTCATGCAGGTAGAAGACATATTGTTAGACTTGGATTCCAAAGATGGGGTCCCTACATTTCTGCAAACCAGAGTTACAGGGGTGCAAAATTGGTAAAATCCCCCATAGGCTTTAATTGCCTCCCTATTTCAGTTTCCAAAATCTCACATCTTTTCAAAGGGCAATGGCTCAGCAGTACCAAATTTTCTAGCATTGTAGGGACTCTTAGGGGGATCATGACTGGTGAGTTTTGCCACTGCTGAGCCATTGCCCTTTGAAATGGTGTGAGATTTTGGAACGGTAAATAGTAGGCCCAATGAAAGCCTATGGGGGATTTTACCAATTTTGGAGCCCTGTAACTCTGGTTTGCAGAGATGTAGAGACCCCATCTTTGGAATCCAAGTCTAACAATATGTCTTCTACCTGCATGAGACATTTCGTGAGATTCCGACGTTGCTAACGGCCATTGCTGCGATTTATGTACGTCAGACTCGCCACCATTGAAATTGCCCAAATAAACAGGTTTTTGTGACCCTAGGCTATGACCTCTTTGGCCTAGGGGCCCGAAACTCACCAGTCATGTTCCCCCTAAGGGTCCCTACAATGCTAGAAAATTTGCCACTGCTGAGCAATTGCCCTTTGAAAAGATGTGAGATTTTGGAAAGTGAAATAGGGAGGCAATGAAAGCCTATGGGGGATTTTACCAATTTTGCACCCCTGTAACTCTGGTTTGCAGAGATGTAGGGACCCCATCTTTGGAATCCAAGTCTAACAATATGTCTTCTACCTGCATGAGACATTTCGTGAAATTCAGACGTTGCTAACGGCCATTGCTGCGATTTATGTACGTCAGACTCGCCACCATTGAAATTGCCCAAATAAACAGGTTTTTGTGACCCTAGGCTATGACCTCTTCGGCCTAGGACTGCATTGAACGCGACCCACGCATTGTGCGCATTCTGGACAACACCAATTACTGGGTTTATATACCCTTCTGGATCCACGGTACAAACACAATGTTCCAAAACTGCTTGAAGAAAGAGTCAGACAGGTCAAAACGGAAGAATACCAGCAGGCCCTTGTGGAGACTTTAGAGAGGAGATTGACATCCTCCCCCTCCTCTAGCCAGTTGTACGCCGACAGACTGACTTCCGCAAACCCAGGACGACCAGGAGGGCAGCAAACAACACAAGCCGCAGCTAGTGCCCAAAAGGGAATGGTATCGGCAGTGTCCTTGGAGTGGGAAAATTTTCTGACACCCATGCAGCAGCACACAGAACAGCAAGCGTGCAGATCCACCTCCAACACTGATCGCCTGGAGAAGATGGTCAAGGACTACATGTCAGATGGCATAGCTGTGTTGAACAATCCATCTGCACCCTTCAACTATTGGGTATCGAAGCTAGACACCTGGCACGAACTGGCAATGTACGCAATAGAGGTGCTGGCTTGCCCGGCAGCCAGCGTTATGTCGGAACGCTGTTTCAGTGCTGCCGGAGGCATCGTCACAGATCGGAGTATCCGCCTCTCCACAGAAAATGCAGACCGTCTGACTCAAATTAAAATGAATCAATCCTGGATTGGAAACGACTACGCAACACTCCCGGGACCCCAACCAAGTAACATGAACAATGAACATCTGTGATGGGTTAGCGTTTCCGGTCCCTGTTTATTGAACCTCTCATCTGTATTACATTTATGACTGTATGGCTTACAAAATGCAAATTGCTATCCGCACGCTTCTTGTCCTCATGCAAGGCCTGGGTTGTTGTGTCTCAAAGCGTGGCCTTCTCCTCCTGCGCCACCCTCCTCCTGTTCCATCACGTGTGCTGCTGCTGGGTTAGCGTTACCGGTCCCTTTTCCTGGAACCTCTTATCTGTATTACATTTATGACTGCATGCCGACAAAAAGCATGTTACCTGTGCAAAGAAAACAGACATTTCCCGCATTTAAAAGACAGTTTTCCCTTTGAAACTTTAAAATCGATTTTCTCAAAAACTATAAGCTCTTTTTGCTAAATTTTTTTTCCTCTTGTACCCACTCCCAAGGTGCACATACCCTGTAAATTTGGGGTATGTAGCATGTAAGGAGGCTTTACAAAGCACGAAAGTTCGGGTCCCCATTGACTTCCATTATGTTCGGAGTTCGGCTCGAACACCCGAACATCGCGACCATGTTCGGCCTGTTCGGCCCGAACCCGAACATCTAGATGGTCGCCCAACACTACTAGCGACACACAGCCTGTCGCCAGCACAATGTTTACCTATGCCGTGTCTGTCAGCGCCGCTCCCCTGCCTCCTCTGTATCGGCGCTACCCGCCCATGTCCCTTCCCTCCCGCTGATTGGAGGGAAGGGACGCGGGTGGGTAGCGCCAATACAGAGGAGGCGGGGGAGCGGCGCTGACAGACACGCATAGATAAACATTGTGCTGGCGACACGCTGCGTGTCGCTAGCACTGCAGAGGGGATAGCGGCGCGCAGGGGGGTCCTGGAGGCACACCATGGGGCAACAGAGGCTGGTGTTAGTGTGCACAACCAGCCTCTGTGCCCCCCTAACATAATTAAATCCAACCTCGGGTTCTCTTTAAAATGGTTCTTTGGAGTGGATAGAAACCAAGTGCTCAACTGTGTGGTGTGACCTAGGTGGCAGCCCCAAAATCTTGTCACTAAAGAGTTCGCAACTCTCGCAAATAAGAACGGGCCAAGTTGTTTTACCGGATAAATGCACATTATGTTCCCCTGATTTCACATTTAAGGAATGGACTGCCTTAGTTTATGGTGCAAGCAGCGACACTATATTTCCAAACGTTTCAAGGGAGACCAGTCGTGAATAAAAGGACCCCATATAAAAACAACCATCCATTTCCTCTCAGTTAAAATGCTGCAAAGAGCAATGCCGTCAATTTCGTCTATCATTAGTTCAAGAGTTCAAAATACTAAAAAAAAAGTCAAAACAAGCAAAATTTCTGCAGAGGAAATATATTTTGATGTAAACTGCCAGCCTAATAAAACTTTACAGTGTTATGTACTTTACTAGAAGCATTAGTACAGTTATTAAATTTTTCCTTTAAATGTCCATATAGAAAGTAAAAAGTGAACATTCTTAAAGATATGGGCATTTTTAGTAGATTGATTAGGATTATTATTTCATTTGAGAATTTCTTGCTATGTGTTGCACTAAGAAGACCGGTCAGATCTTGATTACTAAATATGTCTACATGAAGACTGATGTCAGAATGAAAGATTATTAATTACTGTTGCCGGG
Organism: Hyperolius riggenbachi; assembly: GCF_040937935.1. NCBI lineage: Eukaryota > Metazoa > Chordata > Amphibia > Anura > Hyperoliidae > Hyperolius > Hyperolius riggenbachi. The sequence continues at coordinate 70,177,670 of NC_090655.1, forward strand.
AGCTACTGGACTCGATTTGACAGTCTGAGCAGATATTTGAACTAGTTCTAAAATTCTTTGCATTACTATGTATCACTATGATAAACATTTGTGTCACACATGGGAGCTGCACCAGTTGCTTGCATGACAGTTAGTCTGTACTGCAAGCAGGGCCGGATTTCTGGAAAGGCCGAAAAGGCCACGGCCTAGGACGATAAAATTAGATAAGATAAGAAGGCCAGCATGACTTGGAGAGAGAAGAGGTCATATGTCAAAGTAAATCATCTCTTCTGGTCCCGCAGCGCAGCCATCCAGCGCCCTGCTCTGCACTAATAGCTGAATTCCAGAGTTCCCCAATCCCTGCATCTCTCTCTCACTTCCTGATGTGTTAAAACAATCAGGATCAATCATAACGGTCACCTGATAATCCATTCCTTTGTATGATAGATTTACAGATCGATGTCAGAAATACCAGAGATTTACATTACAAAGCAGATAGAACTAAGTTCCGCTGAGTTTTAATGCAGGGATTCCCAAACATCAGTGAGCTCTGCAATTTCTTCACCTCTTTTACAGCTTTGACACTGACCCCAGCAGTTGTTAATTTATCTAATCCTAATTTATGACTATTTTTCTTTTTTTTTCCTAGTAGCAGTGGTCGCTTCTCTTCCTTAGTTAACTCTTCCCTGACTAATTTTCTGTCCTCCAGCTCCTACCATCTATGAGACTGCAGGATAAAAAATGCTGTTTTCTTCCCTTTCATTGCTAAACTGTCATTTTAAATGACACCTGAGCAGTGGTGCTCATCCAATATTCGGGTATCCGAACTACCCAGATAATCTGAACTTTTTCCACTATCCGAACTTTGAATAGCAATTCAGATATTTTTTAAAATCTGAATAGCACTATCTGAGCAAACTCGGATTTCCCATCTGAGAGAGAGAGAGGGATTTTAAGTCCCCACATCATTAACAAAACATGATGCTACATGCCTCATTTACCCTAAAAAAACGTTTTAAAGGCAATTTAAGCCTTCTTCAGACTTTGTTCCCGTATACTGCCAATATGTTAGAGCACACCACCATATGTACATTCAGCATTCAAAAGAGATGCATAGATTTTTCAGCAAATATAAATAAATGTCATTCAGATGCTTTAAAGTGGAGCTGATGAACTCTTGCACAGAACAGAAGGAAAACAGAGATATGTACCATGTATGTATTTCGAGAGCCTGTCTAATTCCCCCTCCTCTGTGTCACAAGTTGTAATTTGATCTCTACACTGTGAGTGTCACCTGACTGCCACAACAGCTAAGCTCATTTGAAAGCACAGGATGTTAAAAATATGTCTGCTTCCATAAAAGCAGGAAGTAGACACACTGCAGATTTATTGCAGTATTTGTATCAGCTGTAACAAAAATGTTTTTATTGAAAGGTTATGTTGTTGCGTATCTTTTAGAGCAGAGAGGAAGTTCTGAGTTCAGGTCCACTATAATTACAACAGAACATCCAAAGTGGGTCTTGATAGGATGTTTGCTACTTACCTGTTCTCTGTTTTGGATGGGCTTCTCTCCATTGCACTGCCCTGCCAGTTGCCACCTGTTGGTGGCTCCAACTGCAGCCAGTTGCACAGAGGACAAAGAAGCAGCGCATGCTCTGTCCACTCGCGCTCCCTGTAATTTCTCGCTCCTGCCCATGGCAAGTACAGTGTTATACATTCTTGACAAGTACCGGTCATACATCAGCGTCATTTCTCAAGTATGCATGCCCAGAACACTATCGGCAGCTGTGCAAGTTCGGGCAGGAGCGCAAATTAAAGGAATTATTTGTTGAATGGGGGGCAGAGCAGCACAACTGAGATGAGCCCATTCAAACCAATGATCGCTAGTCAGAGTGTTGGACAATTTTTTTTTGGGGGGGGGGGGGGGGGGCGCTTGGTGACAGCAGGCCTAAGGCACTGGAAAGTACAACTCCGGCTCTGACTGCAAGGGTTAGTACTCTGCACTCAGACCAGTTAATTAGGACATCGTAGGCACCGCGATAATATGGGTGCGCCATAGGGAATAATATAAATAGCCACGTGGTAATTTGGGTACCAGAGGTGCCCTGCAGCTTGCACCTGCTATATGAAGCCCTAGCTTGTATAGCTGTCAGCCCAGGTAGCTGCTATTTTATGGAGGTCAAATTACCACTAATAGCCACTGCTTGCGGCCAATTACATTGCTTCCTACGGCAGCACCCAAACTACCTATTTGTAGCCACAGTTAAGTTAGGGAAAGGTATTTTTTGTGTGTGTGTGTGTGTGTGTGGGGGGGGTCAGTTAGGGTTAGGCATAGGTTAAGGGTTTATTTGGGGTTAGGCATAACATAGGTTGGGGGGGGTGCTGTTAAGGTTAGGCATAGGTTGGGGAGATTGGTTAAAGTAAACCTCCAGACTAAAAATCTACTCAGCACCACTAAAAAGGCTCGATGTTTCTTTAACAGTTTCACAGCATTAGAACAATGTTTTTCTTACTCAAGCCTCATTTTTAGCTGCACAGAAATTAAGCTCTGCCCCATCAAAGAAATCTGCCTGGGCATTTTTCCCCTGATGCTGTGCAAAGCGTGATGGGATTTCTGATGTTGTTCTTGTTGCCTAGCACACGCAGCTGGAAAGGATGATCAGGACACAGAACAGTTGGAACTGTGTCTCATGCTCCCTGTCACCTCCTTTCAACCAAAAAGATGGCTGCCCCCATGAAATCACAGACATTTGCCTGTTCTTTTAAAACAGGGTGAGTAAGAGAATATATTACCTATATATTTTAAGTGACATAGCTAATGTAACTTAATGACAGTATTTTTGTTTAGGCTGAAGTTCCTCTTTAAGGTCAGCATCTTTTGGGGTGTCGGCTACAGTTAGGCACTGCTCACCTTCTCTTCAACCAACATTTTCATCATGCTTCTCCTCTTTGACCTCCTCCATTCTCCATCTTGGCTTCTGCAGCCAACCCTTTTCTCCGCTGTAACCATAATCATCTCTCCCACTGTTAACAAGCAGCTGAGCCCCTTCTCAAACAGTATGTGATCCCCTACCTCTTACATTGCTGCAGCCTTACCTTGGCCCAGTGCAGCCTTCATCCTTTCGAACTGCTCTTCTCAATTCCCAGAGCCGAGACTGTGGAGGAGGAGATACTGCAAGAGGAGGACATGCATGAAGAATGGGCTGCAAGGGAGAATGATGTCTTGAGGGTGGAGGGCAAACACCGCAAGAGTGGAGGCACTGGCAGACCATGTTACTCCTCCTCTTTTACTGAGTATTCTCCTGTACTAGCTCTTTCCTCTTCTCTACTAATACACCTTATGACCCTAACCAACCTTCTCCTCCACTCATCTCTTCTCCTGTTCACTCTCCTACCCCCCCCCCCCCACACACACACACACACATACACACATTCATCTCTTTCACTTTCCTCTAAAATCTTTTTCCTTCTTTAACTTTCCTCACTTCCTACTTCCTCACCACTCCTTCTCTTCTCTCCACACTTCTACTTCATCCTCCGTAGTTTTTAATTTCAAGCTTTAAATTAGCCAGAAGCTGTAACAAATATCATAAAAGTTCATGTGTCAACATAGTCAATATCAAATATAAGCCTGATGTGCATTTCGCAGCCTTAGAACCACCGCTTCTTCAGAGGCAAAGTGTTGAAATTTCAGTAGTCGGACAACAGGTATTAAAAACATAGCATGTGTAACCAATTGTACATCCAAGGTTTTATATGCATCATGAGTCCTTTTCGTCTGGTCAGACAATAGACAAATACATCATAGACCAGAACTGGTCACCGGGTAGATATCAGCCTGAAATTAGTATGGAGCTAAAGTGGCTATAGACCATCAGGACATAAATGGCAATGTAGAACCTCTGCTGTGTGTCTGGCATTGCTGGATGGCATAAAACCTTCCCTCCCCAAAGAGATACAGTACATATTGATAGCAATATACAATATATATATATATATATATATATATATATATATATATATATATATATATATATATATATATATATATATATACACATACTGGCCTTGGTCAGTAAATGGTGCTAACCTGCTTAGCACGCCTAAAGACTTTAGGCATGTTAGCCAGGGTGCTAAGTAGGTTAGCTCAGTTTCTAAAATCAGATCGTGCGCAAAGTCCCGCGCGCAAATCTTTGCACGCGTTAAGTCAGGTGCGCGCGAAACGTCGCATACATGTAAATGGGCACTTTGTGTCTTTGCTTGCGATCTGAGTTTAACACGCCCAAACTGAGTTTAGGCGTGAAAATGGCCTTTTCAGAAGCGTGCTAAAAGTTAGCACTGCATACTGAATCAAGCCCACTGTATTTTTTGGACTATGAACTATAAGACACTCCTGACCATAAGACGCACCTAGGTTTAGAGGACAAAAACCAGGGGAGAAAATATATACTTAACCTGGTGCATCCATGGTGAAGGGGCATCTTGTAGATTATGCCCCTTTTGTACCTCATGCCCCCTTGTACATCTTATGTCTCCCTGTGTCCTCCTCTGTCCCCTTGTATCCTCCTGTGTCCCCCATGTGTCCTACTCTGTCCCCCTTGTGTCCCCCTCTGTCGTCCTTTTGTCCTCCTCTATGCTCCTTCGTGTCCTCCGTTTGTCCCCCTGTGTCCTCCTCTGCATGGGCACAGTACAGGAAGTCCTCGACATTGCGGTGGGTTGAAGGTTCGTATTGGGAGGCGTTCACAAGTCAGGAACTCCCTGCATTTGGACTATAAGACGCAGTGACTTCCGCCCCCCCACTTTTGGGGGATATATATATATATATTCTCAATGTATATATTAAATACATAAAATGAATACGTAAGTAAAGAACAACCCAAATTCCATTTAAACTTGACTGTTACAAATAGTAGCAACTATGCCTCCAGGGTCAGTATGCACTCTTATCTGAAAGTGACACAGTAGTTTTTGTGGTTACTATCTGACTAGTCACATTTCCTTTAAAAGTGTTTTTCATATGTGACATGCTTTTTGGAATATTAGCTCTAATAACTTCAGCTGTCAAATATAAAATCAGTCCTGGGAGCCTCCAGCTTTGAGAGCTGATCCTTTCAGTATCCTATTCTCAGATTTTCCTACATAGTTGATATACTGAGTGCTTTCTATGCAGCGTCTTGTGCCTCCAGTATAACTGTTAATGGCATTACTCTTGCTTAAAAGGATATGTCATAAATAAAGCACTAAATCCAAATATATCACATTGGCCAGTATAATTCCAGACAAATGCTTTTCAATGTCTCCCTTATCTAGACAGACGGAAAACAAAATGTCTATAATATTTAAAAGAAACATTAATGCAAATACTAAAAATGTATGTTGCTTTCTTTAACCTACAAATACAGTGATACTGATTGCCATAACAGCTGGAAATCACTGTGACTTTAGTTGAAGTAAATACAGTATAGCCTTGGCTATCTGGCACCAACGGGGATTGGCTGATATTGAATACATGTGCTTTCTGGTTGCTTGAGACTGTTAGCTAGGCCTTATGTCAGCCTTTCTCAACTTTTCTACACTGGAGGAACCCTGCAAATAACTTTGGGATATCAGGGAACCCCCGCAAACAATTTTTTGATCTCAAGGAACCCCTGCACTTATTTTGGAGGAGGCATGGTCTTTAAAAGTATGTGTGGCTGTTTATTTCACTACCCCTATTACACTACCACTCATTATACTGTCTCCTGACCCCCCAATTTAGTGCTTCTTGTTGAAGTATCACCTATTATAATGTGCTCTATTATACTACCCCCACGATGGGGGAAAATACCAAGGAACCCTTGCAGAGTACTCAAGGAACCCTGGTTGAGAAAGCCTGCTTTATGTTAAAAATAGGCCTAGCTAATAAAGTACTATGCCTCACTCTATATAAATACAATGAACTCTGTATTACATTTTTAAAACACCATAATTGAAAGTATATTGGCCCTTGGGGAGCCATGATACCCAGTCTTCAAGCACAGCAGAGCCCACAAACAGCCTAAGGCCTAGTTCACATTATAAATTGCTAGCACAATCGCTAGCGCTGAGCGCTTTCAGAGCGATTTGTGCTCAGGAAAAGTGCTTTTCTAAGCACTTTTGTGTAGCGATGTTTTGTTCACTTCCTGATGTCAATCAGGAGGATGTGAACTCTTTGACCTGGAAATGAATAAATACTGATTTATTAATTAAAGCGCTTAGCAAATCACTTTTCAAAGTGTTTTTCAAGCGCTTAGGGATTTTGCCATACTTAATATTGAATCACAAACACTCTGGAAATGGTGTTGTAGTTGTGTTTGCGATTGGATAGAAAGCTCATCGCTTATGTGAGAATACTAACATAAGCTAACATTGCACAAGCGCTTTTAAGGTGATTTTTAAAATCACCAGCGCATAAAAATACGCCAAGATGCTTATAATGTGAACCATCCCTAATAGTTGGCTTTCACCACTGTGAGTCCTCTGGGCGATTTGTGCTGGTTGGTTGAGACTACTGGTTTTCTTTCCTGATTACAGAATCAGTAAACAAAACCAGACAAAGTTGACATTTGTAATAATCCATATCTCTATTTAGGCTGGTTTCACAGTGGGACGTTACAGGCGCACGTTAGAGCAGCCTGTAATGCACCCCATCGCACAGCAATGAAAAATCAATGGGCTGTTCACAGTACCCATGTTGCGTTACATAGTAACGCTGCGCCACCAGACAACGTACTGCATGCAGTACTTTCTAAGCGGCAGAGCCGCGTTAGACTGCTTGCACATGCTCAGTAACGTTGGGGAGGAGCGGAGAGCGGCCAGGCACATGGCTAATTAATATTCACTGCACTCAGTGACGTGCAGTGTTTACTTCCTGGAGCGGCCGCTCTGTGCATCGATTGGCCGGCGGGACCACGTGATGCCGCATGCGCACAAGAGTACGCATCACGGCATCACGGACGCCAGAGTGAGCTGCACAACGCGGCTCACTCTGACGTCCACCTTAGAGAGCACCAGGCGTTGTGTTAGGGGCACGTTATGCGACCATAACGTCCCCTAAAACGCAACGTCCTGGTGTGAAACCAGCCTTAAGGAACTACTAATATCCAAAAACTGTAAAAATAAAATACACGTAGACGCATAAATAATAAACATACATTTCTCTCAGAGCAAAATGCACAATAAATACCTTTTGAATTGCTTAGAATGACTTATTTTTTTTGTTGGTGGCACAAAGGTATTTTATTGATAAGATTGAAAAAAAACATCTGTTGTGTGAAAACTCAGGAGAAAAGCTTATTGAATTGCATTTTAAAGGACCACTATCCCCTCCAAATAAAATTATAAAATGTAAAATATGCTGTCACTTACATTAGATTAAAAAAAAATGTAAAATGTAATGGACTAGTCTGTCTCCCCATAAGGGATTCTCAGTATTTCCTTTATTCTTTATAAAAGGACCTATATAATGATGCTACTCAGCCTCCCTCCTTGTTGCACACTATTCTGGCAGTTGGACTTGAAAACTTTCGATCAGTAAGTGCTTTTGAAAGTAAAAAAAATAAAACCTGAGAGTGATCCATGAGGAGATTGTCTAGTACATAATCAGGTAGACTTGACAGATTTGTACTACCAATTGTAAGTGACAGTAATATAGGAAAAAGGTAATTTACAGTGCATTTTACTCTGCGATTATTTTGAATCTCCGCTCTTCCCATTGAGTAAGCCAATACCTATTCAGTAAGGATTCTTTGGTCAAGAAGTCAAAACTGCAGGGTGACCTATTGAATAGTGGCTGCAGCTTTCAAGCCCTTTGAGTGTGACAGAGAAAAGCACAATATACATTTGAGAGAGAGAGAGAGAGAGAGAGAGGAGAGAGAGGAGAGAGAGGAGAGAGAGAGAGAGAGAGAGAGGAGAGAGAGGAGAGAGAGAGAGAGAGAGAGAGAGAGAGAGAGAGAGAGAGAGAGAGAGAGAGAGAGAGAGATTTTTTGTGTTTTTGAATTGACCTAATTCCGGTCGGAATCACGGAATTAACAATTCCGCGGAATCCAGCGAGCATCCCTACGCTCATCAGGATTCCGGTTACCTGGGTAAACTGGTCATCCAAACTTTTTTAAGCTATCCGACTGGATTCAGATTCCGAATACCTGGGCCAAAAACCGGACAGCTATCTGCGGATATTTGGGCGCATAATGCGGATATCCGCGGATATTTCGGATATCCGGATCCGAAAAACTGTAACTAAGGAGATGACTTCCTGGAGCCAATCAGAGGGCTCCCAGCAGAAGCTCTAGCAACCAATCACATAGGGGAACCCTGGCCAGCCCCACCTGACCTCATTGAGCCAATCAGAGGGCTCCCAGCCTAAACCCTGGCACCCAATCACAGAAAGGAACACTGGCCAGCCCCCTGCATAATAAGGAGGGCTGCCATGATGAGACATATTGGGCTTGATTCACAAAGCGGTGCTAACTGTTAGCATGCCTGTGAAAACCCCCTTAGCATGTCTAAACGAGCTTTTCGTGCATAAAACTTTATGCGCGTAAAACTTTCCGCGCGTAGAACTTTACACGCGTACTGCACAGAGCGAAGGGCGCTCCGCGCGAAGTGCCCATTAAAGCCTATGGGACTTAGCGCGCATAAAACTTTGCGCGCAAAGTTAGCGCGCGATCTGATTGAGAAATCCGGTGCTAACCTACTTAGCACCCTGGTTAGCACGTCTAAAGACTTTAGACATGCTAAGTAGGTTAGCACCGCTTTGTGAATCAAGCCCATTGTCCTAGCTTGCTGAATGCTCACTAAGAGACATGCTCTAGTGCTGCTGGCCTAGCAAGGGCTGTACACAGTTATAAACCTAAAGCTGTTCAGTGATTAACCCCTTCACTATCACCACACTATTGTTAAATCGTTAATTAGCTTGATGTCATTGTGTGACAGTCAGAGTGTGACAGTCAGAGTGTGTGCTCCAGTGCTGCAGTGCTGGCCTAGCAAGGGCTGTACACAGTGATAAACCGAAAGCTGTTCAGTGATTAACCCCTCCACTATCACTACACTATTGTTAAATCATTAATTAGCTTGATGTCATTGTGTGACAGACTGCTGCAGGCAGCTGCTATGTGTCTGTGTGTGTAATGTGCACAGATCAGGCCAGCTGCTGCCTGCTGGCCAGCTATTAGCCTTAGCTAGCTACAGTACAGGTTAGTTAGGTTAGGGATTAGGGTATAGGATTACTGTGTTATTGTGTAGTTAGTACTGTAGTACTTCAGTCAGTGCTAGTAGTTGTTAGAGTAGTGGTACTACTGTGTTAGCTTTCTACAGAACTGCTGTGCTGTGAGCAGTGCCAGTGTGACAGTTAGTGTGCACTAGTGTCTTCTCGTCTGCTGTCTGACTGTCACTCGGCACTTGGCACGTGTCACAGGGCACTTTGCACTTATCACGTGTCACGTGGCACTTGGCATGTGTCACATGGCACGTGGCACTTGCCACGTGTCACATGACTCTTCCACGTGTCATGTGACACTTGCAACGTGTCACGTGGCACTTGCCGAGTGTCACGTGACACATGCCGAGTGCCACGTGCCATGTGACACATGCCAAGTGCCACGTGACACGTCCGGCATACTCCTGGCACACGTTGCACCTGCTGCTGCTGCATTGCCCTGCTCCTGCTGCCTGTGCTGCTCACACTGCCAGGCCAGGGTGTCACAGGCCACTGCTGCTGTGCCGATACCACCTATATTTAACCCAAAACACAATTGCTGCTTAATTTTTTGGGGGTGTCTTGGCTGAAAACTCTCATGTCCCAGTTGTGCGGTTGGACTTTGGACACTATGTGGGCTGCACGACCGCTGTCTGGAACCTCGGCCTGATGTTAATTGACAGCCATTTTTTGTGGGGGGGTGGGGGGGGGGTGGGGGGATTTTAAGTCCCCACATCATCAATTAGTGTTCCCCTTTAAAAAATAATGATGATACATGCCTCATTTACCCTAAAAAACATTTTAAAGCAATTTAAAGGTCACTGTTTTTTCTATCAGGATATCTGAATCCGCCCGGATACCATGGATATCCGTATTCGGATTCGGATTGGAAAATTTTGAAATCGGATATCCGACCCGGACCGGATATCTGGGTATCCGGATCTGAATCTGATCCGGATTTTGAAAAGGGGTATCCGAGCAGCACTGCCAGCAAGTTTATCAATTTTTCATATGGTGCCTTCCATTGATCTACTTATCTAACCAACAGAACTCCTCACCAAGAAGGATTTATCTGGGCCAGTGGGAAGCCCCATGGGGTCGATTCTTAGATGATTATGCAAGAACAGGACATTTTTGCAGGGGAAGGGAGGAGGGTCTTCAAGCAAGATTGACCGAAGACACCAGAGGTACTCTAGATGCCCATATAGCTATGACATGGTTTGGGGTCATTAATAATAGAGAGGCATATTGATGACACTGTAAAGCTATGATAGGCTTTGGGGGCAGTGAAAAGCTGGAATTAAGGTATTATGATGAAGAGAGTGGGTGAGGAAAGGTTTACTAGTATAGGAATGAGAAAATTCTAACCAGGCCCCTGGCTAGAATGCTTTTTCGAGCCCCCACCATGACACAAGCATGTAGATCAGGAAGCAGGGGTATGGCCTCTTTTCCATGGATGACTGAACTGCTTGTTTGTCAAGCAGTTCAGCCACCAAACACAAGCAGATGAACAGGAGCCTTGTTTGACATGCGGGGGCATTACCCGGTGGTGGAGAAACATCTCATGTTGTGTCTGAGAACAGCAACTGCAGTGCTCAGATGCAACTACATTGGAGGGCGCCTGTCCACTGCCTGCACCGAGCACTAGCAAGTGCCCAACTGTTGGATGGGAGCAGTTGAATTCACCGGCTTCAGCTGCTCATGGAAAAGAGGCCAAAATAAGAACAGTGGATTTCTCTATACTTTAAAGAGAAACTCCAACCTAGAATTGAACTTTATCCCAATCAGTAGCTGATACCCCCTTTTACATGAGAAATATAATGCTTTTCACAAACAGACCATCAGGGGGCGCTGTATGACTGATTTTGTGCTGAAACCCCTCCCTCAAGAAGCTCTCAGTACCACGGTACTCTGGGCAAACTGCCACAATGTAACAATGTTCACAGACAGGAATTAGCTGTTAACAGCTGTCTCTAACAGCAAAACAGCTAGGAGCAGTTATATAACCTGCCCACAGTAAAAATGTCACCATGTAATACATGTCAGAATGTGAATCTGGAAGAGGAAAGATTTTACAATGAGCAAACACTGACTAAATCATTTATACATAATTATGGTAGAAAATGAAGCACTTTTTTTTTACTACATTATTTTCACTGGAGTTCCTCTTTAAGGACCCTTTTCCACCAGCAATCGCTAGCGTTCGCGCTGAACGCTAGCGATTGCGATTCAGCAAAATAAGAAAATTCCCGGCGATTTCCCGACGTTTGCGATCGCGACTTTGCTATGCTATGCACTGCATAGCAAAATCGCGGCAAAAATCGTTCCGCGCCGCGATCGCGATCAAGTGAAAAACGAATCGCGGTAGTGGATATTACCTACCGCGATTCCTATGTTAAAAAGCAAACCGTAGCGATTTTAAAATCACTAGCGGTTTGCGGTTTTGCGATTAAGCAATCGCAAACGCTGTAGTGGAAAAGGGCCCTTAGTGTGAAATGGTGAGAAAACCTGGTTGCAATATGCCGTGCTGAAAGGCGTATGGGTGGCCAGTCTCTGCTTCTTCCCTGTGTTGTTTATGAAGATGCAAAATGAATGCCATGTTTTTTGCTTGCCGCTAAGAGACATCCTACCCACCCTTCCATCAGCTGAGCTCAAAGTTCAAGAAAAAACAAGAGTTCTCCTGGGATGCTGAAGTATTCCAAGTCTACGTATGCTGAAAATTGATGTAAAATTTATAAAGCATGATTTTTTTGATTTTTTTTAACAAGTTTATATGTTTCACAGCAGCTCCAGAGATTTCTTATTAGCTAGGGATGGAATGTATTACACATTTTAAATTTGATGTAAATGATTTGCCGGTAATAAGCTCAGGAATCAGAGCTGGGTTCCGCTGGGATGTGAAGCAAATGAGTTAAAGAAGCAATACATTTGTTTTACACAATGCTTACTGTATATGTAGATAATGCACCTGGTTTCAGGAGGGCATCGAGAGGCTCACGGTAATAGTCAGGGACATAACAGAATGCCCCGCAGCATGTGTGGCACAATCTTTCTCAAATTTTACCTACCTCAGAGTAGCTTCCTATGTAAGTTCTAGTAGCAACTGGTTGGTGTGTATTTTTGTTTAACCTTTTCTGTACATTTGGGAAGTGGGAGGAAGAAAGATCATTTTACCGAAGATATACATTTTGACAGAGATTAGATGTTGTTTAAAAAACAGTAGATTTATAGTTTTTTCTCTGCACAATGACATAGTCTTTCTGTGTCTCAGAGAGCTAAAATATATGAACTAGTGATCTTTTTTTTATCCATCCCTGCAGTCAGAAGCCATTTTCTGCCAGGAAAGAGTGAAGGTTAAGCTATAGTTTAAAGAGAAACCGTAACCAAGAATTAAACTTTATCCCAATCAATAGCTAATACCCCCTTTCCCATGAGAAATCTTTTCCTTTTCTTAAACGGATCATCAGGGGGGTCTGTATCGCTAATGTGTTGCAACCCCTCCCACAGTGTGATGTGAGGACCATGGTCCTGACAGTTTCCTGTCTGTGAACCTCATTGCATTGTGGGAAATAGCTGTTTACAACCGTTTACAACTGCCAAAAAGCAAGCAGTATCTCCTTCCACTGACATCACCAGCCAGCAGTAAAAATGTCACCATGTGATAAATGTCAGAATGTAAATCAGGGAGAGAAAGATTTTACAATGGGCAAATACACTGACTAAATGTAAAGTTCCACTTTAAAGGCGCCCATACATCTAATGATGATGGGCAAAATTCGACCAAGAGACAAATCTCTCTCTGATTCAATCTGATTAGAGAGAGAGCTGTCAACTGCTCATACACTGCAGGCCAATTCCTGATCGATTTCAGCATGAAATGTTGTGGGAATCAGCCGTGTCCGCTGCATCATCCTCCTTGCCGCTGCCCCCTAGTGTAAAAATGGGCCCCCGTGTGTGCATTTATACATTACATGTCCTCTGTCACCCACCACGCGGTACCCATCCACCTTCAGAATCATACTGTATATACAGATCGCTGGTGTTTAGGGCATGGAGCGTGTGTGATGTCACACATGCGCCATGTGCTATTTGCTGGCAGCATGAATAGCACTAATGTAGCAGCAGGATTCCAAAGCAAATGGGCACCACACGGTGAGTGTCATAGGATAGATAATGTGTAAAAGCACACACGCAGGCAGGGGCGTAACAATAGACCCTGCAAGGTATGCAGCCGCAGTGGGGCCCAAAAGTCGCAGGGGGCCCCATGAGGGAGAAGTTTCTTTTCCCTGTTCTGAGAGACTGACAACTAAGGGCACGGAGAGAAAAAATGATGCTTTCTGCACAATTGTTGATTACTGCATCTGCTCAGCCACTGATAAGGAATTATACAAAGTTTTGCAAGCAATGCAGGCTGATAAGGAATCATACAATGTTATTCAGTGTTAAAGAGAATCTGTACTCTAAAATTCTTACAATGAAAAGCATTCCATTCTCTTTATTATGTTCTCCTGGGCCCCTATGTGCTGTTTCTTTCTGCCACTCCCTGCTGCAATCCTGGCTTGTAATTAACAGTTTTAGGCAGTGTTTACAAACAAGACATGGCTTCTAACCAGATAGGCTGTAAACAGCTTACTGTGTGACTCATGCAGAGCTTGGAGAGGGTGTGTAAAGCTTCTGCCAATGACAAGCAGTGCTGCACATTCCACACATTCCAGCCTCAGCCCGACTGAGCCGACAGAGGAAAGAAGATACGATTTATTACAGAGACAGTGCAACTAGGAAAGGTTGCAATAAGACAGACCACATTAGAACAGGCATAGGAACTTATAGGATAGAAGAAATAAGGCTCAACATTTTGTTACAGAGTCTCTTTAAGCAGGCTCTTGTGTACAGTGCCCAGCCCCCAACCTCTCTACACCTCCCCAACTGCTGTGTACTGTAGTGATGCTGGAGGAGTCTGCAGAGTCAGTTCTGCTCCATCAGAGATGGACAGAGTGAGTGTAATAAGCTGAGGCTGGGAGCACTCTGTCAGTTTTTTGTATGTGTTTTCTGAACACCGTGTGTATCTGTATGTGTGAAAGTATGTTTTATTACAGAAGCTAATGTAATTGATAGAGAAAATTATCGCAGTGCTTTACTGCTGTTTTTGTCTTTATGGGGAAAACACATTTAAGTGTGCACTAGCCAATCGAATAACATTGGTTTTCAGTTTAACTGTGCAGAAAGCGAGGGGGGGCCCATCCAAAGTTTTGCAGGGGGGCCCAGTGATCTCTAGTTTCGCCCCTGACACTGGCTCGGCAACTGGCCAGTCGCCAGAAACGAAACTGAACCACAGCGGGGAACCGGATGATTGGTGAGTGACGGCGCGGGCACAGGAAGTCTGCAGGGACTGGTGGATCCCAAAAGTAAGTGAAACGTTTTTTTCTGGCTCAGTTAAGGTCCCCTTTAAGGCAGGGTTCATACTTATCACTGCGAAAAACAACGTTCCTTCGCATGCTTTGTTATCACTCGTGTATGGTTTTTTTACACACTTTTTTTTACCGCCACTAATAAGAGGCAATGGGAATTTGCATGTGATGTGCGAATTTATGCTGCAAGATGTAAGGTTTTTTTTCTTGCAAATGCAATTTTGCAATTTCTAGCAAAGGTGAAATTATCTCCAATGATTTACATTAGATTTGTGGCAAATTTGTACACACATTTTAATAAGGGTGAACCCTGTGTAACTGTTATTATTATTTAGTATTTCTATAGCGCTGACATCTTCCATAGCACTGCACAGAGTATATATTGTCTTGTCACTTAAAGGGAACCAGAGACGTTGGGAGGAAGCTTTTATATATACCTGGGGCTTCCTCCAGCCCCATACGCATGGATCGCTCCCACGCCGCCATCCACTGCTGCCTGGATCCGCCGGTACCGGGTCCCGTCATTGCCGCGAGTCGGCCAGTCTGCCTACTGCGCAGCCTCATGCATACGGGTATGGAGGGAGCCCCTGTGATGCGGACAATTGGCCGCGTCTGCCGGAAGTGACGGAACCCGTTACCGCCGATACAGGAAGCAGAGGATGGCGGCGTGGGAGCGATCCAGGCTTACGGGGCTGGAAAAAGCCCCAGGTATGTATAAAAGCTTGTTTTATTTTTTATTACCGTTACTCTCTGGTTCCCTTTAACTGTTCCTCAGAGGGGCTCATAATCTGCTCCCTACCAATAGTCATAAGTCTATGCATATAGAAGTGTATGTAATGTAGTCTAGGGCCAATTTTAGGGGGAAGCCAATTAATTTATACGTATGTTTTGGGCATGTGGGTGGGAACTGGAGCGCCCGGAAAAAAAACCCATGCAGACGTAGGGAGAACATACAAACGCAGTGCATATATTGCCCTGGCTGGGATTCAAACCGGGGATTTGTTTCCTGCAACCACCGACAGAGCCTATGGGAAAAAGACTGTTCTCGCTCGGTATCCCAGGTCTGCTGTGCAGGTAGTGGTTGGTCGCTTTCCTTCGGTTATTGTGAAACTAAATGTCCAATATTCAACTCCGAGGTCCCACACCCGTGACCGCTGCATACTTAGACACTTGTAATTTACCTGAGGAAGCGGGCTAGCAACAGTGAAACGCGTTGTCTCATTGTGCATCATTAAACTGATATATCTACCTATGTGGTTTGATCCTTTCTGGAGGTAAGATTTATCTACTTCCATGCAGTATAATCTAGAGATTAGAATATATTTCAGGGAGCCTCCTACAGATTGTTGGCTAACATGGTACAATAAACACAATACGATCAGTAGGTCTGTTCCACCCCAACAATCTAGCCGTAGTCAATATCCACCAAACAAAAAGCACAAGGTTTTATATGAACAAATTCTCTGTTTATTCTTCAACCAGTAATATCTTTAAAGTTGCGGACTGTGCATATAGACATCAACACAGGGGTCCAAATCACATAAGAGACTGCCTGACGTGTTTCACAGCCTAAAAGCCGCTTCCTCAGAGGCACACTGTATACACTGTATACACATATCAGCTGTAGACCATATATAGCCGCAATCTGTGCTCAGAAGAGAGTAAGTGCGCGTCCATGGACTAAGAAGAGCCCATGGTACAATACTCTTGTGCTGATGCTATGCATTATTACATATTATTGCAAATATGTGACCCAAGATCAATGAGAGGACACAATTGATACAAAAGTAAGATACAGAATGATAAACATTCTCTTCATAATAAGAACTGACAAGCACTTACTAACTATACAGTCAGTTTTCATTATGCTGAGGCAAGACCAGATACAAATCTCACTGATCCACTACTAATCGTTTTTCTGATTTATGTCTCCAGATCTGCTGTAAGAGGAATGTGGTTCACCCAGCAGGCAAGGTTCTTGTGGAGGCTGCCAGATCTCCCATGTAAGGAAACAGACGAACTCAAGTCACCTGTCAGCTCTTGTTCCTCAACTTAAGACGATTAAAAGTTACAAATGCTTCTACACTGTAGGAAACACTGTAGGAAACACTTTAAAGGTCATATTAGCCTAAAGGGAATAGAAAGCATTTTTACTGGATTGCCTTGACATCGGGCTTTTCAAACATACGTGAAGGTGCTGTTCATGTTCAACACAAAAGATGAAAAGCCCATAATTCTGGGTTACATTTCATCTCTGCTTCAACAACAAACAGTGATTAGAGTTGTAGTGAGCTTCCTGCAGAAAATCCACTGCATGGATGATGCTAAATTAATAATAATAATAATAATACATAATTCTGAGCAAAGTGAAAATGTAAATAAAATGCTTATGTTAATAAGAAGACCCATACTGTAAGTGCAACTACACCCATATGGTTAGAAGCATAAATGCTTTGGTGCCAGGGCCGGAGCTACCATAGGAAAAAATGGGCAATTGCCCCAGGGCCCCAGAGCCTGTAGGGGCCCCCAAGGTGTCCCTCCCCCATCTTAACTGTTGCTTCCCAGGGACTCTGCAGAGTCTGATAAGTTGGGAGGTGATTGGGGGAGGGTCAGCAGCCAGTTCAGGGGCCCAGGAGGGAAATTTGGCTGCAACAAAGGGCCTCTAATGATGCTTTTTGGTCGGGGGTGTCTGTTGGGGGGCCCCCAGGCTAATTTTGCCCTAGGGCCCAATTGTTACTTGAACCGGCCCTGTTTGGTGCAGCAATAATTTATGATAAAGAAGGAACAACAGGGGCCATATGCAATTCACTTTTTCACCTGCGTTTTCTCTTAGGAGAAAAAAATTCATCTTCCATTTAAAATAATATTTTAGCACTTTGCAATGGAAAAAGTATCAAAAAGTAGGTAAAAAGTACTATCAAAATTATTTTGAGCATTTCTTTGCTTGCTAATGGTTTAAAAATCAATGTATTAACAAGTTTCAAAATATCACCTAGGAGAAAAGTCAGGTGAAAAATTCAATTGCATATGGGCCCAGGTGTAGGAATGAGGAACCTGCATTTTTAGCTTGGCATTTAATGTCAACAGATCATAAATATTCTCTCCAGACATTGGTACTAGTTGCAAAGTTGAGACAAACTTAGCTGAACTGTTTTACCTTTCCATAGACTTTGTCATTCTGTTTAGGTACTCTTATTCACACACCTTGATGTTATCATGTCTTTCGTGTAGGATTTTGAG
Source organism: Hyperolius riggenbachi (assembly GCF_040937935.1). Taxonomy (NCBI): domain Eukaryota; kingdom Metazoa; phylum Chordata; class Amphibia; order Anura; family Hyperoliidae; genus Hyperolius; species Hyperolius riggenbachi. The sequence goes on from NC_090655.1 coordinate 70,195,511, forward strand.
AAATGTTATCAACCAATACAGCCTTAGGCAGGCAAGCTTGAGGTCAGTTGGTAGAGTACCAGCAAATATCTTCCCTCTCACTGCCAGCCCCCTTCCCCGCTGTAAATAATTTCCAAGCGGGTGTGGGCATCCAAATTTGCTGATTTGCTGCAGGTAAGTATGCATTTTTCAAATTAATTATATATTGTATTTTTAGGAATATAATGAGACCCTCCAGAAAATAAGACGCACCTATGGTTAAGATCATACATGTCAAACTCCGGCCTGCTGACCAAATCTGTCCCTTAGATCTATTAAATTTGTCCCTCAAGCGTTTTCCCCACTTTGCATTATGTCTTTCCCACTCTAGACCACCAGGGAAGCCATATTGGAGGTGAAGCCCTAGAACACCTGGGAAGCCATATAGGGGAGGGAGGGTGAAAGCACTAAACACCAGGGAACTGTATTGGGAGGGGGCACCTGGGAACTTTATAGGGGAGGAAGGCGGCCATTAGACATTGAGGTTGGCCCGCGACTTGGTCCCAGTGTATAATTTCGGCCCACTTTGTATTTGAGTTTGACACACCTGGTTTAGAGGTAAAAAAATCAGGGAAAAAAGAAAAATAAACCTAAGTGTGTCTATAGCTCAGGGGCATCTTATGGACCTTAGCTGTCTCTAAGCTACACTGACCAGCTACACTACACTAACCCCTGCTGCCCATACCAGTTACACTGCACTACACACACTAGACACTACACTAGACTACACACTACACTACACACTACACTACACACTACACTATACTGCACACCACACTGTACTTCACTAAACTAGACTGAACACCATACTACACTAACCACCTAATGGCCTCCCAGCTAAGCTACATTGCACTAAGAATTCAGCTCTTACCCATCCAGTGCAACGCTCCTCTCCCACCTCGCTCTGGTCTGACTTCTACAAGCGTTCACTTCTCCGGCAAATTCTGATATAGCTGTACACATTGGCCGCCTGGCAGAGGCCCACATGCTCCAGGGTCATGCATGACGTGCATCTATGCCGCTGGTGTTACAGTAGTGGTACCAATGCAGAGGTCACGCGGAATGGAGGACCTAGAGCTGTACAGTGGTAGGTAATTGCATTGTACATTTATATTGGAAGTTGCCAAAGAGAAAAGGAACGCTTTGAGAAGCTGGAGTGGAGAGAGGTGGGAGAGGAGCGCAACGCTGGATGCAGTAAGTGCTCCCTGTAAACTGTGCACAATATTTACCATATATTCGGTATATATATTCGGTATATAAGGTGCACCCACAGTATATAAGGGTGTATAATTGTACACCTGATTGGCTCTGCTGACCAGATAAAGGCAGGAAATTGCTCTAGCTGGGAGATAGCAATTGTGTTTGTTGCAGTTACCATTCAGTTTAGAGGCAGTGGGGGTGAGTTCCCTGGAGGTGAGAGGTCCAGGGCTTACCCGCACTTCCCTCTAGGTATCGCATGGTGATTTGGGGGCCCCAGCCAGTGAGAGAGACTGGGGCCCCCGGCTGTTGTGTGGACCAGTGTTTATGATTTTAAATTTCCTTTTTGCAGCTTCCAGGATGCAGTTGACAGGTGAGTGGTTAGGGAGGGGACCGTGTGGGAGATGTACCTACACTTGGCGTCCCTGTAACCGATGCAATCTACGATTGCGTCCAACTGAAGCCTCCCACCTGAATGCTAATTTATGCAATTCCTGCTAGATTTGGTACAGCAGGCAAAGGGTGTGTAATTGTACACCTGATTGGCTAACTGGCGTCTGCTGACCAGATAAAGGCAGGAAATTGCTCAAGCTGGGAGTTAGCAATTGTGTTTGTTGCATTCAGTTAGCATTCAGTTTAGAGGCAGTGGGGGTGAGTTCCCTATAGGTGAGAGGTCCAGGGCATACCCGCACTTTCCTCTAGGTATCGCATGGTGATTTGGGGGCCCCAGCCAGTGAGAGAGACTGGGGCCACCGGCTGTAGTGTGGACCAGTGTTTGTAGGCTATAAAAGCCAAGAACCGTGACAGTGGCCCCAAGACTGTTGTTGGCACTGTTATGGCTTTCTGAGTGATCTCAGCAAAATGAACACATCTGGAGCACTACCTGTGTGCTGGCTACAGTTTAGTTTATATATAGTTTATGTAGGGATACCTTTAACCAACCCTCAGCTAAGCACCTGGGACATCAGGAGGTTTGCTTCCCCATATCTGCTTGATGAACTGAATATAAGCCCCACTTATAACAGTAATATAGCCGAACCTCTAGTACTACAGTTCTTCTGGCACTGAGATGGTTTAACTGTTTCCAATCTTATGTCAGGCTATGTCCAACATTGGCGTCTTCCAGTATAGCCCTAATGTCGTATATAGCGCAAAATTCACTAAACATAGCACCACGTAACAGAGCGAGTTATCTGCTGTTAGATGCACTAGTGAATCTGTGCGTCTTAAATTAGTGTCCCTACAGACTACGCGCGCGATTGGCAGCATAACGTGCGTAATCAAGGAGCGGGTACTCTGCACACGCTATGCTGCTGAACTGCAGCATAGTGAACACTAAGAACTCCACTCCTCCCACCCTGAGCACCAACAGGTCTACACCCATTAAAGGACCTGATCCCCGCACTCTGATTGGCTCAGTAGGCTGTCTGGCCCTTGATGTAAGGCGCGCAGATTCACTAGCGCACGTTACAGCAGCTAACTCGTGAATAACTCATTTAGTGAATCAAGCCCATAGTCCGACATAGGAAAACATGGCTACCTTCAAGGATGCTGTTGCTAGATAAAATCAGGCACAGAGTCAGCCCTTCAGATCTTTGATCGCCTCTGCCCCCCCCCCCCCCATTTCACTGTTGCGCTCATATAATTTAAATATCACATGAGTGCATTTGGGCTCACTGCTAGGGGCACCATTGCTGGATCTAGTCTGGCACAGCATCAAGCTATGTGGATGAAAGTGCAAAACTATGGTATCAGGGGAGGACTGGGACCTTTTGGCCTGGGGGGACAACACAAACTAGAGGCCCATTTCACGGCATCCCCAGCCCAAAGCCATATCTTTCTTGTGTGCAAATCTTCAAATTGTGATGACTAACAGCCCCAGCCACACACACACACACACACACTATGTACCTGATGCCTAACCCCATTTCTCCGCACAATCTACCTGTCTGTGTCTGATGCCTAACCTTAAAGGAGTTATCAGGCTTTTTTCTTTTTTATGAAAATAAGTGCTACTTACCCAGGGCTCGTCCAGCCCCAAGCTCCCAGCATGTCCCTTGCCGCAGCTCTGCAGTCAGCTGTTCGCTGCCGCTGCCTCCCAGCCCCCGGCAATGACGTCAGGCCAACTGCGCCTGTGCGAGCGGCGCTGTCAATCACCGCCACATGGACCAGAGCGTACTGTGCAGACGCAGAACTACTGCGCCTGCGCAGTACACTCCGGTCCAAGTGGCGGTGATTGACAGTGCTGCTCGCACAGGCGCAGTACAGGCCGACATCCAGGTCGGACTGGTGCCATCGCCAAGGACTGGGAGGCAGCGGCAGCGAATGGCTGACTGCAGAGCTGCGGCGAGGGACATGCTGGGAGCGTGGGGCTGGAGGAAGCCCCGGGTAAGTAGCACTTATTTCATTAAAAATGCCCGATAACTCCTTTAAACAACCCCCCCCCCCCCACACACACACACACACACAAACCTACCTACCTGGTGATGCCTAACCCCACTCCTGCCCACCCACCATACAAACTACTTGTTCAGACAAGTAGTTTGTATGGTGGGTGGGCAGGAGTGGGGTTAGGCATCACCAGGTAGGTAGGTTTGTGTGTGTGTGTGTGTGGGGGGGGGGGGGGTTGTTTAAAGGGCATTTTTAATGAAATAAGTGCTACTTACCCGGACACCTACTCCCCCCCCTCCAACTACCTGTTTGACAGTGCCTAACTGCCTGCCTCCCCCCTCCCCTGCCGCCAATCACACCACAAAAAGAAAAAATGTTCCCCCTCAGGCCAGGGTCAGAATGGGGATGATCATCACACACAAAAAAACTCAGAGGGCACTGGCCTGGGCAGAGAATTGAATTTGACAGCAGTAGCAGGCAGGCAGCAAAGTGTGAGTAACTCAGTGACAAGAAGGGAGAAGAAGTACAGAAACAAAATTTATAAAAACCACCTTCTCTTCTGGCAACCTGGACCCGACCTCCTCTATCCTCCTGTCTCCTCAGTCCTACACCTCCTCCTCCTCCACAGCAGCAAGCAGCTATAGGTGGCATCTCCGACTCCCAGCCCCCAGAGTGTCCGACTCCTCCAGCCAGGACAGCCAGCCAGCCACTCGTAGCCGCAGCTCCAGGCCCCCAGCCCCCCCAGCACAGAAAGCTGAAGAGTAAGACAGCTCACTCCGACGACACCTCAGGCACAGCAGCACAGGGGAGGACTGTGTCCGACTCCTCCAGCCAGCCACCCGTAGCCACAGCTCCAGGCCCCCAGCCCACCCAGCACAGAAAGCTGAAGAGTGAGACAGCTCACTCCGATGACACCGCAGGCACAGCAGTACGTTGCGGGCGGCAATGGCTCCAGGCGGGGGGCGGAGTCAAGCAGTTTCAACCCACCTGGCCGGAGAGGACCTAAGCTATTTGTGTCCTTGTGCCGCTCACATCCACCGCAGGCGCAGCCACGCACAAGAGCACACCACGGCCGGCCGCCTCAGCCCCTTCTTTGATTGGATACTTCAACTTGCCGGGAAATATCGCGCGAGGTTGCGATCCCCACTGCAAACCTGTCACCTGTGGTATGTCTGCGGCCGCTGCGTATAGCAGCGGCCGGCCCTAATTACTTAAGATTCGGGCAGCCCGGGGGGCAATTGCCCCCCGTCCCCCTGGGCCAGTCCTCCCCTGTATGGTATCCTTTTTCACCACACACTGCACTCCATAAAATCTTTATTAAGGTGGCCACACATGATACAATAAAATGATCCAATTTTACAGCAATTCGATAAATCTGATTGGATCTCCTGAAAAAAACGAAAGCTTTTTTTTTATTCGACTGAAAAATCCGATCAGATTTCCTAGGTTTTTTTTTTTTTTTTTTTTATCGATCCAGAATGCTGGAAATTTTTCTTCAATTTTTCTAAACATTGTATGATGTGCGTTAGATTATCAATTTATTACGTATGTACACATCCTAGCAATTTTCTCAGAGTTTCCAATCATTTTTATCATAAATAGGGAAAAATTGAACATTGGTGTGTGATACATTGGTCATATTTTTTAAATGTTGTAATCAGTCAGAAAAAATGTTTGCAATTCTTGAATTGAACAGATATTTAAAAATTGTGTGGTGTGTGGCCACCACTGGTGCATGTGCAATGGGGGGTACAACAGCACACGAGCTGGAGCTGAGCCCCCCTGCTAATGCTGCTGGTTTGCCTTCTCGCTTTAGTATGAGGAGGTAGAGACCCAGCTGGATCCCCCCATAGCAGCACTCCCACAATCAACCCCCCCCCCCCCCCCCTTTCCCTCCGCACGCCAGAAAAAAAAAAGTGCTGCCTGGGAACGATGTGAGTGATAATACAGATTTCAACCCTTTAATTTTAGTTATCACAGGCTAATAAGAGAAAGCATTATATTTGTTTGGATGTTAAAGAGACACTGAAGCGAAAAAAAAAAATGCTATAATGATTTGTATGTGTAGTACAGCTAAGAAATAAAACATTAGGAGCAGAGACATAAGTCTAATATTTTTTCCAGTACAGGAAGACTTAAACAACTCCAGATGTTATTTATGCAAAAGAGCCATTGAGCTCCACGATTTTCAAAGCTGCAGAGAGCTCTGTCTTCTGAAGCTTGTTATCTCAACTGTCAGTCACTGTATATTCTTTTTCTCTCCAGAGGATAGTTCAATACTTCACTGGCCTGCTCTGTAAAATCCTTTAGAATGCTGAGTAGTGTGTAAACTGCAAATATTAGAGAATGATGCAATGTTATAAAAACACTATATAACTGAAAATAAAAATATGAGAATATTTTCTTTGCTACTAATGTTCTAGTAATTATCCGTACTACACAACCAATTCATTATATCATAATTTTTTTTCTTCAGTGGCTCTTTAAGCCACATACATTTCTTAAAGAGAACCTGTAACAAAAAAAAAGTTCCCATGGGGGTACTCACCTTGGGAGGGGGAAGCCTCAGGGTCCCAATGAGGCTTCCCCCTACCCTGTAGCTGCAGTCAATCTAGTGCTGGCTCCCCTAAAGTGTCCAGCAATCCTCCCTCGACAAGCCTGACAAGCGCTGATAAGTACTGATTTATTTACCTTTCCTGGCTCCAGCAGGGGCGCTGTTGTGGCTTTCTGCACAGAGATAGGCGAAAATAGCCAATCTCTGTCAGGTCCGCTCTACTGCACAGGTGCCGGAGACTTGCAGTAGAGCGGGCCAACAGCGATCGACTATTTCTGCCTATCTCTGTGCGGAGAGCCGATACTGCGCCTGCTCTGGAGCCGGGAAAGTAAATATTTACATCCCCGCTGTTCGTGGAGCTTTATCGCCGCCGCTGTGGGACCGAGGAGGACCGGGGGAAGCCTCAATAAGATCCGGAGGCTTCCCACACCCGAGGTGAGTACCCCCCCGAGGGAGTTTTTTTTGTTACAGGGTTTCTTTAAATATATTGTTAAAAAAAAATCTGCATGGCTATTGCTTCTGTTGCCAGGAAGGAGCTTGTCCTGGGATGCCCTGCCTGACAGAGAGTGGGTGACTCGATGCCCATGCCAAGTCAGGAAGACATGTACATCAAAGGTCTTCAGTGGACTTTGAGACAGTAATCTGGCATTGTTTACCGATTTTGTTATGAAAAGTTGCATTTCATTTTCTACAATTAGGAAGACCATCGATTTATAATGAAGGGAAAAAGATTCATTTATTCAAGGCAAGAACACAGAGGCGGACGCACAAGCGCTATTTCCAGAGTTTGTATCTTTATTTCCCTTCAAATTTCAGCATCATTGACGATGACAGCTTTTAATTATCAACATTTTAGCGAGTGAAGAACATGGAATTTATTTATGAAGCAATATCCTAAGGCCTTTTTGCTGAACTGAACATGACCTGTATTTGCACAGTCCTCGCACACTTGCCATCTCCAATGAGTACTTCTGTGATGATTTCTTTTCAGTGTTTATCGCACAAGTTGTGCTCATGATTTTGGTTTGCAGTCCACTGAACTGGGTAATAAGTTCACTAGCGGTTCTGCAAATGGCGGTGCAACACCCGGAGGAACTTGGTGTTACTCACAGCAATCTCAGTCGTTTAAGTGGGTTGGAGGTGGCAATGTTGTTAATGATCCCCAGCGATGAGTTGCTGTTTCACACAAAATCATTCTGACATTTAAAAAATGGCATTCAGTTTCACACAAAAAATTAAAAGTCTTTCTTGTGCTTCAATTATATTTTTTGAAACATTGCTCAGGGGGTCTTTTAAGGCTCCTTTAATGTAGAATAGATGATATACTGTTTAGCGTTCACTCCCAGTTTCAGAATAGGGCACCAATACTTGATGAGGTCACTACGGCTCATTGGAGAATTACTGTAATTCTTTATTTGCCTGAAGAAGCGGGATCCTAGTCCCAAGAAATGCATTGCAATCTATGAGAGTTTTGTTCATTTGGATTAAAAAAAATTACGGTTCTTAATCTCAGCATTGAATCTTCTTTCCCAAAGAGGAGCTAAATTTCCCTTTAGCCAGAGCCGGTTGTCTCAGGAAGCAAGGTGAAACAATTGCATCGGGTGCAGAGATTACAGGGGCAGCATGTTTGTACTGTGTTTACACTAACAGTATGCCAGTCAGAGTAGGAGGAGAAGCAAGAGGAGAGCGAGGTGAAGAGGTCACCATTGGGGAAAACCAGCTTGTTGTGCTGTGTGAGGAGTCTGACAGTGAGTGAGGAGGGGGTGGCAGGAGAGCAGCAGTGTTTCATTTGACTAACACAGCAGAAGGGAGGAGGTGGCATTTCTGTCCTGACTGAGGAGGAATGGAGGATGGATGACTGGCTGATGGTAAACAGTTTGTTTGTCACAGACTCGCAGCCAGGCTTCGGTTGGATGCAATCGTAGATTGCATCAGTTACAGGGATGCCCCGTGTAGGCACATCTTTCACACGGCCCCCTCCCCCTCCCAGTGAGAGAGACTGGGGCCCCCGGCTGTCATGCGGACCAGTGTTTGTGATTTTAAATTTATTTTTTGCAGCTTCCAGGATGCGGTTGACAGGTGAGTGGTTAGGGAGGGGGCCGTGTAGGAGATGTGCCTACACGGTGCATCCCTGTAACCGATGCAATCTAAGATTGCGTCCAACTGAAGCCTCCCACCTGAATGCTTTATGCAATTCCTGCTAGATTTGGTACAGCAGGCAAAGGGTGTATAATAGTACACCTGATTGGCTGACTGGCATCTGCTGACCAGATAAACGCAGGAAATTGCTCTAGCTGGGAGTTAGCAATTGTGTTTGCTGCAGTTAGCTTTTATAACCTAGACAAAGGTAAACTTCAGTGGCCTAAAACAATTGTTGGTTTACATATATTCACAAAAACAAATGAGTGTCAACTTGGTTAACTGGGTCACTCACGTCTGAATATTACATAGCTTAGAGTAGCTAAGTAAAGTGGATGAATATTTAAGGATGGGGGCCACAGAGGAGAGGGAATTGTCTTTGTTCTGAATGAAGTAGTGATGTTTATAATCAGCTAATAATGATTACGTGAAATTTTGTGTACATTTTTACAATTATGCCCATATCAGGTCAGGCGCTTATGCCGCTGTTTCTGGTTCAAAAGTGTTTTCATGCTTCCATCTGCTGAAAAGCTTTATGGAGATGAAAATTTCATTTTCAGCATGACCCGGCACCTGCTCACAGTGCCAAAACCACTGGTAAATGGTTTACTGACCATGGTATTACTATGCTCAATTGGCCTGCCAACTATCCTGACCTGAACCCCATAGAGAATCTGTGGGATATTGTAAGGAGAAAGTTGAGAGACGCAAGACCCAACACTCTGGATGAGCTTAAGGTCGCTATCGAAGCATCCTGGGCCTCCATAACACCTGAGCAGTGCCACAGGCTGATTGCCTCCATGCCACGCCGCACTGAAGCAGTCATTTCTGCAAAAGGATTCCCGACCAAGTATTGAGTGCATAACTGAACATAATTATTTGAAGGTTGACTTTTCTTTTATTGGTCGGATGAAATATGCTAATTTTTTGAGATAGGAAATTTGGGTTTTCATGAGCTGTATGCCAAAATCATCAATATTAAAACAATAAAAGGCTTGAACTACTTTAGTTGTGTGCATTTGAATCTAAAATATATGAAAGTCTAATGTTTATCAGTACATTACAGAAAATAATGAACTTTATCACAATATGCTAATTTTTTGAGAAGATCCTGTATGTGTTGCTTCCTATGTAGCTGTCGTTTACAGCAAGTATTCTAATATAATTTTGAACCTCTTACCAAAATGTTTTAGACTAGTCCATCTCCTCACAGATGATTCTCAGGGTTTTTTTTTACTTTCAAAGGCACTGCTTGAATGAAAATGTCAGTGTACATTTGCCAGAATAGTAGGAACATGAGTAGACAGGTCCTTTTCTGGGAGTGCTTTTTAAGCATGTAAAAGAAACTCCCATAAGGAAGTGGACTAATCCAAAACCTATCGGTAAAAGGTTAGAACTGTCAGATTTTAATGTAAAAAAATATGGTGCATTTACTTTGGGACAAGTATATATATGTGTACAGATATATTTTACATTTTCAAGTTTTTCACTCCTGTAAACGCTTGCTGTATTCAGATCTTAACTCCATCTCTAAGTTTGATGAATCAATGTGTGATTCAAAGAATTGTAATTTATTTGCTAATAATGCAGATGTGTTTATACAGTATATTTACCATATTCCGTCACCTCAATGTTTACCATGTGTTCTTTGACAAATGATAGCAGCCAAAGATGTAGGTTAAGAGAGGCTAATTTACCATGCCTTCTCCACTTTAAAGCACCCTGCCCTTAAAGGGACTCCGAGTTTATCTTAAAAATGAAAATTGTACTCACCCGGGGCTTTCTCCAGCCCAGTGCTGGTCGGGAGGTCCCACGACGGCGTCCTGGCTCCTCTCCTAGTCCCCGCTCCGGAATGGCTGACTTGGTCGAGTGTCGGGCTTCTTTTTCCGCGTATGACGCGGCTGACGTCACACGCCGGCCGCCTTGCGTCATCACGGCGGCCGGCGTGGCAGTACGATGCATGCGCGCTTTAATCGCGCATGCGCAGTGCTTTCACCCCGGCCGCCTCGCGTCATCACGGCGGCCGGCGTGAAAGTACTGCTGACGTCAGCCGCGTCATACGCGGAAGAAGAAGCCAGACACTCGCCCGAGTGTCGCCCAGGCTGCCGCCGGTCAGCCATTCTGAAGCGGGGACTAGGAGAGGAGCTAGGACGCCGTTGTGGGACCTCCCGACCAACACTGGGCTGGAGAAAGCCCCGGGTGAGTACAATTTTCATTTTTAGGATGAGCTCGGAGTCTCTTTAATAATATGGTTCTTATAAAGTGAAATTATGCTTCTACAAACATGCTATAGACATATATCATGTGCTATAGACATATATCACTGTGATAACGTTTTTGCCTTTTAATGTTATTAAAAAAAATTGCCATTCTATTTCAGTTTTGAATTAACTATACATTTTCAGAACTGACTGTAAGCCAAAGATGCCACTTTTCTAACCTGAAATCTGTACCATTTGTTGTTTGTTTTCTACATCTCCACAAACTTGAGTGACAAGAACGAATCCTCTGGCATTCACAGTTTTGATAGTGTCTGTTTTTATTATTGTGGAACACAGAGAGTACTTATCACACTGAAATGATCTATACATTGTTTTTTTTCACAACCAATTATGCTTTCTTTTTTTGGGTGGTACTTTTTGCTAAGAATTATTTTATTGTAATGTGAATAATTAGAAAAAAATTCAAAAAAATCATTATTTCTCAGTTACAGCCATTATAGTTTTAAAATAATAAATGCTACCGTAATTAGAACCCACACATTTTATTTGACCATTTGTCCCGGTTATTGCAACGCTTAAAATTATTCCCTAAAACAATGTATGGCGCCAATATTTTACTTGGAAATAAAGGTGCATTTTTCAGTTTTGCATCCATCCCTAATTACAAGCCCATAATTTAGAAAGTAATATACCATCTTTAAACACATATTAAAAAGTTAAGTCCCTAAGGTAACTATTTATGTTTATTTTTTATTTGTAATTTTTTTTTTATCCCCCCCCCCCCAAAATGTGGTCACTATTGGGAAGTGTGGGAAGTCAGGGGTTAATTTAATATGTACAACTAAATTAAAATAGGTCCTTTACACATAGAGGAAAAGTTGTGTGGACGTTCTTTGTGAATGGCAGCGCTGTCTAATAGACGACTGCGATCACTCACACAGTTCCCATTCATTGATCTAGTGGCTACCGAACGGTGGCGGTAACAGGCGCGTGCGCACGTGGGGGGGGGGGGGGGGAGAGGGGACAGCAAGAATGTGCGGCGGGGAGGGATGTAGTAGCTACACCCTGCAAGCAGTTATGCCATTTTGCAGGGACGTAGTTACTCATCCCGGGGGAGGGGAAGTGGTTAAATAGGCACCACCAGGGATGTTAAGGTCAGGCAAAACCAGGGGGGGGTATTAGAGTTAGGCACCACCAGGGGGGTTAAGGTTAGGCACCAGTAAGGGAGGGTTCTGTGTGAGAGAGAGTTAGGAGGTTATATTAAAGTAAAATATTGGTAAGTATTAAAGATATTTTATTATATGAATGTAGTAGTGCAATATCGGTAAATTAAATATTTTATCAATTTTACTCGTGCTTATTTTACTAAATGTAAAAATAGAGCTTACAGTGAAGAATAGTAGAATACCAGGCGCTCATTTTACAAAACAATAACTTCAACACCATTAATATCTGGTGACGTTTTTAACCGGAGCCTTTATTATATGCACACATAAAAACATTACTTATTTAGCTTTCCTAGCCTGTTGTTTTTAGTGTTCACTGTCATATTTAGGAGAAATGTGATATGAAAAAAGGAAAATAATATTTCTGCTGGTTTCCATTTTTATTTTTAATTTTTTTTTTGTGATGCCAAAAGCGACATCATTTTTGCCATTTTTTTTTAACCCAGCTCAGTGTTAACTTTCCCTTCCTACTGTCACACCTTACTGTTCCTCCCACAGCAGGCATCACCTAGACAAAAGGCTTACATCACTATGTATACTTTTCAAAGAGAGAAGGGAATGCAATTACCTTCTGGTCATAGTGCCTTATCTTATCCAAAATAGGAAGCTTTCTGTTATTTGCATGGTAAGATAAGCTTTTTACTGACAATAAAAAATAGCAAAAATTTCACTGGCACTGCACAGTTACTTCAGTTAGGCAAATCGACCCAGACCAGGGCAAAGAAAAAAAAAGGACATACAGGGAGTGCAGAATTATTAGGCAAGTTGTATTTTTGAGGAATAATTTTATTATTGAACAACAACCATGTTCTCAATGAACCCAAAAAACTCATTTAATATCAAAGCTGAATATTTTTGAAAGTAGTTTTAGTTTGTACTTAGTTTTAGCTATTTTAGGGGAAAGCTGTGTGTGCAGGTGACTATTACTGTGCATAATTATTAGGCAACTTAACAAAAAAACAAATATATATACCCATTTCAATTATTTATTTTTACCAGTGACACCAATATAACATCTCAACATTCACAAATGTACATTTCTGACATTCAAAAACAAAACAAAAACAAATCAGTGACCAATATAGCCATCTTTCTTTGCAAGGACACTCAAAAGCCTGCCATCTATGGATTCTGTCAGTGTTTTGATCTGTTCACCATCAACATTGCGTGCAGCAGCAACCACAGCCTCCCAGACACTGTTCAGAGAGGTGTACTGTTTTCCCTCCTTGTAAATCTCACATTTTATGATGGACCACAGGTTCTCAATGGGGTTCAGGTGAACAAGGAGGTCATGTCATTAGTTTTTTTTCCTTTATACCCTTTCTTGCCAGCCACGCTGTGGAGTACTTGGACGCGTGTGATGGAGCATTGTCCTGCATGAAAATCATGTTTTGATTGAAGGATGCAGACTTCTTCCTGTACCACTGCTTGAAGAAGGTGTCTTCCAGAAACTGGCAGTAGGACTGGGAGTTGAGCTTGACTTCATCCTCAACCCAAAAAGGCCCCACAAGCTGATCTTTGATGATACCAGCCCAAACCAGTACTCCACCTCCACCTTGCTGGCGTCTGAGTCGGACTGGAGCTCTCTGCCCTTTACCAATCCAGCCACGGGCCCATCCATCTGGCCCATCAAGACTCACTCTCATTTTATCAGTCCATAAAACCTTCGAAAAATCCGTCTTGAGATATTTCTTGGCCCAGTCTTGACGTTTCAGCTTGTGTGTCTTGTTCAGTGGTGGTCGTTTTTCAGCCTTTCTTACCTTGGCCATGTCTCTGAGTATTGCACACCTTGGCCCATATGCAATTCACTTTTTCTCCTGAGTTTTCTCCTGGGTGATATTTTTAAATTTGTCAATAAAATGCACTTTAAGTCATCAGAAAGCAAGAAAATGCCCAAAATAATTTTAATAGTCCTTTTTCATTTACTTTTTGTTACTTTTTTTAGTTGAAAAGTGCTGGACAGTTATTTTAATTTGAAGATGAAAAATTATTTCCTAGGAGAAAACTCAGGTGAAAAACTGAATTGCATATGGCCCCTTGGGCTTTTGGGCACTTCAGTGATGTTGCAGCTCTGAAATATGGCCAAACTGGTGGCAAGTGGCATCTTGGCAGCTGCACGCTTGACTTTTCTCAGTTCATAGGCAGTTATTTTGCACCTTGGTTTTTCCACACGCTTCTTGCGACCCTGTTGACTATTTTGAATGAAACGCTTGATTGTTCGATGATCACGCTTCAGAAGCTTTGCAATTTGAAGAGTGCTGCATCCCTCTGCAAGATATCTCACTATTTTTGACTTTTCTGAGCCTGTCAAGTCCTTCTTTTGACCCATTTTGCCGAAGGAAAGGAAGTTGCCTAATAATTATGCACACCTTATATAGGGTGTTGATGTCATTAGACCACACCCCTTCTCATTACAGAGATGCACATCACCTAATATGCTTAATTGGTAGTAGGCTTTCGAGCCTATATAGCTTAGAGTAAGACAACATGCATAAAGAGGATGATGTAGTAAAAATACTCATTTGCCTAAAAATTCTGCACTCCCTGTAGAGGGACCTATTTTAGGGGAAAAAAGGGGTATACACATATTTTCTGGGCACTGTTTTTTTTGGTAATATTGTTTAATTTTTGGATGTTACAAGCCCCTTTCAAGGTAATCCTAGGGATATATATACTGTACAGTGGGTTGCAAAAGTATTCAGCCCCCTTGAAGTTTTCCACATTTTGTCACATTACTGCCACAAACATGCATCAATTTTATTGGAATTCCACGTGAAAGACTAATACAAAGTGGTATACATGTGAGAAGTGGATCGAAAATCATACCTCATTCCAAACATTTTTTACAAATAAATAACTGCAAAGTGGGGTGTGCGTAATTATTCGGCCCCCTGAGTCAATACTTTGTAGAACTACTTTTTGCTGGAATTACAGCTGCCAGTCTTTTAGGGTATGTCTCTACCAGCTTTGCACATCTAGAGACTGAAATCCTTGCCCATTCTTCTCTGCAAAACAGCTCCAGCTCAGTCAGATTAGATGGACAGCGTTTGGGAACATCAGTTTTCAGATCTTGCCACAGATTCTCGAGTGGATTTAGATCTGGACTTTGACTGGGCCATTCTAACACATAGATATGTTTTGTTTTAAACCATTCCATTGTTGCCCTGGCTTTATGTTTAGGGTCATTGTCCTGCTGGAAGGTGAACCTCCGCCCTAGTCTCAAGTCTTTTGAAGTCTCCAAGAGGTTTTCTTCCAAGTTTGCCCTGTATTTGGCTCCATCCATCTTCCCATCAACTCTGACCAGCTTCCCTGTCCCTGCTGAAGAGATGCACCCCCCGAGCATGATGCTGCCACCACCATATTTGACAGTGGGGATGGTGTGTTCAGAGTGATGTGCAGTGTTAGTTTTCTGCCACACATAGCGTTTTGCATTTTGGCCAGAAAGTTTCATTTTGGTCTCATCTGACCAGAGCACCTTCTTCCACATGGTTGCTGTGTCCCCCACATCGCTTGTGGCAAACTGCAAACGGGACTTCTTATGCTTTCTGTTAACAATGCCTTTCTTCTTGTCACTCTTCCATTAAGGCCAACTTTGTACAGTGCATGACTAATAGTTGTCCTATGGACAGAGTCTCCCACCTGAGCTGTAGATCTCTGCAGCTCGTCCAGAGTCACCATGGGCCTCTTGACTGCATTTCTGATCAGCGCTCTCCTTGTTCGGCCTGTGAGTTTAGGTGGATGGCCTTGTCTTGGTAGGTTTACAGTTGTGCCATACTCCTTCCATTTCTGAATGATCGCTTGAACAGTGCTCCGTGGGATGTTCAAGGTTTTGGAAATCTTTTTGCAGCCTAAGCCTGCTTTAAATTTCTCAATAACTTGATCCCTGACCTGTCTTGTGTGTTCTTTGGACATCACGGTGTTGTTGCTCCCAATATTCTCTTAGACAACCTCTGAGGCCCTCACAGAGCAGCTGTATTTGTACTGACATTAGATTACACACAGGTGCACTCTATTTAGTCATTAGCACTCATCAGGCAATGTCTATAGGCAACTGACTGCACTCAGATCAAAGGGGGCCGAATAATTATGCACACACCACTTTGCAGTTATTTATTTGTAAAAAAATGTTTGGAATCCTGTATGATTTTCGTTCCACTTCTCATGTGTACACCACTTTGTGTTGGTCTTTCATATGGAATAACAATAAAATTGATGCATGTTTGTGGCAGTAATGTGACAAAATGTGAAAAACTTCAACTATATATGTATATATGTATATAAACTTGGCAGTAAAAAAAATGCACTTTGCGCTACTTACACTGTTATTAGTGACACAGCAAAATGCAGCATGTAAACAAAAAGGGTTTCTCTATCGTTTCTACTGTAATTTCAAACCAGTCTGGTGGGATGTAAAGATGAAGTTAAGCTGGCCACTAACTGTCCAATTTGTAGCGAAAAATCGTTCGAGCGATCAGAAATTCTGATCGGATTGGTTGTAAATAATCTCCATTGGTGGACACAATCGATTATGAACGAGTGAAAAAAATGTCGCCCGAATGAATTTTCGTCGAACGAAAATTTGGATTTTCTTGGTGGTCGTGATAGATTGGGAGCAATGATTAGTTAGTTGATGGTGTAGTGAACGATTTTTCGTCCGATTAGAATTTCTGATCGCTCTACCGATTTTTCGCTAGAAATTGGACCGTTAGTGGCCAGCTTTAGGCATGAGATGCATGAAACAAGGTGATGGCTTTTTATCTGCTTCTAAAATCGAATTACTGGCAAACAGGTCTGACAGGTGCAGTACATCCAATAGAAAGCTAAGTTCTAGTGCAAGCACATATCTGAACAGAGACAGTCGCATCTCTTCATTATCACCAGGTAAGTTAAGATATTTAAAGGGATACTGTACAGGGGTCGGGGGAAAATGAGTTGAACTTACTCGGGGCTTCTAATGGTCCCCCGCAGACATCCTGTGTTGGCGCAGCCACTCACCGATGCTCCTGCCCCGCCTCCAGTTCACTTCTGGAATTTCTGACTTTAAAGTCAGAAAACCACTGCGCCTGCGTTGCCATGTCCTCACTCCCGCTGATGTCACCAGGAGTGTACTGCGCAGACACAGACCATACTGGGTCTGCGCTGTGCGCTCTTGGTGACATCAGCGGGATCGAGGACACGGCAACGCAGGCGCAGTGGTTTTCAGACTTTAAAGTCTGAAATTCCAGAAGTGAACCGGAAGCGGGGCCGGAGCATCGGTGAGTGGCTGCGTCAACACAGGATGTCTGTGGGGGACCGTTAGAAGCCCCGGGTAAGTTCAACTCATTTTCCCCTGACCCCCCTACAGTATCCCTCTAAGACAAAGCTGCTTTGCAGAACATTGAGTAATAATTATATAAGCTTACTTGTTAACTTATAATTTATCTATCCTGATTTATCCTAACTCATTCATTATCTCTATTATCTCATGATCTCTGCTTGGCGTAAAGCCCAATTTGCACAATACGATTCTTTATACCATTCGATTACGATTCTATTTACGATCCGATTAAATCCGACATGTCCGATCAGGGTTCGATTCGATTCAATTCGATTTGCCATTGCAAAACAATGGCAAATCGAATTGAATCGAATCGAATCCTGATCGGACATGTCGGATATAATCGGATCATAAATAGAATCGTAATCGAATCGTATAAAGAATTGTATCGTGTAGATTGGGCTTAAACAGAACCCGAGAGGTTTAAAAAAAAGCTTTTATACATACCTGGGGCTTCCTCCAGCCCCATACGCACGGATCGCTCCCACGCCGCCCTCCTCCGCTTCCTGTATCCGGCGGTACCGGGTCCCATAGTTTCGGCCAGTCGGCCAGTCGGCGGCAGCACGTGGACAATTGTCTGCATCACAGGGGCTCCTAGCATACCCATACGCGTGCAGCTGCATACTGCGCAGCCGCACGCGTAAGGGTATGGAGGGAGCCCCTGCTCATGCGGACATTTGGCCGCGTCCGCCGGAAGTGACGGGACCCGGTACCGGCGATCCAGGAAGCGGAGGATGCCGGCGTGGGAGTGATCCAGGCTTATGGGGCTGGAAGAAGCCCCAGGTATGTATAAAAGCCTTTTTCTATTTTTACATTGTATTCCTCTCTGGTTCCCTTTAAAGGTCGATAACTACAGAGAGATTAAAAAAAACGCACCTTAGTGTGTTGATCAGCTGATGCAGGATTCCATGTTTTTTCTGTCCTATGCCTTGACAAAGGGGACCCCAGGGGCCCCGAAAGGATCATCGGCCAGTTGGTCATATCTTTATTGCATGTGTGTGTAATGAGACAATAAACTTGCTGCTTTGTTGAAGACTGCAGATTCCTCCTTTCTGACACTAAAGCTACAAACAAACGACTAAAGTTTTGGTGAGTCGACTGATGACGACTGTTGCAGCTGATAATCAGATGTGTGTACAGTAGCTCCCGACTGCTGCTCTGCAAGCATTCCACCCGGCGGATAAACTTGGCCGAGCTAAGGCCAACTTCATTGTGCAGCCCATTGTGCAGCCCGGCCCAGCAGTGTCACATAGGGGATTGGATCCTGATCCCTGACAAGCGACATCGAATAAAGGTGTGTACACACCCTAAAAGTAAATAATTCTTGGGACCTTATTCAATTCACCTTTTCTAATAAGTTTTTTCTAAGTAATATTTTCACACTTTATCAATGAAATGCCTTTTAAGCCAACAGCAAGCAAGAAAATATTCTTAAAATATTAAATAATTTTGGTAGCGTTTTTTTCACATGCCTTATGGTACATAATTAATTGCAAAAAAGTTATTTTAAATAGTAGATGAAATGTTGAGCCAATCCAATTCACTTTTTCTTCTAGATTTTCTCCTAGGTGATATTTGTACATTATAAGGAAAGTTACCAGCAAGCAAAAAAAATACTCAGAATAACTGTGACAGTACTTTTTCATCTACTTTTTGACACTTTTTTAATTTCATACTGCAGAAAAGTTATGTTGAACAGAAGATGAAAAATTATCCCCTAGGAGAAAACTTAAGGAAAAGTGAATTGAATAATATAGCTGAGGTAAAAAATAAGTAAGGTGAGATAATTTTAGAGAAAAACTTGGTCAATCAACATTTTTGTGTGCAATCTGAATTCCACCCTTGTCATTCGCCAAAATGTTGCTCACATTAACGTTTTTGATGCTCCAAAATATTAAATTAAAGTACTCTGTATTTTATTAAATTTAATTAAATATCTTGCTTGTGAAATTTTTCTCCAGTGAAAACGAATTGTTGATTTTTTTTAATGTACATAGATTGGTTAAAAAAAATGCTAGTCAAAAGTATTTTTTTTACACATACTGTATATATTTTTATTACATGTGAATTTTCAGGCTTCAGCACCTTTTGATTTTTGAAATACGTAATGTATTTGAAAGCTTTTTTTATGACTAGTACAGTACAGCGGGATGCGAAAGTTTGGGCAACCTTGTTAATTGTCATGATTTTCCTGTATAAATTGTTGGTTGTTACAATAAAAAAATGTCAGTTTAATATATCATATAGGAGAGACACACAGTGATATTTGAGAAGTGAAATGAAGTTTATTGGATTTACAGAAAGCGTGCAATAATTGTTTAAACAAAATTGGGCACATGCATAAATTTGGGCACCACAAAAAAAAATGAAATCAATATTTAGTAGATCCTCCTTTTGCAGAAATTACAGCCTCTAAACTCTTTCTGTAGGTTCCAATGAGAGTCTGGATTCTGGTTGAAGGTATTTTGGACCATTTTTCTTTACAAAACAACTCTAGTTCATTCAGGTTTGATGGCTTCCGAGCATGGCCAGCTCTCTTGAAATCACACCACAGATATTCAATTATATTAAGGTCTAGGGACTGAGATGGCCATTCCAGAATGTTGTAGTTGTTCCACTGCATTAATGTCTTAGTGCATTTTGAGCAGTGTTTAGGGTCGTTGTCTTGTTGAAAGATCCAGCCTTGGCGCAGCTTAAGCTTTGTCACCGATTCCTGGACATTGGTCTCCAGAATCTGCTGATACTGTGTGGAATCCATGCGTCCCTCAACTTTGACAAGATTTCCAGTCCCTGCACTGGCCTCACAGCCCCACAGCATGATGGAAACACCACCATATTTTACTGTAGGTAGCAGGTGTTGTTCTTGGAATTCTGTGTTGTTTTTCCTCCATGCATAACGCCTCTTGTTATGCCTAAATAACTTAATTTTAGTTTCATCAGTCCACAGCACCTCATTCCAAAATGTAGCTGGCTTGTACAAATGTGCTTTAGCATACCTCAAGCAGCTCTGTTTGTGCTGTGTGCGGAGAAAAGGCTTCCTCTGCATCACTCTCGCATACAGCATCTCCTTGTGTAAAGTGCGCCAAATGGTTGAACGATGCACAGTGACTCCATCTGCAGCAAGATGATGCTGTAGGTCTTTGGTGCTGGTCCGCGGGTTGACTCTGACTGTTCTCACCATTTGTCGCTTCTGTCTATCCGAGAATTTTCTTGGTCTACCACTTCGAGCCTTAAAGAGACACTGAAGCGAAAAAAAATTTATGATATTATGATTTGTATGTGTAGTACAGCTAAGAAATAAAACATTAAGATCAGATACATCAGTCTAACTGTTTCCAGTAGAGGAAGAGTTAAGAAACTCCAGTTGTTATCTCTATGCAAAAAAGCAATTAAGCTCTGCGACTTTCAAAGTCGTGGAGAGGGCTGTTATCTGACTTTTATTATCTCAAGTGTTATTGAACTATTTACTTTTTCTCTTCCAGAGGAGAGGTCATTAGTTCACAGACTGCTCTGAAAGAATAATTTTGAATGCTGAGTGTTGTGTAATCTGCACATATTATAGAATGATGCAATGTTAGAAAAAACACTATATACCTGAAAATAAAAATATGAGAATATTTTCTTTGCTGCTAAACTTCTAGTAATTATTCATAGTACACAACCAATTCATTATATCATATATTTTTTTCGCTTCAGTGTCTCTTTAACTTGAACTGAGCCTGTAGTCCTCAATATGAGAATTAATTTCCTCAATATGTTCCTAACTGTGGAAACAGACAGCTAAAATCTCTGAGACAGCTTTCTGTACCCTTCCCCTAAACCATGATGGTGAACAATCTTTGTCTTCAAGTCATTTGAGAGTTGTTTTGAGACCACCATAATGCTACTCTTCAGAGTAAATTAAAAGAGGAGGGACACTTACAATTGATCCCCTTAAATACTCTTTCTCATAATTGGATTCACCTGTGTATGTAGGTCAGGGGTCACTGAGCTTACCAAGCCAATTTGAGTTCCAATAATTAGTTCTAAAGGTTTTGGAATCAATAAAATGACAACAGTGCCCATATTTATGCACCTGCCTAATTTTATTTAAACAATTATTGCGCACTTTCTGTAAATCCAATAAAACTTCATTTCACTTTTCAAATATCACTGTATATGTCTCCTACATGATATATTTAACTGACATTTTTTATTGTAACAACCAACGATTTATACAGGAAAATCATGACATTTAGCAAGGTTGCCCAAACATTTGCATCACACTGTATATATGACTATATTATATCATATTACATATGATATAATATGACTAGTACTTCTTAATACATACAGTAAACTGTATATCTGGACTAGTAATGGTAATAATCTGCTGATTATGATTACAGGAAATTTCACATAAAAGTTTGCAATTATGGCCATACCTAATTACAACTTGGAAATTCAATTGATTTTGCTAATCCACTCATAATTTAATGTAGTTAGTGGTGGACTTTTACAGAGTTTAAAAACCTTTTTTCCTTTGAATTTTTAAAATTGATTGTCTCAAAAATTACAAGGGCTTTTTTGAAAAAAAAAATTATTTTACTTGTTCCCACTATTTTTCTTAAGACACATATCAATGTTGGTGACAATAGCTTGTATGTATGTGGGCTTTGGTCTTGAGCGCTAAAGTTGGTAAAACATTATGAAAAAATTATGCAAATTGTACATAATTCCAAAAGTATGGTTACGATTTTTCTCTGACATGTTGTATTATGATATCATATGGTAATCGTGAATTACGATACAAAATTACGATTATGCGAAATTTATCATCACTATCTGGAGTAGGTTCCTAAATCGGAAATTTGTGATTGAGACCATATCATATACAAAAGGATTGCATGTAAGCTATAAAATTGAAACAATTGAATTGATAAGATTGGATTGCTTTAAATAAGGTGAGTGTGAGTTGATGCACTTAGAATATATTGCGTTTGTTAGGAAGTTTTATCGTCAGCGTTGTGAGTGTCTAGGCAAAGATTACAGACAATGGACTTGGTTTACTGAACTCCATGAGATGGTCCACTTAACATAACTGCTTACTTGTTAGTATACTCACTCCTCTTGCAAACACAGATTCATTTGGCTTCTCCATCTTCATCGCCTCCTTAGAACTCCAGTGCATGCAAGAATCGTATCCCTTGTTTTTCTCTTTTGCCTTACTTACACTTTAAAGAGAATCTGTAACTTTAAAAAGTTTCCCTGGAGGTACTTACCTCGGGAGGGGGAAGCCTCTGGATCATAACGAGGCTTTCTCCATCCTGCTCTGTCCCATGGTGGTCTCGCCTGGCCGCTCCCAACAGCAGCCATGTAAATATTCACCTTCCAGGCTCCAGAGCAGGTGCAGTAGCGGCTCTTGGCTTGGAATCAGGCGGAAATAGTCGATCCCAGTTGGGTCCACTCTACTGCGCAGGCTACAGGGATCAGCTATTTCCGCCTGATCTCCAGCTGAGAGCCACTACTGCGCCTTTGCTGGAGCTTGCAAGGTAAAGGTGCTACTGCACCACAGCCATCCATAGCCTGACAAATTGTCGGCTGTGGCATACGAGGGGCCCAGTGAGACCACTGTGGGATGGAGGACGACATGGGAAGCTTTGTTAGGATCCAGAGGCTTCCCCCTCCTGAGGTAAGTACCCCCAGGAGCACTTTTTAAAGTTACAGAGTCTCTTTAAAGAGAACATGAGGCATCTTGTCCTGAAGCCCAGGGACTTCGATCTTGTGCATTATCTGTATGATGTTGGGCCTCTTAATGGGCCTAATTGCTAGCTGCTGGGCCTGTGCCCTATCACTACCTTCTCCTTAAAACTAGCATCTATGCCTACCTTCCTCTCAGTGTTACAGCTCTGCAATGTGACCACTGTTTTTGTATTTGTTATCATGTTCACTTGTTAATTTTAACATGATGTAAGCTACCTTTGGCATTGTCCTTGTTGGACACATAATTTTTAGACTTTTGTCTAATAAAACCCAGAAAGAGAACCCAAGGCAGAGTAAAATAAAATAATGAGATAATAAAGAGGGAGGGAAACTTCTGGTTGCCAAGTCCTCCTCCAGACCAAGCCCACCACCACTACCATGGACCCTCTGGAAGTTTCCGGGCATGCTCCTCTTTGTGCACAAGCGTGGTTGTGCTGCACTGGAAGGAGCATGGCTGCGTTTGGACAGTACCACGGAGCCACTCATAGGTGAGCCCCTCTGGCTTACTGCGCAGGTGCGGCTGTACTCACACAGACGCAGTATGGCCATGCTTGTGTATGAAGAGGCGCGTGGCCATACCTTTCTGGGGTCTTTGTGCGCCAAAAGTGGGGGCCAGGAGGATAGGAAAAGCCTCTTTTTAGGTATCTAATTTTTTTTCTTTTGTTTTGCCTAGGGTTCACTTTATAGAGAAACGATAACCAATAATTCAACTTCATCCCAATCAGTAGCTGATACCCCCTTTCCCATGAGAAATCTTTTCCTTATCCTTTTCTCAAACGGATCATCTGGAGGCTCTGTACGGCTGATATTGTGGTGAATCCCCTCCCACAGTATGATGTCAGCGCCTCACAGCACTGAGTTGCTGACATCACACTATGAGAGCCTTGTTGCATTGTGGGAAATAACAGCTGTTTCCAACTGCCAAAAAATGCAAGCAGCATTTCCTTCCACTGCACCTGCCAGCAGTAAAAATGTCACCATGTGATAAATGTCAGAATTTAAATCAGGGAGAGGAAAGATTTTACAATGAGCAAACACTGACTAAATCATTTATACATAATTATTGTAAAAATGAAGCACTTTTTTTATTACATTATTTTCATTGGCGTTCCTCTTTAAATTGACAAATAAGCAGTGTAATACACAGATTATTAACAATAGGTAATACACTGTATGTAATATATGTCTTTTGTACATACATACACATAATGAAGAATTGTTAAAATACCTGCTGTAAAAGTTACATTTATGGATTAAAAAAGGGTGTTAGACTTTAAAGATGTAATTTCTTTAAACAGAGTCATTGTGGTTTAAAAATGCAGGTACTGTATAATGTAATGATACAGGATTTTTTTTTTTACAAAAACAACCTTTTAAATAAGAATATGCCGAAAAAGCACCATTTATTGCCGTTAGGCGGTAGGTCAAACCAGAATATCCAAACAGCTGTCAAATAGTCTGTTAATTAGAGTTCGCAAGCTTGCGATTATAGACACTCACCTGCTTTAATTCGTTTATTATTACTATATACTAATTATTTTAAATAAAGTGAAGGGCTTCTGACCACTGGTTCATTTATGCTTAAGAATGTAGTAATATTTTAATTACAGAGCTCCCATGTCCTTCATTATGCTGGTTTAATGTTGTTGGCATTATTATTTTTATTATTATTATTATTATTATTATCATTTTCATCATTGTTATCATTTTGTATATAGCACCATCATCTTCTAAAAAGCAGTGCAGAGTAAAATGCAAACAACTGTGGGTAAGCAGGGGAGGACTGGGACCTTTTGGCCTGGAGGGAAACACAAACTAGAAGCCCATTTTCACAGCTACCTCAGCCCAAATGACGTCACACATGTGCCCCATGTGCTATATGCCAGAAGTCACATGGAAAATACAGCAAGGACACATGAGGGACAACATGACAGGTAAAGTATACTGTAAATGCACTGGCATTGGGGGCACATAAAAAATTTTGAGTTACAATGGCTGGGGTTTCCGTCACGTTCATCGTTTGTGATTATCGCTCTTGATCGACCACATCAGCCCGAGATTTCCCAGCATCTCAGATTGATACATTCAACCAATTTCCACCCAGAATCAAACAGATACTTTCCCAGTTGCTCTGTAATTGGGTGTTTATTTCCCTCAGCCAACTAGCCTAGTGGTTAACATTGCCTTATACAAAAACCTGAATGCAGCAGGCACTGTATCAGCCCTAAATTATTAAATGAGAAGCGGCCTGGGGGGAAATCTCCCCCCTTCCCCCCTGGCCAGTCCTCCCCTGTGGGTAAGAACTACAGACATGATAGATGCATAAAAAAAACATGATTATCTAATAGGTACATAAATGTACAATACAATAAGAACAGCATACAATACAAGCACGTTATTTTGGTAGCTAGAGTACACAACAGAAAGAAACAACAGGGGTGGCCCTGTGCTTACCAGCTTACAATTTAGGTGTGAAAGCTACAGTGAAGATAGATGAGATAAGTGAGTCCCCAGTGGTTTCTGGAAGACTGAGACTGGGTTCAAAATTGCTAAACATGGTACATATTTTTCCGTATTACAAAACCAAAACTAAAACCACTGCAGTGCACACACTGTGTCAGTCAATGGGGGGTTCATAGCGTTCACATTATGTGCAATTTTTCATTTACCGTATGTGTTTTGTGCATAAACATTTTGGACAGTTGCAGGATTTTAATCACCATACACTACACACATCATCTTTATTTCTTACTATAAACTGCTGTAGTGCAGACATATGCAAATGTATTTTCACATATGAACAGAAAAAAGGTAACAAAAAAAAAAATATGCTAAAATACATGCAACATGCACATGTACAAATGTACACCTAACCTGACTGTACAGCATTAGCAACACCGAGCACTATGCTTTGCAAAAACAATGTAAATCAATGGGGTCTTTCGAGAACATTTTTTTTTTGAAAAGCATAGGAATTTTTTCCATCTCTAGCCACTTAAGCCCAACTGGACGAGATTTCTCGTCCAGTTGGGCTGCGCGCACTCCCGCGGGTCGCGCACACGCCCGCGGGCCCCCCCGTGCGCGCCCCCGCTGCTGGCCGCTAGCCCACCGATCAGTGAAAGGGATTATAAATCCCTTTCGCTGATCGGACCCCCCCCGGAGAAAAGCCGACAGCGTCTCTTCAGACGCTGCGGCTTTTCTGAGCTCTGGTCTCCTTTCTTCTGCCTGGGAGCGAGATCGATCGCTCCCAGGACTTTTTGATTCTGGCCATCTTGTGGCCAAATAGCAAATTACACCCAAAAAAAAAAGTTTTAAGAATAAACCTATAAATATATTAAAAAAAACCCTGTTTACCTGCCACACCAAAAAATACCCACATACAAGTTTAAATAAAAAATAAATAAATTACAATAATAAAAAAAAAAAAAAAACCATAAATAGTTACCTAAGGGTCTGAACTTTTTAAATATTCATGTCAAAGGAGTATATCAATATGATTTAATAAATTATGGGCTTCTAAACAGTGATGGACGCAAAACGGAAAAAATGCACCTTTATTTCCAAATAAAATATTGTCGCCATACATTGTGATAGGGACATAATTTTAACGGTGAAATACCCGGGGCATATGGGCAAATACAATACGTGAGTATTAATTATGGAGGCATGTATTATTTTAAAACTATAATGGCTGAAAACTGAGAAATAATTAATTTTTTCCATTTTTTTCTTATTCTTCCTGTTAAAATGCATTTACAGTAAAGTGGCTCTTAGCAAAATATACCACCCACAGAAAGCCTAATTGGTGGCGGAAAAAACAAGATATAGATCAATTAATTGTGATGAGTAGTGATAAAGTTATTGGCAAATGAATGGGGTTGAAAGTTGCTCGGATGTAAAAAAATGTCAACCCTTCGGGCTTAAGTGAGACACTGAATCATAAAAAAAACTTTTGAGATAATGCATTGTACGTGTAGTACGGATAAGGAATAGAATATTAGTAGCCAAGAAGCTAGTCTCATATTTTTATTTTCAGTTGTATAGCGTTTTTTTTATAGCATTGTATTATCATATTGTCATAGTTGCAGTTTGCTCTGTCTTATAGTTTAAAATATAGAGTGTGGTTTGTAGAGCTAATGACCCCTTGAACTTCTCACTGAACCTTATCTAAAACTGTCTGTCACTGTTTCTTTGATGTATAGTGCTCCAGAAATCAGGGACCAATTTGATCATGGAGCTCAGAGAAGCTCTTTTGCATAGATAACAACTGAAGTTTCTTAATTTCTTCCTGTACTGGAAACAATATATGATTTGTTTCTTTGCTTTCAATGTTCTATCTCCTTAAGGTACGTACACATGTCCTGATTTTACGACCAACTTGTCGCCCGACTTGTCGTTTGAAGGTCAAGCTGGACGTGCGTACGCACTGTCAAGTGACTGATAACAGCCGGTTTGCCCGATCCGCTTGGGGGATCAGTTGGCCCAACTGTCGTTTAAACGACTGTCAGGTCCGTACGTGTGTACAAATGACCAGCAGTCGTTTGACCAACTAATAGGCCAAAGAGAATTGGGCGAGAGTTGGACAAAGAGAGTTGGATGACGTCCAGTCTGTCAGATGACATGTAAATTAGTTTGTCGGCTGTTTTGTTTGGACGTGTGTATGTGACGTTTAAATGACCTGTTGTTTGCCTGACCAGTCATTCAAACGACTGATCCAAACGACAATTAGGCGTAAAGTTGGACGTGTGTTCGCACCTTTAGCTGTACTACAAATACAATTAATTATTTCACAAGTTTATTTTCACTTCATATTCCCTTTAAAAGATAAGTGGAGATGCATTAATTTCCTAAACAGTCTGTCCTTTTTTTTAACACTTTTCCTGAGGTAGAGCCCTATAGGCCCTATAGGTTGAAATATAACCTTTATTAGGTTTACTAAAATAGCCAAATTGGTAAAAATGCCTATATATAAAACACACTGCAAACTAGAGTCTGAAGGGAGTGGTCAGGTCACCAGGAATAAGTGAGCAATTATTCCTGGTGATCACCAGGGATAGGCTCACGAGTAGGTAGCTACTCAAAAATGGGGATTAAAATGAGGCTTAATTGCCTCAGCTGTGTGCATGGGAGACAGGGGATTAATTACACTAAAGTCTGTTGGCTTCTATGTATCACACGTCTCGAACGTGTCCAATGGGACGCGTTCCATGACTCACTACTGCGCACTTCCTCCTTCAAGCCGGAAGGAGGAAGTGTGCAGTAGTGAGTGTACGGATTCCTCCTGTAGCGTGTTCTGTCCGTTGCGATGGAGCTGCAAACGGACAGTTCTGGCTTGTTTTCTTGCATTCGGTTGTACATTTGCAATGAGTCACATTGTCATTTGCAATCACTCTGCAGTTCTGGGCAGCTCAGGATGCTGTCATAATTCCACCAATTGCTTACTACAGCTGAGCTGCAGCCAGATAGCCGTGGATTTCCTGCAGGCATGTTGTGGCATAATACTGCATGTATTTCCTATGGGTGTCCTTTGCATTCACAACCAGCTAGCAAATGGTAATCAAGCCAGCTCAGGATTGGATGATTACCATTCAGCTGTATGGAAGTTTGCACACTTGCATCCATTGGTCGATGGCGGCATAAAAGTCTGTCTCCCCTTTTAGACCTTGCCCATCATAGCGGTCAGTACGCTGGTCTACTGGGCACTGTGTTACTCTGTATAGTTCTGTTATGGTAGTTCAATGTGTCCTTATTACTTGTGCTTTAGCTAGTTTCTTGATACATATGCTAATATATATTTATCTGTTAGTTGAGCCGTTTGTTATTTTTCTGTATTATTGTGTATTGCCATGTTTCCATGCCTGATGGACGTTCGCTGCATCCGCGGTGGGTCAGTGGAGGCCATTGTCCTGATAGCTTGGATTCTGCCATAACCACGTTGGTGACTGGTAGTATTCCTGCTACTCTAGTTCTTTCCTGTGGTTTTGCCTGTGTGGATGATTGCTGGTGGCTGTTGTTGGCCTGCTTGCTCTGCTTCTGTGGACGTGACTGTGAGCTGCGGTTGCTACTAGTTACGCTCCAATCTATAGTCCTGTCTTGTACCTGTCTGAATGCTTGCTATCGCAAAAGCAGCGCAACATCGCACCATCGCTGCCATTGTGTCTTATTTGTAGTGATATCGGAAGCCCAGAGCTGCAGTTGCTCTGGGCAGCCTGTGTAGCCTCTTCCATTATTCAGCTACCAGCCTTGTTGCTCTGGGTGGTCAAAATATAAAATAAAGCATTACACTTGTGATTTGTGAACAGACAGTATTGCTTATGCACAAAAGCATTATAGTGAGTCTTGCAATCCGTCTAATAGAAGACGTTTCTCTCCCAGCCTCACAGCTGAGGCAATTAAGCCTCATTTAAATCACGAATTTGAGTCCTTAGGGACTCGTGAGCCCATGCCTGGTCACCCCCTATAGACAAACCCTCAGATAGAGATGGCCCAAACGGTTCGCATGCAAAATTATTCGCGCAAACATCGGGGGTTCGCACTCGATGGGAACCGCAAACTTTATGCGAGTTTGACCTGCCCCTTTTACTACGTCATTGGGCTAAACTTTGACCCTCTACATCACAGTCAGCAGACACATGGCAGCTAATCAGGCTGCACTTCCTCCTGCCCCCCCCCCCCTTATTTAAGGCAGCAGCGTCGGCTATGTTCTCACTCTGTGTGCTGCTGTATTAGTGAGAGAAGGGAGAGAGGTTGCTGCAGACACAGGGAAAACTTAGTTAGGCTCTTGTTAGCTTGCTCCTTGCTAACCAAAACAACTCTTTTGGGAGCTAATGTTCTTGTGATGTGTTTTTTTGTGTGTGTTTGTGGCCCACTGACACTGCATATACAGCCCTGTCTGTCGCAGCTGGGCCTTGCTAATTGCTGTACTGTGCCAGACCCAGCACATTCAGTGCCTAGTGTGACACTGCTGCACATTGTATTATAATACCAGACCGTGCATACCTTTCACTGCACCTGCGTGACCGCTCGCTGTTTTATATACCAGTCCGCACATACCTTTCACTGCACCTGTGTGACTGCACATTGTTATACCAGCAGTCACTGCAACCTTTTCACTGCACCTGTGACTGCATATTGTATTATACCTGGTAGTCAGTGCATACCTTTCATTTGAATGGATGGCAGACTTGCCCCCCATAACAGATTGTTGTTAAAGGATTTCAAGTGTATTCATCTCATCATTATACAGCAAGGCCTCGAAAGAGTCCTCATGTATTGTTATTTTTCGTCACTACCTCTCTGAGTCGCACATTTTATTGTGCACTGATCCACATAGTCAAACCGACAATTGTTTCGGGGGCCACGCAGGGTCCCCCTTTCTCAAGGCAATGTGGCATTGTGCCACATTGCCTTGAGAAAGGGGGACCCTGCGTGGCCCCCAAAACAATTGTCGGTTTGACTATGTGGATCAGTGCACAATAAAATGTGCGTTGCATATTAAATGGAGACTGGTGTGCTGGTGTACCTTGCTATGCTATGTTCTTAAGGCGACGTTGCCAGGTCACCACATCAAGCACCCAGAACAGGACGGTGTGCCCGCTGTACTCTCCTTACTACCTCTCTGAGTCGGGACTTGCGTGCCGTGCCTGCTGCCTTCCTTGGATGTGTGGTGGTAGCCGTCCTGCTCCTTTGCCCACAGCAGCCAGGTGTCCGTTAAGGAAATCTTTGAGCGGAAGAAGCCAATGTCTGCCAGTCACCCCCTTGCCCGGCGTCTGACAGCTAGCTTGGCGGAACTGTTAGCTCGCCAGCTGTTACCATACTAGCTGGTGGACTCTGAGGCCTTCCGAAAATTAGTGGCGATTGGGACACCACAGTGGAAGATACCAGGCAGCAATTATTTTTCTAAAAAGGCGATACCCAAACTGTACCATGATGTTGAAAGGCAAGTGGTGTCATCTCTGGCACACAGCGTTGGGTCAAGGGTCCATCTGACCACAGATGCCTGGTCTGCAAAGCGCGGTCAGGGCAGGTACAGCACATTGGGTACTTCCTTGGATGTGTAGTGGTAGCCATTTCTCAGGCTCCCACTCCGGACCGGAATTGAACCCTGATTCCCCAGCCATTACCCATGGTCACCATGGTATTGAGAAAGTAATATGGAAAGTTTATCACACAGTTGAATGAATGGCAGACTTGCCCTCCATAACAGATTCTCATTCACGGTACTGAACAGACAGCAAAAAAAGTAATTTAAAAAAATAGATGTAAGCTTTAACAATGGTAGAGAAAGAACCATCGAAAGTTGATAAGGCAGCCAGACATTACCTGACATCACTGAGGAAGAGCAATATCGCCATGGTGCGCACCAGTCCAGGGAGTCCTAGGCTAGGTAGTAGATTTAGGGACCTTTTGTGGTCTTTTTGGTAAGCTGAAGTGGAGATTAGAGAAAGGTCAGAGAAGGTGGCTGGTGGGCCCCTTGCCACCCACTACGCCCCAGAAACTTGCCTAGGATGCCTGTTGGAAGATCCTGTTCTGGGCATAAGTGACAATGTCGATCTCGGATGGCCGGCACTAGTGGAAAACCACCCCAAAGCTAGTGTTGGGCGAACAGTGTTCGCCACTGTTCGGGTTCTGCAGAACATCACCCTGTTCGGGTGATGTTCGAGTTCGGCCGAACACCTGACGGTGCTCGGCCAAACCGTTCGGCCATATGGCCGAACTAAGAGCGCATGGCCGAACGTTCCCCGAACGTTCGGCTAGCGCTGTGATTGGCCGAACGGGTCACGTGGTTCGGACCCGAACGCGCTCTGATTGGCCGAACTGTCACGTGGTTCGGGTAAATAAATACCCGAACCACGTCATATCTCCGCCATTTGTCTGTGGGTTTAGCTTTGGGTAGGCAGGCAGGGTAGTTCGCGCTCCAGCCACGCTAGCCAGGGTCCCCCCCAGTCATTGTGTGTCGCTGCTGGGAATAGTAGTACACCGCTCGCTCAGCATTCTGTTTACTGCCACTCTGTGTACCTCGCTCAGCCACACTATATAGCATTCTGTTTACTGCCACTCTGTGTCTGCTGGGAATAGTAGTACACCGCTTGCACAGCCACACTATATAGCATTCTGTTTACTGCCACTCTGTGTACCTCGCTCAGCCACACTATATAGCATTCTGTTTACTGCCACTCTGTGTCTGCTGGGAATAGTGGTACACCGCTCGCTCAGCCACACTATATAGCATTCTGTTCACTGTTCTGTGTCTGCTTGGAATAGTGGTACACCGCTCGTTCAGCCACACTATATAGCATTCTGTGTACTGTTCTGTGTCTGCTGGGAACAGTAGTACACCGCTCGTTCAGCCACACTATATAGCATTCTGTGTACTGTTCTGTGTCTGCTGGGAACAGTAGTACACCGCTCGCTCAGCCACACTATATAGCATTCTGTTCACTGTTCTGTGTCTGCTGGGAATAGTGGTACACCGCTCGCTCAGCCACACTATATAGCATTCTGTTCACTGTTCTGTGTCTGCTGGGAATAGTGGTACACCGCTCGCTCAGCCACACTATATAGCATTCTGTTTACTGTTCTGTGTCTGCTGGGAATAGTGGTACACCGCTCGCTCATCCACACTATATAGCATTCTGTTCACTGTTCTGTGTCTGCTGGGAATAGTGGTACACCGCTCGCTCAGCCACACTATATAGCATTCTGTTCACTGTTCTGTGTCTGCTGGGAATAGTGGTACACCGCTCGCTCAGCCACACTATATAGCATTCTGTTTACTGCCACTCTGTGTACCTCGCTCAGCCACACTATATAGCATTGCGTACTCTGCCAGTCAGTGTGTATATTGCTGGGATCAGTAATACTCCACTCACCGTCAACCACTATATGAGCTCAACATGAGTTCCCCAGAGACCTCCGCTGTGAGCAGCACTCCCAACAACAGCAACAGCCAACGCCCCACGCAAGCTATAACATCCACCCCAGCAGCCAGTGGTCAGCAGCAGCCCTCCCCGGAGGAGAACGTTGTGTCCATCAGTCCGTCGCCAGAGCGATTAATGAGGGCTGCCATTGAGGAGATGATGGGGCCTGATGTGGAGGAGGAGGTCTGGCTCAGGCCAGCATCCCAAGTTAATGTTGAGGACGATGAGGGGTCTGTGTCTGGGGATGTTGGGGTGGCAGAGGTG
Source organism: Hyperolius riggenbachi (assembly GCF_040937935.1). Lineage (NCBI taxonomy): Eukaryota > Metazoa > Chordata > Amphibia > Anura > Hyperoliidae > Hyperolius > Hyperolius riggenbachi. Next base: position 70,228,501 of record NC_090655.1, read on the forward strand.
GTGGGTGGGTCAGACTCAGGAGAAGAGTTGTATGATGAGGATGATGATCGGGACCATCTGTATGTGCCTCAGAGTCCGACCCCGGAAAACATGTTGTATCGTGTGTTTAGGTACTAAAATCTGCGTTCCCTCCCAGTAGTGTTGGGCGAACAGTGTTTGCCACTGTTCGGGTTCTGCAGAACATCACCCTGTTCGGGGTGACTATATAGCAGACTATATAGCATTGTGTTTAATGCCACTCTGTGTACACGGCTCAGCCACACTATATAGCATTGTGTTTACTTCCACTCTGTGTCTGCTGGGAACAGTAGTACACCGCTCACCCGCCACTGTATAGCATTGTGCTCTGTGTCACTGCTGACAATAGTGGTACACCGCTCACCCACCACTGTATAGCATTTCTGTACTGCCACTGTACTGCTGCCAGTCAGCGTGTACTTTAAGGATAAGTGAAATGAGGAAGAAATCCGGTGAAAGAGGGAGGGGCAAGGGAAGAGGTGTTTCCCCTGACGGTTCACGTACAGGCCACAGGGGAGCACCCAAGAAAACCCACTCAATACTGCCCATGTTGTCCAGGACAACAACCCTCACAGATCCAAAAGAACAGGACCAGATAATTACTTGGATGACCTCTCAAGCGTCCAGCAGTGGGTTAAGCAGCACCAGCACATCACGCACGAGGTCCGAGTCCTCAGCCAGTTAAAGTCTGGGCTTTCTTTGAAGACTGCACTGAGGATGTTACCATGGCGATTTGCAAGGTGTGCAAGACCCGCCTGAGCAGGGGGAAAAGTATTAACAACCTCTCCACCACCAGCATGAGCCGCCACATTCTATCCAAACATCCCACTCTGTGGGCAAACGCGGCAGGACAGGGTACCACCAGCAACACTGCCTCCCTTGGGTTCACCAGACTCACCACCAGACCCGCCTCAGCAGCAGCAGTAGCCCAGCCATTGCGTGGTTCACAACATTCACAAACATCAGACGATGCTGACACTGTCACTTTCCGGACTAGTGCTCTTGAGGTCTCCCAGTGTTCATCAAACACAACAACCAACAGCCCTTCGGTGTGCAGCGCTACGGTTGAGTTGTCTGTTTCTGAGATGTTTGAGCACAAGAGGAAATTGCCAGCAAATGACCCCCGGGCCGTGGCAGTAACAGCCAGCCAGCATAGCCAAGCTTCTGGCCTGCGAAATGCTGCCATATCGAGTGGTGGAGACAAACAGCTTCAAGGGCATGATGTCAGTGGCCATCCCACGTTACGTGGTTCCCAGCCGCTACCACTTTGCGCGCTCTGCAGTGCCTGAGTTGCATGAGCACGTGGTCAGCTAAATAACCCGAAGCTTGAAGAATGCCGTTGCCTGCAAGGTTCACCTCACCACTGACACCTGGACGAGTGCGTTCGGCCAGGGTCGATACATCTCCCTTACCGCGCACTGGGTGAACCTTGTGGAGCCTGGCAGCGATTCCTCACCTGCTACGGCGCGGGTGTTGCCCACGCCGCAAACAGCTGGATAACAACAGCAGCACCTACCTCTCTGACTCCTTCTCCTCCAACGCATCTCAAAGCTGTACCTCATCCGGAAATGCTAACCCAGCACCAGCAGCAGTAGGATCGTGGAAGCAGTGCAGCACAGCTGTTGGCATGCGTCAGCAAGCGTTGCTGAAGCTGATCTGCCTTGGGGATAAGCAGCACACAGGGGAGGAAATTTGGAGGGGAATAAAGGAACAGACGGATTTGTGGCTGGCACCGCTGGACCTGAAACCGGGCATGAAGCTAGACACCTGGCACGAACTGGCAATGTACGCAATAGAGGTGCTGGCTTGCCCGGCAGCCAGCGTTATGTCGGAACGCTGTTTCAGTGCTGCCGGAGGCATCATCACAGATCGGCGTATCCGCCTCTCCACAGAAAATGCAGACCGTCTGACTCAAATTAAAATGAATCAATCCTGGATTGGAAACGACTACGCAACACTCCTGGACCCCAACCAAGTAACATGACCGATGAACATCTGGGATGGTTTAGCGTTTCCGGTCCCTGTTTATTGAACCTCTCATCTGTATTACATTTATGACTGCATGGCGGCAAAAAGCATTGCTGCTATATCCGCACGCTTTTTGTCCTCATGCAAGGCCTGGGTTGTTGTGTCTCACAAAGCGTGGCCTTCTCCTCCTGCGCCTCCTCCTGTTCCATCACGTGTGCTGCTGCTGCTGCTGCTGCTGGGTTAGCGTTGCCGCGTGGTCCCTGTTTATTGAACCTCTTATCTTTATTACATTTATGACTACATGGCGGTACAAAGCATGCTATCCGCACGCTTTTTGTCCTCATGCAAGGCCTGGGTTGTTGTGTCTCACAAAGCGTGGCCTTCTCCTCCTGCGCCTCCTCCTGTTCCATCACGTGTGCTGCTGCTGGGTTAGCGTTGCCGCGTGGTCCCTGTTTATTGAACCACTTATCTTTATTACATTTATGACTGCATGGTGGTACAAAGCATGCTATCCGCACGCTTCTTGTCCTCATGCAAGGCCTGGGTTGTTGTGTCTCAAAGCGTGGCCTTCTCCTCCTGCGCCACCCTCCTCCTGTTCCATCACGTGTGCTGCTGCTGGGTTAGCATTACCGGTCCCTTTTCCTGGAACCTCTTATATGTATTACATTTATGACTGCATGCCGACAAAAAGCATGTTACCTGTGCAAAGAAAACAGACATTTCCCGCATTTAAAAGACAGTTTTCCCTTTGAAACTTTAAAATCGATTTTCTCAAAAACTATAAGCTCTTTTTGCTAAATTTTTTTTTCCTCTTGTACCCACTCCCAAGGTGCACATACCCTGTAAATTTGGGGTATGTAGCATATAAGGAGGCTTTACAAAGCACAAAAGTTCGGGTCCCCATTGACTTCCATTATGTTCGGAGTTCGGGTCGAACACCCGAACATCGCGGCCATGTTCGGCCTGTTCGGCCCGAACCCGAACATCTAGATGTTCGCCCAACACTACCCAAAGCCACTTTAAAAACACACCCTCTTTCTACTATTTGCATTTTATTTTATTTGAGTTTGCATGCACAAATAAATAAATAAATCAGCATTAGCTTTGCAAACTGCATATTATAAAGTTTCTCTTATTTTCTATTTCTATGCAGAAATGAAAGTCGTTTGGCTTTTGACAGCGAAGGTGAACGCTATACTGTTTTGAATGGGGAAAATATGCTTTTAGCATGCTACACGTACTGTATGTCAGCTAATTGCAGTGCAGCCTTGAAGCATGTATTGTATAGGTGCCAGGCCTAGCAGGTAGCATTATTGAATTGTCAGTCACGGTTCTATATGAGAAGCTAGAAAATACAGTATCACTCTTTGCTAAGTACCTGCTGTTCCTGATTTCCCTGCAAAGCCTCAAGTGATTCGTTTGACTGACAAATTATTTTCTTGCCAAATGAATTCAGCAGATATGACTGTATTGCAGGATGTGTTAGTGACGTGGCTAAATGTGAATTAAACAATGAGCTCGTGTGAGAACATCTGCAGAAATGCCGTGACTGACAGATTATGAAATGCTGAATGAGCTTAAATATGGAAACAATCCATATCTCTGTCAAGAGACAAGCTGGCTGAGGTTTTTTTTTCTGTTCATATTTCAGCATGTAAGAAACAAATACCCACCTTCCTATTTTAACCACTTCTGTACCAGTAGTCTCTGCCTCCTTAATAGGGTTGCCAGGTCGGCTGATGGAGAAAACCGGACAGGGGGTGGAGTTAGGGGCGGAGTCAGAAGCGCACTTTTATGTAGAGTGGGGCAAGCAATGGGCTTTTTAAAAAATGTTTTTTACAGTATTTATATCGCACTGACATCTTCTGCAGCACATTACAGAGTACATAGCCATGTCACTAACTGTCCTCACCAGTACATGCACATAAGAGACCACTTTTCACCAGTAAATGCACATAATAAGAGACCGCTTTTCACCAGTAAATGCACATAATAAGAGACAGAGCAGAAAACTATTACAAAACTGGAAAACTATGCAAATAATGCAATGCATTTATGGCGTTTTTGCACAGTGAAGTGGTCGATTTCTTGCGGGAAGTTTTAAAATTTATTTTTTTTTTCCCACCAAAATTTTTTATTGAGAACAATAAAGTGGACATACATAGGCATAAAGTTAAAATATAAATCTGCGCATACATGTATGTACACATTTTGAGCAATGCAAATATAACAAATATAACAGTATAAATTGCGTTGTACAATAGTATGAATTCAAGTGTAAAGTATAAAACACAAAACATGACACATAACGTATCATAACGGAAGTGTATGTTGCGGGAAGTTTTACATTTGTCAGTTTGTGATAACGATAGCTCACTGTTATAGCCTGCAACTTTGTATTTTTGGAAACAAATTTAAAAATTACAATCAAACTAACAGTTGCTTAATAAGAACTAGGGCTGCATACACACATCTGACCATAGTCTTTGGAAAAGGAAAGATCACAGACCAATTTTACCCCCCTTCATGTAGTATGATGAGAGCCATACCTACACAGTCTATTCTATGGAGCTGGCCTCCCTAGTCCCTATCAGGAAAAAATCTTTGCAAGATGCTGTTCACAGAGATGCTGTACACACATAAAAGATCAGTATCTGGCAAAGATCAATTCCTGCAAGAGATCCGTTTCTGCAAAATGCATTCAAAGTCTATGAGATCTGCAGACTTCCATACACACATGGTTTAACTCACAGTCCTCTGCAGATCAGATCCACCAGGTTGGATCTTTAGATCTGCAGATGATTGTCTGATCTGCAGATGACTGTGAGTTAAACAAGGTGTGTATGGAAGTCTGCAGATATCATAGACTTTGAATGCATTTTGCAGAAACGGATCTATTGCAGTAATTGATCTTTGGCAGATACTGATCTTTCGTGTCTGTACAGCATCTCTGTAAACAGCGTCTTGCAAAGATTTCTATGTGATGGGGAGTTCAGCTCCATAGAATAGACTGTGTAGAGTATGGCTCTCATGCTACATGGAAGGGGGTAAAATTGGTCTGTGATCTTTCCTTTTCCAAAGACTATGGTCTGATGTGTGTATGCAGCCTAAGAAGCTAGACAGTTCATTCCAATTATCAATCACTTGTGATATTTAGCATCACTTTGTGCTGCCTTGATTAATTGTTTATTCCGGGAAACAATGTTTTTGAATTCTTGGCAAGAATACGGCAAATTGAAAAAGATCGTGAGTTCACTCCGAACAGCTTCAACCGTCAATCTATTACGCTCGTCTGACCAAAGATTGCCCATGACACTAAATATGCGCTCAACGGCTGCATTGGAAACCGGAATCGACAACACGTATTGAAGAAGTTGCAGCAAATTTGGCGCACTCTCCTTTTGAAAGAATTTACACCACGCATCAGCTGTGCTTCCTGCTGAAGCTGCACGAACGGATTCGTAAATCTCTTCCAGCGCTATTACTTCGTCATGCAAACTGTCTGGTGGAGCTTTTTTTTTTGAGAGGTGTCTGCATCCAAATGTCAAGGATGTCGTCCAGTGTCGGTGGCTTTGAAGAGCTGTGTATTGACAATGCAGAGAAGTGGGAGTATGGTGACTTGTCGAACTTAAACCACTTTTGCAAGTAGTCGATAGCCCGTCTGTACACTGTCAACGCTTCACGTGTGAACTTATCAACCTCTGGCTGAGACAGGTAATTTTTCCGGATAGCCATTTTCACATTCATCCCAAAGAATTTATCATCTGCCTTATTTGTTAGAGACTTCCTGAACTGATCCATAATATCAAACAAATCACACGCAGTAGCATATTTACCCTCCAACTTCAGAATTGTTTCTTGGAATGAAGCCATAAAAAAGTGCACAAAGTACATGTACAGTTCGGTAACAGTTGGGCAATCCATGGGTGCAACTTCAGATTCTTGATCTTTCAAGAAAGTCCATACATATGCTGGGCAGTCTTCTTCTCCACGTGACAGAAAGTAGGTTTTTAACGGCATCCAACTGAGCAATATTCGGTCGAGTGCACTGAACAAACTTAACCATCGTGTTGGCACATGCCGAATAATTTCTCGAAATTCTGATTCATAAAATTCAAAACAATCCTTCAACTCTCGTCGTCGCGTGGCCGAGTTCGAAAATTCAGAAAATTTTTTTAGCACCAAATTTTCCACATCGAACGAGAGAATCTTCAACGCGTTTTTTGCACAGTTATGCAATATGTGGTCATTGCAGTGTGCAACAATAATCTCTGGATTCTCTTCGGCAATCAGCTTTTGGTACACAGAATTGTTTACTCCAAAGTTTATTGATGCATTGTCGGCTGCGTACGATGACACACTTTTCCAAGACAGCTTGTGACCTTCTAGGACATGGCATAGATGCTCCTTAACTGACCTAGAATCTTCAAATGGATCTTCGTAGAAATCGATGATGGCGGAAGTGATTCCATCACTTGGCGTGAAAAATCGGACACAAACCGGGAATAGCTTTCTGTTTCCTTTATTTGACGCATCTGTTGCAACAGAAAAAGGCAGCCCTGTTCGGAGCTTATCCAACACAACTTCAAGCGCAAACGGGTGCAACACATTGTTGACAATTGCAGAAGCCTTAGTTCTGCCGCAACTCATCTTTTTCACGATTTCTGAGTCATCAATAACACACTTCAGTACTTTAATGGAGCAGTCCTGTGCGTTGTAGGAAATGTGGTGGCGAACTCCATAGTATACTTCTACAACTTCCGCGATCGTTACTTTGTCCGTGACAACAGTGTTTGGCTTCGTGAAAAATGCCTTTAATCTCTGAGAAGAAGCGACAGCCGCATGGAATTCTTTGTGCTTCCTAGTATCCTCATGGGCAGAGACAGCATTTTTGCCATCGTATGCAACCGAAAATGTTGCAGCACATAACTTACATCGAGCTTTCGATGAGTTTCCAGGAACACTTTCCAACCAAGTAAATTCCTTGCGCCATTCTTCATTAAAATAACACAGTCTTCTTTTCTTTCTCTGTTGACTGCTGTAACCACTGCTGGAACCTACAGTTCTTCTGGACGCAGAACTGTCCTCAGACTCCTCATCGGCAGATTTGCTATGATTTCCAGCTTCCATATTTCCAACTGAGGTTCAGAGAAGAATGCAAAGATACAGCCCTGCAGAGGAGGAGGAAATTAATTTCATGTTACATTTTACCCCATTTTTTACACCCCATTCACCCCATTTTTTACACTTAGCTGTCGGTAATGCATTGATAAATCTCCCCCTGTCTGCACCCTAGCTAGGAGGAAAACTGCTTCATATTCCCCACACAGCACTTAGTGTTTTTGAAACGTGGCAAACAGAATGATTCTTCGAGCGATGAGTTCCCTTCCTCAGGTATGATCACGTGTCGGGAGGAGAAATGAGCGTTCTGCACAATGATATTTATTTAGCCAATAAAAGGTATTGTCGACAGTGCCTATAAAATGCCTTACCTTGCTTCCTTCGCAGTGAGTGACGCTGCCGCACGTCATGCGTGCGTTGGCAACGCAGCGTTGGCATTGCCGTAGCAACGTCGGGAAGCGCGGGCTCGGGGGCGGTAGTTAAGCTGGCGTAACTTACGCCACGTAAGCTGGCTGGCTGTGCCTTTGACTGACAGCCAGCCCAGGCAGCGAATCAGCGGTCGCGCAGCGCTGGCGGACGGGTCACGGGTGGCGGCAAGTGGCAAAAGGCATAAAACCGGACATCTTAATTGTCCGGTTTAACATGCCTTTTTGGACAGGACACAGCGGCCAAAAACCGGACTGTCCGGTCTAAAACCGGACACCTGGCAACCCTACCCCTTAAGGACCAGAGACTGCTGGTGTGGTAAAACGCCACCTCCCGACGAATCGTCTCACATTCCCGCCGCTCTAGCCGGTCACAGAGCTGTCTCGTCGCCGCTGGCTCCTCTTTCTGCAGAGTGCTGTCTATCAATGGGAGCCAACGTGATTGGCTCTTCGTGATTACGCGGTCAGGAGCCAATGAAAGCGGCTCCTGACCTGTTTGCAGAGCTCTGCTGTCTTATAGACGGCAGAGCGAGCGAATTGCAGTAGATGCAGTGAGCTCTGTTGGTGGGGAGAAAAGGGGGGGGGGGGTGGAAGAATCACTTGTGTGCTGAGTTGTGCGGCCCTGCAGCGAGCCCTTAAAGCTGCAGTGGCCCAATTCTCAAGAAATGGCCTGGTCACTAGGCTAGTTTAACACCGCGGTCCTCAAGTGGGTAACAAACATGCCTGATCGATGATTTGACCGATTTAGGGCAGATATCTGAATGTATTGATCGAGCATGGTGGGAAATCTCAGGCCAATGTGGTTGATTAGGTGCGTGGTGGTAACTACATGTGATACCTCGATGAGCAAAAAATGTGACAGAACCCCCGGCCGCTGTCCCCCCATTTGTAAATGTGTCCCCTGGTGACCTGTTCTAGCTGCCGCAACTGTCCAGCTGCTCCCAATGCCATTCGCCGTTCCTCCACCGCTACTGCTGACACGCGCCACATGCTATATGTGGCAACCATGTGGCATGGAGAACCAGCGGAAAAGTTTGGTAGCAGCTGGACAGTCACATTAGGTGAGATTTGAATGCAAGGGCATGGGGGGGGGGGGGGGGGGTGTTCACATCAACATTTTGAAGGAAAGCAGGCAGGTGGCGGAGGAGGTGTCACAAGGCCGATTCCTGAGAGGAATCAGGACTCGGCGTGCGGTGTATGGGTAGCCAACAGAGATCTGTCTCTTCTACCCAATCTGCCCATATATTGATAAGTGGGTTGGGCTTATTTATTCTCTGACTGCAGAAAATGTAGAGTCCTGGGGCTTTATGCAATTCGAGGTGATAAGAAGCGCAAAACCTCATCTACCATCACTGAGGATTTCCTGGCCAATTCAATTGGCGGCTTTACCTGCTCCTCTGTCCCGTGTGATGAAGATTGATGTCAGAGCAAGACATTTATACCATGAAGCTTTGCTTCAGCACCACTGCACTGCTGCCTCACTCCCCAGGGAGATAAGTGCGCACTTGATGTCTTCCAGCAGGCTCCCAACCATGTACTTAATGCTTGCTTGTTAGGCTCTGCTGTCAACTCCTGTCATTCTAAGCCTGCTGCGACCATCTCTTCCTAGTCTAACAAATGAGTCCCAGCAAAAGCATCTTTGAAGCTCCTGCTGGAATCAATGGGAATCAATATCATTGAACCAATGTGAATCCAGTTAGTGGATAAATGGGGAGAGAGGCTCAGGTGCTTTGCTGGGGCTCCCTGAACAGTGTAGCTGGAGAGCTGGCAGAATAAGGAGCAGCGTGCAGTAATTTCTCCTGGTGGGCAGCAGACGAGTAGCAGATGGACCCAGCAGAGCGAGGATTGTCCCAGCCGGCGAAGGGTGAAAAACTTTTCAAATCTTCTTTTTACAGTTAGTAAATAGGAATTTATTCCATCACCTATTTAAAATACAGGCTTCTTGGGTCTCCTCAGTAAAAGAGGCTCTAAGATGCCAAAAGAAGCCAGCTGGACATAGGCGACAGAGACCTTTCATCTTCACTGAGCAGGTGGGTAAGTTCTCACCTATTTTTTATGACATTACTTCCTGGGAGGTGGGATATGTACAATTGCACGGAGGGAAAAGCTCTTGCTGGACAAATCAATTTCTTTACCGCTGGTTGGAGGGGAGAGGGGGGGGGGATGTGCTTAAGTTAATTGAATCAGGAAATGGTACCATCACCTAGATTTAGCGCTTATCACTGGTGAGCTTGTGAATTGCATAGGGCCCCTGGATTCTTAGCTTTGACAGTGATCAGAACAAAAAGTGCACCCATCATTAACCAGAATGATCATATAGAGGAAAACATTCGTTTTACACCTAAACACGGCAAAAAATGTCCACCCTTTCCTACTGTTTAGACGTATTGTAAGCCTAAACCTCATGTTCATCATTTGCATGATGAGAATCAGGATCAGAATAGATTTTATTTGCTAAGTACTGAGTATTGTACAAGGAATTGTTTTTGACACATACAGCTCGGTGGGAGTACATAGGCAGGTAAAGAAGAGAACAAACAAGCGAAAAAGACACATGCATACAACGGTACATTTAATACAGAAGAGAGAAGTGGGATATGTACATAATACAGTCAACAATAATACAATTTACATAGTACAGCGTGGGTTGCGGATTACATATTGCATTTCATGTTGGGGACTGCTGGGTGGCTGAAGTGGGGAGAGGGGTAGAGTTGAGGGCCAGGAAAGCTTGAGGAAAGAAAGAGTTCCTGTGCCTGGTGGTCCTGGTGGAGATAGTCCTAAAGCAACGGCCCAATGGGAGTAAGTTGAGGTAGCGGTTTCCCAGGTGGGAGGGATCTTTTGCAAATCTGGCTGCCCTGGATTGCAATCTGGAGGAATACAGGAGGTCTAGAGAGGGGAAGTGGGTCCCAATGATCTTCTCAGCTGCCTTGATGACACTCTGGAGCTTGTGATGGAGGAGCAGAGAATCGACTCAATGGTGGGTGTGGAGAATAGGAAATAATCAGAAGGGTGCGGGACATGCCAAACTTTATTAGCTGGCACAGGAAAAACAGCCATTGCTGGACCTTGTTTTGTGTTTTGGATGCATTGGCTTCCCACCTAAGGTTGCTGGAGATGGTGGTGCCCAGGAGGTGTGCACTGGTGACTCTGGTGATCTCGGAGCTCTCAATGAGCACTGCAGGGAGATCAGGAGGGGGTGATTCCTGAAATTGATGGTCAGTTCAATGCTTTTTTTCGAGTTGAGGACCAGTTTAGATTTTCTTGGCACTCTTGTCCAAGAGGTCTATGATGGTGGTATCTTCTGCAAACTTCATCACTATGACAGAGTCGTGTTGTGAGGTGCAGAAGTTCATGTATAGGGAGAACAAGATTGGTAACAGAACATATCCCTGGGGGGGGGGGCGCCTATGTTGGTGGTTTGCTTACTCGAGGTGATCAGTGTTGTCGAAACAGTCCTGTAACTATTGAGTGGCTTGTCTGTGCACTTTTGTCTTGAGAACTGGGTCTCAAGGTGTCTCTTGAAGTTTGAGATTAGTTGAATGAGGCAGTGGTCAGAGTTTTCCAGGGCGGCCCGAGGGGCAGTTTTGTAGGCGTCTTTAAGGACAGTGTAGCATTGGTCCAAGATGTTGCCGTTTCTGGTTGGGCAAGAGATGTGTTGAACATAAAGTGGCATCTCCAAGTGGAGATGGGCTTTATTGAAGTCCCCCATGATGATGAAGAGGGTGTCTAGGAGAGCGGTTTCCCAGTGTGAGATGATGTCACTTGGAAGTGCAGGGCATTCTTGACATCTGCATCAGGAGGGATGTAGAATCCTGCAAGAGTGTACAAGTAAAACTCCCTTGGAGAGTATATGGGCCTGCAGTTGAGGAGGAGTCCTAGATCAGGAGAGCAGCATTTGGTCAGAATGATGGTGTCGGGGGAAATGCCGAGTTAATATAGAAGCAGATGCCACCTCCTCTCTTTTTCCCCGATGATGTGGCTTCTCTGTCAGCCTGGAAGAGGCTGAAGTTTGGGAGATGTAGTGAGCTATCAGGGATGTTATCGTTAAGCCATGTCTCGGTGAAGCATAAGATTGGGGAGTGGCTGGTCTGGGGCTTCGAGCTTGGTAGAAGAAGTACGTCCAGCTTGGCAACAGCCAAATCATGACAACAGATAAATTAGTAAATATAAGAAATGACCACAGGGAGGGAGGGAGGCGCCGCACCGACAGGACAGGGTGCAAATGTACAGCATCAGCCAACTCCCAAATTACTTGTTGTATGTAGCGTACTTACCTCTAGAGCGGTGAGAACCAGTGCTGGGCGTAATGGAAAAAACTACGCTTACGGATCATTACGCGTAATTTTACGCTATTACGCATTACGGAATTACGCTTACGGCGTATACATTCATTTACGGTACATGTCTGTAATTACGCATAGCCCTTACGCAATTACGCGTAAGAATACCGTAATTCAGGTTGTTACGTTATTGGCTTACGCGTAAAATTCCTCCTAGCAATTAATGCGGTCATGCTGCCAAGCGGAAAAGTTGACGCATGGATCAATGTTAGGTAGCCGCCGACTTTAAGGGTTAATAGCAAAGCCCCCTTAATTGCTAAGAGCCTCAAATTTGGAGAATATATTAAGGAGATCAGAAGGAATAAGAGGAAAAATTTTTTTTTCAAAAAGACCTTATAGTTTTTGAGAAAATCGATGTTAAAGTTTCAAAGGAAAAATATATACATTTAAAAACCCGCCGACTTTAACGGTTAATAGCAAAGCCTGCTTAAAATTTAGGAACACCAAATTCACAGGGTATATTAAGGGGATCAGTGGGAATAAGAGGAAAAATTTTTTTTTCAAAAAGACCTTATAGTTTTTGAGAAAATCGATTTTTAAGTTTCAAGGGCAAAAATGTCTTTTAAATGCAGAAAATGTCAGTTTTTTTTGCACAGGTAACAATAGTGTTTTATTTTCATAGATTCCCCCAAGTGGGAAGAGTTTTACTTACTTCGTTCTGAGTGTGGGAAATATTAAAAAAAAACGACGTGGGGTCCCCTCTCCCAGACCTCTTTAACCCCTTGTCCCCCATGCAGACTGGGATAGCCAAGGGCCAAGCTTTCCCCTCCCCCTCCGAGCCCTTGTCCAATCCAAGGACAAGGGGCTCTTCTCCACCTCCGATGGGCGGTGGAGGTGGAGGCCGCGATTTCCTGGGGGGGGGGGGGGGGGTTCATGGTGGCATCTGGGAGTCCCCTTTAAAAAGGGGTCCCCCAGATGCCCACCCCCCCTCCCAGGAGAAATGAGTATAGAGGTACTTCTACCCCTTACCCATTTCCTTTAAGAGTTAAAAGTAAATAAACACACAAACACATAGAAAAAGTATTTTAATTGAACAAAAAACATAACCACGAAAAAAGTCCTTATATATATATATATATATATATTATATATATATATATATATATATATATATATATATATATATATATATATATATATATATATATATTCTTAATTAACCATTAATACTTACCTGTCCCTTTAAAAGCCAGTTCCCACGCAATATCCTCGGAAATATACTAATCAGTTACAATGGCCTCAATTCACGGAGCTTTATCAAACACTTTATCAAACGTTTGATAATTTACCTCATGGGTAAAATCTAATTTTGAAGTCACTAAGGTGTTATAGATTTATTGAACATTTCATCGATAAAACATTCGATAAATCTATAACACCTTAGTAAATTCAAAATTAGATTTTACCCATGAGGTAAATTATCAAACGTTTGATAAAGTGTTTGATAAAGCTCCGTGAATTGAGGCCAATGTAACAAAGTTGTTACAATGTAACAACTTTGTTACTTTGTAACTCCACCGCACCCGACGTCACTCGCCGCTCACCCGCCGGCCGCCGCATACACGCTAGTCCCCGCCGGCTCCCGCCGTCCACTCCGCCCACACCTATCACCCATATACATGCTGGCACCCATGGGTGCCAGCATGTATATAGGTGACATGTGGGAGAGGCGGGGAGGGCAGCGAGAGCCGGCGGGACTTAGCGTCCTTCACCCGACAGAGCTCTGAGCTATATAGCTCAGAGCTCTCTAAGCATCTTTGTATTTGGGCTGCAAGGAGCCCCATTGGTCCTTAGCAGACCAATAGGGTTCCTTCAAATCAGAAGGAACCCCATTGGTCTGCTAAGGACCAATGGGGCTCCTTGGAGCCCAAATACAAAGATGCTTAGAGAGCTCTGAGCTATATAGCTCAGAGCTCTGTCGGGTGAAGGACGCTAAGTCCCGCCGGCTCTCGCTGCCCTCCCCGCCTCTCCCACATGTCACCTATATACATGCTGGCACCCATGGGTGCCAGCATGTATATGGGTGACAGGTGTGGGCGGAGTGGACGGCGGGAGCCGGCGGGGACTAGCGTGTATGCGGCGGCCGGCGGGTGAGCGGCGAGTGACGTCGGGTGCGGTGGAGTTACAAAGTAACAAAGTTGTTACATTGTAACAACTTTGTTACATTGTAACTGATAAGTATATTTCCGAGGATATTGCGTGGGAACTGGCTTTTAAAAGGACAGGTAAGTATTAATGGTTAATTAAGAATATTATTTTTAAAGGGGACTCCCAGATGCCACCATGAACCCCCCCAGGAAATCGCGGCCTCCACCTCCACCGCCTATCGGAGGTGGAGAAGAGCCCCTTGTCCTTGGATTGGACAAGGGCTCGGAGGGGGAGGGGAAAGCTTGGCTGCCCCTCCCCTTCCGAGACCCCCCAATCCATGGACCATGCGGGCTGGTATAGTCAGGGTGCGGAGCCCGACGCGGCCGGTGCTCCGCATTCTGGCTATCCCAGTCTGCATGGGGGACAAGGGGTTAAAGAGGTCTGGGAGGGGGGACCCCACGTCGTTTTTTTTTTATATTTCCCACACTCAGAACGAAGTAAGTAAAACTCTTCCCACTTGGGGGAATCTATGAAAATAAAACACTATTGTTACCTGTGCAAAAAAAAACTGACATTTTCCGCATTTAAAAGACATTTTTGCCCTTGAAACTTGAAAATCGATTTTCTCAAAAACTATAAGGTCTTTTTGAAAAAAAAAATTTCCTCTTATTCCCACTGATCCCCTTAATATACCCTGTGAATTTGGTGTTCCTAAATTTTAAGCAGGCTTTGCTATTAAAGTCGGCGGGTTTTTAAATGTATATATTTTTCCTTTGAAACTTTAATATCGATTTTCTCAAAAACTATAAGGTATTTTTGAAAAAAAAAATTTCCTCTTATTCCTTCTGATCTCCTTAATATAGTCTCCAAAATTGAGGCTCTTAGCAATTAAGGGGGCTTTGCTATTAACCCTTAAAGTCGGCGGCTTTTTTGTATTATACGGGAGCGTAATATTACGCGATTACGGCAGACTGTGTAATTTCAATGGGAGTTTACTGTCTTACGCATAATTTGTTACGCGTAATAACGTAACCTACGGTCTACGCGTAATTAATTACGCGTAATACCGTAACCTTACACGTAACGCTTACGGTGCATTTGTAGTGAATTACGATGCGTAATTACGCTAATGCGTAATTTCGGCCCAGCACTGGTGAGAACCAGCATAGAGCTTCAGGCCGACACAGTTTCTGGTGCCCCATAGGGAGATTGGTATGCTGAGCATCCAGAACAAAAGGTGAATCTTCTTTCTGCCATGTTACACTGCAAGGTTGGATTTATTCAGAGAATCTGAGAGTCACTTTGTGTGTAACCTTCCTCTGATATGGCATAGTACCCACACTGTAACTCATCTGATAATAACTTCTCAACAATCGTCCAGCCTGAAAATCTCTCGAGAATCTGAGATCTGTGGACAAAACCAGCTCCAACCCCCCTTGTCAGACCAGACTGTCCCTGAGGTAGTCTTTACAATCAACAGTGGTGCTCAGCAGAGCTCGAATATTCGAGTAGTTCGAATATTCGAGCTCTTTTTCAGCTATTCGAGCTCGGTATTCGAGCTCCGAATAGCTGGAGCTATTCGAATGGGCTATCCGAGTACACTCGAATAGCCCATTCACTATTCGAGCTATTCGAGCCACCCGGCGCTATTCGAGCTCGGTACCGAGCTCGAATAGCGTCATAGCCCAGATTGATGTCCTTAGAGCCAATCAGAGGGCTCCCAGGCCCTCTGACGGCAGCCAATCACAGAGGGGGACCCTGGCCAGCCCCTACCCTATAAATAGCGGCCGCCATGTTAGGTTTTTCCATGCTTGCCTGAGACTTGTACAGAGAGAGAGTTGCTCCTTTGTGCTTTGGCTTAGCAAGTGCTCTATTGTGGTCATTTACCTAGCGTTTTTGCTCACCTACACCTGCCATATACACCTATATTGTTGTTAGTTAGATAGACATTGTATTTTAGTTAGTAGCTTGTGTGTTACATTAGAGAACTGCAGGCAGCTGCTGCAAGCTTACAGGTTTAGGCCTCAGGGGGGCCTTGCCTCTGTGGGCAGCTGTCCTCTGTTTATTTCTCTCATATTCTATACCAGTATTTCTGCTGTCCTTTACTAATAGTATTGTAGTTATACTGTACTAGGAGTAGGACACTCACTGACTGTCACTGTTTATAGGCTACTAGCTAGCTCCTGCGTGTGTGCACTCACTCACTGTCTGTGTGTACACACACTCTATTTCCTTCTCATTACTGTTTGATTATTGTTAGTTGTACTTACTTACTACTTACTCTTACTGTACCCGTAGGGACACTCACTGTCACTGTTCATATAGGCTACTACTACCTCCTGCGTGTGCGCACTCACTGTCTGAGTGTACACACACAACACACACTCTATTTCCTTCTGATCGCTGATTGATTATTGTAATTAGTTAGTTCTACTTACTGTTACTACTTGTACTTACTCACTCTTACTGTACTTGGAGTCTAGGACACTGAGTCACTGTGTTCATAGGCTACTAGCTCCTGCCTGCGTGCACTCACTGTCTGAGTGTACACACACCCACACTCCATTTCCTTCTGATCGCTGATTGATTATTGTAATTAGTTAGTTCTACTTACTGGTGTTACTACTTACTCTTACTGTACTAGGAGTCTAGGACACTCAGTCACTGTGTTCATAGGCTACTAGCTCCTGCCTGCGTGCACTCACTGTCTGAGTGTTCACACACCCACACTCCATTTCCTTCTGATCGCTGATTGATTATTGTAATTAGTTAGTTCTTCTTACTGTTACTACTTACTCTTACTGTACTAGGAGTCTAGGACACTCAGTCACTGTGTTCATAGGCTACTAGCTCCTGCGTGCGTGCACTCACTGTCTGAGTGTACACACACCCACACTCCATTTCCTTCTGATCGCTGATTGATTATTGTAATTAGTTAGTTCTACTTACTGTTATTACTTACTCTTACTGTACTAGGAGTCTAGGACACTCAGTCACTGTGTTCATAGGCTACTAGCTGCTGCGTGCGTGCACTCACTGTCTGAGTGTACACACACCCACACTCCATTTCCTTCTGATCGCTAATTGATTATTGTAATTAGTTAGTTCTTCTTACTGTTACTACTTACTCTTACTGTACTAGGAGTCTAGGACACTCAGTCACTGTGTTCATAGGCTACTAGCTCCTGCGTGCGTGCACTCACTGTCTGAGTGTACACACACCCACACTCCATTTCCTTCTGATCGCTGATTGATTATTGTAATTATTTAGTTCTACTTACTGTTATTACTTACTCTTACTGTACTAGGAGTCTAGGACACTCAGTCACTGTGTTCATAGGCTACTAGCTCCTGCGTGCGTGCACTCACTGTCTGAGTGTACACACACCCACACTCCATTTCCTTCTGATCGCTGATTGATTATTGTAATTAGTTAGTTCTACTTACTGTTATTACTTACTCTTACTGTACTAGGAGTCTAGGACACTCAGTCACTGTGTTCATAGGCTACTAGCTCCTGCGTGCGTGCACTCACTGTCTGAGTGTACACACACCCACACTCCATTTCCTTCTGATCGCTGATTGATTATTGTAATTAGTTAGTTCTACTTACTGTTATTACTTACTCTTACTGTACTAGGAGTCTAGGACACTCAGTCACTGTGTTCATAGGCTACTAGCTCCTGCGTGCGTGCACTCAGTGTCTGAGTGTACACACACCCACACTCCATTTCCTTCTGATCGCTGATTGATTATTGTAATTAGTTAGTTCTTCTTACTGCTACTACTTACTCTTACTGTACTAGGAGTCTAGGACACTCAGTCACTGTGTTCATAGGCTACTAGCTCCTGCCTGCGTGCACTCACTGTCTGAGTGTACACACACTAAATTTACTTGTGATTACTACTGATTATTGTAACTGCTAGTTGTACTTCCTGACTGTTACTACTTACTTACTGTACTAGGGGACACTCACTCAGTCACCTCACCAACCAACCCACTCCATTAAAGTACCCCACTTTTCACCCGCCCTTTTAAAAAACTTTTGTCTATACGCCCAAAACATTGAAGATGTCTGGAAGTGGCAGCCAGCGCGGTTTGGGCAAGGGGAAGGGCAGCAAGGGAATCAGGAGGAGAGGGAGCAGCATTGTGGCAAGCCGCGGCCGCGGGCGCGCCACCATGCACAGTTCCGCAGCAGCAGCAGCAGCGTCAGTGGCTAACATTCCTCCCATAGCCACTGGCCGTGGACGCCTTGGGCGCCGCCCAGCAGGAGCATCTGCAACTCACGCTGCAGAGACACAGCAGCAGCAGCGTGTAGCACCTGCTCCGATTTTCCTCCAGCCGGGTCGGAAACGTCCCATTGAGGAAAAGGATGCAGACACTGTGGTGCAACTCATGACGGAGGATGAGCAGCCCGCCATCAGCTCTGCATCCGAGGCCTCCACCCTCACCACCACCACCACCACCACCCCTGTTCGCAGCAGCCGCCCAGCAGGGTCTGGGGAGGAGGCCAGTTCACCGTCAGTCGCCGACCTCTCATTCAGCACTCTTTTGACCCCAGGCATGATGAGTCAATTGTCTGCTGTTGTTGGCGATTTTGAGGAGGAGATGCTGATGGGCACTTTGGGGGATGAGGGATTGGACAGCAAGACTGTGGCGACAGTCAAGCAGCCCATCCATGCATCAGGAGAGGAGTTTGGGGGGTCATCATCCCAGCAGGACATGTTTGAGGAGGGGGAGGATGATGTTGATGACCCGGTGACAGACAGAGACTGGGTGCCACCACCTCCAGGGGATGTCGTCCTCAGCAGCTCGGAGGAGGAGGAGGATGCGCTTGTGGGCCTTGCAAGGAGGCGCATCATTGCAAGCATTGGCAGCGACCCACAGCCTGCTGGTGTCTCAGGCTCAGCAGCAGCAGCAGCAGCATCAGCCAGTACCACCACCAGCCGCACCCAAGCCCCCCCCCCAACCACCACAGGGAGACAGGCAGCAGCGCTTCCATGCCGTAGGGGGATGTTTCTGTCACCAATCTGGCGCTTTTTCACCATGCCCACTGTGTACAGCAAGTACGCCACTTGCAACCACTGTCAGCGGAAGTTGAGCAGAGGTGCAGACCCCTTAAAGTTCAGCACCAGCTCGCTGATCAACCACCTTGCGGCTAAACATTTCCACCAGCATGAGGAGTTCCAGAGGCTGAAGGCATCTGGTGCTGGCAGTGGCACCACACCCATCACTGCACAGCCTTCAGCAGCAGCAACAGCAGCCACCCGCCCTCCTGCTCCTCCAGCAGCACCAGCAGGAGTGCGGAAACGCACTGCTCCTCCCCCCTCTGCAACTCCTGCCGCCGACACTGAGGCCTGTTCTGGCAGCCAGTCCTCAGTGGCCTCCTCCGCTGTGTCTGGTGATTCCCGTGTCAGCAAAAGGCCACGCCAGAGCCTTTTGAGCGAGTCCTTCCAGGGGGTGGTTAGGGCTCTGCCTCCCAGCAGCCGTCGCGTGCGGCAGCTGAACGGCTTGCTGGCACGGGCCATGTGCTCCCAACTCCTGCCGTACACGCTCGTGCAGGAGGGGAGCGACATGCGGGCGCTGCTTGCTTGTGCAGCCCCAGACTGGCAGCTCCCCAGCAGACACTTTTTCTCCCGCAAGGCCATTCCAGCACTGCACCGCTTTGTGATGGCCAATGTGGAGCGAGGGCTGGAGCACGCGGTTGGTGAAAGGGTCCACGTCACCATGGACTCCTGGAGCAGCCGCTTCGGGACAGGCCGCTACCTGTCCTTCACTGTCCACTGGGTCAGCTTGGTGGAAGGGGGTGAGGATGGGAGAGCAGCAGCGGGCACAGCAGCAGCAGCAGCAGCAACACAGTGGGTGGTGCCACCCCGCAGGGTCAGGGGAACTGCAGCGGGTTCCTCCGATCCTCTGCCATCCTCCGCCACACCTGGCCAAACCCCCCGCCTCAGCAGCAGCGTGAAGGCCCGCCACTGCCAAGCGCTGCTGCACTTGGTCAGCCTTGGCAAGACCAAGCTGACGGCAGCCCACGTGTTGGCCAAACTCCAGGAGCAGGAGAGGATTTGGCTGACCCCCAGAGGCCTCAGAGTCGGAGAGGTGGTGTCCGACAATGGGGCCAATCTGGTTGCTGCCATAGACAGGGGAAACCTGACCCACATCCCCTGTCTTGCCCACGTGCTGAACCTGGTGGTGCAGAAGTTCCTGCGCACCTACCAGGGGATGGGCGAACTGCTGGAAACGGCAAGGAATGTTGTGCGTCACTTCCGGCGCTCGGCTGCAGCCTGTGCGAGCCTGGAAGACGTGCAAAAGGAGCTGGATCTGCCACGCCATCGGCTGATCATTGACGTTCCGACTCGCTGGAACTCCACCCTGGCGATGTTGGAGCGTCTGGTTGAACAGAGGCACGCTGTCAACCAGTACCTTGCCCTGGCCACTGTTTCCGCAGCTCGGAGAAGGGACAAGACCAGCAACATCCCGTCCATCGTCCCCGATGATGACTGGAGGCACATGCAGCAGGTGTGCTTTGTGCTGGCTCCCTTCCTGCAGGCCACAAACATGGTGAGCAGGGACCATGCTATGGTCTGCGAGTGGGTGCCCCTGGTTTCTCTGCTGAACAGGGCCCTCGATGGTTTGCTGGAACAGGGAGCGGCAGCCTTGGACCAGCAGGAGCGGCAACCAGCTGCGCAGTCCACCTCTGAGGGGGAGGAGGAGGAGGACTTGGTGGAGGTCCCTGACCTGGCTGCTGATGAGGGGGATCAGCACAGCGCAGCTGAGTTGGTGCGGGGGTGGAGAGAGGATGAGGCGGCAGAGGAGGAGGATGAGGACAGCACTGACGTCGATGTGCCAGCAGACGTGGCCCGCCTCTTCCCAATGGCAGCGCACATGCTGGCGTGCCTGCGCAGGGACCCCAGGGTGATCCAGATGAAGCAGAGGGAGGACATCTGGATCAGCATGATGTTGGACCCACGCCTCAAGGGGAAGTTGAGCCAGTTCGCGCCGCCTGCAGGAGGAGACCCAGCGCAACAAATAAGGAGCTTGCAGCAGGCCCTTGTTGAGCGCTTGGAGGAAGCCTTCCCCCAGCCTTCCACCCCCACTGTCCAGCAGCCAGCACAGAGGCAGCAGCAGGTGCCTGCATCCAGCAGCAGCAAGCGCCCCACAGACCTGCTGTCTCTCAGCCACGAGCTCTACAGGACTGTAGAGGCTCCGGCAGCAGTGACTAGAGAGGAGATGCATGCAGCAGCATCCTCCTCCGGTCACAGCCAGCGCCTGACCCGCATGGTGGCTGACTACATGGGGTCGTACAGCGGGCTTGACAGCGATGCCCCTGTTGATCCCATGGAGTATTGGGTCAAGCGCATGGAGATCTGGAGCGAGCTAGCGCAGTACGCCCTGGAAGTGCTGTCCTGCCCCCCTTCCAGCGTGCTGTCCGAGCGCTGCTTCAGTGCAGCTGGTGGCGTGGTCACCGAGAAACGCTCACGTCTGTCTCACAAGTCTGTGGACAGACTGACGTTTCTCAAGATGAACCAGGCGTGGGTGGAAGGCGAGTTCCTGGCCCCTGTTGTCGGCGAGAGGGGGACATGAACTGGCTGCCGGAACCATCGTTAATGTGCCTTACCACCCTTTACCACCTCCTGGCTCCTGCTCACTAAGCCAGCCTGGTTCACTTTGACTATTACGTCGCCTGCAGCCACACATTTTACACCTACAGTGGGCTGCTGTGTACTGCCCTTCTGCTGTCTGTCTGTGTTTCCCACTGCCAGGGTACACAGAATGACCTTCTTCTGCTGCCACTCTGCCACCAGCTATTACGTCAAACAATAGCTATATTGGTTGCAAAACCGAAACCAAACAAACCATTAAAAAAAAAAAAGGTTTAATTTTTCTGAGGTGCCCGGGTTGAAAACTGTGTTGTTCCAGTTGTGTATTGGACACAATGTGGGCTGCACGACCGCTGTCTGGGACCTCCTGTTGTGTTTATTTACGGCCCTGGTATCACCGCTAGGTACCAGGGCTATTATGTCACGCTGCCTACCTGCTGCCACACTCACACTGCTCCTCCATACCTCCTCCTGCTGCTGCTGCTGCTGTCTGTCTGTGTTTCCCACTGCCAGGGTACACAGATGATTTACCTTCTGCTGCCACTCTGCCACCAGCTATTACGTCAAACAATAGCTGCTCGCCTACTCCTCCATTCCTCCTCCTGCTGCTGCTGTCTGTCTGTGTTTCCCACTGCCAGGGTACACAGAATTACCTTCTTCTGCTGCCACTCTGCCACCAGCTATTACGTCCAAAAATAGCTAAATTGGTTGTAAAACCAAAAACCAAAAAACCATTAAAAAAAAAAAAAGGTTTAATTTTTCTGAGGTGCCCGGGTTGAAAACTGTGTTGTCCCAGTTGTGTATTGGACACAATGTGGGCTGCACGACCGCTGTCTGGGACCTCCTGTTGTGTTTATTTACGGCCCTGGTATCACCGCTAGGTACCAGGGCTATTATGTCACGCTGCCTACCTGCTGCCACACTCACACTACTCCTCCATTCCTCCTGCTGCTGCTGTCTGTCTGTGTTTCCCACTGCCAGGGTACACAGAATTACCTTCTGCTGCCACACTGCCACCAGCTATTACGTCAAACAATAGCTGCTCACATAATTACTCTCCTCCATTCCTCCTCCTGCTGCTGCTGCTGTCTGTCTGTGTTTCCCACCGCCAGGGTACACAGATTTACCTTCTGCTGCCACTCTGCCACCAGCTATTACGTCAAAAAATAGCTATATATCTGTGTAATTGGTTGTAAAACCAAAACTACAAAACCATTACAAAAAAAGGTTTAATTTTTCTGAGGTGCCCGGGTTGAAAACTGTGTTGTCCCAGTTGTGTATTGGACACAATGTGGGCTGCACGACCGCTGTCTGGGACCTCCTGTTGTGTTTATTTACAGCCATGGTATCACCGCTAGGTACCAGGGCTATTATGTCACGCTGCCTGCCTCATTGACTGCATGCTGCCACACACTCATCCTCCTCCTCCTGCTGCTAAATTTACCTCCTGCTGTCTGTGTGTTTCCACTGCCAGGGAGCACATACAATGGCGCTTCCAACATGCGTGCGCCACCAGCTATTTGTTGTTACGCTCAAAAATAGCTGCATTTCTTTAAAAAAAAAAAAAATGAAAAGAGAAATAAGTGACGAAGAAGACGATATAGAAGAAGATGAAGATGAAGAAGATGAAGAAGAAGAAGAAGAAGATGAAGAAGATGAATAAGAAGAAGAAGAAGAAGATGAAGAAGATGAAGAAGAAGATGAAGAAGATGAAGATGAAGAAGATGAAGAAGAAGATGAAGAAGATGAAGAAGAAGATGAAGAAGAAGAAGAAGAAGAAGAAGAAGAAGATGAAGAAGATGAAGATGAAGAAGATGAAGAAGAAGATGAAGAAGATGAAGATGAAGAAGATGAAGAAGAAGATGAAGAAGATGAAGAAGAAGATGAAGAAGAAGAAGAAGAAGAAGAAGAAGAAGAAGATGAAGAAGATGAAGATGAAGAAGATGAAGAAGAAGATGAAGAAGATGAAGATGAAGAAGATGAAGAAGATGAAGAAGAAGATGAAGAAGATGAAGATGAAGAAGATGAAGAAGATGAAGATGAAGAAGATGAAGATGAAGAAGATGAAGAAGAAGAAGAAGAAGATGAAGAAGAAGAAGAAGATATAGAAGAAGAAGAAGAAGATATAGAAGATAAAGAAGAAGAAGAAGAAGAAGTATATACAGTACTGAACAAAATTCTGGACACAACTTCTCTTTTCACCTTTTTTTTTTTTTAAAGGAACATCCCCACATAATCACTTGCTGTTGTCACTTGGAAAAAAATATGTTTCTTGCATCATTAACCCTCAAAACAAGTGTTGGGAAGCTATTTAAGGCCAATTCGAATAGTCAGCTCGAATAATGAGCTCGAATACCGACTCGAATAGTGAGCTCGAAGTCCGAGGTCGAATCGAATAGTAAAATTTATTCGACTCGAATATTCGACTGACCTCGAATAATTTACTATTCGAATTCGACCAAACTCGAATTTTAAAAAGGGGTATTTGAGCACCACTAACAATCAATAAAAAAAGAGAAGAGGCAAGCAAAAAAAGAAATGAGATATCAGTATCATTTATTTTGCCAAGTACAAACAGGAGATTGTACCTGGAATTGGTTTTGGCTCATGCAGGTTCTGGAACGATCATCTAAGGAGTCATCTGGGGGAGGAGGGAGGGGAAGGTTCAGCAGGTTCTACTACTTAAGTGATATAATTAAATTATTAATTAATTATCAGTAATATTTGCCGATATTTCACTATGACCTAACCTCTCCCTACTCTCACACAACTTCCCCCCATCTCCCCGGTGGTGGCTAACCTTAACACCCCCTGGTGATGCATGCCTAACCTATCTCCCAATTCTCCTGGTGGTACCTAACCATAACCAAACCTCCTGGTGAACAACTACCCTGATACCCCACGGGCACCTAAAGTAAACCCCCAGTAAGCAACTAACCTTAACCCCACTTACCTTAACCCCCCTACCCTTCACCTCCCCCACCCCTAACCCCTCGCAGCAAATATGGGTGCCTGCTAAATAGCTTCATGTCTGCTATTAGTAGCTGCAGTTCGCATAGCGGGCAGCCCAGGCGCACGCTTTTTAGCGGGTGGCCTTATTTGTCATGCTTCATTTTGCTGTTCTGCTCCCAAGGCAACCACTGTGAAGGCAGATGGGGAGTATAAAACCGACTCAGGTTAAGAAGTCACTCTCTGTAGTGTGTGAAAAAAGGGAAAACACTCCAGTGTTTTCCAGTCTCTGAGGTTAAAGTGTACCTGAGATGGTACACTGTGCCTTATGAAACTTACCTGGGGCCCATAAGCATAGTGGCCTCTCTCGCCAGCCTCTTTGGCCCCTCCACTCTGCTGCTATGACTCCCAGTAATCCGGTCAGTTGCGGCCAGTTGTGAGCTTCCGCTCTTGTGCGGCTTGGCCGTGTGCACCCCCCACCGCGCTCCTGTCCCTGGGAGCAATCTGCAAATGCTCCCGACCAGGAAAGCGGGATGAGGGATGCTGGCCGGATCACCAGGAGGCATAGTGCAAGAATGGAGAGGAGGAAGAGAATGGCGAGGCAGGCCACAGTCCTCATAGGGCTGGAGGAAGCCCCAGGTAAGTATAAATACACAACTTTTTAACATCTCAGGTTCCCTTTAACTGTAGTGAATTTATATCTTGATTGAGGAGGTTTGGCTCCCAGCATCTTCTTACTGCAAGCTCTGATGCACAACTGATGTAATCCTACCGGCTGAGCATTTATCTGTACACGCAGCAGGATTTAATCAGTGACACAGATTGTCTACATCATTGCAGCTGCCGTGCAATTATTAATTTGCTTAATATGATTGATAGTCAGTTACCGAGCCATTGGCTTCAGCGTGGAATAGAAATAATAAATAAAATAAAATAAATAAATAAAAAACTTATGAGATAATGAATTGTATGTGTAGTACAGCTAAGAAATAGAAAATTAGTAGTACAGGTATGAGTCTCATATTGTTTCCAGTGCAGGAAGAGTTAAGAAACTTCATTTGTTATTAATGCAAAAGAGCTTCTCTGAACTCTCCAACCCAAATTGGGTCGGCTACAGTGCTGTTTTCTGAAGCACTTATCTCATACTGTCTCTCACTGTTTCTTTTTTGTTTAAGGTTTAAGTGCCAGTAGTTCATAGGGTCATTAGCTCTGCCCTGTTTCATAGTTTATAATACAGATTGTGATTTGTAAAATGCAAATATTAGAGAATGATGCAATGCTATACAAATAAGCTATATACCTGTAACTAAAAATAAAAATATGAGACTTTTCTTTGCTACTAATGTTCTGTTAATTATCTGTACTACACATACAATTCATTATATCATACGTTTTTTTTTTCCGCTTCAGTGTCATTTTAAAATGCAAAATTACATTTGGTAAAACAGGAATAAGAAGATAATTTTGTGTCTTATTTTTTAGCAGAGCTAAAGTAATAAAGAAATCAGACCAGAGTCTGGCAGTGTCAGAAGTAAGTAAAAAGCGCCAACATTGTCCATGGTGCTGTACAAAAAAGTTGTCAAAACATAAAAACTTTACAGACTTTATGGATGGACAAGGCTATACAGACAATAGGAGATGTGTTGATAGAGTAAAGGTGGCCATACATCAGGCGACTTAACGCTGATTGACCATCCGATTTGATTATTATAATAACATGCTGCAAGATGTAGGGCCAAGGTGCCATCTATTAGACTGCGCCTTAATTCACAAAACCGATACTTACACATCTACGCATAACTTCCTCTTTGTGTAGTAATACTATGTATACGGAAGTTATGCACGAGGACATCTTTTGGCCAAATAGAAAAATTACACCCAAAACCTTTTTTTTTTTTTTTTTTTTTTTAAATACCTATTTATACTTTTTAAATGAACCCCTTATCTCCCACACTCCCCATTAGTTGCCCCCAAAATTTTTTTGTTAAAAAAAAATAATAAAACATTTTACAATAAAAAAAATATAAATAGTTACTTTAGACCTGAACTTTTTAATATGTATGTCAAGAGGGTATATTATTGTTACTTTATAAATTATGGGCTTGTAATTAGGGATGGACGCAAAACTGAAAAAAAATGCACCTTTATTTATATGTAAAATATTGGCGCCATACATTGTACTAGGGAAACATTTTAAAACTATAATGGCCAAAAACTGAGAATTAATGAATTTTTCCAATTTTTTTCTTCTTTTTCCTGTTAAAACCCATATAGAATAAAATAATTCTTAGCAAAAAGTATGCCCCAAAGAAAGCCTAATTGGTGTTGAAAAAAACAAGATATAGATTGTTTCGTTGTGATAAGTAGTAATAAAGGTATAAGCGAATAAATAGAAGGAGCGTTGACAGGCAAAAATTGCTCTGTTTCTTTTTAAAGCGGTATTGTCACCATAAAAATCAAATTTCAACAGCAACTGGTCTGAGTGTATTAAGTGATAAATATGCTAATCCTGCATTCAAAACTTGCAAAACTTTTTCTGCTGTTATGGTTTGGAGTTATCACATACTTTAAGAGCACTGGCCCTAGTGCCAAACAGTGCCAAAGAGTTGAATGCTATGAGTTATTTTTATCTATAATATATTCCTCCTCTTCCATTTATTTCCCTATCTAGCTACTTATCAGAAACACCCTCTGATTACTTGTGTTTACAACCAAGGCTGAGGTGACTCAGTGATTGGATGTGTAAACAAAAAAAGACAGTGAAGTTGTTAGTATACACCTCAGTGGGAGTGTCTGAAGACTCTGGGAGGAGGGCAGCTAATGAATACACAATGAGCAAGAGAAGGGAGTGGGGAAAACAAAAGTTAGGGAGGATATGATGTCAGCATTAGCTTGGACAGTGAAGTTGTTAGTATACACCTCAGTGGGAGTGTCTGAAGACTCTGGGAGGAGGGCAGCGAATGAATACACAATGAGCAAGAGAAGGGAGTGGGGAAAACAAGAGTCAGGGAGGATATGATGTCAGCATTAGCTTGGCAAGATGGCCACTGCCTAGAATAGGATTTTCTGCTTTTCCTTTGTAAAATTCACAGGAATCATTACGTGGATAGCACAATACATCTGTTATGTAAGTAGAAGTAGTATTTATCTACTTATATATGTGTTTTTTATTTCTAGGTTAGCATGGGTGTCACTTGTTCTTTACGGGACAAAACCCTTATAGGTGAAGTGGTTAAACAATGGCCTCAGATAAGACCAGGACCAAAACCAGGACTAGCTATGTTTTGCTGGATTCTTCTGTAACTAAAACAATAGTCTGTGATAATAACAGGGAGATCCAGGCTTCTCTGGAAACTTCTGTGTTAGGGGGAGGATTAGCTGTGTTTAGAGAGAATTGTGCTTAGAGTGTTTGAGTGCAGATCTGCTGTTTTCTAATGCTAAGTACACATGAGTTTTTTCTGCCAGTCTTATGCTGGGAATACACGGTTCGTTTTTGCCTTCGTTTAAACCTTCGATTCGTTCGGTAAACGAATCGAGTGTTGAAAACGTATGTGAAAATAGTCATAATCTCATTATAGTTTCGATTAATAGACCCCAAAAACGAACGACTAGTGATCGAACATGTTTGATATTATCTCTCTTTATCCATCTAATCGAGCCATTGGTAGGCTTGATGGCTGTTCAGATCGATTATATATTCGTTTATGCTAGTCCGTCCCTGTAAAAAGGGATTTTCGTTTCGTTTCTTTGCAGCCTTCGATCATTGGAAAAACGAAACCATCAGAATCGAAAAAAAAAACGAAACCGTGGGTGGTGATATTAACCGTATGACCGATTATTTCGGGATCGAAAAGGACAAAAGGCACAATCGAAACGAAGGTTTAAACGAAGGCAAAAACGAACCGTGTATTCCCAGCATTACTGTCAGATCAATTCTTTCCAGCATGTCCAATCTATTTCTGCTCGATTTTCCATTCACTTCTATTGAAAATCTAACGGAAATCAGATTGGACATGTTGGAAATAATCGATCTTATTTGTAGCTTTAGAAGAGGACTATATAGACTAATGCAATCTCAAAAAACGGCAAAAATATTCTGAAAAATATTTATTAACACATGTAGAAAAACATCAAAAGAACATGGTTCTTCAGTATCACAGTGATTGGCCTTAGGAATGCATAAAGATAAATTTCGACAAGTGGTTGCAGCTTGGCAGGTATTGAACTTTAAGGCAACGACACATGTTCGTTTCGGGCTTTTATAGAAAATTGTATGCGCCCTTCATCAGGCCGTAATACCAGATTCTAAAAAATAAAAATATATAGCAACACGTTAAAAACACAAAATACAATTCATCGAGTGCGACAAAGAAACTGTCGCACAAGAGAGACCACCACCAAGAGGGATTTGTGATACCTATCCCAGGTTTAGTTCCAGAGTCTACATACATAGATAAGACCAAAAATCCGTGAAGAAAATTGAAAAGAGATGTGTGGAGATGAAGACAAGGTAACGTAAAAAGAAAGGAGTCAGAGCCTCAGGATAAGGACCTAGGGTGAAGAAAGAGGCCGCAATAAACCCACTTCCTGGGGGCTAGTAAATATCAGTCCCCCTGTGGGAAAAGCAAGAGCCCAAGAGCGAAATGAACCATAGTGGACCGACTTCCTGGGGGCTAGTAAATATCAGTCCCCTTGTTCCTAAGTTGGTCACCAAGGAGATATAGAATGTATAATGTATAGTACATCACCAAAAGCATGTGAAATACATAGTATATAGTACATATATTGTATATATTCCAACCAGACCAAAAGTTTTGATATGAACATGGAGAAGATCAACAAACCTGTGCAGCTCAACCAGAGGGGAGGACCAATCAAGCAACGAAGGCCAAGTACTGGGGGGTGTCTGAACTTACCAGACACACAAAGTCTAAAAAAGATTATAAAAAATATATGAACTCAGCAAAAACTCGTCCCAATATGGTGAGATGCCCAAGTATATAACACACAGTCAGGCCCCCTATATATGTCAGAAAGAGGAAAAAGGAAAAAGAGCCCTGTAATATGTATAGTCTGACCTGAGCCAACTCAATGTGATACTCAATAGATGGGCACACAGAGAGGCCCAGACAGAGGCATGGCCCAAAATCAAACAACCATAAATGTACAAATGCCAACAATGCCTCCCTGTAAATGCTCACTTCTATACAGTATATCCCTACATATCCCACCCAAAACAACACAAATATATTGTTCATTAAGTGGGAAATCTGACTAGTAAGCACCGACATAACTATATACACAGAGCTACACCAGAAAGCCTATGAATAATATATACAGGGCCACACAGAGCTACACCAGAAGACCATCAGCATTAGAAATCTATGACAAGAGCAGCAACTAGTCAATAAACTGAATAAAAGATGAAAGCTGTAAGAATAAGTTTTACCTTCCCAACGGCTGGAGACAAGCGCTGCAAGGTGGGAACCCAACTAAAGACGGCATGTCCTGCCTCTTAAATATCCCATCAAGCCACGCTGTCTATTGGGGGTCAGCCAATCCGGAGCTCGTGAGAGCGGAACCACCGTGGAGCGCATCTCAGACCCGGATGTGAAATCCACACACACGGAGCAGCCAATAGAAAGCAGTAGAGAGGGAGTGCCGCCCCCTCCTACCGGAAGCGGCTGTCAGGCCAATGGGAGGAAGGCTAATGCGGCTAGTGACCACGCTGGAGCGCAAAAGGAAGTAAGTATGACGAAATCCAAAGGCACCAATGGAGAATCATCTCATACCCACGCTGGAGCGCAGGAGGAAGTAAGTATATATTAAGGGTGCTAATAGGGATATATTACAATAAACCATTCCTAACCAAACAGATACGTAGAGGAAGGTATATATATATATAAAAAAATAGAGAAAAGCTCCCAAATACCCTCCAGTGCTAGCAGGATATATCAACATGATAAATAATCGATCTGACAGTAAATCTGCCAGAAATTCATGTGTACCTAGCATTAGATGGAGTCTTACAACTGTGTGAAATGAAGTTTTTCTACTGCTTGAGATGGAATGGATGAGTTATTATCCAATAGTCGGTCTGCTCATGGTTTATGGATCCTCATCTCATCACAGGCTCCATGATTTGTAGTTACATCTCTGGGCTGTGAGTTGCTCAAGTAGGAGAACTGGATTGGTCAATTCCTAAAGAAATAAGACAAAGAGGCGAAGCCTAGAAGAAAAGCCAATGTATGGCAGGTTAAGGTGCATTTTCAAGTAAACATTTTCCCCTGGATAGTGGCTGGATAGTGTAATGGTTAAGGGCTCTGCCTCTGACACAGGAGACCAGGGTTCAAATCTCAGCTCTGTTTGTTCAGTAATCCAGCACCTATTCAGTAAAAGACCTTGGGCAAGTCTCCCTAACACTGCTACTGCCTATAGAGTGCGTTGTAGTGGCTGCAGCTCTGGCGCTTTGAGTCCGCCAGGAGTAAAGCACGATATTAATGTTATTTGTCTTGTCTTGTCTTGTCACCCAAAGTCAGTGCATTAGCAGCTATCTGAAAAAAAAAATTGCAAGAAAGGCACGTCATACCAGAGCCAGATTTCTGGAAGAGGTGCCAAACAAGAATAAAATAATTAAAATCCGTTTAAAAGGGGGAAGTTGGTGGACTCACCTCCCTCGGGTGGACAAGAACCGGTCAATGAGACGTTACTATAAATTACAGTACCATTTATTAAGAAGCTCCAAGTATGCAATGCGTTTTACGGGTTCACTATCCCGCTTCATCAGGCAATAGGCTTGGAGAACACTGGCGGAAACAAAAGGAAATACAGTGTATATCAGAACAAAACTTCTCTATGCAGCATAGTAGGCAGCGTGGAGTTGCCCAGGAATCAAGTAGATTAAATTAAAGTGCAAGTGCGTGTATTAATTGACATAAGAGATCACATCTCTCATGTCTGGATTTCTGGAAAGGCTATAAAGGTCCAGCCAGGCCTTGGACGACTGCAACCCAAGGGGGTACCTGGACATGAAATACTAGTTGCTACACACGAAAGAGGAGGCTGAAAATGGGAAGCAATACATGACAAGGCAAACTGATGCTCAAGGGGGCTGTTCATGAAAGAAAGGGGAGCTTTACAAGCATGATACACATGGAAGAGGGGGCTGCACATGGAATGGGAGAAGTGCAGCTGTACAAGAAAGGAGAGCCACAACATACTTGGCCTAGGGGCACAAAAAGTATAAATTCGGCCTTGAGTTCAATATTACTTTAAATGCTGACGTAGGTCCAATATTTCTTGAATTATTTATATTGCCAGCATGCTCATCAATTTACAGTAAAATGCTGATAGTGAGAGGGAAGAGATTAAGTACAGAATCTTTCTTTAAAGGAAATCTATGATAAAGTGTGATTGCATTTATTACGCTTCCTCCTGTCAGTTGTTTTTAGCCTTTTGACTTTAGTAAATGACCCTCAAGATTATTTGCGGTCCTCTTGCCAAACAGCGTTGTCGTGCCAGCAGCATTACTATATTTACAACGCTGCACAATTTCCCTGAAGGGGGTAGCACAGAAAACAGAGAAAATGCTGAATGCTTAACCAGCTTTATTGTTCTTGGCACTTGTTGCCTGCGATCGCCGAGGCGGGTTATGCTAATATTTAGCCGTTCACTTCATATACTATTAATTTTATGAACATTGTGGAAAATTTCTGACTCTATTACAAAGCTGTCAGCCTGACGAGGTTCCCATGGGAGATCTTTGTGTATTCCTGTGTGTACAGTTGATTTTCTAACAAGCAAATTAACTCATCTAAATGCTACATTTTTGTATTACTCTATGGAGCTCAGGTTTAATGCTGCTAAAGAGCTACTGATAAAAAGGAAAACAGATACATCTCATTTCAACTGGTTTAATATGTTATGCAGTTATGACAGCTGTAAATATGACAGGCTTAAAGAAGCAAGGGCTTGATGCCCTAGACGTAGAACCGGCTCTACCATGAAGCCACCGGAATCTTTGATTTTTGTGGCAACATCTAGAGGGATGACGCCGTCGACCTCCATATGCAAAGTGGCCTCAGCAGAAGAAATATTACCTATACCTTCAGTATTAAGTAGCTAGAGGGGCCCCAGTGAAATGCCGGGAGCCAGGTGAGTAACCTCTCTGCTCAGGAGTCTGTATAGGGAAGGAGGGAAGGAGCCACTCAGGGAGGGAAGTGAGCCACCTTTCCAGTAACAGGCGCCTGTAGGCACGTGCCTACAGTCCCTTATGGTATATCCAGCCCTGATGTCATGTGACATTGGAAGCCTATGGAGAAACGCTGCCGCATGGTGATAGGAGAGGTACAGTGCAAAAAGAGAAGAGGACTTGCCTATAGACGAGGTAATTTTGCCCGGTAAGGGGGGTTTGGGGAACATTCTGGCCCACTCCTTGTTTGCCTGTGGGCAATACAGACACTGCACTACTTGACTGGGTCATATTTTTACATTCCACTTTCTCTGTAAACTCATGCCAGGGTATCCATGTACAGCTTGGCAAATTAGCTCTTTATTCCTAGGCTTGTACAAAGAACAAGAAGACATGAACTGTGTATGGAGAAAAAGGGATTTTATCATCCTTTAAAGTGGACCTGAACTCAGAACTCCTCTCTGCTCTAAAAGATACACAACAGAATAATAACCTTTAAACAAAAAACATTTCCTTGTTACAGCTGATACAAATCCTAAAGTAAATTCGTCTTACTTATTCATGGAAGCAGACATATTGTTTACAGCCTGTGCCTTCAAATGGGCTTACCTGCTTATCTACCATAGGCAGTCATGTGACACAGGGGAAGGATCATATAACAACTAGTGATTAGACGCAAATGAGGGGGAATTACACAGGCTAAACTCTTTAAATATTTACAGGGTGCTTTTCTGTTATGTTTTCCTTCTGTCCTGTGCAAGAGTTCAGGTTCACTTTAAGATGGGTTATTTATAGTAAAAGAGGTTAAAAAGCATGCAATATTTCCACAGGATGTGGCTATGGAAAATTGTATTCCTGCTTTTAAAAAGGGCTTGGATGTTTTCCTATGTTTACTTGAACTGGATGGCTGTTTTTGTTTTTTTGTTTTTACATAGAAGCGCTTTTACAGTTATATTACTAGGTATAGTTTGGTGATATTTTGACTTAGCAAGAAGGAAAAATGTACACCAAGGCTTCTTTGTGTCCTTTGATAACTACTGTGTATAACCATGACTAGGGAAAGAGATAGCAGTGCATTGCTAGGTTTAATTCCAGACAACTGTAATTGGCATAATGTTGTACTTTGCTGTTTTTAAATACTGCTGACTAGACATCGTGATTTGTTTTTCTCTATGTAATACCTGATTTCTACAGTTTCATTCACTTAACAAAAACTCTTTTCTGTAGAATATCGGTAACTCCTCCAGAAGCTGAAATGACATGTGGTATTCCATTTGTCCTTCATTACTCGATGGAATTGCGTATATTGTGCAGCTGAGGAACAACATATGCTAAACCCCATGTTCAGGCACAGATCTAAATATACCATATGACAGCTTACTAAGCAGAGTGCACAAATGTTATCCCTTCTTGCTTCATTTTGTGCCATGAGGTAAAGCTTTCTGCCAAAAAAAAATAAAAAAAAATCCAGCATTCAAATTGGGCCGTTTTGTCTGAAGCAGTGGACCTAAAGGAGTCAATAAAAATGCTTTTTAGGAGGAGCTGCATCATCCTGCTGTTTAGACTACAAAGGGGTGTGGCACAGACTGAACTTTATAGGGGAGATTGCAGTCTACAACAATGAATGTCCATGGTACAGGAAATGATTGGTAAAGGAGCTCTTTATGAAATACATAACAAAAAGATATATTTGACATAAGATAATGAAAGAGCTAATACACAGAGGAAAGCAAGCTCTGATCCTAAACGGCTGCACAGAACGAGGCAGTAGTTTGTACCAGTAGCTTGGCTTTAAAGGATGGTCTGTTTTTTTGAACATGTAACACATGTACAAATACATGTAAAGGGCATGTCATCTTTCCATGATTTAATATGAGCACTGAGCTAAATGTACAATTATTATACCATATCTATAACTGTCATTTTACATTCCTGTAGGTTTAAGATTCTGATGCTCATTGGGTCAAGATGAAGGACAATACAGAGATACCAAAGAAAGACAAAGATGCTATTGGTAAGACATTACTGCATAGTCTTCCTCACTGTGTGATAGGTCTTTTCTGTCTGATTTGCAGAATAATTTATTGTTATGTTTAATGTTGCTTACTTTTGATTGGCATCCGTTAAGTGGTTCATTTAGTAGCTATAGTTCCAAAAACATGCCTGCATGAAAAAAGGGCGCTGTGTAAAAAGGGCCCGACTTATTAACAAATTTGGCGCCAGCGGCCAGGTATTAACGAAATTTGCTAACGAGAACCATTGTTGTCAAGTTTTATTAATGATAATTACTGTTGCAAAAACAAACGAGAAAAAATAACAAATAAATATTAACATTAAATGTCGTTATGGTTTTCGTCAATACTGCTTAACCCAACCCTACCTTCACACAGAACCCTCCCCTGGTGGTGCCTAAAACTAACCACTCCCCTAGTGACGCCTAACCCAACCACCCTCCCCGGTGGTGCCTAACCCTAACCACCCCTGGGTGGTGCCTAATCCTAACCCCCCCGGTGGTGCCTAACCCTAACCACCACCCCCTGGTGTTGCCTAAAACTAACCGCCGCCTCTGCAGAAACACCCTTTTATTAATGATAATACCTTTGAAAACGTAAAATCTGTACTTATTAATGAAATAATATGACAAAAACTATACCGTTGTAAACTTCTAAAACGATAACTACCTCAAAAACTATAATGTTGTAATGCTATTAACAACATTTTTTGTGGCGCCCTTTTTTCATGCTTTTTTCACAGTATTAACGATTGCATTAAAGTCTATGGCGGCGCTCTTTTCGTCCACCCTCAGCCGGCGCCCTTTTTTTCTGAACAAATCAGGAGCAGGAAAAAAGGGAGCCGGGTGAGGGTGGACGAAAAAAGCGCCGCCATAGATTTTAATGCAATTATTGTTAATACGGTGAAAAAAGCATGAAAAAATTTCATTAACAATATTATAACATTATAGTTTTTGAGGTAGTTATCATTTTAGAAGTTTATAATGGTATAGTTTTTGTCATATAATTTCATTAATAAGTACAGATTTTACGTTTTCAAAGGTATTATCGTTAATTTATCTAAAAGGGTGTTTCTGCAGAGGGAGTGGTTAGTGTTAGGCAACACCAAGGGGGGTGGTTAGGGTTAGGCACCACCTAGACGGCAACACCAGGGGGGATGGTTAGGGTTAGGCACCACTAGGGGGGTGGTTAGGGTTAGGCACCACCGAGGGGGGGTAGGGTTAGGTACCACCTGGGGGTTTGGTTGGGGTTAGGCACCACCGAGGGGGAGTTAGGGTTAGGTATCAGTACCACCTGGGGGTTTGGTTAGGGTTAGGCACCATCGGGGGTTGGTTAGTGTTAGGCGCCACTAGGGGAGTGGTTAGTTTTAGGCACCACCAGGGGAGGGTTCTGTGTGAGGGTAGCGTTGGGTTAAGCAGTATTGACAAAAACGTTACGACATATAACATTAATATTTATTCGTTATTATTTATAATTTGCTTTTGCAACAGTAATAATAGTTAATAAAGCTTGTCCATGATGATTCTCATTAGCAAATTTTGTTAATACCTGGCGGCAAATTTGTTAATAACCCGGGGCCTTTTTTCACGGTGCCCTTTTTTCATGCATGTACCAAATTAAAGAAAGCTGCTCTCTGTCCACCTACCGTTGTTTTTTGCATGATTTTGTGGATTCGGCACAATACCTCAAATATTAGCGAAACAACTCTGATATTCTGAGTATCAACAAAAAAACAATGGTTGATACTCCCATTTCTGGTATGCAATGGTGTTTAGTAAAGTGTTTTTTGCCTTGCCACCCCTGTTGATTGCATATCCTTTTGTGATTCTCTTAATAAAAATCTGCTTCTCAATGCCATACACTAACCCCCCCCCCCCAATTAACATTAATCTCTTTGTGATGCTTAAACCCCGCTCTTGAATTTAACCTCTCTTTGGAGTCAGCCACTTAAGGACCAAGCCAATTTTCAAACTTCTGCTATGCCTTTGCTTAAAGGAATACTGCAGGGGGGCTGGGGGAAAATGAGGTTAACTTAACCGAGGCGCAGACATCCTGTGCCCACGCAGCCACTCACCAATGGTCTGGCCCCGCATCCGGTTTACTTCTGGAATTTTAGACTTTAAACTCTGAAAACCACTGAGCATGTGTTACCGTGTCCTCGCTCCGGCTGATGTCACCAGGAGTGTATTGCGCAGGCCCAGTATGGTCTGTGCCTTCTGCAGTACGCTCCTGGTGACAACAGCGGGAGCAAGGACATGGCAACACAGGCGCAGTGGTTTTCAGACTTTAAAGTCTGAAATTCCAGAAGTGAACCAGAGTCGGGGCTGGAGCATCGGTGACGGTGAGTGGCTGCGCGGGCACAGGATGTCTGCGGGGGACCATTAGAAGCCCCGGGTAAGTTCAACTCATTTTCCCCAGACCCCCCTACAGTATTCCTTTAAGTTGAAAGGTCTGTGGCAATTATTAGTCTACCCAATCGTATTTAGTCTTGTTTTTTTATGACAAATAGGGATTTCTTTTGATTCAATTTAATTATGATAAATCTGTAATTTGCATGTTTATAAAAGTAAATATACCTAAAAAAATGAAAAACAATTGACTTTTCTGATTTTCCATTTGTTTTCTATGCAGAAATGTCAAAATTATGTAGATTAATTATTTTTAGGTACACTGCAGGGGCACTAATAAGAGGTGGAAATTAAGATTTTAATATAGAAAAGGTGATAAGTATGCAATCCTAGTGATCAGGTGATCAGGAGCCAATCAAAATCACTCTTCATTAATTCTAGGTCTCAGCTATCAAAGCACACAAGAATACTGTAGTAAAAACTTTTAGATAACTGACTTATAAATGCTATACAAGCATCCAGGAATTCTCAGGCACAGAAAATGCTGTATTTACTCTGTAATACTGATATTTTTGTGCTCTTTGAAATGGTTAGTATATTATGCTATTCATTTTCCATGGCAACCACTGGACCGATGCCGTATTTGCTTCTCCTTTATTTCTTGTACACTGTCTAAGGGAACACATATGTTGTGTGGACCCACAAATGTATTACCAAATTCAATAAAAGTGATTTGTTAAAAAAAAAAATGGACCTTGATACATCTATTGAAGGATTGCACCAGTGGGTGTGGCAACTTTTAGCATATTTGTATTGAGTTTTATGTGTAAAAATGGCTATGACGGGGTCACACTTTTCTATTTTTGCACATACTTTCTGTACAGAAAAATGCATTTCAACTGAGAACTCATGCGTTTTTCATGTGTAGAAAAAAAAAAAAATGACACCCTGCAGTATACCGGTAATTCTGCACATTGAGCACTTTTCTCTATCAGTAACATTATCTGCTGTAAAAAATTGTGTGTGCTTTTCTGCATGCAAATGCACATGGTGCGCAGAAAATACACGCAGAAAAATTCACACAGAAAACTGAAAGACGAGGGTGACCCTCACCTAGAGACCAAGCAACCAATACACTGAGGCCTCGCACTCGGATCAGAGAATAATGGCTCACAGCGCCTATGCTTTTAAATGGCGCCACATTGAAAACATGCGCTTAACGCTATTTAACAATAGTACTGCATAATAATGGCACACGGAGAAAATGAAGAAAGATGGCACACAGTGCCGTTATTTATCAATAGCCCCATACATATGCCAAACAGCAAACGTTATTGCGCACAGTGACGTTATTTATCAATAGCGCCGTACATTAGTCAAACAGCAGACATTATTTAGCTGCAAAACGGTGAATGGATTTAATGTAGCACTGTTAAAAATTCTAAAGATGTCCCAGATTGAGGATCTAAAAAGCCATATTAGTGTTGTTAACGTTATCAACTTTGTTCAAGTAATGTGCAGTATTGTAAACGTTAACTAACTTTAATACACTGTGACTGTGCAGGATTGGAGGTTTAAAAAAAAAATCTTAACGTTAATAACGTTAGCTAATTTGCACCTGTAATGTACAGTACTCTTAACGTTAATTAACTCTAATACACTTTGACTTTGCAGGATCGGACTGCGCACTGCATTACATTTTAAATATAACAAAAAAATATATATATACTGCATTGTGTTTATATGTAAATATCAATTTTTATAATGAAATTAAAATGTACCCCTTGTGATTGTGTATCGTATCGGTGAGACATTTTTTTTTTTTTTTTAAATAACTAAATACATTGAGACACAACTTAAACTAACTTTAGTGCAAGTACTTTAAATTAATTGAATTCTAATGTAATATTTAATAAAAAATTATATTTTATTTTTATATAAATATAATGTATATATATATATATATATATATATATATATATATATATATATATATATATATATATATATAATTCCTCATCCTAATCTTGTTTTTAAAAAAAAAAAAATGTGAAAAAATTGTGTCCTTGGTTTTTGAGAAGACGCTTTTAAAACGGTAATTAACGATTTAGTGTTAACGTTAATTAACAATAAGCAGAAGACGGATTAGCGGCATCACCGTGCACCATTATTCGCAGGTGCCATTTTCATATGTACCTCTCGCACTTGTGTGTTGTCCAGTTTTGCTGCAATAAAGAATTGATGCATTTGAAAAGGTTGGTGTAGAGCGGATTTTTGGCTCCACTAAAAAGACCTTCTTCTGCATAGCACATTGCTTTGGCTGTATTGCCTTTATAAACTATTGTCTGCCGCCCCAGGGAGAGGATGGCATACAGTTGTTACCAGAATTGTGTCTTTTATCTTTGTTGTGATAACATCATCAGGTTTTACAAGGTTTGAGGGTTGGTTATTAAATTAAAGAAGCCAGCAAAGATTTTCGCACTTTTCTAAAATACCCTGCTTAAAGAGAATCTGTACTATCCGATTTGTACTATAAAAAAACATACCAATCAACACACTGTGATCATGTTACAGTATACTACAAGTTTTGTATTACAAAGTGAATTATCTGCACTTCTGTCAGGGATTCTGACAGTTTCTCAGCATGACAAGCTGAAACAGAGAGCAGAGACCTGTCTGTGACTAATAAACAAAGCACACACACAGAGCCTGGAGGGGGCATGCAGAGAGCATGCATAACTTCTTCCTATCACAGCAGAAGCAGTGCATTCCTCTCTGTGTTGACAAAGCCTGACAAAGGAAGGAAGATGAGATATATTACAGAGACAGTGCAACTAAAAAGGCTGCAGTAATCCAGACCACAAATTAGAACAGGTATAGGAACTTGTAGGATAGAAGAAATAAGGCTGAAAATTTTGTTACAGGGTCTATTTAAAGTATGTGAACTACCATATATCTTCTTTAGATTTTTTATTACATTATTTGGTTTGTGTGTACATTACAACGTTTTAAAATAAGTATCAGGGATTTTTTTATACCTATCTGTGATTGGTTGTCCCCATTTATATATTTTTTGTAGCTGAACTCATCATCACCAATATTACAAAAGCAGCAGAAAAAGACTTGAACCCAGTTTATTTATATTAAACTATCTTGGTATAATTTACAGACTCAAACAGAAAACACCATGTAGTAGCATTCCAGCAAACTTTACTTGCATCCTATTTAATAAAACCTCTGTGTCCCTGCATCCTCCTGTGCCCCTGTGTCCATGCGTTTTGCCTAGCAGGCATGCGCGGTACGTGGGTGGACGTGGGGCAGCAGAGGATGGGTGCAGGAGGAGGGGCGGGTGTTTACACACACTCGGCGCGTTGTGAGCGTGAGTGTGCAACCGTTGCATGACAATGTGGGGGGGGTTGTGCCCAAGGCATAGCGCCCATTTTTAAATGGGTGGGCTTTGATCTTGTAGATAATTAAGTGCTCAGTCAAAATGGCACTCCAGATCAGGGTTGGTCGGAAATACCCATTACCGATTCCACAGAAATTCTGATTTTCCATTTTTCCAGTTTATCAATTTCTAATTTTTTTCCCATTTCCGATTTTTCAAGGAGTATTTTATCGGTCATTTTTTTTGCATCAGAGAATGTAAAAAATAAAAAAAAAAATGGAAATTGGAAAAACGGAAAATAAGTCTTGTGATTGGTCTAAAATTAAAATTTTGCTGAAAAATTCTGCATTCTATGATTGGTCCAATGCTTCAGAGATCTGTGATTGGGCAGAATTGGATTTCTGCGGAATTCCAATTTCCGTTTTCCGATCGGAAATGCAGATTTCCGATCAGAAATGCGTAAACTTCAACTCTGCAGAATCCAAAAGAGCATCCCTACCCCAGCTCTCTATAGTGGTTGCAAGGGAACTGCTAGTCTGGCCACCTTACAGAATCAATATGATAATCCATAGGTCAAGGGAGCAGCAATTGGTTTATATTTCTCTCATTGGCTGGTTGCAGTCATAAGACTGTGCCTCATTGTCTTGGCGGAGAAATTGCCCCAGGGTCCCTTAGCCCTACTGGAACCCCAGCACTGCCAGTCCCCCAAGGTCTCCCCTCGACTTCTGCTTCCTCGGGCTCCTGCACTGTTTTTGGCAGGACTGCAACTCATCTGCCCCAGCGCCACTCCGTCTGTGTTCCCCCTCTTCATCCCTGCTGGCTGCCTCTCCTCCATGACCTGTTGCATGTCATTAGACATAACTTGCGCCGGGTCAGTGAGAAGAGGCAGGCAGCAGGGATGAAGACGGGGAAACCAGATGGAGCGGAGCAGGGACAGGTGAGTGCAGCTGCCACAAATCAGGGGCCCTGGTGAGTGCAGCTTGGGAGTCCTAGTGGCTGGAGTTGCTTTTCCCCGAGTGCTCCGTCGAAGCTTAAACCAACCCTGCATACTCATTCAGATTTTGCAGAATTGAAATATCGGCATATCCGATTGGAAATTGGAAACGGAACTCAAAAATCTCTGCGGAAATACTTCATTAAGGCAACTTGGTAATTTTAGCCCAATCACATTGGACCAATCAAAGAATTCAGAATCAACTTCGAAGTATTTGGCCAATCATAAAGTGCAAAAAATGAACAAAAAAAAACTACTCTGCAATTAGAAAAAGTAAATCCGTGAAATCGGCATTGCTGGTAATCGGAATTTCCGTGGAATCAAAAATCAGCATTTCCGACGCTCCTTATACTGCAGTAATGAAATTGTTATTTGACAAACTTT
The DNA here is from genome assembly GCF_040937935.1 of Hyperolius riggenbachi. Lineage (NCBI taxonomy): Eukaryota > Metazoa > Chordata > Amphibia > Anura > Hyperoliidae > Hyperolius > Hyperolius riggenbachi. The sequence continues at coordinate 70,270,332 of NC_090655.1, forward strand.
TGTGTCTTCTACATGAAAAAAGGAGATCATTTTACAGCATCATCATTTAACTTAACCGTCTGACTTATCATTATCCCTAATCATCAACGCATTATTTCCCCACAGGTTATAGGCAGTGACATAAATCTATAATGGTGGTGTAACTGTTTTTCATAGTCTGTGAACAGATTGATTGATGTCATCTCCCTTTATAGCCGCTAACTGGTACGTTTGTGACATTTCCTTTCTTCAGATGGCTTTCCCGACCACGCTTATGACAACCCCACCTTTCAGCAGGATGAAAAGCCAGCTGGTAATGGGATAATAAAGCAGCAGGCAGACAAGTAAGGCATTTCTTGCTGCAACAATTTTGTTTCCATCTCCGTTGGTGATTTAAGTGGGGTCAAGCTCTGCTGACAGGTGACAACTTCCCGCAAAAGAGAATTTATTTTCCTGCCTGGTAGACAGTGTGGTGGGGCATTGACACTGTGCTCTTCTTACTTTCTCTGCTCTGCTCCATAAATCTTTTGATATTCCTATTAAATCAAACTGTGTTGTATATTTATTTGAAAGTTACAATTATCTAATGAGGCCTGTTGAAAGTTTTTCTTTTTTGACAAGGGACAGAGCAGCAGCGATGCCCAAATTTCTCTTCTTGTAGCCGGCTTTGATGAGACGGAACGTCAGTGATGGGCTAAGCACTAGCTGACTTGACATCGCTCTAATACATTGAAAAAGAATGTAACAGCTGAAGAAGTGTTCAACTATAGAATATTGTGAAAGAGCAGAATTTAAAGTGTAGCAGAAAAAAAAAAGTGCCCCAATGGGTACTTACCTAAATAGTGAGATTATCTAGAAGCTTCTCCCATATCCACCAGACCATTCCAGCGCAGAGACCTCCATAAAACTATTGACAAGCCCTTGTTGACAGCTTGGACCTGCAAAGTAGCATGGACCTGATCAGGCCTGGCTTTTTCTGCTGAGCTGGTCCAGAGTATTGCACAGGTATAGTGTGGCCACACTCATCCACATACAATAGTGCGGCCACAGAGTTCCATCCAGGAGGGGTCTGGAGAAGGTTGGGGGAAGCCTCTAGAGGAGGCTTCCCTCTAGCTAAAGAAAAAAAAACAACAACAACAGCAAAAAAACAGAATGCTGGTTCCACATAGATCTGCAGACATGTGGGTGAGTCTCTAAACAGTGCAGAGGAGTAGCTATGAGTGGGCAAGGGGGGACACATGTCTCCGGGCGCAGCACTGTGAGGGGGCTCAGCATGGCCGCTGCCCCTCCACATGCATGAGAGGTGGCTCGCTGGCTGCACAAAGTGCCCCTGCTTCTCTTCCTCCCTCTGCAGAGGACTGCAGAAGCATTAACAGCAGCAGAAAAAGTGGGGCATGTCTGGCTATCTAAAGGGGGCATATCTGGCTATTTATAGGGGGGCACACCTCACTATCTAAATGGGGGAAGGGGGCAGATCTGGCTATCTAAAGGGGGGCACATCTGGCTATCTATAGGGGGGCACATCTGGCTATCTATGGGGGGGCACACCTGGCTATCTAAAGGGGGGCACATTTGGCTATTTGAACGGTGGCACATCTGGCTATCTTAACAGGGGAAGGGGCACATTAGGCTATCTAAACAGCATTTCTACATTTGACTCCACCCATGAGCACAACACACAGCTAGCTTGCGAGTGGACTTACCTGAGTTCACCCTCAGAGTCTTGGGCCCACAAACCTCTTAAGGTGAACTAAACAACAAGGTGGGTACACACACCATATCAAGCATTGCAAAGACATTGTAGTGTACTCAATCAAGCCGATAACTTTATGGACTACATAACTGAGAGGACTGATAACTTGAGTGAGTAGACAGACACAGTTCTTGTCACGCGAAACAATGTTTTGCAATCAACTCATACCACAGCCTGCCCAGCATGACATTCATGCATGCTTGGCTTGGTTGAGCTACATTCACTGTTCTATGGAGAGATGAGGTAGATGAGATGCAGAAGGCTTCCCATTGTAGGCAGGAAGAAAAAAAATTGGATCACCAGCTAATTTTCAACCAAGTTATCTAGACAGAAAGAGACCAAACATTCTCTATATGAGATTCCACTTCTGTGCATGTGCTATTCCACTTCTGTGTATATGATATTCCACTTCTGTGCATGTGATATTCCACTTCTGTGCATGTGATATTCCACTTCTGCGTATGTGATATTCCACTTCTCTGTATGTGATATTCCACATCTGTGTATGTGATATTCCACTTCTGTCAGGGCCGGTTCTAGCTACAATGGGGCCCCGGGGCAAAAGTAACCCGGGCCCCCCCTGACTCAACCCCCCGTATAATAGTCAAACGTGCCCCTAACGACCCCCCTATGCAGCATTAAGGAGGAAGTTGTGACAGGCAGAAACTCACCTCCTCCGAGTTCCAGGTGCTGAAAGTCCTAACTGTCTTCTCTGTCCTGTTGCTACTCTACACTTCCTGCTCCTCACAACAGCCACAAGAGCCTAAATGGAGAAGCAGGAACTGCAGAGCACCAGCACAAAGGGGAAGACAGATGGGGACGTGCAACAACTGGAACTTGGAGGAGGTTGCAGTGATGGGCTCACGAGTACTTACGAGGGGCTAAGCACTTGAAGTCGTGATTTAAATGAGGCTTAAATGCCTCAGGTGTGCGGCGGGGAAACAAGGGGCTATTTATCCATAAGTCTGTCGTATATCGTGCTCTCCAAATAGCTTGCGCGCGTCCTATTGGACGCGTTGCAAGCCTCAATATGCACATTTCCTTCATCCAGCTTGAAGGAGGAAGTGCGCTGTGGTGAGGCTTGCAAACCCTTCCAATAGGATGCGCACGATATACAACAGACTTATGGGTAAATAGCCCCTTGTTTCCCCACCGCACACCTGAGGCAACTAAGCCTCATTTAAATCACGACTTTGAGTGCTTAGCCACTCGTAAGTACTCGTGAGCCCATGCCTAGAGGTGAGTGTGTGAGTGTGTGCCAGACCCCACTGCCTCCGTAACGCTGTGTGTGTGTGGGGGGGGGGGGGGGGGAGACTGGTTTAGGGATTGGTGGCAGACAATTCTGAAAATCGCAATCATCGGGCTGTGCGATAATTGGTGCAATCGCGTTTCACTCTGGACAGCTCACATCGTAATCACCGCTAGTGGGAAAAGAAGCTTTTGCAAGTGCTAACACAATTGATTTTGCACTTGCAAGTGAGAAAGGGCCCTTAAGGAAGATTGCCATGTTTTTTTCTTTATTATTTAGTCTGACTCAAATAAGATTTCCTAGAAAATATAATACAGTAAACATTTTATTGACAACAAAAGAAATACTGCATATTGTGCAAAATGGGAAAAATGAAAGGGAGTGGGGATTACTAATGTTTTATCTCAAAGAATAAAGTGCAGGGCTAGAGTTCACTAGTGCTGGCAGACGCAGCCAGGCTTCAAAAACACCTCCCCTCGCCCCTCTCCCCTTCCCGAATAGGACGGTGAGACAGCCGGGAGAGTGAGCAGAAGAGCCTGACAGCCCTGATTCACCAGAACAGAGTCAAGCAGCAGGCCAGGTACATCCGATTCCCCTGGTCAGGTCCAGTAACAGCCAGCAATGTCAGAACACATGAGTGCTTCCCCTCCTCGCAGGCATGGACGCACTGATGTGACGTCCATGCCTGCGTCACATGGGGGGCCCCCGCACTACGGCTGGCTGCGTGTATGTAACACACGCAGCCAGCAGGAAACCATGGAGACAGGATGCTGTTGCCACCACCAACCAGAAGGAGGGATCGGGTATGTATAAATATCACAGAGGCACATTGCCACTTTTGGACCTTTTTGAGCTTGCACTCTTTGCCTGATGAAGCAGGCTATACCTGCGAAACGCGTTGTGGAGTGCCAAAATAAATTGTTATTTGCGATTTGATCTCGATTGTCCAGCATTTCAGGAGGTAAGTCCACCTGTACTCCTCCTTTTTAGTTGTTTTTAGATCATTTTAACCTGCCTGGCGCCTCTGTCCAAATTTGCACAGTATATAGTCCACCTTGGGTGGAGGGGACTCTCCCTTTCTTTCTATCTACAGAGAGCAACTTCTTAAACCTGAGTGGGGTCAGGTTCTAATGCTCCCCACCTGCATTTCAAGTGGTTGCCTATGTGGTAACCCGTGTTTGTGAGTATATCCACATCTGTTAATTATTTTGCCAACAATTGCTAGACTTACTGCACCATATTGGTCTCTCGGTTTTTCTTTTTTGTTTCAAGGGAATTGAACCCAGGCTGGGCTGGGAATTGAACCCAGGTCTCAGTGTGTGGTAGGTAACTCACTTAACCACTATACCACCACCAACACTACATGCTGAAGCTAGTCTAGCATGTACCATTATGATCAATCCAAGAAAAAAAATTAGGTTGCTTAAGGATTTTTAGCATGTCAAAAGCCAACTGACATTGGCTGGGAATTGAACCCAGGTCTCAGTGTGTGGTACGTAACTCACTTAACCACTACACCACCAACACTACATGCTGAAGCCAGCCTAGCATGTACCATTATGATCAATCCAAGAGAAAAATTAGCTTGCTTAATCCACGGAATTGTACTATTTCAAAAGCCAGCTTACATACCGTGGCTCGGAATTGAACCCAGGCCTCAGTGTGTGGTAGGTAACTCACTTAACCACTATACCACCAACAACACTACATGCTGAAGCCAGCCTAGCATGTACCATTGTGATATACCAAAGAGAAAAATGAGCTCTCTCTCTCTCTCTCTATGACTTGATGCAATTGAAGTGAATTTTCAGCTTAAAACCATCAACGGATACCGGTAGAATTTCACAGGCAATTTCGAAACTCCACCAGATTCAAAAAGCAAATCCGTTCCGACCAAACGGAACCGAATGACCAATTTCCGCCTAAAATTGTGGAAAATACAATACCACGGAAAGCGGTGACCATCCCTACGAGAGAGAGATAGAGATGAATCTACCTGGCTATCTGGGGTTTTCTTTGGACAACTGTTGAACACAAAAGGCCAGGCCATGCCTGGGTGGGCTTGAACCACCAACCTTGCAGTTAACAGCCAAACGCACTAACCAATTGTGCCACACAGACTGTGTACCACAAAGACTGTGCATGCAGTTGCTGTTGAATGATTTTATGGGGATGTATGTGTGTCTTTTGGAGGGAGGAAGTAAGTCTGCTCCAAGAAGCTTCAGCATGTAGTGTTGGTGGTATAATGGTTAGGATAGCAGCCTAAAGAGTGGTAGGCCTGGGTTCAATTCCCAGCCAATGTGAGTTGGCTTTTGAAATGCTACAAATCCTTAAGCAAGCTAATTTTTCTCTTGGATTGATCATAATGGTACATGCTAGGCTGGCTTCAGCATGTAGTGTTGTTGGTGGTATAGTGGTTAAAGAGGAGCTGTTAGGTATAAGGTCTCAGAGAAAATAAACACATATATCAGTAGCTAAAGATTGGCTGTACTTACATTACATATGCATTTCACTGTCCACGTTTGTACTTCACAGAATTTTTATATAGTATATGCAGAGATTGATGCTCCTGACAGCTCATGGCAGGTTCCATGTTTTTCTGTCTTCTATGAAGCCAATTGTGTCGTCATGTCCTGCCTGCTTCCTGATCACAGAAAAGCTCGTACTGAATAACACAGTGTGCAGTTAATATTAATTAGCCATGTGGCTAGGAACAATAGCGGACTCCTGCAGTGTACTCTGCCGGAGATTTATCAGTGCTGTGCGCTGGACTGATTACAAGCTGCTGTAACGTCTCATTAGCAGCCGAGGGGAGGGCCCCAGAATGCTTTGCAGTATAGTATGCGGCTTGCGTCCTGCTTGGGTCTAACAGCTTTGCTGATAAGCACACATCAAAGGTAAGATAGATTTTTATCTTCACTAATGCCTTTTTGGCTTCCTTCTAAACTGTTTAACACAGGAGAATAGAGGTTTAAATTAGCTTCTGCAGCCTGACAGTTACTCTTTAAGAAAGTTACCTACCACGCACTGAGACCTGGGTTCAATTCCCAGCCCAGCCTGAGTTCAATTCCCAGCCAATGTGAGTTGGCTTTTCATGCTACAAATCCTTAAGCAAGCTAATTTTTCTCTTGGATTGATCATACTGGTACATGCTAGGCTGGCTTCAGCATGTAGTGTTGCTGGTGGTATAGTGGTTAAGTGAGTTACCTACCACACACTAAGACCTGGATTCAATTCCCAGCCCAGCCTGAGTTCAATTCCCAGCCAATGTGAGTTGGCTTTTCATGCTACAAATCCTTAAGCAAGCTAATTTTTCTCTTGGATTGATCATAATGGTACATGCTAGGCTGGCTTCAGCATGTAGTGTTGGTGGTATAGTTGTTAAGTGAGTTACCTACCACACTGAGACCTGGGTTCAATTCCCAGCCCAGCCTGGGTTCAATTCCCAGCCACGGTATGTAAGCTGGCTTTTGAAATACTACAATTCCCTGGAAGATGAGACCCTCTTCCCTCCGGTAGGAGGGAGTGAGGGAGGAGGAAGGAGGGGTAATATAAGGACTAACAATCAGCTAGGAACAAGCCTACAAGAGCCTAACTAAACTCTCCCTAGCAGAGTCTGTCAGCAGCTATCCCTTAACTAATTACTGTAGGCAGACGAGTGAGTAAAACGACAGGAGAACCTTGCCTTTTATAAGGGGGGGTGGGCTCCAAGAGTGAGTGTAGTCTGATTGGTGACAATGTGCCTGCTGACTGTGATGTAGAGGGTCTAAGTTCTGCTCAATGGGAAAAGTTCGCCTTCACCGACGAACGCGAACCACCTAAAGTTTGCGGGCGAACCGTTCGGGACATCTCTAATAGGCATAGTTTTGCCTTGGCCATCTGTGTTGCGTCATCTGTGTGCCACAATTAAACTCTGTATATTTTTTTAGCAATTGGTGCCCAAGTCGAATTCTGCTTCAAAATGTTAAGATTTTTGCAACAGTGGTCCTTTAGTTTAAAGAATATACAATAACTAAAATCCTTTTTTTAAACATACCATTAGTTATACAGTTTAACTGTGTGCAATATGTTTAGTTTCCAGAACATTGATTGAAATTGTATGTGGCAGAGACTAAAATCAGTCAATGTGTGGTCACATGAACTGGTACTTTAACAAATCAGCAAGCGCAGTAAGTGAATGACATGCTGAGACCGTTCGTTAATCTAACACTGCAACAATAAATGTTCTCTACCCTCTCGTCACATTCATGTGTTACGCATTCCTCCCCTTGTTACTTTCATTCTGATTACATTGCTTGTATGGCTTTCTCTTCTGCTGCTCAACATGCCAGTATAAATGATAGCCTTTCCGTTGTAACATTAACCCAGCATAGGGTGCAATTTCCACTGAGTGACTCTATGGGTGGGATAATGGCTCTCATTTTCTGCCCCGTAGCCTATTTTAACATATTTGTACAGTACACGTGTCCTGCGGCAGTCCACCGGTGTTACGGGAATGAATGTTCATTTTCTTCAGGTTTTATTATCTCAGCACCAAAGTCAACAATATTTGTATAGATTAAACAAATGTAAAAATGTAGTGTTTTTCTGATCAGTGTTTGCTTTGATCCAAAATACCTTTAGGGCTCGTTCACACTAAGGGCGTTTTTGCCCTTTTTTCAAGTGCAGGCGATTTTCAAAATCACCCTCAAAACTCTTGTGCAATGACTCCCTATGAGAGAGTTCACATCTAAGCGGTTCGTTTTCAGCAGAGTGATGCCTGGACCATTTTTGAGGGGATTTTGCCTCAACGGAAGATATAGGAAAAAATGGAAGACGTATGTAAAGTCTTCCAAGTTGATGCACATTTTTATGCAAATATATGCAGTTTGAAAATGGACCAATCAGTCTATTGGGTTTAAATTGATTGGTCTATTTTTAAACTGCATACATTTGCATTAAAATATGCATAATTTCAGATGAATTTGCATCTCATTGATCATCCCTACCAGTGAGTCTAGTCCACCCTTGGTGGAGGGGTGATACTCCCTCTTCTTTCCTATCTACAGAGAGTGACTTTTACATGAGTGGGGTCGGGTGAAACTCCCCACCTGCTGTTACAGTGGTTGCCTATGTGGTAACCCACCCTTGTGAGTACCTTTCTTGTGTTAACACACATCATTTCACCTGTAATAACATACTACACTATTGCAGGCTCTTGATTTCTCTTTTGATGTCTTATAAGTAGGGTGGCGCTTACAAGCACTCAATCATTTTAGGGCTGCAGGGGTGTTGATTCCCCATTGCTGCCACCTCTGTCCCCCATTGCCGCCACCTCTGTCTGTTGCATTCCACATCACTCCAATGGCTCCTCCTTCTGACTTTGAAAGAGGCAGTACTGGCGTCATGGAATGCAACATGGAAAGCAGAAGCCAGAGGCAGCAACTAGGGTGGGTTAAACCACACCTCCCCCCACTACCTCCACCACCACCATGGTCCACAGCTGTGAATCGTCCATTTCATCTAAAACTCAGATCATGCACTTGAATGCTCATTCCTACTAAGCAGTATAGATACCCACCATGGGTTTTTTTTTTTTTTCAGACGGGATCGGATTTGTTTTCAAAGTGTTCCTTTAATTTTTTTGAGCAGCAGTATAATTTATAAACTGCATGTACATTTAATGCAAATGTTATCCAGCTTAAACATAGGAAAACGCAAGGGATTACAGCTGCCCAGAATCCCCTCTCAGATCAGGGCCAGTGCAGTGTTTGGGGACAGGCACAAGTTGAGACACTAGAATATATGCAGGCATCCTGCAGCTCACACCACCGCCCCCTTTCTTTCCCTGCTACAATTGACTTTAGATGGAGAAACAGCATGTGTACAGAGCATGGAGCAGTTGTGGGGAACTTAACAGTGTGAATGCTTCACTTTCCACTTCATTACCAATGTTGGCTGTCCTCATTATTATCTGTATTCAAACTGCTCCTGATCGATCCTGTTGTCGATTGGGAGCCAATCAGACATTTAGGAAATAATTGTCAGATCCTGTCAGTCGGACAGGAAATTGCATTATGTGTACCCAGCATGATGTCCTACCATATCATTATACTGTATTTTGCGTGGCTGAGGGAGACCTTTCAGGAATCCCCCCCCCCCACCCCTTGAAACTCCTGGGTTTGTTCCTGTTGAATTTAGGCCAATCAACTACCCATCCTGATGATGTGATTGGTCCAGGTTACATTACATAGTGTTTGCATGCAGGCATAGCCGGCCTTTGACCTGAGCGACCGGAGCAGTCGCTCAGGGCGCCGGCTTCAAAGGGGGCGCCTATAGCTGGTTGCCTATACTGAGGGCATCTACACCTGATTTCCTATACTGGGGGCACCTATTGCTGGCTACCTTTACTGAGGGCACCAACACCTGTCTACCTATACTGAAGGCACCTATAGACCTGGCTACCTATACTGGGAGCACCTATAGCTGGCTACCTATACTAAGAGCACCAACACCTGGCTAACTATACTAGAGGCACCTACGCCTGGCTACCTATGGGGGGGATGGAGACCTTCAACTGACTTCCTATACTGGGGGCACCTATGCTTGGCAACCTATATTGAGGGCACCTACACATGAGATCCTATACTGGGGGCACCTATACCTGGCTACCTACCTATACTGAGTCTGAGTGCTTTTTTTGGGGGGGGGGGGCGCACTGTAGCTATAATGCATGGTGCAAACTGTCGGTGCTATGCTATCATTCTAAATGGAGGGGGAGGGGCCTAACTGTCCCACTGATTGTTTTTATTAATATTCCTGAAAGGTTCTAGCCTTTATTTTTAAGTGTATTCAGAATAATGCACTCTTTCCATCCATTTGTGGTTATTAATAGTATTTTTTCTATTAAACATATGTGACGTGTCACAGAGATCTGAGCATTTGTGTCACAACGTCAGAAAGGTTGGGAACCACTATGTACTACAAAAAGACAGAGCACTACAAAATCCATGTCTCTGGACCAAATAATGAACACTATTAAACAACAAGAAAGTAGTCCATGGTCTAAATATAACAACTGCACACAAACGTAAAATATATAATGATTTTATTTAAGGACTTATCCCAAAAAATTTAAAAACAATTGAGCTGCCTAATTGGCCCAAGGGGGTGTAGAGATATGCAAATCCACCAATATATAAGTTAATATAAAGTGCCAAACATTGATAAGTATGAACAAATAGTGACAATTCACTGATGTGATAATCCTAGGATGCTGTCTGCTGCTCCAAAATATATCTGCAAACAGCAACTGAGTATATAGAGCAATACCTGTAGGAAAATACACAATTAATACTGTGGAAAGTTAACCTTACCAAGCTAGAGCACAGTCACCCCCAGGTCCAATGAGCAGCACAGACCTCAAGGTTGGGAACCACTGTCCTAGGAGATATCACAGGAGAAAGGTGAAATGCATATGGACCTGTGTGCGTGTGTGTGTGCGCATGCGGGAAGAGGATGAAAGGTGGGGGGGCACAAAAATCAGGTTTCGCTCAGGGCGCTGTGAAACCTAAGGCCGGCCCTGCATGCAGGCAACAGCTATTTGCCTTTCATTGATCATCTCTTTCTATCAGGCTTTATTGCTAATGCAGCTGTAATCTTGCTATAAACTAATGGAGCAAATGCTCTCGTTAAAGCTCTCACAAAGAATCTAAATAATACTTAATTTGATGAGGTTAAAGGAAATATTTAAAGTTTAATTCTCATTATTATTATTGTTTTTTTGTTGTAGTTGTTTGGCTTCTAATCTCAAAAATAAGTACAAGCACAATTCAGCATTGCTGTGTTTCAGTACATTACTCCAGAAATGCAACCGTCTTTATGGCTTTCTATAATTTTTAAAAACTTAATTACAATAGGAGCAAACATGTAATTGTACCTACTGGCTGGCGTTCAGCTCTGTTTATTGTTCAGCTTGTTTAAATAGCAGGTATTGAGTATTGTGCATATGTGCCATAAAGTACATGAGTGTAATGTGCAATTATCATTTCAATAACAATTCCATTTGATTTTTTGTTTTGTTTTGTTGGCCTAGTTTTAACAGTTGATATAAAATTATATTTGTGGTAAGACCATTTCTGAATTTCCGATCCAGAGTTGGCACTGTGAATATAGTTAGACTGAACACGAATGATGACTTTTTTTCTTATTTACCTCTGTGTTAACCTCTTGAGAACCAGTGGTTTATACCCCCCTAGAGACCAAACCATTTTTTACAATTCCGAAATGTATTTCTCAATCATACAACTTAGCACCCAAATTAATTTTACCTCCTTTTCTTGCACTAATAGAGCTTTCTTTTGGTGGTCTCTGATTGCTGCTGTGATTTTTTTTTTTATTAATCAGAATTTAATATTTTTTGTAATAAACATACCTATTTTATTTAATTTACACTCCCCCCCAAATTGGTCCTAGACTCATGGTCGGATTTAAGGCAAGGCCACAAGGCCATGGCCTAGGACACCAGGAAAGCAAAGGGCGGGCTGTGGGCAGCAGAGGGGCAGTAGCAGTTAGCATGCCGAACATTTTTCCTGCTACACAAAGTTTGCACATAGCTGTGGCTGCCTACCAACAGCCGGATCTGGCACTCGGGGGATGAAGGGGCGATGAATGGGCACTTACAGGGATCTCTGAGCTGCCTGTAACTCACTGAATGTGCTACTCAGTACTCACCAAGGAGCTTACAATCTAATCCTTGCCATCCATGCACTAACTGTCCTCAGAGGAGCCTACACTCTAATCCCTGCCATGTTGGGGGTGGAGTTTAGGATGCTGCTTTTGGTCCTGGGGTAGCTGGTGTGATAGTGGGCCTTGGGCGGTAAAAAGTACAAATCCGCGCCCTGTCTAGACTGTTATCCGTACACTGCAGTACCCTCTTATAGGCATCAGCCTATGAAAGGGATAAGATTGGGAGCCAATCAGAGGGACAGTTAAGTGACAGGCTTGTGCCCTGTACAGCACTGCACTAGATCGCAACACTGTACACTTATTTATTTTGTTTTTTTTCATTTCTGACAGCCTTCCAGCTCTGATAATGGATCCCGCTCTGCGTCTCAGCAGGGAATGCGCGTATGCATTTCCTGCTAATCCCGCCCACTGCACTTTGACATCACTTGGTGTTAGGCGGTCCCCAGGCAGCCATGCTCCCACCGCCATTGGCATTAGGGAGCTTGTTAAATATTAAGTATAGTATTAGAGAGCAATGGCAGCGCATCTAAAACCAAGCTGCACCTGACTGACACTAGCTGCATAGAGCTACAAGGCCTCTTATTAGGCCTGTTTTCCATGGGCAGTTGATAGGCAGTGAAATGCCTCTCAAACTCTCACAACTGCTTGCTGCTACCTGGCAACTGCTTGCTATTGCCTGGTAACTGCTCATTGCTGCCTGGTAACTGCTTGCTGAGCACACAGTTCAACTTCCTGTGGAAATGACTAGCCCTTAAAGACACAACTGCACTCATTATAGCTATGACAGGTGCTAAACACCTAATGGAGGATGTTTGCTTCTAAAATAATTTGCATGCAAAGGATTTTTTTCGTACTAGACCCTTCCACCACGATGAGGTCATCCTGTCGGATGGGACCCTAGCAGCTAGCCATTTAAACTAACGAGGGGTTGCAGTGTGAACTCAGGGCCGGTTCTAGTAACAATGGGGCCCAAGGGTAGAACCTCCCTCCTAATCAGCACTCAACTTAACTGTGCTCCCTGGGGCCCCTGTAGAGTCTTTGGCCGTGTAGTAGTGTCTCACCTGCCCACCAGCACAAGTGAGATGGTACTTTGCCAAAGACACCTCAATTGCCCCTTGAATAGGAACAAAAAAAGCAAAAAAAACAGTAAAAAAATTTAATAATTAGTTGCCTTAGGGGCTCAGCTTATTTTTTAATATGTACGTCATGAGGGTATATTACTGTTATTTTAGTACATAAGGGCTTACAATTGATGGGACACACAAAAAAACCCTGAAAAAATACACCTTTAATTCCATATAAATTATTGACGCCATACAATGTACTAGGAACATAACATAATTAAAATGCTGTGATAGTCGGGACTAATGGGCAAATAAAATGAGTGGGTTTTATTTATAGTAGCATTGCTTATTTTAAAACTATAGGGGATGGAATTGGAGAAAAAGTGTATTTATTTTTAGTATTTGCCTATAAAATGCATAGAAATTAAAGTATCGCCCATGAAAAGCTTAATTTGTAGCGAAAAAAAAAAAAAGATATAGATCATTTACGTGTGATGAGTAGTAATAAAGTTATTGGTGAATGAATGGGAGGCGCACTGACAAGGGAAAATTGCTTCCATCCTGCAGGTGAAAACACCTGCAGGCTGAAGTGGTTAAAGGGGCAGTATGGCGAATTGACTTATAATACAATCATTCAATATAACTGTTTACTAAGTGGAGCAATGTATTGAGCTTGTATTGTTGCCTTACTGACGCACAGTTAGCATATACCATTGTGGAGTAGGAGGCAGCCCTGTCAGCTGTTTATATTTTCGTTATTCTTCCCCCCTTTGATCATCCCGGAGAGGATTGCTCCTACTTGTAACGGCACACTCGTGCAGTTTTACAGCTCTGATGAAAAAAATACTGCCCGCTGAAACCCCCTTCAGAGAAGCTGGCAAAACCACGGACAACTGTTGTTGTCTGTTGCTGTGGAGACCAGCTCTCTGCTATTGCGCAGATTCCCAGTGGCTAGTTTTAGCAGGCACAAGTACTATAGCTGTGTCCTGCATTCTTTACATGCCTTTTAAACCGGAGGCACACAGTTTTCTTTTCTTTGTGAATTCTTTACTTTCGGAGGAAGGTGGTAAGAGGGAGCCATAAATCACTGTCCTGAGGCTGCTCTGATGAGCTGTAAAACTGCAGGAGTGTGCCGTTACAAATAGGAGCAATCCTCTCCGGGATGATCAAAGGGGGGAAGAATAACGAAAATACAAACAGCTGACAGGGCTGCCTCCTACTCCACAATGGTATATGCTAACTGTGCGTCAGTAAGGTTTCTCTCCCGACGTGACTCCTTCACTGATTGTGGCTAATGCACTATTGTAATTGACTTTTATTCTACAACAATACAAGCTCGATACATTGCTCCACTTAGTAAAATGTTATATTGAATGATTGTATAATAAGTCAATTCACCATACTGCCCCTTTAAGGTTTAAGAATCCAGGAATCCATGACAGTTTTTCTGCTATGTAACATAAATCTCCCTCATAAGTATTTAGTGTTTGTAAAACTCAGTGTGGCTGAGAAAAACACATCTGAGTGCTGGGAAAAGATAGCAAGTCACGTGGTTCAATATTTGTCTGTATAGGAGCTGAGCAAGTATAAAGAAAAACCCTGTTGTCATTCAACTGAGACAATCAGAACTTAAAAAAGGTACATTTTGACCATTAAGTACAAAATAAGAAAATGGAGTTCCAGTGAGGCCATATTTAGAAGGATTAGGACTATAGATACAATGGCATTTTCTTTTGTTTTAGTAGTAGTGGTGCAATTGCGCTCAGGTGAATGCACCTGCAGCAATATTTTTTTAATTAATACATCTGGCCTGTGTCCGTATATATCTGTCATTTCAATAGCACAATTCTTATTCGCTAACCCGAAGACTAAAACTTTTGCTAATATACTCCACAAAGGAGGCAAATTTAAGACAAAAAAAACAAACAACAACGACAACAAAATTTCTAGAAGCTGATCCACGTAACCACCTGTGTTCACTTTTCATTATTTTGATTTGATTGCCCCATCTTCAATGCTATAGGCAGCAAAACCCTACTTGCCGTCACACAACTGGAATTTTTTAGTCAAGATGACATCCAGGCAAAAAAACTGATAAATAATCAGAAGTAAAGTCCCTGAACAATCCGGAGGCTGAGTCAGGCTGCAGGCAAACAGAATCCAGAAATAGTCCAAAGTCAAATAGAAGGCAAGGTTAAGTCCAGGAAAAGTACTTGATCAATAATCAGAAACAAAGTCCATAGACCATACAGAGGTCGAGGCAGGCTGCGGGCAAGGAATATAAAACAAATAGCAAAAGATTTATTTGGAAACAAAATTTGCAGCATAAAATAGTAAAATGAATGAATAGATGTCAAGGAAACAGTACATCTAGATGTGGAACTACACCTATGCAGGTGCTCCTAATCATCAAGTAGAACCAGTATTTAACCACTTCGCGTCCCTGGGGTTTTCCCCCTAAAAAACCAGAACCATTTTCTACATTTCACACTCCTCCCATTCATTAGCCAATAACTTTATCACTACTTATCACACATACATGATCTATACCTTGTTTTTTTCGCCACCAATTAGGCTTTTTTTGGGTGGTACATTTTGCTTAGAATTATTCAATTTTGTACAGATTTTAATGGTAATAAGGGGGAAAAAATGAAAAAAGGAATTATTTCTCAGTTTTCAGCAATTATAATTTGAAAATAATAAGTGGTACTGTAGATTAAACCTACACATTTGATTTGCCTGCTTGTCCTGGCTATTACAGCGTTTAAAGTATGATCCTAGTACAATGTATGGCGACAATATATTATTTGGAAATAAAGGTGCATTTTTTTCCATTTTGCGGCTTTGCGGATTTTTTAATTGTTGTGGCACTTTTTAATCCCCCCCCCCCCCCCGCTCCCTAGTTAGCAAGATGTGCTCCTTCATACCCCCCCTCCCCCACACTTGGCCAGATGTGCCCCTTTACCCTCCCCCAGCCCCTGATGTGCCTCTCTAAATCCCCCCCCCCCCCCAGAATGATGTGTTTTTTTTATTACCCCCCTCCCCCATTCATAGCCAGGTGTATGCCCTTTATGCCTCCCCCTCCCCCATTTATAGCCAGCTGTGCCCCTTTTAATTTGTATCCCCCCCATGGATAGCCAGGTGTTGGCCCTTTAAGATATTGCCGATCCTCTGTAATACCCCCCTCCCCCTCCATGCTGCGATCGGGCAGCATGGAGGATTACAATGTAACAATATTTACCTGACCTTGTTCCAGCGCCGATCACGATCTCCTCCCTGCAGTACCACTGGCAGCCTCACTATGCTGACCAGATCGGGTCCCGGCTTGATGACGTCATCAAGCCGGGACCTGATTCACTCAGCATAGTAATGGCTTACAGCGGGACTACAGGGAGAGGCTCACGATCGGCGCTGGAACAAGGTCAGGTACATATTGTTACATTGTAATCCTCCATGCTGCCTGATCGCAGCATGGAGGGGGAGGGGGTATTACAGAGGATCGGGCGGGGGGGTGGGGGGGATCGGAGACCCGGGAAGGGATGCCAGAGTAGTGTAGTTAGGGGGAGGGGGGTTAATGAGCCCAGGAGCGTGCTAGCACGCCCGCTGTGCTCATTTAAATGACAACAACGTACAATCACGTCATGTGGCTTTCAGGAGCCACTTGCAATGACGTGATTATACTGTATATGGGATGTAAACTGGTTAAAGAACAACTATCAAAAAAACAGTCTTTCTCTAAACCCCACATACCTATAGAACTTTTAGCCAGCAACACTAGAAACCTTTTCAGAGGTATCTCAGCACAGCCTGGGTGAAAGGAAAGCTTTGTTTACCCAGCTGTTTTGTAACAATGTTGTGTCGTCATCGGGGGGAGGGGAAGGCAGAGCTGAACTGTAACCTGGCTGTAAACTGTTTACACTGCGTGGCACAGAGAGACACACAGACAAGAACACAGAGCTTCAGCTGATGATTATTTACACACATTTGAAGCTCTATTTCTGCTTTATATCATTCTGAACAGATCCCAGTCACAGTATTACAGCCAGTGAAGATTGTTTCGGTATGCTGGTTGTGCTAGGCACAGTCCTCCATAGTAATGCCCACAGTGAGAACTGTTCTCTATAAATGTAATTTTCTTCATATAAAACATGAAAAAATTTAAAAAAAAATGCCTTTGTATTGCTATTTGCTAGTAATTACTGGAAATATATGTGACATTTAGAATTTTTTAGTGATGAGCGTAATGACCAAGTTACGATTACGTGAAATTTCGTGTAATTCATGAAATTACGATTATGGCTGTCATCAAAATTACGCAAAGTTTTCAAAATTTCGCGCTTATGGGGAGTTTCGTAATTACGATCATTTTTCGTAATTATGATCGTTTACGTAAGACCAACAAAACAGAATTTCGGAAATGTGTCCGTTTTTGAAATTGTGTTCCAGTCCAGAGCCTCCTGATACATTTAAAGCAACAGCATGTGCAGGGGCCTTTGCATTATCAGTAATTGCAATTAGTAATTGCAATCAATGAGTGACTTTACTGAGTTTAGTCATTACCTAAATGTGCATAATTACTATTAGAAATGAAATTACGTCCATCTTCATAACTAAAATAACTTTGTTTCTATAGAAAACATGAAATTACAAAATTTTGCGCTAAACACGAATTTGCGCCAAAACACGAAATTACAAAACGGAAGGTTTGCTTATGGAATTCCGAATTACAGTTTGTATGGCAATTACAAAATTACAAATTTGTGTCGTAGTGGCAAAATTTGCATCGGTAATTAAGGAAACACGAAATTACGAAAAAGTTCGGCTCAACACCAATTTTAGTTAACTTTGATAGTTGTCCTTTAACCTGTTGGAGGCTATTGAAATGTATGGGAGAGACAGAGAGAGGTGAGAGCACACACTGTGATTGCTGTGGATAGAGGGGCAAGGCCCAATAGGAAAGGTCTTACCTGGTTGAAGTGGCTGGAGTGACCAGTGGGTTAGTCAGCTGTCATGCTTTTGTCCCTCCTTAGTTGGGGCCCTGGCATAGAATGATGTCCTTAATAGTGGCTGTGGATCTTGGCCTGCATAGGGCGGCTGTAGGCTCAGGCACACTCGGAGTATGTGCTGTTGCACCCAGCTGGTACAGGCTTGGATCCCCGGCAGTGAGTGGTAGTAGAGCAGTAGAGCAGCAGACAGTTACCTGCAATGAGAGACTGCTGAATTAAATACTTTAATTTCTAGCCATTCCGCAGGGGAGCTCCTCCACTTTTTAGTTTCAAAAGTTTTTTATTAAAGATAGCAAATTGAACAAGAGTAAATAACTCTGAATACCCCACGCAGGGGGGAAAAATAATAGCCAGATATAAACAAATAATACAATAGACAAGAACAATGGGTCAAACAAGGGGTACGGTACCCAAAAGTGGTGATTCGGGGTGGGGAGTATTAGGGCCAAGCACAGACAGTATATTGTATGGCATGGTAGATATAATAAGTACAATGCCTCTATGTTAGGTGAAGAAAATGGAGTAGCGAAGGCCATTATTATCAGCATAATCAATCCAGGGAGACCATGTGTTGGTAAACTGGAGCATCCGATCCTCCGAGATAGCTACCATTCTCTCCAAAATCATGACTCTATGGACTTTACTTATCACATGGTCTAAAGAGAGGAAGGAGTCCTTCCATCGGGAAGCTAAGTATGTTTTGGCAGAGTTTAAGATATGTTGGGTTAATCTATGAGCTGGGTGTTTCAAATTATTGGGTTTATCACCCATCAGGAAAACAGATGGGGTGGGAGAGAATGGGATCTGAAAGACGGATGCAATCAGTTCGGCAACTTGCGACCAGAATCTGGTAACCAAAGGGCATGTCCACCACATATGAGCCAGTGTTCCCCTAGAGCCGCAGCCCCTGTAGCATAAGGCGGAGGCCTGAGGGAAGATGCTAGAGACCCGCACCGGAGTTAGGTAAGCTCTGTGTAATAATTTGACATTTGTTTCTAATATTGAGAAATACAAACTTCCTTTCATGAGGGTTTCAAAACAGTGTGCCCACCTTTTAGGTGTAAGATGGAAGTTGAGGTCAGCTTCCCATTGTTCCAGAACGGAGTCCATGGCAGCTTGGGCTCGAGTAGCCAGTTGAGCATATAAGTATGAAATGATACCGCCCTCTAAGGGTGAAGTTTTGCAGAAGCTTTCAAAAAAAGTGTAGGATGCGTCAGGGGTTAGGGGACCTAATGATGACCAGAAGTGGTAGATCTGCTGGAGGTGGAAAAGTTGGTGGGGCCTACAGGAGAGCAGTTCAGATAGCGTGGAAGGAGGAATCATGATCCCTAATCTTTGGAATTTAGCTAAATTAGTATGATGGGAAGGGAGTAGCCACGCCATGTCCAGATTTAAGCCCGGAGGGAAGTCAGGATTACCAAATAGTCGTGTAGATAGTGAGGGGGATGCTTGCAAATTTAGAGTGAAGCGGTATCTTTTCCATATCTTTAGGGTGTGAAGGGTATAAGGGGAAGTGGACAGTAGCTGAAAGGGATGTGACAGCGAGGACCACACCAGAGACTCAACTGTAAAAGGTTTCAGGAGAGATGACTCAATGTTGACCCAGAGAGGGGCACTTGGCCCGGCTTGAGAAGGGGGTATATGGGCTAGTTGAGCAGCTATGTAGTAATTGTAGAAGTTGGGAACAGCAGGGCCTCCTGCATACTTGGGGAGTTGTATCCTCTTGGAGGAGATCCGGGGAGGCTTGTAGGCCCAGATGAATTTAGAGACCTCTCTTTGAAGAGGGACCAGAGAGTTTTTAGAAACTAATATAGGGAGGACCCTGAAGTAATAAAGGATTTTAGGGAGCAAGGTCATGCGGACAGCATGGATCCTTCCGCTGAGGGAGATTGGGAGCTTAGTCCAAGTAGTAAGTAAATTTAAAAGGTTAGATATCAGTGGAGAATAGTTAAAATGAAACATGTCAGAGGGGTTTTTTGTAAGCTTCACTCCTAAATATTTTATATATTTGTGCTGGATACGGAAACCAAAATGGGAGGACAAAGCGTTGACAATGTTGTTGGGGATATTGCAGGGGAGGAGTTCTGATTTGGTGATGTTCAGCGACAGCCCAGATGCCTCTTTAAAGTGTGACAAGAGGTTTAGTACTAGAGGTATTGTTGTGGTGGGACTAGTTAATGTGAGGGCCAGGTCATCCGCAAACAATGAAATTTTATGGGAGCGACTGCCTATTTGGTATCCCTGGATATCCGATGCCTGTCTTATTTTGACTGCAAGAGGCTCCATACATAGCGCAAATAGCGCAGGGGATAGGGGGCAGCCTTGCCGTGTTCCCCTTTCAATCTTGATGGTGGATCGACGTGTGGAGGGAAGCTTCAGATAGGCCGTGGGTAAAGAGTACAGAGATTTGATTGCTTGAAGGAAAGGACCAGTGATACCAAATCTTTGTAACGTTTGGAGCATGTAGGGCCAGGAAAGGGTGTCAAAGGCCTTTTCAATATCAAGAAGGAGCACTGCAAGGGGGTGTTTGAGGCGATGGGCATGATGGATGATATTTAGAAGTTTCCGAATATTATCAGAGGCTTGGCGCTGGGGTATGAATCCTACCTGGTCTTTGTGAATAAGTGAGGGTAGCAACCTGTTAAGGCGGGAGACAAGGACTGAAGTGAAGATTTTATAGTCGGAATTTAGGAGGGAGATGGGACGGTAGTTGGGAGGGTTGAGGGGGTCACGGTCTGGTTTCGGAATAACTACTATTGAGGAGGCTAGAAATTCAGGAGGGGTAGAGGCCCCACGTAATATGGAGTTAAATAATGCAGTTAGATGGGGAATTAGAATGTCAGAGAACTTCTTGTAGTAGGAGGCAGTAAAGCCGTCTGGACCCGGGGCTTTGTGGCTCTTAAGGTGCTTAATGACTTCCTCAACTTCATCATAGGAGATGGGGAGGTTAAGAGAGCCCGCTGTTAGAGGCGAAAGACAGGGTATTGGCACATTAGAGAGGAAGGACTGAGAGTCTTGGGCCGGTGAAGGGGGGGGTTGGGAGTATAATGAGGTGTAATATTGGAGGAAGCGGTCATGGATATCGTCTGGGTTGCAAGTTTCTCTGCCATTTGTGAGCCTAATCTTCCTGACGGTGTTTAGTTGTTGTTTCTCTCTAAGTTTGGCAGCTAACCATCGGTCTGGTTTGTTAAGTAGTTTGTGACAGCGGGATTGAGTCCACCTATGAGCCTTTTCAGCCTGGTGAGAGAGGAGGAGATCAATTTGTATTTTAATGTCGCTAATTAATTTGTGGAGGTATAAGGAGGGATAGGTTTGATGTTCGGCTACGAGTTTGTTTAGTTTATGTTGCAAATTGCATAAAGATTCAGAGTGCTCCCTCTTGATACGTGAGGCCAGTCTTATAATTTGACCTCTGATATAGGCCTTGTGGGATAGCCATAAGGAGGATTTGGCTATACCCGGAGTATTGTTAATTTCAAAGAACTCAGTGAGGTGTTGGGATAGATCAGAAACAACCGAGGGATTAGTTAAAAGGGATTCATTTAGTCGCCAAGAGCGGTTAAGGTTTTTCGGGGACTGCGAGTTAAAGGTAGCTAGGACCATGTCGTGGTCTGACCAAGAGCACGGCACGTGGCGAGCATAGATTAAATTGAGTATATTACTAGTATTAGTGAATAGAAGGTCAATGCGAGAGTGTGAGTGATGTTGGGGGGAGTAATAAGTGTAACCCCTTGTTTGCCCATGGAACTCCCTCCACACGTCAACCAGAGAGAGGGATTGTAACATCTTATGGAGGGTTTTTAGTTTCGTTTGAGAGAGCCTACAATCTTGTGAAGTAGAGGAGTCAAGGCTGGGGGCGAGAACAGCGTTAAAGTCTCCACACCAATATATGTGGTCGTAGGTTAAGGTCGTGAGGTAATTTGCACAAGCCATAAAGGTTGTTAAGGGGTCTCTCGGGTGGGAGTATGAGGAGACTAGGCATACTCGTCGTGTATATAGGGTTCCTAGTATAATAAGGAAGCGGCCCAGCTTGTCAGGAATAGCCTGTTCCACCTCCATGGGAAATGAGTTATGAAGGAGTAAGGCAACACCGAGGGTTTTCCCGGAGGGGGAAGAGGCTAGGTAGATTCGCTTGTATTGTGCATGGATAAATTTGGGGAAAGAGGCTTGAGTGAAGTGGGTCTCTTGCAAAGCGATAACATCAGGCTTATGGGACAGATAGTTTTGCATGGCTTTCCTTCTTTTGGGGGGGGAGTTAAAACCCCGGACATTGTGGGAGATGATTCTACACATGGGGAATGATTAAGTGTTGCGTATTAATGAACCATACAATCATAAAAAGTCTAGCTTCAAATATTAAGTAATCATAAAGGCCCAGGGAGAGGGTAGGTAATGGAATATAGGGAGGTACCGTAATCAAGGTTAAGTTATAACATAGTACAAACAGACATAAAAAAAAAAAAAAAACATAGAGGAAAATGTTCCTCTCCAGGCGATTCACAGATGAAGGGGACCATATTAACGGGACCCTCATGCGTGAATCTGTTCAGGGGGTCAACATAGCAGTCTCCGGGATACCTGAAAAGTAAAGGATTAGTTATAAGCTTCATAAGCCTCATTTAGTGCAAAGGGAGGCCAATTTAAAACGGCATAACAGGCAATATCTGCATATAGGCATACTCTAAAGAGGAGTAACACGTAAGCAGACCGGTATTAAAGAGTGAGATCTTAGCTGACAAGGCAGATCAGTACGGCCAGATCGAACAACAGGAGTGATGCGGGCCAGAAAGGCAATATACTTGAAGAAGAGTAACCTCGCGGCCTGGTCATCCAGGGCAGTCCTTGTAATAAGGAGCGGAGGTATAAGAAGAGGACTGAAGGACATGACCAGGGGGGGGGACTCCGTGCTGTGCACAGGCATACACTCCTAGAGGTCAATAACAAAATTTCCAACATGGAAGATAATGAAAAAATAAACCTAACAAATGTAAAAGTTAAAACATTTGGCCGTCTGTACGATACCCATAACCTTCATTCAGATTGTCTGGGAAGAATGTGCTGGCGAAGGAGGAGAAGCGGGATTCTCAGAAGTTTGGCGTTGTCTGCGGTAGGTAACTTCAGTCCAGACTCTGGCCGGTCTTGGGGAGCTTTGAGGAGGCGACGCCGCAGTATGAGGAGGCAGTTGTAGGCCTGACTGCTCCAGGGCCAAACGTGCTTCTGCAAAAGTCTTGCAAGCGAAGTTCCTGTTGTTATATTGGAAGCACAAAGAGAAGGGGAAGCCCCATTTGTATTTGACAGAAGCTGCCATCAAGGCTTGGGTTGCCGGTCGCATATCTCTTCTTCTAGCCAGTGTGAGGGGGGAGAGATCGGCATATAGATGTACTGAATTAGGGAGGCCTGGGAGTACATTCAGGGGCCTAGCGGCGAGTAGAATGGCATCTCGCATCTCCTCATGTTGCATTTTTAAGATGATGTCCCGGGGGAGATCGGTGTTGCGGGGGCGTTGTAGTGCCCGGTGGATACGCACGATTCTAAGTTCTTGCGGGTCAAGCTGTGGGAGAAGAGCAGCGAAAAGGTTGAGGGCCGTCTCCTTTAGGTTGGTGATAGCCTCCGGGACCCCCCGTATGCGGATATTCGCCCTTCGTGACCTGTTCTCGAGATCTTCGAGTTTTAGTTCCATAGACTGGATCTTTTCGTCTTGGTCATCTATCTGTAGTTTGTCAGCCGCAACCGCATCGACTAGTGAGTCAGCCTGCTTTTCAAGGGTAGCTACGCGTTCACCCACCTCTTTGATCTGGTTGGAGAGATCCGTCACAGCCGCCGCCAGTTCTCGTTTAAAGAGCCTGCTGATGTCCCTGTAGAGCTGTTGGGATTGCTGGCTCGTGAGGGGGACCTCTGCCGCGGATTGCGGTGATTCAGGTATAGAGGTAGGCGAGCCTGGCTCCGGGGAAGGAGGCGCAGTAGAGGCAGCGGCGGCCATCTTGGACCTCGTGGCAGCAGGCCCGAAATGGTCCGTGAGCGTGTGTTGTTTGTTTCGCTTCTTGGGGGCCTCTGGACGGGACAAAGAGTTCTTCTTGGCCCTCCTGGACATCTCCTAGGGTAAGGCAGATGGAATGGTGCCGTCTTTGGTAGATGTGAGGCTATTATGAGATAATCTCAGGATTCCGGAGACGGAGCTCAGCCACCTAGCGTCTGCTCATGGCGGCTCCGCGCATGCGCCCCAGCTCCTCCACTTTTTAAAGCATATTTGAGAACATCGGGTAAAATGGGAAAATGCCAACCAGTAGGTACAGAGGGAGGGAAATTCAAATGCCTATATATTTTCCTGTTTTACCTGATGTTCTCATATGCCTGAATGCAGGCCAGGATCCACAGCCACCATCAAGGACATCATTTCATGCCAGATTCCCAGCTAAAGAGGGACAAAAGCGTGACAGCTGGCTAACTTGTAAGGGTCACTCCAGCCACTTCAACCAGGTGAGACCTTTCCTGTTATGCCTTGCCCTCTATCCACAGCAGTCACAGTGTGCGGTCACTCACCTCTAGAGATGTAGCGAACGGTTCCAGGCGAACTTTGATGGTTCGCGTTCGCCTGCACCAGGCGAACTTTTGCGGAAGTTCGATTCACCCCATAGTGCTCTATGGAGCAGAACTTTGACCCTCTACATCACCGTCAGCAGGCACATTATTGCCTATCAGACTGCACTCACGCCTGGAGCCCCACCCCCCCTTATTAAAGGCAAGGTCCTTGAGCCTTTTTACTCACTCGTCTGCCTACACTAATTAGTTAAGGGACAGCTGCTACACACTCTGCTAGGGAAAGTTTAATTAGGCTCTTGTATATTACTCACTACCTCCTACCCTCCACCCCGTCTACCTATTCCCTCCTCCCTCCTACCGGAGGGAGGAGGGTCTCATCTGCCAGAGAATTATATTATTTCAAAAGTCAGTTTACATCCCATAGCTGAGAATTGAACCCAGGTCTCACTGTGTGGTGGGCAAGTGTGGTGGGCAAGTACCTTAACCACTGTACCACAACAGTACTAACTGAAGCTGGCCTAGCATTTACCATTTATGCTCAATCCAAGAGAAACATTAGGTTGCTTAAAGGGAACCTTAACTGAGAGTGATATGGATGTTTCCTGTTAAACAATACCAGTTGCCTGGCAGTCCAGCTGATCTCTGTGACTGCAATAGTGGCTGAATCACAGCCTGAAACAAGCATGCAGCTAATCCAGTCTGACTTCAGTCAGAGCACCTGATCTGCATGCTTGTTCAGGGGCTGTGGCTAAAAGTATTAGAGACACAGGGTCAGCAGGCGATTCAGGCAACTGGTATTATTTTTAAAGGAAAAATCCATATCCTTCTCAGTTTAGGTTCCCTTTAAGGATTTGTAGCATAAAAGCCAACTCACATTGGCTGGGAATTGAACCCAGGTCTCACTGTGTGGTGGGCAAGTACCTTAACTGCTGTACCACAACAGTACTAACTGAAGCTGGCCTAGCATTTACCATTTATGCTCAATCCAAGAGAAAAATTAGACAAGACAAATAACATTTTTATCCAGCTTTTCTCCTGGCGGACACAAAGCACCAGAGTACCAAAGTACTTGCCCACCACACAGTGAGACCTGGGTTCAATTCTCAGCTATGGTATGTAAACTGGCTTTTGAAATAATATAATTCTCTGGCAGATGAGACCCTCCTCCCTCTGGTAGGAGGGTAGGAGGCCTAAAATAGGGGTTTATGTGAAATCTAGATTTTTGCCTGGGACTTTTGATGTATATTTCACTCAATCATGTCTGCCTCCAGGTATTAGAGCCCTCGAAACATGTTTTCTATCATTCTTCTATTTTTCAAAGTTCGCCTCCCCATTGAAGTCTATCGCGGTTCGCGAACTTTTTCGCGAACCGAACCTTTCGCGGAGGAACTGAAAATCGGAGGTTTGCGACATCTCTACTCCTCTCTCTGCCTGTCCAATCCAGCATTGTCTGACTTACGAGAAGCAACACCTCTGGTCTAACAGAGACTCGTTGATCGCTCGCTAACTGGCGGTTTTACTATACCTCCAGAGCACAAATTCCTATTGAAATCTACATCCTGTTTTTAGCCTCTTGTCTCTGCCAGGACATTTATTCAATAGCCTGGCTGCGTATGCTCTCACCATGATCAGACTTCTGTATCCGCTAAACTCAGCTGTTCAATGGCAGCTGAGCTCCATGCCCTGATCAGGAGTCAATCACAGAAATCAAAGGGTAAAAATAATAATAAAGGTTTTGGTCCTTATGGGGCCAGGATCTGTGGGTCCCAGAATAGTTGAGAAAGATATCTGGCATAAAGCAAAATGTGATAACATCACTCATTTATAGTGTATTACAGAGTAACCAAACAGCTCGGGGTGACCCAAACCACTAGGAATGTATAGGGGGATAAAAGAGACCGAAGAGCCCTCCTACTCAAAAGCAATGCTTGGTGTGATTTGCCTTCTTAAAGCAGAAGGAAACTTGCAATAATTCAGCTATAAGTGAACATTTGTGGTTACCCAAAATGCACCACTACTGAATATGCAAATTATCTCTTTTCGCCCCTGTAAGCCAGGCTAGCATCTGGAACCACTGGTGTATAGCAAGCCTATGGTTTTAAATTTTACACAGCCACATCAACCCCACATGTTGACAGCCCATTTCGGAATTTTTGGTCCTCATAAGTACATGGCAGGGATTGATATGGATCTATGGGGTAGGGCTTGGACCAGTACAATAGACTGGAGAAATCATCGTATCCCGGATTGCTATCAAATAAACTAGCCGAAGGGAACTGGAGAGGAGAGAGGAGCAGAGACTATTTGGAATAACACTCTGATAGTGACATTCGATACACCGGAACCGCCGTGAGTGTAACTGTATGATATAGCACAAGCGAACTACAGTTAAAAATGCACTGCCTGATGCTGATAATAACAAACAAGGAAACTATAAGAGATATCTCTAGAGATGCAAACTATCTGCACCGCTGTGGTTATGATAGAAGCTTGTGGAACTAAGCCTATATATACCAAAGAGGGTGTTCATAATTAGAGGAACAGTGTTAGTTGGTAGGGAGGAGGGCCCTTCTATGACAGGGGTGTATGGTGAGATTGGATGTGTGTTTGCATTGAGTTTTTATGTTTTTTATGTGTTTTTTTATTTTTATGGTAGATTCAGCATTTTTTGAATAAATCATTACGTATTATAGCACGTGGTACATATTTTATATATATTTTAGACTGTATGCATCAAGGGTTAAAGGGATCCCCTTTTATATCACGCAGCTCGTTGGAAGAGATCACCCAGCGCTAGGTGTATATTGTACACAGTACAACAGAGTAACCAAGCAGCTCGGGGTGACCCAAACTTCCCACTAGGAATGTATAGGGGGATAAATGAATGGGAAGCTTAATGTAAAAGGTCTGTTTTATCCAGTTTTCGATATTGATTGGTTTAAAAAAAATAAAACCAATCAACCCTACGTGTCTCAGATCTTTCCACCATTTCTGATAGATGAAATGATCCAAAAATTTGCAAAGTTCAGACATTTTTCTCAATAACAAAACACATTTGATTTTTCTACACTACCTATTTATTTGAGTATGACCACCATAAAGCGGGATTGCCAGGCATAAAATCAAATTCCATTTACCCACTGCTCTGTTTATTATCCAGCCTACAACCTGACCCTGCATTGCAAGCATTCCAATCTAATCATAAATGTTTCTGCTGTGATTAATCTTACCTTAGTCAGCCTGGCTCTATTTGGAACATTGCTGACGAGAAGGAAACTTGTTATCTCCCCTCCCACATTCCTGCTCCTCACTGATTGGCTGAGGGTAGTTCAGTGTGAAGCTGCTAAAATACGATCTATGCTGTCCTCACAGATGTTTACTAAGCAAGCTAGATATGACAGCGCTGTTTCTAGGAGGGAAAAAAAGAGTAAGAGAGGAAATTACATCAGGATTGGCTTCAGTAGAGGGAATAAAAATGAAAAAATGCCAGAAACAGTTTTTCGTTATTTACCATAGAAAATTTGTTGAAATCAAAACATGTACCGTACAACAGAGCTGCTCATCCGGATTCCGGATATCCGGGTAACCCAGATATCCTACCATTTTTACGCTATCCGGATTGGATTCCGGATTCCGGATTTCTTTAGAAATCCGGATAGCTATCTGCGGATATTTGGCCGCATAACCCGGATATCCGCGTTGAATCGTTAATTAGCTTGAATGATGTAATTGTATGACAGTCAGTGTGTGCTGCAGGCAGCTGCTATGTGTCTGTGTGTATCCTGGGCACAGACCACTCCAGCTGCTGCCTGCTGGCCAGCTATTAGCCTTAGGTATAGGTTAGGTTAGGGATTAGGGGATAGGAGGATTACTGTGTTAGTGTGTAGTTAGTACTGTAGTACTGCAGTCAGTGTGCTAGTAGTTGTTGCCATGTGACACTTGGTAAGTGCAAAGTGACACTTGGCAAGTGCCACGTGACACTTGGCAAGTGCAAAGTGACACATGGCAAGTGCCACGTGACACTTGGCAAGTACCACGTGGCATGTGCCAAGTGCCAGGTGACACTTGGCAAGTGCCGCGTGACACGTGGCAAGTGCCTCGTGACACGTGCCAAGTGACTCGTGCCAAGTGACACGTGACACGTGCTAAGTGCCAATTGCCACGTGCCACGTCCTGCATGCTCCTGACACACGTTACACCTGCTGCTGCTGCATTGCCCTGCTCCTGCTGCCTGTGCAGCTCCCACCGCCAGGCCAGGGTGCCACAGGCCACTGATGCCACCTATATTTAACCCAAAACACAATTGCTGCTTAATTTTTTGGAGGTGTCTTGGCTGAAAACTGTCATGTCCCAGTTGTGCGGTTGGACTTTGGACACAATGTGGGCGGCACGACCGCTGTCTGGAATCTAGGCCTAATGTTGACAGCCATTTTTTTTTTGGGGGGGGGTTAAGTCCCCACATCATCAATTAGTGTTCCCCTTTAAAAAATAATGATGCTACATGCCTCATTTACCCTTAAAAACGTTTTTAAAAGCAATTTAAAGGGCACTTCCGGTTTTTCTATCTGGATATTCGAATCCGCCTGGATAATGCGTTTGGATATCCGCATGAATGCGGATATTTGAACGTTCGGATCTGGGTATCCGGATCAATTTGGATTTTAAAAAGTGGTATCCGAGCACCACTGCCATACAATACATAAGTTATGTAAGTAGAACAAGTATTTATCTACCTATATATGTGTTTTTTTCCTGGGATAGTATGGCTGCTTTAAGGTTTGTGGAACTACAAACAAACAAACAAACACAGCACATTAATATCGCGCTTTACTCCTGGCGGACTCAAAGCGCCAGAGCTGCAGCCACTAGGACGCGCTCTATAGGCAGTAGCAGTGTTAGGGAGTCTTGCCCAAGGTCTCCTACTGAATAGGTGCTGGCTTACTGAACAGGCAGAGCCGAGGTTCGAACCCAGGTCTCCTGTGTCAGAGGCATAGCCCTTAACCATTACACTATCCAGCCACACTAGACTGAGTCCAACTGCTGTTTTGAGAGTAGATACAGGTCTGCGACATTTCCCCTCTCTAAGGGGAAATGTCGCAGACCTGAATTATTTTATTACAGTGAGTAAAATGACCTAGCATTGCAAGATATTGCCACTTACTAATAATAGAGAATTTGAAATACATCTAGGCCAAGTTTTCGTGTGTTTTTCATTTCTCTGTAGGTCAGAAGATTCATAATAAATCTAGCCCATGCTCTGTGGCCTTACAGATACCATGATTTGTGCTCAATCAGGCAGGGGTTTTTTTTTTTTATAAGATTAGAGTAATGATAATAAGTTCTGCTGTAAAATGAGAAGTTATATAGTCTTTAACACATCACTTAAAGAGACACTGAAGCGAAAAAAAATATATGATATAGTGAATTGGTTGTGTACTATGAATAATTACTAGAAGATTAGCAGCAAAGAAAATATTCTCGTATTTTTATTTTCAGGTATACAGTGTTTTTTCTAACATTGCATCATTCTATAATATGTGCAGATTACACAACACTCAGCATTCAAAATGATTCTTTCAGAGCAGTCTGTGAACTAATGACCTCTCCTCTGGCAGAGAAAAAGTAATTAGTTCACTTACAATTGAGATAATAAAAGTCAGAAAACAGCCCTCTCCACGACTTTGAAAAGCTTATGGCTTTTTTTGCATAGAGATAACAACTAGAGTTTCTTAACTCTTCCTGTACTGGAAACAATTATACTGATATATCTGATCTTAATGTCTTATTTCTTAGCTGTACTACACATACAAATCATAAGATCATCATTTTTTTTTTCGCTTCAGTGTCTCTTTAAGTGAGATGATTTTCAGCTTAAAATAACCAGTTCTTCTGCCACAAGAGCTTGGATTGCAAGAGAAACATGACATATATACAGTAGGTAGTTTTTTTATTTGGTTAAAAATAAAAAAGTTATTTTAGTAATGACCATAATAAGTAATGATATATTCATACATAGTGAATATTCTTCTTAAGATTATCATAACTTTTTTCTCTACATAAGCTGCTTATTGTAAAATGCCATTTTTCCATTATTTTCTGTTCATTAATATTTGAAGCTTAGTTAGATTTTGCATAAGCTTAGTTTTCTGATCCCATTGTAATTGCTTTCACTGTTTCACAACACACTGTTTACTGTGTCTTTGCAAATCATGATTCATGACAGGGTTAGATTTACAGATCAGGCGTTCTTGTGCCCTAAACTCAGCGCTCAACACAGGCCCCACCCCAAGTGTTAAATGGGCATGGCCATAACAGGATGTGGGGGGAGACAACTAATGTAACAGTGTAACTCAAAGGCCTTGGACCTGAGCTTCCGCTCAAAACAGTTAGGCAAAGTGACCCTAAAGGTAATTGGACAACTCCCCCCACCCCCAATCACAAGGAAAAATAAACACACACACTTAAAGAGAATCTGTACTGTAAAATTCATACAATAAAAAGCATACTATTCTATTCATTATGTTCTCCTGGGCCCCTCTGTGCTGTTTCTGCCTCTCCCTGCTGCAATCCTGGCTTGTAATTGCCATTTTTAGGCAGTGTTTACAAACAAAAGACATAGCAAATGCTAGGCTGAGAGTATCTCAGTGTGTGAGTCATACAGAGTGTGCAGGGGGCCTGGATAGGGTGTGTATAGCTTCTATCCAATCACAAGCAGCACAGCACATTCCAACCTGACTGCCTGAGCTCGACAGACCCGACAGAGGAGAGAAGATTAGATCATATAACAAAGGTAACACAGCCACTGTGCAACTAGGAATGGCTGCAGTAAGACAGAGTGCATTAGAACAGCTATAAGAACTTATAGGATAGAAGAAATAAGGCTCAAAATTTTGTTACAGAGTCTCTTTAAGAAAGCAGACTTACACCCATGTGAAACAGGTGGAACAGGAGCTTTGCATCATGGATGTGCAGATGATAAGTCTGCAGAAACTGTGTGATGCTATCATGCCAATATGGATCATACACTCTGAGGAATGCCACAGAGATAGCAGTTCTGAAAGCAAAAAGGGGTCAAACTCAGTACTAGCAAGAGAGACCTAACAATGTGGCTAGTGCAATATATCAATTTTCCTAATCTTCTAATGGAGATAAAGATGGGAAAACATTAAATAACATTGTTTTAAATAAATATTATAAAAATGTTGGCTTCATCCTGCGCCCTTTTTCCCTCATGCCCTTATTTAACGTATGCACGTACTCTTGCCATAGTGATATATTATTAGATTGTGTTTAGCGAATACTAAGCTTTGTAATCATAATCAGAAATTCTTCTGCTGTATTCAGGGGAAAGGAGAGAACTTTTTCTACTTTGTTGGCTCATTAATTACTTAATTACAAGACAATTGTATTTAGACCTAATATCTAAATTGATCATACTAATGTTACAAGGAGGCAAAAAAGGAAGTGATTTCCTCTTGGCACATGATTTGCTAGTCTTTCACTTATTTGCAATGAACAGTAATGACCACTGCGCACAGACCACAACCTATTTCCTGTTTTTATGTGTATGTTTGTATTGTTTGTGGCACCAGGAGTGACAGCAAATGGATATTCTGATATATTTTTTTTTATTTTGTGAAATGTCATGTACTTTAAAAAAAAATAGCTTCAGTTTACAGACAAATCAATCAATAACGATTTGGTGCAAAAGCTCTGAACTGAACTGACACTTATTTTTATATTTTCTCACCAGAAACAATAAAGGGAAGCAGAATGACAGCTCTCAAAAAGCTATTGTGGGATTTTTTGAATTGGTGAGTATGTATTATTCCTACAGGAAACCCTGTTGACACCATATATCTTTATCCAGTTATGGGCAACGAAACATCACAACATTTTCTATTGAAAATCGTTATTTTATTCATATTTACCCAGTTTACAAGAGAACTGTAATGGATCAGTCAAGGCCATGCAAGACGTATTCTATGCTTTGGGTTAGAAGAGGGAGGAGAAAACTTTTTGTTATCATTACTATTTTTTTATTTATTTATATAGTGTTCTTATCTTTCATAGCGCTGTGCAGACTTCAATATATATCATACGAAATACATAAAATACATTGTCCATGCATAGTACAATAGAAACATTGTTATTGTGGATTTGTATAGTGTGGCATTTTCTGTAGCACTTTACAGAGTATATAGTCTCATTAATAACTGTCCCACAGAGGAGCTCACAATCTAATCCCTACCATATTCATTGTCTAGTGTCCTGATCATTGTCTTATTTTTTTTTTTATTTGGGAGTGGGCAGTCCAGTATGTGTTTGAATTGTGATAGGAACTTTTAGTGGCCAAGGGAAACTTGTGAGCTGACAATCTAAAAACAGCGATGGAAAAATTAGGTGCAGCTATTTTGGTTTCTTACTTGTAGACTCTGAGTAAGCAGAAGAAGCCACAAAATGGCTGTTTGGCCAATACTTGTGTGAACCCCCCTGGGCTAGTAATGCATGTATATGTATGTACATGTATGCATGTACTATAAGACTAAAACACTGTGGGGGACATTTATCAAAAGTTGGTTGTGTTGCAGAAAGTGCCTGAGACATAATATTTTTAGATTTTTAGAAATCCATGTAGAACTGTCTCAGACATCTAAATAAATCACTAGGTAGTGCAGTTTCCTTCTAAAACTGTTGTAAAAA
Organism: Hyperolius riggenbachi; assembly: GCF_040937935.1. NCBI lineage: Eukaryota > Metazoa > Chordata > Amphibia > Anura > Hyperoliidae > Hyperolius > Hyperolius riggenbachi. Next base: position 70,303,353 of record NC_090655.1, read on the forward strand.
GGGAGGAATTAGGAAGGTCTCTCAGACAGTGCAGTGTGTGAGGGAAATTGCTGTTGCTGAGGTAACCAATAAATCTGCTGTACTGATACTGGCAGGCTCTGAGAAGGAATTCAGTGTGTGTGTGTGTGGGGGGGGGGGGGGGGGGAGCACATCACAAATCATGTCTAGCTTGCACTGCTGCATTATCTGTGGAACTGCTATTAACCACCCTGGCGTTCTGATAAGATCGCCAGGGCGGCTGCGGAGGGTTTTTTTTAAATAAAAAAAAACCTATTCCATGCAGCCAACTGAAAGTGTTTCGCTTACCTCGTCGCCATGGCGACGAGCGGAGTGACGTCATGGACGTCAGCCGACGTCCTGACGTCAGCCGCCTCCGATCCAGCCCTTAGCGCTGGCCGGAACTGTTTGTTCCGGCTACGCTGGGCTCGGGCGGCTGGGGGGACCCTCTTTCGCCGCTGCATGCGGCGGATCGCCGCGCTGCGGCGGCAATCAGGTAGCACACGCGGCTGGCAAAGTGCCGGCTGCGTGTGCTGCTTTTTATTTCATTAAAATCGGCCCAGCAGGGCCTGAGCGGCAGCCTCCGGCGGTGTTGTACGAGCTGAGCTCGTCCAGACCGCTCAGGTGGTTAAAGAGGCACTATGGCGAAAAGTTGTAAAATGTAAAATATGTGCAAACATATACAAATAAGAAGTACATTTTTTCCAAAGTAAAATGAGCCATAAATTACTTTTCTCCTATGTTGGTGTCACTTACAGTAGGTAGTAGAAATCTGACAGAAGTGACAGGTATTGGACTAGTTCATCTCTTCATAGGGGATTATCAGGGGTTTATTTATTTTCAAAAGCACTTAGTGAATGGCAGTTGCTCTGTCCAACTGCCAAAAAACTGTGTAAAGAGCAGGGAAGCTGGCCAGCATCATTGTTTAAATCCTTTTTAGGGAATATCTTTATAAAGAAAAAAAGCCTTGTTGAGAATCCCCTATGAAGAGATAGACTAGTCCAAAACTTGTCACTTCTGTCAGATTTCTACTACCTACTGTAAGTAACAGCAACCTAGGAGAAATGTAATTTAGGGCTCAAATATACTTCTTATTTGTTTATGTTTACACATACAGTAGGTTGCAAAAGTATTCGGCCCCCTTGAAGTTTTCCACATTTTGTCACATTTTGTGTGTGTAATTATTCGGCCCCCTGAGTCAATACTTTGTAGAACCACCTTTTGCTGCAATTACAGCTGCCAATCTTTTAGGGTGTGTCTCTACCATTTTTTCACATCTAGAGACTGAAATCCTTGCCCATTCTTCTTTGCAAAATAGTTCCAGCTCAGTCAGATTAGATGGACAGCGTTTGTGAACAGCAGTTTTCAGATCTTGCCACAGATTCTCGATTGGATTTAGATCTGGACTTTGACTGGGCCATTCTAACACATAGATATGTTTTGTTTTAAACCATTCCATTGTTGCCCTGGCTTTATGTTTAGGGTCATTGTCCTGCTGGAAGGTGAACCTCCGCCCCAGTCTCAAGTCTTTTGCAGTCTTCAAGAGGTTTTCTTCCAAGTTTGCCCTGTATTTGGCTCCATCCATCTTCCCATCAACTCTGACCAGCTTCCCTGTCCCTAATGAAGAGATGCACCCCCCTAGCATGATGCTGCCACCACCATATTTGACAGTGCGGATGGTGTGTTCAGAGTGATGTGTAGTGTTAGTTTTCCGCCACACATAGCGTTTTGCATTTTGGCCAAACAGTTCCATTTTGGTCTCATCTGACCAGAGCACCTTCTTCCACATGGTTGCTGTGCCCCCACATGGCTTGTGGCAAACTGCAAACGGGACTTCGTATGCTTTCTGTTAACAATGGCTTTCTTCTTGCCACTTTTTCATAAAGGCCAACTTTGTACAGTGCATGACTAATAGTTGTCCTATGGACAGAGTCTCCCACCTGAGCTGTAGATCTCTGCAGCTCGTCCAGAGTCACCATGGGCCTCTTGACTGCATTTCTGATCAGCGCTCTCCTTGTTCGGCCTGTGAGTTTAGGTGGATGGCCTTGTCTTGGTAGGTTTACAGTTGTGCCATACTCCTTCCATTTCTGAATGATCGCTTGAACAGTGCTCCGTGGGATGTTCAAGGCTTTGGAAATCTTTTTGTAGCCTAAGCCTGCTTTACATTTCTCAATAACTTGATCCCTGACCTGTCTTGGACCTGTCTTGTGTGTTCTTTGGACTTCACAGTGTTGTTGCTCCCAATATTCTCTTAGACAACCTCTGAGGCCCTCACAGAGCAGCTGTATTTGTACTGACATTAGATTACACACAGGTGCACTCTATTTAGTCATTAGCACTCATAAGGCAATGTCTATAGGCAACTGACTGCACTCAGATCAAAGGGGGCCGAATAATTATGCACACACCACTTTGCAGTTATTTATTTGTAAAAAATGTTTGCAATTATGTATGATTTTCGTTCCACTTCGCATGTGTACACCACTTTGTGTTGGTCTTTCATGTGGAATTCCAATAAAATTGATTCATGTTTGTGGCAGTAATATGACAAAATGTGGAAAACTTCATGGGGGCCGAATACTTTTGCAACCCACTGTATTTTAAATTCTACAATTTTTCACCATAGTGCCTCTTTAAGCACTTCTTAAAGGAGTTATCCGGGCTATATAAAGAAAATAAACGCTACTTACCGGGGGCTTCCTCCAGCCCCAAGCTCCCAGGACCTCCCTCGCCGCACCTGGGAGCTTGGGGCTGGAGGAAGCCCACAGTAAGTAGCGTTTATTTTCTTTATATAGCCAGATAACTCCTTTAATCTGCAGCAGTTTAGGGATGCTTTTGCACTTTTCTTAACTGTAGTGCAGCTCTAGAAATTCATGCTAAACTAAACTGTAACTATTACGTAAGATTTAAGAAGTTCCTTATTTTCATGCAGAACTGTCTCCGTGCTGGTTAGAACTGTTTAAGAAGAAAAAAACTGTCTGTAATACTTTGATAAATCTGGCCCAGTGAAGGTGGTGTAGATTGTTGCATTGTCTTTACCTACCTGTATTTGTGGACTGGTTGGATTGATTTTTTGTGAGCACACTTCTTATCAAGCAACCAGTGTTACTTGCTTTATTGCATTTACTGCCAACATACATACTGTACCTCTTGGATTCCTACTATGAAAAACTATAGTGGGTGAAGCAAATGGACTTTTGATATTAAAGGAGCCAGATGTGGATAAGTGACAGCGGAGTGGGATGTCTAGTACTATAGAGTTTTTTTTTACGTTTTAAACGAGGCCTTGCAATCTTAAATTAAATTTGTTTTATAACATTTTTCTAAAATAGGTCCCTATATGTCATCTAATTTTTTTTTTACCTCTACTCTGCAATAAGCAACTCTCCTTTGGTCTTACAATTGGCAACGCTGGACTAGTCAGCACCCGTCTTGCTCCTTATTAATTTGTTTTGCCTTTTTCCTTCCCCCAAATTTAGATAAACTTTAAAGTGGTTGTAAAATCCAACAAAAAAAAAATGCCTAAAAATAGTTACTGCCCAAAATATATATGCAACCCACTTTTTTTCTTAAAATAGGTCCCTATATGTCCCTATTTTTTACCTGGTCTGTGTGCCTTTGCTTAATCCCTCCCACCCCTCTGAAGTGTTTACCCAGTCACGTAAGCCTGTTATCTAGGTGATGTTTGCTGTGGGAGGGACAGTAATCCATAAAATAAGCAGCAAATTAACACTGAATTTAGTTTTAAAAAAAAGAAAGATAAGGGCAGAAGTGATGTCACTTTGGCATCACAGAGAAACAGTAAAAATGGAAACTAGGAGAAATATTATTTTCTTTTTTCATATCACATTTCTAATTTCTAGACACTAAAATAACAGGATAAGTAAGCTACGTAAATAATTTCTTATTGGATTATTTATTTTATTTTTTTTCAGTTAATATGGAGTTTCAAAGTTTGTTGTTAGGATTGCATTGAAAGAAAAAGTGCTGGCACTCAATGCACTTGGCAAGATAGCTACAGTAAGATTTTTCCTGGGTTACCCGTGCTCTGATATACAAGACAGTGACTCAAATTAAGCAAGAAGTTGTGGCACCCGGATTCCAAATTTATAAAAAAAATCTTTATTGGACTTCCATCATTTAAACGCTTATGCAGACAAATGCAAAGGCAGTGGGGGAAGGTTACAGGCTTGGCCTGACAGCCGTTTCACTGGGAATTTCCGCTTCCTCAGAAACCCTTGACCAGAGTAGCTAGGGTTTCTGAGGAAGAGGGAATTCCCAGTGAAACGGCTGTCAGGCCAGACCTGTAACCTACCCCACTGCTTCTCCAGTTGTCTGCATAAGCTTTTAAATGACTGAAGTCCAATAAAACATTTTGCTACGTTTGGCATCTTGGTGCCCAAACTTTTTGCCTCATTGTGGTCAGGATTGTGTAATGACCTTTATAGTTTATGGGTATTATGATTAGTAACATTTGTTTGCTTTTAAAATCTGGTAAAATGACATTTAGCAGAGCATGATGTTGATGAGAAATAAGCATGAAAAGCTCATTCCAAAAATAATAATAATTGATAAAATGTTTTTCCCTTTCAGCTCAGTTATGCTGACAAATGGGACATACTTTTGATGATCTTTGGCCTAGCATGTGCGCTTGGCTGTGGCACTGCCCTCCCCTTAATGATATTAGTCTTCGGACATATGACAGCTGCTTTTGTTCAGACTGGAATTAGTGTCAACTGTAAGTATCATTCCTTTGTTTCGTATTGTTCTTGCATGTTTCACAGTGCAAATTATAACAGCGGTAAATACATTTCAACCAAGCAAAGGCTAGAGGAATGATCTGCCAGAGACTGGTATTTCTGCAGGGCAGGTCCCCCACTGCGGTCTTATTGTGATGGGACCAGACAGCAACATCTCTATATTTACACTTCCTCACATCATCTATTACAGAGGAATTCAATGGACACAATGATCCTTACATAATGTGCTCAGCTTTATTATAGGTGTGGAAGAAAGGTTAAAGGCACTCAGCTAACGATATGCTACCCATTAAATCTGACATGTTTTGATATACAGAAAGTCATAAAATGAAAGAAAATTAGACTCCCTGGCAAGCAAAAAAAAAACAAAAAACAGAAAAAAAAAAACCAAGACCTGCCACTGGAAATCTCAAGAATTATACAAATCTGACATTATACAAACTTTTGGGTGAATGTACGCCTTAAAGAGAATAGCTCCACTACCTGCTCCACGCCGCCTCCCGGATCAATCTGCACTGCTCCATGCCGCTCTCTGTGGCCCCATTCATCCTCCGCATTTGTTCATCCTCCGATCCCCGGTGCAAGAAATCAAAGATGGCCACGGCCCGGAAGTACTTCCTGGGTCACGGCTTAGATGCTGATTGGAGGAAGCTAGTGGAGGCGAAGAGCAAGGTGAAGGAAGCAGGGAGCTAACTGACAGAGGCAGGGGAGCAGGTGATTGATAGCTAGAAAGGGATAAAGGAGGCTAGCGACAATCAGATTGTTACTAACCTTTCGCTAGTTTTGTGGGGGGACAACAGAGCCCAGAGGGGACTGACAGCGGCACCATAAGGACACAGAGGCATGTCACTGGGGAGAGAACATGCCTCTGTGTCCTATAATCTCTATAAAATCCACCTTGGGTACTCTTTAAAGTGGGGTTAAACTCCATATTTACTGGGGGAAAAAAAGAAAAAATCATTTGATAAGAAATTACTTATTTAGCTTACTAATCCTGTTGTTTTAGTGTTCAATGTCAGATTTAGGAGTAATGTAATATGAAAAAATAAAATAATATTTCTTCTGGTTTCCATCTTTACTGTTTCTCTGTGATGCCAAAAGTGAAATCACTTCTATTATTTTCTCTAATTCAGCTCAGTGTTCATTTTCCCTCTCTGCTGCCACAGCTTACTGTTCCTCCCAGAGCAAACATCACCTAGACAACAGACTTACATCACCGTGTTAACTCTTTAAAGGGGGGATTCAATTACCTTCTGGTCATAGTGTCCTCATCTTATTCAAAATAGGAAGCTTTCTGTTATCTCTATGTAGAGATTGCCCGAACGGTTCAAATGCAAACTTGTTCGCGCAAACAACGCGAGTTCGTGTTGGCGTCTAAACGCGAACTTTATGCGAGTTTGACCCGCCCCTATACTACATCATCGGGCTAAACTTTGACCCTCTACATCACAGTCAGCAGACACATGGCAGCCAATCAGGCTGCACTCCCTCCTGGAGCCCCCCCCCCCCCCCCCACACACACACACACTTATATAAGGCAGCAGCGTCGGCCATTTTCTCACTCTGTGTGCTGCTGTTTTAGTGAGAGAATGGAGAGAGGTTGCTGCAGAGATAGGGAAGGCTTAGTTAGGCTCTTGTTACCTTACTCCTTGCTGATAGTTATTGCTGAAAAGCACCCAAAACAATTCTTTTGAGAGCTAATGTTCTTGTGATGTGTTTTGTTTTTTTTGTGTGGCCCACTGACACTGCATATACAGCCCTGTCTGTCACAACTGGCCCTTGCTAATTGCTATACTGTGCCAGGCCCAGCACATTCAGTGCCTACCTTTTCACTGCATCTGTGTGACTGACTGCTGCACATTGTATTATAATACCAGTCACTGCATACCTTTCACTGCATCTGTGTGACAAGACACTGTTTTATATACCAGCAGTCAGGGCATCCATTTTCACTGCACCTGTGTGACTGCACATTGTTACACCAGCAGTCACTGCATACCTTTCACTGCATCTGTGTGGCTGCAAACTGTTTTATATACCAGTCAGTGCATACCTTTCACTGCATCTGTGACTGCACATTGTATTATACCAGCAGTCAGTGTATAGCTTTCACTGCAGCTGTGTGACTGCACATTGTATTATACCAGCAGTCAGTGTATACCTTTCACTGCATCTGTGTGACTGCACATTGTGCACAACAGGCAGAGGCAGAGCCAGAGGCAGGCCACCCGGCAGTCGGCAGGTGTGTTCGTGGTCATGCTGACGTGATTTCGTGCGGCCTTGGACCAAAGTACAGTGTTCAGAAGGCACGTGCCATCAACTCCCAAGATTGTCAGGATGTAGTTGACTATTTAACACAGAACACCTAAGGCTTAATTCACAAAATGGTGCTAACAGTTAGCACGCTGTGAAAAATGCTTCGCGCAAAACTTCACGTGATAACGGTTGTCGCGTGAAAAATTAGCGTTAACGCGTGAACGCGAAACCCATTTTTTCACGCACAAACGTGATAAAACGAGTGAAAAGCCATGCTAACAATTAGCACCGTTTTGTGACTCAAGCCTCTCATCTTCTGCAGCCACCAGCGCTACAACTAGCACCACATCTACTCCAATTGACACTTCGCAGGAGTTATTTGGTGGGGAATTAACTGATTCACAGCCATTATTGTTACAACAAGATGAAGGCGCTAAGCAAGTTACACCACCTCATATGCCTGAGTTAGGTGTCAGTATGGACGTCACGTAAGGTGTGAGGATGATGAAGTACCTGCTGTTGGTGCAGTTTTTGAGGTGTCTGATACAAGCGAAGCTGTGGAGGATGATTATGATGATGATTATGATGATACTGCCATGGATGTCATGTGGGTTCCCAATAGAGGAGATGAACAGGGGGACAGTTCAGAGGGGGAGTCAGAGAGGAGTAGGAGGAGACTAGTTGCTGAGGGGAGCTCGTTGTCAGAAACAGCTTGTGACAGTGTCCGGCAGCATGTATCACCACCTATGGACAGCCAGCCAGCATGCCCTTCAAGGTCAGCTGCTGCCGCCACCACCACAGTGCCATCATTCCAGGGCTCAGCAGTGTGGAATTTTTTTTGTATGTCTGCCTCAGATGACAGCGATGCCATCTGTACTCTCTGCCACCAAATATTGAGCCGTGGAAAGACCAAGAACCGCGTAGGGACAACTGCCTTACGAAGGCACATGATGAAAAAGCACAAACGGCAATGGGATGACCATCTGAGGAAAAGCAGCACACAAAAGCAAAGCCACCCTCCGCCTCCTCTTCCTCTTTCAGGTGCAGCATCTTCAGCTGCTTTATCCCTTGCACCTTCACAGCCACCCTCCTCCACTCCGCCTCTCACCTTGAGCGGTTCCTGCTCCTCTGCCCACAGCAGCCAGGTGTCCGTGAAGGAAATCTTTGAGCAGAAGAAGCCAATTGTCAGGAATGATACGGAAGTCGAGACAATTATCGATTCCGTATCATTCTGCAAAGCAGAGCGGAATGTCAGTTCTGGTTTAAATGTACAGCAGATGTCTTTTTTCCCTTCACTCTGAATTAGAGCCCCTCACCCCTCCACTTCCTTACTAGCTATTCACACATAGGTGCTACGCCTATGACCAAATGCTGGCCTGTACAGCAGAAAGCAGATAGCGATCAGTCCCTTTTGGTTCCCTCTAAAAAACTTCCCTCCAAAATGTTTCCCCCAAAATGCTGAATCAGACAATAGACAAACTTCCTTTATTAATAATTTAGGATGTGGGTATCGCAGACAAAAGACAAATATATTTTTGGGTTCCTAAAAATCAGCCTAATAACTAATCCAAGTTATAGCCTGCTAGCTGCCAGAGAAACTTAACTATTTATCACTAGCAGACCACACATGCTCATCTAACGGTATTTGGTGTCATCGGATCAAACTTCGGCTGCAGGTTACAAATCTGCCCTCGGATTCGCTGTGCACCACTCCGGACAGAAATGGCGCTGGTTATTGGTAAATTGTGTCATTCTGGACTTGGGCAAAATCCTGCCTCTCCTGCTCGGTAGGAGGTAAAAACGCCCCTCTTTTACTAAAGGACCGCCCACTAAGTCAGATTTTATAAAAGTCTGGTCCACCGGTGACCATTGTAATCAACTAAAGATCTTCACACCCATGCTCCAGGAGACCAGATCACATGGACTACCATAACATGCTTTGTTTCAAGGACTCTGATATCAATGCCTGCATTTGAACTGGACTTTATTTCTTTCAATATCCCCACAAGGACTGCAATGCTAAGTAAACCTCACCATGATTTCCCTTTTATTTCAAGCTTTGTGTGTATATATTAATTGGTGTATGTAAATGTGTTTAATGCATTTTTGTTATTAAAATGTTTAAAAATCGTTTTACAGGTATGACCTGTTCCTGAACATACACAATCGTACTTACTCCTCCGAAAACGTTATCTTGTGTTCTATAGTATCTTGTATTTACAACCTGTATGCTTGAATTGGGCACAGATAGAAAGATCTGGCGCTGCTCCCTGCATACAGCTAAGGGTTAAATTAAAGTGTTCTCAGTGTGGTAAAATAGTTACAGTTGTGTGCTGACTCGCACGTGGTGGCAAGCATTTGAATTGTACAGTGGTGTGAAAAACTATTTGCCCCCTTCCTGATTTCTTATTCTTTTGCATGTTTGTCACACTTAAATGTTTCTGCTCATCAAAAACCGTTAACTATTAGTCAAAGATAACATAACTGAACACAAAATGTAGTTTCAAATGATGGTTTTTAATATTTAGTGAGAAAAAAACCTCCAAATCTACATGGCCCTGTGTGAAAAAGTGATTGCCCCCCTTGTTAAAAAATAACTTAACTGTGGTTTATCACACCCGAGTTCAATTTCTGTAGTCACCCCCAGGCCTGATTACTGCCACACCTGTTTCAATCAAGAAATCACTTAAATAGGAGCTATCTGACACGGAGAAGTAGACCAAAAGCACCTCAAAAGCTAGACATCATGCTAAGATCCAAAGAAATTCAGGAACAAATGAGAACAAAAGTACTGTAATTGAGATCTATCAGTCTGGAAAAGGTTATAAAGCCATTTCTAAAGCTTTGGGACTCCAGCAAACCACAGTGAGAGCCATTATCCACAAATGGCAAAAACATGGAACAGTGATGAACCTTCCCAGGAGTGGCCGGCCGACCAATATTACACCAAGAGCGAAGAGAAAACTCATCCGAGAGGCCACAAAAGACCCCAGGACAACATCTAAAGAACTGCAGGCCTCACTTGCCTCAATTAAGGTCAGTGTTCACGACTCCACCATAAGAAAGAGACTGGGCAAAAACAGCCTGCATGGCAGATATCCAAGGTGCAAACCACTTTTAAGCAAAAAGAACATTAAGGCTCGTCTCAATCTTGCTAAAAAAACATCTCAATGATTGCCAAGACTTTTGGGAAAATACCTTATGGACCGACGAGACAAAAGTTGAACTTTTTGGAAGGTGCGTGTCCCGTTACATCTGGCGTAGAAGTAACACCGCATTTCAGCAAAAGAACATCATACCAACAGTAAAATATGGTGGCGATAGTGTGATGGTCTGGGGTTGTTTTGCTGCTTCAGGACCTGGAAGGCTTGCTGTGATAGATGGAGCCATGAATTCTACTGTCTACCAAAAAATCCTGAAGGAGTATGTCCGGCCATTTGTTCGTCAACTCAAGCTGAAGCGATCTTGGGTGCTGCAGCAGGACAATGACACAAAACACACCAGCAAATCCACCTCTGAATGGCTGAAGAAAAACAAAATGTAGACTTTGGAGTTGCCTAGTCAAAGTCCTGACCTGAATCCTATTGAGATGTTGTGGCATGACCTTAAAAAGGTGGTTCATGCTAGAAAACCCTCAAATAAATCAGAATCAGAATCAATTTTATTTCGCCAAGTACAACAGAGCTGTACTCGGAATTCTTTGTGGTACACATGGCATAGGCGTAGTATAGGAAAACAAAAACGCACAACACAACACAAACAGTTGGAGTTACAGTAATGGTATAGGTCTAACCCACATTAGTAGCAGACCCCGGTCATCAGATTAGTGTTCTTCCTGTCGTGCAGGAACAGTCAATACTGATAGTGATACAAGTGATGGTAATGATAATAGTAATAATGATGATGATTGATGGTGACCCCCATACTGCCCAGGGCAGCGAGAACTGGCTGGAAGGCCCCGCTAGGGCATGCCAGAAGGCGCGCCTGACAGGGGGAGGTTGGAGTTCAGCAGCCGAACCGCTTGGGGGAAGAAGGTGTTCTTCCGTTTGGAGGTTTTGCATGGTATAGTCCAGTAGCGGCGGCCCAATGGGAGAAGCTTGAAGTAGCATCTGCCTGGGTGGGAGGAGTCACAGGAGAGAGCAGTGGCCCTCTTTATCATCCTAGCGGAGTGGAGGAGATCAAGTGGTGGGAGAGGAGACCCGATGATCCTCTCTGCGTCAGTTATGACTCTCTGCAGTTTGTGTTTTTCGCTGGCCGTTGCACCCATGTACCATACAATGATTGAGGAGCAGAGGATGGATTCTATAGTGGCAGTATAGAAGCTGGCCAGCAGCTTCCTGGGCATGCCGAATCTCTTCAGTTGGCGCAGGAAGAACAGCCTCTGCTGAGATTTCTTCTGGATGTTGGTGGTGTTCTGCCCCCACTTAAGGTTGCTGGAGAGAGTCGTGCCGAGGAACCGCACAGATGACACCCTAGAGACTTCGGTACCCCCAATGAGGACAGGAGGGAGGGGGGGAGGATTCTTCCTGAAGTCCACGATTAGCTCAACGGTCTTAGCGGCGTTGAGTACTAGGTTATTGTCACTGCACCAGATTCTCTCTACTTCGCTGCGGTACTCATGCTCTCCGGAGCTGCCAATTAGGCTGATGATGGTGGTGTCGTCTGCAAATTTGATGATTTTCACAGAGTCCGCGGATGATATGCAGTTGTTGGTATATAGGGAGAACAATAGTGGTGACAATACACAGCCTTGTGGAGCCCCTGTATTGGTGGTTCTGGTGCTGGAGTAGCAGTTGCCGAGCTTCACCCGTTGCGTTCTGTTTGTCAGGAAGTCCTTGATCCATGCTCGAAGGGAGGGATCTACTCCGAGCCGTGTCAGATTTGTGAGCAGGATGTCTGGGCAGATCGGGTTTAACGCTGAGCTGAAATCTAGGAACAGGATCCTGGCGTAGGAAGCAGGGTTGTCAAGGTGCTCAGTGAGGTATGCTAGGCTAGCATTGATGGCATCCTCCACTGATCTATTTGCTCTATAAGCAAATTGGAGCTGGTCGAGGTGGGCGTCCGTGTGCTTCTTCAGATGAGCAAGGACCAGCCGTTCAAGGAGCTTCATAACGTTGGAGGTTAGGGCCACCAGTCGGAAGTTGTTGTGCTCAGTGCTGCCGGGTTTTTTGGGGACTGGTACAATATCGGACCGCTTAAAACACGGGGGGACGGTACCGTCCGATAATGACCGCTCAAATAAGGAGGTGAGCACAGGGGCTAGCTGATCGGCACAGGTTCTCAGGCAGATCGACGACACTCCATCTGGGCCAGAAGATTTCCTGGGGTTCAGCTTTCGGAGGTGCCGGAGTACCTCTAGTTCGTGGACAGCGACAGGAGCCGGGGCGCCGAGTTCACCCAAGGGGGGGGGGGGTCCCCAAAGCTGTCGCTGTATGGTCCACCTGCTGGTGCGGTTGCTGCTCGAACCTGCAGTAGAACTCATTGAGCTCCTCCGCCAGCCGAAGGCTCGGGGTCGCAGGTTGAGCTATGGGTTTGAAGTTCGTGGCTGTTCTCATGCCCTTCCACACCTCCCGTGTATTGTTTGATTGAAGGTAGAGCTCCAGTTTGTCGGAGAAGGCCCTCTTTGCTGATCGCAGTTCTCTTTTCAGGGCATACCTGGCCTCTCTGTATTCCTCAGGGGAGCCAGACCTGTGCGCTACCTCCTTGCGTTTCCGAAATCTGCGGAGCTTGTCGTTGAACCAAGGCTTATTATTGGGGAAGACCCTGAAGGTCTTGGATGGAATACACGCTTCTTCGCAGAAGCTGATGTAGGAGGTGACATTCTCGGCCCATTCATCGAGGGAGGGTGCCTCCAGGGTTGACCAGTCGGTGGTATCAAAGCAAGCCTGGAGTTCCAGTTTTGCCTCTGCTGTCCATTTTTTAATGGTTTTGACGGTGGGCTTAGAGGTCTCCGGGAGCCTCCTGTAAGTGGGGATCAGGTGGATCGTGTTATGGTCGGAGTTTCCCAGAGGGGCACCTTGGGTGGCCTTGTATGCGTTCTTGTGGGCCGTGTAGCAGTGGTCCAGGGTGTTACCGATTCTGGTGGGGCAGGTAATGTGCTGCTTGTAGCGGGGCCTCTCCTGTCGTAGGTTCGCCTTGTTAAAGTCACCCAGGATGATGAACAGAGCCTCCGGGAGGGATGTTTCCCACCGCGAGATACAGTCACAGTCAGCTGAATTACAACAATTCTGCAAAGATGAGTGGGCCAAAATTCCTCCAGAGCGCTGTAAAAGACTCGTTGCAAGTTATCGCAAATGCTTAATTGCAGTTATTGCTGCTAAGGGTGGCCCAACCAGTTATTAGGTTCAGGGGGCAATTTCTTTTTCACACAGGGCCATGTAGGTTTTGAGTTTTTTTTCTTACTAAATAATAAAAACATTCATTTAAAACTGCATTTTGTGTTCAATTATGTTATCTTTGACTAATAGTTAACGGTTTTTGATGAGCAGAAACATTTAAGTGTGACAAACATGCAAAATAATAAGAAATCAGGAGGGGGGCAAATAGTTTTTCACACCACTGTATGTGTGTGGTGAATCCTTTGGAGTCAGAACGCTCCTCTCGGCTAGTCGGTTGATAGATTGTGAATCCACATATGGGCATCTATGCGCAAAGTGACAGCGAGACCGAGTTTCTGACTCTGAGCGATTAACCCAATCAAGGATCGGCCCTTAGGGTTCTTGACACCAATGTCTGCCAGTCACCCTCTTGCCCGGCGTCTGACAGCTGGCTTGGTGGAACTGTTAGCTAGCCAGCTTTACCTCAGTGATTTATCTGCATGGACGCGCAGAGCTCCAGTATATGGACTAAATTACACACCTAGCACTCAAAACAGGCAAAGGGGGGGTCTGTCTGCGCATCCATGCAGAGAAATCACTCAGGTAAAGCTTCTGTTTGAAAGCGCTGCCATAGTAAGTATACTAGTGGCTAGTTGCATTCATTGCTTCAAATCTAATTTAAAAAAAAATTTAGTTTAGAATTAGTACATAATTTGCATCTGTTTTGCATTCAAGGCCTGTATTTAGCTCCAGTGGGGCTTTGCATTGCCTCGGTTGGTCTACATTACAGGTGCAGCCTTGAGTGCTGTCATTTATCTGTCTGTCTGTTTGATGAAATGTGTATACCATTTTATGATTAACAACTGAGGAATATTATGTTTTTATTGCTAGACTAGTGTAATGGCCCGTACTCACGGGCTGCAAATGTTGCCTGTCGCCAGCACACGTGAGCGTGTGGGCGACAGGCCGGCGACAGCTCCTCGCCAGGTCCCTCCGCGTACACACGCGGAAGAGGGACCAGCGGCGAGGCGGAAGCTGTCGCCGACGTTCCTCCTCCCTCCGCCGGAAGCTCCATATACTTTAATGGAGGTTGCTGTCGCTAGTCCGCGTACTCACGCGGACTAGCGACAGTTGCGGCGGGGGTGCGGCGGCAACTGTCGCCATGCGATTGAAACTTTCAATCGCATGGCGACATGAGCGACGGGCGACAGTTCGGGGTGCGCGCGCGTGCAGCGGCCCATACTCACGGGCGACCTGTCGCCGCAACACGCGCGCGCCGCGTGTTGAGGCGACAAAAGTCCCTCGTGAGTATGGGCCATTAGATCTTAGTTCTACATCACCACCGTGGGAAGATCCAGTAGGGAATAATCTGTGCACATGTTTACTGAAGCTAACACCCTTTGCCTGTTTTGAGTGCTAGGTGTGTAATTTAGTCCATATACTGGAGCTCTGCGCAGCCATGCAGATATATCACTCAGGTAAAGCTTCTGTTTGAAAGTGCTGACATCTCTCCCGCTGTGCAGTTTTGAAAGTTCGCCTGCCTATTAAAGTCTATTGCGGTTCGCATGGTTCACGCGAACGCGACGTTCCCGTTCGAGGTTCATGAACCTAAAATCGGAGGTTCGAGCCATCTCTATTTCTATGCTGAGGCATGCTTGTTATTGTAGCTAAACAAAAAAACATACAATCCCACTGGGACTGCACCGTTTCTGTACCTAATTGAGGGACATAAAAGTACCTATTTTTAAAAAAAGGGAGATTTACATATACATTTGTGGCACTATTTTTTTGCAATTTTTTTTATCTGCGGATTTCCGATTTCCAATTTCCAAGGAGTCCTAGTATTGGACCAAATTATTGGACAGATCAGAGAATGCAGTATTTTACTGCAGTAATAGGAATACAAAAGTAATTTTAGGCCAATCGCAAGACTCGGAAATACTCGATAGGGTCCGGGTCAAGTGATTGGTCTAAAATCCGATTTTTGCTGAAAAATTTTGAATTCTGTGATTGCTCCAATGCTTCCGAGTTGTGTGATTGGGATAAAATGACATAGTTGCGATAATGCAGTACCTCTGCGAATATCCTATTTCTGTTTTCTGAACTGCAGAGATTTCTGTTGAATGTAAGGGACCCTCTTTATATTTACTGGGGATTCGTAGTTACACTCCTGATTTTCAGTCATTTGCCTTCATCCCTCTGTGACTGCCGAACACTTGTATCTACAGAACACAGAGGTGGAAGCAGGTGTCGGATGAATGCACTCTGCAGATTAGGGAAGTAGATGGCTGCTCATTGGTTTAGGGGTTTATTAACCCAGTGTTTAGAAAAAAAGCAAAGGACCACTATTGTGGAAATTGGAAAAAAGTACCATGCATGTGTTAACATATGTATATGTACATTTGTTTCAGAATAACATGCACTATAAATGTATTTTTTCTTACTTTGCTGTCATTTATAATAGCTTGTAAAAAGCTGACAGATCTGACAGGTTTTGGACTAATCTATCTCCTCATGAGGGGTTCATTTGCCAAAACAGTGTGCAAGCAAGTAGGAGGGCTGGCCATTATCTTTGTATAGATCCTTTCCATAGAGTGCTTTTGTAAACAATAAAGAAAACCCTGAGAATCACTCATGAGGAGATGGAACAGTCCAAAATATGTCAGATCTGTCGGATTTTTACTGCCCACAGCAACATAGGAAAAAAGTAATTTATAATGCCTTTTACACTGGGACAAATGTACATCTTAAAGAGGAACTGTTGCGAAAATCTTAAAATTTAAAACACATACAAGTAAGAAGTACATTTCTCCCAGAGTAAAATAAGCCATTACTTACTTTTCTCCTATGTTGCGGTCACTTACGGTAGGTGGTAGAAATCTGACATTACCAACAGGTTTTGAGTTAGTCCATCTCTTAATGGGGGATTCTCAGAGTGGCCTTTATTCTTTATAAAGACATTCCCTGAAAAAGATTTATACAAAGATGCTGGCCAGCATCCCTGCTCCCCGTACATCTCTTTGGCGGTTGGACGGAGCAACTGCCATTCACTAAGTGCTTTTAAAAATAAAGTAAACCTTGAGAACCCCCCATCAGAAAATGGGCTAGTCCAAAATCAGTCAGTCGGTAATGTCAGATTTCTACTACTTACTGTAAGTGACAGCAACATAGGAGGAAAGTAATTTATGGCTCATTTTACTCTGTAAGAAACATACTTCTTATTTGTACATTTACATGTATTTTAAATTTTAAGATTTTCACAACAGAGTCTATTAAAGCATGGCTGATTTAATATTATTAATAGTCTCTTAATTAGATTGAAGTAGTTTCACAATGATCAGTAAAATGATATAATGTTAAAAGTTAGTTTTCCCCCATAGATACAGCATTAAACAGTACCTCTCCTACACCCAGTGAATGTGATCAGGGCCACAGTGGCATAGAAGCTGAAATGACAAGGTGAGAAAATGTTGCAAATTACTGGATTAGAATAAATTGTTTAATAAACTGTGTTTGTCTTGTAATGTCATTCCTCTTCCTCAGGCTAATTAGCAAAATAGAAAGAAGGTTCTTTGTGATGATTGTTCATCAACAGGCTTTGTCAACAGTATTTCTGTGCTTAAATAACAAAGGAAATGTCATTGCCTGTGGGCCAATATGAATTGCTGTGGCAAAAGAAAATTGTTTTAAAGTGGAGCTGTCAGCCATACTATCTCAGATAAAAAAACACATATATAAGTAGATACATACTTGCTCTACTTACATAATATATGCATTGCACTCTCCACATTTTGATTTTAGTGATTTTTCTATAGTAAAAAAAAAAGAGAAAATCCTTCTTAGTATTCTCCATTTTAACATTGTCTCTCTTGAAGCCAATCCTGACATCATTTCCTCCCTTACTCTGTCTGTGTATCATTGCCTGTCCCCCTCCCAGTCTTCAGTCCCAGCTCTACAGTAGCTCTGCCCGTCCCCCTCCCAGACCCAGCTCTGTAGTAGAAAGTGCATTAAGAAATATTGGCCAATCAGAGAGGGACAGAGGTGTGGGAGGGGAAAATGTGAGGGAAATAGGCTTCAGCCATTCAGGCTGCATTTGTTAAGTCTGAGGGGAAAGCATAGAAGAAAAATAGAAAACCCAGCATGCCCTGCAACTTCCTAAGTGTGGCAAATGTACCAAATAAGAGTCCGGGAAACTGGTCAATTATGTTTTATGGAGAAGAAAAGTAAGAGTGATTTTTAACTTTTGGATTGCCTGGTTAGCATCCCTATTACTTGTTTACCAGATAAAAATAAAAAAATGAATTTTAAATTTTATGCCCGACAGTTACTCTTAAAAGTGCACCGGTCATTCATATCAGGACATTGTTACAAAATACAAATGTTATCATTTTGAATTTTACCATTTCTAATTTGCATTTAATAAAACAATATTTTTTATGTATTATTTTACGCTATAAGAAGATATGTGGTTTCTAAACTGCTTTTCCACTCTTTGTTCCCTTTAAGGGAATTAAAGGCATCATTTATTTATTTTTTGTATTGAAGACTCACTTTTAAATACTATATTTGTGAAAGCGATTAAATATTACAAATTAATATTTTTTGTGTTATTTTTTTTTTTTTTTTTTTTTGGTGGGGGGGCTGCTCATACATTACCTGATGGGATTTTGTAAGCAGATGAGAGTATCACTTTACTGTTTCAGTAATGGTTTCCTGTTATTCCTTATACTTCTGTTATTTCCTATACTCCATTACACAGTGATACACAAAGCCAACCATGGCATATTATGGCCTTAAAAAGGTTGTCTGTCAAGTCAGGAGGAGTAGTTCTCTTATTAATGGGAACCTAAACTGAACCTAAAAAAAGGAGGAGGAGTTCTCTTATTAAAGGGAACCTAAACTGAACCTAAAAAAAGGAGGAGGAGTTCTCTTATTAAAGGAAATCTAAACTGAGCCTAAAAAAAAAAAAAGAGTTTAACTTACCTGGGGCTTCTTCCAGCCCCCTGCAGCTGCCCTGTGCCCACACCATCACAGTGGCACAGTTTTATTTTTTGCGACTAGGCCAATCAATGGCCCGTCACCAGTTGATGGGCATATTTTCTTATTATGTGCACGGGCGGGATGCTCCTGGCGGCAGGAGTGTGATCAAGGACGCGATTAGTCCAGTTGCCGAAAACAAAACTGAACTGCTGCGGGGGACCGGAGGATCGTTCTGTGATGGCACAGGCACAGGGCGGCTGCAGGGGGCTGGTAGAATCCCCAGATAAATTAAACTCTTTTTTTAAGGGTCAGTTTAGGTTCCCTTTAAGTATTACATTTTTCATTTGTGATATTTATAATTTTCATGATAAAAGATAAGAGAATAAAGTGGATTTGGTGATAAATTCACAGCTCTAGATATTCAATACCTCCATGCAGATATCAGTTTTTATTAGAAAGCATTCATACTGTACTTCCAAATTGCAAACAGAGCCAAGGTAAGACAATTATGGAAAAAGTACTTTTGAGTTTCAGTCTGTGCTTTCCAACAACCAACATTAGAATAACAAGATGCGAGCCAACCAGTCACCAAATACTTTGGTACCAAAACCCCCACCAAGTGAAGAAGACTAGAGTAGACATAACCAAAGGAAGTTACCATAATCTTAGAGCAGAAAACTCTTAGAGATTTAGGCTGCCCCGGCCATAAACAGTTAGATATGATTCTTTCTTCTTCTTTATTTTACTTTATAATTTATAGGTTGCATCAAACAACAATAATGCTACTTATAGCATAATTAGTTTTATTATAATGAACTTACTAATGCATTTGCTACGTTTCCAGATGAGAACTCACGTAACAGGCACAAACTAAGCCATCTTCTGGGTCCAGCCTGCATCTATACTGTCTCCCATCCACCTCCTTCCTTTCTGGCATTAGTAGGCCCATACTTGCCTTTCTGTATGTTTCACACCAGCATAATACATTATTCTTGTAGTCTACATGTTTTGGTATCTAAAAAAGATACTGCTAGGGATGCTCGTTCAGATCTAGCAGAATTTAAATTTCCGCCTTTCTGATCGGAAACTGGCGTTTCAAATTGGAACTTGGAAAACAGAAATTGGATTTCCACAGGAACACCTCTTTACCGCAACTCGGTAATTTTAGCCCAATCTCAGAACTCGAAAGCATTGGACCAATCAGAGAATACAGAGTCAACTCAAAAGTATTTGGCCAGTGAGACAATGCGAAAAGCTACCAATACAAAATCCTTTGTAATCCGCAGAATAGGTAATCAGCATTGGCAGAAATTGAACTAGAAATAAACCAGAGGTTCTTATTTAGCCTGGCCTTCGAGCAGTTATAATTTTATACATATGTACAGTACATCCCTACACTGAGTAAATAAACTAAGTTTGAACCCAATTGCACCTTTATCTCTGATGTTTCCTGTTTATAGGGGAATTTTTAGTTATCCTTGATTGTTATAAATGATGTTACATAAGTGGTAGCCATTGTAGGTAAAGAACATAGATCTCCCTCAT
The DNA here is from genome assembly GCF_040937935.1 of Hyperolius riggenbachi. Classification (NCBI taxonomy): domain Eukaryota; kingdom Metazoa; phylum Chordata; class Amphibia; order Anura; family Hyperoliidae; genus Hyperolius; species Hyperolius riggenbachi. Next base: position 70,323,208 of record NC_090655.1, read on the forward strand.
TCTCACCATGACTTATTATAAGCCATTTATCAAGACAAAGATTTGTGATGCTTTTACGATCTTTTCTCCCCACAGATATGCCGGTTATTTTGTTGCCATTGGCTGCTCTGTAATTGTCCTTGGCTTGTTTGAAATTTGGACATTTTTAGTTTCTGCTGCAAGACAGACCCAGAGGATACGGCAGAAGTTCTTCAAAGCTGTGCTTCACCAAGATATGGCTTGGTTTGATTCAAACCAAATTGGAACACTCAACACCAGATTAACTGAGTAAGGACGTTTTAAGGGGGCCAAATTTATCGGTAGAAAATAAAACATGTTTTTCATGCATCCAGATAGATGTACAGGTGTATAAATCAACAACCTCTAATGAGCTTATATCTTGCACAGTTGTACCCTAGATGAGGTTGATAAAGTGGTTGTCTTTGAATGTTGAATAAATATTGTTGGCCTAATGATCGGTTGTTGACTTTTTGGAGGTAATAGGAAATGTAGGTGGCAGGTGGCAGCCAGTAATTATTGTGTTTTACTGCTTTGTTTTTTACACTACCAGGGAGTGGGGGTGGGTGTAATAGGGTTAGGCACCACCAGGGGGGGGTCTTAGGTTTAGACACCAACAGGTGGGTCTTAGGGTTAAGCACCACCAGGCGGGGGGCTTAGGGTTAGGCACCACCTGGGGTGCTCTAGAGTTAGGCACCACCAGGGGGGGTTAAGGTTAGGCACCACCAGTGGGGGTTAGGGTTAGGCATCACCAGGGGGCTCTAGAGCTAGGCATCATCAGGGGGGTTATGGTAAGGCACTACAGGGAGGTGATTAGTTTTAGGCACCAATGGCGGGGTCTTACGGTTTGGCAACACCAGGGGGTTAGGGTTGGGCATAGGTAGTGAAGGATTCTGTGTGAGAGTTGGGTTAGGTTTAGCTATAGTAAAATATTGGTGACAATTACCGATATTTTACTAATGAAAAGTAACATTTTAAATTGTAGAGTATCAGTAAATTTACCAATGTTCTACTATCGGCACTGTTCCTGCGCCTGATTTTCCTTGGCGCTCAAAATTCACATATGCCTTACCATTCTTGATTTCTTTTGATACCTGGCCTGTCTGACTTGCTCCAGGTTGCATTGTTACACAGACTGTGAACTTGATTCTGCCCTTCTATCTACAGACACAGACAGACAGACACAGAAAATGTATATCGTACTTCTCTCCTGGCAGACTCAAAGCACCAGAGCTGCAGCTGCTAGGACACGCTCAGTAGGCAGTAACAGTGTTAGGGAGTCTTGTCCAAGGTCTCCTACTGAAATAGATCCTGGCTTACGGAACAGGAAGAGCCAGCCAAGATTCGAACCCACTATCTAGCCACTACTTGCCCTGACCTAAGCTTTTGACAATCATAAGTGCAGATATGCTTTTTGTGGTATATCTTGTAATAAAATGTAGAGTCCATAGTCATGTTATTTTATCTTCCAGGGACATTAATACTATTCATGAAGGGCTTGGAGACAAGATCTGTGTATTTTTCCAGTGTCTTGCAACTTTTATAACTGGAATTATTATTGGCTTTGTCTACGGCTGGAAACTGACACTGGTAATTCTGTCAGTAATTCCTCTGATCGGTGTGGCTGCAGCTGTGGGGTCTAAAGTAAGTCTAATATTTATTCATCCTATTGCAAATATAAGCTACATTGTAAAAAAAAAAAAAGTAGGTTGTCAGGAGGCTACATTCCCACATTTGTACAAATACATTTTTGCGTGAATGTTTTAGCGAGCACTATGGGTGTATGTACCTATCAAAGCATGTACATCCATGGCTGCAGCACATTTTTATAGGGGACCTGAAATGAGAAGACTGTCGAGGCTGCCATATTTATTTCCTTTTAAGCAATACCAGTTGCCTGGCTGTCCTGTTGATCCTCTGCCTCTAATACTTTTAGTAATCAGCAGGGCTTCTAGGCAGCTGGTATTGTTAAAAGGAAATAAATATGGCAGCCTCCATATATTTCTTGCTTCGGGTTTGCTCTCCAATGTTCTCCAGTATTTGGCAGCCTCCCTCCCCAGTATAGATAGCCAGCTGTGTCCCCAATATTAAGTAGCCCCTTCCCTAGTATAGAGAGCCAGATGTGTCCCCAATATTAGGAAGCCTCATCCCTAGTATAGAGAGCCAGATGTGTCCCCAATATTAAGTAGCCCCTTCCCTAGTATAGAGAGCCAGATGTGTCCCCAATATTAGGAAGCCTCATCCCTAGTATAGAGAGCCAGATGTGCCCCCAATATTAAGTAGCCCCTTCCCTAGTATAGAGAGCCAGATGTGTCCCCAATATTAGGAAGCCTCATCCCTAGTATAGAGAACCAGATATATGCGGCAGCCCCCCTCCCCCAATATGCAGAATGATGAGAGAAATGTGCTGCCGTGGTTCTGCTGGAGGGAGTCATAGAGAGGAGACACTGCAAAACTTTCAGGTAAACCCATAGACTGCAACACAAGCTTGTGTACCTGAAGGATCATCCAGCAGACAACCTAGGTAGGCTCCTGGGGCCTTGTGGAAGGCATGGTGCCCACCAGTTACCCTTCAGTAAACACTCTCCATGTTGGTTAACCAAAATGAGCACAAGGAGGCCCCAAATCTACTACTTTGCCATAGACCCCATTACATCTTAATCTAGTGCAAACTGAGGTCACTCCAGATGCCACTCCTGCATTGCCACTTGTTGCACTATCTATTCTTATGTTGCATCGGAGTTGTATTATGTAATATTCTTGCTGTACTATCTATCCGGAGCAATTGTATGTGCCAAACTCAATTCCGGGCACCACCTAGTCATGCTTGTCAATTAAAGGCATTTCTGATTCTCATTCTCTGTACCTGCTACATGATAGTTCATGGTTTTATAAATCAATGTATGTGAACAACGTCTCTTCATATTCTTTCGAACAGCTCCTTGTTGGCTTTACACTAAGAGAACTCTCAGCATATGCTAAAGCTGGTGCAGTGGCGGAGGAGGTTCTGATGGCCATACGAACAGTGGTGGCTTTCAATGGGCAAGAAAAGGCGATGTCGAGGTATGTGCAGCTATTTTTATGCATTTTGTACAGAAGAGAACTTTCTTTCTTATGACTGTTTTTGTCACTGTTTCTGGCTATCTGCTATCTGTTTATTTGCAACTTAACCTAGGCAGATGCCTTAGGCCTAATGGATGTCCAGGGTCCTGGGTGCTGTCATCTCTGTCTATGGATGGTCAGCGGTAATCGGAAATCAGTCTCAGAAATCGGTAATCCGCGGACATACCCCATTACCTCATTTTTTGCCCAATCACAGAGCTCGAAAGCCTTGGACCAATATCAGGCTGCAGGATTTTTCAGTGAAAATTGTAATACTGCAGACATTTTGCAACAATCACTGATTTCCATGGTAAACTAGCGCATCCTCTGATCCAATACTGCAGAGTATTTCCAAATTTTTAGTGTTATATGATTGGCCTAAAATCAGAAATTTTAGGCAATCGCAGGACTTGGATACTACAGAGTTTTACCGAGTCTTGTGATTCCTCTAAAATGTTCACAGTATTCTCATTTTACAGAAAAATTCTCAAGCATGTTATTGGTCCAATGCTTACAATTTAGAAGAATGCAGAGGTCGGAAACAGAATACCACAGACATTTTAGACCAATCACAGGGCATGGATTAATACCGAATTTTACTGACTTTTGTCATTGCTGGTTCTAGATTTTTTTGCCTCCTGAGGCAAACTTGTGAGGATGCCGCCCACCCCCGATAGGTAGTATAATAGGTAGTATAATTGCCCCAGTATAGATAGCCTGGAGGGTGTAGCAGCCAGAAAGGGGGGCAGCAGGCACTTACGTTCCATCGCTGCGTTCCACTGCTCGTCACTACCTGCAATGGCGCCCACTGTACTATCTCTCCTGCTGGCATCTCTCACATGTAACTCGCTGTAAAATTACCGGCGAGTTACATGTGAGAGACGCCAGCAGAAGAGATAGACAGATGCACTGCGACAGAGGAAACTGCAGTGGCGGTGCTGGAAGTGTGGCGATGTACTCTGCTCCTGCTCCCTCTCGGTGTCAGCTTTTTGGGGTAAGAAGCACCTGGTCTGGGGATGGGGGGTTGGGGCGCGGATCGGGCAGACATCGGAACTCGGGTTCTGCGGGAGGTCGGGAGGGGGTCGGGCAGACATTGGCACCCAGTTCTGGGGGGGGGGGGGCAGACATCGGCACCTGGTCCTTGGGGGGTGTGGGGTCGGTCAGGCTTCGGCACATGTTTCTGAGGGGGGGGGGGGGATCTGCACCTCTTTCTGTGTGTGTGTGTGGGGGGGAAGACATCTGCACCTGTTTCTGCGGGGATGGGGGCGGACAGGTGGACATCCACACCTGACAGAGCGACATGCCCGCAGACCCCCCCTCCCCTGCCCCGATGAGTGACAGAGTGACATGATCGCATGATCGCACCAACACCGACTGAGAGAGCGACATACCTGCAGACCCCCCCCCCCCCCGCTGAGTGACAGAGCGACATGATCGCACACACACCCTCGCTGAGTGACAGAGCGACATGTTCGCAACACAACCCCCCCACCGTGGAGTGACAGAGCTGGCAAAATATGCCCCAGGTTATAGCAGAGACTGGTGGGAGTGTCTGAGGGCTGGGAGTTGGGAGGACTAATGAATAACAAATCAAGAAGCAGGGTAAGGGCGGATATTACATCACGACTGGCTTCAGACAGAGACAGTCAAAGATGGAACCTGCCAGGAACTGTCAGGAGCATAAATCTCTGCAAATACGATATAAAAATTCTGTGAAATCCAAACGTGGACAATGAAATGCATATGTAATGTAAGTACAGCCAATATTTAGCTACTGATATAGGTGTTTTTTTTCTCTGAGACGCTATATCTAACAGCTCCTCTTTAAAAAAAAATGACATCACTTAACTAGCAAAGATGAACAAAAAATGTTTTTAGGATTATCATGGGCTATCATGCTGTGGTGGCTACTCTTTTAGAGCAGAGAGGAAACTCTGAGTTTAGTTGCAGTTTAAGGACCAGAGCCTTTATTTCATTTTTTGTGTGATTACTGAGATTTGCTCATAGTGAACACAAGGTCAGGGACCAATGAACTCATGGAATTCAGTAAATCTATGTCCTGGCAGAGATGAGATCAATAGCCTGCAACCATACCAATAAAATGTTGAGAAACACTGCTCTATAAGACTGCCTCACCAGTCTGGCCAGCTGCTTTAGTGATGCACCCACATTCCATGTCCAGGAATTCCTCTAAGTCCCCTGATCAGGAAGCAGCTGAGAGGTTTGACAGCCATCCAACTTCATATTATCATGTTTAGGTCTCTGCACTGGAGGCTAGAGTGAAATGTCAGAAGCCTCATGAATCACATTTTGACTCAAGCAGTCTTATACAGGAACTGTAACCAATGATTGAGCTTCATCCTAAGCAGTAGCTTATCCCCCTTTTCCCATGAGAAATCTTTTTTTTTTTTCTCAGACAGATCATCAGGGGGGTCTGTATGCCTGATATTGCGGTGAAAACCCTCCTACAGTGTGATGTCAGGACCTAGGTCTTGACAGTTTCCAGTCTGTGAGCCTTGTTGCATTGTGGGAAATAATGGCTATTTCCAACTGGCAAGCAACCGCACTATCTCCCCCTGTGCATCTGTATATCTATAAGAAAAACAACCTTTTAGCCAACCGCATTGTTAGGGGGCGTGGTTATAGATAATGGCAGTTGGTGCTGTCTGTTTTTTTCATGTCTGCCAGTAGTAAGGTTGATTACTTACAGGCTGATTGTGGATCAAACAATATGAACAAATTACATGGTGAATAACTCTCTTATTTTCTAACATCTCACTTTGCATTGTACTGATTTCTTTTATTACACCTCTTTGCTAAAGTTCCTTTTTAAGCCATATACACATGCTAGGTAAACCAATCAACGACAAAGAGAATCCAGGGTGTGTCCAAACTCCTCTTGGCTGCTTGGCCAGTGATCACTTTGGGCTGGCTGCCACACACCTACCCCCGGGCTTAAGAACACCCCCCCCCCCTTGGCTTAGGAACAGTAGATGTTGCTAGCCTGCAGGCTAACAATGTGTCTGTCAGCCACATCCCAGCCATCTTGTCTGGGGGATCAGATTCCAATCTCCAATGGATGACATGTCTCTTATGTGTTTAACCCCAGCAAGACTAGTTTCACTTAAAGTGGATCCGAGATGAAAAACTAACTATAAGTAACTTGTTGATATATCTAATCTAAAGTTTAGATAGTTTACACAGCAAATCTAGCTGCAAACAGCTTCAACAGTATATGATTACTTCTTCCTGTGATACAATGACAGCAGCCATGTTCTGCTTGTAAACATTACACACAGGCAAGCTGCTCTGCATCTCCACCCCTCAGCCTGTGACAACTTCACTTCCCTCTCCTCCTTCCTCCTCCCCTCTGCCTCTGAAATCTCTGGCTAGTAACACCTCCTCCCCCTCCTGCCCAGACTGAGCTCCCATAAGCCCTTGCTACATGGGTCTGAGAGTGCCCAGGCATTGGAGAAGCTATGGCGAGGCTTGTTTAGTTTATAGGGAATTAGGGTATTAAAATAAAAAAAAATTACTTGGCTTGAGGAATGCCCTATTAACTATATGTAAGGAAAACAAGTATGCAATGAGTAAAAGTTTATCTTGGATCCACTTTAAATCTTGGCACTTTCAGACTAGAGGCACTGGAGATGAGCCTAGGAAGGGATTAGTCCGAAACACAGAGCTCAGGCCAAGTACGTTCATGCATATGTCAGTGGGTGCCACGGTGACACATAAATAAGTAATTGTTCCTTCTTTGCAGCCTAAATTTTCTTTTGCATCTAGAGATTCTTTGAGTTCATAATTAGTTCTGCAAAACTGGAAAGAATTTATTTATGTCCCAGCTCAGGCAGTGTTTTATATGTATTTAGTAAGTACTCGGGATTTAATAGACCATTTCATTAAATTAATTATACATAAAAGCATTTATGCTTTAGTTTTGCTGATCATTTTTCTTGTTTTGGTACATTTACTTTTTAAAGCAGGATTACAGTCAAGCAAAGCATTCAATAAAAATGTGTTTCGATACTCTTTAGTACCTATACAGTTATGCTACTTGCTTTTATTGCAACATAATGTCATCCTTGTAAAAATGACAAGTCCCCGCAGCATAGCATGCAACACAGCTGGGAACTACAATTACGATGAATGTATCATATCAAATACATTTAGAAAACTCCTCTCTGCTTAAAGTGAACCCGAGGTGAAAATAAACTGATGAGATAAACAATTGTATTTATCCTCCTACTCCTAAGAATGACTTTTTTTTAGATATCCCATGGCTTTATTTTATATTTATACATACTGTAAATGTCCCAGAGTTTGAAAAAGGCCAATAGTTCTTGTATTTTATCTCCCCCTGCTCACAGAAGTTGTATTCTGCCAGGAAAACTTTTATGGTTTGATTATCAGTGATATTTACTTTATTCCGGACAAGCTACCAACAAAAGAGAAGCTGTCACTTCCATGCCTAAACATTAACTCTTTCAGGCAGCAAAATAAAACAAGTAAAATAGCCTGGTTATTAATATGTTTTGCACTGTACAGACAAATGTTTATCTTATCATGTCACATGTCGCCTTGGGTACACTTTAGTCTCACTGAGTCCTGCAAAAAAAAAAAAAAAAAAATACAACAATTTTCTCTTCTGTTTGCTCACCCTTATCAACTGCAATTAGTGTTCAAAAATTATTGTGGAAGTAGCAGGAGCGTTGCTAGCCCCAAAGATCAGTGGCACGTTCCCCGGATCTATTCTGGGGTGTCCTGGAAGTCCCCAGGCAGAGTTAGCTGTGGTGCATCAGTGGTGGGCATGCTGGAAGCTGTGGTGCATCAATCGTGGTATGTTGGGTACTGTGGTGCCTCAATGTGGGCATACTGGGTGCTGTGGTGCCATGCTGGGCACTGTGATGCCTTTATGGGGGCATGCAGAGATCTGTGGTTCTTCTGTGGAGGCATGCTGGGAGTTGTGGTGCCTCAATGGGAGGCCCGTGGGCCACTAGAAGGTCAGGGAATGGTATGGAGGAATGCAAGATAATGTGGCGACAGGCCCGCCCACCCAGCAGAAAGCCAGACCAGCCAACTCTGCTGACTTATGTTTAAAGAGACTCTGTAACAAAATGTTGTGCCTTATTTCTTCTGTCCTATAAGTTCCTATTACTGTTCTAATGTGGTCTGTCTTACTGCAGCCTTTCCTACTTGCACTGCCTCTGTAATAAATCTTATCTCCTTTCCTCTGCCGTGTCTGTCGGGCTACGGCTGAAATGTGTGGAATGTGCAGCACTGCTTGTCATTGGCAGAAGCTTTACACACCCTCTCCAAGCTCTGCATGAGTCACACCAGATAGCTGTTCACAGCCTATGATACTCTGGTTAGAAGCCATGTCATTTGTTTGTAAACAAAGCCTAAAACTGTTCATTACAAGCCAGGATTGCAGCAGGGAGTGGCAGAAACAGCACAGAGGGGCACAGGAGAAAATAAGGAATAGAATGGTATGCTTTTTATTGTAAGAATATTACAGTACAGAGTACAGATTCTCTTTAAGTGACACTGCCTATTTATGTGATATGCTGCATTTTTGTTTTTTTGTATTAATGGAGAGGGGAACTTCATTCAACATTTTGACAGACAAGCCTACTTAGACCACTCTTAATTTCATGTAAATTTGGCTACATCTATGACCACACCCCCATTCTGGTGCATGGCCACACCCATTTTCCAGCTGGAGTGCCCAAATGTGCCCCAGATCTCTTCGGAGCCTAGCAATGCCCCTGGGAAGTAGTGCAGCATGTTGATAAGCTTCTGAGACAAAGTCTATTAACCTTTTTAGTAGCCATCTAGCAAGTAACTGTTTGTCTATAGAGGTTCTAATGGTGTGGCATTGGTGTAGCAATGTCCCTTTCAACCCCTGCCATCGCAGGGGGCCCCTCCACGTCCCTCTCCCCAACCGCAAGTGCAACCAATTAGCAAAGAAACCTCTCTGTTCACTCACCACCAAAAAACGTGTGCAGGAGAGTGTGTAATTTTTTACTGCTTCCAGGCACTGCTTCACAGCAGAAAACTCTCTGCTGCCATTCGCCGGCTCCCGATCACATGACTCAAATGGGGTTCGGGGACCAAGGGGGCCTCATGCTATAATTTTTGCAGAGGGGCCCTATTAAGTTTAGTTATGCCCCTGTGGTGTGGGTAACTGATAAGATCAGAGAGGATGTTTTAAAGAGGAGCTGTTAGGTATAAGGTCTCAGAGAAAATAAACACATATATCAGTAGCTAAAGATTGGCTGTACTTACATTACATATGCATTTCACTGTCCACGTTTGGATTTCACAGAATTTGTATATAGTATATGCAGAGATAGATGCTCCTGACAGCTCATGGCAGGCTCCATGTTTTTCTGTCAAATGTGTAGTCATGTCCTGCCTGCTTCCTGATCACAGATAAGCTGGTACTAAATAACACAGTGTGCAGTGAATATTAATGAGCCATGTGGCTAGGAACAATAGCTGACTCCTGCAGTGTACTCTGCCCGAGATTTATCAGTGCTACGCGATTACAAGCTGCTGTAACGTCTCATTAGCAGCCGAGGGGAGAGCCCCAGAATGCTTTGCAGTATGGTATGCGGCTTGCGTCTTCTTAAGAATAACAGCCTTGCTGATAAGCACACATCAAAGGTAACTGAGATTTTTATCTTCACTAATTGCTTTTGGGCTTCCTTCTAAACTGTTTAACACAGGAGAATAGAGGTTTAAATTAGCTTCTGCAGCCTGACAGTTACTCTTTAAATATAGTTCTACTTTACGGTTTTTATAAAATACATTTCAAAAACAATCAATCTTTTTCGTCTGGCAGGTACATTACCAACTTACACGAGGCTAAAAAAGTTGGGATAAAAAAGTCGATCATAATAAATCTGTCAGTGGGGCTTACTCAGTTCTTCATCTTTGGAGCATATGCTTTAGGTTTGTGGTATGGGACCAAGCTAACAGTAGATGAACCTGAAAACTACACCATTGGGAGAGTGCTCATTGTAAGTAAAAATAACTAAAACAAGTGTGTATGAGTTTTGCTTGTTTTTACAGTACATTATGTCTATCATACTATGTGTATCGTCAGGGTCTGCCTTAGGTTTCATAGCGCCCTGAGCGTAACCAGATTTTGGTGCACCACCCCCATTCTTCCTCTTTGCTCGCTCACGCACGCACGCACACACGCCCATGAGCAAGATCCCCTTTAGTGTATATAGGTAGATCCTCCCCTTTGGTGTATATATATATGCAGATTCCCCCCTTTAGTGTATATAGGCAGTGCTGCTCGGATACCCCTTTTCAAAATCCGGATCCAATTCGGATCCGGATACCCCTCTATCCGATCTGGGTCTGATATCCGGATCAAAAATTTTCCGATCCGAATCCGGGTCGGATTTCCGACCCTAATATCCGCCGGATTCGGATATCCAGATGGAAAACCGAAAGTGGCCTTTAAATTGCTTTAAAAACCTTTTTTTAGGGTATATGAGTCATGCAGCATCATTATTTTGTAAAGGGAAACACTAATTGATGATGTGGGGACTTAAAATCTCCCCCTCCCCCCCCCCCCCCAAAAAAAATGTCTGTCAACATCAGAACTAGGTACCAGGAAGCGGTGGTACTGCCGCAGTTGGGGCCTCCCCACAACTCGGACAGCACAGACACCTCCAAAAAAATTACACAGCTATTGTATTTAGATAGTTGACCATGGCACTTGTAGGTACCACGGCTCAGTAAAAAATTAGGAGAGGTTCCAGGAAGCGGTGGTACTGCCGCAGTTGGGGCCTCCCCAAAACTCGGACAGCACAGACACTTCCAAAAAAATTACACAGCTATTGTGTGTGTTTAGATAGTTGACCATGGCACTTAGTGTGTTGGTACCACAGCTGTGAAAAAAATTAGAACCTGGCTTAATGAAGATGGAGTCAGGACGTTGCGGTGGTAAAGGGTGGTGAAGCAGGCATAGTGATTCCCACTCAGCCACTTCATTTACCCCTCTTGCCAACAACAGGCGCCAGGAACTCACCAACCGCCCAAGCCTGGTTCATCTTTAAAAAAGTCAGTCTGTCCACATACTGGCTGGACAGACAAGAGCGCTTCTCAGTGACAACGCCACCGGCTGCACTGAAGCACCTTTCTGACATCACGCTGGACGGCGGGCAGGACAGCACTTCCAGGGCATATTGCGCCAGCTCGCTCCAGATATCCAGGTGCTTGACCCAGTACTCCAAGGGGTCCACAGGGGTGTCGGTGTCAAGCCCGCTGTAGGACTCCATATAGTCGGCCACCATCCGGGTCAGGTGCTGGTTCTGGCTTTGAGAGCCGGATGCTGCTGCAGACACCTCCTCTGTAGGCAGCGGTACTGTCGTGGCGTAGAGCGCCTTTGTCAGAGATTGTTGGGCGCCTGCTGCTGCTAGATGCAGGCACCTGCTGCTGTGCTGGCTGGACTGTGACAGCAGGGGGGGTGGGAGTCTGGGGGAAGGCTTCCTCCAAGCGCCGAACCATAATCCGCTGCAAGTCCTTGATTCGGCGCACAGGGTCTCCTCCTACAGGCAGGAACTGAGCCAGCTTCCCCTTCAGCCGTGGGTCCAGCATCAGGGTGATCCAGATGTCCTCCCGAGCACGCATCTGCTTCACCCTTGTGTCTTTGCGCAGGCACTGCAGCATGTGCGCTGCCATGGGGAAGAGGGCTGCCATCGCTGACCCATCATCTTCTGCACTGCTGACAGTGCTGTCCTCCTCCTCTGATTCCGGAGCTTTATCTTGCTCTCTCCTCCCCCGCACTACTGCAGCTGCACTCCGCTGTGCTCCCTTCTCTTCAAGGTCAGGGACCTCCAACTCCTCCAAGTCCTCCAACTCCTCCTCCTGCTGCACAGAGGTGGACTGCAAAGGTTGTTGCTGCTGCTCCTGCTGGATCAAGGCTTCCTCTCACATTTCCAGCAGAGCATTGAGGGCCTTTTCCAGCATGCACACCGTGGTCACCCACTCACATAGCGACGCATGGTCCCACCTGACCATGTTGGTGGCCTCCAGGAAGGGTGCCAGCACCAAGCACACCAGCTGCATTTTTCCCCAATCAGCACTGAGGATGATGTCCAGGAGGTGGGTGGTGCCGGTCCCCGACAAGTTGGCATCCATGGTGGCTTTGGCCAGGTAGAGGTTGACAGCACTCACCTGTCCAACGACACGTTCCAACATTGCCAGGGTGGAATTCCAGCGTGTTGGAACGTCTATAATGAGCCGGTGCCATGGGAGGTTCAGCTCCAGCTGCACGGCTTCCAGGGACGCTGTGGCACCACCTGAGCGGCGAAAATGACCCACCGTTTTCCTTGCCGCTCCCAAAAGACTGTCCATCCCCTGGTAGGTGTGCAGGAATTTCTGCACCACCAGGTTCAGGACGTGGGCCAGACTGGGGATGTGGGTGAGGTTTCCCCGCTGGATGGCGGCAACCAAGTTTGCCCCATTGTCGGCCACCACCTCTCCGACTCTGAGGCCCCTGGGGGTCAGCCAACTCCTCTCTTGCTCTCGGAGCTTGGCCAGGAAGTGGTCTGCTGTAAGCTTGTTCTTCCCCATGGTGACCATCTGCAGCAGCGCTTGGCAGTGGTGGGCCTTCACGCTGCTGCTGAGGCGGTGGGGCTGTTTGGCGGCAGATGGAACCGGATCACCGCAGGAACCTGCTGCACTTCCCCTGACCCTGCTGCGGTGTGGCACCACCCACTGGGGTGATGATGCTGCTGTCCCCTCCTCACCCCCTTCCACCAAATTGACCCAGTGCGCGGAGACAGGTACCGGTCTGTCCCAAACCAACTTGACCATGAGTCCATGGTCACATGGACGCGCGCACCCACCGCATGATCCAGCCCACACTCCACGTTGACCTTGACAAAACGGTGCAGTGCCGGGATGGCCTTGCATGCGAAGTAGTGCCGGCTGGGGATTGACCAATTCGGTGCTGTGCACTGCAGGAGCGCACGCATCTGGCTCCCCTCCTGCACAAACGAGTACAGGAGGAGCTGGGAGGACATGTCCCGTGTAAGCAAGCTGTTCAGCTGGTGTATGCGATGGCTGCCGGGAGGCTGAGCCCTGACCACAAAAGAGTCACTCAGCAGGGTCTGGTGGTGGTGACGTTTTAGGGTTGCACGGGAAGCCAAGGAAGGAGGAGAGGAGACCACTGAGGAGGACTGGCTGTCTGAACAGGCCTCAGTGTCAGCAGTAGTGGCAAAGGGGGTTATGGTGCTCTCTTGAACTCCAAATGCTCAGGTTTGTGCTTATTGGCCAGATGATATATGAAGCTTTAGGTGCCATAAGTGGAGGGGTTAGACCCTCTGCTCAGCTTCACATGGCATAATTTGCAAGTTACAAACTTGCTATCAAGTGAGGGCAGATAGAAAAACTGCCATATTGGGGATTGCAGTTTGCCCTTACGTGGCTCAGAATGGGATGCTGATGCCGTTTTTCTCCCAGTGGTGGTTGGGGCCTGGGGTTGAGTGGTGCGGCTGGTGGTAGTAGTGCCACTGGCAGATGGAGTAGCAGGCTCTGGGTCACACATACCATGCCCATTGCTGCTCCTGCCAAACCCTGCAATGCTGATCCTGCGTGCCAGACCCACTGAATCCTCCTCCTTAGAGTCAGAGCTGCTGACATCCCCCTCCGGTCGCTGGTAGTCCGGGTCCTTCACCTCATCATCAAACTCCCCCTCCTCAAACAACTGCTGGGATGATGAGCCCACCTCAAACTCCTCTTCTGCTGACACATCATGGACGGGTTCCCCCCCAACAATTACTGTCAGCATCTCAGACTCTTCCGCAAAGCCAATTTTGCTGAGAACGTGTTCTCTAGGACTGGTGGTGGCCTCACTGGCCTGCTCGTTGTCACACGCCATCTGCTGCATCACAGACGCGGTGTCTTTCTCCCCCAATTTGCGCCGCTGACCCTGCTTGAATATGGACGCAACACGCTGCTGTGTCTGTGCAGTCCCCCTAACAGCTGGACGGCCAGTGGCTAGCGGCGGAATGGAGACTGATGCGGCAGAACTGCTGCCAGAGGCCACAATGTTGCTCCCTCTCCTCTTGGCCTTGCTGCCCCTCCCCCTGCTGCCAGTGCCAGACATAGTACCAGATAGGTGATGTCACAGTCAGATGATGTGTAGGGTACTTGTACTTCATTATTGGCGGCAATGGCGACGGGCTTGGACTGTGAATCAGCACGGAGTGAGTGACAGACAGGAGCTGAGTACAACAACAACAACAAAACACACTGACACTGCTACTAAGGATCATAGCAGGCCAGCCATCAGCACCAAGGAGCCTGGACTGTGTGCACACTCAGCACACACAGACAAAGACACAGGACCTAGCAGGCACAGGCAGTGCTGCAGCTGAAAGACTGACTAACAAGACTGACTGACACTAACAAATTACACAGACTAGCTAACTACAACACAGTAAAACAATTGTATACAGAAGGTATTTTAGTGTTGAAACGCTGGGTTTATCACTCAGATAATGCACTTGCTTCAGCCAAACACACTGGACAATGTATCTCAGTGGCAGTCACAAAGCAAGGATGAGATTCTCATCATGGCCCCCTCCTTATATACAGGAGGGACTGGCCAAGGTTCCCCTCTGTAATTGGTTGCTTGGGCTTAGGCTGGGAGCGCTCTGATATCCGGGTTATCGGGTTATGATATTCGGATATCCGGGTCTATTCGGATATCCGGAATCCTGTTGAGCAGCACTGTATTCAGAATCAGAATCAGAATCCCCCCCTTTTACTGTATATAGGCAGATCGCCCCCTTTTAGTGTATATATATAGGCAGATCCCCCCTTTAATATATATAGGCAGATCCCCCCTTTAATATATATAGGCAGATCCCCCTTAAGTATATATAGGCAGATCCCCCCTTTAGTATATATAGGCAGATCCCCCTTTAAAGAGACTCTGAAGCGAGATTAAAAATCGCTTTTTACCTTATATTCAACATGGGCATGTTTGCCCCTGCTAAAACGCCGCTATCCCGCGGCAGAACGAGTGGTCTTTACCCCCCCTTGCAAAATCCATGACTTTCTTGGTCGTGGATTTTGCTGCTCATGGAGGCAGAGCTATGACCCGCAGCTCTGCCTCCATGTGTGTCTATCAGCCGGTGGATCTCCGCCTCTCCCCGCCCCACTCAGTGAAGGTAGACTAAGAGGGGCGGGGAGAGGCGGCGATCAGCGCTGATAGACGCGCTGAGAGGCAGAGCTACAGCCATTAGCTCTGCCTCAACAGGAAGCGCTCCCTGGACATCACGGAGGGGATTTGAGGGGTAAAGACCCCTCATTCTGCCGCAGGATAGCAGCGTTTTAGCAGGGGCAAACATGCCCATGTTGAACATAAGGTAGAGTCTCTTTAAGTATATCTAAGCAAATTCCTCCTTAAGTATATATAGGCAGATCCCACCCCTTAAGTGTATATAGGCAGACCCCCCCCCCCTTAGTATATATAAACAGATCCCCTTTTAGTGTATATAGCTAGGCAGATAAATAGTGTATAGTATACAAGCAGATCCCCCTTTAGTATATATAGGCACTGACCACCCTCCACTTCCCCAGCCGGGAGGCAGTTGGGGAAGCTTACTTTTCTGCTTGTAGCTGGGGACAGAAGCTGGCCAGGAGTCAGGAGTCACAAGCAGGCCTCTCTCTGATTAGTGCGCAGCGCAGACATCGCCTGTGAGCGAGGGGCGCGGCTACTGGCACGCACGGCTCACGCAGACTCTGCAAGAGGCAGCAGCAGGTTCCAGGAGTCTTCGCCTCCATCACCCCCAGCGGCACCAGGGGGCGGAGCTACCACTCACAGCAGCCACAGATGGACCCAGAGCCCGCAGCCAGCTGGTAGAAATGTGGACAGGGCCAGTTGAATGCACATCACGGGCGCCCTATGGAAGACGGCGCCCTGAGTGACTGCTCCAGTTGCTCAGGTCAAAGGCCGGCCATGTGTACCGTTATGTGTCTAATAGAGCCAGCTGTGTGTAACAGAACTCATAGAGAAGCATGTGGCCGATTTAATAATGTAAGAAGTTTGTAAGAGTCTGATCATGTCTTGCAGCTGCTGCAAACTTTGATTCTTCCATTTCCAAGCTGCAAACATTTTCTTTGATTGCTAAGTTTCATTGCTGTCTGTGGTCTGTATATAAACATCTATGTGCGAGACTATCTAGATCGGGGTTGTCAAACTCAAACACAAAGTGGGCCAAAATTGTACACTGGGTCCTAGTCACGGGCCAATGTCAATGTATACTGGCCACCTTCCTACCTTGTAAAATTCCCTGGCAGGGCCGGGCCGAGGCATAGGCTGGAGAGGCTCCAGCCTCAGGGCGCAGTGTAGGAGAGGGCGCAGAATTCATTCAGCTGTCATTCCTAATTGTGTTTGAAGCAGAAAGCAATAAGAAAAGGGGATACATGGCAGTGACTGCAAGCCAGATAACTAGATATTAAGGTGTTGGGGAGGTTGTGGGCCCATGGGGGGCCTCTTAGTCCAATAGCAATCAGTGTGTGACAGCTGGGGTGGAGGGATGGAGGGGCGCACTTTGGTGTCTCAGCCTTGGGTGCTGGAGGACCTTGTCCCTGCTCTGTTCCTTGGTGTCTACTGCCCCCCCCCCCTTTCCTCTATATAATTCCCTGGTGTCTAGAAGCTACCACCTTCCTCTATACAGTTCCCTAGTGTTTAGTTCTTTCCCCCTACTTCCCCCAGTGTTCTAGGGCTTCACTTCAAATATAGCTTCCCTGGTGGTCTACAGTGGGCCAAACATAATGCAAAGTGGGGAAACCACTTGAGGGCCAACTTTATTAGCTCTGAGGGCCAGATTTGGCCAGCGGGCCAGAGTTTGACATGTATGATCTAGATAGTTACCACTCTTTTGGCACATTTTATATACACTGTATTTCATTTGTCTTTTTAGCTGCTTGCATTGAGTTTGTCTTTAGTTAAATACTGAAACTATAATTGTTTATTTCTCTCAACATTCAACAGGTCTTTTTCTCAGTGCAAATTGGAACATTTTACCTTGGCCATGCCGCACCTAACATAGAGAGCATATTCAATGCCCGTGGAGCTGCCTACGCAGTGTACCACATTATCAATAAGGTAAATGCAGAAATAGTGTACATTATTTTAAGGTGGAACTCTGTAATGAAATCCAAACCCCACTTATGACGTGACCAATTCCTTTATAGATTGTGTGCTTGAATAGGAAGGCTGCAGGTTATTTGTCATACTTACCTACATTCTCCTCCCTGTCCTCCTCGGCATTTAGCGTGTTCACATGCATGCAAAGCAGGTCATCATTTTGTTTGTTTGATTAGAGGATCCCGTGCATGACATCTATGTCAATTTTACCACGTTTGTGTGCATGCACGACATTCAAAAAATGGTGCCAAGTAATTCAGCCAGCTCTAAAATCCTGCCTCGGGTGCTGTCTGTTCATGCAGCTTGGCTAGTAGTCATGGGTCCATCCGAAAATGGCGCAGGGAGAAAAATGGCGCACCGTTCTGTCGATAAATGTATCATAAAACGCTATTTACCGTTTTAATGTAAATACAATAAAACGGTAAATTTAGTTTTATGCTACATTGATTGCAGAGCGGTGCGCCATGATACACATGCAGGGCTAGTGTAGGCAGCGGGGGCTGGGGGAGAGAGGCAGCGGGACACTAGAGGGCATAGGCAGCGGATGTATGCAGAAGCATACGTTATCTTGTCCTGGGCCGGCAATTGCTCCTTCCCTCCACTCCTTCCATTCATTTGCTGTAGTCCTGCAGCCGGGCCAACCACCATGCGGAGACTGAAGCCACACGATGATTGGCCGGCTGCAGGACTACAGTAAACGAATGGAAGAAGTGCAGGAGCGGAGGGAAGGAGCGATCGGCGGCCGGGACAAGGTAACGTATGCTTCTGCACACATCCGATGCCTATGCCCTCCAGTGTCCCGCTGCCGCTCTCCTTCCCCGACCCCGCTGCAATTTTGAACACTTATAATGCTATTTAGCGTTATAAGTGTAAGGCACACTGCCTGCGCCATTTTTTAACACTTATAATGCTAAATAGCGTTATATAATGTAAGTCTATGGGGCGCCCTTTGTACTCCCCTGGCGCTGTGCGCCATTATTAACTGTCACGAGTAGTCGTACCTATTGTATCTTGTACACTAGTTCCTAATTGATCTCCTGATAAAGACCTTGGCTTTCTTTTTGATTACGTCTGTCTTCCGCCTGTCCAGACCTTTAACCTGATCACCCATTACTGATTGAACTCTTCCTGCCTCTGATCTCACACTGTATTTATTATGTTTGTTTGCCACCTGCCCAGAACTTTGGATTGTTTGACTACGAACTCTGCAATGTAGTATCACCTGTTCTCATGTGTCACTAGTGAGATATCGCAGGGGTCGAGACCTTGTGGCTACTAGGCAGAAAAGTAGTCCGTTGCGTTTAGGGGTAGAGGCCCATCATCCATTTCTGGGCGCTCGAATGAAGATCCATAGCCGCTTAGACTCTACGCCTTAGGAGAGCCCACGCCTACCACTAGTGGAGGAGTAAACAGAACTTGCCCCGATCATAACATTATTGCTCATGGAAGTAGGAGACTGCTGTACATGGAAAGCTGTAAATGAAAAGAATTGGCTTCTGCACATTAAAAAGCTGCATTTAGAGCGTCAGCAAATAGAGCTATGCAGGTGGTGCACAGAAAAGTGCAAAGCTGCACAAGGAAGAGCTTGGAGTGTATTGCATCTCCCATGTATCACTCTAAACTTGAATATCATCCCTTTATATATTCAGTAGTAATGCTCAAGGGAGATCTTTCTTACTCACATAAAGCTGAATAATTGCCAATAGCTTCTCAGGAAATTGGAGACTAAACAAAGGGCAACATTTATACTTACCTGGGGCTTCCTCCAGCCCCCTGTGGACCGTGGGCTCTCTCACCATCCTCCTAGGCTGCTCTGATCCTCAGCTGGTCAGCCCAGTCTCTTTGTTCAGTTGGCCCAGAATGCTCCCGATGACGGGAGTGTCATGGGGGCGCATGCCCGGCCGAGCTGCACATGTGCAGTACAACACCACTGCGGTTGACTGGAGAAAGAAACAGGGCCAGCAGTGAAGGATCGGAGGGGCCCAGGAGGACAGCCAGGGAGCCCTCAGTTCACAGAGGGCTGTAGGAAGCCCCAGAGAAGTATAAATGCTGTCCTTTATTTTGTCTCAGGTGCACTTTAAGAAGACAAATTTATACTTTGCATAGCTTTTTCAGTAAGAGGGCTTTTTGGTACTTTTCAGCCCCATATAGCATCCAAGTGCTTCTGGGTCTCTCCGTGAACTATCTGGTTACTTTGTAATACTTGGTCCAAGTCCTGATTCATAATGCCATTTTAATCCATGTCTTGCACTGTGAGGAGCGATTCCTTCAACACAGCTGTATGCTTGTTGGCATTGGTAAGGATTTGTAAACTTACTAGGCCACAGTCACACTTTAAACTTCCAGGGTTCTGGATGTGTGTCTAGCTTTTAGGGATATAAAGGGATTATTTACATGTTCAGCATCATGGGAGATCTTTCTTGTTCACATAAAACTGTCATTGCAAATACATTCTGTTCTAAGAAGGCAAGTTTACATTTAGCATCGCTTCTTCAGATGCAGATGGCTGCTTTGTCTTTTTGCATGCTTCTCTCTGATTGGTGTGTTAATCCATAAAAGTCACTTCCTGAGTCTGCCTCCTCGCCCGACATTTTGTTAGTCTTTGGACTGCAAGTCCTGGGTCAGACTTTAGTTAGATCCTAGTGCATTGAACCCGGCAGGACCCCGGCCTATTTGCACATAGCTAGAGTTATATTTGTATATTATCGTGTATATTGTTATTGACCTTTTGCTTGTTCCTGACAATTCTCACTCACCAGTGGGCCCTTGCCACTGGTGAGGTTATTTCTTATTAGTATACTGTAAATACTTTGTGATAGCTCTCAGACCATAGTCAGTTCCGTGTGTGGATGAACCCGGGAGGAAACCGGGGAGTTCACACTTAGCTAGATTTGTTATTTTTGTTGGTTTTGTGATATATATTGGTTCATTGCCAATATATACACATACTGGCGCTTCTTTGTTATTTTCATTATTGTATTAGTGTGTTCAACTCCTGTTTGTTTGAATACTCTGCCACCAGTGGGCTCCTCCCACTGGGGCTACCGCCTTGGTGGCGTTCGCCACTTTACTGTGCACTAAACACGTGTATTTCTCACAAGGAATAAAATACTGACTTGTTGTATCCTGTACTTTTTGTATTGCTCATTGCTGTTTCCGCATTGGGCAATCTCTGTCTGACATCTGCGGATGCTCTGTGAATGAATGTCTGTTTCCTCAAAGTCTGCTATCAGTTTGACAGACATTCATCTGATCTGTGGTAGATCTGTTCCTGTTCTGTTATTATATTGCTCATCGCTGCATTCGCTTTGTGCAATTTCTGTCAGTTATCTGTGGATGGTTCAAGGGATTTGTCGAGCTGTGCTCCACAGCTCCACCTGCTGGCTGGATTTGTTCCTCCCCAGGTGTATTCCATTACTGGGCTCCTCTGTCTGAGCATTTGTGGGAGATCTCCTCTGTGTCAGCGTACACATTGTGCGCTGACCGTGGAGATCGTTCCCGTAATCGTTACAGTGAGTACGAATTTCTGAAACTGTTAACTGCCATGTTGCCACAGCTTTATGTTTGTACTAAAGTAGCCCTGCTTTTCAAGAATAGAAAAGAAAAGAAAGAGACATCATTTGTTTTATTAAACACTATAAAATAAGCTTTGAGAGTCAACTGGCCATTTCTGTTAAGAGTGCCCTGTGAATTAAATATAGCTGACTGCAACAAGGGCAGCAAGTGCTATATCCAATAAATATCAAAATGCTTCTGAACCTCAGAGATGTTGTATGTGCATTGCTGTAAGTCCCATCTAGTATTTATAGTATAAACCTGAGACGCTGTGTTTTAAAAGGCAAGAGAAGATGCTGCTAAAATACTGGAGCCAAACATATGCTCGCTCCCTTCTGTTGACAAACTAATTTCTGTCCTTGAATAAACTGTTTATCTTTGCTGATGCAGCCCTCTCCCAATTTATTGCACATTTTAATTCTAGTATAAAGTTGTTTTCCCACTCTAACAAGGAGAATATGCAGTAGAGGCCAATATTAAAGGACTGGACCACTATCGCAAACATTTGTAAAATGTAAAATAAATGAAAACACATAAATACAAACGTACATTTCTCCCATGTTGCAGTCACTTACAGCAGTTAGGCCCGGTTCACATTGCATTTGGGAGTCAAAAGGATCCGGTGAGGGGATCCGGTCTCTGCTTCACCGGATCCGGATGGCTCTGTTCGTAGCCTGGTTTACATAGTGAAAATGGATCTGATCAAGTTCCGTAGCAGCCGGCGGTAAAGGCTTCCTCTTCTTCCGCTGTGACTACACAGCACGTCATGTGACTAGTCACATGACGCGTCATGTAGTCACATGACACGGTGGAAGAAGACGAAAGCCCCTACCGCTGGCTGCTATGGAAGATTAGGTATGTATAAACCCTCCCTCACCCACCTGCCCGACTGCTGCACCCTCCCCTCACCCTCCCGTCGACCCATGCCCCCATCCCCGTGGAATGGTCCGTTTCTTCAGTAGTGTGAAGAAACGTTCCGTTTTACATTACCTCAATGCTGCTGCATTTTTTGTCCGGATCCGTTCCGCTAAGCAGAACAGTCCGGAAAATTAGGGCCTACAGCAATTTTTAGGTCCATGGATCGGAACGTACGGAACGTATCCGTACCAACGGACGCATGTGAATGGATCCATAGGTTAACATTGGATCCATTCACATCCGTTCCGTTTGTACAGTTTACGTTTGAGTTCCGATCCAGTAAAAAAACGCTAATGTGAACCGGGCATAAGTAGAAATCTGACAGAACCAACAAGTTTTGGACTATCTCTTCATGGGGGATTCTCAGGCAGGGGTAACACTTACCGGCTTTCGTACGCGTTTTCTGCACAGAAAAACTGACTTCAACTGAGAACTCATGTTAATCAATGAGCTAGGTCACACTTTAATGCAGATTTCGCATGCAGAAAAAAAACTGACATCTTGCGCAATTTGTCATTTTTCTCTATAAATTACATTAGCTGTTGTAAGGTAGAGGTCACATTTGTCTTTCAGTTTTCTGAAAAGTGCAGAAACTGAAAGACAAGTGTGACCCCTGCCTCAGGGTTTTCTTTATTTTCAAAAGCACCTAGTGAATGGCAGTTGCTCTGTCCAACTGCCAAAGAGTGTGCAAACAGGTCGGGGGCGGCCTGCATCTTAGTACACATCCTTTCCAGGGAGTGCTTTTGTAAAGAATACTGTAAATGAAATACTGATAATTCCTCATGTAGAAAGGGGCTAGTCCAAAACCTATCAGTTCCGTCAGATTTTTCCTAGCTACTGTAAGTGACAACAACATAGGAAAAAAGTTATTTATAGCTCATTTTATTCTGGAAGAAACATACTACTTATTTGGATGTATTTACATATGTTTTAAATATTAAAATTTTTGACTATAGTGATCCTGTAACTAAGGCAACAGCGTTTTTTTGTTTTTGTTGTTTTTTTTTTTTTTTTTAAACGGGTTCGTTCACTGCGGAAATGTAAACATCAGAACTGAACTGAGAATGAAATAATGCACAATTACTTTTTAATCAGCACTGCTATGATGAAAATAAGAATTTAGTATTTCATATCTATTCACTTCTTCCTCATTACAGAATGAGAGTTATTGTCAGTGGCGTAGCTTAGGAGCACTCTGCTTAAAATTTGATACGGCGCAACAAAACCAGCCAATGACTAGAGATGTGGCGAACATCTCTGAATCCCTGGGGGGTTTACTACTTACGGGTCGCTCTGACCCGGAGTAATACGCCTGCGCTGCCCAGCGGAGCGTGTCCTAGATCGCGCTTCTGTTGCCGGGCACTTTCTGCGCATGTGCGTGACGTCATTAACGACATCATGCTCATGCGCAGAGAGTGCCTGGCAACAGGAGCGCGATCTAGGACGCGCTCCGCCGGGCAGTGCAGGCGTACTACTCCGGGTCAGAGCGACCCGGAAGTATTAAACCCCCCAGAGATGTTCGCCCGGCGAACCGTTCGCCACATCTCTACCAAGGACACCCACAGTGTCAGAAGTGCAAGAAGGGGATGGAGAACAGCTTGTTAATGATTACTACTATTCAAAGCATCTACAGAAGTGATTATTACCAGCATAGAACCAATAAAAAGCTAATACTGCTGTTGAGGGAGGGCCCTACGGAGATCCTCTGGCCCAAGGGCCCCAGTGTGGTCGAGACCTCTGCAACCACTATTGCAATGCCCCTGGTTTTTGTCACTTTCAGTATATCTGATCTTCATTCTGTACATCTACATTTTGTGATTAACTGTTCCACACAATTATCTATATATATAATTGAGTAAGTGCCTCAACCTTCAGGCAAGAAGAAGAAGTAGTGCCCTGCCCCCAGGGCGTGCCTCAACCTTCAAGCCAGAAGAAGTACTTTGCATGAGAAAATTTATGCGTGCTCAAACACCAAATTTAAGGCCTCTTTTCCACGGACTTGAGCTGTGTGCTCAGCAAGCAGTTACCAAGCAGCAGTGAGCAGATACCAGGCAGCAACAAGCAGTTACCAGGCAGCAGTGAGCAGTTGTGAGAGTTTGAGAGGCATTTCACTGCCTATCAACAGTCCATGGAAAAGAGGCCTTACCCTAGCAAGTCTGGCTTTGCAAATCTAGCCTAATTGGCTATTTATTAGGCAATGCTCATGCAAATGCATGCACAAACCAATACCGCAAAGCGCTCACCCTGGTACATGCTACATTAGCACTATCCAGGAGTGCCACGGGGAGGATTCCCAATGCCCCTTTTTTATACAATGGGGGGGACCGCAGGGTCACAGGCTCTCTCACTGCCTGGATACCACAGCGGCACCCCGGAGGGGGAGGTGTGACCAGCGCCGGGCGCTCAAGTGTGGCCAGCGCCGGGGAGAGCCGTCCGCACCCACCTCCCAATATTAAACGGGCACTTACCTTAACGTCCATTGCGTTCTGCTACATGCGCATTAACTTGGGGGCCCCACATGAGAAAGGAGAGAAGCATGGGTCACCCCAAGCTTTAGAGCTCAGGGCTGGCTCACACACAGCACTGCAGAGGGGGGGGGGGGAGGATATGCGCAGACAACTCACTCCGGGGTTCACACCACCGGAGCAAGCCATCCACCACCTGCCTCCAAAAGGATACAAACTGCACAAAATGCTTCCCATGAGAAAATTAATGCGCATGTAGCAGAACGCAATGGACGTTAAGGTAAGTGCCTGTTTTTAATATTAGGACGTGGGTGCGGACGGCTCTCCCCGGTGCTGGCCACGCTTGGGGGGGGTCGGCTGCGCCACCCAGCCTCCCCCTCCGGGGTGCCGCTGTGGTTCCCAGGCAGCGAAAGAGCCTGGGACCCCGCGGTCCCCCGGTTGTATAAAACGGGGGCATTGGGAATCCTCCCCGTGGCGCTCCTGGATAGTGCTAATGTAGCATGAACTAATTCCTGCAGGGCGATTGCTTTGCGGCATTGGTTTTTGGACCCTGCATAGTTTGGCATGCGAAAGCAAATGCATATTTGCATGAGCATTTCCACATGAATAGCCAATTAGGCCGGATTTGCAAAGCCAGACTTGCTAGGGTTAAACTTGGTGTTTGAGCATGCATACATTTTCTCATGGAAAGCCTACTTCTTCTTCTTGCTTGAAGGTTGAGGCACGTACTCTATTAGATAGATAGATGCGGCGTATGCTACGACGCGGGTTGGCTAGTTCCACAATATTTTCCTTAGTCTGGGAAAAGAATCCTTTTTGGCACAAGGGGTAAAAAATATAGTCCTTCACAGGGCAATCCACTCGAGTAGAACACTTGATAATTTAGCAAGGACTGTGCATCTAAGATACCACAACAGTATTTTGCAGTTCAATTGAGAGTTTAAATCCTTATTTGCACTAAGTACAGAGACATTCCTTATTGAAAGTAATTGAAACACTTCCATCACTCAGTTTTCATGAAAATCACAAATATGGTCATAAAACATCAACAATACAAATCTTCATGTTACACATTCTGAAACATCGGCAAGAAGAGAAGGTAGTCTGGCACTGTAGCTTTTAATGTTCATCAGCAAACATTCATAGGTGAAGACAATGATGTGGCATCAAATAACAAATTTGTACACTGTGTCACAAATACTCATCGTGCTGCTGCTGCTGAGGTGAGGGAGGGACGTCCGTGGGCGCCAGTGGGTGCATGGCCTTACGCCGTTTCGCTATGGAATAAGCCTTGCTTCTACCGAGGCCTGTTACACATTCTGACTTGGAGTAATAATAATACTTTTTTAGGCAAATACACTAGTTGGTTTCGGACCTATGTCCTTCATCAGGCCTTAAGTATAAAAAGATTTTTATTTCTCCTAAGACCGAAGGACAACCTCCAGAAGAGGCTAAATTAATGCACAAAATTAATATAGTGGACCATCTGTACCAACCAGATTAAATCCAGTACCAACTGACTGGCACCACAAGGATAATTTATGCATCTGACCAAGGGCCTGATTCACAAAGGGGTGGTAACTTAGTTAGCATGCCTAAAAACCCATTAGCACCCCTAAATCCCCTTAGAGCGCGCTAAGTTTCACGTGCTAAGTTTGCGCGCGCAAAGTTTAGCGATGCGTGCGAAACCAAAACATTGCATCGGGTGCATCTGACACGTCACGTGGTGCGATGTTTTGGCATCGGATGTGACTTTTTTGGCGCACCCAGTGCGACGTTTTGTGCGCAGCGCTAAACTTTGCGTGTGATCAGTAAAAGCTTTTAGGCGTGATAACTGAGTTAGCACCCTTTTGTGAATCGAGCCATAAGAGAGCAAGAGTGTTCTCAGGCATCATTGATCCTTGTGGAACATACAGTATATACTCCTCTAACAGCCCTAAAATCTCAGACATCATAATAATAATAATAATAATAATTTTTTTGTATAGCGCTTTTCTCCTGTCGGACTCAAAGCGCTTGCGAGGCAGCCACTAGAGCGCACTCAGTAGGCAGTAGCAGTGTTAGGGAGTCTTGCCCAAAGAGCTCCTTACTGAATTACTGGCTTACTATTATACTGGCTTATTATTATAGGCATGCAGTTTCTATGTTCTCCTTGTGTTTGTGTGCTTTCCCCCTGGACACTGGCTTCTTCTCAAATCCCCAAAACATACTAGTAAGTTAATTGGTTCTCTCTGAAATAGTGGGATGATTGAGAGAAACAGAAGTAGGCAGCACCGAGCCATCCAAGTGTGACGTGCTCCGGTCATTGTCCCTCTGTCTCCAGGTTCAGCATTGGAAGTGGGAAATGAAGAGACCCAGCACTGTCTTCAATAGTATTAAAGCTCTTTTATTAAAGAGAGTCTGAAGCCAATTTAAAAACTTGTTTTTACCTGTTCTTTAGGTTAAGGAATATGGACAGTCCTAAAACACTGCATTTCCACGGCAGAACGAAGGTTTTATACTTCCCAAATCCCGGGGCAAAAATCCACAACTTTCAAAGTCATGGATTGTGCTGCCCAGGGAGGCAGAGCTTAGCGCTGTAGCTCTGCTTTCATTAGCGTCAATCCTCCACTGATTGTCACCTCTCCCTGCTGCTCTCAGTGAAAGAAGACTGAGAGGAGCGGGGAGAGGCGGCGATCAGTGGGGATTGACGTGAGTAGAGGCAGAGCTACAGCAGAAAGCTCTGCCTCTACCAGGAAGTGCTCCACCATGGAGCCATTCAGAATGGCCAGGATGCCCTGCTGTCGACCAATCTCGCTGAAGTCCTAAACTGATACACACCCCTTACAAGATGACCTTATGGGGAACTTTATCTACTAAAATGCTCCAATCACCATGCAAAGAACAAGAACACTGACCAATAGGATCAGGGAATGTCCAAAGTCAAAAAACATCAGGCGCATGATGTACGCCTAAATATGCAATACAATGTGCATGCGGTAAATAAGGCATATGCGTTTTATGTAAAAAAATGTATGCGTATATACCCGGAAGCGCCAATCGTCACAACCACAGACGTACCAATGCAATCACCTAAACCGGTAACGCGAAAAAAACACCATATCAAAGACTAGAATTGGTATCCCTCATCCCATGACTCAGGTGAATGAAGGTAGAGTATGTAAACAAAAAGAAATATATATTCTCGTGTCACTGTATGGCGGCCACCTAGATGGCAGCCAGACAGCGGGCAAACGTACCCAAAAAATAATAATAAACAATATTAAAAATAGTAGGATGATGTGCAGCTAACAAATTAAAAGAAGATGGTATAGAATATTAGCAGAAGAAGAAAAAAGTACACATGGCCGGCCTTTGACCTTAGCGACTGGAGCGGTCGCTCAGGGCGCCAGCTTCCAGGGGGGCGCACGTGATATGCATTCAACTGGCCCTGGCCGCATTTCTACCTGTCTGCAGACTCCAGGTCGGTCTGTGGCTGCTGCGAGTGGTAGCTCCGCCCCCTGGTGCCGCTGGATGTGATGGGGGCGAAGATTCCAGGAACCTCTTGCCAAGTCTGTGTGAGCCGTGCAGGCCAGTAGCATCGCCCCTTGCTCACAGGCAATGTTTGTCTCTCCTGACTCCTGGCCATCTTCTGTCCCCAGCTACAAGCAGAGAAGTAGGATTCCGGTTGGGGAAGAGTGTGTGGGTGGGGGGGGGGGGGGTGCCTATATACGCTAAAGGGGGATCTGCTTGTATACTATATCTGTTTAGCTATATATACTAAAAGAGGGATCTGTTTATATATACTAAAGGGGGGTCCTGCCTATATAAACTAAAAGGAGGGGGGGATCTGCCTATATACACCAAAAGGTAACTGCCTATATACACTACGGCGTTTTAGCAGGGGCAAACATGCCCATGTTGAATATAAGGTAAAAAGCGATTTTTAATCTCGCTTCAGAGTCTCTTTAAAGGGGGATCTGCCTATATATACTAAAGGGGGAATCTGCCTATATATACTAAAGGGGGAATCTGCCTATATACACTAAAGGGGGAATCTGCCTATATACACTAAAGGGGGAATCTGCCTATATACACTAAAGGGGGATCTGCCTATCTACACTAAAGGGGGGATCTGCCTATATACACTAAAGGGGGGGGGGGATCTGCCTATATACACCAAAAGGGATCTGCCTATATACACTAAAGGGGATCGTGCACATGGGCGTGTGTGTGCATGCACTTGCGCAAAGTGGATGAATGGTGCGCCAAAATCTGGTTATGCTCAGGGCGCTGTGAAACCTAAGGCCGGCCCTAAAGGTACAGGAATGAGGAAAAATACGTAAGTAATTACAGAGGAGGATGGAAGTATAAGAAGAAGAAATAAATATATACTGGTGAAAAAGAATCATACAGAAAATCATGGGTCAGAAAATATTTCCAATTAATTTTATTTGGATATTTTAACATATTGGCCAGTATTCAATTCATTTTTCTCCTGAGTTTTCTCCCAGGATTTTAGGAATAAAATACTTTCAATGGCCCTAGTGAGCAAGTAAATACCATCAGGATAAGGATAATAAGCGATGGGAGAGGATTTTCTGCACCTCTTTAACCTCCCTGGCGTTATGATTATTTCCGGATTTAGGGTTTAAAAACCATGCCATTTTTTCACAAGCTTTTAGACCCTAAAAACAAGGAAAAAAAAACATACCACAGAGAGATCTGCAGCAGTTCCTGCATATAACTCACTCAGGCACAGGATTACCGCTCTGAGCTGCGGATTCCCACCTCGAGCCTGATTTGGGAATACCACTGAGGAGTACTGATTAATGTTTTAGACTATGTGGGTTGGTACTGCTCAGGAAAGAAATACCCCATTGTCAGAGGCTCCAAGTTCTGTGCGGAGCCCCAGCATACATACAAGAGAAGGGATTAATAAGTCTAGAGGGCTGGGGTGGGGGATTGGTCATGCTTTTTTTTTTTTAAGTCCCACACACTGTGCATGCACATGTGCACACCTGCACACTTCTTTCCAAAATGTGGTCGCTGCTCAGTGCACTGCACACATACTTCCTATTTATTTGGTACATAATGCAAACCTGCTGTCCATATTTCTTCAAGATACGTGTTTCACCTTCTAAGCCTCAGTATGATATTGAGCAATAATACTAACTTCCCTGTTTCTCTATCCTTCGCCTAGGGTTCAGCAACTCATTTCTTTCTATCTAATTCGCTTCCTTAACTGCACCTTCCATCCTTTAACTATTCTCTTCAAATGTTAGAATATGGGTATATTATAGCAGTCAAAGAAGAACTGATTTATACATGCCCTAAAGGTTTGGAAAACTGCACAAAGCTGTGGTTGTGCAGCCACTGATTCATTTCTCAGCATCTTGCTATTCTCTTGAAGGACCCAGGAAAGGGTTACAAGCCCTTATCACCTGTTAGCAGAACATTTTTTAACTCTAGGCAAGGTTTGATGATGCCCATTATCTTCACAATGCATGTGGCTTTAGGCAAGTAGAAAAAAAAACGACTGTGTTATTTTAAAGTGTTTAAAATAGTATCGGTGTCATTGTGGCCAAGCTTAAATCCAATGGAAATTAGTGAATGGCAAACCTGAACTAAAGAGTGGTGACGGTACAATTCTATGGTAATGAACAGACAAAAGGGACGGGGGGGGGGGTGACTTATTTAAATTGGTATAAAACTCAGCATTTCTTCTTTGCTCCAAAAGATTATTTATAGCCTTAAAACTACTACCACAAAAAAATAAAAAAAATGTAGCAGAACAGTATTCAAACAGTTAAACCCAGCACGTGGTTCTGAAGTGGAAAGCTCCTTGCTTGCTTCAGTGGAAAGCTTCTGGCCGCATCTGAAGAGGTTATAACATTATCTTTTGTTAACTAAATGTCTCTGACAACGGAATGTAAACTGAGCTCTCTCTGCTTCTAGTAATATTAACATAAGTAAAGTGCTGAAGCTGAGCTCTCTCTGCTTCTAGTAATATTAACATACGTAAAGTGCTGAAGCTGAGCTCTCTCTGCTTCTAGTATGTGTACAGTTGAAAAGTTATCTCTAGATAGATTTTAATATACAGTATAAATACAGCAGCTATGCAATAAAGTGCAATGGCAGCTTTCAGAGGAGATAAACTGTACTTTGGGACCTTGTAGCTTGAAAACAGAAAATATTACTTCTGCACAAAAGCAAATAGGGTAACTGTGTGGGCAATAAAAAGTAGGAAAACACATTTTTACTAAATGTTATCCCATTTTAACCACTTGCCGGCCGCGCACTCATAATGCACGTCGGCAAAGTGGTAGCTGCAGGACTAGCGACGCACATCTGCGTCGCCGGCTGCAGGCTAATTAATCAGGAACCAGCCGCTCGCGCGAGCGGCTGCTTCCTGTCAATTCACGGCGGGGGGCTCCCTAAATAGCCTGCGGGCCGCCGATCGTGGCTCGCAGGCTAAATGTAAACACAAGCGGAAATAATCCACTTTGTTTACATTTTTACAACGCTGCTAACAGTAGCAACGTTGTACTAGATCAGCGATCCCCGGCCAATCAGCGGCCGGGGATCGCTGTCACATGACAGGCAGGAGCCTGTTAGAGGCTGCACAGGACAGATCCGCTCCTGTGCAGCCTCCGATCTCCGGGGCAGGGAGGGAGAAGAGGGAGAGGGGGAATCCTGCGGTGGAGGGGGCTTTGAGGAGCCCCTCCCACCACCCACACGCATGCCGGAGCGATCAGACCCCCCCAGCACATCATCCCCCTAGTGGGGCAAAAAGGGGGGCGATCTGGTCGCTCTGCCTGTTGTTTGATCTGTGTTGGCGGCCGTAGAGCCCACCCAGCACAGATATTCTAAATCAGCGCTGGTCCTTAAGGGGGGGTAAAGGCTGGGTCCTCAAGTGGTTAAAGGCCATTTTGATAAGGGCCATTTTTTTTTAAAACTCTTATCAGGCAATATTTGTGGTGCCCCTGTTGGACCAGCTGTCCTAGGACATGACCCATATGGCTTATACATAGCAAAGTGCAAAGTTCAGGAAACCACATAAACCAATATTTTACTCTGTACCATAATTGCTCATTAGATATTCGGCTTTTACTGTATTTTGCACATTGCTGTTTGCTTCAACTGCTTTTATTTTCTAAGCAATAGCATTTTAATGCCAACCGCTCTTCAAATTTTCATTTATTTTTACAACTCATTTTTTTCCCCAGCCTCGGCCTATTGACAGCAGCTCAAATGAAGGGCACAAGCCAGATAAGCTGACAGGCAACATAGAGTTTAAGAACATCCATTTCTCCTATCCATCCAGACCAGATATACAAGTAAGTATCATTTATATACGATATTAAGGGATTACATGCTTCTGAAACTAATATAGATGACTTATAGCCCATCTTTTCAATCACAAGGCTAAGGTGTTTAATGGTGCTTGCGGACATGGCAATCCAAACATTCAATTTATAGCCAGTTTAATCCCTTTATTGGGTTGGACTGCAAAACTTTTGCATTTAAAAAGAAATCAGGATAAAAAAAAAAATACATAAAAATAAGGAATTTATTTTTATTTATGTTTCTCTATGTTTTATTTTATTTCTGTAGATTTTAAAGGGATTGAAGCTAAAAGTAGAAGCTGGGAAAACGGTTGCTTTAGTTGGTTCCAGCGGCTGTGGAAAAAGCACCACAATTCAGCTTCTTCAGAGATTTTATGACCCTCTTGAAGGAGAGGTATGAATACATTTATACTATTTAGGTTTGATGACCTGTTATTCTGGGAGCACGGTGGCGTAGTGGTTAGCGATCTCGCCTTGCAGCGCTGGGTACCCGGTTCGAATACCGGTCAGGGCACTATCTGCACACTATCTGTGTCAGCATGGGTTTCCTCTGGGCACTCTGGTTTCCTCCCACATGCCAAAACACATACATATAGGTTAATTGGCTTTTCCTTGAATTGGCCCTAGACTACGATACATACACTACATGGATACATACATAAACATATGACTATTAGAGATGGGCTGAACTGTTCTGCTAACAAATAGTTTGCGGCAAACAAGGGCTGTTCGCATTAGCCCCCTCAGGTGAACACATGGCGTGTTCGATTTGTCCCCTATACAATATAATGGAGCCAAAATGTGACCCCTCACCTGAGAGTCAGCAGACACATGGCAGCCAATCAGTTATCCCTCCCACCTGGACCCCCTCCCCCAGGGAGAGTATTAGGTAGGCCTGTGTTCTGTGTCCTCAGTGCAGATTCTTGCTACTACCACATTCTCCTGAACAGCTAAGCCCTTCTTATGCTGGTACATTGTTTTTCTTGCTTTTGTATTGCTGTTCTGTGATCAGTGCACAAGTTAACTGTTGGAGACAGGTCTGCTGGTTCTAGTAGTGCAGTGACCATAACCCAATAATCCTTCACCACCACTACTGGCATCTAGTATCCACTACTCCCCCTGTATAAGGCCTCAGTGCAGAATCAGAGTTCTTTTGGTCACTTAACTATCAATAAACTAACTCCATACTGACCATAAACATAAAAACATAAACATACATACTGACCATAGAGGCTGGAAAACGGTGATCGCCTGCGCACAAGCACGACGGCCACTACACACCACTACACGTAGACTGCTGCCAAGAGGACTAACATTTATGTCCTGGAGGTGTCAACTAGTAAAAACAATGATTTGCCCACCTGAAGTTTTCACTAAAGCTCTTTGTGGTTGTTTGCGGTGCATTAAACGCAGTGTTTCGTCTGTCAGCGTGTACCAGGCATAACCCTTATGTCAAGAACCGCAAGGGCCGATCCTTGATTGGGTCAATCGCTCAGATTCAGAAACCTGGTCTCGCTGTCACTTTGCGCATAGATGCCCATATGTGGATTTGCAATCTATGGACCGACTAGCCGAGAGGAGCGTTCTGACTCCAAAGGATTCACCCCCCACACACAATTCAAATGCTTGCCACCACGTGCGAGTCAGCGCACGACTGTAACTATGCTAACCAGGGGCGTAACTAGGCCCCACCGGGCCCCCCCTGCAGATTTTCAGAGCGGGCCCCCCCTCCCCCCCCCCCTGGGGCCCGCTCGCGGCCGTTTTGTGGGTGCTGGAGGGGTGGCAGCATGAGGGGAAAGCCTTGCCCACAGTCGGCGGGGAGAGGGGTAGTTCCCCCCTCTCCCTCACCTCGGGGCTCTCCCCTCTGCGCTCCCCTCCAGCTCGTAAGTGTCTGTGGGGCTGTGGTGGGCAGCGGGCAGCGGCGGGCAGATACATACCTGCTTCCGTTCGTTCCATCGGAGGGTTCTCCCTCTAGCGGCTGACGTCACTTCCGGAAGTGACGTCAGCCGCTAGAGGGAGAAGTCTCCGATGGAACGCACGGAAGCAGGTATGTATCTGCCCGCCGCTGCCCGCTGCCCGCTGCCCACCACAGCCCCACACACTTACGAGCTGGAGGGGAGCGCAGAGGGGAGAGCCCCGAGGTGAGGGAGAGGGGGGAACTACCCCTCTCCCCGCCGACTGTGGGCAAGGCTTTCCCCTCATGCTGCCACCCCTCCAGCACCCACAAAACGGCCCCGAGCGGGCCCCAGGGGGGGGCCGGGCCCCCCCGCGGGCGCAGGGGCTGCAGGGCCTATTCCTACGCCCCTGATGCTAACACACTGAGGACACCGTAACTTAACCCTTAGCTGTATGCAGGGATCGGCGCCAGATCTGTCTATCTGTGCCCGATTTAAGCATACGGGTTGGAGATACAAAATACTATAGAACACAAGGTAACGTTTTCGGAGGAGTAAGTGCTATTGTGTATGTTCAGAACCAGGTCATAACCATTAATACAATTTTTAAACATTTTAATAACAAAAATGCATTACACACATTTATATACACTAATTAACATATAAACACAAAGCACTTAGCTTAGCAGTCCTTGTGGGGATATTGAAAGAAATAAAGTCCAGTTCAAGTGCAGGCATTGATATCAGAGTCTTTGAAACAAAGCATATTAAGGTTCATGTCCATGAAATTTGGAGACTGGGAGGGGTTGTTACTGCCCCAACTTTTATAGGATCTGAGTTTTGGGCTGGCTTTACCTGGAAAGTAGATGTGTTTACCCCCTGGTCAGAACAGGTGCAGCCCCTAGGTCACAAGCCGAAAGTACAGCATTTTTTAATAGTCTTTGTGATTCCTCCCCAGATTGCCTTACCGAGGATCTGTGGCCAGATTTGGAACCAGCCAGCGATGCTTTATCGAATGACACAGATTAGCACGTGTGGTCTGCAAGTGATAAATAGCTCAGTTTCCCTGGCAGCTGGACAGCTATACATTGGATTTGCTATTAGGCTGCTTTTTAGGAACCGGAAAATATATTGGTCTTTTGTTTGCGATAACCACATCTTGAATTCTTAACCCCCTTGGCGGTATGAAAAATACCGCCAGGGGGAAGCGCAGCAGTTTTTTTTTTTTTAAATCATGTAGCGAGCCGAGGGCTCGCTACATGATAGCCGCTGCTCAGCGGCATCCCCCCGCCCGCTTCGATCAGGAAATCCCATTCAAAGAACGGGATTTCCTGGAGGGCTTCCCCCGTTGCCATGGCGACGGGGCGGGATGACGTCACCGACGTCAGTGACGTCGGGACGTCATTGGAAGTCCCGGGCCACCCCTCGGCGCTGCCTGGCACTGATTGGCCAGGCAGCGCACGGGGTCTGGGGGGGCGCGCCGCACCGGATAGCGGCGATCGGGCGCGCGGCGGCGGCGATCGGGGTGCTGGCGTAGCTAGCAAAGTGCTAGCTGCTTCCAGCAAAAAAAAAATTATGTAAATCGGCCCAGCAGGGCCTGAGCGGCACCCTCCGGCAGCTTACCCCGTGTCCAGCACGGGGTTACCGCTAAGGAGGTTAATAAAGGAAATTTTGCTATTGTTCAAATTCAAATTCCGGCTGGAAGTTTTAACTGCCTTTCAGGGCAATCTCTGGTTACTAAGGAATGGCCATTTGCTCTCACTTAGGTGAGAAAGAGCTATGAGGAAGAGGATGGGTGAGGGGCCTACTCTAAGTCAGAGTGGGTGATGGGGAAGTCAACGAAGAAGAGAGGGAAAAAAATGAACTTCTTGTACATTTAAACAGAACCGACTTTCTGCTCTGCTTTGCAGAATGATACAGAAAAGCTAATCGTCTCGACTTCCATATCGTTCATGACACCTTATACTACCTTATCGCTGTGTACGCATATTGGATGTTTTAAAGCGCTTAATTCTACAAATTTAGAAATGTATTGTGATTTCTGGCCTTTAGAAATTAAAACCTGACTCTGCATCAACTATGTAATTTTTGGTGGGACTTTTGGCATGGATTCCCCTCCAGCATGCAATGGTCCAGGTGTTAGGCTCCTTAAAACAACTTTTCCTCACTTTCGT
Organism: Hyperolius riggenbachi; assembly: GCF_040937935.1. Classification (NCBI taxonomy): domain Eukaryota; kingdom Metazoa; phylum Chordata; class Amphibia; order Anura; family Hyperoliidae; genus Hyperolius; species Hyperolius riggenbachi. Next base: position 70,358,830 of record NC_090655.1, read on the forward strand.
GGACAGAAACAGTGTAGGTTTTAGAATTTGCCTGCCCATTGAAATCTATGGCGATTCGCAGATTTGCAAACTTTTGCGGAAATTCACGGTCGAAGTTCGCGAACCTAAAATTTGATGTTCGGCCCATCACTAGTGACTATGGTAAAGATTAGATTGTGAGCCCCTCTGAGGGACAGTTAAGTGGCAATATACTCTGTACAGCGCTGCGGAAGGTGTTGGCACTATATAATTACTAAATAATAATTCTGGAGACAGTTTTGTTCCAACCCTGCCATCTAAAGATTCTCAAAGCTGTACATCCAAACTTCAGTGTTGTGTAATTATGTTGGAACTTACGCAAGAAATATAAGGCCATATAGTGGAACACAATCATACAGGATACACATTTGTGTCTTTATTATCCTGGTTTTAGCATCAAAAATAGTTCTCATATCTATATCTCATATGTAATGCTGTATGCTGGTTTGCGATCCCAGGGTTTAGGCTAGATTAGGCTTCGGTAAAGTACTATGGCAGGATCCAGCCCGTGTGTGTTCTGAATACGGGGCCCCCGATAGAGGGCTGGATTCCTCCCCTCTTCTGACCACCCTCCCACCCAGAAAATGTATGTGCCATGTGTAATGAGAAGTTTAACTCACCCAGTCGCATGTTCCAGAGGCGATCTCCATGGAAACAGCGGCGGCATGTGACCTGCCATTATTACGTGACGACGCCATCAACATGGAGATCGCCACTGGAATGTGCGATTGGGTGAATTAACCTCTTGCTGACCATGTTACGCCAATGGGCATGGAGGCGGCGGCAGCCCCAGGACCGCCTAACGCCGATTGCCGTAAGGTCCTTGGGACGGGGATTGCAGGATATCGCCGTCTAATAACCCTGTACAGTCCTGCAATCTAAGGCAGCGCTGTACTGGGGACAGCCACGTGACACGACTGTCCCCTCCAGAGGCTCAGGGGTGATCCGCTGTCATAGGCTGAAGCCTATGACAGCCGATCACAGTGATAGGCTGACGGGCCGAGGGAGGGCAAAAAACAAAACAAAAAAAAACACAATTTTATGTAAAAAAAAAAAAAATATATATTTATAAAAAACAACAAACAAACATTGGAGGAGCGATCAGACCCCACCAATAGAGAGCTCTGTTGGTGGGGGGGAAAGGGGGGGGGGGAATCACTTGTGTGGTATGTTGTGCGGCCCTGCAGCGAGGCCTTAAAGCTGCAGTGACCCTTTTTGTGAAAAATGTCCTGGTCTTTAGGGGGTTGCTGCAGTCCTCAAGTGTTTGGGAGGGAGGCAGATAAGAATGCAGGAGGAATGGGGGAGGCATGCAGGCAGCTACAGGAATGCAGCCCACAGCCAGTAAAGTTTGCCCAGCATTGGTCTGCTGGGCAAACTTTACTGCCATGCACTTTGCATCTTTTCCGCCATGCACTCTGGAAGATCATATCATGTTCCTTCTTACTTCAAAGAGGAAAAAAATACATTCCACAGTGATTCACATTGCCAGCAGTAAGGATACTGACATCTCTGATAACTTTTAGAATGCAAATCAAAGTTAGGTTTGATTTTACAATGAGCAAAAACTGACTAAGTAATTTATAAATAAATAAAAATAAGCACATTTATTTTAAGCTGTATAAACATGTTTCACCCCATATACAGTAAAAAGACTCTGTCAGTGTAGCCGTGAGGCTATGACAATTTGTTATTTTTCTGAATAATGATGCACTTTATTGTTAAGCACTGTCAGCACCTTTGCACCTGTTCATATGTATCCCTGACAAAGCCCCTTTTTATATGGGGTGAAACATGTTGAGTTGATGTTTCATAGTTGCAGGGCTGGTTTAAGCCACACGGTGGCCCTGGGGCAAAAGTAACTTGAGGCCCCCCTAACCCCCCCCCCCCCCCCCCCCCAGCGAAGTCAGTCCCCGAACCGACTGCTGCCCCTCATGGTCTCGCAAAGACTTCTCCTATGGCCTCCCGCACATTGTGTAGCTCAGCTGCCTTGTAATAACTCACCTGTATCAGCTGCTCCATCCTGTGCTTTGCCTTCAGCCCTGCTGCCTGTGTCTCCTCCATCCGGTACGTTATGTGTAAATAACATGCACAGGGTCATAGAGGCAGGCAGCGTGGCTGAAGAGGGAGCACGGGATGGAGCTGCTGCAGGGACAGGTGAGTTATTACAAGGCAGCTGGGTAGGGGTGTAACTACATCAGGCCCCTCTGCAGAGATTTGTTGGTGGACACCCCCCTTGGGCCAGAACAGAGACATATTAGCAGAATCAATCTGAAATACCTGGCATACTTGTATAATTTCTTCTCTTCCTTGTTACTATCACTCTGTTCCCTATATGCACCGTGGGGTTGTCATGAAAAGTAATTTTGTTGTGTTACACAATGACAATAAAGTGAATTGAATTTAATTGAATCAATCAGTAAAGAAACTAAGAGTGTTGCCTAAGTATGTCCCACAAAGCTACGTATGCCATGTTCCAACAAGCTATTCAGTCAACTATTCAGACATTTAAAAAAAATCACCAGGATTGCACTTTTATTTAGCTTTCCTGTATAACAAGAAGACACTAGGGGAAGCACTAGGGGAAGAGGGAAACAAAGGTGAATGAGGGAGGGCTGCTGTACACCAAGAGGGCTTCTGAGCGTTTTTCAAATCAACAGTGATTTGAAAAGCACTTGGCTAATGTTACCCTATGAGGGTGTTCCCACAGCAGCGTAGCATTTTTTTGAGTGATTCATTCAAAAATCGCTCTGAAAATCGTTTCACAAAATTGCACTTACAAATTGCTAGTGATTGCTATTGTGATTTTGGTGTGTGCTAGCCCAGAGAGAGGAGGAGTGGAGAGAAATTGAGAATAGCCTGAGAATGAGCAGAGAGCTTATCTGTATTGCAGTCTCACATCACACAGAGGCTACTTTCCTGTAATAGGACTCCTGTGCCTGCTGGTCTCTTACACACATCAGAAAGCAGCCCTCCTGGAGTCTAGGGACTGTCAAAAACCTTTCAACTTGTATAACACCTTATCCACACATGCAGTCATTATAACATTGGGAAGAGACCAGACAGATTTTTGCCCACGGACCCTCCAGGCAAGCTCTGCATCATGCTGTGTATATATATCAGCTTGCCTGTCCTCCAATTGCACTTTTATCAGCTAGCCTAGTGTTTCACATGGCCTTACACCAACAAACCTGAATACACCAGACACCAGACCAGCCCTAAATCACTGAATGAAAGGTGACCTGGGGAGAGATTGCCCCCCTTTCCTCCTGGCCAGTGTGGGCCTGCCTGCCACTGAGCTGAACATGCAGGCATATGGGAACAGTCAGAAAGACCACCTGGGGGGCCCAGCAGAGGTCAGAGGCCCTGGGGCAATTGCCCCCTTTGCCTCTATGGTAGCACCGGCCCTGCATAGTTGTAAACATTATTCTGATCTAGGCAGAGGGTCTTACCATATTGGTCGCTCTAATTGATGAGATACCGACAGATAGCTTGTTACTTAATCCCCCCTCCCCCAGAGCACTATTTAAGCAACTATTTGATTTTAAAATATATTTAATAAAAGTAAATTTTTAAGTGTTCTGTTTAAATTGTGTATTGTTTAGAATCAGATTCTGTATTGTTATTTATTTCAGGTGACTGTGGATGGGCATGACATTCGCACACTCAACGTGAAGTGGTTACGAGAAAACATTGGCGTTGTCAGCCAAGAGCCTATTTTGTTTGGAACAACAATCAGAGAAAACATTCGCTATGGAAGAGAAGATGTCACTGATCCTGAGATTGAGCAAGCCATCAAAGAAGCCAATGCCTACGACTTTATATCTAAACTCCCAGATGTAAGTTATTATTGACTGTTTACATTGTGTATAACAAACACGAGTAACACAATGTGACTGCATAAGAATGTCACACAGAAGCAGAGTAAAATACACATTATTTTATGTAAAGGAACTGTGGATAATATTTGTAGGTACTTAGGTAATAGTGCAGGTGATTTCCATGTTGAATATTCTTAAGTAAGGTTTAAAGGAATGAACCTGAGGCTTGGTTCACACCATGCCAGAGTGGTACTACTATATCCATATTGATGGACTTGCTGTATTGCTGACGTTATGCCATGTTGTGTCCATTGCCACTTCGGGAATGGTGGTGGGCCATTCATCACATGCAAGTATCCAAAAAAGGGCCGAGCACCACTCTAACTGAAACTTTTTATTGCTCCATAACCGTATACACACAATTGATTGTAAAACCGATGATCGTTTCGGGGCCACACAGGGCCCCTTTGTCAAGGCACAGTTACGATCTAAAAGGATCAAGAAAATTACAGCATGATCATTTTTAATCTTTAATAATCTCCAGCTGTAGTAAATGAAAACCAATATGATGTTGTTCATTATTTTGATATCTCTATCCAGGGTTTGGACACCATGGTGGGAGAGAGAGGGGCTCAGCTCAGCGGAGGACAGAAGCAGAGAATAGCTATCGCTCGAGCTCTTGTACGTAACCCAAAAATTCTGCTGCTTGATGAGGCAACATCAGCGCTGGATACACAAAGTGAAAGCATTGTGCAGAGTGCTCTAGATAAGGTAATAAGAGGCACTATTTGTATTTCAACATTCATTAACAAATATGTTGATTTCCATGTGTTGCTTTCCAAAGGTTCAAGGACTTTTCCAGCGGCCCCTACTCTATGGAACTCCTTTTACCCATCGGGCTTGTCCCCCTCCTCGAATTCATCCAAGCGAGCCTTAAATGATTTGGGTCCCTTGCTGCAGCTCCAGTTTTCTCCAGTGTCCCACCGAGGGGTTGGCATCTTTTGCGCGTGCGGACGCCCACGTCATTGGGAGCATACTGCACCTGTGCAGTACCACTGCACAAGCGCAGTGTGCTCTCGTGATGTGGGTGTGTTCTTGCATGGGGTGGGCGCACGCCCACGCATGCACAGGAGATGCCAACCTATTGGAGGTCGGCGATCTTCAGAGGCTGCCAGCGAGACACTTGAGAAGACCGGAGCTGTGGCAAGGGACCCAAATCACTTCTTGGGGCTGGAAGAAGCTCCAGATAAATAAAGATAGATTTCATTGCTTACCTTGTTTGTCCTTTAAAGAGCCATCTCTTTACCATGACTTATCTGGCATCTTTATAGCTCCAATTCCCCCCATTGAACTGACATCCTCCTCCCCATGTGTCTCACGCCTCCATTCCTTAGAATGCAAGCCTATTTGGCAGTGCCCTCTTCCTCATGTGCTCTTCTCTGCCTCCATATGGAGTCAGTGGTATTATCCACTTAATGTAAAATACTGTATACAGTATATCGACGCCCCTGCAGACTTCATCTTAGCTCCAGGGGCGTAGTTATACATATCTCGCTGCGATTGCCGTGGTCCGTGCTCCCGCTCACTCGCTGTGCATGTTCTCACCACCGCCCATTAGTAGGGAGATCAGTGAATGGGAACACAGTTCCCATTTTATTGATATAAGTCCTTGACTCCCTGTGATCAATGAAACCGGGATCAATGAGATGCCATGTGCATTGACAAAACAGGAAGTGAAAGCATACACACGTTACTTCCTGTAATGCGTGTATGTAGTAAAAGTTACACATAAAAAAGGGGGGGCATCTAGTGGCCAAATAGTAAAATGACACCTACATACACATCCCATGAAATGCAATTACATAAAATACCCATGAATTAATCCCTTACTTCCCCTCCCATAGTTACCAATATCAAACACTTTTATATAAAAACAATACATTTCAAAAACACATAATTAGTAACCCTATGGACTCATTTTTTATTTATGTCATCAGGGTATTTTACTCTTAGTTTTGGGGGAAAAAAAGGTTTGCAATTAGTGACAGACAAAACTGAAAAAAATACAGCTTTAATTCCCCCCCAAAAATATTATCGCCATACATTGTGATAGGGATATAATTTAAATGGTGTAAAAACCGGAACAAATGAGCAAATACAATACGTGGGTTTTAATTATGGTAGCATGTATTATTTTAAAACTATAAAAGCAGAAAACTGAGAAAAAATACATTTTTCCATTTTTTTTAATTATTCCCATTAAAATGCAGTTAGAAAAAAAAATTCTTAGCAAAATGTACCACCTAAAGGAAGCTTAATTGGTGTAAAAAAGAACAAGCTATAGATCATTTTGTTGTGATAAGTAGTGATAACGTTTTTCACAAATGAAAATGAGGGGTGCTAAAAGGAGAAAATTGCTCTGGTCCGTAAGGGGAAAAAACTCTCAGTGGTGAACTGGTTAATATTATCTATATTTATCCCTACCTTGCAATTTGCGCAGCATTGTTTACCATTTTATTATGTTGTGTACCATTGTTTAGGGCTGTAATGTCCCCATGTGATATTGTTCAAAGTTGTATTGTCTCCTCTACAGTTGTACCGTGCTGCGTAATATGTTAGCACTTTATAAAAAAAAAAAACAATAATAATAACATAGAAACACCATATAGCATGATGTAGGTGGATCTATGTACCATACCTTATCTTCTGCCCCCACTGTCAGTCCCCTCAATGGCTTCCTATAATCCAGAGACTACAATTCAAGGTATCAAGCCTTCAGATCATTCATGTCCAATCTGCAATTCTTATCTCGTGGTTAAAAACACCCTAAATCCAACTTTGTGTTAGTTCTCTGACGTATTAACATGCTCACTTATCTCCTGATCTCAGAACAATTTCCACACCATTATGCCTGATACACACCTTACAATTTACCGTCAGATAGATGGGCCGAAATGTTTATCTGATTGATTTTGTATAGACGTGATCAGAAAATTGATCAGAAAAACTATTGGAAAACAGATCGGATCTATCGGAAATAATCGATTCAACTCGTCTATCTGATGGGAAATTGCATGGTGTGTACCAGGCATAATAGACCTTCTAGACATCGTATAAATCATTTTCTTTGACCCATGTTCAAGGCTAGAGCTGGCCGGACCACAATCGTGATTGCTCACCGACTCTCCACCATCCGTACTGCTGATGTCATTGCCGGCTTTTACAATGGGGTCCTGGTGGAACAAGGAACACATGAAGATCTAATGCATAGAAAAGGTGTTTACTATTCCCTTGTTATGCTGCAGGTAGGTTGACTATGATCACTGTAGCGCCAGCACCTCCTCATTCGTACTGTCAACTCCGACTCTTTGTGACCTTATGTACCTTTTCATGCTGGATGAGTCTGCCAATCACTGCTTCAGTCTATCCTGTATAATATACCCTTGTTCCTGCGTCCTCCTCCGTCCCTGTGTCCATGTGTCCGTTGTGCCTGGCGTGCATGCAATGTCAACATTTCTTTGAATCAGGGCTGGATTTAAGCCAAGGCCTCCTAGGTCATGGCCTAGGGCACCACAGGATCAAGGGTGGGTGGGCAGCAAGCTATACTAGGGGGAAGGGAAGGGTCATCTGGCTATCTATCCTGGAGGGAGGGGGGGGGGTCTATTCTTCAGGCTATCTACACAGAAAGGGGAAGGATCATCTGGCTTCTTATACTAGAGGGAAGGGGGGTCATCAGGATACCTATACTGGAGGGATGGGGAGGGGGTCTTAAGTCTATTTAAACTGGAGGGGGGGGGTCATCTGGCTATCTATACTTGAGGGGGCAGCTGCTGACAGTGGCCTTGGGTGGTAAAAAGTACAAATCCGCCCCTGCTTTGAATACCTTGGTTTGTATTCAACATCAGTAGCAGCACCTATTCAAACAAGTTATATCTTATAAATTAGCCACAATGCAACAGCATTGACAAACCTCAGAGTACAGGCAGAATCTCCTTCATGATATATATATATATATATATATATATATATATATATATATATATATATATATATATATATATATATACTAGCTGATGGCCCGGCGATGCCCGGGTATGTTGGCTGATGTTGGCTCCACCCACTTTTTCTAACACTAACACACAATTACTCAATTGCTTAATGACCTAGTTTGTGAGCTTTCCGGTCTTTGGCATCAATAATTTGCATTGAAATGAAACAAATCTGATTGGCTGTGGTTCCACCCCCTTTTCTGAATTCTGGCTTGGGGCTTGTGCCATTAAAAGTGCAAGAATGCCAGCAATTAAATATTCCCCTAGAAAATAAATAGGTGAATTTTGATTGGCTTTTGTAGGCTCCGCCCACTTTTCTGAATATTAATCCCAGTCACCGAGTGACCAACTGCGTAAAGTTTGAGAATCCTACCATGAACAGTGTAAGAATGGCTGCAGTTTACATTTTCCAAGTGAAATTTGTATTTGTCACTGATGACCCAACATTGTCCGAGTACATATTTGGCTGGTGTTGGCTGTGCCCACTTTTTCTGACCGTAACACACAATTACTCAATGACCAAGTTTGTGAGTGTTGCGGTCTTTGGCATCAATAATTTGCATTGAAATGAAACAAATCTGATTGGCTGTTTGTGGCTCCACCCCCTTTTCTGAATTTGAACCCCAGTCACACAATGACCAACTGTACCAGATTTGAGGCTTGTGCCATTAACAGCGCAAAAATGGCAGCAATGAAATATTCCCCTTGAAAATCAATAGGTGAATTTTGATTGGATTTAGTAGGCTCCACCCTCATTTCTGAATAGTAATCCCAGTCACCCAGTGACCAACTGTGCAAAGTTTTATAACCCTAACATTAAAAGGGTAAGAATGGCTTCTGTTTGCATTTTCCTAGGAAATTTGTATTTGTCTCTGCCCACTTTTTGGTTATGGGAATGAAAACTATCCTATATGTTATTCCAGGTAATTTACTATGTGTGTGCCAAATTTCATTCAAATCCGTTCAGCCATTTTTACCTGATCGAGTAACAATCGTCCAAACATCTGAACTTTCCCATTTATAATATTAGTAGGATATACAGCATATATGTATATATATATATATATATATATATATATATATATATATATATTATTTTTGAAAGGGGCACAGAAGTAGAAGATAATTCTGTAGAGAAGAAGGAGAAGGAGGCTAGACCAGGATTCGGTTAGGTTGACAAAGAGATTATTGGCTAGTCTGGTGCCATTAGCTGATGAATCAGAGTTATTATAAAAAAAACTGTAGAAAAAAGGAATATTGAAGCAAAGGGAATATTAAAGTGCAGACTGTGTGCTTTTAATTTTGTATAATGTTATGTACAGTATATCTGTGTCATAATAGACAAAGACTCAGTAAAGTATTGCTCACACACTAGATGCTTAGAGCTGCCTTGACTAAGTTCCATCTAGACAATGTAGAAGGCTTGAGTCTAGCAAATAGGGGAAGATGGTAGATGACAAGGTGGCTGACCCAGGATGTGGTCAAGTCATAGGCCAATGGGGGGAAGATAAAGAGGGAGGGAGATGCACACCAGCAACATCTCAGGAAGGATAATTCCCACCTGTATTGATCAAGGATGCAGTTAGCCAGGGGCAGTCATCCAACAGGTCCACCACTTCTATATAACTGTCAATACAGAATTCAAGAAAGGAGACAGCACTCCACAGGCTCAAGCAGCATATTGGGTCATTCAGGAACACACACACACCTGCAAAATCCTAAACAACTTTCCTTCTATCATAGAGTCGTGAGAAAGATGGAGAAGTGGAGGAGATCAGTGATGGAGAACCAAGCGAAGAGGAAGGAGATAACTTTGAGTTTGATGATGACAATGAGAATTATGCAGAAATTGTCCTTGAACAAGAAGAGTCTAACAATATGGGAAGTATAAACAGGGCTGATATACAAAGAAAATCCAGCACAAAGAAGGGAAGGAAATTTTCAAGAAGGAAACCCAAACCAGAAAAATCTCCAAACAAAGGAAAGGAGGTAAGGCATGAACAGCATGTAAAGCCTGGTACACACATCCTATTTGGTTGGCCAATCATTAGCAAATATTGCTACTTCAATGTCATATGCGAGCTCACTTCACAACCTGTTCATAGTATTCAGAATCTGTTGGGTTCTTGAAGGTGGTAAAATTTGCCAGCATTTGGCCAATCAAAATTGGAGTTGTGTACCAGACTTAGGGTTAAGTCGATCATTCTGAGTCTGTGTGCGTGTGTGTTTACGCGTATCTTGGTTCAGACTAAAAGTACATATTTATTAAACTATTACACTACTATTATCTCATTCTTCACTGAATGTTTCAGTCATTTGTGACTTATGAAAGAACTTTAGACCTGCAGGAAGCAGGTCTTAATGCATACCACACAGATCACAACATTTAATATAAACACTGCACAACTCATGCTTGGTTTGTTTACAATATTCTAAATAATTAGAAAAAATAGAGTTTGGGCCATTAGCCTATTAATACCAACTGATGGTGATAAATAAGAAACACCGAGAGCCCAATATAGTGTAGTATGTATTGGAAACCGTGTATAAATGTAAGTGTGAGATGAATATACTCACAAACGTGGGTTACCTCTTAGGCAACCGCTGTAGATGCAGGTGAGGAGATTAGACCTGTCCTCAGTCAGAATTAACCTCTTTCCACCCACGTCACGCCGATGGGCGTGGCCGCGGCGGCGGCCCCAGGACCGCCTAACGCCAATTGGCGTAAAGTCCTGGGGCTCTATTTTGCAGGAGATCGTGCGCAGGCTGTTGCTATATTGTGCGGCCCTGCAGCTTGGCCTTAAAGCTACAGTGGCACATTTTACTGAAAATGGCCTGGTCACTAGGCGGGTTTAGCCCTGCAGTCCTCAAGAGGTTAAGATGTCGCTTTCTGTAGATCAGAAAAGTAGGGGTAGGTCACCCCTCCACCAGGGGTGGACACAGTATTATCGTAAGAGAACAGAGACGCCAGCAGGATAAAAGGTAATAAAAGTTTAGAAATTTTCTGGGAGGCAGTGGTGGACTTACCTCCGGAAAGCAGACTCAAAATACTATCTGAGTTAAACAAATAAATGTATTATTGGTACCCCAAAAGATGCAACGCGTTTTGCAGGCACAGCCCGCTTCATCAGGCAATAAGATAGGGGACAAACAGTAGCTCGTCAGTAACACGAATAGCACCTCTGTCAAGTATTTTGAGTCTGCTTTCCGGAGGTGAGTCCACCACTGCCTCCTAGCACATTTTAAAACTTTGATTACCTTTTATCCTGCTGGTGCCTCTGTTCTCTTATGATAACTGATGGTGATGATCAATGAGATGCTAACCATTTTAAGTTGATGTAAGTTTTATGTTATTGTTATGCATATCTATGCATCTTGAAATTGTACAAATCAACCTAATTGTTGGTACAATTCCGAGCTGCATACATCTGCATAAAATGCAACATGACATTGACATCCGTTTGAAATGATTAGCATCTCTTTGATCAGTTTCATCTCTATCGATTAGTTAGGAAATGATAAGACATATCTGTAGGCCTTCAAAATACCCTGGACTGGTCCCACTCAAAGAACAAAAATGATTAGCCGGATGGTTGTTACCAGCAAGTTACTGCTATGGTTTCTAATACAAGCTGTTACGTAGGTTTCTTCTTCAGTCCTCTCCTTCCATTGGCTGTAGTGGCTTGATGGGCGCCATCTCTGTATATCCAACTGCCCTCTTTGCCTAAATTTGCTTTTAGATGTTGCCTTGCTATTATTTATGGACACCTTTAAAGACCTTTCTAGAATTAGATTCTAACAAAATATTCTATCACTCATGTTGCTTACAGACATATCAATCCATGTCATGCGCTGAGGAGGACCATACAGTCCAAAACAACTGTATGCATGTTGGATTGATGTGGCTCTGTAACATGTATAAGGCATACCTTTGAAATAGCCGCCGGGATATTTGGGTGCAAGATAAAGCCAATATATGGCTTACTCTGCTCCTGCACAAGTCCCGGGGGCGTTAATTACTATTCCCCCTCCAGGTCGACCTGGCTGGTAGGGAATGATGCAATAGCTGTCAGACGAATTACTGTGTTTTAAAAGTAACTTAAGCTCCATCTTCTGACGGCGCTGAAGTTACTCACTGAGCGCGGCTATAGCTGTAATTCCTATTATGGTCTATAGTGGTGCCGGATGTGCTCAAATCTCCTGTGCTGTTATTACAGCGCTCGTGTATAAGCTATATTCTCACTATACACCAGCAGTTCTGAATGTGCAGCCTTGCTTTCAGGGGCATAAAGAGATGGTTTGCATATTTGGGAGTGTTGCATCATGGGAAACCACAGATGTGGTCTTAGAGATCAGTAAAGTCAAAGAATCAATACTTATCTGGGGCTTCTTCCCACCCCATAAACACATGCGAGTCCCTCTCGTCCTCCTGCGGTCTCCTGAAGACCCAGACTGACGCGACTGAAGCAGTTACCAGGGCTGATCGTGGCTGAATGGCAGACCGCGGGAGGATGGCGAGGGAGCTCACACGTGTTTATGGGGCTGGAGGAAGCCACAGGTAAGTATTGATTCTTTGACTTTACTGATCTCTGGTATACTTTAAAGCTGAATTATTGCAAATACCTTTTGTTTTAAAGAGAACCCGAGGTGTGTTTAAAGAATGTTATCTGCATACAGAGGCTGGATCTGCCTATACAGCCCAGCCTCTGTTGCTATCCCAAACCCCACTAAGGTCCCCCTGCACTCTGCAATCCCTCATAAATCACAGCCCTGCTGTGAGGCGGTGTTTACATCTGTAGTGTCAGTCTCAGCTGCTCCCCCGCCTCCTGCATAGCTCCGGTCCCTGCCCCCGTCCCTTCCCTCCAATCAGCAGGGAGGAAAGGGATGCAGGCGGGGACTGGAGTTCTGCAGGAGGCGGGGAGAGCAGCAGACTGACACTATAGAGATAAACACAGCCAGCTCTGACAAGCTGTTTGTCAGCAGCGTGGCTGTGATTTATGAGGGATTGCAGAGTGCAGGGGGACCTTAGGGGGGTTTGGGATAGCAACAGAGGCTGGGCTGTATAGGCAGATCCAGCCTCTGTATGCAGATAATAATCTTCAAACCCACCTCGGGTTCTCTTTAAGAAGGCAAAATAATATTCATGTTGTTTATGCCAGTAACTTTAGGGTAAAGGACAAATGAACATCAATTGATCTGACAATTCCATAGACCAATGAAATCATGTGATAAATGTGACTCATTGAGCTTACTAACAGACTGTATTGTTCCTGTAGGTTGTGGAGGAAAGTCTGCCCAACTTTTCTCTACTACGGTTACTTAAACTGAACAAGCCAGAATGGTTCTTAATTGCTGCTGGCATTACCGCCGCTGCTATTTCTAGCGGAATATATCCAACATTTGCAATTATTTTGGGAAAAATTATTGGGGTAAGTGTTTCTATTTTAAGTTCTTCATTTTTAATTTAAAAAAAATATAGCTATAGGCTATAGCTATAGGTGCTCCGCCCTTGGCTCTAGATACATCTCTGGCACTGTATTTGGCCTGAGGAAGTGGGCATTAGACCTACGAAATGCGTTGGCTGTGCAATATTAAACTTCATATATGTATGAATGCGTCGTTCTTGAGCTGAGCCCCCTCTCCCTTTATTATTTTAGCTGTTTTTAACACAGTTTTAGCAATCATTGGGTGCCTCTTTCCCCCTTTGTGTATATAGCTATCTGAACATACTGTTTTCTGCGTTAATGTGTTACTTGCATTATGATTGCAGGCATTCAGTATCACCGATGCACAGGCAAGAAACAATAGGACGGCTTTGCTCTCCCTTATGTTTCTTGCTCTGGGAGCGATCAGTCTGCTTGTATATGTCGTCATGGTATGTATGTGTAATTTCTTTTACTATCTACCTTATTTTGTAGACAATGGCCTCAATTCACTAAGCTTATATCTAGGGCTGATCGGAACAGCTGAATTCCGATTTCGTCGAAATTTCGTGTACCGCATGCGAAAACCGAGTTTCGTGTTCCGAATTTTCGTGTTCCGAGTGCATTTCTATTGAATTAAATAGTGTTAACTTCTGCGTTTAATAAAGCCCCCTTACATGCTATCATCACCAAATTTGGCATGTATGTTAAGCAGATGAGTGGGAACATGGTAAAAAAAATTTTTTGTGAAAAGAGCTTATAGTTTTTGAGCAAATCGATTTCAAAGTTTCATAAGAAAAATGTTTTTTAAACTGTGTAAAATGACACTGCTGCAGAACAGGTTACTGCGTTCCGAGTTCTGTATACATATTGTATACATTTCATGAAAACAGACAGCGTGGGGTCCCCCCTCCCAAGCCACCTTAACCCCTTGTCCCCCATGCAGGCTGGGATAGCCAGAATGCGGAGTCCCGGCCACGTGGGGCTTCGCACCCTGAGCTATACCAGCCCGCATGGTCCATGGTATGGGGGGGCTCTGGAGGAGAGGGGCGGCAAACCTCCCCCTCTCCCCCAGAGTCCTTGTCCAATCCATGGACAAGGGGCTCTTCCCCACCTCCGGTGCCCCAGGAGGAGGTGGGGGCCGCCGACGTCCTGGGGGGTTCATGGTGCCATCCGGGGTTCCCCTTTAACAAGCGGACCCCGGAAGCGGCCCCCTCCCCAGGAGAAATGAGTATAGGGATACACGGTACCCCTTACCCATTTCAGCAGAGTTAAAAAAAGAAATAAAAACATGACAACTAAAAAAGTCCTTTATTGTTCTAAATTAACCAGGGATACTTACCTTGGGATAATCTCACGCCAGTAACCTCAGGAGTGGTCCCACGCCAGTATCCTCTTATGACATCCCACCTCCCTCCCACACTGACGAACTCCCACCACTGAATGGTCACAGTCAGCCTCTGCATCTGTATAGCAGAGGCTGAGAACACGAAAATTTTGTCTTTAAAACAAGAAATTTCGGCAAACAGTGATGCAATCAAAATGGCCACTGGGAAATCCCCGATCGCTGGAGGCCACACTAGAGTGGCGAAACCAGTGATTTTTCACATAGATGGTGGGTCCAGGTGACCAGAGCAGGAGGTGCCCTAATCCCCTGGACCCACCCATTCATGTGAAATAACGCGTATTCTGACACTCTGAGGTGGCCTCCGGGGAACGGGGATTCCCCAGCAGCCATTTTGTTTATGACACTGTTTGCCGAAAATTCTTGTTTTAGCAAACAATTTTCATGTTTCTAGCTTATGCAATACAGATTGCAGAGGCTGTCTAAAGCCATTCATCCCCAGGAGTTCTGCAGGATCGGCAGGTGCGCGGGATCTCCTAAGAGGATAGAGGGGGGCACCGCACAGCGCAGGAAGGTGGGAAAGTGGGCACAGAGCGGCGGGGAGGGGGGGGGAGGGGGGGGAAGCCTCCCCTCCCTCACCTAGGGTCCCCCTTCCGTGCTCCCCCTCCAAAATTGCAGCCAGCAGTGGCAGCGAGCGGGAATCACTTACCGAGAGAAGAGCTCTGTGTGCCGCTGCTGGTCTGGTCTCCTGCATTGCATTGTCCAATTATGCTCTCACAGGAAGTACTGCGCAAGCGTGATTGGACAGTGTCAGTTCAGAATACCAGACCAGCGGCACACAGAGCTATCGCTCTCGGTAAGCCGTTCCGCTGGCTGGCTGGAATTCTGGAGGTGGGGGGGAGTGCGCAAGGGGGGGCCCTAGGTGAGGGAGGGGAGGCTTCCCCCCCTCCCCGCCGCTCTGTGCCCATTTTCCCACTTTCCTGCGCTGTGCCCCCCTCTATGCTCTTAGGAGGTCCCGCGCACCTGCTGATCCTGCAGAACTCCTGCAATCTGTATTGCATAAACTAGAAACACGAAAATTGTTTGCTAAAACAAGAATTTTCGGCAAACAGTGTCATAAAGAAAATAGCTGCTGGGGAATCCCCGTTCCCCGGAGGCCACCTCAGAGTGTCAGAATACGCGTTATTTCACATGAATGGGTGGGTCCAGGGGATTAGGGCACCTCCTGCTCTGGTCACCTGGACCCACCATCTATGTGAAAAATCACTGGTTTCGCCACTCTAGTGTGGCCTCCAGCGATCAGGGATTTCCCAGTGGCCATTTTGATTGCATCACTGTTTGCCGAAATTTCTTGTTTTAAAGGCAAAATTTTCGTGTTCTCAGCCTCTGCTATACAGATGCAGAGGCTGACTGTGACCATTCAGTGGTGGGAGTTCGTCAGTGTGGGAGGGTGGTGAGATGTCCTAAGAGGATACTGGCGTGGGACCACTCCTGAGGTTACTGGCGTGAGATTATCCCAAGGTAAGTATCCCTGGTTAATTTAGAACAATAAAGGACTTTTTTCGTTGTCATGTTTTTATTTCTTTTTTTAACTCTGCTGAAATGGGTAAGGGGTACCGTGTACCCCTATACTCATTTCTCCTGGGGAGGGGGCGGCTTCCGGGGTCCACTTGTTAAAGGGGAACCCCGGATGGCACCATGAACCCCCCAGGACGTCGGCGGCCCCCACCTCCTCCTGGAGCACCGGAGGTGGGGAAGAGCCCCTTGTCCATGGATTGGACAAGGGCTCTGGGGGAGAGGGGGAGGTTTGCCGCCCCTCTCCTCCAGAGCCCCCCCATACCATGGACCATGCGGGCTGGTATAGCTCAGGGTGCGAAGCCCCACGTGGCCGGGACTCCGCATTCTGGCTATCCCAGCCTGCATGGGGGACAAGGGGTTAAGGAGGCTTGGGAGGGGGGACCCCACGCTGTCTGTTTTCATGAAATGTATACAATATGTATACAGAACTCGGAATGCAGTAACCTGTACTGCAGCAGTGTCATTTTACACAGTTTAAAAATAATTTTTCCTATGAAACTTTAAAATCGTTTATTTCAAAAACTATAAGGTCTTTTCACAAAATTTTTTTTTACCATGTTCCTACTCATCTGCTTAATATACATGCCAAATTTGGTGATGATAGCATGTAAGGGGGCTTCACAATTCACCACGGAATTTAGCACAATTGACTTCAATGTAAACACGAATTCGGTACTCGGAATTGCAGAATTTTCGAGTTTCGAGTGCTTACTCGGAACTGCCAAATTCCGATGGCAAACTCGAAATTCGGAATCCGAGAGCTCAGCCCTACTTATATCCTGTCTTTAATAACGTTTCTGTAGTTATCAGTGATCACCATGGTGACGAGACATGTAGTATTCAGGAAACATTTTACCTCAGGCAAACCTAGAGTTAACTCTTCTGTCTTTAAGTTAACTCTTCAATCCTTAAAATAACTCCAGAGTTAAACACAGGTTGTTAATTAACTGCATGTGAAAATAACTACAGAGGAGGTAACAACAACAGAGGAGGTAAATTAACTACATAGGAGGTAAATTAACTACAGAGGAGGTAACTTAAGGAATGAAGAGATAAGATAACTCTCTCACTGTGTGGAGGTAAATTTTCTATTGCCTTATTATCTCCAGCATGATCTTAGTGAATTGAGGCCATTATATTTAAAGCAGTGTAAAAATAAAACTCACACTACATCAGCACAGGCAACAGAAATTATAATAGAGTAGCAGGAAAAATGTCTAAAAACAGACCACTTTGGCCAGAAAATCCAGGTTTTGGTGGTTAGCCATGGCAGTTTTCTGCCTTTGCAAAGACTGCTAAGAACTTGTGTCGCCGCGGGAGGGAGGGGCCTCACAGTGTGGCCTGAGGAGTATTCTATTTCTACCTGTGCCACTGAGACACCCTGGGCCCATATGCAATTCACATTGTCACTTAAGTTTTCTCCTAGGAGATAATTTGTCATCTTCTTTTTAAAATAACTTTTCAGCATTCTACAGTTGAAAAAATATCAAAAGTAGGTAACAAAAGTACTGTCAAAACCATTCTAAGTATGTTCTTGCTTGCTGGTGGCTTACAAGTTATTTTTTTTTTCTAAGGTGTGCAAAATATGGCCTGGGAGAAAACTTAGGAGAAAAGTAAATTGCATATGGCCCCCTATCTCAGAGATAAGAGATCTATAGAGAGCTATCAAAAACGCCCATATACTATTCCCCTTGCTGCAAGGCACTGTGTATTTACCTGAGGAAGCAGGCTAGAACCCGTGAAACGCATTGTCTATTTTGTGTTTTGAATAAATAGTTTTCCAGCACTACTGGTGTGTTTGTCATTAGGAGAGGTAAGCGATTAACTCTCAGCCTTATTTTAACTATTAAAAGTGTATGTATATATATATATATATATATATATATATATATATATATATATATACACTTGGGCGCTTCTATCCTTACGAGTATCCAGATGTAGAGAGAGAAGTAATGCAGTGCCAGCCACAGTATTTTGCATTCCGGGGCTGGTACAATACTTCCCTGCTGCTTAATGAAACAGTCAGCTGTTACTGCATTGGGAAAATAAGGGTGTGGGAACAGTTTTCATTCTGGATCTTTTTCACTTTGGAATCTACAGCGTAGGTCCACTTTAATCATGCTGACATTGGATACAGAGCATGTAATTGGCAGTTTTATAAGTTAATTAAAAGTGCATGCTACATTTTTGTTTCTGACATCCATATGTAGGTGCCAGTATAGCCTATGAAAGATTGTGAAATCTCTTGAGTAATCAATTACAAGAAAAGCTTTTCCTCAACTTGTTCCAGAAGCACCTCCTGCTCTTTTGCTTCTTTCGCATCATTCTTCAGCTCAAATGCCTACCCTTCAGTCAAACCCAGCTATTGGACAGCTACTTAGACTTCTGGGGCCAAGCCCAGCCCTCCTTCCTGTATTTTCCTGGTTGTGTGGAACAATTTCCTGTTGATGATTTCTCAGCAGTTACAAGCATAGATAAAAGGTAGAAGGGAATATTACTTAACCTCCCTGGCGGTAAGCCCGAGCTAAGCTCGGGCTATGCCGTGCAGGAGAATTTCTCAGGCTGTACTGGGGCGATTCGCCCCATTCAAAGTGCTGTGCGCGCAGCCAGCACTTTGCTAGCCGCGCGCACAGCTCGATCGCCCGCACGCAGCGGCGAAAGAGGCCCCCCCCCCCCCGCCGCCAGAGCCCTGCGCTGCCCGGACCAATGAGTTCCGGGCAGCGCTATGGGCCGGATCGGATGCGCCTGACCTCAGGACGTCGGCTGACGTCCATGACGTCATCCCGATCGTCGCCATGGCGACAGGAGAAGCCAAACAGGGGAACGCGTTATATACGCGCTCCCCTGTTTGCTATTAGTGCCGGCGACGATCGCACTAGAGGGACACATGCGCCCTCTAGTGGTGTTTCATGTAGCTACCACTCTGGTAGCTTTACATGAAACAAAAAAAAAAATTAAAAAAAATAGGATTTTTGCCCATGTGGCAAAAACAATTAACCGCCAGGGAGGTTAAACAGCGATGAGTGAAATATTTTTGGTCATCAATGATTACAAATAGTGATGAGCAAACTATTCTTCTTACATGCAAAATAACTGTACCGGGAGACAAACGTTAGTGCAAACAAATGACTGATTCACAAATCCTCACATTTGCATTATGGGTGTGGCTAATCAGCAAACAATGAGCAATTTTTGCTAATCTCTAATTATGAACTACCTATCGCTGTTTTCCTTGTATCCCTTATGACAGTTAATGACAGTTCAGTATTACCTTTAGAATTAACTACAATAAATGTTTCTTTTCTATTTTTTTAAGGGGTTTGCGTTTGGAATAGCTGGAGAAAATTTAACCATGAGATTAAGGTCATTATCATTTAAATCACTACTACAACAGGTAAGGTGTATTTTCACTTGCAGTTAAGCTAAGTACACATATGCTAACTGTCGCCCCTCGGGGATTGAGAAACAATCCTTTGAGTGAAAGTTTGGGGTCTGATGCTGTACAGACACATTGCTAGCCTTCAGGCTAACTATGCATTCTGTTGCTATAGAGGGCAGAAGCGGAAGGGTGGAGCTGAAATAACATTGCAATTTGTCCTGCTGGGGCTTTAGGGTTTAGGGCTCTTTCACATCAGAGCTTGCGTTGGAGAACGCTCAAAGCATACGTTTTGTTGTATGCGTTTTAATGCGTTTTGATATGCGTTGCACTGCAGTGAGTGTGCGTTTTTAATGCATTTTCAATGCGTTACTGCACATAGAAAAACGCAGGTAATTTTTTTTCTTTTTAGTTTTCAACTTTCTACATTGTTCCTCTGTTGCATTCTGGGACTGATTGCCTGCGGTAACGGTTTAAAAACACGCATAGTGTGCATTTTACATTGACTAACATTGTAACGCATAAAGCTAGAGTCGCCCGAAAAACTGCGCCTGGGTGCAGTGTAACGCAACGCACAAAAACGCAGCGTTATATGTGAAAGCTAAAATGAAAGTCTATGAACTTTCATTTTACCTTGGGTAACGCAAACTTTACCCGTTGCGTTGAAACGCAGAAAATCTGCCCTAATGTGAAAGAGCCCTTAAGGATACTTATATTTTCTCTCCTTATCTGTTTATCTCATTAATTATTTATCCTCAATTGATTTTCCTAAGAATTAGCTCTGTTTACAGTTAAAGTGGACCTGAACTCTTGCACAGGACAGAAAGAAAACTTAGAGAAACGCACCCTGTATGTATTTAGAGAGTTTAGCCTGTTTAATTCCCCCTCATTTGTGTCTACTCACAAGATGTCATTTGATCTCTCCACGTGTCACATGACTACCATGGCAGAGATGGCAAATAAGCTCATTTGAAAGCCCAGGATGTTAACAATATGTCTGCTTCCATGGATCAGGAAGTAGAAACAATGCAGATTTATTTTAGGATTTGTATCAGCTGTAACAAAGATATGTTTTTGTTTAAAGGTCATTATGCTGTTGTGTATCTTTTAGAGCAGAGAGAAGGTTCTGAATTCAGTTCCACTTTAAAGTGAAAAATAAGTAAGCTTTGTGAATGAGCCCCTTTATCTGTGGTGGATTTATCTTCCCATATCTAATCAATTATTTGTAATCGATTATATCTCCTTTTCTGTTTCAACAGATTCCTAAAGGGGCCCATACACTGGTCAATTTCACCCAAAATCAGATCAGAAATCGATTCTATCAAATCTATCAATTGATTGATTTGCAGCTGATTTCGATCGATTTCAATGGATTTGATCTATCTGACAGGATGGAACATCTAGGTCGATTTGCTGCTTGTAGCAGAACCCTGGCCCATAGAGTTGCATTGGATCTAATGGTCCAATAATGCATTTGGATAGATTTCCAATAGATTTCATTCTGAAATCCTGTACACACATGCTGTACACTTACCTACGTAATGTATTATCCCCTGGCATGCACTATGCCTAATGGGGACTGATTTCCTTGTGTTTTATAACAAACTTATCAATGAAGAAGCCATCTGGGGCTAATTACTGTATTTTTTGGAGTATAAGACTCACTTTTTCTCCCCAAAAGTGGGTAAAAAAACCTCACTGCATCTTATAATCCAAATGTAGGTAGTTTCTGACTTGTGAACATTAGCCAATACAAACCTCTAACCCGCTGCAATGTCGGGGACTCCCTCTACTGTGCCCATGCAGAGAAGGACACAGCGGGACACAAAGGGGCATAGAGGAGGACACAAGGGAAATACAAAGGGGCATAGAGGAGGACACAAGTGGGACAGAGGAGGACACATGGAGGCACAAGAGGTATTAGGGGGTATGAGGTACAAAGGGGGCATAATCCACATGATACCCCTTCACCATGGATGCACCAGGTTTAGTCTATATTTTCCCCCCTAGTTTTTGTCCTCTAAAGCTAGGTGCATGTTATGGTCCAGAGATCGGTGCGTCTTATAGTCCAAAAAATATGCTAAATGTATTTATCTTTTTAAGACTCCCAGAATGCCATGCCACGGTGAAGGCCAGTGTGTGAGGGATCCAACAGGAAGTTGGCATCTAAACACTATACTCTTTAGATCAGAAAGTTCGCTTTTTAGCACAGGGATTGAAATCTTCATATTTTCCACTTTGAATGATATTTACAAAATGAATATTTAATAAAAAAAAAAAAAGCTGGTGAATAATTTAGCAAACTAAATAACTTCCTCGTTTCATATATAATTGAGTTTATACAAATAGTACTTGGCTGGTAAACAGTTTTGAAAAGTTTTTAAACTTCACATTTTGTGCTTTTTTTTGAAGGAAATTGGGTTCTTTGATGACCACGCAAATGCGGTTGGGGTTTTGCTAACCAGACTTTCAACAGATGCCTCTCAAGTCAAAGGGGTTAGTATAAATAATGTGTTCATTGTCTTACAGCATAAAGCACGTTTTTCCATCTTATGAATTTATTTCCAAAACTTTTTATTATTGGTATTTTATCATTTATTTATAGACTAGTAAGCGTCAAGCAAAGGTTGACTTAAAGGACAACTGAAGTGAGAAGAACATGGAGGTTGACAATATTTATTTCCTTTTAAACAATACCAGTTGCTTGGCAGCCCTGTTGATCTATTTGGCTGCAGTAGTGTCTGAAGTACACCAGAAACAAGCATGCAGCTAATCTGTCAGATCCGACAATAATGTCACAAAACACCTGATCTGCTGCATGCTTGTTCAGGGTCTATGGCTAAAAGTATTAGAGGCAGAAGATCAGCAGGACAGCCAGGCAACTGGTATTGCTTAAAAGGAAATAAATATGGCAGCCTCCATATCCCTCTCGCTTCAGTTGTCCTTTAAATATAGAAGACATTGATGAGGAACTGTAGTTAAAATAACATAATTAATAAAAGTGCTTTTTGTTTTGTTTTCAATATTCATTTTGAAATTATTTAGTCAATGTTTGCCCATTTTTTTTTTTGTTTCCCCCAAAATCTTTCCTCCACCACGAATTATATTCTGAAATGTATCGCAAGTGGCAACCTCTTTAGTCCTGTAAGGGGCAGCTCTGCAGAATGTTTGTTTCTGAGTATTCCGCAGCCAGTGAAAATAATGTCGGTCTCCCAGAATGCTCTGGGAGGAGAATGCCACATAGCTAAATAGGCCAAGCATCATTGGGACAGCAGGGCTACATACCAATATACAGCAACATATAGCTATAAGTGTTTCTGATGCTAATACCAAGACAATTACTGTAAAAGAGGGTATCCTGTACAATTTACTGCATTCTACTATATGTCACTACAGTGCGTCTTTAAAGTGAACCCGATGTGAGAGTGATATGGAGGCTGCCATATTTATTTCCTGTTACACAATACTAGTTGCCTGGCAGTCCTGATCATCTATTTGGCTGCAGTAGTATCTGAATCACACCAGTAACAAGCATGCAGCTAATCTTATTGGATCTGATAATAATGTCAAAAACACCTGATCTGCTGCATGCTTGTTCAGGGTCTATGGCTGAAAGTATTAGAGGCAGAGGATCAGCAGGATAGCCGGGCAACTGGCATTGCGTAAAAGGAAATAAATATGGCAGCCTCCATACAAATCTCACCTTGGGTTCACTTTAATAGCAAATGGCATTCAAAGTAGAGTCTCGAATTCTAAAGCAGTAGCAGGTCCTACTTTGCTATTGAAGTGCACCATAGCCATTTTTTTTTGTATTTTCTTACTTACTGGGGGTTTAAAAGGCATTTTATAACTAGGTGTGAAAATATAATCTAGGAGAAAAAGTGAATTGCATATGGGCTATTTTGTCTAACTTCTGCATTTGTCTTTTTTTCATACTTTAAAGTGAACCTGAGATGAAAAGAAAACATAAAATCATACTTACCTAGGGCTTCCTCCAGCCCCCTCTGGCCTGACTGCTTCCTCTTTGCTGTCCTCCGCCTTCAATATCCTCCATAAGGGCTCCCAGTATCTTGGCCAGTTGGGGCTTACTGTGCATGCGTGGCCTGCCGCACTCACATCACCGGGAGCTTTCTGCACCAGTGCAGTTGCAGAATTGTTTGCGCTATCTGCAGGTGCAGAACTCTCCTGTTAGCGGGAGCGAGACCACGACTGGCTGAAGATTCCGGGAGCCCTTACGGAGGATATTGAGGTCGGAGGACAGCACAGAGGGATCAGTCAGGCCGGAGGGGGCTGGAGGAAGCCACAGGTATGCATTATTTTTTTTCTCTTTTCATCTCTGGTACACTTTAAATAAAAAGCTCAGTGAACACTGAACATTAATCGGTGAATCAGTATCGGCATTTATGCTTAGCTTTGCTTCTGTTCTCTCATATAAGAGGCTTACATCATTGTCAGATCTTGATGTTGATGCAATTCCAAGTGCTAAAAATTCTGCCTTGTGCAAGTACACTATAAATGTGTAATGAATACACTTCACAAGCAGATCCAATTACCAGTTTAATGCTTCCAATCTCTGTATGAATACTTATTCATCTTGTGCATTAAACATATCTGTTTAAAGGGAACACGAGATGAGAGTGATATGAAGGCTACCATATTTATTTCCTTTTAAAGAGGAAGTGTCGCGAAAATCTTAAAATTTAAAAAAACATACAAATAAGAAGTATTTTTCTTCCATAGAAAAATGAGCCATAAATTACTTCTCTACTATGTTGCTGTCACTTACAGTAGGTAGTAGAAATCTGACATTACTGACAGGTTTTGGGCTAGTCCATCTCTCCATAGGGGATTCTCAGCATGGGTGAAAAAGAAATACATAAAGATGCTGGCCAGCCTCTCTGCTCGCTGCACACTATTTTGGCAGTTGGAAAGAGCAACTGCCATTCACTAAGTGCTTTTAAAAATAAAGAAAACCATGAGAACCCCCATATAAGAAGATGGGCTAGTCCAAAATCTGTCTAAGGGTGATGACTTAGACATTACTGATGTAAGAAGATCAACAGGATTGCCATGTAACCGGCATTGTTTAAAGGAAATAAATAGGGCAGTCTCCATATCACTATCTAGAAAGACAAAAAGAAAGAGCAACCGAGAGCCCCCAATAGTGTATTATTGTTCATATAAGGTAGTCTTCAATTTGTACAGCAGATATGGATATACTCACAAGTCTGGGTTGCCAACCTCAGGCAACCACTCCAGTCGCATATAGGGAGATTAAGCCTGTCCCCACTCAGGTTAAGAAGTCGCTCTCTGTAGAAGAAAAATAAGGGTGTACACACCCATCCACCAGGTGGATAATATTTGTAGCAGAGACACTGCACCTATCTGCACAACCTCAGAGTTGCTCCTGCTCTTGTATTTGCCTGAGGAAGCGGGCTTGGGACCCGCGAAACGCGTTGCATAATTTTATGTGGAGTACTGATTAAATATTTATTTTTCTGGAGATGGATACACCCCGGTCCCCCAATTTTTATTTGGTTTAAATAGACTACTAATTTTTATCCATATCACTATTACTTCAGATTCACTTTAAAGGAAACCTGAAGCGAGTAAAATTATTTAAAATAAACACATGACGCAGCTGCAAATGAATATTATATACTAATCTCACCATTAGTTCCTCTTAGAAGCTCACCATTTTCTTCTTACAGTGATCCCTCCCAGTTCTGACAATATTTTGTCAGAACTGAAACATACCAGTTGCTGTCAGTTATATAGCAACAGCTATCAGTTACAACTGAATGCGCAAGATAATGTCCATGATTCCCTATGGCTCAAGTGGGTGGTATTACAGTCTAACAGTGTGCTGACCAAGAAGCTGTTATGGGGTAATGGCCATTTTTAAAATGGAGGACGGAGAATTCCATTGATCACAGTGGACAAATGGGACGCAGGAGAGGAGAAAGAGATTGAGGAGTAGACTACACAGGACAGGAGGTAAGTATGACCTGTGTATGGTTATTTTGATTTTTGATTTTCAGTACATGTTCTCTTTAAGCATTCATGTATATTATTGGACAATTTGTATTATCTTCCGTGTGTTTTTTGCTGCTCTACGCAACACTGCTCACCTAATAGTTCACGTAACCTTGCCCATGTTAAAGGAAAGGGTCTCATCTCCATGTCTAGTTTCCAGGAGGAGGTAGGCTATAATTATGCATGTGAGGGTAGCTCCTAGACGTGGCTTGTATCGGTATCTAGAAGCCACATTTATAATTGAAGTCCCAGAAATCTGTCCCAGAACTCACAGGTGGAATAAATATAAGGGTACAGTAGTACCTCTTACCATTTCCAGCAAATAAATACATGTAACAATGCCCAACACCAGTTAAGTATAGTTTATTAAAATGAAAAAGTAATTTTCTTAAAAAAAAAAAAACACAAAATGTCTTCCACCTTAATTGATATTTCCAGTAGGTCTCAGGCATTGGAATCTTTTTAAAAACTTGATTGAAGACCCCTTGGCATCTTGGACCCCCTTTATTAAACAGGGCTTTCTGACTCCACCATATGGCCCCATAGGAACTATACAGAAATGTATGAGAGCAGGTGCCCACATTTCCTCCTGGCCACCAAAGTAGGGTGTGCTTCATGTCCTCGACAAGGGTGTTTTTAATTGGGTAAAGGATTTATACCCCATTTTCGCAGAGCACCTTCCTATGTCAAGAACACTGTGGGCGGGTACCAGACAGTGGAGACCTATACTTATTGGCTTAATAATTCTGGCAACACCAATCTTCATTGGAGACAAGAGGTTAAAAATCTTGAGACTGAGGGGGTGGACATTTTTTAAATTAATAATTTGTATAAAAATAAAAAGTAGTAAAAAATGCATTATCCTGAGATGAGTGATATATTTTATCAATATAAACACGTGACAGCACTTGCTCAGTAATTGAAATTAAACATTTTTTTGAGGTGGAGTCCTCAGACAGAAAGAAAAAGAAATAAGGTCTATTCAAAATAAGTAAATGTTATTACCAAACACCCAAAAAGTTCCAAACTCCCATTTTCAAGGCAGCCAATATGTTGCATTATTTCAATATAGATAATAAAATATTGTACAATGGTTTTAATCTATATTGGAATAATACAGCGTATTTGGCTGCCTTGAAAATGGGGTTTGGAACTTTTTGATGTATGTTAATAAAGTTTACTTATTTTGATCAGACCTTTTTTTACTTTTACTTTTTTTCTGGGTATCACCCTCAAATACTTTTTTTCAATAAAGTGAATGTAGTGATCACCCTTATGGATTAACCTTCCCGCCACAAAGACAGTCATTTAATTTGCTAGGTTTCAAAAATTGCTAGGTTTCAAAAACAGACAGGAAACTGTCAGGGCCATGGCCTTGCCCCTGACATCACATTGTAGGAGGGGTTTAACCACACAAACTTCCCTGATGGTCTATTTGAGAAAAGGTAAAGATTTCTCATGGGAAACGGGGTATCAGCCACTGATTAGCGAAAATAAACTAATGAAATAAACAATTGTATCTATCCGTCTTCTCTTAAAAACATACTTTTTAAGATATTCCACAGTTTTATTTTGTATTTAAATCTACTTTTTACGTTTTTATTGTTTTTGCTCAATTACATATTCATTGAAGTATGCCAGAGCTAAAATCTATGAACTATTGACCCTTTGTATCTCTTTCCTGCTCCCAGAAGCCATTTTCTGCTAGGAAAGTGCTTTATAGTTGTAATTACTTATCAGTGAAGGTCACACTGTAGTCTGACCCAGACCTGACTGGAACTGCCACTTACATACCTGATGTTTAAAGTGGTCTGAAAGTCAGCAATTCTCCTTAGTTCTAAAAGATTCCTCACAGCTTTACACCTACTATCCCAGAATTCTTTTTTGCAGAACACCACTGAAATGGTTAAACAAACCACTTTGTCCTGCTATTCAGCTTCAAATCCGCATCCAAACTGGAGATAAAAGTATCTTTGTTTATATTCTAATGTTGATACAATTGTGTGTAAGAAGTAAAAAAAACTTTCTGAGAAGCTGTCTCTGCTTCACACACACACACACACACACACACACACACACACGCACGCACGCACGCACGCACGCACGCACGCACGCACACACACAGCTCAGAACAACTTATTAGAAGATTTGAATATATAATAAAAAGCAGTTAGACTAAAATACAATGGCAGCTTTCAGGGCAAGAAAAACTACACTTTGGAAACTTGTAATTTGTAGACAGACAATATTACTTATGCACAAAAGCAAATATGATAACTGTATGAATAGTAAAAAGTAGAAAAACACATTTTTATTGAATGTTATGTCAGAGTTTCAGACCACTTTAACTCTTTCAGGCAGATAAATAAAAAAAGGAACAGAGCAGAGTTATTTGTGTGCTAGGCATTGTACATACACATGTCTATCTCATCATGGCACATGTCACCTCAGGTATCCTCAAGTTGTTCTTCAACACTAGTGATAGTTGGAACTGCAAGAGGCCCCATGCAGGTGTGTCTGGATGATGAAAACAATCCCTGATATATAACTTATATCACCTAATACCACATTTTATATCCATGACTTTGCCTTGAGCCGATCTTTAATTCAGAATAATGACCAGATTTTGTTTCTCCACTTCCAGGCTACCAGCAGTTGGTTAGGCTTGATGACCATTACAATATTCACGCTACTTACAGCAATCATCATTGCATTTGTTTATGCCTGGCATCTAACGCTGCTTATTTTGGCCTGTATACCATTTATGGTTGGTGCAAATTTTGTTAGGATGAAATCAATGGCTGGCCATGCTACAAAGGACCAGAAAGCCTTAGAGGAAGCTGGAAGGGTAAGTCAGCTTAAAGGAAAACTATTGATTAACATGTTTTTTTATAATTGAAATGGAAATAGTTTGGGAAGTGCTCCTAAGTATTGGTGTATACATTTCACTGCTTGCCTTTTTGTTCACTGTTATCAAATTCCTTTCACACTTTACTGATGGGCCAGGATGACCAGGGTGATGGACCAGGGAATCATGAGGGGAGGGGGAATCCCTCACTCTACACTGTTTGTATATGTGAGACAGGTCTCACTAACTGCATGCTGTTTGTGTCTCTGAATGAGCTGTCTGCACATAGAGCAGAGGAAATGTATCTTGTTTGTAATTATGTGTGAAACCTGACACCCGAGGCTTTTCATATAACTCTATAGTCTCACTTGCAAAGAACAGCACTGCCTGTGTCACATACCTCACGAAGCACAGACTCCCCTTTGCTAATGAATCCTTCCAATGCAGCTACAACCTATTCACAACAAATTAAACATTTTGCCTCTGATATTTAACATGAAAAGTAGGAAGCTACTTAGACATTATTTTTACATTATCATTTTAGAACACTTGGTTTGATAGTGTTCCTTTAACTGTCCAAATGCAATGAAAAATGACTTGCGGTGGTTAATCCATTTCTTAATATATTTCACTTACAAAATAAATTAGGGGGATAATGAAATAATGAAACACCTGGTTAGCCTAAAGTGGCAATTTATGAGAGCCATAAAACCCCCCTGAGGGAAATGGCGAATTCCATTAGGAAAATTAGGGTACCTTTGCTAACATTTGTAAACTTTGTTAGTTTATGATGCATGTTAAAATTATTTTATGGTATGCCATATTTTCTTTTTATTACCCTTGTTAATTATATAAAAAAGCATGAATGACTCAGTATCAAAATAAAGACTTATTCTAAAAAGTACATTATAATAGTATGTCACCCAGGATGTTGTGTGTTTGTCCTACAACAGTTGTGTGCTGTTACTCACCCTCTAGGCGTAGCAATAACCATAGCAGCCATAGCAGCTGCTATGGGACCCTAGAGCAGAGGCAGCCCAGGTGGTACTTGATGTATTCACCATTAGGGGCCCATGCCTCATGGACTATATGCAGTGTAGATTGCATGAGAATTTAAATTGCCCAGTTAACTCATATCCATAGGGTAGGGGCAGGTGGCATAGCTAAAGAGTGCCTACATCTGAGGGCCCCATGAAAGATTTTCTATGGGGCCCTATAATATCTTATACGCATAGTTTTACGCAATTACGCCCGCCAAACTACGGCTTTGAAATCAAATATTCGTTTCGTATGCATTTTCGTAGAATACGCGTTAAAATACGCAATTACGCGTAGTGCGAAGCGTACTGTATGCAGATGCTTATGCCCGTATGCAGAAAATTTTACGCATTAATTCCTATTTAAATGCTTGTACCGGGAACTCTTCTATGCGTACATTCCCCTTTCCAATGCGTAAATTTGTAAGCATACAATCACACGTAGAAAATTAGACACTGATAATGCATTCGTAGGTCACTACGCAATACACATGTTAACTACTCATAGTGGGCGTAAGCTACGGTACTTCGCTACGCGTAAATTCGTAAGCGTAGTTTTGAAACTTCACCTACAAACTACAATGTGTAGATGCGAACTACGATGCGTAAATTCCCACTGGCGTAGTTTCTGCTCATTCCTGCTCACCATTTCACTAGGCCAGACCCAGCCCAGGTTGCCAGTGCATGAGTCTCCCTGTGGGGCAGGGGCACCACTCCACAATTATTCTGTAAGACAATAAAACAGGAGGAACTCAAATGTCTTTTTAACTTCTGTTTATCAAATCTGAATTTGAGTGCCTTCTTCGCATTATTGTTTTGTTTTTCCTAAACTGATTATTTTCCAAAACACTGCCCCATCATGCAGAAATGGGTCCCCGGTTCAAATCTGAGCACTCTGGTTTCCTCCTAAACCCCCAAAACAGACAGATAAGTGAAATGGCTTCCCCCAAAATTGACCCTAGACTATGATACATACACTACATGATACATACATAGACATATGACTATTGTAAGCCCCTCTGAGGGACAGTTAAAAGTGTACCAGAGATGGTACACTGGCCATAATTTATACTTAGATGGGGCTTTCCAGCCCCAAGCCGCACATGCACAGAAGGCCTCGACTGCCCAGATTACCGGGAGTTATAACAAAAAACACTTCTTTGTTACAGCTGATACAAATCCTAAAATAAATCTGAGCAGTTCCTACTTCCTGATTCATGGAAGCAGACATATTGTTTACAGCCTGTGCTTTCAAATTAGCTTATCTGCCATCTCTGCCATGGCAGTCATGTGACACAGGGGAGAGATCAAATTGCAACTAGTGATTAGACACAAATGAGGGGGAATTACACAGGCTAATCTCTTTAAATACATACAGGGTGCATTTCTGTTTTGTTTTCCTTGTGTCCTGCGCAAGAGTTCAGGTCCAATTTAAACTATCAGCAAGCAAGAAAATACTCAAAGTAATTTGATAGTACTTTTTTGCCTACTTTTTGGTAAACACTT
Organism: Hyperolius riggenbachi; assembly: GCF_040937935.1. Lineage (NCBI taxonomy): Eukaryota > Metazoa > Chordata > Amphibia > Anura > Hyperoliidae > Hyperolius > Hyperolius riggenbachi. The sequence goes on from NC_090655.1 coordinate 70,389,867, forward strand.
ATTTTAAAGAGAATGTGAAAAATGATCTCCTAGGAGATAAGTCAGGAGAAAAAGTGAATTGCATATGGGCCCAGCCAGGTGTGCTGCCATTTTCCTCCCAGAAGTCATCATGTGCTGTAATTCATTTACAGGTTAGGTTCCATTACACCTGTTTTATTTCCAAGACAATTATGCACAGAAGACTCGATGACATGTAAAGAAACACTTGGCTAAACAATAACGTAGGAGGTATTGGAGAAAAAATACTGCAGTAAAAAAGAAAACATTTAATTCCAGTCAGTGATTTATTTTCCTTCCACCGAGGGAGGGCATGACAGCTCTGTTCATACTAATAAAGACAAATAGGAAGAGAAATATGTTTACCTATGCTCAGCAGACTGTACTCCTTAGTAAATTCACTGAAAAATAAACACACTCCTGTTATAGAGATATATTTTCTTTTAACTTGGCATGAATTAGCATATTTCAGTTAGGATTTATGACTAGAGTGTACAGCACCAAAAGATGCGCTGGTTATTAGCCTGTTCAGCAAAGCATTTCTACTGAAACCAAGTGGCGGAACTTATGAAGGGGCGCACATTGCTGTGCAGATGTCTCATCTCCGCTGATTAACCCTGCCTGGAACAATTACAAGAGAACGCACCATGTACTGTCAAGACAAAGGGAAAATATATGTGTGGCTGTCGTCAGGGCCGGATTTGTACTTTCCAGTGTCCAAGGACCGCTGCCACCAACTGCCCCTCCACACAATGTCATTCTGCCCAACACCCTGACTAGTGATCACTGGTTTGCAGGAGGAAAAGTCTGTTTTATGCTTGGTACGCACAATGCAATTTCCCGTCAGATCGACGGGTCAAATCGATAATTTCGAACAGGTCCGATCTGATTTCCAACTGTTTTTCTGATACATTTTTCAATCACTGATATAAAAAAATAATTATACCCATCTATCTGATGAGAGAGTCCCTCAGTAGTGAAGTAGCAGAGCTGAAGGCAGATAGAACAGTATTCATCTCTCTTTCTGCTCCACTGTAAGCAGAGACCTGTTGCTCAGCTATCAAAAGGCATCAACTAGCTGATAAGAAAATTGTAACCCATTAACCTCTATGGCAAGGCTATTGAGGATAAAAAAGATGCTTCCGTGCGTATTGAAATGCTGATTTTATTGCTGTGCCTTCTTTAGACCTTTACTGATTGTTTTACTGATGGCTATCATGGTAGAATACTCTACCTTTGCATGGTGTGTGTACCAGGCATTAGTGACTCATGTATATGCGTGTATGTTTCCTTTCAGCTCACAACTGATTGTATTTCCTGTCAGAGCAGAGAGTCCCTTAGGTCTTTTTCCACTACCCTGTGATTTGCGATTTTATTCTGATCGCAAATCGCAAGGTACATTAAACAAATGGAAACTGCAGCAGCAATTTCCATTAGTGCGATCAGATTGTGATTCGATTTTACTCAAAACGCGATCGTCATCCTGACGCGTTTTAGATGCGACTAAGTTTTACTATACTTAGCATAGTAGCTCAATCGCAATCGCATGGTGGAAATTGAAACGCGAGGTGCCACCTTCTGTATGGACTGAACACTGCACAGTGCTCCAACGATGACACTTCCTGTATGGACTGAACACTGCACAGTGCTCCAACGATGACACTTCCTGTATGGACTGAACACTGCACAGTGCTCCAACGATGACACTTCCTGTATGGACTGAACACTGCACAGTGCTCCAACGATGACACTTCCTGTATGGACTGAACACTGCACAGTGCTCCAACGATGACACTTCCTGTATGGACTGAACACTGCACAGTGCTCCAACGATGACACTTCCTGTATGGACTGAACGCTGCACAGTGCTCTGGCAGTGCCAATTCCTGTATGGACTGAACGCTGCACAGTGCTCTGGCACTGCTACTTTTTGTAGTCATCTTAGTCAGTGTAATTAGGATAAAAATACTGTGTGCCTCAAATATGTCAGAATATTTATCAGATGTGTATTGTTCATTTAGATCTCAACAGAATGTGTTGAAAACATAAGAACTGTGGTATCTCTGACCAGAGAAGATGCATTTTACAAGAAATACAGTTTAAACTTAGTTGGCCCATACAAGTAAGTGAAGTTTTCACGTTAAACATTTATCTTAAGAACGCTAATTTCTTAAATGCCTTACGTTTGCAGTGCCTCCAATAGTGTTATGGGACAATCAAATTCGCTGTGTGGCTGCCAGGTCCTACACCTTCAACCACTTATGTGCCAGAGGTCTCTGCCTCCTTAAAGGAGTCATCAGGCAATATGCATAAAATAAGTGCTACTTACCGGGGGCTTCCTCCAGCCCCAAGCTCCCAACATGTCCCTCGCCGCAGCTCTGCAGTCAGCTGTTCGCCGCAGCTCTGTCCCGGTCCCCGGCGATGATGTCAGGGCGACCTCCAGTCCACTCTGGCCCACGTGGCAGTGATTGACAGCGCCGCTTGCGCAGGCGCAGTACAGGCCGATCTGGAGGTCAGTCAATAAAGGAGGGGATAAAGAGGAAAGGGGAGGACCACGATCCTAATATTCCCTAATTTGCTGGTAATTCCAACCTACCCCACACTCTTGTAATTATAACAAACCAGTCCGTGACAAGGGGTCATGCAAAAATTGGAAAAAGGTCGTTTAATTGTAAATAGGCAAAGCTTAAAGGTTGTGCAACAGATCACAGTATTAAAAACAACAGCGCTGTTGTACAGTACCACCACACTTCATAACCGTCAGACATCCGACTCCCACAGGCATCCATGCACATATAAGTACGGCTGGTCCACACCACCAATCCAATAGTCCCCAGTTAGATGACACCCTTAAGGATTCCAACGCTGCAAATCATCAGAACTTCATGCAAAGCAGAGACAGTAGCAGTTAGTGCAAAGCTCATGCAAGCATTGCTCACAGTCCATAAAAGCATTAGACATCCAGGCAAACACTGAGGTAATTAAAGAACCGGCGATGGGGGGCCCCCAATAATAAACATGTGCATCGAGTCTTCACTGCCTTACTCACAACCTCCCGGAAATCCGTGACATCAGGGGTGGTCTCCGTACCGAGTCAGACTCGTCACTCGCTCTGAGGTGAGTTCTATTTACACTCCGTGTCCCTTTCAGTTGTGCGGGACATACAGGGGTGAACTCCCTCCTCACGCTGTGTCCAGCAGGCTCCACGACCATCCACGTCTCCTTTTCCGGGGGGCACGCCGAGCCAAGCTCACGGTCTCTGGCGTTTGCAATCAGGCAGCATAGCTGGGACTAGTAGGCGTCATGTCGGCTGCGTGTGCTGATTCGCCGACTAGTTTCGAACGTCACATCCGTTCTTCATCAGGGCGTGGTTTGTACACGGTGGGCCAGGCATTCATAGCACACCCCGGCTCCACCTACTATGAGTTGATTGGTCGGACAGGCCGTGATTCCTCAGCAAGGATCCCATTCAGTATTCCGGAACTCGGACATCTATACTTATATTCATACAGTTCCATGTTGTCCAAACAGAGGCATCAATTTAGGCTTCATTCATTGCGCTCAACACTTGAAGTGAGTGGCCAGGTGAAGGAGGTGAGCTAGATATCAGAGGTGGTGGGTATTGAAGTTTATTCTTCTATTGTGTATGAACTCACGTTATCTCCCACTCACACAAGAGCAACCAATCAGTACAAAGCACCATCAGTATTCCCAGAGCACCCATATAGTTGAATCGGCTTGCTTACGCTTAGCTTACTCTCAGTCCAGGGGAGGCCACAACCTACAATCCCAGGGGTAGGGGGAGGGAAGGGGGGAAGGGGGGGGGGGGGGAAGGAAAGAAGGGGGGGGGGAAAGGGGGGAGGGGGGGGAGGGGGGGAGGGGGGGGAGGGGTCTGGAGAAAGTGGGGGGACAGGAGGCGGTAGGGTGACCGGGAAAGGAGGGAAGGGTTAAAAGGATTAGGTAGGGTATGGGAAAATGTGGAGGAAAGAAGGGGGAGGGGGGGGGGGAAAGGTGGGGAAGGAAGAAAAAGGGGGGGGGGGGAGGGGAAAGGGGAGAAGGGGAATAAGGGAAGGAGAAGGGGGGGGAAGGGGCAGCAGAGGGGGAATCAGGAGCAAGGGGAAGGGAAAAGGGGGGGAAAAAGGGAAGGGATTCCCACTGAAGCGTTTAAATTGAGACACTAATTCTATAAGAAGCTTTTTAGTGAGAAATCAACATTCAGGCCCTGTGGACTTCTCGACCCAAGCCGATACATCCACATCGCCTCTAGACGAAGAAGCATTTCCTCCGTCCTCTCCGATCTTGTAGGCATGTCCACACAGTCAATACACATCGCCTTCAAGCCTACGATTGAGCTATTGTGCATTTCCTTAAAATGCTCAGCAATTGGTGATTTTTTCTCACCACTTGTGATATTGCACAAATGCTCTAGTAATCGAGTCTTGAATGCACGTGTTGACATGCCTACATAATACCTATTACAAGGACAGACAATGAGATAAACAACCCATAATGAATTGCAATTCATAAATCTCTTCACCCTATAGTTTCTTGAACCGTCTTGAGAGGTAAAAGTGTCAGTTCTCATTACAAAAGTACAGGCCTTACAGGACCCACAACGATACATTCCCTTTGGAGGCGGAACTCGATCTGGAGGTCACCCTGACATCATCGCCGGGGACTGGGACGGAGCTGCGGCGAACGGCTGAAGGGAGAGCTGCGGCGAGGGACATGCTGGGAGCTTGGGGCTGGAGGAAGCCCTCGGTAAGTAGCACTTATTTTATGTATATTGCCCGATGACTCCTTTAAAGAGAAACTGTCACAAAAATTTAAAAATTTTAAACACATACAAATAAGAAGTACAATTCTCCCAGAGTAAAATGAGCCATAAATGGCTTTTCTTCTATGTTGCTGTCACTTACAGTAGGTAGTAGATATCTGACATTATTTGTATGTGTTTTAAATTTTAAGATTTTCGCAACAGTTCCTCTTTAAGGACCAGAGACTGCTGGTACCAGAAACCGCCGAAAACCGCCAAATACTGACGAATCTCCGCACATACCTGCCGCTACCGCCATCCACGCCAAACACCCAGAGCCTCAGGCCACTCACTCTGCCGTCTCTGTGACGGCAGAACTCTGTGAACTGGTCAGGCGCCGCTTTCATGGGCTACTGACCGTGTGATCAATGTAAGCTAATGGGCGTTGCTTACATTGATGACAGGGTCAAGAGCCAATGAAATCGGCTCCTGACCGGTCACAGCGAGTTAGCAGCAGTATATCCGGAATCCGAAATACTCTAACTAAGGTGATGACGTCCTGGAGCCAATCAGAGGGCTCCCAGCAGAAGCCCTGGCAACCAATCACAGAGGGGAACCCTGGCCAGCCCCACCTGACCTCACTGAGCCAATTAGAGGCCTCCCAGCCTAAGCCCTGGCACCCAATCACAGAAATGAACACTGGCCAGCCCCCCTTGTATAATAAGGAGGGCTGCCATGATGAGACAGATCGTTTTGGCTTGCTGAATGCTTCCTGAAAGACATGCTGCAGTGCTGGTGGCCTAGCAAGGGCTGCCTGGACACAGTTATAAACCTTAAGCTGTTCATTGATTAACCCCTTCACTACTCTATAGTAATAGTTAATTAGCTTGATTGATGTCTCACAGTGTGACAGTTAGAGTGTGTGCTGCACAGCTGCAGTGCTGCTGGGCCAAGGGCTGTACACAGTGATAAGCTCAGTGATTAACCCCTTTACTATCACTACACTATTGTTAATTCATTAATGTGTTAGTGTGCACTAGTGTCTTCTCCTCTGCTGTCTGACTGTCACTCGGCACTTGGCACGTGGCACTTGGCATGTGTCACTTGGCACCTGTCACGTGCCAAGTGACACGTGCCAAGTGCCACATGACACTTGGCAAGTGCCACGTGACAAGTGGCAAGTGCCACATGCCAAGTGCCACGTGACACTTGGCAAGTGCCACGTGCCACGTCCGGCATGCTCCTGGCACACGTTACACCTGCTGCTGCATTGCCCTGCTCCTGCTGCCTGTGCATCTCCCATCGCCAGGCCAGGGTGCCACAGGCCACTGATACCACCTATATTTAACCCTAAACACAATTGCAGCATAATTTTTTGGAGGTGTCTTGGCTGAAAACTGTCATGTCCCAGTTGTGCGGTTGGACTTTGGACACAATGTGGGCTGCACGACCGCTGTCTGGAACCTAGGCCTAATGTTAATTGACAGTCATTTTTTGGGGGGAGGGGGGGATTTGAAGTCCTCACATCAATTAGTGTTCCTCTTTGCAAAATAATGATGATACATGCCTCATTTACCCTCAATACCCCTTTTAAGTTATTGAAAAGGCACTTTCGGTTTTTCTATCCAGATATCCAAATAGGCCGGATATCCGCGGATATCTAAAAGGCCGGATTCGTATATCCGAACCGGATCCGGATATCTTGGTATCCGGATCAATTCGGATTTTAAAAAGCACTATCCGAACATCCCTGGTCATGACAACAGGCACAACATCCACCGTCAGTCCTGAACAAGAGGATATTTAAGCTGTATGTAGTTCAGGTTTTTGGATTCAGTCATCAATAATACAGGAAGCAGCCGTCAAGAAATGCAGTGGAGACTAAGCTTTGGCAGGACGGCAATGAAAGCCTTAGATAAGTCGTGCAAATCTAATGATGTCTCTAAGCAAAGGTTAGACTCGTGCAGGCTTTGGTCTTCCAAGTGACATTCTATGTTTGTGAAAGCTTGACGGTATATAGACAAGATAGAAAGTATAATGATGCCTTTAAACTGTGGTGCTACAGAAGACTTCTACAGATATCTTGACAGCTCAGAAAAAACAAGCACGCAACTTTTCTCAATAAGCTAAAATAAAAACAGCTTCCATAATACAGGCATATCATGAGACGTTTCACCTCGCAGTGCTGAAGTCCCCAGTTCAGTTCCCGGTCAGGACACGATCTGCATGGAGTTTGTATGTTTCTCTGGGGTTTCTCTGGGAACTCTGGCTATTTTTCACTTTACAAACCCCTGCTGCTACTGAGTGGCGCCTTACTTGTGGCTACAAGAACTGTTAGGCACTGCTATTTGGCCTGAGGAAATGGCTGTGCACCCACAAAATGTGTTGCCAGTGCAATAAAATTACATTAATACTTGAATTGTCTTCATTGAGGTAAGCCACCTCACTTTTTTTCATTGTATTTGTTTTTAATGCATTTTGTCTTCTCTGGGCACCTCTTTCCCCTTTATGCCTGCTGCTACTTTAACTGGCTACTCATCAGATCCAAGATGATGTTAGATCAGTGGCATAGTTATACAGGATGCAGTGGTAACAATCCCATCAGGGCCCACTAAGAGCCCTTCTTCCATCTCTGTATGGGTTCTTCATTGGTGCTTTAAATAGTACTAATTATTAAAGGGGCAATGAAATCAGTTTATTTACTTAAAGGGAACCTGAAGCGAGAAGTTTATGAAGGCTGCCATATTTATTTCTCAGTTGTAGCAACATGCACTGTTTACAGAGGTTACAGGACCTACAGGAGCTAGATAAACAAACAAACAAACAAACAGTGAAACTTGTGGGCAGCCAGTGCCACCTTGTGCTAAGCTGGAAAAATAACATATGCTAACACAGTTTTGACTGAAGAATGATTTTATTACAATAATAAATGTGGGATCACAGCCACTTAAATACGCTGCTTCTCTCATTTATATTGTAGCAGAGTTTCGATGTTCTATATCAGTTTTTATGTATAGAGTACTTGAAATTGCACAATGTAAAACTTGCCCTGGAGCCTATAGCTTCTTATCTACGCCATTGGCAGGGATGTTAGACTATGACTACGGCAGGATCATAGGGTTATGCGTTCTTTTGATCGACAATACGTGAATAATTAATTATTTAAAGAACTTTGTGTACTCTGTATAGAGTTTCAGAAGATGTCAGAGTTATGTAAATGCCTAATAATGATAATAACATTTTTTCACATTATTATTGATTTATAAAGTGCCAACATATTCCTTGGTCAATTAAACATTTTCTAAGCCCCAAAGCAAGTGGAAAAATATTCCGTTTTTTTTTTTACCTGAAAGTTGAAAAGGAGAAAAGTTAATTGAATAGGGACCCATGGGAAAAGTGAGGTTGAGGTGTCATCCGCAAAGTTGTTGCTAGGGGCAACCCCAAGTTTAAGCTTAAACATTTTCTGATTTAATTCAACCCATGCTTCCTCTGCCTCAGTCCCTTTGAAATTTCCATCCACACAGCACTATGATTGTCCTCTATCTGAAAATGTTAATTAAATCATCCCTCATACACCAAATCCTCCCTCATGCTCACCTATCATGCCTGCCAAGCATCTGGTGTTGTGAACATACGTTTTGAATCACAGCTTGATCTTGTGCTTTGATTTATAGCATGATATTTTGTTTCAGATACTGAAACCGAAAGGTTCCTCCACTTTAGAACGAGTATCTGTATATCATATATCATCATCACTGGCTTATTCCACAGCTGTTACAAACTGTTTTTAGCATACTTGCTAGAAACTATGACTACATTATATGGCTTGGTGTTACAGATAGACAGAATTCCCCTATTTCTGTTTGTCCTAGTTCATAAATTTGCAAAAGTTCAAAAAAGGAAGAAGGAGATTTTTTTGTTCACTTTACACTCTTAAATCTTCCAATGACACACTCATTGCACAGGGAGGTGCTACAGATCAGAAGAGATGCTAGCTCTGCATATGCACAGTTGGAGGTAATCACGCTAATCTCATTGACAGCAGAGAGTCATGCACGCTTGCTTTCCTGCTGAAGCACGTGCTGACCTCCAGAGCAGTGATAAGGAGGGATTACAGTAAAAACAGATATACTGTGTTAATCCCCACAAATGAGTCCTCCCCCAAAAATAAGCCCTAGCTGTATCAGGCACAAACTGGCCTGGGGCTGTGGCATGCAAGATGGGTGCCTCACTGGCCGCCCAATGTACCTCCTTCAAAAATGTATGGTGGTGGATGGACATTGCCTAAGCCCTGGGACCCACTAGAACGTTTTTTTGGCAGTGTTTTTGGCCGACAATAGGTGGTGATTCCAACAAGAGCTTTGCTAATGCATCTGAATGGCAGGGAATTCACTAGTGCGATTGCAAATATGGTTAATCACAATTGCAGGATTTGCAGCATTTTGAGCATGTTTGCGCTCAATGCTATGTATAGAAGCATTGCAAAATCACTTTGCGAGGGGGGGGGGGGGGGGTGTTTGGGATATAAATAAACTTTATTATACTTACTGGGTGTCCCAATACCCAACTTCCGTCCATAGCCCCACCCCATAACAGAAGAGTTCACAGGTGCTTCTCTGATTGATCCAAGAGAAGCTTCTATGACCTCTACCTTTAGGCAGTGGGGCTACGGAAGGAAGCCGGACATCGAGACACCTGGTAAGTATAATAAAGTTTATTTTAAAAATGTTTTAAAGAAAACCAAAACGCTAATCCATGCGCAACTGTCTATGACTGCTGCCTGTAGCCCTGCTGTGTATGCGCACCAAGCAGCTGGCACCGAGGTACAGACACAGGAGGACGCAGCGACAGTGGTTTTGTTATATAGGATATATATTTTTAGTAAATTTAACCACTTTACCCCCAGCGGTGCGGATTTCTCCGTCCCTTTTTCCACACTGTTAACACCAAGGGAAGGAGAAATCCGACACTGATGCTGCTCCCGCTGCTGTCCGCGCTCCCGCTCGCTCGTCCGCATGCCCCCGCGCTCGTGCACGCCACCCCCCGATCGCCCGGAGATCAATAACCGGGAAAAACCTTTCCCGTTCGTTGATCTCTGCCCCCCGCAATGATCAGCTGCTTCTACGAGAAGCAGCGATCATTGTGAGAAAAAAACAGTTTCCCAGCCACCTAACCCTTCCTGCAAGCGTACTTCCTGTACGCGTGCAGGTCGCATAAACAAAAAGTTACTGTGGCCATCTTGTGGCCAAATAGTAAAACTATACCCTAAAGCATTTTTTCATATACAAATACATTACTTTTACACTAAAAATTAACTCATTACCTCCTACACTCCCCAATTTATTTATTTTTTTTGTAATTAAAAAAAAAAGTTACAATTAAAAAAAAATACATAAATAGTTTCCTTAGGGGCTGAATTTTTTAAATATTTATGTCAAGAGGGTATAATACTGTTACTTTATAAACTACGGGCTTGTAATTAGGGATGGACGCAAAACTGAAAAAAATGTACCTTTATTTCCAAATAATATATTGGGGCCAAACATTGTGATAGGGACATAATTTAAACGGTTTTATAACCGGGACAAATGGGCAAATACATTTCATGGGTTTTAATTACAGTAGCATGCATTATTTGCAAAACTACAAAGGCCGAAAACTGAAAAATAATACATTTTTTCCCACATTTTTTCCAATTTTCCCCTTAAAACACATTTAGAATAAAATAATTCTTGGCATAATGTCCCACCTAAAGAAAGCCTAATTGGTGGTGAAAAGAACAAGATATAGTTCATTGTGATAAGTAATTATAAAGTTATAGACGAAGGAATGGAAGGAGGGCTGAAAGGTGAGAATTGCTCTGGTGCTCAAGGGGTAAAACCCCTCAGTTGTGAAGTGGTTAATCAATGGCACAGCAATAGGAGATGCAGAGGTTGCAGCCGCACTGGGGCCCTTGGACCAGAGGGGCCCTTCCTCATCTGCAGTATTTGCTTTTCAATGGTGCTATGAGGGCAATGATCACTTCTATATATGCTTTGAATAGTGGTAATCAGACAAACTGTTCCCCTCCTCTGCTTACACCTCTCATACTGTGGAAGTTTTATTGCACCATATGAATTGTTAAGCTAAACAAAAGTTTGCTTTCTAAAACACAGAAGGTATTTGCGATAATTCAAGTTGGAGTGAGCATATGATGTCTCCATGATGCATCACTGCTGAATATGCAAATCATCCTTTGTTGTCCCTGTAAGCTAGCCACACCTCCAGAACCGCTGGATTACAATGATGGGTCAGCTTGCGAATATTACAGACCCACAATAACCTAACATGCATACAAACTGTTTCGGATTGTATAATTGCCATACAAATGGTTATTTTGAATTCCATAAGCGTAATTACTGTCGTGTAATTTCGAGTTTCGCTGCAAATTTGCGTTTAACATGAAATTTTCGTAATTTTGTGTTTTGTATAGAAACAGTTATTTTAATTACGAAAATGGACGTAATTACGTTCCTAATAGCAATTATGCAAATTTAAGTAATTACTAAACTCAGGAAAGTCACTCATTTGATTGCTGATAATGCAAAGGCTCCTCCATTTTCTGTCGCTTTAAATGTATCAGGATGCTCTACATGCAGCCATTTCCAAGACAGGTGCTCTTTCTCAATGTGCACTTAGCGGTCACGCTGAGAGACTTGGTTTTGGGCCTTGCAATATCTGATAATGCAAAAGTCCCTGCACATGCTGTTGCTTTAAATGTATCAGGAGGCTCCACCTGCAGCCACTTTTAAGACAGGTGCTTGTTGTCAAGGTGTACTTAGTGGTCATGCATGCGGAGAAACTAGGTTTTGGGCTTTGCGATATCTGATAATGCAAACTTCCCTGCACGTGCTGTCACTTTAAATGTTTCAGGAGGCTCTGGACTGGAACACAATTTTGAGAATGGATGAATTTCCGCATGAAATACGAATCTTCAATTTGTTTCCGTTACGAAAACAATCGTAGTTACGAAAAACCATGGTAATTACAACATTTTGTGTAAATGAAAAATGTTGTTTAATTTTGGGAAGTTGCAAACTTTTGATAACGGCTGTAATCGTAATTTTGCGTAATCGTAATTAGGTCATTAAGCTCAACACTAGTTCAAAGTTCCTCAGCTAGACCGCTGCTTATAAAAAGCATGTTTGCTGAATTGCATCCCTCCTGATCAAAACAGTGGCTCTGAATCTATATACGGTATTTATAAGGAAACCGTAACAGGCTAGTTCAAACTGACAATGGCTCTCCGACAGACTCTCCGTGTTCTCTCTTTCTATTTTTAGGGATTCTTTGAAAAAGGCTCCCCTCTATGGCATCACTTATGGCGTGTCCCAGTCGATAAACTTCTTTGTCAATGCAGCAATATTCCGATTCGGAGCCTGGCTGATTGCACATTGCTACACACAATTTGAGAACGTGTTCATGTAAGTACTGTACTCTACGGCAACAATGAACTTAGTCATACTTGTCTTGCTGTGCAGCTGCTAGTAGTGCTTAACTGCAGCTGGCTGCCCATTGTAGAGAAGGGAGCGGGAGTGGGTGGTAAAAAGATTGTACAATTGTGCTGTGTAGGGCTATTATGGGGAATTGGAACTTAGTGAGTATGCTGACACAGTTTACAGATACAAAAATTCTGGATCTATGCAAGGCTAGTAGCTTTCCTATGAAAACTTAAAGCAAACCTAAAGTGAAAATAAACGTATAATATACTGAACTCTTTGTGTAGTACGGATAAGGAAGAGAACATTAATAGCAAAGAAAAGAGTCTCATTTTTTTAATTTTCAGTTATATAGCTTTTTGTAATAACATTGCATCAATATGTCATACTCGCAATTTAGAAGCCACACTCTGTCTTTTAAGCTATAAAACAAAGCAGAAATAATGATGCTTCGAACCTTCCTGCAGTAAAACCTTACCTCAAGTTGTATCCCGCCGTTTCTTGGCTGTTTAACCCATTCGCGCTCCGTCGTTTTCACGTGAGAAATGTTGACCTCCCATTCATTAGCCTATAACTTTATCACTACTTATCACAATGAACTGATCTATATCTTGTTTTTTCCGCCACCAATTAGGCTTTCTTTGGGGGGTACATTTTGCTAAGAGCCACTTTACTGTAAATGCATTTTAACAGGAAGAATAAGAAAAAAAATGGAAAAATTCATTATTTCTCAGTTTTCAGCCATTATAGTTTTAAAATAATACATGCCTCCATAATTAAAACTCACGTATTGTATTTGCCCATATGTCCCGGTTATTACACCATTAAAATTATGTCCCTATCACAATGTATGGCGACAATATTTTATTTGGAAATAAAGGTGCATTTTTTCCATTTTGCATCTATCACTATTAACACGTTTAAAATAAAAAAAATATTGAAATATTTCATCTTTACATTGATATTTAAAAAGTTTAGACCCTTAGGTAAATATTTACATGTTTGTTTGTTTTTTTATTGTAATGGTTTTTTTTTATAGTAAACATTTTATTTGGGTAGTTTTGGGAGGGTGAAGGGTAAACAATAGATTTATAATGTAAATGTGTGTTAATTTTTATTTTTTTTTACATTCAGTTGTAGTATTACTTTTTGGCCACAAGATGGCGGCCATGAGTTTGTTTACATGACGTCACTCTAAGCGTAACACACGCTTAGAGTGACGCATCAGGGAGGGAACAGCCAGAAAAAGCACAGATCCTCGAGAGAAGCTGTCGCTTTTTCAGCGGGGGAGAGGAATCAGTGATCGGGCACCATAGGCCGATACATTGATTCCGTGGCTGCCGAATCCGCGGCCGGGAGTGCGCGTGCACGCGCGCGATCGGCCGCGGGAGCACGCGGTAGCACGTATGGTTCCTGGACGTAGTTTCTACGTCCAGGAACCAAAATAGGTTAAAGAGAGTCTGAAGCCTACTACAAATGCTCTTTTTATTTGACAGTTATCTTGAGCAATATCACCAGTGCTAAAACGCTGTATTCCCGCAGCAAACCCCCCAAGTCCCCAGGGCAAAATGCGGGGATTGCTTCCTGGTAGAGGTAGTGCTTTGTGCAGTAGCTCTGCCTCTACTCGCGTCAATCCCCACTGCTTGCCGCTTTTCACGCCCCTCTGTCTTCTTTCACTGGTAACTGTATAGGCGTAAAGAAAAAAAACACAGGGACACCAGGAGCCCTTATGGTGTATTATCTCAGGATAAAAGTCTAAAAGATATATACGAGTAGTACTACTCACAAGCGTGGGTTGCTTAAAGAGGCAACCACTCAGCCGTGCATGTGGGGAAGTCCCGTCCCCACTCAGTCTTTTCCTAGGATTAGTCACAACTCCTTGAGAAAAATTCTTCACTCCAAGTAAGTCGTGAAGGCCCCACGTGGTGGGGTGGTAAACCAGGTTGTAGTAACAATAGGAGGTGCCCTTTTGTGTTTTAAGATGCTTCTCAAATAAATCTATATATATGAATAACAATGTTCGCCTACCTTATTTAAGGAGACTTCCAATTTTGTAAAAGGTATAAACACTTTATTGTTAACAAGCACTTCAGACAACGCGTTTCGTGGCTCAAACCGCTTCCTCAAAGCACCCTACTTGACCTGAGGAAGCGGTTTGAGCCGCGAAACGCATTGTCTGAAGTGCTTGTTAACAATAAAGTGTTTAAACCTTTTACAAAATTGGAAGTCTCTTTAAATAAGGTAGGCGAACATTATTATTCATATATAGATTTATTTGAGAAGCATCTTAAAACACAAAAGGGCGCCTTCTATTGTTCCTACAATCTTCTTTCACTGAGAGGGGCGGGGAGAGGCGGAGATCCGCGCAGAGAGTGACGTTAATGGAAGCAGAGCTACAGCGCTAAGCTCTGCCTCCACGGGCAGCAAAATCCACGACCTGGAAAGTATTTGGGGGGGTTTAATTACTTCGTACTGCCACAGGAATGCAGTGTTTTAGCTATGCTGATATAGCTCAAGATAAATGTCAAATAAAAACAGCATTTTTAGAAGGCTTCAGACTCTCTTTAAGTGCTTCAGAAAACAGTACTGTATTCAAACAAGTTAAGTTGAATAGCTCAGAGAAGCTTTTTTGCATAGATAACAACTGAAGTTTTTTTAACTCATCTTGTACTGGAAAACAACATGAGACTCTTTTCTTTGCTACTAATGTTCAATTTCTTAGCTGTGCTACACATACGATTCATTATCAGATACGTTTATTTTTGCTTCAGGTTTGCTCTAATATTATCATGTAAAACCCATGTCGGAACATTTCCAGTTATCACTTATCCCAGTCCATGCTGCCTCTTTTTGAAGTTCAGAAAAAAAATAATTGCTTTTCATCTTGCTGAACTTGGGTGGTAATTTACGGCCTGATCTCCCAGCCATTGTTGTTCTGATTTATGAAGCTGTGAAATTGCATGGAGTGAATGTGAATCTCAAGAAGAGTCACTGTAAGATGGTGTTTGTCATTCGAGTTCTGATTTACTACGGTTTTCCAGTCTGGAGTACACCGGAAACCATACCAGCTCTGGATGTATGAAAACTTTCCTGCAGCTGCAAGGGAAACGTTTGTAATCATCACCAGAGTCATATAATGCCATAGCAAGGGTTGGTGAAAGGTTAGTGCGACAGAGATTGTGAAATTGTGGCACACACTGCAATTTCTTTTAGGCCGGTTTCACTTTACGCCATTGCCCAGCATCTGCCGCATCGCAATGCAAATAAACACAAACATATGCAGCAAAGTACGGGAAAGGGTCATATGCATAGCACCCATCACTGCACACCCCTAACCCAGTGACATACTCCCTGCTGGACAGGAAATACATCACTGGGATTCCCAGGGATCCCAGTCTTATTCCCGTTGTTCTGCGCATGCGCAACCGCAATGCTGCCGCCAACCTTTTTAAAAGGTATGCATTGCCCATTGACTTTTATTACTTGCTCTGCCACGGTAGTCTGGTGGTAACATGCTGTTTGTACAAAACTTTTTTTTTTATGTATAATGAATTGTGTGTGAGCTGGGACTCAGCAGATCTGCAAAAATGACTTTATAAGACACCTTGAGCAATCAACGTTTTTATTGCAGTTTTTGCATTACACAATGTATTTATTTCCAATCATGCTGTCACCTGGCACACATAATGCCAGAAATACCTATATAGTGTTACGTTCATGTAGGCAAATAAGACACATGTGGGTATGAGTCCTTTGATTGTTCAATATAAAATGTGATTGCCACACAAAAATATTCCATTAGCCTTTCCATGAAAGCATTCTGTTTGTGTGGCACTTCAACATAATGTAACTTAATTGGCCTATTTTGGTACAGTGGTTTCAATACAAAAGAAAACTTGCCGCATGTTCCAGATCAAAAGTAATTTGAGAGCTCAGAACTCCTTGATGACAGTCACAAGCCAGAGGCATTCAATACACTTTGTTCTTAAAGGGAACCAGAGAGGAACGAGGGGTGAAAAAAGGCAAAGATTTTATACATACCTGGGGCTTCTTCCAGCCCCATAAGCCTGAATCGCTCCCACGCCGCCGTCCTCAGCTTCCTGGATCTGCCAGTACCGGGCCAGTCACTTCCGGCGGACGCGGCCAATTGTCCGCATCACAGGGGCTCCCTCCATACATGTACACATGCGGCTGCGCAGTAAGCAGCCACATGCGTATCTGTATGGGGAGAGCACCCTGTGATGCGGAGAATTGTCCGCGTCCGCCGGCCGACTTGCGGCAATGACGGGACCCGGTGGCGGCGGATCCAGGCAGCGGAGGACGGCGGCGTGGGAGCGATCCGTGCGTATGGGGCTGGAGGAAGCCCCAGGTATGTATAGTTCATCCTCTCTGCCTGCCTCTTCCTGTTTGAAAAATGTAACTTTAACCTGGAAGTCAAATTTTTCAAGGAGTGATTACAGGGACTAGGGGGAATGAGGAGAGTAACTAACAACATAGAGAGGTATGTGGATCCAGCATAAATATACCACTGTGTCTACCTTAGGTAGCTTTCCTCGGGTCAAGTATACTTTTAGAACAATAAAGTGTAATGTATGCCTCCAGCTTGTGACTCTAGAAATTCTTAGGTCTCAAATGGTTTTGCCTCAGGTCAGGTATACTTTAAAAATAATTTAAATATATATCAATTGGATGAGCGCACATCACCATAATAAAAGTCCTTATCACAAACAGTCACTGCACCAAGAAGCTGGAAGAGGTCATTTAGATTCTCGGAGACTCCCAAATAAACCAGTAGCTAAAAAGATTGACTTACCTGAGTACCAAGGAGAACCTGATGATATCTCTGCCCAAAAGTGTAAAGAAGCAGTCAAGCAGATTCAGGGCCCAGTCATAGTTGAAGACACATGTTTGTGTTTTAATGCACTAGGGTCTTTGCACCTGGTCCTTACATAAAATGTTTTTTGGAGAAGTTAAAACCCGAAGGCTACATTCTATTACTGTGAATGGGCTGGGAACCCTGGGCCGTGATGTGCTGAGGTGTCCAGGCATTGGAGCGCTTTATAAGTTAACCCACCTAACCATGGTTACACCATATTTGGTGAGTTTGTTCCCCGACGGGTGCCCTGGTGGTGGGTGAAACTCCCCAAAACTGCCTGTATACTGTGTTTCTTAGAAGATTGCCTCTTAGCGGCCGTATTAAAGTGACTGTCTGTGATAAGGACTTTTATTATGGTGATGTGCACTCGCCGCTCATCGAATTGTATATATTTGACTGCCAACTGGGGAAGCAGTGCACTTTTTATATATATTTTTAATATATTTTATATATAGTTTTGATATTTTTTATATCTTTTTATGCATCTATAGTGTTACTGCAGCACTTTTATATCTTGTATATTTAAAAATAATTTGTTTCCATGAATACAAGTCATTGCTCAGTACATATGTGCATGCGCTTTACTTTGTGTTGCTTTGTCGCAGAGTATTTGCTGCAGTCATGTTTGCTGCCTTGAACGTTGGACAGTCCACATCTGCTGCCCCCGACTTTGGAAAGGCCAGAGTATCTGCACAGAAAATCATGAAGCTCCTAGACAGGAAACCAGCAATTGACAGCTACAGCGAAGATGGAGAAAAACTGGTAAGAGAATAACAGAAGTGTTTTATTATCTAGGCATCCCATTATTTAAAGAATAGCTACAGTCAAAATTGTTGTGCTGCTCCAACATATTAGCCTATACCAATTCATGTTTTAAGAACAACCTCTTCTTTTTATAGTGGCTGAAGGGGTTAATAGATTAATTCCATTATCTCCTGCAGGTAGTGTTGGTGTATAAATTCTGCACTTCAGCACCCAAGCTAATGGAACATTTCACGTGACCCCGATGCTTCCTCCTTCCAAGCCAGAAGGAGGAAGAATCAGAGTCACGGGAAGCATGGCGTGACCTCACCATGACTCTGTCCACTAGTTTGGGTGCTGAAGAGCATTCGGCTTTATGAATGCACGATTCCCAATTCAAACACCATTACTACCTGCAGGCGAATTAGTCAATGTGATCCTGAACCCCAGTACAGAGTTCTGATGGCTGCTGAGATTGTTTTCTTATCTCTGAAAGCAGCAGATAAAAGCTTGAGAGTGAGTCTCGGTTCCCACTTGTGCTGGATCAGCAGAAGTGGACAGTGTTATGTCCGCGCTGATGGTCCGGCTGTAGCCCAAGGCAGATGCATTACCCTCATAGGCTGTATGGGGGAATGCATCCGCCTGCCCGGAGCAGTGTTGTTTCTCAGTATATGAAGAGTTAAAAGGAGTTGTTATCTTTGAAAAAGAGCTTCTCTGAGCTAGTGGACTAACTCTGTTAAACTCAGTCCTGTTTTATGAAGAGCTTAAAGAGAATCTGTATTGTTAAAATCACACAAAAGTAAACATACAAGTGCGTTAGGGGACATCTCCTATTACCCTCTGACACAATTTTGCCGCTCCCCGCCGCATTAAAAGTGGTTAAAAACAGTTTTAAAAAGTTTGTTTATAAACAAACAAAATGGCCACCAAAACAGGAAGTAGGTTGATGTACAGTATGTCCACACATAGAAAATACATCCATACACAAGCAGGCTGTATACAGCCTTCCTTTTGAATCTCAAGAGATCATTTGTGTGTTTCTTTCCCCCTGTTCTCATGCACTGAAGTTTCAGGCTGCTCGTTTCTTCCTGCAAACAGCTTTGCCCTTGTCTGTAATTCCTCACTATGTGAAAGCCCAGCCAGCTCAGAGGACGATTTATCCAGCTTGTAAGAGAGAAGAGAGAAGCTGCTCTAATCTAAATAACACACAGGCAGTGTGCAGAGAGGGGCCTGGAAGGGGGAGTTCATAGCAGAACCACAACACTGAAGAACTTGGCAGCCTTCCAGACACAGGCTGACAAGTCTGACAAGAGAGAGATAAGTTGATTTATTACAGAGACTGTGATAGTACAAAGTGCTGCAGTAAGCCAGAACACATTAGAATAGCTTTTGGAACTTGTAGGATGATAAAAAACAGGATGCAATTTTTGTTACGGAGTCTCTTTAAATGAGTACTGTGAGGCTATTAAAAAAGATGAGTTCAACTTACCTGGGGCTTCGAACGGCCCCCTAGAGAAGTCCTGTGCCTGCGCCCAGACAAAGTGATTCTCTAGTCCCCGCCGCAGCTCACTTCCGGAATTTGCGACTTTAATGTCGCAAATCACTGCGCCTGCGCGGTCCTCTCGCCGTGTGTGTCCTCTCTCCCCCTGGAGTGTACTGAGCAGGTGCAGTATTCTTCTGTGGAAGTGAGCAGCAGAAGTGAGCCACGGCGGGGACTGGAGAATCATTTTGTCCTGGTGCGGGCACAGGACATCTCCGGGTGGCCGTTGGAAGCCCCAGGTAAGTTTAACTCATCTTTTTAATAGCCTTACAATACTCCTTTAAACAGCCAAGAAACAGTAAGACCAGCTTGAGATAAGGTTTTACTTCAGGAAAGTTCAAAGGGTCATTACTTCTGCTTTGCTGGCTAGTGTGGATTCTAAACTGCAACTGTGACAGTACGATGCAATGTTATAAATAAAGCTAAAAAATAAAAATATGAGACTCCTTCCTTTGCAACTAATATTCTATTTATTATCCAAACCACACATACACTTCATTATCTCATACGTTTATTTTCACATCCTAAAATGAATTAGAGAGCATTCTGGGGCCCAAACACAGCTAAAGGAACATTCAGGCAACTGGCTAAGCAATTACATAGTTATTGCTACCAGTTTTGTGCAGGTAAAGATTGCTAGAAAGGCCACAAAGGCCTGGGCCTTGGGTGGCTGCTCCCTGGGGGGAGGGGGGCTGGACATGAATATAGAAGTGAAGACCTGCAAATGGAAAAGAGAAGCTGAAAATGGGAAACAGCATATGGAAGAGGAGAGATGCTGCTCAAGGGAGCTGTACATAAAAGAGATGGACTGCTGTACATGGATGTTATACACAAAAGTGGGGGGATGCACATGGAATGGGTGGGACAATGTTGTCATTGCATAGAGAGCAAAGGGAGAGTTGGCCTAGGGGTGGTAAAATATAAATCTTGGTTTTATGTTAACAAACTTGTGGAAAATGCTTTCTTATTTAGTATATTTAATCTGTTCCTTATTTCAGAGTGTATTTGAAGGAAACCTTGAATTCCAAGATATAAAATTTGTCTACCCGACAAGACCGAATGTCCAGGTCCTACAAGGGCTAAATGTCAGAGTTTCCAAAGGACAGACACTTGCACTGGTGGGGAGCAGCGGATGTGGAAAAAGTACTTCAATTCAGCTGCTAGAGAGGTTCTATGATCCGGTGGATGGAAGAGTGGTAAGAAACACACACGTTATTAACTCTATAATCTCATACAGTCATGGGAACGGGTATCTCAAAGAAAGAAGTGAACAGTAGCATGTGGCCAACTGGATGACGTACCTCAGTCACTCAATATGTTTCGAAAAATATGCATCTGAGGCTAGAGATGGCTCAGACCTCCGATTTTTGGTTCGTCAACCGCAATAGACTTCAATGGGCAGGCGAACTTTTCAAAACTACAAACACTGTTTCTGGCCACAAAAGTGATGGAAAAGATGTTTCAAGGGGTCTAACGCCTGGAGGGGGGGGGGGGGGGGGCATGCGGAGTGGGATACACGCCAAAAGTCCCTGGGAAAAATCCCAAATAACTAATTTTACTGTCAAGACCATCAGTCATAAAGTCCTATAAAGCCACTGGACTCAAAGGGGCTCAGGGCGGGATGAGCAGAGTGCCAGTTATGAAGATGTAGCCAGCGTATGTTACTAGCGCTCACTATTAAATAGCGCGAGTAACAGGAGGTTACTCACACAATTGTTCTTAATGAAGCAATGCCTTTGTTCCTCAATACTCAGCATTTGGGGGTACACAGTAAGGGCTCGTTTCCACCATAGCGAATCCACATGCGGCGACGAGATGCGGATTCGCTTGTTACACTGAAGTGGCCGGGGCTGTTTCCACATGTGCGGCGTGCGGAAGCGATTTGGCGGCGGGCCAAATCTGCACGACGGGACCCACAGAATTCGCCTGCGTCGGGAATCCGTGCGAATCGCCGCTAATGTATTTAATAGTAAAAACGCATGCGTTTGTTACATGCGTTTTTACCCGCGATTTCGCACCTTTCTCAATGTTATTTTGCCCTGGCAGTGTCATGGTTAATTTCACATGGCACCCTGCCATGCGAAATCGCACGCGAAATCGCGGGTAAAAACGCATGCGGAAACGCATCCGCATGCGTTTTTACAAGCGTCGGAATGCCGGCGAAATCGCGTCGCAACAGTGGAAACGGGCCCTAAGTGCTAGGAATAGCCCTATAAGCACCAATGTGAACAAACCCATGGGCATTACAATAGCCCCTGTGACCTCCGCCATTGCAGGGGAGCCCGAGGAATTAGGAGGCCTGCTCCAGGTTAGGTGCAGAGTACGGCAGCTTCCGTCCCTGTATGTGATATGCATGGACGAAAGCTGCAAACAGATAGACAGTATGGCATGGCTGAAGAGAGAAGCGTGGAGATACTAAATCGGTGGGCGAGATGTTTAGGCATTTGGCTGGGGCTCTACCAAATTTTTTATCTCAAGGGCCAGAGTTTTGATCTTGTGTGAAAAGAGACATCTCAGGAGTCAGACATCCTAAGTTTTTGTATCAGAATAATAATAATAGTCAAACACCAGTTAGCATTTTTCATTAGCATACTCGAATGACTTTGTAACCTTAATAATCCTCAGGGAAAAAAAAGGGGTGTTCTTTCAACTTCCAGTCCTATAAATTATTACTGGGAAGGAAGAGGCTCCCCAATATGTGATGTGTTGAAGGGATAATGTCAACTGGATAAAACATAAATAAATAGGCTTACCTCGCAAAGAAGGGGGTAGCCCAAATACGGTAAATTAATACAATTTTTAATAGAAACCAGACACTTGAATAATAATGCGTTTCGTCGATTTGCAGTTCACTTCCTCAGATGAAATAACAAAAAGTGTCTAAACTGCTTGCCGATGGGCATGGCCGTGGGAGCCACAGGACCGCCTAACATCGACGTAAAGTCCTGGGGCTTCAGTTTTCAGGAGATCGCTAGCAGGCTGCGCACGCATCTCCTGCTTGGTAGGCGGAGCGGAGCGATTGCCGCTCGGAGACTGTTAGACAGCAAAACTGCCATATAAATACTGGGTACAGCGATGCGATTTTCAGCAGCGCTGTACTGGGGTCACCGTGTGACACGGCTGTCCCCTCCTGCGTCTCGGCGGTGAAATAAATAATACAAAAACAAAGAAATGTATTAAAAAATAGACAAATAAACATAAACAAACAAATAACCAAACATCTGGGGGACGATCTGGCCCCCCCAACAGAGAGCTCTGTTGGTGGGGAGAAAAGAAGGGTGGGGGGGATGGGATCACTTGTGTGCTGTGTTGTGCGGCCCTGCAGCTTGGCCTTAAAGCTACAGTGGCCTATTTCACAAAAAATGGCCTGGTCTTTAGGGGGGGTAAAGCCTGTGATCCTGAAGAGGTTAATACAAGCGTTTTGCAAGCAGGGAGCGCCTCAACCTAGACAGACTCCATTGGTACCACACCCTTTATGTCCTATAAATTAGTGTTTGCATACTAAACTTAAGAAAAGGATTGAACACATTTACTAATAGACGCTGGCTGGCAATTTCTATTTTTTTTTTTTTTTTTTTTGAGAATTTGCACGTAGATCAAAACGTGTTTATCAGTAAAAATGCTGTAAGCCCTAGCAAATTAATCCTATAAAGTATGAAACAGACTTTACAAAGTAATCAAACAAAATAATATAATTGTTTTCATTTTCACGTGTGTTATTCCTTTGTCATTTACAAAAGACAAATAAATCTATTTTTCTGGACATCATCCCAACTCTAATGACTTACAGAAAAACAAAACAGACACATTCAGCTTCAACAACAGTATGTGTATCCTAATGACAATCTATATTCAGTGACTGCCATTATGTAGGGATTAGCATGTTCATATGCATGCAATTGTAAAAGTTTAGCTTGGGCAGAGAACTCCTTGCTCTACCAGTCTGGACCCTGTGGGGAGCCTATGTTCAAAATGCTCACAGTTCAACACAAATTCACCCTTTGCTCATAGTTCCATGATGCTTTAGGGCATGCAGTCTGGAGCTTAGATGTAATTGGTTGAAGAAGCAAATTGTTAATGCAGGTAATAGGCTGAACTGTTTTATTTTCTGCAACATTTCTTAATGAGGATCATAAATTGGAGTCTCATGTTGCAATTTTCAAGGCTTATTACACAAGGAAACTCAGGAAACTCTTGGAGCAAGAGAGAATATGTTGGGTGGAAGATACTAAGGGCTTAGGTTAAGAAAAAAATTAACAAATAAAAGCAGAAAATGTCATCCACTTCAGAGTACCTGATCGCCACTTTCATACACCATACTAGTGATGCTCGGATACCCCTTTTTATTATTCAAGTTTGGTCGAATTCGAATAGTAAATTATTCGAATTCGGTCGAATATTCGACCTGACTATTCGAATTGGCCTTAAATAGCTTCCAACACTTGTTTTGAGGGTGAATGATGCAAGAAAGATCTTTTTTCCCAAGTAACAACAGCAAGTGATTATGTGGGGATGTTCCTTTAAAAAAAAAGGTGGAAAGAGAAGAGAAGTTGTGTCCAAAATTCTGTTCAGTAGTGTATATACTTCTTCTTCTTCTTCTTCTTCTTCATCTTTATCTTCTATATCTTCTTCTTCTTCTTCTTCTATATCTTCTTCTTCTTCTATATCTTCTTCTTCTTCTTCTTCATCATTTTCTTCTTCTTCTTCTATATCTTCTTCTTCTTCTTCTTCATTTTCTTCTTCTTCTTCTATATCTTCTTCTTCTTCTATATCTTCTTCTTCTTCTTCTTCTTCTTCTTCTTCTTCTTCTTCTTCTTCTTCTTCTTCTTCTTCTTCTTCTTCTTCTTCATCTTCTTCTTCTTCTTCATCATCTTCTTCTTCTTCATCTTCTTCATCTTCTTCATCTTCTTCATCTTCTTCTTCTTCTTCATCTTCTTCATCTTCTTCATCTTCATCTTCTTCATCATCTTCTTCTTCATCGTCTTCTTCTTCATCTTCTTTATCTTCATCTTCTTCATCTTCTTCATCTTCATCTTCTTCATCATCTTCTTCTTCATCATCTTCTTCTTCTTCTTCTTCTTCTTCATCTTCATCTTCTTCATCTTCTTCTTCATCTTCTTCATCTTCATCTTCTTCTTCATCTTCTTCTTCTTCATCTTCTTCTTCATCTTCTTTTTCTATATCTTCTTTTTCTATATCCTCTTCTTATTATTAATTTTCTATTTCGTCTTCTTCTTCATCTTCTTCATCTTCTTCTTCATCTTCTTCATCTTCATCTTCTTCTTCATCTTCTTCATCTTCTTCATCTTCATCTTCTTCTTCTATATCTTCTTTTTCTATATCCTCTTCTTATTATTATTTTTCTATTTCGTCTTCTTCTTTTTCTATATCTTCTTCTTTTTCTATATCGTCTTCTTCTTCTTCACTTATTTCTCTTTTATATATTTTTTTTAAAGAAATGCAGCTATTTTTGAGCGTAATAAATAGCTGGTGGCGCACGCATGTTGGAAGCGCCATTGTATGTGCTCCCTGGCAGTGGAAACACACAGACAGCATGAGGTAAATTCAGCAGCAGCAGCAGGAGGAGGAGGATGATTGTGTGGCAGCAGGCAGTCAATGAGGCAGGCAGCGAGACATAATAGGCTGTGTGGTACCTAGCGGTGGTACCAGGCCGTAAATACACAGCATGAGGTTCCAGACAGCGGTCGTGAAGCCCACATCATGTCCAATACACAACTGGGACAACACAGTTTTCAACCCGGACACCTCTAAAAATAATATCACAAAGTATTAATAAAAAGAATATATATTTTTTTTGTTTTTTTAAAGAAATGCAGCTATTTTTGAGCGTAATAAATAGCTGGTGGCGCACGCATGTTGGAAGCGCCATTGTATGTGCTCCCTGGCAGTGGAAACACACAGACAGCAGGAGGTAAATTCAGCAGCAGGAGGAGGAGGATGAGTGTGTGGCAGCAGGCAGTCAGGTAGGTAGGCAGCGTGACATAATAGCCCTGGTACCTAGCGTTGATACCAGGGCTGTAAATAAACACAACAGGAGGTCCCAGACAGCGGTCGTGCAGCCCACATCGTGTCCAATACACAACTGGGACAACACAGTTTTCAACCCGGGCACCTCAGAAAAATTAAACCTTTTTTTTTTTTTTTTTAATGGTTTACTTTTTTTTTTTTTTTTTTACAGCAAATTACACAGATATAGCTATTGTTGGACGTAATAGCTGGTGGCAGAGTGGCAGCAGAAGGTAATTCTGTGTACCCTGGCAGTGGGAAACACAGACAGACAGCAGCAGCAGGAGGAATGGAGGAGTAATGAGAGTAGCTATTGTTGGACGTAATAGCTGGTGGCAGAGTGGCAGCAGAAGGTAATTCTGTGTACCCTGGCAGTGGGAAACACAGACAGACAGCAGCAGCAGCAGGAGGAATGGAGGAGTAATGAGAGTAGCTATTGTTGGACGTAATAGCTGGTGGCAGAGTGGCAGCAGAAGGTAAATCTGTGTACCCTGGCAGTGGGGAAACACAGACAGGCAGCAGCAGGAGGAATGGAGGAGTAGTGTGAGTGTGGCAGCAGGTAGGTAGGCAGCGTGACATAATAGCCCTGGTACCTAGCGTTGATACCAGGGCTGTAAATAAACACAACAGGAGGTCCCAGACAGCGGTCATGCAGCCCACATCGTGTCCAATACACAACTGGGACAACACAGTTTTCAACCCGGGCACCTCAGAAAAATTAAACCTTTTTTTTTTTTTTTTTTTAATGGTTTACTTTTTTTTTTTTTTTACAGCAAATTACACAGATATAGCTATTGTTGGACGTAATAGCTGGTGGCAGAGTGGCAGCAGAAGGTAATTCTGTGTACCCTGGCAGTGGGAAACACAGACAGACAGCAGCAGCAGCAGGAGGAATGGAGGAGTAATGAGAGTAGCTATTGTTGGATGTAATAGCTGGTGGCAGAGTGGCAGCAGAAGGTAAATCTGTGTACCCTGGCAGTGGGGAAACACAGACAGGCAGCAGCAGGAGGAATGGAGGAGTAGTGTGAGTGTGGCAGCAGGTAGGTAGGCAGCGTGACATAATAGCCCTGGTACCTAGCGTTGATACCAGGGCTGTAAATAAACACAACAGGAGGTCCTAGACAGCGGTCGTGCAGCCCACATCGTGTCCAATACACAACTGGGACAACACAGTTTTCAACCCGGGCACCTCAGAAAAATTAAACCTTTTTTTTTTTTTTTTTAATGGTTTACTTTTTTTTTTTTTACAGCAAATTACACAGATATAGCTATTGTTGGACGTAATAGCTGGTGGCAGAGTGGCAGCAGAAGGTAATTCTGTGTACCCTGGCAGTGGGAAACACAGACAGACAGCAGCAGCAGCAGGAGGAATGGAGGAGTAATGAGAGTAGCTATTGTTGGACGTAATAGCTGGTGGCAGATTGGCAGCAGAAGGTAAATCTGTGTACCCTGGCAGTGGGGAAACACAGACAGACAGACAGCAGAAGGGCAGTACACAGCAGCCCACTGTAGATGTAAAATGTGTGGCTGCAGGCGACGTAATAGTCAAAGTGAACCAGGCTGGCTTAGTGAGCAGGAGCCAGGAGGTGGTAAAGGGTGGTAAGGCACATTAACGATGGTTCTTCCGGCAGCCAGTTCATGTCCCCCTCTCGCCGACAACAGGGGCCAGGAACTCACCTTCCACCCACGCCTGGTTCATCTTGAGAAACGTCAGTCTGTCCACAGACTTGTGAGACAGACGTGAGCGTTTCTCGGTGACCACGCCACCAGCTGCACTGAAGCAGCGCTCGGACAGCACGCTGGAAGGGGGGCAGGACAGCACTTCCAGGGCGTACTGCGCCAGCTCGCTCCAGATCTCCAGGCGCTTGACCCAATACTCCATGGGATCAACAGGGGCATCGCTGTCAAGCCCGCTGTAGGACCCCATGTAGTCAGCCACCATTCGGGTCAGGTGCTGGCTGTGACCGGAGGAGGATGCTGCTGCATGCACCTCCTCTCTAGTCACTGCTGCCGGAGCCTCTACAGTCCTGTAGAGCTCGTTGCTGAGAGACAGCAGGTCTGTGGGGCGCTTGCTGCTGGATGCAGGCACCTGCTGCTGCCTCTGTGCTGGCTGGACAGTGGGGGTGGAAGGCTGGGGGAAGGCTTCCTCCAAGCGCTCAACAAGGGCCTGCTGCAAGCTCCTTATTTGTTGCGCTGGGTCTCCTCCTGCAGGCGGCAGGAACTGGCTCAACTTTCCCTTGAGGCGTGGGTCCAACATCATGCTGATCCTGATGTCCTCCCTCTGCTTCATCTGGATCACCCTGGGGTCCTTGCGCAGGCACGTCAGCATGTGCGCTGCCATTGGGAAGAGGCGGGCCACGTGTGCTGGCACATCGACGGCAGTGCTGTCCTCATCCTCCTCCTCTGCCGCCTCATCCTCTCTCCACCCCCGCACCAACTCAGCTGCGCTGTGCTGATCCCCCTCATCAGCAGCAAGGTCAGGGACCTCCACCAAGTCCTCCTCCTCCTCCCCCTCAGAGGTGGACTGTGCAGCTGCTTGCCGCTCCTGCTGGTCCAAGGCTGCCGCTCCCTGTTCCAGCAAAGCATCGAGGGCCCTGTTCAGCAGACAAACCAGGGGCACCCACTCGCAGACCATAGCATGGTCCCTGCTCACCATGTTAGTGGCCTGCAGAAAGGGAGCCAGTACTAAGCACACCTGCTGCATGTGCCTCCAGTCATCATCGGGGACGATGGACGGGATGTTGCTGGTCTTGTCCCTTCTCTGAGCGGCGGAAACAGTGGCCAGGGCAAGGTACTGGTTGACAGCGTGCTTCTGTTCAACCAGACGCTCCAACATCGCCAGGGTGGAGTTCCAGCGAGTTGGAACGTCAAGGATCAGCCGATGGCGTGGCAGCTCCAGCTCCTTTTGCACGTCTTCCAGGCTCGCACAGGCTGCAGCCGAGCGCCGGAAGTGATGCACAACGTTCCTTGCTGTTTCCAGCAGTTCGCCCATCCCCTGGTAGGTGCGCAAGAACTTCTGCACCACCAGGTTCAGCACGTGGGCAAGACAGGGGATGTGGGTCAGTTTTCCCCTGTCTATTGCGGCAACCAGATTGGCCGCATTGTCGGCCACCACCTCTCCGACTCTGAGGCCTCTGGGGGTCAGCCAAATCCTCTCCTGCTCCTGGAGTTTGGCCAACACATGGGTTGCCGTCAGTTTGGTCTTCCCAAGGCTGACCAACTGCAGCAGCGCTTGGCAGTGGCGGGCCTTCACGCTGCTGCTGAGGCGGGGGGTTTGGCCAGGTGTGCCGGAGGATGGCAGAGGATCGGAGGAACCTGCTGCAGTTCCCCTGACCCTGCGGGGTGGCACCACCCACTGTGTTGCTGCTGCTGCTGTGCCCGCTGCTGCTCTCCCATCCTCACCCCCTTCCACCAAGCTGACCCAGTGGACAGTGAAGGACAGGTAGCGGCCTGTCCCGAAGCGGCTGCTCCAGGAGTCCATGGTGACGTGGACCCTTTCACCAACCGCGTGCTCCAGCCCTCGCTCCACATTGGCCATCACAAAGCAGTGCAGTGCAGGAATGGCCTTGCGGGCGAAAAAGTGTCTGCTGGGGAGCTGCCAGTCTGGGGCTGCACAAGCAAGCAGCGCACGCATTTCGCTCCCCTCCTGCATGAGCGTGTACGGCAGGAGTTGGGAGCACATGGCCCGTGCCAGCAAGCCGTTCAGCTGACGCACGCGACGGCTGCTGGGAGGCAGAGCCCTAACCACCCCCTGGAAGGACTCACTCAAAAGGCTCTGGCGTGGCCTTTTGCTGGCACGGGAATCAGCGGACACAGCAGAGGAGGCCACTGAGGACTGGCTGCCAGAACAGGCCTCAGTGTCGGCGGCAGGAGTTGCAGAGGGGGGACGAGCAGTGCGTTTCCGCACTCCTGCTGGTGCTGCTGGAGGAGCAGGAGGGCGGGTGGCTGCTGTTGCTGCTGCTGCTGCTGCTGCTGAAGGCTGTGCAGTGATGGGTGTGGTGCCACTGCCAGCACCAGATGCCTTCAGCCTCTGGAACTCCTCATGCTGGTGGAAATGTTTCGCAGCAAGGTGGTTGATGAGCGAGCTGGTGCTGAACTTTAAGGGGTCTGCACCTCTGCTCAACTTCCGCTGACAGTGGTTACAAGTGGCGTACTTGCTGTACACTGTGGGCATGGTGAAAAATCGCCAGATTGGTGACAAAAACAACCCCCTACGGCCTGGAGCCGCTGCTGCCTGTCTCCCTGTGGTGGTTGGGGCGGGGGCTTGGGTGTGGCTGGTGGTGGTACTGGCAGATGCTGCTGCTGCTGCTGAGCCTGAGACACCAGCAGGCTGTGGGAAGACCGGGGGGGGGCGCCGCGCCGAATGGGCGTGGCCATGACATTGTATGGGCGGAGCTAACGTAATGATGTAACAGCGAGGCATAAGAAAGCAGTGTTTACGCCATGATGTGGACAAACGAGACTTTGCATCATGGGTGTGCAGAAACTGTGTGATGCTAATAGTATACCGTAACCACAAAGCAGCAAACATAGCCATCTATGACCATTAAATAATAAATGCAGTAACAGTTACCCTGGACACCAGAAATTAAACGCAATAGGCAACATGTCAGAACAAAATAAACGCAATGCGGGCAACATGTCGGTACAAAATAAACGCAATGCGGGCAAACATTTCACCAGAAAAGAAACGCACTGCGGGCAAACATTTCACCAGAAAAGAAACACACTGCGGGCAAACATTTCACCAGAAAAGAAACGCACTGCGGGCAAACATTTCACCAGAAAAGAAACAATGCGGGCAAACATTTCACCAGAAAAGAAACGCACTGCGGGCAAACATTTAGCTAGAAAAGAAACAATGCAGGCAAACATTTCACCAGAAAAGAAACGCACTGCGGGCAAACATTTCGCTAGAAAAGAAACAATGCGGGCAAACATTTCACCAGAAAAGAAACGCACTGCGGGCAAACATTTCGCTAGAAAAGAAACAATGCGGGCAAACATTTCACCAGAAAAGAAACAATGCGGGCAAACATTTCACCAGAAAAGAAACAATGTAGGCAAACATTTCACCAGAAAAGAAAAAATGCGGGCAAACATTTCACCTGGAAAAGAAACAATGCGGGCAAACATTTCACCTGGAAAAGAAAGCATTTACTCACCTGGCAGAAGTCTCCGGCCTCTGGCGCGCTGCTCCTGGGACCGTCTTACTTCTCCTGCAGTCTCCCGCGCTAACAGCCTGGCAGAGCTATAGACGCCGCTGCCAGTTCATTGTGGAGAGAGTGGCCAGAGTCCCGAGGCCGGGACGTCCCGCTGCTGAAAGCGGGACGTTTCCCGGGACCTCATTAAGCCTGGGACAGCGGACCCCGAATCCGGGACGTGTCCCGGGCAATCCGGGACGTCTGGTCACTCTAGTATAGGAGGTGTATGTGAGCAAAAACGCTAGGTAGTTGACCACAATAAAGCTCTTGCTAAGCCAAAGCACAAAGGAGCAGATCTCTCTCTGTACAAAGTCAGGCAAGGACGGAAAAACGGAACATGGCAGCCGCTATTTATAGGGTCCCCCTCTGTGATTGGCTGCCGTCAGAGGGCCTGGGAGCCCTCTGATTGGCTCTAAGGACATCAATCTGGGCTATGACGCTATTCGAGCTCGGTATTCGAGCTCGAATAGCACTGTTAGCTCGAATAGCTCGAATAGTGAATGGGCTATTCGAGTTCACTCGAATAGCCCATTCGAGTAGCTGCAGCTATTCGAGCTCGGTATTCGAGCTCGAATAGCTGAGAAAAGAGCTCGAATATTCGAGCTACTCGAATATTCGAGCTCTGCTGAGCACCACTGCACCATACCATAACACTTGAAAACACACCTGACCTGAAAAAAGGCGCCTACACTCTATGCTATCAAGGCATTTTGTATTAACCTGAGGAAGCGGGCCATGACCCGTGAAACGTGTTGTCAGATTGCTTTTTGAATAAACATGTATTTATTTATATTTGAAAACACTAAAACAGAACACACATTGGGCGTCTCCATCTTACCAATGACCTGAAAAAAACCATGATGTGACCATATCTGGGGTTTCCTCAAGTCCACCTCCCCATAATCTTCCAGGCCACTCAGCTCTGCTGACTGCCACTAAATTGTGGTGTCCCCATCCCTCCCAGTTAAAAGCTGTGACTGGGCTCATGGCACATGGCACATGCTCTGTCCTCGATGAGCACTCTTCTCGTGAATGTTCCCAAATGGCTTTTGCACAGCAACTGTGGCCTGGAGCATCTTTGGGCATGCGCAGTTACAATTGTTTCTGAATTGTGCATGTCCAGGATGCTCCCGGCCATGGTCATTGCGCTCAGTGGTTTGGGAGTGTGCATGAGAATAACGTACCAGAATGCACAGAGCAGGTTAGTTCCAGTCCCAGCTGTTGTGAAGTAGCAGCACACGGCCCATCAACTTCCTTTGTAACTGTGTATTGCTACTTTCTACTAAAATTGTTTTCTGTGAAAGGGGTAGCGTAAAGCATTATTCCTTTTGAGGGTGGCTGTTATGGGGGTGGCCACTATGGAGATGGTGATCTTCAGGAGCCCTTATGAGGTGGTGAATGGTTCTGCATTCTTGTTTTTAAAGGGATACCGAGCAGCTTTAAAAAACACAATTTGAGCTTACCTGGGGCTTCTTACAGGCCCACCGTATGCCGTGAAGTCCTCCGGCAACCTCCTGGCTCCTCTCCCGGTCCCGAAGGCGGCTCTGTTAATTGCTGACTTCCCCCTGAAGTCGCCAGTACGAGTCCCCACCGCGCACGTTACACATTATCACGCCGGCCACCACCAGGCATCATCAGGTAAGTACAAATTGTGTTTTTTAAAGAGTAACTGTCAGTCTGCAGAAGCTAATTTAAACCTCTATTCTCCTGTGTTAAACAGTTTAGAAGGAAGCCCAAAAGCCATTAGTGAAGATAAAAGTCTCAGTTACCTTTGATGTGTGCTTATCAGCAAGGCTGTTAAAACCCAAGAGGACGCAAGCCGCATACTATACTGCAAAGCATTCTGGGGCCCTCCCCTCGGCTGCTAATGAGACGTTACAGCAGCTTGTAATCAGTCCAGCGCGTAGCACTGATAAATCTCCGGGCAGAGTACACTGCAGGAGTCAGCTATTGTTCCTAGCCACATGGCTCATTAATATTCACTGCACACTGTGTTGTTCAAGTACGAGCTTATCTGTGATCAGGAAGCAGGCAGGACATGACGACACATTTGACAGAAAAACATGGAGCCTGCCATGAGCTGTCAGGAGCATCTATCTCTGCATATACTATATACAAATTCTGTGAAATCCAAACGTGGACAGTGAAATGCATATGTAATGTAAGTACAGCCAATCTTTAGCTACTGATATATGTGTTTATTTTCTCTGAGACCTTATACCTAACAGCTCCTCTTTAAAGCTGCTCAGGATCCCTTTAAAAGTGACAAATGCCACTAAACTACCAATAAGAAGAAATAATAAAGCTTTGATCACACTGAAAAAACAGTCTTTCAAACTATCCTATACTTTCATTATTTAAATAAAAAAATGCACTTTTCAGGTGACCAGCGTACATATATATCGGAGCCGCATTACATGAGCACCAGGTGGTGATGTTACTATAAAATATCGGTTATTTACATTACCCATATTTTACTATGCAATACCCGGCACCCTTTCTCACTTGAACTCTCCTCTCTTTGGCTTATTTGCCATTTTGTTAATAAAACAATTATAGGTCAGCTATAAAATTGGGTTTAAAGTGTACCTGAGATGAATGGAGGCAAAGCATTTTTACTTACCTGGGGCTCAGTGGTGTAGCTAAGGAGCTGTGGGCCCCGATGCAGGTTTTACATTGGGGCCCCCCAAGCACTCTATACATAACAATTTATACGGCACACCAAAACCTGCCAATGGCAGCTACAGTGTCAGAGGTGTAAGGAGGGGATGGGGAGCAGTTTGTTAAAGATTACCACAATTCAAAGTATCTATAGAAGTGATTGTTATGAGCACAAGACCAATAAAGAGCTAATTCTGCAGTTGAGGGAGGGCCCTTCGGGGCCCCACTGGCCCAAGGGCCCCGATGCAGTTGCAACCACTGCAACCCCGATTGCTACGCCCCTGCTGGGGCTTCATCCAGCTCCCCTCAGGCCATGGGCTCCCTCGCTGCCCAATACGCCGCTCCAGTTGCCTGCTAGACATCCCAGCACTTCTGTCAGTCACTCTCCATCATGCATGTGCGGCTGCCCTGGCGCCTGTCATGCTCCTGAAGTCGGGAGTGTTCTGCGTATGCGCAATGGAGTGAGATTGACAGAAGTACTGGGATGGGTAAGAGACAACCGGAGCGGCCCAGAGGTACGCTGAGGGAGCTCATGGCCTGAAGGAAGCCCCAGATAAGAATAAATGTATTGTTTCATCTCAGGTTTAATTTAAAGAAATGCTTAGCCTTTGTTGTAAAAATGGAAATACTGAGATAGCGTGTTTATCAGGGCTACATAAGCCTTGATTTTATTTAATGTTATGAAAAAAGGACCTTTACATTTCATGCTGTAACCATCTATAATTTACTAGACATGACAAATGATTTTAAATACACTTACAGCCATGACAGCAATACACAGGTTGGTGAATGCCACCCTGAAGTCCATTGATGCACATTCTAGCAGCTCAGCTCAGACATACCTACCCAGTTACCATTTTCTGTTCAGGTGCGCAGTCCAGATGTTGTGTGCCATGCTCATCCCCACTCAGGCTAAGCAAACCAGGTACATTGTGTCCTCTCTAATAATTATCATCTATACTGTATACAATATTGACATGGAGGGATTTTGTTTTCCACATTAATTTAACAGTGATACAATGATTGCTTCCTTCTGATTGAGCTTTCTGTTCCGTCATTTTCAGCTCGCAGATGGAACGGATACGCAATCGCTGAATCTGAAGTGGCTGAGATCGCAGATGGGAATTGTGTCTCAGGAGCCCATGTTGTTTGACTGCAGTATAGCAGAGAATATCCAGTACGGAGATCTGAGCAGACAAGCAACCCCTGAAGAAATCGTAGAAGCTGCAAAGGCTGCAAATATCCACACCTTCATTGAAAACCTCCCTGATGTACGTATAGAAGAAAGGAAATGGCATATATTGAAAATTCATAAAATAAAGTTGAACAAGAACTGAGTTTCCAGAGGCAACAAAAGGATAAAAGTATCTAAAAAGTTCTAAACATGAGGAGGCACAGAAGTGCCTGGCTCTTCTACTGACCACATATGCTATTGCTCCGTTTTAATTGTCTGATGAAGCGGGATTAAACCTGTGAAACACGTTGCATTGCCCCCCAGAGTGTGCAAATAAACTTGTTGTATTTGACAAACACATTGGCAATTTTTGTGTCTCCCTGGAGGAGGTAAGTCCAGTCCACCACTGCCTCCTCATGTTTTAAACTTTTTAGATACTTTTATCCTTTTGGGTACCTCTGTATCCATACTACGCTATATCAAGTCCATCCCTGGATGAAGGGGTGTTACCTCCTTTTTTTTATCTACGGAGAGCAACTTCTTAATCCTGAGAGGGGTCAAGTCCAATCTCCCCACCTGCCTATACAGTGGTTGCCTTTGAGGTAACCTACTTTGTGGGTATAGCTTATTATTCTATCATAGTTAATTTCAAATACCAGTAGATACTACACTATATTTGGCTCTTGGCGTCGCTACTATGTGTTGAGTTTCCAGGTCTGGATGTGAGGGACAATTGTTCTATCTGGGAGTTTCATAATTTGGTTCCACCATTAAGAGGAACATTCACCTTCACCATGTCACCCTGTTCTTACTGTAGATCACAGGTGTTGAACTTCAGTCCTCAAAGTCCATATCCATGCCAGTGCTTAGGTTGGACTGAGAAATGGAGAAATGGTTCTACTTGATGAACCACACATTTCCTGATCCAGTACCATGAATTAATTTGAGTAGTGCCAAAAATGTGTGAGGCCCTTGAGGACCGAAGTTCGACATGCCTGCTGCAGAGCAAGAGGTTGGATTGTTTTGCAGACTGTGATTGGATATGGTTTTCCAACCTGCCAAATTGACCCTCCACCCTACAATCTACCACACCCAATCATATACCATGCCCAGGAAGACTATACCAAACACAGTTACACCCAATTTATAAATCTTGCCGTCTCATGTCTGGTGTGAGGTCACTGGACTGTTAACACTAGTAAATATACATATATTAGGCTAATATGAGGTTGTAGGATTGGCAACACTGGTAGAAAAAATAATTTTTGTGTATATGAGTTTGAAGCCAGGGTTTTCTGAGGCTGAGAAACCACACAAATACACATATTTTACATTTTTAACACTAACCCAGATCATCCAATACACTTTGCTCTGATGTTCCAACAAGCCGGCTAAAATTGCAGTTTGCAGAACCTGAGGTGAAAGGCATATGTAGGCTACGATATGTATTTATTTTTAAACAATACCAGTTGCTTGCAGAGTTCTTTGGCTGCAGTAGTCTCTAAATTATACATCATGTACCAAATCCAGTCAGACTTCAGCCAGAGCACCTGATCTGGATGCTTGTTCAGGGTCTATGGCCAAAACTATTTGAGGCAGACAATCAGAAAGACAACCAGCAGGCAATTTGCATTGTTAAAAGGAAATATGGCAGCCTCCATATTACTCTCACTTCAATTGAATTATCCCAGCACCTTTTTTTTTCCTCTCATGAAACTTCAGCTAAATTTATGCAAATATAGGCTGCTTAGAAATGCACCAAATTGCAGTAGTTGCTTCATGAATAAATCTCGCTTCAGTGCTTATATTCAGCAGAGGCATGTGTGCCCCTGCTAAAACGCCGCTATCCCATGGCTAAACGGGGGTCCCTTACCTCCCAAATCCCCTCCGTGCAGCGGGGGATCACTTCCGCATTGAGGCATGGCTAATGGCCGCAGCCCTGCCTCACGCACATCTGTCAGCGCGTATCTCTGCCTCTCCCCCGCCCCCCTCAGTCTTCCTTCGCTGAGAGGGGCGGGGGAGAGGCGGCGATGTGCCGCTGATAGATGGCGCTGAGAGGCAGGGCTGCAGCCGTTAGCCCTGCGTGCGTCAACAGCAGCAAAAGCTACAACCAAGTTGGTCGTAGATTTTGCAGGGGTGGGTTTGGGGGTGAAGGGACCCCCGTTTAGCCGCGGGATAGCGGCGGTTTAGCAGGGGCACACATGCCCCTGCTGAATATAAGCACTGAAACGAGATTTATTCTCGCTTCAGTGTCTCTTTAAATGAGCATAACATTTGCATCAAAATGAATTTATTAGAATCTCATGACGGCTTTTTTTACACTGCAAATCGCAAATCCGATTTGTGATTTTCACTGCATGCTAGCAACACAAGAAGAAACATGTAGAAAAAACACTGCATGCAGGACTTTTTTAATTGCATCAAAAATCGGAATCCCATCTAAAATCGCATTAAAATCGCATGTAGTGTAAAAGTGCCCTAGGGTTTTTTTCACACTGGAGGCTGAAGGCAGGGAATCCACCACCTGTCAACTGTTCTCATGCTTGCTGGCGCCTGGCATGGGCAGTTGAGAGACGTCCACCACAACTCCTATCCTAATGCGGCTGCATGCAATACTCAGACGCAATATGATGGGTTTTTTTTTTGTTTTCTGTGGGGTTACAAACTCTGCCATTCAGCTGCATCAGATTGCAGCCAGGAGGTGCTCAGTGGCTAGCAGATTGGAGACTGAACTGACTGACAAGCCTGTAGTTCATCCTCCTGTGGGAAAGAGGCCTACACCTCCTTATTGCTGAGTACAACCAGTGGCGTAGCAATCACCCTTGCAGGGGATGCAGGTGCAGGGGGGCCCGGAGAGGGGAGAAGCCCATGACTCTGGGGTCCACCACCCGTAAGCATTAATAAGGAAGGGGGGCCCCATCTAAAGCTTTGCAGGGGGCCCAGTGATTACTAGTTACGCCCCTGAGTACAACTATTTAGGATTCAGCTTGTGGATGAAACTAGGATTCTGATTGGTTACTATGAGCATCAGCTTTAATTTTGCTCCTCCTCCTTTTTTTTTTTTTTTTTTGAAGGACTGACAGGAACAGGTGGCTAATAAGAAACACAGGAGCCATAAACTTGACTCTTTATAGTGCCTACACCACATTTCTTTGAGTATTTTGTTTTTCAAAGCCTACACACCATGGAGTCTATACAGTTTATCCATACTTACATTTCCAATACATTTCAGAAATATGACACACGTGTGGGTGATAAAGGAGCTCAGCTATCAGGAGGACAGAAGCAGAGAATCGCCATTGCCAGAGCCTTAATACGAAAGCCAAAGGTGCTGCTGCTGGATGAGGCAACATCTGCTCTCGACACAGAAAGCGAGAAGGTCAGTCGGGGGTAGACAACTCTTCTCAGTAAGAAATGAAGATTCTGTAATGGATACACATAAGGCAGCAGGCAGACGACAATATCTACATATTAGCACAAGCAATTCAGTCTAAACTTACCATTCTATGGCTCCTCTTCTAATAAAAGGTATAGTTACTTGCTGGCTCTTTTTGTTCTGAATCTTTCCTGAAGCGCTGTGTCCACCGGCTTGTGGTGCATAGTCCCGCCCCTTGCAGAAAAAGACCACGGCATTTTCTCTATCCAAGATAGAGAGCGTGCCATGGGAACACCACAGTGCTTTCATGGCACTTCCTCCATTTCGGATAGAGAAAGTGCTGTGGCGTTTATATTGCCATGGGGCGGGGCCATGCACCATAAAACATTGAATGCGGGTCTGATACAAGTTTTATGTTCTTTTTATGTGGCTTGGATTTATACTTTACTTTACCTGTATCACATCTTCCATGCACTACAATTATCCATGAAATACCAAATGAGGTAAAAATCTTAGTGAATTGTCATAAAGTTTTTTGATAATTACCAAACCAAATGTGTGAAAATCTTTGTGAACACTCAAGAGAAGAAAAAAAAATAGCTTGGATTGAGAGTAACTTGGTTTTCAGAGTGCTTTGCAAGACAAAAAATATACTTTATATTACTACCCACCCACTTTTACACTATTTTATATTTTTACCCTACCCACTTTCACACTATTTTGGCAGTTGGACTAAGCAACTACTGCTCGCTAAGTGCTTTTGAAAACTAAGAAAACCCTTAGAATCCCTCATAAGAAGATGGAATGGTCCAAAATCTGTCAGTTCTGTCAGAATTTTTCTATCTGCTGTGAGTGACAGAAACATAGCAGAATAGTAATATAATGTAGATTTTATACATATGCATACATACAAATTTAACATTTTACAATTGTTTGCGATAGTGGTCTTTTAAAGGGAACCCGAGGTGGGATTTAATTATGTTAGTGGGGCACAGAGGCTGGTTGTGCACACTAACACCAGCCTCTGTTGCCCCATGGTTAGTGTTGGGCGAACATCTAGATGTTCGGGTTCGGGCCGAACAGGCCGAACATGGCCGCGATGTTCGGGTGTTCGAGCCGAACTCCGAACATAATGGAAGTCAATGGGGACCCGAACTTTTGTGCTTTGTAAAGCCTCCTTAAATGCTACATACCCCAAATTTACAGGGTATGTGCACCTTGGGAGTGGGTACAAGAGGAAAAAAAATTAGCAAAAAGAGCTTATAGTTTTTGAGAAAATCGATTTTAAAGTTTCAAAGGGAAAACTGTCTTTTAAATGTCTGTTTTCTTTGCACAGGTAACATGCTTTTTGTCGGCATGCAGTCATAAATGTAATACATATAAGAGGTTCCAGGAAAAGGGACCGGTAACGCTAACCCAGCAGCAGCACACGTGATGGAACAGGAGGAGGGTGGCGCAGGAGGAGAAGGCCACGCTTTGAGACACAACAACCCAGGCCTTGCATAAGGACAAGAAGCGTGCGGATAGCAATTTGCATTTTGTCGCCATGCAGTCATAAATGTAATACAGATGAGAGGTTCAATAAACAGGGACCGGAAACGCTAACCCATCACAGATGTTCATTGTTCATGTTACTTGGTTGGGGTCCGGGAGTGTTGCGTAGTCGTTTCCAATCCAGGCTTGATTCATTTTAATTTGAGTCAGACGGTCTGCATTTTCTGTGGAGAGGCGGATACGCCGCCGTTCTGTGACGATGCCTCCGGCAGCACTGAAACAGCGTTCCGACATAACGCTGGCTGCCGGGCAAGCCAGCACCTCTATTGCGTACATTGCCAGTTTGTGCCAGGTGTCTAGCTTCGATGCCCAATAGTTGAAGGGTGCAGATGGATTGTTCAATACAGCTACGCCATCTGACATGTAGTCCTTGACCATCTTCTCCAGGCGATCGGTGTTGGAGGTGAATCTGCACGCTTGCTGTTCTGTGTGCTGCTGCATGGGTGTCAGAAAATTTTCCCACTCCAAGGACACTGCCGATACCATTCCCTTTTGGGCACTAGCTGCGGCTTGTGTTGTTTGCTGCCCTCCTGGTCGTCCTGGGTTTGCGGAAGTCAGTCTGTCGGCGTACAACTGGCTAGAGGAGGGGGAGGATGTCAATCTCCTCTCTAAAGTCTCCACAAGGGCCTGCTGGTATTCTTCCATTTTGACCTGTCTGGCTCTTTCTTCAAGCAGTTTTGGAACATTGTGTTTGTACCGTGGATCCAGAAGGGTATAAACCCAGTAATTGGTGTTGTCCAGAATGCGCACAATGCGTGGGTCGCGTTTAATGCAGTCCTAGGCCGAAGAGGTCATAGCCTAGGGTCACAAAACCTGTTTATTTGGGCAATTTCAATGGTGGCGAGTCTGACATACATAAATCGCAGCAATGGCCGTTAGCAACGTCTGAATCTCACAAAATGTCTCATGCAGGTAGAAGACATATTGTTAGACTTGGGCTCCAAAGATGGGTTCCCTCCATCTCTGCAAACCAGAGTTACAGGGCTCCAAATTTGGTAAAATCCCCCATAGGCTTTCATTGGGCCTCCTATTTACAGTTCCAAAATCTCACATCTTTTCAAAGGGCAATTGCTCAGCAGTGGCAAATTTTCTAGCATTGTAGGGACCCTTAGGGGGAACATGACTGGTGAGTTTCGGGCCCCTAGGCCGAAGAGGTCATAGCCTAGGGTCACAAAAACCTGTTTATTTTGGCTATTTCAATGGTAGTGATGTTGACGTACATAAATCTCAGCCATGGCCGTTAGCAACGTCTGAATCTCACGAAATGTCTCATGCAGGTAGAAGACATATTGTTAGACTTGGATTCCAAAGATGGGGTCCCTACATCTGTGCAAACCAGAGTTACAGGGCTCCAAAATTGGTAAAATCCCCCATAGGCTTTCATTGGGCCTCCTATTTACAGTTCCAAAATCTCACATCTTTTCAAAGGGCAATTGCTCAGCAGTGGCAAATATTCTAGCATTGTAGGGACCCTTAGGGGGAACATGACTGGTGAGTTTCGGGCCCCTAGGCCGAAGAGGTCATAGCCTAGGGTCACAAAAACTTGTTTATTTGGGCTATTTCAATGGTAGTGATGGTGACGTACATAAATCTCAGCCATGGCTGTTAGCAACATCTGAATTTCACAAAATGTCTTATGCAGGTAGAAGACATATTGTTAGACTTGGATTCCAAAGATGGGGTCCCTACATCTGTGCAAACCAGAGTTACAGGGCTCCAAAATTGGTAAAATCCCCCATAGGCTTTCATTGCCTCCCTAATTCACTTTCCAAAATCTCACATCTTTTCAAAGGGCAATGGCTCAGCAGTACCAAATTTTCTAGCATTGTAGGGACCCTTAGGGGGAACATGACTGGTGAGTTTCGGGCCCCTAGGCCGAAGAGGTCATAGCCTAGGGTCACAAAAACCTGTTTATTTGGGCTATTTCAATGGTAGTGATGGTGACGTACATAAATCTCAGCCATGGCCGTTAGCAACGTCTGAATCTCACGAAATGTCTCATGCAGGTAGAAGACATATTGTTAGACTTGGATTCCAAAGATGGGGTCCCTACATCTCTGCAAACCAGAGTTACAGGGGTCCAAAATTGGTAAAATCCCCCATAGGATTTCATTGCCTCCCTATTTCACTTTCCAAAATCTCACATCTTTTCAAAGGGCAATGGCTCAGCAGTACCAAATTTTCTAGCATTGTAGGGACCCTTAGGGGGAACATGACTGGTGAGTTTCGGGCCCCTAGGCCGAAGAGGTCATAGCCTAGGGTCACAAAAACCTGTTTATTTGGGCTATTTCAATGGTAGTGATGGTGACGTACATAAATCTCAGCCATGGCCGTTAGCAACGTCTGAATCTCACGAAATGTCTCATGCAGGTAGAAGACATATTCTTAGACTTGGATTCCAAAGATGGGGTCCCTACATCTCTGCAAACCAGAGTTACAGGGGTCCAAAATTGGTAAAATCCCCCATAGGATTTCATTGCCTCCCTATTTCACTTTCCAAAATCTCACACCTTTTCAAAGGGCAATGGCTCAGCAGTACCAAATTTTCTAGCATTGTAGGGACCCTTAGGGGGAACATGACTGGTGAGTTTCGGGCCCCTAGGCCGAAGAGGTCATAGCCTAGGGTCACAAAAACCTGTTTATGTGGGCTATTTTAATGGTAGTGATGGTGACGTACATAAATCTCAGCCATGGCCGTTAGCAACGTCTGAATCTTACGAAATGTCTCATGCAGGTAGAAGACATATTGTTAGACTTGGATTCCAAAGATGGGGTCCCTACATCTCTGTAAACCAGAGTTACAGGGCTCCAAAATTGGTAAAATCCCCCATAGGCTTTCATTGCCTCCCTATTTCACTTTCCAAAATCTCACATCTTTTCAAAAGGCAATTGCTCAGCAGTGGCAAATTTTCTAGCATTGTAGGGACCCTTAGGGGGAACATGACTGGTGATTTTCGGGCCCCTAGGCCGAAGAGGTCATAGCCTAGGGTCACAAAAACCTGTTTATTTGGGCTATTTCAATGGTAGTGATGGTGACGTACATAAATCTCAGCCATGGCCATTAGCAACATCTGAATTTCACGAAATGTCTCATGCAGGTAGAAGACATATTGTTAGACTTGGATTCCAAAGATGGGGTCTCTACATCTCTGCAAACCAGAGTTACAGGGCTCCAAATTTGGTAAAATCCCCCATAGGCTTTCATTGCCTCCCTATTTCACTTTCCAAAATCTCACATCTTTTCAAAAGGCAATGGCTCAGCAGTACCAAATTTTCTAGCATTGTAGGGACCCTTAGGGGGATCATGACTGGTGAGTTTTGCCACTGCTGAGCCATTGCCCTTTGAAATGGTGTGAGATTTTGGAACGGTAAATAGGAGGCCCAATGAAAGCCTATGGGGGATTTTACCAATTTTGGAGCCCTGTAACTCTGGTTTGCAGAGATGTAGGGACCCCATCTTTGGACTCCAAGTCTAACAATATGTCTTCTACCTGCATGAGACATTTCGTGAAATTCAGACGTTGCTAACGGCCATGGCTGAGATTTATGTACGTCACCATCACTACCATTGAAATAGCCCAAATAAACAGGTTTTTGTGACCCTAGGCTATGACCTCTTCGGCCTAGGGGCCCGAAACTCACCAGTCATGTTCCCCCTAAGGGTCCCTACAATGATAGAAAATTTGGTACTGCTGAGCCATTGCCCTTTGAAAAGATGTAAGATTTTGGAAAGTGAAATAGGGAGGCAATGAAATCCTATGGGGGATTTTACCAATTTTGGACCCCTGTAACTCTGGTTTGCAGAGATGTAGGGACCCCATCTTTGGAATCCAAGTCTAAGAATATGTCTTCTACCTGCATGAGACATTTCGTGAGATTCAGACGTTGCTAACGGCCATGGCTGAGATTTATGTACGTCGCCATCACTACTATTGAAATAGCCCAAATAAACAGGTTTTTGTGACCCTAGGCTATGACCTCTTCGGCCTAGGGGCCCGAAACTCACCAGTCATGTTCCCCCTAAGGTTCCCTACAATGCTAGAAAATTTGCCACTGCTGAGCAATTGCCCTTTGAAAAGATGTGAGATTTTGGAAATGTAAATAGGAGGCCCAATGAAAGCCTATGGGGGATTTTACCAATTTTGGACCCCTGTAACTCTGGTTTGCAGAGATGTAGGGACCCCATCTTTGGAATCCAAGTCTAACAATATGTCTTCTACCTGCATGAGACATTTTGTGAAATTCAGACGTTGCTAACGGCCATGGCTGAGATTTATGTACGTCACCATCACTACCATTGAAATAGCCCAAATAAACAGGTTTTTGTGACCCTAGGCTATGACCTCTTCGGCCTAGGGGCCTGAAACTCACCAGTCATGTTCCCCCTGAAGGTGGCCACTAACGATCCAATCTTTTTCATCCAATCTTACCAAATCTATGTAGTAGAAGAGTAAACTGAGGGAATATATTGAATGTTTACTATAGGCAGTCTCTTATATTACATATAAATGGTAAGATTGGATGAAAAAGATTGTATCGTTAGTGGCCACCTTAAGGGTCCCTACAATGCTAGAAAATTTGCCACTGCTGAGCAATTGCCCTTTGAAAAGATGTGAGATTTTGGAAAGTGAAATAGGGAGGCCCAATGAAAGCCTATGGGGGATTTTACCAATTTTGGACCCCTGTAACTCTGGTTTGCAGAGATGTAGGGACCCCATCTTTGGAATCCAAGTCTAACAATATGTCTTCTACCTGCATGAGACATTTCGTGAGATTCAGACGTTGCTAACGGCCATGGCTGAGATTTATGTACGTCACCATCACTACCATTGAAATAGCCCAAATAAACAGGTTTTTGTGACCCTAGGCTATGACCTCTTCGGCCTAGGGGCCCGAAACTCACCAGTCATGTTCCCCCTAAGGGTCCCTACAATGCTAGAAAATTTGCCACTGCTGAGCAATTGCCCTTTGAAAAGATGTGAGATTTTGGAACTGTAAATAGGAGGCCCAATGAAAGCCTATGGGGGATTTTACCAAATTTGGAGCCCTGTAACTCTGGTTTGCAGAGATGTAGGGAACCCATCTTTGGAGCCCAAGTCTAACAATATTTCTTCTACCTGCATGAGACATTTCGTGAGATTCAGACGTTGCTAACGGCCATTGCTGCGATTTATGTACGTCAGACTCGCCACCATTGAAATTGCCCAAATAAACAGGTTTTTGTGACCCTAGGCTATGAGCTCTTTGGCCTAGGACTGCATTGAACGCGACCCACGCATTGTGCGCATTCTGGACAACACCAATTACTGGGTTTATACCCTTCTGGATCCACGGTACAAACACAATGTTCCAAAACTGCTTGAAGAAAGAGCCAGACAGGTCAAAATGGAAGAATACCAGCAGGCCCTTGTGGAGACTTTAGAGAGGAGATTGACATCCTCCCCCTCCTCTAGCCAGTTGTACGCCGACAGAC
Organism: Hyperolius riggenbachi; assembly: GCF_040937935.1. Classification (NCBI taxonomy): domain Eukaryota; kingdom Metazoa; phylum Chordata; class Amphibia; order Anura; family Hyperoliidae; genus Hyperolius; species Hyperolius riggenbachi. Next base: position 70,434,724 of record NC_090655.1, read on the forward strand.
TGACTTCCGCACACCCAGGACGACCAGGAGGGCAGCAAACAACACAAGCCGCAGCTAGTGCCCAAAAGCGAATGGTATCGGCAGTGTCCTTGGAGTGGGAAAATTTTCTGACACCCATGCAGCAGCACACAGAACAGCAAGCGTGCAGATCCACCTCCAACACCGATCGCCTGGAGAAGATGGTCAAGGACTACATGTCAGATGGCATAGCTGTGTTGAACAATCCATCTGCACCCTTCAACTATTGGGTATCGAAGCTAGACACCTGGCACAAACTGGCAATGTACGCAATAGAGGTGCTGGCTTGCCCGGCAGCCAGCGTTATGTCGGAACGCTGTTTCAGTGCTGCCGGAGGCATCGTCACAGATCGGCGGCGTATCCGCCTCTCCACAGAAAATGCAGACCGTCTGACTCAAATTAAAATGAATCAATCCTGGATTGGAAACGACTACGCAACACTCCCGGACCCCAACCAAGTAACATGAACAATGAACATCTGTGATGGGTTAGCGTTTCCGGTCCCTGTTTATTGAACCTCTCATCTGTATTACATTTATGACTGCATGGCGACAAAATGCAAATTGCTATCCGCACGCTTCTTGTCCTCATGCAAGGCCTGGGTTGTTGTGTCTCAAAGCGTGGCCTTCTCCTCCTGCGCCACCCTCCTCCTGTTCCATCACGTGTGCTGCTGCTGGGTTAGCGTTACCGGTCCCTTTTCCTGGAACCTCTTATATGTATTACATTTATGACTGCATGCCGACAAAAAGCATGTTACCTGTGCAAAGAAAACAGACATTTCCTGCATTTAAAAGACAGTTTTCCCTTTGAAACTTTAAAATCGATTTTCTCAAAAACTATAAGCTCTTTTTGCTAATTTTTTTTCCCTCTTGTACCCACTCCCAAGGTGCACATACCCTGTAAATTTGGGGTATGTAGCATATAAGGAGGCTTTACAAAGCACGAAAGTTCGGGTCCCCATTGACTTCCATTATGTTCGGAGTTCGGCTCGAACACCCGAACATCGCGGCCATGTTCGGCCCGAACCCGAACATCTAGATGTTCGCCCAACACTACACGTGACCCGTTCGGCCAATCACAGTGCTAGCCGAACGTTCGGGTAACGTTCGGCCATGCGCTCTTAGTTCGGCCATATGGCCGAACAGTTTGGCCGAACACCATAAGGTGTTCGGCCGAACTCGAACATCACCCGAACAGCTTGATGTTCTGCAGAACCCGAACAGTGGCGAACACTGTTCGCCCAACACTACCCATGGTGTGCCTCCAGGACCCCCCCTGCGCGCCTCTATCCCCTCCGCAGTGCTAGCGACACACAGTGTGTCGCCAGCACAATGTTTACCTATGCCTGTCTGTTAGCGCCGCAGCCCCGCCTCCTCTGTATCGGCGCTACCCGCCCGCGGCCCTTCCCTCCCGCTGATTGGAGGGAAGGGACGCGGGCGGGTAGCGCCGATGCGGAGGAGGCGGGGGAGCGGCGCTAACAGACAGGCATAGGTAAACATTGTGCTGGCGACATGCTGCGTGTCGCTAGCACTGCGGAGGGGATAGAGGCGCGCAGGGGGGTCCTGGAGGCACACCATGGGGCAACAGAGGCTGGTGTTAGTGTGCACAACCAGCCTCTGTGCCCCACTAACATAATTAAATCCCACCTCGGGTTCTCTTTAATGTCCATTACGACAAGGTGCGGTAGAAGGGGAAAGCAAAACGCGATGCAACACGGTAAGTGTAAAAGGGCCCTAACTAAATGAAACACTCAACAAAACCTGATGGTAGAAAATAACTAGGAATTACGCTTCCCTGTAGTTACATTTGGTTGCAAATACTTTATGCTGTCAAAGGTGAGCTTTTAATTGTTCCACTAGACTGAGCCGGATAAAGTAATGAACTGTCTGTCGTTCCCTCCGCAGGTTGTACAAAAGGCTCTGGATGATGCCAGACAGGGCAGAACGTGTGTGGTGATCGCACATCGACTCACGACAGTACAGAACGCTGACATCATCGCCGTCATCCGGAACGGGAGGGTCATCGAGCAAGGCACTCACCCCCAGCTGCTGGCCAAACAAGGAGCCTATTACGCTCTTGTAAACTCCCAAATCACCAATTAACTAGTGCTGGGCGTAATGGAAAAAACTACGCTTACGGATCATTACGCGTAATTTTACGCTATTACGCATTACGGAATTACGCTTACGGCGTAGACATTTATCTACGGTTCATGTCTGTAATTACGCATGGCCCTTACGCAGTTACGCGTAAGAATACCGTAATGCAGGTTGTTACGTTATTGCCTTACGCATAATTTCCTACTAGCAATTAATGCATAAGGCAATGCTCCCAAGCGGAAAAGTTGACGCATGGATCAATGTTAGGTAGCCGCCGACTTTAAGGGTTAATAGCAAAGCCCCCTTAATTGCTGAGAGCCTCAAATTTGGAGAATATATTAAGGAGATCAGAAGGATTAAGAGGAAAACAATTTTTTTCAAAAAGACCTTATAGTTTTTGAGAAAATCGATGTTAAAGTTTCAAAGGAAAAATATATACATTTAAAAACCCGCCGACTTTAACAGTTAATAGCAAAGCCTGCTTAAAATTTAGGAACACCAAATTCCCAGGGTATATTAAGGGGATCAGTGGGAATAAGAGGAAAACATTTTTTTTCAAAAAGACCTTATAGTTTTTGAGAAAATCGATTTTTAAGTTTTAAGGGCAAAAATGTCTTAAATGCGGAATATGTCAGGTTTTTTGCACAGGTAACAATAGTGTATTATTTTCATAGATTCCCCCAAGTGGGAAGAGTTTTACTTACTTCGTTCTGAGTGTGGGAAATATAAAAAAAAACGACGTGGGGTCCCCCCTCCCAGACCTCTTTAACCCCTTGTCCCCCATGCAGGCTGGGATAGCCAGAATGCGGAGCACCGGCCGCGTGGGCCTCCGCACCCTGACTATACCAGCCTGCATGGTCCATGGATTGGGGGGTCTCGGAAGGGGAGGGGCAGCCAAGCTTTCCCCTCCCCCTCCGAGCCCTTGTCCAATCCAAGGACAAGGGGCTCTTCTCCACCTCCGATGGGCGGTGGAGGTGGAGGCCGCGATTTCCTGGGGGGGGGGGGGTGGTTCATGGTGGCATCTGGGAGTCCCCTTTAAAAAGGGGTCCCCCAGATGCCCACCCTCCCTCCCAGGAGAAATGAGTATAGGGGTACTTGTACCTCTTACCCATTTCCTTTAAGAGTTAAAAGTAAATAAACACACAAACACTTAGAAAAAGTATTTTAATTGAACAAAAAACATAACCACGAAAAAAGTCCTTTAATATTCTTAATTAACCATTAATACTTACCTGTCCCTTTAAATAAACGATCCCTCGCAATAGCCTCGGAAATGTTCTATCAGTTACAATGTAACAAAGTTATTACAATGTAACAACTTTGTTACATTGTAACTACGCCGCACCCGACGTCACTCGCCGCTTAGCCGCCGCATACACTTACGCGTCCGTGCAGGACGCTAAGTCCCCGCCGGCTCCCGCTGTCCACCCCGCCCACATCTGTCACCCACATGTCACCCACATGTGGGTGTCATGTGGGAGAGGCGGAGAGGGCAGCGGGAGCCGGCGGGACTTAGCGTCCTGCACGGACCCGACAGAGCTCTGAGCTATATAGCTCAGGGCTCTCTAAGCATCTTTGAATTTGGGCTCCAAGGAGCCCCATTGGTCCTTAGCAGACCAATGGGGTTCCTTCTGATTTGAAGGAACCCCATTGGTCTGCTAATTCCTTCTGATCTCCTTAATATATTCTCCAAATTTGAGGCTCTTAGCACTTAAGGGGGCTTTGCTATTAACCCTTAAAGTCGGCGGCTTTTTTATATTATACGGGAGCGTAATATTACGCGATTACGGCAGACTGTGTAATTTCAATAGGAGTTTACTGTCTTACGCGTAATTTGTTACGCGTAATAACGTAACCTACGGTCTACGCTTAATTAATTACGTGTAATACCGTAACCTTACACGTAACGCTTACGGTGCATTTGTAGTGAATTATGATGCGTAATTACGCTAATGCGTAATTTCGGCCCAGCACTGCAATTAACCAAGGGATCAGTAAACTCCCAAATCACCAATTAACAAAGAGATCTCGTTGCTAGATCTATGCTAGCTAGTGTATTGTACACTGTGTTAAAGTGACACTGAAGCGAAAAAAACCTTATAATATAATGAATTGTATGTGTAGTACGGATAATTAATAGAACATTAGTTGCAAAGAAAAGAGTCTCATATTTTTATTTTCAGTTATATAGCTTTTTTTTTATAAACCTGTTTCATTCTGTCATATTTGCAGCTTACAAACTACACTCTGTATTTTATACTATAAACCACAGCAGAGCTAAGGATCCTTTGAACTTCCCTGCAGTAAAATCTTATCTAAAGCTGTCTTTTACTGTTTCCTTGATGCATAAGTGCTTCAGAAAACAGCACTGTCTTGGACCTAAGTTGGGTGGGAGAGCTCAGAGAAGTTATTTTGCATAGATAACAACTGAAGTTTCTTAACTCTTCCTTTAATGGAAAGAAAATGAGACTTGTTTTGCTACTAATGTTCTATTTATTAGCTGTACTACAAATACAATTCAGTATCTCATAAGTTTATATTCACTTCAGATTCCCTATAAATGAAATTCCAATGTGAGGGGAAAATATACATTGTCATTGAAGACAAGCAGTGATTACCTTTGCCGTAGATCTTTGGTATAGAAATGGGGGTTGCTTTGTTGTTGGCATTATGGATAGCTACAGTGGGTTCCTGCACAGACTGGTTCTAGAAACTCTGTATAAATAGCAGAATAAAGTAAATCTGTCTCAGTGACAGTTCAAGTGACTATATGTGACTCATCAGTGCTCACCAGAGCAAGTTCTCTTTTACAAACACAAACTATTTTAAGTGTCTGCACCTGTTCCTTCTCAATAAAGAAGATATGACTGTGCTCCTTAAAGAGAAACTCCAACCTAGTATTGAACTTTATCCCAATCAGTAGCTGATACCCCCTTTTACATGAGAAATATAATGATTTTCACAAACAGACCATCAGGGGGCGCTGTATGACTGATTTTGTGCTGAAACCCCTCCCACAAGAAGCTCTGAGTACCGCGGTACTCTGGGCAAACTGCCACAATGTAACAATGTTCACAGACAGGAAATGGCTGTTTACAGCTGTCTCTAACAGCCAAAACAGCTAGGAGCAGCTACATAACCTGCCCACAGTAACAATGTCACCATGTAATAAATGTCAGAATGTAAATCGGAGAGAGGAAAGATTTTACAATGAGCAAACACTGACTAAATCATTTATACATAATTATGGTAAAATTAATTATTGTAAAGAGTTCCTCTTTAAATTGGCTTCCTAAGTTATAGTAACAGCTAATTTTCATTAACTTTTGCTTTGCTGGCATACTGCATTAGATGAACAGCCTGTTCAGTACACCCTTTATAACTCTGCCACAATATGAAAGGCGTGCTCAGTACTATTGCAGAATTCATTTCATAAGTCCCCATACATTCAAATCCAGCATCTCCCATGTGCCCCCCGTGGGGGGCGGGGGCTGGTGGGGTGGTCCCGTACATAATGCAGAGTGGTAGTGGAGCAGAGTGTTATTCATTATCTGCTCCAGCCAGCAATACAGGTCCCTCTTTACACTCCATTCAGTTTGCAAGTGTCGTGCAGCCAGCCAATCACCATACTGCTTCAGTCCAATCTCATGTGACAAGGACAGAAGCTGCATGGTGATTGACTAGCTGGCACGGTAAACTTAAAGAGACTCCGTAACAAAAATTGCATCCTGTTTTTTATCATCCTACAAGTTCCAAAAGCTATTCTAATGTGTTCTGGCTTACTGCAGCACGTTCTACTATCACCATCTCTGTAATAAATCAACTTATCTCTCTCTTGTCAGACTTGTCAGCCTGTCTCTGGAAGGCTGCCAAGTTCTTCAGTGTTGTGGTTCTGTGATGCATCTCCCCCCTCCAGGCCCCTCTCTGCACACTGCCTGTGTGTTATTTAGATTAGGGCAGCTTCTCTCTTCTCTCTTATCTTTTACAAGCTGGATAAATCCTCCTCTGAGCTGGCTGGGCTTTCACATACTGAGGAATTACATACGGGCAGAGCTGTCTGCACTCTGCAGTAAGAAACAGCCTGACACTTCAGTGGAAGATAGCTGCAGGGGGAAAGAAACACACAAATGATCTCTTGAGATTCAAAAGGAAGGCTGTATACAGCCTGCTTGTGTATGGATGTATTTTCTATGTGTGGACATACTGTACATCAACCTACTTCCTGTTTTGGTGGCCATTTTGTTTGTTTATAAACAAACTTTTTAAAACTGTTTTTAACCACTTTTAATGCGGCGAGGAGCGGCGAAATTGTGACAGAGGGTAATAGGAGATGTCCCCTAACGCACTGGTATGTTTACTTTTGTGCGATTTTAACAATACAGATTCTCTTTAAAAAGAAGCGAAGATGACCTGTATTGCCACCAGGAGGAGGTAATATATATCACTGCATTTCACTGCCACGTTGTAAAACACTACCACCCCCAGCTCCCGCTCCTAGCCCTCCAGCCTCCGAGCAAGATAAGATTTAAGTGGGATAAAACTCTAACATAACATTCAATAAAAATATGTTTCCTACTTTTTATTTCCCATACAGTTATCATATTTTCTTTTTGTGCGCAAGTAACATTGTCCATTTACAACTTACAAGTTCCCAAAGTACAGTTTATCTGCTCTGAAAGCTGCCATTGCATTTGATTGCAAAGCTGCTGTATTTATATATTAAAAATCTATCTGGTGATCACCTCTCAGCTCTTTTTGCTTCTCAGCTTAGTACAGCTCGGTTTGAATGTTTACTAAATGTATCTGACAAAGGAATGTAACCAAAAGATAATGTTATCACTGTTTCAGATGTGGCCAGAAGCTTTCTACTGAAACAAGGAGCATTACCGGGAAGAACAAAGTGCTGTGTTTAACTGTTTGAATGCTGTTCTGCTACAATTTTGTTGTTGTGGTAGTAGATTTTATGCTGTAAATATTAGTTTAGAGCAAAGAGGAAATGCTGCATTTCATACCACTTTAACTTTTAATTCAGTAAAATCAGCCACATTAGCTTTTATATAAAATCCCTTAACTCCAATATATATTTCAGGCCTTGTCACTGAGGATTGTCATAAAGCCCATACTTTCTCCAGGCAGGCATGTATTTGCAAGATGTTGGGAGTCCAGCCATGTTCCAGGCTTGTCAGAATTAATTAAGCGTTGTAAATGTGAATGCTATCGATGAAGAAATATTTGCTCTTAAAGAAGGCACCCAGAGTAATTTTAATAACTGGAAATGTCGGCTACATTGAGACGAATGCGTCTTGCAATAACTACTCCTTATAAACTCCTAACATATCATCAAGCTCTTAATGACCCCTTTCCTTCACATTAACCATTTGAATATGAAATGTAAGAAATTAGTGATTCACGTCCTGTGTGAGGCAGACCTCGGAACAAAAGATCAGCTTTCTGAGGAGAATTCTTGAGTTGCCTTCAGGTACATTCATTTATTTTACTTATTTATATAGTGCAGACGCATTTCTGCAGCATCTACCAGAGAATATTAAACGCTTTGTGTCAGAAGGGGCTCGCAGTCTAATGACCGTACCACAGGCTAAGGCTAATTTTGTGCCGGAGCCAGTTAAATGACTAATAGGTTTTTGGGGTCATGGAAGGAAACTGGAGCAGGTGGAGGTGACACAGAACACATGAGGATAGCATACAAACTCCATGCAGATTGTCCAAATCCTGAATCCTAAAGAAAAGATGAGGAGGTGCCCAAAATATGATTTTTAACCACATAAAGGGAACCAGAGACGAACGATCTCTAAAAAATGAAAAAAGATGTTATACATACCTGGGGCTTCCTCCAGCCCCATAAGCCTGGATCGCTCCCACGCCGTCGTCCTCCGCTGCCTCTATCGCCGGTACCGGGTCCCGTCACTTCCGCCGGACGCGACCAGTCTTCCGCATGCACAGGGCCTCCCTCCAGCTCTGTACGCATGCGCCTACGCAGTACGGAGGGAGCGCACTGCGCTTGCATCGACTGGCCGAAAAGAAGGGACCTAGTAGCGGCGGACAGAGGCAGCGAAGGACGGTGGTGTGGGAGCAATCCAGGCTGATTGGGCTGGAGGAAGCCCCAGGTATGTATAAAACTGGTAGGTAGTTAGTCTCTGGGTCTCTTTAAGTACCAGCAGTCTCTGCCCCCTTATGGACCAGAGACCGCTGGTACAATACCGATGGAATCCCGACAAAATACCACGTATACCTGCCGCAATCACCATCACCGCCACACGCCGGGATCCTCCTGACTAAGACTCTACTGTCTCTATGACGGCAGAGTCATGTGAGCCGGTCAGGAGCCGATTTCATTGGCTCCTGACCATATCTATCAATGTAAGCCAATGGGAGCGGCTTATGTTGATAGACACGGCCAGGAGCCAATGAAATCGTCTCCTGACCGGCTCACATGACTCTGCCATCGTAGAGACAGGCAGAGCCAGTGAGCTGCAGCGAGAGACGTCAGGTTTGAGCGGCGCGAACGGCAAATGCGTGCTGCGGGCGGTGATTGAAAACTACGCCCTGCCATCCAGGAGCCCACCAAAACAGGGCGTAGATTTCAATCTCCGTCGTACTTAAGTAGTTAAGTTTGTATGTAAATAATGGAAAATAATAAAAACTATAAAAAATTAGGTGTCCTACCTCTTCAGATGATACAACCCAGACAAAAAAGGGTTTGAGATCAGGTCAGATTTATTCATGCATGTTTAAAATGTGTTTCACGTGTGTCTGCCTCTTCCTGAAGTCAATATATGAGTGCCTTCAGAAGGTCAGTTTTAGACCAGGGTGCCAAAAATAAGATTTTTAATCTAAAACCCTTTTTTGTCTGGGTTGTGTCATCGGAGAGGTAGGACACCTCATTTTTATAGTCTTTATTATTTTCTATTATTTATATACAATATGACAATCATAATTTGGGCGTTTCCGCCCCTCACCATTGCTTACCACACTTCCTCTGGAGGTAGTCTTCCCACTGGTGTGGTGGTGTTATTCACAGCCAGTAAGGATCCTAGGAGAGTGACCATCCAGTTCCGGCAGGACCTGAGATACCGAGCGGGGAGGTTTATTCCCCGTAGGCGACATACGGTGGTTGTAGGTTCTGCAATCCACCTTTGTGTATATAACTACTTTTTTCTATTTTAACTATTCCCATAGCCAGCGATACTGAACCATTTAGATCCTGGTCCTATCTTGTCACACAGGCTACCGTGAATCCCCTACAGTGACCACTCCTATCGCTGAATCCTAAAGCTTCAAAGTCAGAGAGCTAATCACAGTAAAGATTAGGTGAAGTTAGGAAAATAAAATCACACAAGACATCTGTCAAGGGTAACACTAAACTGCAATGTTTAAAAGACACCTAAATTTAGAGTTATATGGAAGCCATATTTATTTATTTTTAAACAATACCAGTTGCTTGGCTCAAGTCTGGGATTCTCACAGTTCTCAGCATGAGACAGGCAGCTCCCTTCCCCCTCAGAGAGCTCTGTCTGTGAGTAGTCAACAAAGCACACAGAGCCTGCAGGGGGAGTGCATAACTTCTCCCTATCACAGCAGAGGCAGCACATTCCTCCCTGGCTCTACAAAGCTTGACAAAGAAAAGACGATTAGATATATTACAGAGACAGTGCAACTAAAAGAGGCTGCAGTAATCCAGACCACATTAGAACAGGTCTAGGAACTTATAGGATACAAGAAATAAGGCTTAAATTTTTGTTACAGAGTCTCTTTAAATTTTGCTCTGTGTATTTCCCCAGCCAAGTAGGCTCCTCGTGGTTATCATGATGGTTATCAGCCTGATTGAACGACCAATTTTTTTGCAGGACAAATAGATTACTACTTTGCAGCTTGTCGATGAAATGAATGCCAGTGAAAAAAAAGAAATAAAACAGTGGAAACATTAGGCCAAGGAAGTGGGACCTGAGATTGCGGCGCTGGTGAAAATATTATTATTTTTTATGGGGTACAAGTGTGAATGCGAAACCCTCAAAGCCTGACAGTAACCGTGACTGAAGATACATATATTATAAATACAGGGTACACGTTTTATAGTGCTTTTTTAGTTGTTAGGTGCTAAAAAGTAATTTTGGAGATAAGATTAAAAATGATCTTCTGGGAGAAAACTCAGGAAAAAATGTAAGTGAATCTGTGAAAAAAAAAAAAACAGCCCATGTGGGTTACTTACCTCGGGAGGGGGAAGCCTCTGGATCCTAATTAGGCTTCCTCTCTTCTCTTCACCCTCTGGGATTCCGCACTGGCAGCCACCCAAAAAATCAGCTGACAAGCTTTTTGGTTGTGGTGCAGGTGTGCCTGCAGTATTTACCTTCCGTGCTCCTGCGCAGACGCAGTAGCGGCTTTCCCATGGGCTCCAGCAGAAATAACCGACCCGATCAGGCTCAGCTATTTTTGCCAGAGGCAGAGCCCATTGGAAAGCTTCTACTGTGCCTGCTCAGGAGTGTGGCGGGTAAATACTTACATGGCCACAGTTCGGGGCTGCCAGCACTTGATCACGAAGGGTTAGGCCTCGTTCACATTGCACGTGTTGCCGTCTGTACACGTTCATACACACACGAACATCAGAACTGCATGGAATTCACCGTCTGATGTTCACGATATATGCGTTGCGGACTAGTGCGGTCCACAAACGCACACTGCACACATTTTTTTAGCAAAACGCGCAGCTGACCCATTCACTACAGTGAATGGGATTAGCCACGCAACGCATACAAATGCAGATTGCGTGTGATCATACGGCCATCTGCGGGTTGTAATGTAAATAGCCTGGTGGCTGGATGGTGTAATGGCTGGATGGTGTAATGGTTAAGGGTTCTGCCTCTGACATGGGAGACCAGGGTTCGAATCTCGGCTCTGCCTGTTCAGTAAGCCAGCACCTATTCAGTAGGAGACCTTTGGCAAGTCTCCCTAACACTGCTACTGCCTATAAAGCGCGCCCTAGTGGCTGCTGCTCTGGCGCTTTGAGTCCGCCAGGAGAAAAGCGCGATATAAATGTTATTTGTCTTGTCTTGTAAATGAAGCCTAAAGAGGACAGGGAACGCCTCATTAGGATCCAGAGGCTTCCCTCTCGCGAGATAAGTACACCCCAGGTTTTCTTTTCTTACAAATTCTCTTTAATAAGGGCCATGGAATAACAAAGTAGAGGTGAACAAACCAAGACCAGGCCCATTACAGTCTTGGCAGTGACCTATGGCAGGCATTGGATAAGTCATGATATAAAGCAGTGCTTGATTGGACGGCAGCAGCTGTATGGCAAATGCTCAACAGATGTTTGATCGGCAAACCGCGTTACTATTTAATCTGTGCTTGCTTTATAAGCCCCTCTGTAACCACTGTTCCATCTGTTGCCTTGTGTTATCAGACTGTGCAGCAGGGGGTACATCATTTCCTCTCTACCCGCTGGTAAATTTTAAGTGTTTCCACTCTCAGGTAAATTGTAAGGGACATTTTTTTATTTTTTTTTCGGCACGCTGTAGCCAGTATTTCTTGGAAAATAGATAGAAAAAAAACACTTTCGGGATTTAAATCGCAATTTCACACCCACGGTACCATGCAATTACTAAATTTCTCTTGGGTGAATGTGTGTTTTCAAAATATGTGGCATCTGAAATTAATCTAAACTTCCTGGTTATTCCTGGCAACGTTATGCACAAGATTTTCATAAACAGGCTTGTAAACACAAAATTAGATAAACATACAGCTTTCTAGAGGTTATTGAGAAAATGTTGCAGATGTAACATCTGCTAGGGTAACAGAATCTATGATATTTCTCAGGTCGGAGTTATTATGGATCGCGCGGGTATGTAAACACAGAGACTGATGACTTTGTCGTTCAGACAGAACACAGTGGTTGATCTCACTGACCACATATTATGACAGCATTTATATTCTGGGCAGAAATACTCTGTGCTATGGCCGTAAGAAAATATGAAAAATGTCACCTCATTAGACCACAAAGCATCAACCTCCAGAAAAGGGACAAGTACAATACAATAATACAATACAATAACATTTCTGTAGCGCTTTTCTCCCATAGGACTCAAAGCGCTTAGGCTCTCTCAGATTCAGTAATTAGTAGGATGAAGTATTCACACAACAAAAGTTATATTTCTGCAAATGCCAAACTGAACAGGTGGGTTTTCAGTCTGGATTTAAACACGTCCAGGGATGGAGCTGTCCTGATCTGTTGAGGTAAGGAGTTCCAAAACGTAGGGGCAGCATGACAGAAGGCTCTGGGACCAAAAGTTTCCAAGTGGACTCTGGGTATGACTAGATTATTAGAACCTGTTGATCTGAGAATGCGGGGATTGCTACACAGCTGCAACATATCTTTCATGTATTCAGGGCCTAAATTATTCAGGGATTTAAATGTCAGTAGGCCGATCTTGAATAGGACCCTCCATTCTATAGGTAGCCAGTGAAGGGAGTGCAGGACTGGCGTTATGTGGCAGTGACGGGGTTGGTTGGTTAGCAGTCTGGCAGCAGTATTCTGTATCAGCTGTAGTCGGTACAAGACCTTTTTTGGAAGGCCAGTGTAGAGAGCATTGCAGTAGTCCAGTCGGGATGTGATGAAGGCGTGGACTAAGGTTGGCAGATCTTCTGGGGGTATGAGGTGCTTGATTTTTGCAATGTTCTTCAGGTGAAAATAGGATGATTTCACCACAGCAGAGATTTGAGTTCTGAACTTTAAATCCCAATCAATTAGAACTCCCAGGCTACGCACATGATCAGAGCTGCGCAGATCCGTGCCTCCTATTCCCAGTGGTGAAGACTGCAAGTTAAGTTGTTTTGTTATCATGCTCTGCCCTCCTATCAGAAGGACTTCAGTTTTGTCTGCATTTAGTTTCAGCCAGTTGTCATTCATCCATTGCTGTAGTTCACATAAGCAGGCGTTTATAGTTAGAGTTGGGTCTGTCACACCAGGCTTGAAGGAAAGATATAGTTGAGTGTCGTCTGCATAGCAGTGGTATGTCAGGCCATGTTTTTGGATTAGTTTTCCCAGCGGTAACATGTAAATCGTGAAAAGCAGGGGAGAGAGGATTGAGCCCTGGGGCACCCCATACCTAAGTGATACAGGGGTGGACAGGAACCTCACAAGTCATTTGCTGTGAGGTTCAGATCGCTAAATTAAAAATTAAGACTTTGTTCGTTCTATCTGTTAAATGCCACAGAAAGAGAAGTCTGAAAGTCATACTTTATATATTATATTCAGTGCTGTAACTAAGGAGAAGAGTAGGATTATCCACCAGGCAACCTAGGCCCACCTGTCACCTTCTTTGACCTTTCACTACTTCAGCTTACCAAAAGTCCACAAGGGGTCCCAAAATCTACAACCTTGCCTAGGACCCCATTACATCTTAACTGCTTGAGGACCACAGGCCCTAGTGACCAGGCCATTTTTTTACTATTCAGCACACTCCAGCTTTAACAGCTCGCTGCAGGGCCATACAACTTAGCACACAAATTAATCTGCCCTCCTTTTCTTGCCACCAACAGAGATTTCTGTTGGTGGCATCTGATTACTGCTGCGATTGTCATTTTTCTAAATTAATTTTATTGTATTTTATTTTTTTTAAATTGTGTATTTTCTTTATAAATTATCCCTACCCCGAGAACCAATCCCTGCGATCGCCTCTCTTAGGCATCAGAGGGATCGCTTAGTGAACCTCTCCTGGGGAGAGCTCAGTGACAGAGCTGTCCCTCGTACAGCGCTGCACTAGATCACAGCTCTATACAAGTTATTTTAGCTGTTTTTTTTATAGCCTGCCAGCTCGGATCGCGGCTGGCAGGCAGTTTACGGAGCAGAGCTAATCTCCGCTCCCAGGACTTGACGCCGATCTGCGTTTGGCCATCCTGGGGGAGTCACTCTGCGGCTGCCGATCCGGCCTTAGGCAGTTGCAAAGCGGTTAATCCATCTTTGGTAAGGAGCTTGGGTCCTCAGTGCCAGTTTTACTGAGGCCCCAATAACTCTATTGATGTGGAGCCAAAAACCTATCAAGGACAGCTGCAATGTCAGAAAGGTGTAATCAGAGTCAGAAAACAGTTTGTTTAGGATTACCACTATTCAATGCACATGAAGGGCCAGTGTACACAAGGTTTTCTAAACATGCCTAGTGTTTTTGGAGCATTTTTGTGTAGCAGATTTCATATATTGTTACAGTAAAGCTGTTACTGAACAGCTTCTATAACAAAAACGCTTGGAAAACCACTCTGATCTAGTGTTTTTCAGAGCTGTTATCCACTTTCCTATACTTAACAATGAGGCAGAAATGCCTTAGAAATCACAGGACAGGAGTTTGCATTTGGGGGAAAAACGAACCGCTCTGGTGTGCACCAGCCCATTCACTTTCATTAGCCAAGCGGTTTTCCCCCTGTAAGCATTTTAAAAAACGCTCCAGAACCGCTATGGTGTGCACCAGCCTATAGAGGTGTTCAATACCAGTATAGCATCAATAGTCACAACCACTGTATCCCCTTATTGCTATGCCACTGATTATATTGGACAGTGAACTTACCGGTATGTTATGAATTCTCTCTGTTTACCTGGCTAATGCCACCAGTTATCTCTGCTTATTTGTATGAACAAATCAATAATTTGTTTGACCTGATTATTATTAATATTATGTATTCAGGAGTGAAACTTCAAGGACAACCATTGATAAAAATTATCTGTATTAGGGTTCACATTAACCCTAGTGCTAGAGGCACTTCATTTATTCCCACAGTTCTCTCTGTCTGCTTTAAAATCATCCTTCATGTAGATGATATAGAGTTAGCTATTCACTCCCTCCCTAATAAAAAGGCACCAGGACTAGATGGTATCCCCAGTGATGTACTTAAACGCTTTTCTGAAATTATTACAGCTCCGCTCTTACAAACCTTTCAACACGCATTTGAACACGGCACCCTTCCTCTTTCTATGCGTACGGCTTTGATTGTGCTGATCCCCAAACCTGAAAAGGACTTATTATCTTGTGATTCATAACGCCCGACCTCACTATTATCGACAGATGTCAAAATCTTAGCCAAGATTCTTGTCACACGCCTAAATAAGGTTATTCTATCCCTAATACACACTGACCAAACTAGCTTCATGCCTGGCAAAAAAGCTTCACTTAACATCCGTAGGTTGTTTGCCAACATCCAAGCTTCCCATGACAATTGTGGCAACCATATAATAGTAATATTAGATGCTGCTAAAGCATTCGATGATGTTGAATGGCCATTTCTATTTGCTACCCTTTCCAGGTTTGGATTCGGAGACAATTTTATCCGGTGGGTCCAAATCCTTTACAACAATCCCCTTGCGCAGATTTGCACAAATTCCAAAATATCTGAGCCCTTTTTAATAGGAAGAGGAACCAGACAGGGCTGCCCCTTTCCCCTTTGTTATATGCCTTATCTGCTGAACCACTCGCCTGTAAAATACGTAAACACCCTGATATTATTGGCCTTAAAATAGGCGGACTGGAGGAGAAAATCAGTCAATATGCTGACGATACCATACTTTATTTAGCTGACCCACACAACTCTTTATCTACCGCATTCAATCTCATTTCCAAAATGTGTGAATACTCAGGTTTATCCATTAACTGTAATAAATCCGCCATTCTGTGTCTTGACAAACCGGGGATCTCTGCGTCCTCACTGCCCTGCCCACTACAAACAGTGAATTAATTTAAGTACTTGGAGGTTATGGTTCGGGCCTCACCATCTGACTATTATCAAGATAACATGATCCCGCTCATCCAATACACTCAAAATAAGCTCTCTGCATGGACCAAACTCCCTCTTTCAGTTATGGGTAGGATCAATTTCATTAAAATGGTATTAATGCTCAAAATTCTGTACATAGTCCACAATTCTCCTGTATATTTACCCATAGCCTTCTTCAAAAAATTTAGATCTTTAATGCTTTCTATTGTTTGGAACAAATCACGTGCTAAACTCAAGTATACCATACTACAATGTCCTGCTGCCCTAGGTGGGGTGGCCCTACCATCTCCTTCCCTATACTATTTGGCATCCCAACTTAAGCACATATAGTCCCCTGAATTATTAGGATTCTCTGCCACAGATTATTTTAAAAACTTGCCATTTGCTCTACTTAAAGGCGCTCTCACCCAAAACGACCCGAATAATACCATTTTAGTCCAAGCTACGCGCATTTGGCACAAGATTAACAAAATAATTCCCTCATCTACATGGGAACATTTTACACCCCTCTGGCGTAACCCTAAGTTACCAGAGCTTGCCAAACTCACCAACATTTCCCGATGGATAGACAAAGGCATACACTACCTCGGTCAGATCCTTCAGAATAAAGGCCTCCTTACCTTTGAAATCCTACCCAATAAATTCTCTCTACCATCGCAATTTGAATTTATGTATCTTCAACTACAACACGCCCTGCAGGCCCAGTTCCCCCTAGGTCTCCCCCTAACTGGCACGTCTCCCATCCTTGAATCTATCAAGGACGGTCCACTCACACATCACATTGGAGCTCTATACTCCAGCTTGTCTGAGCATCTGGCTGGCCCTGTAGTAGAGCAATCCATGAATACTGTAAATGGACATGTCAAGGTGTACAACTAGATGATGAGAAATGGGAGGATAGCCTAATGGCTGTACGGCAGGTGTCTCCATGCATTAAAGACCGCCTTACACAATTATGCATCACACATCAAAGCTACCTTACCCCTAGTCGCATCTCCAAATTTAGCCTTAGCTCTTCTACCCAATGCCCTAAATGTAAAGCTCTCAACCCTACCTTTATGCACCTTCTGTGGCAGTGTCCCCCAATAGCTGATCTCTGGAAGCAAGTAGTCGATTTCCTTCATGACAAAATGGGATCCCCCATTACCCTAGACATTAAAAGCTGTATTTTAAATATCTATGACGAAGAAATTAACAAATTCGACAAGTCCTTTTTAATAGAATCCACCTTCATGCTCAAACAATGTATAGCGTTCAGATGGCTTTCTCCTGTTTCTCCTACTTATGTCGACTGGCGTACCGGGGTAAAAAATTCTCTACCCATTAAAAAACTGGTTTACTATCATAGGGGCTGCCCTTCGAAATTCAATAAAATTTGGGACCGCTGGATTGACAACACAGACCATTGACACTTACTATGTTACAATATGTTGGTTCTTCCCTACTGTACACAGATACACATGTTGCCTCCTCTCCATGCCTTCTTCTATTCTTTTCCCCTCTCTTTTCACAACTATACCCCCCCTGGGACGTCTGAGTTCCCTCCTACTAGTCCTCCACTCTCTCTACTACCTCCTTCTCTTCTCTAGTCTCTCCATAAAGATACGGTGTGTAAAGGTACTAATGTACATATGTAAAATGTTCTTTAAATTGTCAACTATGCACTAATGTTATACTGCACTGTTGTTTTACCTTTGACTTATATTTGAATAAAACTTTTGGTCAATGAAAAAAAAAAATCATCCTTCACTCTGAACACAGCTCACAAATTCATGCAGAGTCTGATGATAGGTACAGACGATGCGTTTTTCGGTCGATTTTCCATCTGATCGATTCTCTGCTCGATTTTCCACTCAAACAAACACAGAACATTTATATCGCGCTTTTCTCCTGGTGGACTCAAAGCACCAGAGCTGCAGCCACTAGGACACGCTCTATAGGCAGTAGCAGTGTTAGGGAGACTTGCCCAAGGTCTCCTACTGAATAAGTACAGGCTTACTGAACAGGCAGAGCCGAGATTTGAACTCAGGTCTCCTGTGCCAGAGGCAAAGCCCTTAACCATTACACTATCCAGCCACTCAATTCTCTTATCTTTCCTTATCAATTTCCATTCACTTCTTTGAGAAATCAACCAGAAAAACAAATCGGAAATAATATCAGACATGAGAGAATTTATCTATCGAACCATCTATCTGCCGAAAAAACGTATGGTATGTACCTAGCATTAGGAGGGAAGCTGATCAGAACAGGTAGCTAGATGTGCTGGAATATTGCTGTAATATAACTAGCAGTTAGGGAGATATGTATACACTGCTCCTGACTGACTGCTTGTGATGCTACATATGGGATCCTATACAGTCATTTTTCTCTCCAGCATTTTCTCTTAGGAGATAATTTTTCAACTTCTCTAAATAATAACTTTCAACACTTGCAGTTGAAAAAGTACTAAAAACTAGACAAAGGAGTAATATCAAACTTATTTACATAATTTTTTTTTTTTATGCTTGTGGCGGGATTTAAAGTAATATTGAAGACACCCTAAAAAAAGTCAGATTCAGGGGAGGAAAGGCACTCGATCTCATAGAGCCTTCTTGGTCCTCTCTCGGTGTCCTCGGTCCACCGCTGTCCTCCTCCCCCCTTTGAAGTTATTAGACCAATTGGTTGAATACGCCTTTGGGAGTCTTCTGAAGGTATCGGAAGCACTTGTGTCCTCGGGTGCTTCCAAAGACAGGCGGCTCTGTATTGAGCATGTGCCATGAATATTTTACATTTCTGTTTATGAACTGAAATTATAGAGACTACACAGTAGATGTAACAGCAGAGAATATTTGAAGGAAATCTGTTTAATTTATAAGTGTGAACTCTCAGAACTGTACCGAAATTCCTGAGTCTCAGGGAGAAATCTTGACAGTTCTCTGGCACGGCGTTGGGTTAATTATGGAAGCTGTCAGATTTTGGACAGCACGGTCTCCTTTTGCCTTGCGTCCCGTACAGACGTGGAGTCATTTTTCTATTGCCGTCAGGGACAGGAGTAGACACAAACATTGTCGTCTTTAACAAGGAAGTCTCCAAAGCTTTATTGGACTGGACATTGAATAAGGTTAACATTATTTGAATTTATTGCTTTTAAAATTGTTTTGTCCTTCAAACTTTGCAGCATATAAAGCGGGATTGTCACCATAAAAATCAAATTCCATTTACCTACTGCTCTGTGTTCATTATGCAGCCTGGAGCCTTACCCTGCATTGCAAGCACTGAAATCTAATCAGAAATGTTTCTGCTGTAATAAATCTTATCTCAGTCAGACTGGCTCTATTTGGTACATTGCCAATGAGAGGGAAGCTTTTCATATCCCCTCCCACATGCCCGCTCCTCACTCATTGGCTGATGGCAGTTCAGTGAGTCACTAGGCTGAAATCTGATCTTGCTGTGCTCACATGTTTAAAAGCCAGCTAGATATGACAGAGTAGATTCTAAGACAAAAAAGTAAGGGAGGAAATGACATCAGTATTGGCTTCAGTCAGAGGAAACCAAGATGTCAAATGCCAGGAACCGAATTCTCTTTATTTACTTTATAAAATTCACTGAAATCAAAATGTGGACAGTACAATATATCTGTTATGTAAGTAGGACAAGTAGTTGTCTACTTATATATGTGTTTTTATCCTGACATAGTATGGCTGAACCAGCGGCTTTAAAGCTTTCAGATTACTGTTACAGAGTTATCAGTATAATGCTTGCAGTGGTGTATCAATCACACAGGGAGCACACCTGGGTTTGGGATTTCTGGGGGTTTGTGTTGCTGTGTATTTATTTTGTGTTTGTGATCACATTTCTCCCCCTTGATTTTCCACAATCGTTCACGATTTTTTGGTGTAATGTATTGAATTTGGAAACGCATGCTTCATGCGGGAAAAAGCAATCTGCTTTGCAATTTAAAATCTGAGGGAAAACGCAAGCACAAGATGCATGCAATTCTTGAGTACACCATTGACTACATTGGCCAGTGTGGAAGAGTCTAACATATGCTCCCTGCCTTAGGGACACAGAGGTATCAAACAGGTATCAAACACACTAGGGTCACACACTAGGGTCCCACATGGGGCCAACTTCCAGTCACTCCATTGGCTTTTTATTGGTGCTGTAGTGGTAATGATCATTTCCATTTGTGCTTTAAATAGTAGTGATCATTAATAAATAAATCATTAATAAATCATTCCTTTCCTTACACCTCTTAGGCCTCTTTCAGACAGACAGTTGAGCTGCGTGCTTGCTGACCAGTTCAGTCTGCCGCTCGCCAGTGCAATTCAGGTACAATTTAAATGCAGCAGTAATAACACCGCGCATGTCAAGCGCTGACATGTGGTGGTGTTACTGGGACATGTTAAGTCCTGCAGCCAAGTTCAGATCTTACTTTTGTGGGGGGGGGGGTCGCCTGTACATCGCCAATACCAAGCGTAAATTCACCACCGTGTGAAAGGGCTCTTACACAGCAGCTGCCCTTAAAAAGCCATTTCAAAGTGGAAATAAGTGATGGACCAAAACAGAAAAAATGCACCTTTATTTTTAAATAAAATATTGGCGCCATACATTGTACTAAGACAATATTTTAAATGTTGCAATAACCGGGACAAAGGGGCAAATACAATGTGTGGTTTTTATCCAAAGTAGAACATTTTATTTTAAAGAAAAACTCTGGAGGAAGAAAAAGGAGGACGTACACCCCAAGCAATTCAAACAACAATTTAACTATATTAAAATATCATAACTCTATTAGTTGTATCAAAAAATAGAGAGTCATTAAAAATAAACATCAACAGGAGGTTGATCAAGCCACCATCAGACAACACTCATGTCATCCACACCACAAGCTCACAAAGGGAACATGCCCCTATCCTCTTATATTTGTAATGTGATCTCCAAAATAGATGCCAAACTGACAATTCAGTTTGTGTATTGTTCACACTAATATCAATTCCAGAGGAGACTAGATGATCCCTTGTCAACACAGATAGACTGTACACCCAGTAGGAAACTAAGTTCCAGATTGTGATCCACTGTAACGGAGCCCACCGATGTGTATAGCAGGTAATACAGCACAGGTTAGCGCAGCAGCCAGTGTGAAACAAGCAGTCAAGCAGAAGTGAAAAGGCACACAGGATTAGTTGCAGAGACAACGTCTATTAACACAACAAGATTATAAGTCTCCGTATAAACAACAGCAGGACATGGAAAGCCGAAACTCTATGCAGGAATAGATCAACTTGTCACATGTAGGTTAGCAGCATGAATGTATAGCAATGCATGCAGTACCACATCAGAGGTGTCCGGCTTCCAGCTGTTTGTGTTTTATTTTAAAGCTATAATGGCCGAAAACTGAGAAATAATTAATTTATTCAATTTGTTTCTTATTATTCCCATTAAAATGCATTTAGAATAAAATAATTCATAGTATAATGTACCACCCAGAGAAAGCCTAATTGGTGGCGAAAAAAAATAAGATCATCATTTTGTTGTGATTAGTAGTGATTAAGTTATTGGCGAAAGAAAGGGAGGAGCACTGACAGGTGAAAATTGCTCAGGTCCTGAAGGGGAAAAACCCCTCAGTGATCAAAGAGAACCACTATTGTAAAATATACGTTGGATTGTTCTTACTCGTTGTCTAAGCATCTTCTGTGGGAAGCTTATAGCAGCCATATATTGGGGTAAGTACTGATCAGCCTGTATATTAAATGAAGTATCAAGTTCTTGTAAATGTTCAGAGCTGTCAGTAAATGTTTGGATGTTGCATCTGCTATTTTCATTGATTGATTGCACTACAGAGGCGGTGAAGACTGAAAAGATGTATCATTCATTGATGGAAAGACAGCCGGGACTTTAAGACTTTTTGTCTGGGGAGTTATGCATTCAGTAGTGATTCTGCTTTTTAATAAAAAAACAGTTGCTCAAATCATTATCTTATTATTCTCCCTATCATTGCTAAGTGAATGTGCACAGCAGCGGGGGAGGGGTTGTCTTATGTGACTTATGGAAAAGTGCAAATCTTTCAGTTTACAGTTTTTGTGGGTTCCCTTAAAGGATCACTATCCTGAAAATGTTTAAACTTTAAAATACACGTTTGCATACATAGAAAATGTACATTTGTACCAGAGTAAAATGAACTGTAAATTACTTTTTTTTTCATATGTCGCTGTGAACTACAGTTGGTTGAAAAAAAAAATCTTACAGGTTTGGACTAGTTCATCTCATCATGGGGGATTCTCTGTAATTCCTTTATTTTCAAATGCACCCCCTGGGAGGCAGTGAACAGATTAACTGCCAGAATAGCGTGCACATGGGTGGGGAAGCTTGCCAGCATTGTTGAATAGGTTATTTCCAATCAAGTGCTTTTGTAAAGCATACAGGATATATTAAGAATCACCTATGAGAAGATGGACTATTCCAAAAACTGTCAGATTATTAGAATCTACTGAGAAGCCTCCTTCTTATATCTTATCGTACACATGTAGTGTATATACTCGCATGTAAGCCGACCCGCATGCCAAGGAACCTACTTTTCCCTCAAAAACCAGGAAAAAGCGATTGACTCATGTATAAGCGCCCTCGCCAGTATAGCCCCCCCTCCACAGTAGCCAGATGTGCCTCCAGTACAAGTCAGACCTCCTCCCCATAGCCAGATGTGCCCAAAGGATCATACGGCTGTGTCTCAAGATGCCACTAGAGGGAGTCATAGATATGAGACACAGTGATTGCCACACAGGAAGAATCCCCGATCGTTGCACCGCTGACATGTTGCTTGCACACTCCACTCCACAAGCCAGGGGACACAGGTAGTCTTGAGCAGTGCACTCTGCACATGATGTTGCAGGGAATGGGGGGCACAGACACAGCAGGGAACCAGCTAGCAAGAGCAGGATCACTAGTGCATGATCCTTATGCTAGGTACACATGATACAATTTTCTGGCAGATTTACCTGCCAGATCAATTATTTCCAACATGTCCAATCTGAGTTTCGATCGATTTTGCGATCATTTTTCCCGATCAATTTTCCTATCGAATTCCATAAAAGTTAATGAAAATCGGTAGTACAATCGATCGGAAAAAGAATCGTAAAATCAAAAACTTGATCAAAATTCAGATCAGACGTGTTGGAAATAATCTATCTGGCAGGAAAATCTGCCAGAATACGGTATGGTGTACTCTATACCTAGCATTACGATCCTTTGCCAGTAACAAAACCTGCTCCACCATCTGTTCTAAACTGACTCGCATATAAGCCGAGGGGGTAACTTTTAAGCACTTTTTTGTGCTGAAAAATCAGGCTTATACGCGAGTATATAAGGTATTTTACAATTTTTCATGATATTGGTCCATCAAGTCAAGGTTCGTATCATACTTTGTGGTTTGTTTCTTATTTGATTTCTGAAACATGATGTTCATCTCTTCATAACAAAGGAAGCCTTGGCTCCCAAAAACAGTAAAGGGCTGTGATACAAATTTACATTACAGTACCACAAATCAAGCTTCAGTCTCTTGGCATTCAGGTCACCTAGGCACCTAGGCAAAGACATGATAGTAGTGCCTTCTAGTGTTCAGAGAACAATACTGCGCTATGTTTATTAATGATACTCTGTTTCAATAAGTCAGTTCTGCTCAGTATAGCATATTCTAGTATCCCTGAGATGTATTCCAGCGGCATCTATAGTTACAGCAAAATCCCCATTATCTGGAACTTAGGCAGTTGGAAGTCGCAACTACCGGCGTGCCTGAGGGGATAATGGGGACGGTGTTTTGGGGGGTTTCCAGGATATTAAATCCTTACTGAGCCTCCAGCAATGTCTTCTAATCTTCCCGTAGCTCCTGGGGGCTTTCTGGTGTCCGCACATGGCTACCGGTGACTCACGCCAGGAGCCGTACACGGACGGCGCCGGAAAGCCACTAGGAGCTACAGGAAGCCTAGAAGATGGCACTGGAGGCTTGGTATAATAATAGTATTATATATATATATAATGCTGCATGGGGGGGGGAGGTTTGTGCTTTTTCTTCTGGTAGCTCAAGCAACTGGCAAGCACCCAGCACTGGTGATCCCCACTGGTGTTGGATGCTGGGGACTTTGCTGTATTTATTATTATTATTATTTATTTATAGCGTATTCCAGCATTCTGGTGTCTCCTGCAATGCAATCCTTGCCCATTGCTATTGCTATTCCGACGGCGAGTGCCTCACACTCTAACCCCCTTCCCCTCATCATAAAGTGTTTGTGTATGTGAGGGGGGGAGGGGAGACACAGGTTGTCATGCCTGGTTCGCCAAATAGGTCAGAAATGGACCTGGCCAACGGTGCAGATAAACACATTAGACTATAAACAAATCCATTCCATAGCTGACTTTACACTGAACTGGAGGCATGATTAAACATGAAATTACAGAAACCTCTGTGTATCAACGACGAGTGGTATATGATTTATTTTATGAATGTAGAGTTACTGCCACTATAGCAGCACATGTGGCCGATAGAGCACCTGGGGGTAGGTAGAGCGTGGTGAGTGTGAAAATGGACTTTTAATTAAGCTTTACCTTCGGCATGCATTCACTGGGCCGCCCCCTGCTGCTAATATTAATTAGCTGGTTTTCTGGCTAGAGAGGCGGTAGCACAAGCTATTTTTCTCTGCACTGATCTCCCTGTCTGAGTCTGGTAAGGTTTAGCAGACCATATGGGAGATATGAAGGGCTATAGCATGCCATATGCAAGCAGCAGCAGTGGTTCATAATATACACACAGCTGAGCCTGCCACATGGCAACACAGTAAATGCTTTTTCTGTGTACTGAACATTAATGTAAAGAAGGCTTTTTTTTTTTACTCTGATCACAACACAAGGGAGGGGGGGGGGGGAGGTTGGTTTCCTGCAATGGCCACCAATGTGAAATGAACATTTTATTGAACACTTGTTGCCGATGGCAGTGACTGACTACCAATGAAAATTGAATTATGTTACTAGGAAGTATGAATGTAACACTCTCGCATCACTTGCTCAGCCACGAGGCTCCAGAGGACTTCTCCAGAATAGCCGCTACTCTATAAAACACCCTCTCCAAATCAGGCTTGCCAACCCCTGAAATGTATTAAAGCAGGCCTTAAAGACCCATCATTCACTGTTGCTTACCCATCATTTTAATAGCTCCACCCCTCCTTTAGACTTACATCCCTCCCTTCCTAATGTGTTCCTCTCCCCCAAATCCTTAGATTGGAAGCCTTTTTGGCAGGGCCTTATTCCCAGCCCTAGTCTCACCACCATATGGCCTTTAGATGACAGTCGCATAATGGTCGCTATGCTTTTCCTCCTAACCACTCCGCTCTGGAGGCCTGGCAATGCATTGTAGTTAAAGAGAACCCGAGGCGGCTTTAAAAAAGTAAAAAAAAAATACTACCTGTTCCACGCCGCCTCCTGGATGCATCTCCACCACTCCACACCGCTCTCCATGGCCCTGTTCATCTTCCACAGCCTCTGATCACAGACAGACGAATCCAAGATGGCTGCAAACCCGGAAGTACTTCCTGGGTCACGGCTTAGCTGCTGATTGGAGGAGACGGGGGAGTGAGGTTCAAGAGGCGGGGAGAAGGTTGACAGAGGCGGGGATCGATGCAGGGGAGGCGGTGCTGCAGGGGGAGCGGAGTGATTGACGGCTGGAGGTAAACAGGAGGCTAGCGACAATCAGATTGTCACCAGTCTGTAACTAGTTGGGGGGGGGGGGTACAGCAGAGCCCAGGGGGGACTGGCAGCAGCATGCAAGAGAAACATAGACATGTCATTGGGCAGAGAACATGCCTCTGTGTCCTATACCCTCTATCTGCCTCGAATACTCTAAGTGACACAGCAAACAAATTTGGACTGCTGGCCCTCACCCTCCCCTTGAAGAAATCCTAAGTAAAGGGGCATGACCTGGACTGCCAAGCTACCCGTGAGTAAAGAAAGGTTCCTGGTCATCTGCTAGAAAGTGGGCCCAGCTTACATGACCATTCCATTTAATGAAGACTTGCAATGATGTATATATACCTACTATATATTATATATTGATGATGAATTACAACAATAAGATGATTGCAGGTTGGTGAGAGATTGGGCACTTTTTTTTTATAACTCCTTGACTTCTACTTAGAAATCTGTAAACGTGAAATGGTGACTTCATATGATGGAAAACAAGATGTTAAGTGTTTTCCTAACATCACGCCACACAGCTCGTTGGTAAAATAGTGCCACAGCCAGGAAAAGTTGCCAGCTGGTTCCCATAGCAATGCACTACACAGTACACTGAACAAAATGTTCTTAGCAACTGCAGAAATCATTTGATTGCTCACAAAATTCCTCTAAAGCTTTGCTACTGTGACTATAGAGGGGTAGCAGCTGTGACTGCCCTGTGACCACTGTGATGGGCAGAGGCTGTAAGTGACTGCACTGTGACCACTGAGGGGGAGAGGCTGTGACTGCGCTGTGACCACTGATGGGCAGAGGCTGTGACTGCACTGTCACCACTGATGGGCAGAGGCTGTGACTGCACTGTGACCACTGATGGGCAAAGGCTGTGACTGCACTGTGACCAGTGATGGGAAGAGGCTGTGACTGCACTGTGACCACTGATGGGGAGAGGCTGTGACTGCACTGTGACCACTGAGGAAGAGAGGCTGTGACTGCACTGTGACCACTAATGGGGAGAGGCTGTGACTGCACTGTGACCACTAATGGGCAGAGGCTGTGACTGCACTGTGACCACTGATAGGCAGAGTCTGTGACTGCACTGTGACCACTGATGGGGAGAGGCTGTGACTGCACTGAGACCACTGATGGGCAGAGGCTGTAACTGCACTGTGAGCACTGAGGGGGAGAGGCTGTGACTGCACTGTGACCACTGACGGGAGAGGCTGTGACTACACTGTGACCACTGAGGGAGAGAGGCTGTGACGGCACTGTGACCACTGATGGGCAGAGGCTGTGACTGCACTGTGACCACTGATGGGGAGACACAATAAGGGTATAAGAGGCGCCCTGGTGTAATAAATGCATCTAAAAGCAGTTTAAAAACGGAAAATAAATTTGAGGTAGCTTACCTCAGTGACGAAAAAATCTTTGTATTTTACAAAGGTTATTATTAGTAGCACAGGCAACGCGTTTCGCGGGTCAGAGCCCGCTTCCCCAGGCCAATAACAGTGCCAAACTAAATGACCGATTCAGCAAAGGGAGCCTCTGAATGGGGAGAGGCTGTGACTACCCTGTGACCACTGATGGGCAGAGGCTGTGACTGCACTGTGACCACCACTGATAAGGAGAGGCTGTGACTGTACTGCGACCACTGATGGGGAGAGGCTGTGACTGCACTGTGACAACTGATGGGGAGAGGCTGTGACTACCCTGTGACCACTGATGGGCAGAGGCTGGGACTGCACTGTGACCACTGATGGGCAGAGGCTGCAACTGCACTGTGACCACTGAGGGGGAGAGTCTGTGACTGCACTGTGACCACTGATGGGCAGAGGCTGTGCATGCACTGTGATCACTGAGGGGGAGAGGCTGTGACTGCACTGTGATCACTGGCGGGGAGAGGCTGTGACTGCACTGTGACAACTAATGGGGAGAGGCTGTGACTGCACTGTGACCACTGACGGGGAGAGGCTGTGACTGCACCGTGACCACGGTTGGGGAGAGTCTGTGACTGCACTGCGTCCACTGATGGGGAGAGGCTGTGACTATCCTGTGACCACTGAGGGGGAGAGTCTGTGACTGCACTGTGACCACTGATGGGGAGAGTCTGTGACTGCACTGCGTCCACTGATGGGGAGAGGCTGTGACTACCCTTTGACCACTGAGGGGGAGAGTCTGTGACTGCACTGTGACCACTGATGGGCAGAGGCTGTGACTGCACTGTGACAACTGATGGAGAGAGGCTGTGACTGCACTGTGACCGCTGATGGGGAGAGGCTGTGACTGCACTGTGACCGCTGATGGGGAGAGGCTGTGACTGTACTGTGACCACTGATGGGGAGAGGCTGTGACTGCACTGTGACCACTGATGGGCAGAGGCTGTGACTGCACTGTGACCACTGACGGGGAGAGGCTGTGACTGCACTGTGACCACTGATGGGGAGAGGCTGTGACTGCACTGTGACCACTGACGGGGAGAGGCTGTGACTGAACCGTGACCACTGATGGGGAGAGTCTGTGACTGCACTGCGTCCACTGATGAGGAGAGGCTGTGACTACCCTGTGACCAGTGAGGGGGAGAGTCTGTGACTGCACTGTGACCACTGATGGGGAGAGTCTGTGACTGCACTGCATCCACTGATGGGGCGAGGCTGTGACTACCCTGTGACCACTGAGGGGGAGAGTCTGTGACTGCACTGTGACAACTTATGGGGAGAGGCTGTGACTGCACTGTGACCACTGAGGGGGAGAGGCTGTGACTGCACTGTGACCGCTGATGGGGAGAGGCTGTGACTGCACTGTGACCACTGATGGGCAGAGGCTGTGACTGCACTGTGACCACTGATGGGGAGAGGCTGTGACTGCACCATGACCACTGATAGGGAGAGGCTGTGACTGCACTGCGTCCACTGATGGGGAGAGGCTGTGACTACCCTGTGACCACTGAGGGGGAGAGTCTGTGACTGCACTGTGACCACTGATGGGCAGAGGCTGTGACTGCACTGTGACAACTGATGGGCAGAGGCTGTGACTGCACTGTGACCACTGATGGGCAGAGTCTGTGACTGCACTGCGTCCACTGATGGGGGGAGGCTGTGACTACCCTGTGACCACTGAAGGGGAGAGTCTGTGACTGCACTGTGACAACTGATGGGGAGAGGCTGTGACTGCACTGTGACCACTGAGGGGGAGAGGCTGTGATTGCACTGTGACCGCTGATGGGGAGAGGCTGTGACTGCACTGTGACCACTGATGGGCAGAGGCTGTGACTGCACTGTGACCACTGATGGGGAGAGGCTGTGACTGCACCATGACCACTGATGGGGAGAGGCTGTGACTGCACTGCGTCCACTGATGGGGAGAGGCTGTGACTACCCTGTGACCACTGAGGGGGAGAGGCTGTGACTGCACTGTGACCACTGATGGGCAGAGGCTGTGACTGCACTGTGACAACTGATGGGGAGAGGCTGTGACTGCACTGTGACCACTGAGGGGGAGAGGCTGTGACTGCACTGTGACCACTGATGGGGAGAGGCTGTGACTGCACTGTGACCACGGATGGGGAGAGGCTGTGACTGCACTGTGACCACTGAGGGGGAGAGGCTGTGACTGCACTGTGACCACTGACGGGGAGAGGCTGTGACTACACTGTGACCACTGATGGGGAGAGGCTGTGACTGCACTGTGACCACTGATGGGCAGAGGCTGTGACTGCACTGTGACCAGTGATGGGAAGAGGCTGTGACTGCACTGTGACCAGTGAGGGGGAGAGGCTGTGACTGCACTGTGACAACTGATGGGCAGAGGCTGTGACTGCACTGTGACCACTGACGGGGAGAGGCTGTGACTACACTGTGACCACTGATGGGGAGAGGCTGTGACTGCACTGTGACCACTGATGGGCAGAGGCTGTGACTGCACTGCGACCACTGATGGGAAGAGGCTGTGACTGCACTGTGACCAGTGAGGGGGAGAGGCTGTGACTGCACTGTGACAACTGATGGGCAGAGGCTGTGACTGCACTGTGACCACTGATGGGCAGAGTCTGTGACTGCACTGCGTCCACTGATGGGGAGAGGCTGTGACTACCCTGTGACCACTGAGGGGGAGAGTCTGTGACTGCACTGTGACAACTGATGGGGAGAGGCTGTGACTGCACTGTGACCACTGATGGGCAGAGGCTGTGACTGCACTGTGACCACTGATGGGGAGAGGCTGTGACTGCACCATGACCACTGATGGGGAGAGGCTGTGACTGCACTGCGTCTACTGATGGGGAGAGGCTTTGACTACCCTGTGACCACTGAGGGGGAGAGTCTGTGACTGCACTGTGACCACTGATGGGCAGAGGTTGTGACTGCACTGTGACAACTGATGGGGAGAGGCTGTGACTGCACTGTGACCACTGAGGGGGAGAGGCTGTGACTGCACTGTGACCACTGATGGGGAGAGGCTGTGACTGCACTGTGACCACGGATGGGGAGAGGCTGTGACTGCACCGTGACCACTGATGGGGAGAGGCTGTGACTGCACTGTGACCACTGAGGGGGAGAGGCTGTGACTGCACTGTGACCACTGACGGGGAGAGGCTGTGACTGCACTGTGACCACTGACGGGGAGAGGCTGTGACTGAACCGTGACCACTGATGGGGAGAGTCTGTGACTGCACTGCGTCCACTGATGAGGAGAGGCTGTGACTACCCTGTGACCACTGATGGGGAGAGGCTGTGACTGCACTGTAACCACTGATGGGCAGAGGCTGTGACTGCACCATGACCACTGATGGGGAGAGGCTGTGACTGCACTGCGTCCACGGATGGGGAGAGGCTGTGACTACCCTGTGACCACTGAAGGGGAGACGTGAAAATGTATAGAGGCGCCGAAAGCATAAAAGTGGCTAAAACGTTAAAAATGTTTTGGTCGCGGTGGTGGACCGGCTGACCATAAACGGACAACAAGGCTGTTGATTTTCAAATTATATATACACAATTTATTCAAAAGCTCCCAGTAATCAGTCGCAACGCGTTTCACGGGTAGCAACCCGCTTCTTCAGGCAATAAGGGACAGGAGCAACAACACAGCGTCTGGTCTGGATGAAGCTTGGCACCTCTGTGACAGACCAGACCAGAGGCTGTGACTACACTGTGACCACTGAGGGGGAGAGGCTGTGACTGCACTGTGACCACTGATGGGCAGAGGCTGTGACTGCACTGTGACCAGTGATGGGAAGAGGCTGTGACTGCACTGTGACCACTGAAGGGGAGAGGCTGTGACTGCACTGTGACAACTGATGGGGAGAGACTGTGACTGCACTGTGACCACTGAGGGGGAGAGGCTGTGACTGCACTGTGACCACTAATGGGGAGAGGCTGTGACTGCACTGTGACCACTGATGGGCAGAGGCTGTAACTGCACTGTGACCACTCATGGGGAGAGGCTGTGACTGCACTGTGACCACTGATGGGGAGAGGCTGTGACTGCACTGTGACCACTGATGGGGAGAGGCTGTGACTACCCTGTGACCACTGATGGGCAGAGGCTGTGACTGCACTGTGGCCACTGATGGGGAGAGGCTGTGACTGTACTGCGACCACTGATGGGGAGAGGCTGTGACTACCCTGTGACCACTGATGGGCAGAGGCTGCGACTGCACTGTGACCACTGATGGGCAGAGGCTGTAACTGCACTGTGACCACTGAGGGGGAAAGTCTGTGACTGCACTGTGACCACTGATGGGCAGAGGCTGTGAATGCACTGTGACCACTGATAGGGAGAGGCTGTGACTGCACTGTGACCACTGAGGGGGAGAGGCTGTGACTGCACTGTGACCGCTGATGGGGAGAGGCTGTGACTGCACTGTGACCACTGAGGGGGAAAGGCTGTGACTGCACTGTGACCACTGAGGGGGAGAGGCTGTGACTGCACTGTGACCACTGACGGGGAGAGGCTGTGACTGCACTGTGACAACTGATGGGGAGAGGCTGTGACTGCACTGTGACCACTGACGGGGAGAGGCTGTGACTGAACCGTGACCACTGATGGGGAGAGTCTGTGACTGCACTGCATCCACTGATGGGCAGAGGCTGTGACTACCCTGTGACCACTGAGGGGGAGAGTTTGTGACTGCACTGTGACCACTGATGGGAAGAGTCTGTGACTGCACTGCGTCCACTGATGGGGAGAGGCTGTGACTACCCTGTGACCACTGATGGGGAGAGTCTGTGATTGCACTGTGACCACTGATGGGAAGAGGCTGTGACTGCACTGTGACCACTGATGGGGAGAGGCTGTGAATGCACTGTGACCACTGAGGGGGAGAGGCTGTGACTGCAATGTGACCGCTGATGGGGAGAGGCTGTGACTGCACTGTGACCACTCAGGGGCAGAGGCTGTGACTGTACTGTGACCACTGATGGGGAGAGGCTGTGACTGCACCGTGACCACTGATGGGGAGAGGCTGTGACTGCACTGCGTCCACTGATGGGGAGAGGCTGTGACTGCACTGCGTCCACTGATGGGGAGAGGCTGTGACTGTACTGTGACCACTGAGGGGGAGAGTCTGTGACTGCACTGTGACCACTGATGGGGAGAGGCTGTGACTGCACTGTGACAACTGATGGGGAGAGGCTGTGACTGCACTGTGACCACTGAGGGGGAGAGGCTGTGACTGCACTGTGGCCACTGATGGGGAGAGGCTGTGACTGCACTGTGACCACTGATGGGCAGAGGCTGTGACTGCACTGTGACCACTGATGGGGAGAGGCTGTGACTGCACCGTGACCACTGATGGGGAGAGGCTGTGACTGCACTGTGACCACTGAGGGGGAGAGGTTGTGACAGCACTATGACCACTGAGGGGGAGAGTCTGTGACTGCACTGTGACCACTGAGGGGGAGAGGCTGTGAATGCACTGTGACCACTGATGGGGAGAGGCTGTGACTGCACCATGACCACTGACGGAGAGAGGCTGTGACTGCACTGTGACCACTGACGGGGAGAGGCTGTGACTGCACCGTGACCACTGATGGGGAGAGGCTGTGACTGCACTGTGACCACTGAGGGGGAGAGGCTGTGACTGCACTGTGACCACTAATGGGGAGAGTCTGTGACTGCACTGTGACAACTGATGGGGAGAGGCTGTGACTGCACTGTGACCACTGAGGGGGAGAGGCTGTGACTGCACTGAGACCACTGAGGGGGAGAGGCTGTGACTGCACTGTAACCACTGATGGGGAGAGGCTGTGACTGCACTGTGACCACTGAGGGGGAGAGGCTGTGACTGCACTGAGACCACTGAGGGGGAGAGGCTGTGACTGCACTGTAACCACTGACGGAGAGAGGCTGTGACTGCACTGTGACCACTGACGGGGAGAGGCTGTGACTGCACCGTGACCACTGATGGGGAGAGGCTGTGACTGCACTGTGACCACTGAGGGGGAGAGGCTGTGACTGCACTGTGACCACTAATGGGGAGAGTCTGTGACTGCACTGTGACAACTGATGGGGAGAGGCTGTGACTGCACTGTGACCACTGAGGGGGAGAGGCTGTGACTGCACTGAGACCACTGAGGGGGAGAGGCTGTGACTGCACTGTAACCACTGATGGGGAGAGGCTGTGACTGCACTGTGACCACTGAGGGGGAGAGGCTGTGACTGCACTGTGACCACTGAGGGGGAGAGGCTGTGACTGCACTGAGACCACTGAGGGGGAGAGGCTGTGACTGCACTGTGACCACTGATGGGCAGAGGTTGTGACTGCACTGTGACCACTGAGGGGGAGAGGCTGTGACTGCACTGAGACCACTGAGGGGGAGAGGCTGTGACTGCACTGTGACCACGGATTGGGAGCTGGTGCTGATGAGTGGTGATCGCAATACAGATATTTTGTGGAACTGCCCCCCCCCCCCCCCCCCTACAACACACAGGAGTGGTGTTGGTAAACTTTAAATTGTGGTGTGATATTGGGCAGCTCCGTCGTGTGAACATAAACTATCACATTGTTAGCTGGTGTTTTCGTAGCTCAGGGCAGTTGGTGCTGTCCAGTGTTTTCCTTACCTGTCAGCGTTAAAGATGATGACTTGCAGCCTCACGGTAGATCAAATTACACATTGAGTATCAATAATTTCTTGATCTATCTTCTAGTTTTTAACTTCTCACTTTGCGATGTATTGCTTTATTCCCCCCTCCCCCCTTCTACTATCTTTCAACAAAGTTCCACTTTAAAGTGGGCCTGAGCACTTGCACATGACAGAAGGGAAACATAGAGAATTGCACCCTGTATGTATTTACAGAGTTTAGTCTAATTCCACATCATCTGTGACTAATGACAGCATAATTAGAGCTCTCAGCTGGCTGCCTCAACAGAACAGCTAATTTGGTAACGCAGAATGTTAACCCTATGGCCCTGTTTACAATCAGTTGCTGTGCGTTAGTGTGTGTTGGTACACGTTAGTATGCGTTTTTTCCATAGCAGACAGTGCATTGTGAAAAAGATTTCAGTTAAAACGCCTTAAGTATAAAAGGTTCCACAGGAAAACATGGGCATTACTTTGAAAATCTGTTTTCTTTCAGTTCTAACTGAGAGCAACTGATTAAGTGTAAACGAGGGCCCCATTTACACTTAAATCAGTTGCTCTCAGTTAGAACTGAAATGTCAACTGATTTTCAAAGTAATGCCCATGTTTTCCTATGGCACCTTTCACACTTTTTAACTGAAATCTTTTTCACAATGCACTGCTGTGGAGAAGAAATAAAAACTGATTTAGTGTAAACGGGGCCTAAGTCTGCTTCCATAAAAGCAGAAAGTAGACACACTGCAGAATGATTGCAGGATTTGTATCAGCTGTAACAAAGAAATGTTTTTTCCTTAAAGTTTATTACGCTGTTGCTTATCTTTTAGAGCAGAAAGGAAGTTCTAAGTACAGGTCCACTTTAAGTGAGGATTGATAAAATTAGAATAGCAGCTGTGATAAGGCAGCCCGCGTTGTCTTCCAGTCTCACTTTTGGTTACTAAGAAGGAAGGAGCTTTCCTCTGTGCAAACGCTGTTACCATGCTACATAACTTGGGAATTATTGTTCTCCATGTAAAGTGCCCAATTATGACTAATGCTTAGACAGAAAACAGGAAAACATGGCAATAATTGGTATAATAAGCTATGGCATATGACTAATTTGAGTTTCTTTTTCTACATTTAAAGCGGACCTGAACTCAGAATGTCCTCTCTGCTCTAAAAGATACACAACAGCACAATAACCTTTAACCTCCCTGGCGGTAAGCCTGAGCTGAGCTTGGGCTATGCCGCGCAGGGGGAGATCTCAGCCCCTGGTGGGGCGATTTTCATTTTGTAAATTGCTGTGCGCGCAGCCAGCACTTTGCTAGCCGCGCGCACAGCTTGATCGCCGCCGCTCTGCGGCGATCGGCCGCACGCAGCGGCTGAAGAGGCCCCCCCCCCCCCGCCAGAGCCCTGCGCTGCCCGGATCAATGAGTTCTGGGCAGCGCTATGGGCTGGATCGTGTGTCCCTGACGTCAGGACGTCGGCTGACGTCCATGACGTCATCCCGATCGTCGCCATGGCGACAGGAGAAGCCAAACAGGGGAACGCGTTATATACGCGTTCCCCTGTTTGCTATAGATGCCGGCGACGATCGGACTAGAGGGCCACATGCGCCCTCTAGTGGTGTTTCATGTAGCTACCACTCTGGTAGCTTTACATGAAACATTAAAAAAAAAATAAAAAAAAATTGGAATTCTGCAATTTTCGCAGAAAAAATTAACCGCCAAGGAGGTTAAACAAAAAACATTTCTTTGTTACAGCTTATACAAATCCGAAAATAAATCTGCACAGTTTCTACTTCCTGATTCATGGAAGCAGACATTTTCTTAAAGAGGAACTTCAGCCCAAACAAACACACTGTCAATAACCATTTCAGCGGGGATTTTTCACCTTATGCATCAGAGCAATTTTAACCTCCCATTCATTCGCTAATAACTTTATCACTACTTATCACAATTTATTGATCTATATCTTGTTTTTTCCGCCACTAATTAGGCTTTGTTTGGGTGGTACATTTTGCTAAGAATTATTTTTTTATAAATGCATATTAACAGGATTAACAAGAAAAAAAATTCATTATTTCTCAGTTTTCAGCCATTATAGCTTTAAAATAATCCATGCTACCATAATTAAAACCTATGTATTTTATTTGCCCGTTTGTCTCGGTTATGATACCAATTACATTTTGTCCCTATCACAATGTATGGCGCCAATATTTTATTTGGAAATAAAGGTGCATTTTTTCCATTTTGCGTCCATCACTATTTACAAGCTTATAATTTAAAAAATGTTCGTGGTATACCCCCTTCAAATGCATATTTAAAAAGTTCAGATCCTCAGGTAACGATTTATGTCTTTTTTTTATATTGTAATTTTTTTCCAATAAAAACTTTATTTGGGTAATATTTTGGTGTGGGAAATAAACAGTTAATTTTTAATGTTATTATATGTGTAAAGTGTAATGTAAAAAGTATGTAGATGTAGTTTTACAATTTGGCCACAAGATGGCCACCTTGAGTTTTTTTTCCTCCTTGTGCTTCTCGCTAACCGGAAGCACAAGGGGGATGCGGAAAATTTTACGTGCAGAAAGACTGAAGCCTCTTGTATGAGCGCTTCGGTTTTTCTGATGGGGACACGGATCGGTGATCGGGAACCATGTTCCCTTTCACTGATCCCAGGGCTACCGGGGGACAGCACAGGGGCCCGCCCGTGATCGCGCGCAGGTGCACGCAGTAGAGCAGCCGGGGGGCAGAAATGGTTAAGTTACATTAGTTATGTTAATTAAAACAGATAGGTAATATAATCTCTTCCCCACCCTGTTTTAAAAGAACAGGCAAATGTTTGACTTCATGAGGGCAGCCATCTTTTTGGTTGAAATGAGGTGACAGGGAGCATAAGACACAGTTCCAACTCTCCTGTGTCCTGATCACCCCTCCCAAACAAAATCAGAAATCCCATCATGCTTTGCCCAGTATCAGGGGAAAAATGCCCGGGGCAGTTTTATTTGATGGGGCGGAGCTTAGCTTCTGTGCAGCCAAAAATGAGTCTTGGATAAGAAAAACAAAGTTCTGATGCTGTGAAACTGTTAAAGAGACACCAAGCATTTACAGTGCTGCTGAGTAGATTTTTAGTCTGGAGGTTTACTTTCACATCTTGTGCTTTCAAATGAGCTTATCTGCCATCTCATGTGACACAGGTGAGAGATCAAATTTCAACTTGTGATTAGACACAAATTAGGGGGAATTAGAAAGTCTTAAAGTAAACCAGAGACTTTAAAGTGTAAAGATTTGATACTTACGTGGGGCTGATCACGGCTGAACGGCAGACCACAGGAGGATGGCGTGGGACTCAGGCGAGCTTATGGGGCTGAAGCAAGCCCCGGGGAAGTATCAAATCTTTATTCTTCAACGTCTCTGGTACACTTTAACTCTGTAAATATATACAGTGTGCATTTCTCTCTGTTTTCCTTCTGTCCTGTGCAAGAGTTCAGGTCCACTTTAACTAGAGAGCACAACTAAGATACAGTAGATTTTCAGCAAAGCAAGGCCTATCTGCCCTGAATGGATTCCATTCCAAGCACACATGTATATGAATATACCTATAGGGCCTGAAGATAAAAGTATAACAATATGTCAAGCTGAAAAAGATACTACTTAGCACATGAATGATTCAGAGCTGAGGTTACATAAAAGCAGCAATAAAAGACACATGTACAATCTAGATGGAAATGAGCAATGAATACGAGATTACAAAACAAAGGGAATATATGGAAAAGATGGGCTTACTGGACTGCAAATAATATGTAAATGCGCCCCTTCGACTCGGGGAACGGTGTTAATTCAAATGAATATGTGTTGTGTGCTGTTGTTTACAGATAAGCTCAGCGCCTCAGCCATAAGATCCTCATTAAATCATGCCCGCCTTTCAGATATGACCAAGTCAGCCATTTTGTGCTGCTGCGGAATGCAGGCTATTGCATAATGCTATCTGTGTTGCCAGTAGAAATGTATGAGATTTCCTATAAGATGTTGGAAATGTTGATACATATGCTGTATATACTGTATATAGGTCAGTTTCCAAGCTACGTAACGTTCAGAACGAGGGTGTAAAAATCGCCCCCCTCCTTTCCCTGCAGACTCGAGCAGCGCACTCATGGGCCTTGTTCACACTATACGCAGGGCTGGATTTACCATAAGGCACTGTGCCTACAGGCACCTGATGATGGAAAGGTGTCTCACTCCCGTCCCCGAGCGCCTTGCATCCTCCTTTTCTATGCAGAGTACTGATGAGAGTGTAAATGAGAGGTTACTCACCCTGCTCTCAACATTCCACTGACAAGATTCCCCTGCAGTCAGGGGCATCTCTAGCTACTTAATACTGAGGTTCTTCTAACTACCTAATACTTTAGGCACCTCTAGCTACTTAAAGTGGACCCAAATTAAAAATATAAGATTTCAGAAATAAAATCTATTTTCTAAATGATAATAATAAATAGCAGCCTTTTTTCAGCTGCATGATGACAAATATAAAATATTTTACATTTATTGGAGGAACTCCTCCCTTCCTTTCAAATTGCCGGGATTTTTCCGGCAAACTGGTGGAGTAGATGGTGTCTGGCAATGGAGGAATTGCTAATGGCTGCCCCCAGTATAACTCTAGCTATGAAAAGAGGAGGGTGAAAAGCATGCACTGAAATGATCATAGGTTTGAAGGAGTGTTTATTTATCTTTGTATGTGTCAGAGTTGTGCAACTAAATATTTTTAATTAAAAAAATGTTTGGTTTGGGTCCGCTTTAATATTGAGGGTACCTCCGGCTACCTAATACTAAGGGGCACCTGTAGCTACCTACGGCTGGCAAGGAAAGAAAGGGACAGTTGGGACAGTTAGAACACTTGCGGTGCAGTTTGGGGGAGGTTTGTAGGTTCATGGAGGGCAAAATCTAAGGTGCCAGGACATCTGTGCCTATAGGCTCCTATGAGGTAAATCTGGGCTTGACTATACACGTTGCCGTGTACATTTCGGCAATGGTGTGCAACACGCAGGAACATCATAAATACATAGACTGCACTGTCTGATGTTCGGACTACATGCGCTGTGCAGCAGTGCGATGCGCTGTATTGTACTTCTGCACGCATTTTTTGGCAAAGCGCAGCATCACAGTGCATGACATCGCAGATGTTGTATCGCGGGCAGGGATGGAGCACTGCTCCCAACTGTCTCTCTTTACTTTCAATATTGCTTTATTGAAGATGATAAGCTTTACATACAGATATAGGAAAACCATAATATAGAAATCATCTCAACGGATGTGACAAAAGGAGTAACAATCAGTCCTTCTGGAGGGATTTTTTCCCATATTGTAGAGGTAAAGAAGAAGTAAATAACATATGACAAATAACATAACGAAGAAAAGCACATAATGTACGATTGGTGATAGTAATAATAATACTGATGCTGGTGTCGGAATGCCATGACATATATATGTATAATCTTGTGGTTTGATTATGTTGTTCTGTGGCTTAGGTAATTTAGGCCTATTCTTAAATGGGTAGAGTAGGAAGTCAGTCTTGTAGACAGAATGAAATATATGATACAGGGGCCAGTGTAGTTATCATATGATGTTATTCCCCAATTGATGGCATATATGGGAGCCATTCTCCGACCTAAGCCACGGATCCCATATGTCAAGATATCTGGCGGTTGTTTCTAGAAGTAGGCTAGACAGATATTCATTTATGCATATATGATTGATTTTATTTATTAAATTCTCCCATGGTAATAACTCATCTTTCCACTGTTTAGCAATTATAGATTTTGCTGCCGTATTCACTCCCAGAAGCAAGTACGGTAGTTTTCATGTTTGTTCAAATTAGACAATGGGTAGTTCAGTAAGGAGTTGAACGTGTTTGGCCGGATGTCCTTTCCTATGATTGAGCTCATACATTCATATGTTTTTTCCCAGAATTTTTGGGAGGTTGGGCAATCCCACCATATATGGTTAAAATCTCCTGTGGTGGTGCAGCCCCCCCAACTGTCTCTCTTTAGAAGGGACAGTCCCTCTTTGGGAGCCATGTCCCTCTATCCCTCTTTCCTCCTCATTTGTCCCTTTGTCAGGACTGATGTACAGGTCTGTGTAAATATATGTATATTCTACTGAACAATGTGTTTAATCGTCTCCAGACTTTATTTCCATCCTTTAAACTGATATATTTCTTATTTTCAAATGTTAAAATAAAGGAAAATGAACCAGGATAGAAAGGACCAGTGTGGTTTGATTTATAAAACAACATATTTTTCTTATGAAATCTTTATGGTATGCGTGACTAGGGGTGTGCCGGGGGCGTGATTAGAGGTGTGGTGGAGCGGCGCTAAAGTGTCCTTCTTTCTTATCTGAAAAAGTTGGGAGGTATGTTGGGTCCCTAGGCAAGGTAGTAGATTTGTGACCCCTTTGTGGTCGTTTTGGTAAGCTGAAGTGAAGAGAGGTCAGAGAAGGTGGCTGAAGGGCTTCATGACACCCACTAGGCCCCAAGCAGCTGCCTAGGTTGCCGGTGGATGATCCTGCTCTGATCGCAGGCATTGGCCTCGATTCATAAAGCATTCCCGCATGCGGAAATGCTAAAAACGGCACACTTTACCGACCACACAGCAGAATCTTTATTCATAAAGGCTTTTTCCGCATGAAAAGCCGACTTTCGCGAGCAGAGTGATAAATCACCGCCTTGCGCAGTGATTATCATAGCAAAAGTAACAAGTAGTCAATTCATAAAGATTAGAGGTAGCGGTATGCGGACGGGTATTACCGCTACCTCTGATGTGGCGAGAAGCGTGCGGAATACATTGCAGTGAATGGGACAGACCTCCCAAGCAGCTGCATAGAGAACACCGCACGGAGGGATTCCGCCTGCTTCTCCTGTTTCCGCATGTCTCCTGACAGCCTACCGCCTGCCTACAGCGGAATATCTCCGCACGCCTGTCACATCTAGCTACATTTTTATGAATTACCACCCTGAAGGCGGAAATACCGACAGCGGTGTTTCCCTGCTCGACTTTCCCCGCTCAACAGCACTTTTATGAATCGAGGCCGTTGTGTTCCGATTGCACGGCCATCTGTGCTTAGCAGTGTGAATGAGGCCTTATGAGATAGTAGCCAGAGATATCCCCCTCTGTACTAGATAGACCTATGGGTAGCCTGAGGTGCCCCTAGTATTAGGTAGCCATATGCACCATAAGCCCGGTATAAGGTAACACTCCTCCCCCTTCCCCTCAATCATGCAGAGATCACAGAGCAAGCAATGAAGTAACTCATCAGTCACCAGAATGGCACACTTAATACGTCTGATATCTAAAGTCTACCTGACACTGATATCTGGGGGGGAGGGGAGCAGGCAGTGATATCTAGCGGGGGAAGATGGACAGAGGCTATCTAATGATTATATCTTGGGGTAGGGGGCAAATGCTAAATGCAGGCAAGTGCATCACCAGCTTGCCATTGTGCTCCCTCCGTGCCCCTCCCCCCCCAAAAAAAAAACCCTCAAGCTGGACCTGCCACTGCTGCATTCACAATTTACACTGCAATATTTAAAACAGCAGTGTCTATTATAGTGTACAATCTGCCACAGACACAGTAAAGCATTTTATTCCTGCAGAGTCTCTATGCACACTTTATATCAGTGCTCCTCTTGTTTCAGTTCACCTATTAGTGTCCTTTCAATACAGTGCTCACCTCAGCATTACAATTCTAACACAGTAATGTTGTCCTTGTTAAAGTGCCCTTGTTCATACCCCCATTTATTATAGAGTTATTTTATCCTGTTCACTGTACGCTGTTGGAGCCTGGAAACAGTTAACTGTATATTGCTGAGCAGGGGAGAAGGGCACTCAAGGGGGCTGATAGCTGAAGAGGAGAACAGAGAGGAGTTACAAACTCAGCTGGAACTGCTTCCCTGCAAGTAGTGTTGGGCGAACATCTAGATGTTCGGGTTCGGGCCGAACAGGCCGAACATGGCCGCGATGTTCGGGTGTTCGACCCGAACTCCGAACATAATGGAAGTCAATGGGGACCCGAACTTTTGTGCTTTGTAAAGCCTCCTTATATGCTACATACCCCAAATTTACAGGGTATGTGCACCTTGGGAGTGGGTACAAGAGGAAAAAAAAATTTAGCAAAAAGAGCTTATAGTTTTTGAGAAAATCGATTTTAAAGTTTCAAAGGGAAAACTGTCTTTTAAATGCGGGAAATGTCTGTTTTCTTTGCACAGGTAACATGCTTTTTGTCGGCATGCAGTCATAAATGTAATACATATAAGAGGTTCCAGGAAAAGGGACCGGTAATGCTAACCCAGCAGCAGCACACGTGATGGAACAGGAGGAGGGTGGCGCAGGAGGAGAAGGCCACGCTTTGAGACACAACAACCCAGGCCTTGCATGAGGACAAGAAGCGTGCGGATAGCATGCTTTGTACCACCATGCAGTCATAAATGTAATAAAGATAAGTGGTTCAATAAACAGGGACCACGCGGCAACGCTAACCCAGCAGCAGCACACGTGATGGAACAGGAGGAGGCGCAGGAGGAGAAGGCCACGCTTTGTGAGACACAACAACCCAGGCCTTGCATGAGGACAAAAAGCGTGCGGATAGCATGCTTTGTACCGCCATGTAGTCATAAATGTAATAAAGATAAGAGGTTCAATAAACAGGGACCACGCGGCAACGCTAACCCAGCAGCAGCAGCAGCAGCAGCACACGTGATGGAACAGGAGGAGGCGCAGGAGGAGAAGGCCACGCTTTGTGAGACACAACAACCCAGGCCTTGCATGAGGACAAAAAGCGTGCGGATAGCATGCTTTGTACCGCCATGTAGTCATAAATGTAATAAAGATAAGAGGTTCAATAAACAGGGACCACGCGGCAACGGTAACCCAGCAGCAGCAGCAGCACACGTGATGGAACAGGAGGAGGCGCAGGAGGAGAAGGCCACGCTTTGTGAGACACAACAACCCAGGCCTTGCATGAGGACAAAAAGCGTGCGGATATAGCAGCAATGCTTTTTGCCGCCATGCAGTCATAAATGTAATACAGATGAGAGGTTCAATAAACAGGGACCGGAAACGCTAAACCATCCCAGATGTTCATCGGTCATGTTACTTGGTTGGGGTCCAGGAGTGTTGCGTAGTCGTTTCCAATCCAGGATTGATTCATTTTAATTTGAGTCAGACGGTCTGCATTTTCTGTGGAGAGGCGGATACGCCGATCTGTGATGATGCCTCCGGCAGCACTGAAACAGCGTTCCGACATAACGCTGGCTGCCGGGCAAGCCAGCACCTCTATTGCGTACATTGCCAGTTCGTGCCAGGTGTCTAGCTTCATGCCCGGTTTCAGGTCCAGCGGTGCCAGCCACAAATCCGTCTGTTCCTTTATTCCCCTCCAAATTTCCTCCCCTGTGTGCTGCTTATCCCCAAGGCAGATCAGCTTCAGCAACGCTTGCTGACGCATGCCAACAGCTGTGCTGCACTGCTTCCACGATCCTACTGCTGCTGGTGCTGGGTTAGCATTTCCGGATGAGGTACAGCTTTGAGATGCGTTGGAGGAGAAGGAGTCAGAGAGGTAGGTGCTGCTGTTGTTATCCAGCTGTTTGCGGCGTGGGCAACACCCGCGCCGTAGCAGGTGAGGAATCGCTGCCAGGCTCCACAAGGTTCACCCAGTGCGCGGTAAGGGAGATGTATCGACCCTGGCCGAACGCACTCGTCCAGGTGTCAGTGGTGAGGTGAACCTTGCAGGCAACGGCATTCTTCAAGCTTCGGGTTATTTAGCTGACCACGTGCTCATGCAACTCAGGCACTGCAGAGCGCGCAAAGTGGTAGCGGCTGGGAACCACGTAACGTGGGATGGCCACTGACATCATGCCCTTGAAGCTGTTTGTCTCCACCACTCGATATGGCAGCATTTCGCAGGCCAGAAGCTTGGCTATGCTGGCTGGCTGTTACTGCCACGGCCCGGGGGTCATTTGCTGGCAATTTCCTCTTGTGCTCAAACATCTCAGAAACAGACAACTCAACCGTAGCGCTGCACACCGAAGGGCTGTTGGTTGTTGTGTTTGATGAACACTGGGAGACCTCAAGAGCACTAGTCCGGAAAGTGACAGTGTCAGCATCGTCTGATGTTTGTGAATGTTGTGAACCACGCAATGGCTGGGCTACTGCTGCTGCTGAGGCGGGTCTGGTGGTGAGTCTGGTGAACCCAAGGGAGGCAGTGTTGCTGGTGGTACCCTGTCCTGCCGCGTTTGCCCACAGAGTGGGATGTTTGGATAGAATGTGGCGGCTCATGCTGGTGGTGGAGAGGTTGTTAATACTTTTCCCCCTGCTCAGGCGGGTCTTGCACACCTTGCAAATCGCCATGGTAACATCCTCAGTGCAGTCTTCAAAGAAAGCCCAGACTTTAACTGGCTGAGGACTCGGACCTCGTGCGTGATGTGCTGGTGCTGCTTAACCCACTGCTGGACGCTTGAGAGGTCATCCAAGTAATTATCTGGTCCTGTTCTTTTGGATCTGTGAGGGTTGTTGTCCTGGACAACATGGGCAGTATTGAGTGGGTTTTCTTGGGTGCTCCCCTGTGGCCTGTACGTGAACCGTCAGGGGAAACACCTCTTCCCTTGCCCCTCCCTCTTTCACCGGATTTCTTCCTCATTTCACTTATCCTTAAAGTACACGCTGACTGGCAGCAGTACAGTGGCAGTACAGAAATGCTATACAGTGGTGGGTGAGCGGTGTACCACTATTGTCAGCAGTGACACAGAGCACAATGCTATACAGTGGCGGGTGAGCGGTGTACTACTGTTCCCAGCAGACACAGAGTGGAAGTAAACACAATGCTATATAGTGTGGCTGAGCCGTGTACACAGA
Source organism: Hyperolius riggenbachi (assembly GCF_040937935.1). Lineage (NCBI taxonomy): Eukaryota > Metazoa > Chordata > Amphibia > Anura > Hyperoliidae > Hyperolius > Hyperolius riggenbachi. The sequence continues at coordinate 70,479,264 of NC_090655.1, forward strand.
GTGGCATTAAACACAATGCTATATAGTCTGCTATATAGTCACCCCGAACAGGGTGATGTTCTGCAGAACCCGAACAGTGGCAAACACTGTTCGCCCAACACTACTGGGAGGGAACGCAGATTTTAGTACCTAAACACACGATACAACATGTTTTCCGGGGTCGGACTCTGAGGCACATACAGATGGTCCCGATCATCATCCTCATCATACAACTCTTCTCCTGAGTCTGACCCACCCACCACCTCTGCCACCCCAACATCCCCAGACACAGACCCCTCATCGTCCTCAACATTAACTTGGGATGCTGGCCTGAGCCAGACCTCCTCCTCCACATCAGGCCCCATCATCTCCTCAATGGCAGCCCTCATTAATCGCTCTGGCGACGGACTGATGGACACAACGTTCTCCTCCGGGGAGGGCTGCTGCTGACCACTGGCTGCTGGGGTGGATGTTATAGCTTGCGTGGGGCGTTGGCTGTTGCTGTTGTTGGGAGTGCTGCTCACAGCGGAGGTCTCTGGGGAACTCATGTTGAGCTCATATAGTGGTTGACGGTGAGTGGAGTATTACTGATCCCAGCAATATACACACTGACTGGCAGAGTACGCAATGCTATATAGTGTGGCTGAGCGGTGTACACAGAGTGGCAGTAAACACAATGCTATATAGTCTGGCTGAGCGAGCGGTGTACTACTGTTCCCAGCAGAATCAGAGTGGCAGTAAACAATGGTATATAGTCTGGCTGAGCGGTGTACATAGAGTGTCAGTAAACAATGGTATATAGTCTGGCTGAGCGAGCGGTGTACTACTGTTCCCAGCAGAATCAGAGTGGCAGTAAACAATGGTATATAGTCTGGCTGAGCGGTGTACATAGAGTGTCAGTAAACAATGGTATATAGTCTGGCTGAGCGAGCGGTGTACTACTGTTCCCAGCAGAATCAGAGTGGCAGTAAACAATGGTATATAGTCTGGCTGAGCGGTGTACACAGAGTGTCAGTAAACAATGGTATATAGTGTGGCTGAGTGGTGTACACAGAGTGTCAGTAAACAATGGTATATAGTCTGGCTGAGCGGTGTACACAGAGTGGCAGTAAACACAATGCTATATACTCTGGCTGAGCGAGCGGTGTACTACTGTTCCCAGCAGACACAGAACAGTAAACAGAATGCTATATAGTGTGGCTGAGCGAGCGGTGTACCACTATTCCCAGCAGACACAGAACAGTGAACAGAATGCTATATAGTGTGGCTGAGCGAGCGGTGTACCACTATTCCCAGCAGACACAGAACAGTAAACAGAATGCTATATAGTGTGGCTGAGCGAGCGGTGTACCACTATTCCAAGCAGACACAGAACAGTGAACAGAATGCTATATAGTGTGGCTGAGCGAGCGGTGTACCACTATTCCCAGCAGACACAGAGTGGCAGTAAACAGAATGCTATATAGTGTGGCTGAGCGAGGTACACAGAGTGGCAGTAAACAGAATGCTATATAGTGTGGCTGAGCGAGCGGTGTACCACTATTCCCAGCAGACACAGAACAGTGAACAGAATGCTATATAGTGTGGCTGAGCGAGCGGTGTACCACTATTCCCAGCAGACACAGAACAGTGAACAGAATGCTATATAGTGTGGATGAGCGAGCGGTGTACCACTATTCCCAGCAGACACAGAACAGTAAACAGAATGCTATATAGTGTGGCTGAGCGAGCGGTGTACCACTATTCCCAGCAGACACAGAACAGTGAACAGAATGCTATATAGTGTGGCTGAGCGAGCGGTGTACCACTATTCCCAGCAGACACAGAACAGTGAACAGAATGCTATATAGTGTGGCTGAGCGAGCGGTGTACTACTGTTCCCAGCAGACACAGAACAGTACACAGAATGCTATATAGTGTGGCTGAACGAGCGGTGTACTACTGTTCCCAGCAGACACAGAACAGTACACAGAATGCTATATAGTGTGGCTGAACGAGCGGTGTACCACTATTCCAAGCAGACACAGAACAGTGAACAGAATGCTATATAGTGTGGCTGAGCGAGCGGTGTACCACTATTCCCAGCAGACACAGAGTGGCAGTAAACAGAATGCTATATAGTGTGGCTGAGCGAGGTACACAGAGTGGCAGTAAACAGAATGCTATATAGTGTGGCTGTGCAAGCGGTGTACTACTATTCCCAGCAGACACAGAGTGGCAGTAAACAGAATGCTATATAGTGTGGCTGAGCGAGGTACACAGAGTGGCAGTAAACAGAATGCTGAGCGAGCGGTGTACTACTATTCCCAGCAGCGACACACAATGACTGGGGGGGACCCTGGCTAGCGTGGCTGGAGCGCGAACTACCCTGCCTGCCTACCCAAAGCTAAACCCACAGACAAATGGCGGAGATATGACGTGGTTCGGGTATTTATTTACCCGAACCACGTGACAGTTCGGCCAATCAGAGCGCGTTCGGGTCCGAACCACGTGACCCGTTCGGCCAATCACAGCGCTAGCCGAACGTTCGGGGAACGTTCGGCCATGCGCTCTTAGTTCGGCCATATGGCCGAACGGTTTGGCCGAGCACCGTCAGGTGTTCGGCCGAACTCGAACATCACCCGAACAGGGTGATGTTCTGCAGAACCCGAACAGTGGCGAACACTGTTCGCCCAACACTACCTGCAAGTTAGGAAGGGGACAGACTCTGCAGCCTGTGAAATAGCAGAGAGGAGGGGAAAAGCACATTGGCCAGTGGGCAAGTGAGAAGTTCCAAGCTTCCAGTTGTCCTGCAAGAACAGTGACGTAGAAGGGGCGGTCACTGAGCGCCGCTGGTTGCTCTTTCCTTATTGCCGCTGATGTGAGGTCTGGTGTTGGGAATGCGGGAGCCGCCATACAGAATGGGGAAAGGTGCAGGCATGGCGCCCCTTGGGCTGCTGCGTCCATGACAGGGGCATGCCTGCACCCCTATAGATACGTCACTGACTGCAGCAACAGCGGATTCTTAGAATAACATTCTGCTGAGCTGTAATGCTGGCCAGTAATAGTTCACCCCTCAGCAGCGCAGGGAGGAGCTGGTGAGCGAGAGCTGCTTTCTGGCTGATGAGTAGTTTCTGGTGCAGAATACTTACTTTCTACTGCTGAAGAATATTTTATTTTAGAAAAGTTACTGTAAGAATTTGAAATGAGTTCATCCACCTATTACAAAAGTTAAAAGTGACAACCCAGAAAATGAAACGCTTCGCTTAACCTGCCGAGCACTCTCTTCACACACACTGAGAGTAATTCTATATGAGAAGTATAAAGAATTGATTAAAAAGCAATGGTTTTGTGATTAAAGCCCTTTAGCAGCACTGTCTGTAATGTAAGGCACCTGCACAAGAAAAATGTCTCCAGTCTGATGTATGGTGTACACTTCTACCAATTCAAACCAGGTCTGTATAGTTATTGCCAGCTTATTGCCAAGGCATAAGAATAAGCCCTGCAACCCGTGCTATTGCAGGGGACCCCCCTCCTGTACTACAGACTATTTAGCCTAATATAAACATGATATGGATTTATTTCTCATAAAAAGTTTGCAATCACTTGTTGGGTCTTTTTAACAACTCACCCCCAAGCACCATGTGCAAAAAATGATTAATATGCCATGGGGCCCCAGATAGTAGATTTGGGGTCCCTTTGCAGGGCTGGATTTACCATAAGGCACTGTAGGCACGTGCCTACAGGCACCTGATGATGGAAAGGCGGCTCACTTCCCTCCCTATACAGAGTCCTGATGACAGTGTAAATGAGAGGTTATTTACCAGGCTCTCGACATTCCACTGATGAGATCTCCCTTCAATAGGGGGCACCAATAGCTACTTAATACTGAGGGTATTCTAGCTAATACTTGGGGGGGGTCCTCTAGCTACTTAATACTGAGGGTACCTCTGGCTATCTAATACTTGGGGGCACCTCTAGCTACTTAATACTGACTGAGGGTACCTCTGGCTATCTAATACTAAGGGGCACGGGCACCTGTAGCTACCAACACCAGGCAAGAGAAGTATGGGAGAGGTGACAGCTGAGCCAGACAGCACATTTGGGTCGCAATTTGGCGGGGAGCTCGTAGATCCATGGAGGGAGAAGCCTAAAGTGTCAGGACATCTGTGCCTATAGGCTCCTGTGATGTAAATCCGAGCCTGCCCCTTTTTGGTAAGCTGAAGTAAAAAGAAGGTGGCGGGTGGGCCCCTTGACACCCACTAGACCCCAAGCACCTGCCGTGGTTGCCTGGTGGATGATCCTGCTCTGCCCATGTGCCCCGCCCCCTTGCAGAGAAATGCTGTGGTGTGTCACATGCATATTTTGTACTTGGCTTCTCATAATTTAATGAGTCACATTGTAACCAAAATATGAGCAAACTTAATCCATACAATTACACAATTCCATTTCAATACACAGATACAGCTTGAAAAAAAGTAATATTTTTCCTCCCAAATCCAGGGAACCTGGTGGGTTACAGGGGGCTGAAGGAAGCCCCAGGTAAGTCCAGCATTATTTATTTTGTTCTGCTCAGGGTCCCTTAAAAGGGATGTAAAACAAGGCAACAGATCAGACATGTATAAAGGTGGCTATTAATGATACAATCTAAAATCTTGCCACTTCTACGCATTGTGAGGAACTTCCTTCAGTATCCATTTACAATTTCACTCACACTTCTACTACTTAAGCTCAACACACACCATGCAATCTTGGTTGTACAGATTTACCAAATCGATGTAGTATAAGGGCCAACAGATTGAAAATACCTTGAATGATTGATTGGATAAGCTCTTATACTACATGAAAATGGTAAGATTGAACAACCAAGATTGTATGATGTGTGTTGAGCCTTAGATTTGGTAAGATTGTACAATCAAGATTGTATCATACAATTAAGAAAAGGCAATGATCTGAAATGCATTAATACTCACAAACAAACATACAGTAGCTGTGTTCATCACCCCAGGGAATCACTGTGCCCCTCTGGGTGATCCCCCCATATCCATCTGATATTGATTGTATGGCCATTGGCCAATCGTTCAGGAGGTTGTACTGTTAATGGGCTGCTTAATGTAAGCACTTCTCCCCAACACAGGTGATCGCATTCATATCCACTGTGATAGACATTGTTGATGGAAAACTAATTGCATGAATCCCCCTTGATTTGTTGTCAAACTCTTGCAAGTATCTCGATGTTATATTAAATAATGTTTAGCTGCACTCATCCACCCAAGTCCGTTAGAACATTTATTTTGAGTTTTATCAGCCGTAAGCTATTGTTCCCAAGCAAGAATATAAAATGTGAGCTAGCCTTCCAAGGTGCTATTTGACTGAAACATAATGATTAAGATTAAAGCTGAAGGCAGAGACCTGAATTAGAGAGAAACCCAGACAGCTATATGTAATTCATAGCAGTATAAAAGTATAGGAGTGTTAGTTCAGAGCGGCATTGATGTTTTAGTCTCTTAAATTGCTTCCACTGGGCCACCCGTTCCATTACTGGCTACTCTGGCAGTTTTGGCATAACAAGGATAATTGTATTAAAGACCAAAATTGTGTTTCTTAAGGTGAATCTGAGCCAAAGCTTGGGTCAAAAAGGAAATTTTTAAGAAAAGATTTTAAGCCTCTGGATCCTATAGAGCAGCGTTTTCTAACCGCTGTTCCGCAGTGTTGCCTGGTGTGCCGTACAGGTCTGGCCTCTCGCTCCTCCCCTCCCCGCGGTCGCCGCTCCTCTCACCTTATCATGAGCGGGTGGCCGCTTGTCCGATTAGATTCCCCCGTAGTAGCCGCTCTCCTCTGTGGCATCTCCTATTACAGCAGCGCACTTGGCAGCTGCTGTGATGACCAGGAAGCGATACATCGGTTCCCATGGTAACGGCAATGCATATCGCCGCTATAGGAAGCCGCTGTACCGCTTCCTGCTCATCACAGCAGCCGCGGAGCGCGCGCTGCTGTAATAGGAGATGCCACAGAGGAGAGCGGCTACTACGGGGGAATCTAATCGGACAAGCGGCCGCCCGCTCATGATAAGGTAACAGGAGCGGTGGCCGCGGAGGGGGGAGGGGCACACCTACACATACTAGTAAGCTATATTGGGCACCATACTAGCTATACTGGGCACTATACTGGGGCACTACCTACCTATACTGGGCACTATGCTAGCTATACTGGGCACTACACTAGCTATACTGGGCACCATGCTAGCTATACTGGGCACTATACTGGGCACTATACTAGCTATACTGGGCACTTTACTGGCTATACTGGGGCACTACCTACCCATACTGGGCACCATACTGGGGCACTACCTATCCATACTGGGACTATACTAGCTATACTGAACCACTATACTGGGGTAACTATACTAGCAATACTGGGGCAACTAAACTCCCTATACTGGGGCAACTATGCTAGCTATGCAGCTGCACCCCAGCCCCCCCCCCCCCCCCCATAGCCTGATGCGCACGGCACTGTCCTCTAGGTCACGCAAACACCCGCGCCCCGAACCACCCATGCTGTTCCCCAGAGAAAATTTTGGTCACAAAGTGTTCCCCGGGCCGGAAAAGGTTGGGAACCACTGCTATAGAGACTTCCTAAGTCCTCCTTGCTCCTGCCACCATTCACCGGGACCCTCCAGAACATCCGGAGTGGCCACACTTGTGCAGAAGCAGTACAGATGCACTCATGTTCTTTTTGCAGAATGCAAAATGGAAAAAATACACTGTTATTTCTGAGGACCAGGGACACAATTTAAACTTAGTATTAACTAATGATTATGGGCAAATATAATGTGTGGGTTTTATCCACAGCAGCATGTTTTGTATTAAAACTATAATGGCCAAAAACTGAGATGATTTTTTTTCTATTTTTTTATTATTCTCATTAAAACGCATTTAGAATAAAATAATACTTTGCAAAATGTACCACCCAAAGAAAGCCACCAATGGTGAAAAAAAACAACATATAGATCAGTTTGTTGTAGTAAGTAGTGATAAAGTTATTGGCGAATGAATGAAAGGAGAGCTGATGTGAACAGTGGGGAAAAACCACTCTCTCAGTAGTGAAGCAGTTAAATTAGACTATGCTAAAATAAAATATGAAGACAAAAACCACCCCTTTTACTTGCCCATTTGTCCAGGCTATCACAACATTTAAATTATGTCTCTAGTACAATGTATGGTGACAATATATTATTTGGAAATAAAAGTGATTTTTTTCTGTTTTGTGTCTTTTGTACCCTCTCAATAATTACTAGCCCTTGTTTTCTAAAATAACAGTAATATACCCTTATGACATACATATTAACCTGCTTGACGTTCTGATTTTTGCATATCTTTTTTTTTATTATGTAGCTAGCCTAGCGCTAGCTACATGATTCCCCCCTCCCTGCGGCGTCCCTCCCTGCCCTCCAATCGCCGCCGGCGCAATCACCCGTCCGGAAATCCCGTTCTGAACGGGATTTCCTGGAGGGTTTCCCCGTCGCCATGGCAATGAACGTTGTGACATCATCAACATCATCGATGTCGTGACGTCACAGGGAGTCCCGATCCACCCCTCAGTGCTGCCTGGCACTGATTGGCCAGGCAGCGCACGTGGTCTCGGGGGAGGGGCCCTGTATCGCGGCGGGTAGCGGCGGATCGGCGGCGAGCGGCGGCGATCAGGTAGGACACACAGTAAGCAAAGTGCTTGCTGCTTGTTTAAAAAAAATTATTCAAATCGGCCCAGCGGGGCCTGAGCGTTAAAAAAAATCTGAGATCCTAAGGTAACTATTTATGTATGTTTTTTGAAAAAAAAAATCATTGCCCCTGAATAGTATAATTTTTCTGCATTTCCAGGCTCTTCAATTGGCTCAGGGAACATATGTTCCACTTCACTAACCCCTGATGTGTAAATCTGTGAACGAGCGGTGAGAAAGCGCATACGTAAACAAATAGTCGCAAGAGGGTTCAGGAAATATCAAGAACCAGCTGAATATCAGAATGATACCAAATTCATGGAAAAGTGGTGAGAAGCCCATTTGACATACGTATCAACTCTACAAAATATCATATTAGAGAGGACAGAAGAGGAGCATACATCGGTTCTGGAAGAGATTAAAACATTAAAGGAGCAATTTAAGGGACTGGTGGATCAAGTAAGATACAGTGGAACCTTGAGAAAGATCGATAAAAGATTAGTCCCCAGATCAAACAAAGGAAATTGCAAAAATATTTGAGGGACACGGAAGACTTTACATCAATATAGTTATATTTATAGTACTTTTTTGCATTTGTTTTTTCTATGTATTTATGTTTTTAGGGAAAATTCAATTGGGGTTTCTTTAAACCAAGATTTGGGAGACCAAAAGGTATTGGACGACTGAAACAGAGTCGAGTGAGGAAGACTTTGGGAGACGCAATCCGATTAGGAAGAAAAACAATAACTTGGAGGAAAGTAACAATAAGCAACCAAAATGTGCATCATATCCTGGGAGTGTCCCTTTAGGAAGAAAATATGGAGAGGAAGTAGCGGTTCCAAAAGACAAAGGAGGGAGGCAAATAACTTGGGAGGACAATCAAGTCAATCAGAAATTGAAGAAGAGAAAGTTTTACAGAGGCAACAACAAATAGAAATAATTAACTTGAGTGGAATTGATCTACCAAAGCCATGTGAACAAATTTTGAAGAAAGGATTGAATTATTCCTGTACACAAGAATTTGATTATTAATCGCTTTAAAGTAGACTTGTACAAAGGACTTAGGAAAATGAGTATTTTTTTCAAAAGAAAGAGGCCTCTTTACAATAAAAAATTGAGGTGGGACCAATTGGTTTGTTGGGTTTTACCCCAATGTGGATTGGACCGAGAAAGATCTGAGCAATTTACAAATCTTGGAAGATTTATTAAGGGAAAGTACGCAACAGATGGAGCAGGATACAATAGGGGGAATTCTGGGAAAAGAGGAAGCTAAGTTTATCCCTTGTAAATCCACCAGACTATTTCCAGTAACCCAAGGTTCAGTGATAGATGTCTTCCAGGAGTTAGTAGAGAAGAATGTTAAAGCTCTTGAATATCCTCAAGGAATTTCAAACTTCACTCAAGAAGAAGTGAGGGCAATACAGTGGTTGAAAGACAAACCAGAATTAATAGTGAGAAAAGCAGACAAGGGGGGCGCCATTGTGGTGCTTACAGCTGATCAATACAATCAAGAGGCGCTACGCCAATTGAATGATCCACTGACATACAGGAAGTTGTTTGGAGATCCAACACCGAAATTCAAAAATGCTATGACATCCCTTCTGAGAAGGGGGTAGAAAGGGGATGTCTTTCTAAAAAGTTAGTGGAGGATCTTTTGCCAGAGTTCCCGAGAAGGCCTGTATGGTATAATTTACCCAACGTTCATAAGTCCCGGACCAATCCACCAGGGCGCCCGAATTTTTCTGGCGTCGGGTCCCTCACTGAGTGATTATCGAGGTGGCTGGACCACCTCATGAGGCCCTTGCTAGGACAGGTGCAGTCCTATTTGAGAGACACACTGGATGTGCTTGAAAGCATTGAAAATGTGGCTTGGCAAGTTGGCGACGCTATAGCGACAATTGACGTCGTGAATCTCTACATTCGGATACCCCATGAAGCAGGGGTGTTGGCAGTGAAGACGTTCCTGTCCAATAGCAACAAAGACGATAATTTTGTGCTCGTGCATGCTGTCGTCCCATCGCCCGGAGATCATTGAATGGGAAAAACAGTTCCCGTTCATTGATATAAGCCCCCCCAGCAATAATCTGCTGCTTCTATGAGAAGCTGCGCGATCATTGTGAAAAAAAAAAGTTTCGCAGCCTCACTGAACTTCCTGTAAGCGTACTTACTATGCTTACAGGGCCATTTACAAAAAAACACTGTGGCCATCTTGTGGCCAAAAAGTAAAACTACAGTCACAAGCATTTTTCATATACAAATACATTTTGTTTCATTATAAATTAACTCATTATCTCCCACACTCCCCAATTGTTACCAATTTTTTTTTTGTAATAAAAAAAAAATTACAATAAAAAAAAACATAAATAGTTACCTTAGGGACTGAACTCTCTAAATAATTATTTCAAGAGGGTATAACGCTGTTACTTTATAAATTATGGGCTTGTAATTAGGGATGGACGTAAAACTGAAAAAAAATGCACCTTTATTTCCAAATAAAATATTGGCGCCAAACATTGTGATAGGGACATCATTTCAACGGTGTAATAACCAGATCAAATGGGCAAATCATGTTACATGAATTTTAATTACAGTAGCATGCATTATTTAAAAACTATAATGGCCGAAAACGAAAAATAATGATTTTTTTTTCCAAATGTTTTCGTATTTTCCCATTAAAACACATTTAGAATAAAATAATTCTTGGCATAATGTCCCACCTAAAGAAAGCCTAATTGGTGGTGAAAGAAACAAGATATAGTTCATTTCATTGTGATAAGTAATGATACATTTATAGGCGAATTAATGGAAGGAGAGCTGAAAGGTGAAATTTGCTCGAATGGTAAAACCCCTCAGTTGTAAAGTGGTTAACATCGAAAAGGAAAATATGCAATTTACATTTGAATTCAGCAAAGAGAAGGTAGCATACTTAGACTTGGAATTGTGCATAATAGAGAATAAGTTGATAGCGAAAGGCTACAGAAAACCAGTGTCAGGTAATACCTTTCTGCATCGTGCAAGTTTCCATCCACCTCGTGTCTTTAACCACTTGATCACCGAGAGGTTTTACCCCTTGAGCATCAGAGCAATTTTCACCTTTCAGCGCTCCTTCCATTCATTTGTCTACAAATTATTACTTATCGCAATGAAATGAACTATATCTTGTTTTTTTTCGCCACCAATTAGGCTTTCTTTAGGTGGGACATTATGCCAAGAATTATTTTATTCTAAATGTGTTTTAATGGGAAAATTGGAAAAAAAATTGGGAAAAAATCCTTATTTTTCGTTTTCGCCCATTATAGTTTTTAAATAATGCATGCTACTGTAATTAAAATCCGTGAAATGTATTCGCCCATTTGTCCCGGTTATTACACCATTTAAATTATGTCCCTATCACAATGTTTGGCGCCAATGTTTTATTTGGAAATAAAGGTGCATTTTTTTCAGTTTTGCGTCCATTCCTAATTAGAAGCCCATAGTTTATAAAGTAACAGTGTTATATCCTCTTGACATAAATATTTAAAGAGTTCAGTCCCTACGGTAACTATTTATGTATTTTTATTGTAATTTTTTTTTATTACGAAAAAAAAAATGTGGGGAGTGTGGGAGGTAATGCGTTAATTTATAATGTAAAACTATGTATTTGTATATGAAAAATGCTTTTGGGTGTAGTTTTACTATTTGGCCACAAGATGGCCACAGTAAATTTTTGTAAATGTGTCCTGCAAGCCCACAGGAAGTATGCTTGCAGGAAGTTCAGGGAGGTTGGGAAACTTTTTTTCACAATGATCGCGCTGCTTCTTATAGAAGCAGCCGATCATTGCTGGGGGCTTAGATCAACGAACGGGAACGGGTTTTCCCATTCATTGATCTCCGGGCGAGAGGGTGGCTGCGTGCACGAGCACGGTAGCGCGCACACGGGAGCGCGGACAGCGGCGGTAGCGGCTGGAGTTGTGGATATCTCCGCCCCTGGTGGTTAAAGGTTGTGCAAAGGGGCGGAGTTATCCGAGGTAAAGTGTTTAAAGCATTACCTTACGGCCAATTTTTACATGTACGCAGGAATAACACCACTTTTTATGACTTCTTGGAACAAGCCATGAACCTCAGGAGTAGATTACTGGAGAGAGGATACACCCAAAGCAAGTTAGATGCAGCCATCCAGAAAGCGGGGGCAGTTGATAGAAAAAGTTTGGTTAGGAAGAGTACAAAGGATATGAGAGAGAAAAAGGAAAGGTTGGTCTTTTCATTCGATTATACCCCAATGGCTTGAATAATTACAAAACAAATTTTGGAAAAATGGAATATTGTGAAACAGGACCCTGTAATGAGAGATATATACAAAGATCCACCTCTTATAACCTTCAGACGTGCACCAACCATAGGGAGCAAGGTAACCTCAAGTGAGTTCAGAATGCCAAGAGAGCTGAACTGGTTGGAGAAACAACAGATGAAAGGAAACGTCCGGTGTGGATACTGCTCAATTTGTTCCCAGATTAATTGAGGCAGTAGATTAAGAGTAGGCCCCATAGATGTAAGAGTGATTAACTTTTTTTACCTGGCAAACAAAGTTTGTAGTATATATCATTTGGTGTCCCTGGCATTGTTTCTATATAGGAATGACAACAAAATGAAAACTAGAGTAATGGACCATTTTACATCATTTGAATCAGGGGAGGGATGCCCAAGGCTGATAGAGCACATGAGAACAGCACACAACTGGGATCCAGATTGCTTAATGTTTGCGGGGGTTGTACTTTATGCCAGTACCACATGGGGGGAAGGGGGAGATAGAGAACGTTTACCTCTACGTAAAGAGACCTCCTGGATTATCAAGTCTGATGCAATGGGCCCCCTTGGACTTAATGAAAATATTGAGATGTTTCTTGGATCCATAGTTCCTATTGTTAGATAGTATTCCTGTCCCTTTATATGTACAGCTAGATAGCTTTGCGACCAGATTACAGAGTAGGATTTATGGCCTTAGTTAGGTCTTTCTTCTGTTTTTGTGTCTCTTCTGTTGCTATTTCACAAAATCTCACATGAGGAGTTGGATTAGCCCAAATCAGAGGTTTTCTTTCTGCCTACTGGGACAGTGATATAGGAAAAAAGTAATTTATAGTTCATTTTATTTTGGAACAAATGTACATTTTAAATGTATGTACACATGTAGTTTAAATTTAAAACATTTTCAGTTTAGTGATCATTTAAGGCACCCCAGAAAATTGAAGGATTTGCACCTTTCCCAGATTGTCCCTGAAGCTGCACAAGACAACCCCAGAACTCCTCCCCACTGCTGTACACAGTCACTTTTCAGGACGAGAGCAATTTTCACATATCAGTACTTCTCCCATTCATTCATCAATAACTTTATCACTACTAATCACACCTACGTTATCTATATATTGGGGTTTTTTTCAGGACAAATTAGGCTTTTTGTGTGTGAAAATTTTATTCAGTAAATACCTTATTTTCTATGCATTTTAAAGGGACGTTAAGGTAAAAAATAGAAAAAATACACTATTACTCCATTTAAATCCATTATAGCTTCACAATAAACAGTGCTAAGTATAAGTTAAACCCACAAATTGTATTTCATCCATCCTGGTTATTGCAACATTTAGATTATGTTCCTAGCACAATGTATGGTGACAATATTGTATTTGGAAATAAAGGTGTCTTTTTCTGTTTAGCGTTTTTTTGCTTTCTAATTGTACACTACCGATGATTATGAGACCTTATTTGCAGAAATAATAGTAATATACCTTCATGGCATACATATTTAAAAAGGAAAGTTCTTAAGGTAACAATACATGTTTTTTCTTTATATTCTGTCACTTTGTTTTCATTTTACACGTCTTTTATTTTGGTACAGAATGTTCGAAACTTTAATTGCTTTTGATTCAGTTTGGCACTAAAAAGAATACACAAGACATGGGCCTCAACCCTAAAACTCTCTAAACTCCATTCCACAACTTATCAGGGTTAAAATGTTACCACATACTCCTCTTGTAGTTTGGCTAAGACATTTCCAAGTTTGATCATAGTTTTGAAAATCACCTTTTTTTATATTGAATTGAGTTTGTCCCTACCCATTTTTTATGTGACGTGCGCCCAAGCTTTAAGACACACCAAAATGTATTCTACAACTCTTCACAGTTAAAATTATACCACATATGCCACATATGCCTCATTTAGTAACAAACTGGTGGTGCAGTCTCCACAACAACACTGGACAAATATATTTGTATAGTTAGGCTTAAGTGGTTAATGAAAGACAGAGGGAGAATAATCAGATCCCGTAATGATTTAAGCAACTGTCTTTTTATTAAAATGCAGAATCACTACTGAACTCATAACTCCCCAGACAAAAAGTTTTAACGCCCTGACTGTCTTTCCATCAATGAATGATACATCTCTTCAGTCTTCACCGCCTCTGTAGTGCAATTAATCAATGAAAATAGCAGATGCAACATCCAAACATTCTCTGACAGCTCTGATCGTTTACAAGAACTTGATACTTCATTTATTATACAGGCCGAAGGGTACTAGCCCCTAGCAATCAATCAGAATTCAGGCAATTGGAATATTAAAGTGGAAATGCGTTCTTGCACAGGACAGAAGGAAAACAAAAATCCACCCTGTATGTATTTAGAGAGTTTAACCTGTTTAATTACCTTCATCTAAGACTAATCACCACTGTAATTTGATCTCTCAGCTGTGTCAGGTCAGGAATCTCCTCTGTCACTGCAGAGCAGTTAATTGGTAAACACAGGATATTAGCAATATGTCTGCTTCCATGAAGCAGGAAGAAGACACACTGCAGATTCATTGCAGGAATTGTATCAGCTGTAACAAAGAAATCTTTTTCTTTAAAGCTTATTATTCTGTTGTGTATCTTTTAGAGCAGAAAGGAAATTATGAGTTCAGGTCCACTTTAAACCAATACTGTAATGGTTAGTGTCAGCTAGTGACAGAGTTCTGATTATTTGGTGATCTGCAGCATCACCAATAATACAACAACTATATCTGATTATGTGGTGATCTGCAGAATCACCAGTAGTGCAGAAATAGTAACAGAAAGGTCAGTACTTTAATCAGAGTGATCACACGTGTTTAGGTACACAGTAGCTCAGGAGCACTCCCAAGTGATAGCCCCTGGCTGTGGGACTATCACCAGAACAGGAGAGGTCGTACAGGCAGGGTCGGTAACTGGTCGGTCAGGCAGCAGTACAAAATCGGCAAACAGAACGTAGACAGAGGATAGCCAAGGTCGGCAGCAATCAGATATGCAGAAGTACAGAATCAGGAGGCAAGAGCAGAGTCGAGGTCGGGCAGGGGTCGGCAACAAGACAGATAGGCAGAGTACAGAATCGTGAGGCAAAGGATAGTCGAGAGTTCAGGCAAGGTTCATACACATAAAGACAATAATATCAATTATAATTATAGCTATCAAACAATTCCTATCTTGTGTGAAATCCCCGGTTTCCTCCCGGATCAAAGCACACCAGAACTATCTAAGGTCTGAAAGCTTAACCGCAAAGTTTCAGCAACAGCAGACAATGATGCACTGACAGTTTAGGCCTTAAATACAGACAGAGCATTCACAAGTTCCGCCCAGCAGATTCCAGCCAAACAGTGCCAAAAGTCAGCCCAGCCCTGTTAGCTGACCAGCAGGTCAACTGACCCGCCTCCTCAAAGCATAAAGAGCCTGTCTCCTGGTGCGCGCGAGTGCTGCGCTGCTTTGATGAACCCTGGAAAGACCTGACCTGGTGGGAAGCGATGCCGAGGAGGCGGCGGCGGAATCCGCCGTGACGTCAGACGCTCTCCGCTGCAGAGGTAATTTTGCTGTTACTGACAAATACATGACTGATTTAGGTAATTGTTTTGGTTAATAAACCCTAATATATTTTTGTTTTCTAATGTTGTTTTGAAAGTATATAGACATAGCATTGATGAAAGGGAAGTTTTTTTTAAGCAGTTAATAGGATCGTCTGTACTTATCACACTATGTGGCTGTAATAAGCTCCCCAGAAAATGTGCTTAGGTTGCATACACACATCCAATTTTGATTGGCCAAATCTTACCACTTCAATGTAGGATGAGGGCCAACAGATTTTGAATACTATATAAACAGATTGTGTAGTCAAGCTTTCATACTACATTGAGGTGGTAAAATTGTCCCATGATTGGTCAAAACTTTGATGTGTGTACAAAGCTTAGACAACAAGCAAGAACAATCCAACTGCCCTCTGGGTGTATCCGTAGCAGACTTGCACAACATGCTCAAGTGAAGCGAGCAGTGTTCATGTTAATATCTCTGCAGGGGGGGGGGGGGGGGCAGTGAGCAATCAACAAATGTATTCAACATCAGTTATCTCAGGAAAGATTAACAGATGTATTCAACAGCGTCCTCAGTGCAGGACTAACTTGGCTCTCCACCCCTCAATCCATCCATCGTAGGGAAGAAAAAATAAGCAAAACATTAGTTGCCTACCTTAGAAAGCTCCCTCCAACTCAATGTTCTCTTAGTGTAATTTGGATACCCTATTTCCTCAATAATATCCCGCTGCAGTTATACCTTGCTGCCATGTATGTATTGCGAAAATTGCTCCAAAAAGTGCTGGCTCTTGAAGGGAACCTGAGGAGAGAGATATATGGAGGCTGCCGTATTTATTTCTTTAGAAGCAATACCAGTTGTCTGGCAGTCCTGCTGATCCTCTGCCTCTGATACTTTCAGCCATAGACCTTGAACAAGCATGCAGCAGATCAGGTGTTTCTGACATTACTGTCAGATCTGACAAGATTAGCTGCATGCATGTTTCTGGTGGTATTCAGACACTACTGCCGATCCAACTAGATCAGCAGGGCTGCCAGGCAACTGGTATTGTTCAAAAGAAAATAAATATGGCAGCCTCCATATACTTCTTGCTTCAGGTTCCCTTTAAGTGACATGGGACATGATGAGATAGACATGAGTACAGTATGTACAGTGCCAAGCACACAAATAAATATGCTGTGTTGTTTTTCTTCTTCCTCTGCCTGAAAGAGTTAATATTCAGCTATGCAACTGATAGTTATCCTCCAGTCATGACCAAGTTGGACTAAAGGGACCCTCACTGATAAGGAATTACAGCCATCAAATAATTTTCAGGCCCCCTGCAGATAAAAGATTAAAAAGGGCAATAGTTCATATATTTTAGCTCCCTGAGACACGGGACAGACTGTTTCATTGAGTTGAGACAAAACAATAAATCTACTTTTTTAAATTTTAAACATAACACAGTGGGCTATCTAAAAGTCACTCCTAAAAATTCACTTTTAGGAGTAGAATTAGGAGTAGAAGGATGCCACTGTTTACCTCATTGGTATAGTTTTACTTTTCAAAAAACGCTATCAAAAAATGCTTGATAGTGATTTTGTCCCAGAGGACTCTTCATGACCTTGTATGGTGACCTATCCTGCTTGCCACTCAGCAGTGTATATATTTATTGGTAAAAAGTATTGTACACATATTAGCAAGCGCATATTTTAAACACAAGTTTTTATAATGTATTTGTTCACAGTATTTACACATTCAATTACACACAGCTCGTGTTTAAACTGTGTTATTTAATACTAATAATATGGCAATTATAGGAGTTCTTGTTAAACATCATGTTGTTTCTTTTATCTTCTAAAGGCAACAGGAAACAATTTCTAATTAAAATAACACCATGTTTGCTCTTTTCTTCTTTAAATACACATTGTGCTAATCAATATTTACGTGTGACAGCAGCCATTTGTTTAATGAAGCCAAAAGGAAAATGTTGTTTTAATGGCTGCTAGATCTAGCGCACAGGGGCTGCAAATGACTTAAATAACGTGCTGCTTAACTCCTTCCCGCTATCGGGCAATCATTTAACGGTTGTACAGCACAGAAGGATAATTTACTGACTCTGGTCTGTGTGCCTGCATAATCCCACAATCCCGTGCAGGCGCATACCTCCAGACAGGATTGTGCTGCAAGTTCCAGCCTTGCCTCTTGTGAAACGTTTTCAAACTACCCGTATTTCACGCCGTATAAGATGCTCCGGAATATAAGACGCACCTAGGTTTAGAGGGCAAAAACCAGGGAAAAAAAAAATACTAAACCTGGTGCGTCCATATTCCCGGAGCGCCTTGTACATGTTATCCCTCAAATGGTAGCCTCCTGTGTCCCCCATGTATCCTCCATGTCTGCCCCATGTGTCCTGTGTCCCCATGTCTCCCCCATGTGTCCGCATGTCTGCCCCATGTGTCCTCCTGTCTCCCCCACCATGTCTCCTCCTGTCTCTTATGTGCCCCCCAAGGTCCTCCTGTCACCCCCATGCATATTCCCATCACCCCACCATGTCTCCTCCTGTCTCTTCCATCTCCCCCATGGTCCTCCTGTCACCCCCATCATGTCTCCTCCTGCCCCTTCTGTCTCCCCCACGGTCCTCCTGTCACCTCCATGTATCCTGTCTCCCCCATGGTCCTTTTGTAACCCCCCACCATGTCACCTGCCGTGTCTTAAGTCCCGCTATGGTCCTTCTGCCTCACGCATGTGTCCGCGGCCCCCCCGCATGTGTCCGCTGCCCCCCCCCCGCACCTGTCCGCTACCTCCCCGTGTTGTCTGTCCCCCCGGGTGTTTCCGCCCCCTCCCCTTGTGTGGTCTGGCCCCCCCGGGTGTTTACCGGCAGCTGCTTACCTCTTCCATCATGCCCGCGTGGACTGCACATTTCCGGCTTCTGTGTGCGGCTTCCTCTAGTGCCGGCTTCTAATGATGCGTCACAATGATGCATCCTTAGAAGCCGGCCCGGCACTAGAGGAAGCCGCACACAGAAGCCGGAGGTCTGCAGTCCACGCGGGCATGATGGAAGAGGTAAGCAGCTGTTGCTAAACACCCGGGGGGGCAGACCACACAAGGGGAGGGGGCGGAAACACCCGGGGGGACAGACAACACGGGGAGGTAGCGGACACATGCGGGAGGGCCGCGGACACATGTGGGGGGGGGGCGCAGACACATGCGGGAGGCAGAAGGACCATAGCGGGACTTAAGACACGGCAGGTGACATGGTGGGGGGTTACAAAAGACAGTAGGAGGAGACAGGAGGAGGCACACAGGCAGGGAATCCCCGACATGGCGGCGGTTCGTATCGGCGGGTGTTCGGAAGTCGGGGATTCCCTGCCTTTGCCGTATAAGACGCAGGGACTTTTTCTCCCCATTTTTTTGGGGAGAAAAAGTGCGTCTTATACGGCGGAAAATATGGTAATCCATGTGGGTCTCTGATCAAATGTCATGACTCCATGCATTCAGCGCCATTGTACAATCACGGTGATCAACAGTGAACACTAAAGCCTCGTACACACGCACAAGGCAAGCCGTACAACAGGGATCAGTACTCGATCCGTCAGTCAAAAGTGGAGGGGCGACACTGTACAGATGTGCCTGCTGCTTGTTGGGGGGGAGGGGGAAAGGGTCAATGGAGCTGCACATGAGGAGTGTCACATGGCTGACGGAGGGAGGGGGTTCAGAAGAACAATGGTCTGGGCTAGCCAGGCAGTTTCTAGGTTACGTAGCTCCAAGGTCGAGAGTGTACAAATTGTGCCCCTCCTGTGGACCGGAGTTCTCAGTTGTGATGCGGTAGCCAAATGCAGCCCCCCAGATATAGGCGGCCACAGAAGCCTCCAGTATTAGGTAGCCAAATGCAGACATCCTCCATAACCCCCCCCCCCCCCAGCATAGGTAGCCAAAGAGCCCGCCTCCCCTCTGTAGAGGCAGCCAGAGAGAACCCCTCCCCTTTGTATAGGAAGCCAGAGAACCCCCTCCTACAGCAGAGGTAGCCAGAGAGCCCCCTTCCCTTCTGTATAAGTAGCCAGGGAGCCCCTCCCCTCCGACAGTATGAGTAGCCAGTGAGTTCCTCTTCCCTTTGTATAGGTAGCTAATGAGCCCTCCCCCTCCCAACCCCTCACCTCTGTATAGGTAGCTAGTGAGCCCCCCCTCCCTCACACAGTATAGATAACCAGTGAGCTTCCACCCCCCCCCTATATAGGTACCCAGGGAGTCCCTACCCCTCCCC
Organism: Hyperolius riggenbachi; assembly: GCF_040937935.1. Classification (NCBI taxonomy): domain Eukaryota; kingdom Metazoa; phylum Chordata; class Amphibia; order Anura; family Hyperoliidae; genus Hyperolius; species Hyperolius riggenbachi. The sequence continues at coordinate 70,499,016 of NC_090655.1, forward strand.
TCCCACAGTATAAGTAGCCTGAGACGTCCCCCTCCCTCTTCCCGCCCCCTAGTGGTGACATAAGAACCGCCGGGGCGGTCATTATCAGCTGCCAAGGATGAGTTTCATCTAGCATGTGTTGAAAGGCGACCCCTCCCTCAAGGAGACACATTTGAGCAGGGCTGTGACTGCGATAGGCGTAGTATTACAAACACTGCAATTCAACGCCAAATGGCCAGCAGCTGGGAGGCTAAGCTACCTGACAAGTGCGCAGCTCAGCTGTCCGTGGAATGAGTAGAATGACACTTTATCCAGTATTTTGCTTTATTATGATCTCACCAGAACTCTCTCTTCCTTTTAGTAACCCATATAGACTTGTATTTGTATGAAAAGCTGCACTTGAAAATAAAACATTGCTCAATCAACATATTTATGACTACATTTTGTGCTTGGACTGCGATGCTTTGTCAGTGAGGTATTTATTATTCTCTCTTTATGCATGCATTATTTCATCCAACACTCCAAAACAACAAATGCAGTCTGCATAAACAGCTCTGTATCACAGAGATGCTGCTTCACACTGATCTCCACCAGTTCATGATCTTTATGTTTAGAAGATGACAAGATATACTATAGGCATGTATAGATTTCCTGCCCTAGTTTGACAGCAGAGATTGTATCCCGAGAGCTCCTGACTTTTACTGCTTCCGCTACGACCTTTAATAAACTTACTTACAGCATGGTAGGGCCCGTTTCCACTAGTGCGGTGCAGAATCGCCGCATATCACCGCTGACAAAATCGCATGCGTTTTTTGCCGCGATTTCGCATGCGATTTCGCATAGGCAGGGTATATGCGATTTTAACCATGTCACTGCCTGTGTCAATTTACATTACTTTAATGCGAAATCGCACGCGAAATCGCGGGAAAAAACGCATGCGATTTCCCTATTAAATACATTGCCTGCGATTCGCCTGCATTCCACACGCAGGCGAATTCTGCAGGGTCTACCGTACAGAAAAATCCTGCACATAAAAACGCAAATGAAAACTGACAAGTGGAAACGGTCCCATCCACTTGTATTGCTTATGCGAATCCGCATGCGTTGTCTGCATGCGGATTCGCGCTAGTGGAAACGGGCCCTAGACTAAGCCCACAATTAATGAATTAGCTCTGTTGACAAGCCAGAATACTTTAAAGTGACACTAAATCGAAAAAAAAAAATTATGATATAATGAATTGTATATGTAGTACGGATAATGAATGGAACATTAGCAGCAATGAAAATAGTCTCATATTTTTATTTTCATTTATATAGTTTTTTTTATAACATTGCATCATTCTCTAATATTTGCAATTTACACATTACACTCAACATTCTAAATTATTTCCCTACCAATTTAGAAAACCAGAGTTTCTACATGTGCTTAATTCATCTTTTAATTATAGCTTGCAAAATAGACATACAAAAAGTGATTCACAATCATGATTAAAACATCCTAAAACCAAAATGGCTGGCACATGAGCTGCTGATTTAACAATTCCCACTGTCACTGTGAAGATATGAGACCCCATTGACCGCCCAGCCTAAGCCTATGCAAGTCAATCGTTCATCCAATAACATTGAGACATGTGTGGGCCCACCCCCTGGCGCACACCACGAGGCCTCCACTCACACCCTAACAGTGCACTGTCACTTTAAGCTAGCCGGCGTAGTCCCAAATGCTCACAGTGTCTTCACCTGGTATCATGTATGTATCAATCGGGTACACTATAATGGGGGTATAGCAAAAGTTCTTACACATTCTCCTCCCATCAATTGATGTATCTTTTCCTCAATTGAGTACTATATAGCTGCCCGTTTGTTTGTTAATGTCCCAGCTACTGCTGCATATCTGGCTATTTTACATGACAATCTTCCACCCTCTATGGCTGCACTGATAGGGGCTAGGGTAATATCCCACTACTCACAGACTTGTGATAGCTTCTGTGCGCTTTCGAGGGAGCTGTGCTCAGGGCCACAGTGATTGCCCGATGCCTACATCTGCATCACCTCACTCCACTTCCTAGTGCGATCATCTTCCGCTGTGGAGGTACGTGGCCTGGCCCGGCGTCCCAGGCTTGGTGAGTGCTCACGTGTGCCAGCCGGTCCCCGCCAACTGACGCGTTTTGCCCCGCTCACGGGGCTTTCTCAAAGTGAATTGAGGATAGCGTTCACTGCAGCATTCTTTCCTTATAACCAGTGTCATCCTCGGCATATTGGCTCCGCCTATTTCATCCCAGCCATCTTTCTTATGGTCAAGGTAAAGGGCAAAGACAGGATTCTTTCAAGGCACTTCTATTTCTTTATTATTTATCAATTTTTTATATATATTTCCTTATTCACATAGTCCTTTATTCACAGAGGGTCATATTCTTTTATCTTCACTATACCCCCTTACATCTTATTCCAGGAAGTACACCATATTTAGATCGGAATTTAAACCATCTGGTATTCTGGTCCCCAGACGGTAGATCCAGGTTGCCTCAATTTTATATAACTCCTTTCTATGTCACCTCCTCTATGTGACACTTTTGCTTCACAATTCCCTAATACCGTAACCCCCTGGGGTCCCTGTTGTGGTAGCGTGCAAAATGGGTCCCTAGTGGGCTATCTTTTTCAGCTTTTTCAATGTTCTTCACATGTTCCCCAATTCGGGTGCCCAATCGTCGTTTTGATTTCCCAACATATAACAGATTGCACGGGCACCTAATACAATATACCACGCTTTCTTTTTTTTTTTTTTTCCCAAAGAGATCTTTATTTTGCAAAATTGAAAAAAGGTATAACAGTACACGCATATACATCTTTAGTATCATCATCACAAGGAAATTGGCAACAGAACATAGTTCCTCTCGCAATATTAAGCAGCAAACTTATCATAAACATCATCTCTGGTATAAAGCTTCATTGTATAAGTCAAACTCTGGAGGATTCTATTATTTGTGCCAACATCAACTACAATCGTTTACTTAAAACATAGCTAGAAACAGCTGCCTATAAAAGCATATAATGAGTTAGTATATAACACCAACATGTGAGGTTGCAAGCTAGGTATTACAGAAGGTACATCTCCACAGTGCCATCAAAGATGCACATGCTACAGTTTAATTTGCTCAGTAGATTTGGTATTGAGGGTGATATTGCCTCTATATCTATTCCATCTTCAGACTCTTTATAAAAGCGCCTGGAGGGACAGGTATTCCTCTGTGGTCTTGAAATCTACCCACTGTGCCCAGGTGATGGCAAATTTATGGATTCTATCCAATTTAGTTGCTCTGAGTTCTTCCATATAATATATGAAGTCCACTTTCGCTAGCCATTCCTTCATGGATGGTATTCTATCCGATTTCCACCACCTGGGGACAAGGGTTTTAGCTGCGTTGAGAAGGTGGATCAGGAGGGAGTTTCTATACGTCTTAAGAGACATGTCATTATGGTGAAGGAGTAGGGCCAATTTATTGAATGGTATATGAAAGGAAGAGATTTTCCTTGCCCACTCATGTACCAATTTCCAAAATCTCATAATTTTGGGACAGTCCCACCATATATGCTCGTATGTAGCCTGTAATGAGTCACATCGCCAGCATTTTGTGGAGTAATCTGGGATTATTTTGTTCAAAGCCACTGGCGTTTTATGCCATCTGGTGAGAATCTTGTAATTGGCTTCTTGAACTGAAGAATTGACTGAGCATTTATGGGTGAGTATAAAAATGTTTTCCCAATCCACCTCTCCCACCTCATCTCCCTCCCCTTTTTCCCCTTTTTCCCATTTGTCAGTGAATGGCAAGGGCGTTTCCTGGTTTAGGTTTTCTAGAGCCTTATACATTAGAGATACTGCATGAGGTACTTCATTTCCTACCTGGCATATTTCTTCAAAACCTGACAAGGGTCTACAGAATTGCTGTTTATTGGCGCTATTGCTGATGTATGAGTGGATCTGACGTAAGGGCCATGGAGGGATCGTGAAATTCTGATGTCTGTCACTGATCTTCCCCTTGACCACAAAGTGACATACTTTGTATTCCGCGTTAATTTCCTGTGTTTTAAGAAATGGGCCTAGAATTCCGGGTCCAAAGTCTAAATTGTAGGTTAGACTGGTCAGTGGGCTCTTTATGGATGATAGTTTGAGCTTTCTGCAGGCCATCTGGAAGGTTGTTATCATACTATTAATAAGTGTAAATTCACATATAGTCTTTTTGGCTGCAGGATTGGGAATCCATGGAATGCATCTGACAGGTTGGCCTAAGATTTGTTCATCAAGATCCACCCAAAATTTCGCCCCTTTGTGGCACGACCAATCAATGATCCTTGTAAGGATACAGGCCATATGGTATCTCTCAAAATTTGGTAGTGCCACTCCCCCTTTTTGTTTGGGAAGGAATAGTATGTGCCTATTTATTCGTGGAGCAGCTTTGTTCCATATGAAGATTCCCACCCTATGTTGGATTTCTTTCAAGAATTGTTTGGGCAGGAGAATTGGTATAGCTTGCAGCAGGTATAGTAAACGTGGGAGTATGTTCATTTTGACTACGGCTATCCGCCCAAACCAGGACATGGTGAGCCCTTCCCACTTCTTGAGGTCAGCAAAAATCTTCGTTTGAATGCCTAAAAAGTTCTGCCTAAAGAGCAGGCCAGTATCTCTGGAGAGTTTAATGCCCAAATATGTAATCGCTTCCTTATTCCACTTAAAGGGCATAAAATGTTCAAGTCTCAAGGCCTCTTCATTTGGAACTGTAATGTTAAGAATCTCTGATTTGGTCAGGTTCATTTTAAAATTGGACAGTATTTCATACGTTTTAAAGATCTCTAAAGCGGCTTTTATGGAGGGTTCAGGGTTTGTCAAAAATAAGAGAACATCATCTGCATATGCTGCAATTTTAAAGGACAAATTACCTACTGTCACTCCCTGGATGGCGGAATCCTTATTAATGTGTCTAATGAAGGGCTCCAAAGTTATGATAAATATCAAAGGCGATAATGGGCAGCCTTGGCGTGTGCCATTTTTAAGTGGAAAAGGGTTGGACAGGGTCCCATTTACTTTTATTTGTGCCTTTGGTTTAGAATATAATGACATAATTTTCTGTTTTAAGTGGTCCCCCACCTCAATAAAATCTAAAACCTCCTCCATGAAGTCCCATGCTACTCTGTCGAAGGCCTTCTCCGCGTCAACCGAGAGGAGAAGGCCCTCGACTTTTCGCTTTGACATAAACTCTATCAGGGTAATGGCTTTTGTAGTGTTGTCCCTGGCTTCTCTTCCAGGGACAAATCCCACCTGATCCTTTCCTATCAATGAAGGTATGATTTGAATTATTCTGTTTGCGATAACCTTGCTGAAGAGCTTTGTGTCTACGTTCAGCAAGGAAATCGGTCTATAATTGGAACAATTCGTGTCATCTTTCCCTTTTTTGGGTATAATCGTGATATGTGCCTCCTGCATTTCTGTCGGAAGGGGTTTATCGTTCGAGATTTCATTAAATAGGTCAGTCAGATGTGATACTAATTCTGTCTTAAACGCCTTATAATATGCCCCTGAGAATCCGTCAGGTCCCGGGCTTTTATTTGGTTTGAGAGACTTTATGGCTGTTAATATCTCATCTTCCTGAAAAGAGTCTCCCCACTCCTCAATCACTTTGGGGTCAATTTTAGGCAATCCTGAGGTGGACAAAAAGTGCCGTATTTTTTGAAGTCTGTCCGCTACAGTTCCGGGTTGGCTACTTTCTGATTGTAGGGAGTAGAGTTCTGAATAAAAGTCTACAAATCTATCTGCTATGTCGGTTGTTTTGTGTAGCAATGTCCCTGTTTTAGTGCGAATAGCTCTGATGTCCCCTCCTATTTGTTTTTCTCTGAGTGCTCTAGCTAGGTATTTTCCTGGTTTGTTACCTGCCTCATAAAAGATGCCTGTTCTTAAGGTAAATTCCGTCTGGAAACGTCTGTCCATTACCTTGTTAATCCGAGCTCTAACATCCTTCAGTTTAGCTATGTTCGTCTGTGATGCATTGGTTTTTGTGAGTAGTTCCAATTTACGCAGCTCTTCAAAGAGTGCTTCTGTCTCTTTCCCCTTTTCCTTTCTAAGCCTAGCCTGCTCTCCAAGCAGAATCCCCCTAATTGTACATTTGTGTGCCAGCCACACCGCTGCTGTGCTGACTTCTGGTGTCTTATTAGTAACAAAGAATGCTGCCAATTCCCTCTTAATTTTTGCAGTGACCTCTAGGTCCGCTAGTAAGTGTGATGGGAATCTCCATATGAAGGTTTTGTCCTGTTTAATGCCTATTTCAATTGTAAGTGTCACAGGTGCATGATCTGATCTAGTACGTGTGTCAATCCGTGCACTCACAAATTTTGTCAGATCTTGCTGGGAAAGAAATATATAGTCGATCCTGGTCGATTTCTCATGTAAGGCAGACCAAAAAGTAAAATCCCGTTCAGAGGGATGGCTAGACCTCCACGTGTCAACAAGCCTCAACAGTGCCAAATTCTGTTTGATCCTGTTCAGGACTTTGTATCTCGTAGAAGATCTGCCATCTGAGGTGTCCAAAGATGGATTCAATGCCACATTAAAGTCTCCTCCCAATATAAGCATTCCTTGCCCAAATGATAGCAGAATATCAGTAACTCCCGTTATAAACGTGGCTTGTCCTTTATTTGGGGCGTAAATGTTCCCGATTGTGACTGGGATGTTGTTAAGGAGACCTTTGATAAAAATGTACCTCCCTTCTTCATCAGCTCTACTATCCTGCGGTATCCAGGAAACTTTTCTTGACAGCAATATGGAAACACCTTTAACTTTTCCCTCAGGGGCTGTTGCATTGTATGCTATGGGAAATTTGTGATCTCTTAAGTTAGGAGTTTTGGACCTCTGAAAATGTGTCTCTTGCAGCAATAGTATCTCGCAGCGGAGTCTATGCGCTTCTGATAACACCCACTTTCTTTTGTAGGGGGAATTCAGTCCTTGTGTATTTAAGGACATTATTGATATCTTGTTTTTGGCCATGTCCCTTGGAGTGGTTTTGTGACTCCAGTAGGGGTCGTGTGTATATACTGAGGCACTCAGCGCTTGTGCGCTCTTCTAAAGATTCTGAGCAATGTGGAGAAGAAATTCTCTTGCAGGTTCTTAACCGCTATGCAACCTCTTATTGGTGTTGATACAGAGTAGAGGAGATCAAGCACCTCTACAACTAATCTGTTAAGATGCGTCAGCGTCACTAAATCGTGACGTGTCTTGGGTTGGGGGGTGAAGAGAAGAGATGTATCTACTCCTACTAACTGTGTAGGAGTTGAAATACAATGCTCTGGTATATAGATGTGGACACTGGTTTTAAATGTAGCACATTGGGGAGACAAGAGCCTTTTTATTAATTTATATTAACGTAGCTTGCTCACTAACCGTTACTCGTTTTAGGCAAGATTCTTAAGAGGTAGCGGGCTATATGGGGGAGGGGGGTATTAGATGGTTTAGGGCAGTAGATATTAAGGTCCAATGGCTCTTACTGGTGTGAGTATGTGAGGCCCCCGGGTGTAATAAGAGCTCCCCTGTGGGATCTATTTGGGGGCGAGATTCGTTTTTTTAACATTGCTGCATACGGATTGTAAGTTATGCGGTCTCCCCTTTTTTTTTTTTTTTTTTTTTTTTTTTTTTTTCCCCTTTTCCCTTTCCATAATCCCCTATGCAACAGTATCGCGCCCTTATGCCCTCCTTAAGAGGCGAGAGGGATCCGGTTACCCAATAACGGCTGTGGAAAAAACATAGAAAGCAGTATAATAACTAAGATACTTCTAAAGCTTAAGAATAGGTTAGGCCTAGCATAAATTTTGGCTAGTTATACTTTTTCCCCCAGCGGGATGTAAACCTAGAAAGCACTTTTGAAAGAAAAAAAAAACTGACATCCTAACGGCCGTGAGTCTGTGCCTTGTATAATTACTGAGTTTACGTGCATTATGGAGTTTATCTTATGATAGCTCCAGCAGCAACCAGTAAGTTAGGCCCCGAAAGTCCAGGTAACACCAACAAATGAAAATAAAGGCAAAAATAACATCAAAACATCAAAAACATCCAAAAAAACTTCAGAAGCATAACAGTCATAGAGCCCTTTGATGGTACAGTTCGTACTTAAGGTTTTGTTATGTACCGATGACCTGAGGGTGACCATAGAACGGCCTCCGCTTCCCACTATTCTGGGGTGATCCGTGTAAATCCAGTATCTTAACATGTAGGGGTGTCAATAACAGCATACCCAGGACAGCCCTCTCCCTCCCATCAAGAACAAGCTCTCCGGGTTAAAAAAAAACAAAATTGGGGGTGGTATATATATACTATCAGCGAATAGTGCCAGTCAAGGTGAGATAGTCAAAAATGTGGAAATCCCCCTTATACTTAGCTGTCCTCTTGTGAAGAGTTTGCCGACGAATCATCCGAGGTGCGGGGGCTTCTTTGTCTCTCTTGTCTGTAAGACTTTCTCCTATCGTTGTCCCGGCTGCCTCTTTGCTTATTTGTATTTCCGAATCGGCTAGACTCTCCAGATCTCGGCCATGGTGAAGAAATGCCAAATTCCAACTTCCATTCTTTCAGGGTGGGAGCTTTAATTTGTAGTGCGTCACAAAAGGATTCCAGCTCCTCTGGGGTTTGCAGCGTATGCCATCTCTCTTGGTACAAGGCACTAAGGCCGAAAGGGAACCGCCATTTGTATATGATTCCTTTATCTCGTAATAGCTTTAAGAGTGGTTTGAGAGTCCATCTCTGCCTTAAAGTGATAGGCGATAGATCTTGAAATATGGTCACTTCCGCTTCATTAAAGAAAATCTTCTCTTGGGACCTTGCTGCCTTCACAATTTCTTCCTTTAATGGGAAAGAAGCCAGGCAGCAGATAACATCTCTCGGAGGGTGTGATTCACTGCCTCTCTGCTTCAATGCCCTGTGTAAGCGTACAAATTCTATAGCGGCATCCGCTTCCTTCTCAAGGAGATTGTTGAAAAGCGATTGAAGGGCTTCCATAAGCTGTGTTGGTTGAATTGATTCGGGCAGCCCCTTTATTCTAAGGTTATTCCTTCTACCCCGGTTGTCTAAGTCTTCCATGATGCGAAAGGCTTGCTGCATCTGGAAGTCTTGCTTGGAGGATTGTTTTTTCAGCCTCTTAATATCACCCGCTTGGGCCTTAGTGGTATTGGATATTGCTTCCACCTTTGTGGTGAGCGTCTGAATATCGCCCCTCACGGAATCTACCGCCACTTGAAACGCTGATTTAAGTTCTCCTGCAACCGCGGTCAGATCTCCCAGGGTCAGTACCTTAGTAGGAGGTTGCGATCCTCCATCATCTCCCCTTGTTTTCTCCGCCACCGCTACCATATCCTTGGGCGTGTTTTCAGACTCAGGCGCCATCTTGCTTCTTGTGTTCGCCCCAGCAGCGGCCTTCTGCGGTTTGAAAATTTCCGGTATGCCTCTTTGTGTCTGCTTAGGAGAGGTGTCTTTCTGACCTCCAGCCTGCTTCCCCTGCTTGTCCTTCTCCTTTACCATCGCCTCCAATCAGTTTAAGCTACGATATTTCACCGAAAGGCGCCTGTCTCCCCGGAGCTCTCCTTCTAAGCAGCCATTCTAGTCGGCTTCCGGTCACGCCCCCCTCATACCACGCTTTCTGAGTTGCAATTAATATTATCTCTGATCTCAAAAGATCCATTGCCCTTAGCATTCATAAACGTCTTTGTTCTCTCCACCAAACCACATACATTGCAATCCCCACAGCTAAACATCCCAAATTTTTGCGGAAATGTATTAAGTCAAGTCTCCTTTTCTTTACTTACAAATTCAGATCTTACCAATTTATTTTTCAGATTGGGGACTTTTCTAGCTGTCATATATGGTCTCTCCCCCACAAGATTCTTTATTCTCCCATCAAGTGTCAGTATTCCCCAGTGTTTCTGTAATACCCTCTGCAACGAATACCAATGGGCACCATAGGTTGTAACAAATCTAATGGGGTCTTTTTCTTGCCCCCCCCCACCTATTTTCTTACGTGGTGAACGACCTGTTCGTAACTCATCTCTATTTTTCTCCATCATCCTCTGATATTCCTGTTCCACCAGGTCCTCTGGGTATCCTCTTTCTACCAGTTTCTTACTTAGCTCCTGGCCTTCTCTTATAAAGTCCTCATCCAGTGTACAGTTCCTTCTATGCCTATGGAACTGCCCTCTTGGTACTTCCCTTTTTTGCGATTCCAGGTGATGGCTCAAGTAGTGCAATAATGTATTCCCAGCTGTGGGTCTCCTGAAAGTGGAGGTTACCAATCCCCCTCTTTCCTTCCGTATTTTCAAATCTAAGAACGACAATTCACTTTTACTCCAATCATAGGTGAATTTAAGATTTCTTTCATTCTCATTTAACTCTTCTAAGAAGCAACTCAACTGTTCTCTTGTGCCCCTCCAGACCAGGAGCACGTTGTCAATGAACCTCAGCCAGAGGCATACATGCCTCTGGAAGAGGTCCGAGGGGTAAACATCCTGCCGTTCCCACAACCCCAGATGGAGACAGGCGTAGGTCGGAGCACAGAATGCCCCCATCGACGTGCCCCTGGTCTGACGGTAGTAACGACCATCAAAACAGAAACAATTATATTCAAGGACCAACTGCAAGGCCTCAAAAACGAACTCATTGTGGAGCGGGGATTCAGGGAAGTGCTCACGAAGAAAGAAGGCTGTGGCAGCCAAACCCACCTCATGGGGTATCGAAGTATATAAACCCTCGACATCCACACTGACAATTAAATCCTCACCGATCTAAATATGGTGTACTTCCTGGAATAAGATGTAAGGGGGTATAGTGAAGGTAAAGGAATGTGACCCTCTGTGAATAAAGGACTATGTGAATAAGGAAATATATATAAAAAAATGATAAATAACAAAGAAAAGAAGTGCCTTGAAAGAATCCTGTCTTTGCCCTTTACCTTGACCATAAGAAAGATGGCTGGGATGAAATAAGCGGAGCCAATATGCCGAGGATGACACTGGTTATAAGGAAAGAATGCTGCAGTGAACGCCATCCCCAATTCACTTTGCGAAAGCCCCGTGGGGGGGCGAAATGCATCAGTTGGCGGGGACCGGCTGGCACACGTGAGCGCTCACCAAGCCCGGGACGCCGGGCCAGGCCACGTACCTCCACAGCGGAAGATGATCGTACTAGGAAGCGGAGTGAGGTGATGCAGATGTAGGCATCGGGCAATCACTGTGGCCCTGAGCACAGCTCCCTCGAAAACGCACAGAAGCTATCACAAGTCCGTGAGTAGTGGGATATCACCCTAGCCCCTATCCGTGCAGCCATAGAGGGCGGAAGATTGTCATGTAAAATAGCCAGATATGCAGCAGTAGCTGGGACATTTACAAACAAACGGGCAGCTATATAGTACTCAATTGAGGAAAAGATACATCAATTGATGGGAGGAGAATGTGTAAGAACTTTTGCTATACCCCCAATATAGTGTACCCAATTGATACATGATACCAGGTGAAGACACTGTGTGCATTTGGGACTACGCCGGCTAGCTTAAAGTGACAGTGCACTGTTAGGGTGTGAGTGTGGAGGCCTCGTGGTGTGCGCTAGGTGGTGGGCCCACACATGTCTCAATGTTATTGGATGAACGATTGACTTACATAGGCTTAGGCTGGGCGGTCAATGGGGTCTCATATCTTCACAGTGACAGTGGGAATTGTTAAATCAGCAGCTCATGTGCCAGCCATTTTGGTTTTAGGATGTTTTAATAATGATTGTGAATCACTTTTTGTATGTCTATTTTGCAAGCTATAATTAAAAGATGAATTAACAGCACATGTAGACACTCTGGTTTTCTAAATTGGTAGGGAAATAATTTAGAATGTTGAGTCTAATGTGTAAATTGCAAATATTAGAGAATGATGCAATGTTATAAAAAAAAACTATATAAATGAAAATAAAAATATGAGACTATTTTCATTGCTACTAATGTTCCATTCATTAGCCGTACTACATATACAATTCATTATATCATCATTTTTTTTTTCCATTTAGTGTCACTTTAAAGTATTCTGGTTTGTCAACAGAGCTAATTCATTAATTGTGGTAGGGAATTGGAAGGGAACTGTGTTTGAGCAACCATTTTGTCTCCTCTTTATGAGTGGTGCTAATTTTAAAACACGTGGCCGCCAAAGATGGTATTTGTAGTTTGATTCTAAATTATTTCACAGAGCAGGCTAGTGAACTTTTGAACTTTACTCTGCAGAAAAAAAAAAAATACGGTGACAGACACTTGATATAATAAGCTTCAGAAGACAGAGCTAACTGCCACTTTGCACGTCAGAGAGATCAGTGAAGCTCTTTTGTTTAAATAACAACTTGAGTTTCTTTGCCCTTCCTGTACTGGAAACAATATTAGACTCATATCTCTGCTGCTAATGTTTTATTTCTTAGCCGTACTACACAACCAATTTATTATATCATAATTTGTTTTTCACTTCAGTGTCTCTTTAAAGGATACCCGAACTGAAATGTGACATAATGAGATAGACATGGGTATGTACAGTGCCTAGCACACAAATAACTATGCTGTGTTCCTTTTTTTTCTTTCTCTGCCTGAAAGAGTTAAATATCAGGTATGTAAGTGGCTGACTCAGTCCTGACTCAGACAGGAAGTGACTACAGTGTGACCCTCACTGATAAGAAATTCCACTTTTTTTACCTCTTTCTTGCTCTCAGAAGCCATTTTCTGCTAGAAAAGTGTTTTATAGGTGGAATTTCTTATCAGTGAGGGTCACACTGTAGTCACTTCCTGTGTGAGTCAGGACTGAGTCAGCCACTTGCATACCTTATATGTAACTCTTTCAGGCAGAGTAAGAAAAAAAGGAACACAGCCTAGTTATTTGTGTGCTAGGCACTGTACATACCCATGTCTATCTCATTATGTCACATTTCAGTTCGGGTATCCTTTAAAGCAAGCCTGAAACGAAAAATAAAACTATGGATAATGAATAGAAGTTTATTAGCAAAGAACATATTCTCATATTTTTATTTTCAGTTATATAGTTTTTTTTTATAACATTGAATCATTCTCTAATATTTGCAATTTACACATTACACTCAGCATTCTAAATGATTTCACAGAGCAGGCTAGTGAGCTTTTGAACTGTCCTCTGCAGGAAAAACAACAATACAGTGAGAGACACTTGAGATTATAAATTTCAGAATACAGAGCTCTCTGCAACTTTGAAAGTCGTGGAGCTCAATGGCTCTTTTGCATAGATAACTGGAGTTTATTAACCCTTTCTGTACTGGAAACAATATTAGACTCATATCTCTGCTGATAATGTTTTATTTCTTAGATGTACTACACATACAAATCATTATACTATAAATTTATTTTCACTTCAGATTCCCTTTAAGGGCGTCAAATTGACACACTGCTACCACAGTCTAATGAAAGTGTATGGGGAAGTTTATACTTCCCACGTGGCAGTACGCTACGCTGGAAGTACCCAATTTAACTCTAGCGCATACCTATGTAACCGTGCGGCTCCTTTCTGCAATCTGCGTCGGCCCAGAAGTCATGTTAATCTATGACGACTCAAGCTTCTTTAAAGAGGAGCCATACTATCTCAGAAAAAACATATACATATATATATAAGTAGATAAATACTTGCTCTACTTACATAACATATGTATTGCACTGTGCACGTTTTGATTTTAGTAAAAAAAAAAAAAAAAAGTAAGAGTGATTTTTAACTTTTGGATTGTCTGGTTAGCATCCTTATTACTTGTTTACCAGAAAAAAATAAAGAATTTACTTTTTATTTTATGCCTGCCAGTTACACTTTAAAGGAATACTATCGATTAAAACAACTTTTTTTTGCTGTATGTTAGGGCACACATTACAGCAAGTACTAGGAGCAATTTCCTTCATCACACAGCTCTGCCTCTTTGCTGTAAAATACTCCTTCGGTTTTAGGGCTAGACCATGTTTCTGCACAGGGGGGTTGCTATAAACTCTTCACTGTGTAGTTTAATAATCACCTTGCTGAAATAATCTTATTCAGGTGGTGGTAAGGGGTTAAAGATTCCAGCAATGTGTATTTATTATCGTTGCCTCTCTGACTGATAAAGATCGTAAAAATGCCTTTGTAAACAGCATCTCTCCCTCTCAGCACAGCACCACATAGCAGCCTACAAAGTAGATGCAGCCTGGAGTGAAAAGTCACAATCAAGCCAGTCAGTCAGGAGTAGTGTATACACATCTCCCTGCTAGTTATATTACAGCAATATCACAGCACATTTAGCTACATGTTACCTCCTCAGATCAGCCTCCTCCTCAGACTCTCCTGCATGCTGTGACATAGTGAAGTATATTTGTGAGCTGTGTGAGGAACGAAGGATGATTGTTAAGCAGGGAGAGAGAACTGTGTAGATAAATAAAGTGCCCCTAGGACTAGTGGTAATGTGTACCCTAATATAGAGTATTACAAAAAAAGTTGTTTTAATTGTTAGTGTTCCTTTTTGCTGCACCAGTGTAAAAGGATCCTAAATTATTGCTATTGCATTTAAGTCACACTGCATTGTGGAGGATTTGTCTGAAAACACACTGCATATGCTGGGAGGACATGAGAAGCAATGGTACTAATAGCATAGCTCCCAAATGTCCCTCTTTGGGGATTCTGTCCCTCTTTCTCCCTCATGTGTCCCTCTTTCAGGGCTGATGTACAGATTGATGTAAATATAAGTATTTTTCTACTGTAAATGTGTTTGACTCTAAACTTTATTCTTCTTTTCTTTTTTTTATTTCTTATGTTCATGTTAATATGAAGGAAAACGAGCCAGGATATAAAGGACCAAGGTGGTTTGAACTATAAAACATATTTTTTGCTTCATGGTGTGCATGACTAGGGGAATGTCAGAGTCGTGATTAGGGGTGTGGCTTAAGTGGTCCTCTTTCTTATTTCAAAAAATTGGGAGGTATGACTAATGGTACTATGCCTAGCTTGAAAACAGCAGAGATGAGGCAGAGCTCCAAATCAGTGACCTGAGCTTCTCTATTCAGTGTAGGCCTCAGATTTTAAAGCTACCTGGCTGCATATGGAAATCCAACAATACCACCAGCTTAATAGATCAACTTACAAAAATATTTTGGACCCAAGAACAAACCAAACTGAGAATATTATTTTAAAAAATGCCTAATCTGAGGCTATCATGACTGAAAACTGCAAAGATATTGGCTGTCGAGGAAAAATGCAAGCTTTTCTTTAGAAGTCAATTTTGGCCCCACCTCTTCCACTTCCTACACCTCCCTATCTATTTGATTATTTTAACTGACCAATAGGAAGGTTCTAGATTCCAACCTACTTCATTTTCACTTGTATTTTAACCAGCCTACCGTATTAAAGTACAGAGTTTTGACAAGCAGTTTTACATAAAATAAACAATGAATATTTTTTGTTTTTTCTCATAATCTACTGTCTATGTTTGTGACATGCTTGCCTTAAAGGAAACGTGCTCTTATAAAATATATTTATTCCATAAACCTCTTTTTGGCCTCCTTCCCCCAGAGGTGTCTGGTACCTGGTCCTCCTTGTGCACACCAGCAGTAAGGCCCCTTTCACGCTTGACACAGTTTGTTGCCGTTACAGTGGGATATACTTTGCAATAAAAATATGCATCACTTTAAAGGGAACCTGAAGTGAGTAAAATTATTTAAAATAAACCCATGACGTAGCTGTAAATGAACATTACATACTTACCTCAGCTTCAGTTCCTCTCAGAAGCTCACCATTTTCTTCTTACAGTGATCCCTTCCATTTCTGATAATATTTTGTCAAAACTGAAATATACCAGTTGCTGTCAGTTATATATCAGAAGCTGTCAGATACAACTGAATGTGCAAGTTAATGTCCATGTTTCCCTATGGCTCAAGTGGGTGATATTACAGTTCAACAGTGTACTGCCAGGAAGCTGTTATGGGGTAATAGCCATTTATAAAATGAAGGACTGAGAATTCCATTGATCACAGTAGACAAATGGGACGCAGAAGAGGAGAAAGTTATTGAATAGTAGACTACACAGGAGGCAAGTATGACCTGTGTATGGTTATCTTGACTTTTTATTTTCAGTTCAGGTTCTCCTTAAAGGGAAGGTTCAAGCAAAATAAAAAAATGAGTTTCACTTACCTGGGGCTTCTACCAGCCCCATGCAGCCCATCCTGTGCCCTCGTAGTCACTCACTGCTGCTCCAGTCCCCTGCTGGCAGCTTGCCGACCTCGGAGGTCGGCAGGATGCATTGCGTACATTTTTACGCATTCCCGCTAGTCCAGGAACATTAACACATACATTTTTACGCATTGAACCAGTATTGCGTAAAAATGTATGTGTTAATGTTCCTGCACTGGCGGGAATGCGTAAAAATGTACGCAATGCGTCCCGCCGACCTCCGAGGTCGGAAAGCTGCCAGCGGGGGACTGGAGCAGCAGTGAGTGACTACGAGGGCACAGGATGGCTGCATGGGGCTGGTAGAAGACCCAGGTAAGTGAAACTCATTTTTTTATTTTGCTTAGACATTCCCTTTAAGGTTAAACATGTACGAGGCACTGCAGCTCTTGCATTGTCATGATGGGACCAGGCACAACGTTATTAATACGATAGCAAGGGATGCAGTGTTTTCGTGCGACACGATAGAGCAGTGTAAGCGTAAAAGGGGCCTAACAAGGGGGCTAGCACTTGAAGTGAAGCACATTCCCTCTGTACACAGCACCACCTGGTGACAAGAGGGAGCAGCAACTTTGTTGCAGGCAGTGGTGCTTGCAGGTGTATGGGATCTTAGCAGGTGCCAGGGGCCACTGGGGACAGGGGCATAACAATAGCGCTTGCAACTGTGGATGTGCCTGGGGGATATAGCAGCCCTCTCCCCCTCCCCCACTGCTTGAGCAGAGTAGGTGCAGAAAGAGCTGGTATATTTACCTACCTCTGGGCATCTGCATGCTTTTTTGCAGTGGCTGGATGGTGTAATGGTTAAGGGCTCTGCCTCTGACACAGGAGACCAGGGTTCGAATCTCGGCTCTGCCTGTTCAGTAAGCCAGCACCTATTCAGTAGGAGACCTTAGGCAAGTCTCCCTAACACTGCTTCTGCCTATAGAGCACGTCCTAGTGGCTGCAGCTCTGGCGCTTTGAGTCCGCCAGGAGAAAAGCGCGATATAAATGTTATTTGTCTTGTCTTGTCTTGTCTTTATGCTGACATCATCTATTGGCTCCTGATGCATGTCATGTTATCAGGAGGCTCAGGAGGGCGGCATAGAGCAGGTAGATGTGATGTGGACCTGGGCCACTGCAATTATGGCCCTGGCAGGGGGTGTTAGGGAAATCAAAAAAGGAGGAGGGGCTGCTTCTTGAATAGGGAAGCTCTCCCTTCCTTTTGTGATTCAAAGTCAACAAACAGTTGTTGTTTTTCTTGCGAGATGTTAAGGAAGCTAACAAAAGAATTTCAGATCACGGTAGTTCATAGACATATTTATTCTTTAAAGTGTACACATCCTACTTCCCTATTGTGGTGAATATTGGATACATTTCACAGAAGAGCTGGGAAACATGCCATCCAGCAGTTATACAGAAACGGCTCTGATGTATATGAGACTTGTGCCAGCATGAAAAAAAGTCCAAGATTTTCGTTTTGGAACCAATGACCGTCTTTTAGAAGTGAAACTGACACTGTCTAAATTAATTTTTTGTCTATTTATAATACTTTCCAATCCATAATCTTGAACTGAGCAGCACAGGACTATGCTAAGTGGAGGGTTTGCTTTTTTTGGAATTGCTTCAGCAGTTTGCTTTTTTCCCTCCTCTTGCTGAAATCGATAGAAATTCTTTTAATGCACATTCCTGTTAAAAAAAACACTGCGTTCCAGACAAGTGACTTGCTTATTTGGGCTTCAGAATATAGTGTTTAAAGTGACACTGAAGTTAAAAAAAAAATACCTTATGATATAATGAATTTTATGTATAGTGCAGATACGTAATAGAACATTAGTAGCAAAGAAAAGAGTCTCATATTTTTATTTTCAGTTATATAGCTTTTTAAAAAAAACAAATAAACAAAAAAAATGTCATCATTCGCTAATATTTGCAGTTTTCAAACTACCCTTTGAACTTATCTGAAATTGTCTTTCACTGTTTCTTTGATGTATACGTGCCTTGGAAAATAGCACTGTAGGTGACTAAATTAGTTGGAGAGCTCAGAGAAGCTCTTTTGCATAGATAACAAGTGAGATTTCTTAACTCTTCCTGTACTGGAAACAATAGGACTAATACCTTTGCTACTAATGTTCTATTCCTTAGCTGTACTACACATACAAGTCATCAGATTCCCTTTAATGAAAGAAGGGGCTACTCAATAACGGATGCTCCATGGAAAAGTGGGAATGCTTAGGCAATGGGGACTGCAGCACACGTGGATAGAAGTTGAGGACAAGCAAGGACTAGCACACCATGCTAGCATCAGCAGACAGTAGGCATCCTATTGGATGACTTGATCACATAGTATGGTTGTGCTCAGACAAAAAAATGTACACAGAAATTGAATGGTGAGGAACATCATTCTGCAGCAGTACACAAAAGCAAATATAAGTATCAATAAGTAATCAGTACACAATGCTTATTTCTGAAATGGTTGTGTGCATTGATAATCCAGTTCCATCCTATCCCCTCAAGTCCTAAACTGCGAAGAGTTCTTTCTTTCCATTTAAGAAAAAACATAACCAAGGATTGAGCTTCATCCCAATCAGTAGGTGACACCCCCTTTACCATGAGAAATCTCTTCCTTTTCTCAAACGGATCATCAGGGGGCTCTGTATGGCTGATTTTGTTTTAAAACTACACCCACAGTGTGATTTCAGGACCATGGTGCTGACATCACAAAGTAGGAGCCTTGTTGCATTGTGGGAAATAACAGCTGTTTCCAACTACCAAAAAAGCAAGCAGCAGCTACTTCCACTGACATCACCTGCCAGCAGTAAAAATGCCACCATATGATAAATGTCAGAATATAAATCAGGAAGAGGAAAGATTTTACAACGGACAAACACTGACTAAATCAATTAAACATAACTAGCAGACCTACGTTTGTTTAAAAACGAGCTCTAGGCCACCCTCACAATCCCCCTCCTGCCTGTGTCTGCTGCCGCCGGCCACATGTCAGTGCGCGTGCCCCCACTCCGTCCACGCATGCCCGCGTGAACCGTGTCTGCACATGCCTGCCCCCTGGCCCCATCCTCTTCCTGTCCTAACAGCCACCCAATCTACACATGTGCAGTAACTCAAAAGCACGGACACAGGGACAGGAGGGGACGCAGGAACACAGCGGTTTTATAGTATAGGATCATTGTAAAAATTAAGCAATTTTGTTCATTACATTATTTTCACCAGAGTCCCTCTTAATGCTTGCTTTTGTTTCTCATCAACGCCCACAGGAACTTCATGTGGTGTTGGGGCCGAGAACAAAGGAGATGCGTTTGGGCAACATGACCGGCATGCCGAATCTCTCACCAACGTATAGGGGCCACCATATACACGCTAGATTCTCACCCAAGGTGGTCTTCAGCAGCTGCCTTGGCCGAGTTTAACCTAAGGTGTGTGCGGGCCGTTCAAAGAGGGCTTATTCATAAAAAAATGATTCTTGCCTCTTTGCTCCGTGCTTGCAGTTCACTTTAGGCCTGACCACTGGCACATCTGTTTGCAGTGTTGGGATGTTTCCTTAGTTTGCCTTTATGCAAAATGTATGGCGTCTCTATACATTGCTATGTATAGGAATTGCATGAAACAGTTGCAAGTAAGAATTAGAAAAATGAAAAATCTTTTGTACTTTGAGCGGTGTCACAGCTCCAGACAGCAAAAAAGAATGTTGTCTTTGTTTCTAAAAGCATCAAGACCATTAAAGCAACACTGAACTCTGCCAGAGGCAACGCAGAAGTACAGTTCTCATAATAATTGGGGAGACAAGTCAGGTCTTCTGAGGGGTCTCTAACAAATCTTGCAATGCTCAGTTGTCAAAGCGTGCATATATATGTATAGCTACGTGGTTATTTTAGAGGATTCGTCTCTGTGATCTGTAGAAGAAATGTTACAGTTCACAGCACTGTGGTTTTATTAAACTTCAACTCTGGACTAGTGATGATTGTAAATTGCGCAAAAGGTGGATCAGCACAACACCAGGCCGCCTCCGAATGGCCTACAATCAGAGGTGCGCTGAGCCCCCCCAGGAACTACAAACGCACCTTGAACCCAAACAGAAGCTCTGCATATACACCAAAAGCATGGCTGTTAAGTAGGAGCAGCTGACCAAAAACGAATTAAATTAGTACATAGCAAGGAAATGAACAGCGCTACTTAAAAACAGACAAGTGCCTACCTGCAAAAGTGTGCAAGCCCCACTTGTGGGATAAAATACACACCGAGCATACACATGACCTGTCTACCACTGGAGGATGTTCCAGGCCACGGTAGCAGCCAATCAGTGGCAGGTGTCCTACTGAGTACCCAGATTAACCACTTCCCGACCGCCGTATTGACAATTGGCGGCCGGGAAGTGCACCCCGCAAGGACCGCCGTATTGACAATTGGCGGCGGTCCTTGTAGGGGCATGGGCGGAGCGATCGCGTCATCAGTGACGCGATCCTCCGCCTCCGCCTGGCGCCGCTCACCCGCCGCAACATCCCGCCGGCCATACGGAAGCGCCGGCGGGATGTTAACCCCGCGATCGCCGCATACAAAGTGTATAATACACTTTGTAATGTTTACAAAGTGTATTATACAGGCTGCCTCCTGCCCTGGTGGTCCCAGTGTCCGAGGGACCACCAGGGCAGGCTGCAGCCACCCTAGTCTGCACCAAGCACACTGATTTTACCCCCCCCTGCCCCAGATCGCCCACAGCACCCATCAGACCCCCCCCCTGCCCACCCCCCAGACCCCTGTTTGCACCCAATCACCCCCCTAATCACCCATCAATCACTCCCTGTCACTATCTGTCAACGCTATTTTTTTTTTTATCCCCCACCCTGCTCCCTGCCCCCTCCTGATCACCCCCCACCCCTCACATTCTCCCCAGACCCCCCCCCAGACCACCCCCCCTGTTTACTGTATGCATCTATCCCCCTGATCACCTGTCAATCACCTGTCAATCACCCATCAATCACCCGTCAATCACCCCCTGTCACTGCCACCCATCAGCCAGCCCCTAACCTGCCCCTTGCGGGCAATCTGATCACCCCCCCACACCAATAGATCGCCCGCAGATCCGACATCAGATCACCTCCCAAATCCATTGTTTACATCTATTCTCTCCTCTAAACACCCACTAATTACCCATCAATCACCCATCAATCACCCCCTATCACCACCTGTCACTTTTACCTATCAGATCAGACCCTAGTCTGCCCCTTGCGGGCACCCAATCACCTGCCTACACGCTCAGATTGCCCTCTGACCCCCCCTTATCAATTCACCAGTGCATTAATTACATCTGTTCTTCCCTGTAATAACCCACTGATCACCTGTCAATCACCTGCCAATCACCTATCACCCATCAATCACCCCCTGTCACCCCCTGTCACTGCCACCCATCAATCAGCCCCTAACCTGCCCCTTGCGGGCAATCTGATCACCCACCCACACCATTAGATCGCCCGCAAACCCGCCGTCAGATTACCTCCCAAATGTATTGTTTACATCTGTTATCTTCTCTAAACACCCACTAATTACCCATCAATCACCCATCAATCACCCCCTATCACCACCTGTCACTGTTACCTATCAGATCAGACCCTAATCTGCCCCTTGCGGGCACCCAATCACCCGCCCACACGCTCAGATTGCCCTCAGACCCCCCCCCCCCCCTTATCAATTCGCCAGTGCATTAATTACATCTGTCCTTCCCTGTAATAACCCACTGATCACCTGTCAATCACCTGCCAATCACCTATCACCCATCAATCACCCCCTGTCACTGCCACCCATCAATCAGCCCCTAACTTGCCCCTTGCGGGCAATCTGATCACCCACCCACACCAATAGATCGCCCGCAGATCCGACATCAGATCACCTCCCAAATCCATTGTTTACATCTATTCTCTCCTCTAAACACCCACTAATTACCCATCAATCACCCCCTATCACCACCTATCACCACCTGTCACTGTTACCCATCAGATCAGACCCTAATCTGCCCCTTGCGGGCACCCAATCGCCCGCCTACACGCTCAGATTGCCCTCAGACCCCCCCCTTATCAATTCGCCAGTGCAATATTTACATCTGTTCTCCCCTGTAATAACCCACTGATTACCTGTCAATCACCTATCAATCACCCCCTGTCACTGCCACCCATCAATCACCCCCTGTCACTGCCACCCATCAATCACCCGCTGTCACTGCCACCCATCAATCAGCCCCTAACCTGCCCCTTGCGGGCAAACTGATCACCCACCCACACCAATAGATCGCCCGCAGATCCGACATCAGATCACCACCCAAGCGCAGTGTTTACATCTATTCTCTACCCTAAACACCCACTAATTACCCATCAATCACCCCCTGTCACTGCTACCTATCAGATTAGACCCCTATCTGCCCCTAGGGCACTCAATCACCCGCCCACACCCTCAGAATGCCCTCAGACCCCAGCCCTGATCACCTCGCCAGTGCATTGCTTGCATCTATTCCCCCCTCTAATCACACCTTGAGACACCCATTAATCACCTCCTGTCACCCCCTAGCACACCTACCCATCAGATCAGGCCCCAATTTGCCCCGTGTGGGCTCCTGATCACTCGGCCAATCCCTCAGATCCCCCTCAGACCCCCTTCCGATCACCTCCCCAGTGCATTGATTGCATCTATTCCCCCCTCTAACCACCCCCTGAGACACCCATCAATCACCTCCTGTCACCCCCCTAGCACTCCTATCCATCAGATCAGGCCCAATACAACCTGTCATCTAAAAGGCCACCCTGCTTATGACCGGTTCCACAAAATTCGCCCCCTCATAGACCACCTGTCATCAAAATTTGCAGATGCTTATACCCCTGAACAGTCATTTTGAGACATTTGGTTTCCAGACTACTCACGGTTTTGGGCCTGTAAAATGCCAGGGCGGTATAGGAACCCCACAAGTGACCCCATTTTAGAAAAAAAGACACCCCAAGGTATTCTGTTAGGTGTATGACGAGTTCATAGAAGATTTTATTTTTTGTCAAAAGTTAGCGGAAATTAATTTTTATTGGTTTTTTTTCACAAAGTGTCATTTTTCACTAACTTGTGACAAAAAATAAAATCTTCTATGAACTCGCCATACACCTAACGGAATACCTTGGGGTGTCTTCTTTCTAAAATGGGGTCACTTATGGGGTTCCTACACTGCCCTGGCATTTTAGGGGCCCTAAACCGCGAGGAGTAGTCTAGAAAACAAATGCTTCAAAATGACCTGTGAATAGGACGTTGGGCCCCTTAGCGCACCTAGGCTGCAAAAAGTGTCACACATGTGGTACCGCCGTACTCAGGAAAAGTAGTATAATGTGTTTTGGGGTGTATTTTTACACATACCCATGCTGGGTGGGAGAAATTTCTATGTAAATGGACAATTGTGTGTAAAAAAATCAAACAATTGTCATTTACAGAGATATTTCTCCCACTTAGCATGGGTATGTGTAAAAATACACCCCAAAACGCATTATACTACTTCTCCTGAGTACGGCGGTACCACATGTGTGGCACTTTTTTACACCCTAAGTACGCTAAGGGGCCCAAAGTCCAATGAGTACCTTTAGGATTTCACAGGTCATTTTGCGACATTTGGTTTCAAGACTACTCCTCACGGTTTAGGGCCCCTAAAATGCCAGGGCAGTATAGGAACCCCACAAATGACCCCATTCTAGAAAGAAGACACCCAAAGGTATTCCGTACGGAGTATGGTGAGTTCATAGAAGATTTTATTTTTTGTCACAAGTTAGCGGAAAATGACACTTTGTGAAAAAAAACTATTAAAATCAATTTCCGCTAACTTGTGACAAAAAAATAAAAACTTCTATGAACTCACCATACTCCTAACGGAATACCTTGGGGTGTCTTCTTTCTAAAATGGGGTCATTAGTGGGGTTCCTATACTGCCCTGGCATTTTAGGGGCCCTAAACCGTGAGGAGTAGTCTTGAAACAAAAATGACCTGTGAAATCCTAAAGGTACTCACTGGACTTTGGGCCCCTTAGTGCAGTTAGGGTGCAAAAAAGTGCCACACACGTGGTATCGCCGTACTCGGGAGAAGTAGTATAATGTGTTTTGGGGTGTATTTTTACACATACCCATGCTGGGTGGGAGAAATACCTCTGTAAATGACAATCTTTTGATTTTTTTACACACAATTGTCCATTTACAGAGGTATTTCTCCCACCCAGCATGGGTATGTGTAAAAATACACCCCAAAACACATTGTACTACTTCTCCCGAGTATGGCGATACCACATGTGTGGCACTTTTTTGCACCCTAACTGCGCTAAAGGGCCCAAAGTCCAATGAGTACCTTTAGAATTTCACAGGTCATTTTGAGAAATTTTGTTTCAAGACTACTCCTCACGGTTTAGGGCCCCTAAAATGCCAGGGCAGTATAGGAACCCCACAAATGACCCCATTTTAGAAAGAAGACACCCCAAGGTATTCCGTTAGGAGTATGGTGAGTTCATAGAAGATTTTATTTTTTTGTCAAAAGTTAGCGGAAATTGATTTTAATTGTGTTTTTTCACAAAGTGTCATTTTCCGCTAACTTTTGACAAAAAATAAAATCTTCTATGAACTCACCATACTCCTAACGGAATACCTTGGGGTGTCTTCTTTCTAAAATGGGGTCATTTGTGGGGATCTCTGTAAATGGACAATTGTGTGTAAAAAAAATTAACAAATTGTCATTTACAGAGATATTTCTCCCACCCAGCATGGGTATGTGTAAAAATACACCCCAAAACACATTATACTACTTCTCCTGAGTACGGCAATACCACATGTGTGGCACTTTTTTGCAGCCTAACTGCACTAAGGGGTCCAAAGTCCAATGAGCACCTTTAGGCTTTACAGGGGTGCTTACAATTTAGCACCCCCCAAAATGTCAGGACAGTAAACACACCCCACAAATGACCCCATTTTGGAAAGTAGACACTTCAAGGTATTCAGAGAGGGGCATGGTGAGTCCGTGGCAGATTTCATTTTTTTTTGTCGCAAGTTAGAAGAAATGGAAACTTTTTTTTTTTTTTTTTTCACAAAGTGTCATTTTCCGCTTACTTGTGACAAAAAATAATATCTTCTATGAACTCACTATGCCTCTCAGTGAATACTTTGGGATGTCTTCTTTCCAAAATGGGGTCATTTGGGGGGTATTTATACTATCCTGGAATTCTAGCCCCTCATGAAACATGACAGGTGGTCAGAAAAGTCAGAGATGCTTGAAAATGGGAAAATTCACTTTTTGCACCATAGTTTGTAAACGCTATAACTTTTACCCAAACCAATAAATATACACTGAATGAGTTTTTTTTTATCAAAAACATGTTTGTCCACATTTTTCGCGCTGCATGTATACAGAAATTTTACTTTATTTGAAAACTGTCAGCACAGAAAGTTAAAAAAATCATTTTTTTGCCAAAATTCATGTCTTTTTTGCTGAATATAATAAAAAGTAAAAATCGCAGGAGCAATCAAATAGCACTAAAAGAAAGCTTTATTAGTGACAAGAAAAGGAGCCAAAATTCATTTAGGTGGTAGGTTGTATGAGCGAGCAATAAACCGTGAAAGCTGCAGTGGTCTGAATGGAAAAAAAGTGGCCGGTCCTTAAGGGGTAGAAAGCCCTAGGTCCTCAAGTGGTTAACAGGTTAATGGCCCCACCCGAGGGTATACATATTTGTAATTTTAGATCAAGCAGTCATTCTGCTGCTGTCATTGTCACTAGTTGACTAGAAACTTTACTAGGAACTTTACTGAATGTAACCTAATGAATAAAATTACAATTCTTTTTTATTAATTATTTAGTCAATATGTCCACTGTAAAATGTTACCTCACCCTTACATTTTTAAATGGATCAGTGATGCCAGTATCATTACTGCTGGCAAGATGAATCATAAGTATCAAGAAATTGTATTGGGCTGATGGTGCCACTTTGCAAATATCAACATACAGTCATTGTGGGTTGGAAGCCTAACATGGCCTCCACATGACATACAGATAATACATACAAAGATGAATCATGAATTACCGTAGGATGTTTCCCCCACCCCATGTAGTGAGCAGGAGCATCAGTTGATCTCCGAGTGCTCTGGGGCAGAAGCCTGCATGACATCATAGCCTAGACTAAACATCACTGGGAGGGAGGGGTTACATACCAATATACAACAATTTATAATTATAAGAATCAAGAGTGGGTATCCTAAAAAAAAATTACATTCTGCTGTGACATTACAGCTCCTCTTTAACCACGTATCCAATCTGGGCAGCACATCTACACCCTGCAGGACTTCATCTAAAATCCCAGGGGTGTAGATACCTATCTTCTGCTTTCTATGCGTGCGTGCGGACTCGCCCCTGTCGCTAGCCATTAGAGCACAGATTGTGAAATGGGAACATATGTTTCCAAAGCTGATAAAAGTGCCTGATTTATGAATGAACTGTACTATAATAAGCAGCAGAGATCATTCATTGAACTAACGTTCACTTTCTATTTGCATTGAAAGCTGTGAATCAGCTTTCTATGCAGGAAGGCATCATCTAGTGGAAAAATTTGATAGTGCACTATAGAAAAAAAAATCTTTCACATATAATGTAAATAAAAAGTCCATTAACCCCTTTCTGTCCTTCCCTCGCCTCCATAGTTTCCAAAAATGAAGAAAAAAGAAAAAAAAAAAAAGGAGCCAAAGTGACGGAATTTAAAAGAGAATACATAAATTGTTACGTTAGGGACTTAGCTTTTTATATACGTACTAGTTAACCTAAGCCCATTTAAAAATGGGCTCTAGGTCTCTTCACGCGCCACCGCCGCCAGTCAGTGCTCGCGTGCACATGCCTGCTGCGCACCCCCCGCCCATCCGCTCTGCTCCCTGGCCCGTCTGCTCTGCTCCTTGGCCCATCCTCCTGTCCCAACGGTTGACTGTACTGCAAACATGGGCAGTACAAAAAAAACACAGACACACAGACAGGGAAAGAGGATGACACAGAGACAGTTAGGTTTTATTGTATATGATGCCATGAGGTTATATTATTATCTTGCAAATTAGGGATTGTAATTATTTATAGAGTACAATGAGAGAACCAAAAACAGAAAATGAAAAAAATACAACTTTATTTCCATATAATATATTATCGCCATACATTGTACTGGTACTAGGAACATATCTTTAATGTTGTGAAAACCAGGGCAAATAGGCAAACAAAATGTGTGAGCTTTATCTACAGTGGCATAGTTTATTTCAAAACTATTTGGGTTGAAACTGGAGAAATAGTGTATTTTTTTAATTTTTTTTCTTATATTTCGCTTTAAGCTGCATAGAAAATAATATAATTACAAAAAAAAAAAAGTATTGACTCACAAAGACAGATATAACTCATTTAGGTGTGATAAGTAGTGATAAAGTTATTGGCAAATGAATGGGAGCAGCCCTGGAATGTGGTTTGTGGTTGGAGAGGAGAAAAAAGGCTTGTTATCACTGTAAATGGTGAATGCACTACGATGCAGTCATGATATTTTGCTGCTCACTAGTAGAAAAGCATTTGAGCGAGATACCACCAGCAGCCCGTGTGAGCCGGGCCTTACTTGCCATTTAGGTTAAAAAAACGCAACCCGTGGTAATAATGGGCAGGATGAAAAACATTCTTTGTCACCAGCTTTAATTATTTACAATAAAATAACATTTGTGATTATAATGTGCCTACACTGTAAATTTTCTGACAAATATATTTTAAATCCAACATTGTCCCATAAACTGATGCTTGCTCGTTTGTCTTGTCCCCTGTAGGGAGAGGGGGGATTTTTTTTTTTATTTAAAGCCATGCCAAATCTAAAATCCTTGTTAAACATAACTCAACTAAATGAAACTCTTGAAAGACACTTCATGTGTCAGAATGAAACATGGCTTCCCCTTCTCATGCCAAGCTCTGGTTGAAACATCTGGCCACAAGCACTAATCTTTCCTACTCAGCAAGGAGAAGCCCGTTCTCTGCAAAGACCATAAATAGGTTAGTCTATTGGGTACACTCATTTTTTTGCATTATATAACAGGGGTGAGTGATTTTGCTACATCATATTTGGCATTATTTAGTTTTCACATCATGTTTTTAAATCATTTGAATTAAAGCAGGATTGTCAACATAAAAATCAAAATTGCAACAGCAACTGGTCTGAGTGCATTAAGTGATAAGGATGCTAATCCTGCATTCAAAACTTGTTCTGTTGTTATTATTTGGAGTTATCACATACTTTAGGAGCACTGGCTCTTTAATTGCCATTGCAAAACAGTTGCATGCTGGGGGTTCTTTTTATCTATAACACATTCCTCCTCTTCCCTTCATTTCCTTGCTAGCTGCCTTGCTGAAACCTGATCCCCTACTCGCTTGTGTTTACAAGCAAGGCTGAGGTGACTCAGCGATTGGAGGAGAAAAGTTAAGGGATTAAGGGAAGAATGACATCAGTATTTAGCCTCAGCTGTGGACAAAAAACATGGTTCCCACCAGGAACAGAATTCTCTTAATTTACTATATAAAATTCATTTATATCAAAACATGGACAGTACAATACATGCGTTATGTAAGTAGATCAAGTATCTATCTACCTATATATGTGTTTTTTCCCTGGCATAGTATGACTAATCCTCCTGCTTTAAGGGCCCGTTTCCACTGTTGCGACGCGATTTCGCCGGCATCCCGACGCTTGTAAAAACGCATGCGGATGCGTTTCCGCATGCGTTTTTACCCGCGATTTCGCGTGCGATTTCGCATGGCAGGGTGCCATGCGAAATTAACCATAACTCTGCCAGGGCAAAATAACATTGAAAAAGGTGCAAAATCGCATGCGAATTGCGGGTAAAAACGCATTTCCTATTAAATACATTAGCGGCGATTCGCATGGATTCCCGACGCAGTCGATTTCTGTGGGTCCCGTCGTGCAGATTTGGCCCGCTGCCAAATCGCTCCCGCACGCCGCACATATGAAACAGCCCCGGCCACTTCAATGTACCAAGCGAATCCGCATGTCGGCGCTGCATGCGGATTCGCTATGGTGGAAACGAGCCCTAAAGGAAACTGAGCAGCAGGACATAAAAAAAAATTGAACCTCACCAGGTTTGTAAATGAAGTGTGCCGTTGGGATCGGCGCGGGTTGGGGTGAGCCTCACTACTTACTTACGGGTACAGCTCCTCTGGCGCTGGCCTGTATGGGACTAACCAAATCTGCCGAATTTTGTATTTCCCGGCAGGGGCTCTCGTGCACTCTGCAATGTATTCTGGGAGATGTAGTGCACGGATAGGAGTACAGAGATGTCCATGGACGGACTTCACCTTCTGGCATGCATGCGGAGCATGAGCGAGACAATGCCGGGAACTTCAAAATTTGGCAGATGCGGTCAGTCCGTGGAGAAGATGGCACATCCCATACAGAGCAGCAGCAGCCCATAGGTAGGTAGTGAGGCTCACCCCAACCCCTGACCCCCTCCTCTCCATGGCACACTCCATTATGAACCTCCCTTGCGGGGAGGTTCATTTAAAAAAATCCTGGTGCTCAGTTGCTTGCCTTTAACAATATATAATTAACTTAAAACTCTTCTGCCATTAGTGTGTACACCAAAGGAAAGGAAAGCTTGGCACTTGCTAGTGGTGGAGTGAGGGGTAGAGTAACACACGCCATGGAAATCACATACGTTTCCCACCTGCCTTCACCCGCCATCGCAGGGGGGCCCAGAGGCTTTTGTGGCCCCTCCTCCTCCCTCTCCCCAACCACAAGTGCAGCCAATTAGCAACAAAACCTCCCTGTTTGCTCACAAAAAACATCCCCGCCTCCTCCTCCTGCCATGCAGAGTGGCGAGCAGTGGGAGTGTCTGTAACTGTTTCCTGCTTCCAGACGCTGCTTCACAGCAGAACATTCTCTGCTGCCATTCGCCGACTTCCAATCATGTGACCCTCATAGGGTTCAGGGACCAAGGGCGCCCCATGCTATCATTTTTGCAGGGGGGCCCTATTAAATCTAATTACACCTCTGGTTGCCTGACCCACTTCACGTGCTCCCGAGGGTATGGAAAACAGATCACCCAGCAAAACAGAAGCACTGTCAGGGTTTTGCATTAGAAAATTCTTTCTCCTGTGCTAGAGGGGCATGAATAAGCATTTTTCTAACGTAAAACAAATGGAGATGGTCAATGAGATGCAAATAATTTCAGATGGAATGCAAATTTTATGCAGTTTGTATGCAACTTGAAATTAGACCAATTAAATTAACCTCCTGTTGATTTGCATACAATTTACACGCAAGCCTGAATTATTTGCATCTCATTGACCCTCTCTTTTCTCATTGACCATCTCATTATGTTAAAGAGAAACTCCGACCAAAAATTGAACTTTATCCCAATCAGTAGCTGATACCCCCTTTTACATGAGAAGTATTTTCCTTTTCACAAACAGACCATCAGGGGGCGCTGTATGACTGATATTGTGGTAAAACCCCTCCCACAAGTAACCCCTTCCACAAGAAAAGTTCAAACTTTTGTCAGTTTCCTGTCTGTGAACCTTATTGCATTGTGGGAAATAGCTGTTTACAGCTGTTTCCAACTGCCAAAAACCATGCAGCAGCGTGATGTAGCTGCTGCATGGTTTTTGGCAGCTGTAAACAGCTATTTTCCACAATGCAACCAGGTTCACAGACAGGAAACTGCCAAAAGTTCGAACTTTTCTTGTGGGAGGGGTTTCTTGTGGGAGGGGTTTCACCACAATATCAGTCATACAGTGCCCCCTGATGGTCTGTTTGTGAAAAGGAATAGATTTCTCATGTAAAAGGGGGTATCAGCTACTGATTGGGATAAAGTTCAATTTTTGGTCGGAGTTTCTCTTTAAGTATCTGAACCAATTGAAGAGCTATTGTAACCTGAACCATTAACTTCACCCATATCAAAAGTTTACTTTTCAGAAAAGCCATGGCTGCACTGATAAAACACTGGTGTATTAACTCTTGCAGTGAAGGAAAAAAAAAAAGCGACTTCAGACAATCTCTTAGTAAGACTAGTACTATAGGTACCTATGTTTATCTTATCATGACACAAGTCAGTTCAGGTGCACTTCAAAACTCAAGGCACTGCAAATAGTGTGAATGATTCCTTACTGTATACTGATACCCATGAGGGTTCAAATTCCATCACATGATGCAAAGGTACCAATGAGAAGGCAGATGTCTGTGTGCTATGTGGTGGGGCTTGTACTCAGTATCAAGTACAAGTTTCTCTTCCACGATACACTGGATTTCATTAGCAGATGACATACAAACTTAAACGGCAAGCAGGGCCGGATTACCGACCAGGCAACAGAAGCAGTTGCTTGGGGGCCCCATTCAGAGTCAAAGGGGCCCCATCAGCACATAATCCAGCCCTCGCCATTCTGTCACAGGACGCTGCGCGCTGCTGACTGTCTTCAGAGCCGGGCTCTCCTCCTGGGTCCCTCTCCTGCTACTGTGCGCTCTGCTGCTGCTCCTCCCTTCCTTCTCACAGAGAACCACAGCTGCAACGGGCAGGAATGATAGCAGCAGATGACAAACGCCCACTCACCTATCAAGCCCACTCACCTATACAAGCGATAGAGGTCCCATCATCCGAAACCCATCTGTCTCCTCTATGGTGCCGCCGCTTGCTCTGAACTTCCTGATTCTCAGATCAGACAGGAAGTAGGAAGTAGTAATAGTAGTAGTAACAGAGCAGCGGCACTCTAGTGGAGACAGATGGGCTCCGGATGACGGGGACTCTATTGCTTGGATCGCAATAGGTGAATGTGAGTCATCTGGTGCTGACATTTTCCCCCGCTGCGGCTGCCCTTCTCTGCAGGACTACCGTATTCAGGGGGAGTGGAGGCTGCATGGTGGATGTAGCTGTCTAGTTTGGGAGGAAATTGGTTGTTCGGTGGTGGTGGTGGGGGGTTATGTAATTCCGTCTGGGGGGGGGGGGGCGGCTTCCGGGTTGGCGGTGTCCAAAGTTTTCTGTTATTGCCAGAGTGAAGATGCAGGGGGAAAGTGCTGCTGCTGTGATATCTTGCACCCTCTTTATAGGGGTGCCCTGAGTGACAACGTCCCGGCCATTCATCTCCCCCTCTGCATGTTGGTACTGCTATTCCGTGCATTGTGCACCCGCAGAGGAAAGCGGGCTGTTGCCCATAGCAACCAGTAGAGCGGCTGCCCCGGTGTGTCCGGCATGTTACTGTGAACACAGCAGCTGCATCTTCCCATTCTAATATGAGGGGGGGGGGGGGGCAAATCAGTTACTTTGCTTAGAGCCCCATTTAGCCTTAATCCGGCTCTGAAGGCACGAGATCATTTCAGTGGATAATTTTCTTATTGAAATTTATGATTAGAGAATAATAATTTTGAAGGCAGACACGCTATTTTTGCAGATCTCCACGAGGCAGCATTTCATAGATATATCAATAACTTGCTGTGGTATTTTATCATTTAAAATATAATAAACCATTACAAACAGGCACTTTAAAGCAAACCTGAAGTGAAAATAAACTTATGAGAAAATGAATTGTATGTGTAGTACAGCTAAGAAATGGAACATGAGTAGTAAAGAAAAAAGTCTCATATTGTTTTCCAAAACAAAAGGTATTTTTTCCAGTACAGAAAGAGTTAAAAAGACTTCAGGTGTTATCTATGCTAAAGAGCTTCTCTGAGATATTCGACCCACTGGGTTGAATACAGTGCTGTTTTCTGAAACACTTAAACAGCCAAGAAACAGTGAGAGAGCTTGAGATAAGGTTTTACTGCAGGAAAGTTCAAAGGGTCATTATTTCTGCTTTGTTTTATAGCTTGCAATACAGAGTGTGGTTTCTACACTGGAAATATGACAGGATGATGCAATGTTATAAAAAAAAATCTATATAACTGAAAATAAAAAAACTGAAACTTTTCTTTGCTACTAATGCTCTATTAATTATCTGTACTACACATACAATTCATTATATCATAATTTTTTTTTCGCTTCACCTTTGCTTTTAAAGCCAGTAGCAGCTACTACCGTAGCGTCTACTGTCAATTACCACTCGGCTTCACAAATAGCTAGTCAATTCCTGATTTGCATATTCAATTCTGGTTTCTTCCCTCCAGCCACAGCTGGAGTACAATATCTCTAGCTGTGTGAACATATCTTTACTCCCACTCCTGCTTGGCATTCTCTGTAACTGATAAGAAAAGAGGCCTAGTTTTCACTCCACCACACAGTTATCATTCGCATGTTTTCTTCAGCCAGAGGCACATATAGAGGATTGCTTTCTAAGCAAGCTATCCTAAAAGACACCTGGCCTACCGCGTACGTGAATTACTGGTGCCTAACCTTAAAGCTATCCTGAGCAGGAGCTCAGGTTTTAAATAAATGATTATTTTTGAATAGAGGGAAGCCTCTGGATCTTATTGAGGCTTCCCTCAGTGGTCAAAAGCCCCTCGGTGCTAAGTGCGCCCCCCTCCATATCAGGACCACGCAGCTCCTGTCTCTGCATCATGGTCGCCCAGTAGCCGTGTGAGCCCGCCCTTGGCTTACTGCGCATTCGTGGGCGGGCTTGGTCGGCTATTGCATGGGCATGATGCAGGAGAGGAGCTGCTCAGCTGTGGGGGATAACAGAACACCAAGGGAAGTCTCAATAGGATCATGAGACTTCCCTCTCTTTAGGTAAGTATCTTATTTTGTACCTGAGCTTCGGCTCTTGTACACTTTAAGACCCCCTCCTGGTGGTGCCTAACCCTTAGACCCCCTCGGTGGTGCATAACACTAGTCTCCACCCCTTCACAAAGCCCTTTCTGACAGCTAACCCTAACCGCCCCCCCCACACACACTGCATAAACCCCCTCCTAATGACTAACCCTAATCCCCCCCCCCCTCCCCGGGCACCACCCAGCGCCCAAATTTCCCCTTTTTCGTTGGCTTTGCCGTCTTAAAAAGGAAAGACCCCCGCAAAAAGCCTGGTGTCCAAATTTCCTTTTTGGTGCTCGCTTGCTGATATTTTCAATTAAAGCCTATAGCAACGCCATAGCCACATGCGCCTCATTTTCCTGATATCGACCAACCATCTAGTGACATAAGCAGTGCAGAATCTAAAATGTAAAAGTGCTAGCGTTTAGAGAAGGATTAAGACCAATTGA
Source organism: Hyperolius riggenbachi (assembly GCF_040937935.1). Classification (NCBI taxonomy): domain Eukaryota; kingdom Metazoa; phylum Chordata; class Amphibia; order Anura; family Hyperoliidae; genus Hyperolius; species Hyperolius riggenbachi. The sequence goes on from NC_090655.1 coordinate 70,533,421, forward strand.
GGCCCAAGGCATGTTAATACATTTTGGCTTTTTTTCTTAATAAGCTGTAGTGGAAGAGGGCTTAGAAAAGATGGCAACCATGGCCCTTTGACATTCACTAGGCCCCATGCAACTGCCTAGGTTGCCTTGTTAATAATTCTGCTGTGCTAGTGTTCTCAAATGATCACAGGGTAAGTAAACCTGATATGATTCAGAAAATCTTGTTATCACCTCCTATAAGCATCAAAGTCTCTGGGGGAACTGCATTAGCCAGAAGCCTGAACTGTCATTCACACAGTGATCAACTGGTCCACCTGGCATCTTGCAAGTATGGTGTCAGCATTACCAATGTGTGCCAATCAGCTGATGACCAACAAGTGTTGGTGGTGATGAATCCAGAACCTTATGGACTGGTACTAACAGCTGCAACCCTTTCCCTCCCTCTTCGTAAGAAGGCCACAACTCAGACATGGACAGTATAAGGGTGCGTACACACATCCAATTTTGAGTGCCAAATGACTGGCCAATTCTACCCCCTCCATGTAGTATGAGGGCCAACAGATTTTGAATACTATGAACAGATTGTGTAGGCAACCTGTCATAGTACATGGAAGTAGTGAAAATTAGCCAATCACAACTGGTTGCGTGAAGTTGGCCTTTTCATGTCTCCTGTGTTGAAAGCGAGCAACAAAGAGCTGCAGTTTGGGTCGGGTTAAGGCAGTGTTTCTCAAACCTGTCCTCGTGACTCCCTAATGGTGCATGGTTTGCAGGCAACCTCACCTCTGCACAGGTGGGGTAATTAGAGTCTCAGCTACACGGAATCCACCTAGCTAACACACTCATTACCCCACCTGTGCATAGGGGAGGTTGGCTGCAAAACATGCACTGTTGGTGAGTCACGAGGACAGGTTTGAGAAACACTTGGTTAAAGCGGACCCAAACCAAACAATTTTTTATTCAAAATATTTAGTTGCACCACTCTGACACATACAAAGATAAATAAACACTCCTTCGAGCCTATGAGCATTTCAGTGCATGCTTTTCACCCTTCTCTTTTCATAACTAGAGTTATACAGGTGGCAGCCATTACTTCTGAGCTTAGTAGGAGGTTGTAGATCATGGGTGTGTTTGTCATCAGCTACCCTCCGTCACATGGGCGTCGTCTATGTGAAATCTCACAGAAGCTGAGATCACCTCCCCTGTGACATCATCAGTAGCAGCCTGTGTTTTGTTTTTGTTTCTTATCTCTTCCACCAGTCTGCTGTATTCTGTCCCAGCAATATAAAAGGAAAGGAGGGGTTCCTCGTCATGCAGCTGAAAAAAGCCTGCTATTTATTATTATAATTTAGAAAATAGATTTTATTTCTGAAATCTTGTATTTTTAATTTGGGTCCACTTTAAGGGACTATTGGTAGCCATTTTTATTATGTGACAATAGGTTGTAACCCTGCATTTATTAAGTAAATCAGATAGCAGAAACTGCAGTTTGCTATTTGAGACACAAGATGAGGCACAAGATGTCCTCCTAGCTTCATCTACAATAGTTAGACCCAGGCCCGGATTTACCTTACAGGAGCCTATAGGCACAAATGTCCTGGCACCCTAGACTTTACCCTCCATGAACCTCTAAATCCCCATCAAACTGCACCACGAATGTGCTGGCTGGCCCAGCTGTCACTTCGCCCTTACTGCCCTTGCTCGTCAATATGTAGCTACAGGCAAGCACGTTTTGGCAGTGAGAAATTAATTAAATAGTGGGACATACATCGCCTGACAATATAATTCAAAAAAATACATCTCCAACAGCTCCTAAGGCCCATCTTCCCATACAAAGTGGGAAGACACTGTTAAAAGGGCCTGATTAATATAAACATGTTTTATGAGACTGTCAAAAAACAAAAAACAAAACAAAACGAACTAGTAACAACCCTCACCAGCAATGCTAGATGGAATGAAGAGGCAGAATTCATATAAGGTAACTCCATTCCCAACAAACCCAAACTAGTTAACATTGGGAAATGACCATAAGGGGTATAATGTGACTTTCAGTCCAGGTTCCGTACATGCCTTGAGATTATAGATCCAGCGGGACTCGCAACGTAAGAGGAGTCTATCTTAATTACCCCCCCTAATGGTGGGGTGTATATGGTCAAGGGCCATACATTTAATGCCCATTGTACTACCGGCATGTACCAAGGTGCAGTGTCTAGCCACTGGGGAACTTGAATCACCATCCTCAATACTTTTTATATGCTCTGACATACGTTCCCGTAAGGGACGTTTGGTTTTGCCAAAAAGCACCACATTGGCACAGCAAAATGTAGACCACCAATTTGGTCTTGCAGTTGACAAAATGAGAAAGTGTGATTCTCCTACCCCCGGGCAGTACCACTACTCTACCTACCTGTATATATTGGCAAAAATCACAACCGCCACAGGTGTAAACCCCGTGGTAAGGCAATGTCGTTTGGGGGAAATGCCAGTAAAATGACTCCTCACGTAGGGATCTAGCCCTACGAAATGTTAACTTAGGTCGTACCGGCGTGAAAGGACCCACCATTGGGTCATTCTGTAATAGGTACCAATGCTTATTAAGGATACCTTTAAGTACAGGATGCTGCGCACAATATCAGGTAAAAAAAACAAATGTAGCTACAGGCATCCCTTAGTATTAGGTAGCCAGTGCTATTTTCAGTATTAAGTATCTTCAGGTGGCATTTAGTATTAGATAGCCAGAAGTACCCTCAGTATTAAGTAGCTAGAGTTGCCTCTAACTGAAGAGAGATCTGGTCAGAGAAACGCTGAGAGCAGGAGGAGTAACCTCTCATTTACACTCTCATCAGGACTCTGCATAGGGGAGGAGGGATGGAAGCATTAGGGGAGGGGAGTGAGCCGCCTTTCCATCATCGTGCGCCTGTAGGCAAGTGCCTAGAGTGCCTTATGGTAAATCCGGCCCTGGTTAGACCATATTGGGCTTGATTCACAAAGCGGTGCTAACTGTTAGCACACCTGTGAAAACCCCCTTAGCACATCTAAACGAGCTTTTCGCGCATAAAACTTTACGCGCACACTGCACAGAGCGCAGGGCGCTCCGCGCAAAGTGCCCATTAAAGCCTATGGGACTTAGCACGCGCATAGGACTTTGCGCGCGCAAAACTTTGCGCACTAAACTTTGTGCGCAATCTGATTGAGAAATCTGGTGCTAACCTACTTAGCACCCTGGTTAGCATGTCTAAAGACTTTAGACGTGCTAAGTAGGTTAGCACCGCTTTGTGAATCAAGCCCATAGTGTATTATCTGTTACCTCTCCTAGATCCATCAAAAGATGTACAGTGCATAGTCAACCCAGAGGTCAAGCACCATTCCAAAAACATATTTTCTGGGTCCTATGTCTGCAGTGTGATGCTTCTATGCTTTGCTCCCATGTGCCCAACTGGTATGAGCCTGGGAAAGGTGTACTGACTTATGTTCCTGCTAAGGAGCACCCAGAATAGCCATGTGCAGTGTACACAGCTGGTGGGAGAGATAAGGCAGAGCATGTTATATGGATACTTTATGGGGAGTTTGCTGAGGGTGGAATATAACTATAAGTATATGGAGCTGGCATAAGAGAATGTTGGGGAGTTTGGAGAATTGTGAGGTGCTCCTCTTAATCTGGACATCTGATCTAAGAATCCTAGCTGCAGTTAGGCCTCCAAAGCCGAGAACTACGGGGACAGTTTTCAGTGCCTAGTTTAGGCACGGCCAGCGAGGAAACACCAGTCTTCGCCACCTTTGCAAGACTGCTCCAACAATTTGGAGGGAATCTGAGCCTTCTGCTGGCAGCCCAACCTCGAGTTTAGCTGCTGTTTCCAAGGATGTCTTTAAGAGCCGGGCCAAGCATCTGATTCCCTTAAAGGGAACCTGAAGCAAGAGGTATATGGAGGGTGCCATATTATTTTCTTTTATACAATACCAGTTGCCTGGAAGTTCTGCTGATCTATATAGCTACAGTAGTATCTGATTCACACACCTGAAACACGCATGCAGGTAATTTTGTCAGATACATCAGATCTACATGCTTGTTCAGGGTGTATGGCTAAAAGTATTAGAGGCAGAGTATATCAGCGGGACTGCCAGGCAACTGGTATTGCTTAAAAGGAAATAAACATGGCAGCCTCCATATCCCTCTCACTTCAGGTCCCCTTTAATTGACAGGCAAGCAGTTGAGCATGACTCCCGGGTAAGTCGCGCAGCTAATGGAGCCACCAGCGGGGTAACCAAGGGAGCCCAGAGGAAGCCGAGGGACCTCACGGACTACGGTGGGCAGGAGGAAGCCCCAGGTAAGTTCAGTGTGGCATTTTTTACTTATGTTCAGGGTCACCTGAAAGCTAAAGACAGTTTGTACATCAAACTCGTACATTTTAGTAGCCTGTACAAATTCAAACATACATTTGGAAAAGTTGAGAAACTTCGGCCTTCAATCAAACTAATTTCTCTGGATAAAGTAACTAATAGATTCTGAAACCTAAAATGGAATTTTATTAAACTGGAAAACCCCACGGAACACTGTTCGTTTTCCGTAAGATTTATTACATCTGTCTGGAGTCTTCCGCATCCTTTTGTCAAGACTTCAGATTAAAAAGAAAGCTGACATGAAATATTTAGCCCGTAGTAGAAAATGAAATATAGATGACCGTTGTGAATTGCTTCACAGAGAAGACCAGAATAACTTTGCCAAATACTCTTTGTTTTCTTTTTGTATTTGCCTTTGAATATGTTACAGCCTATAAACTGCCTAATCGCTTATCACAAATGACAGCAGAATACAGCATTACAGCACTAAACTGGCACCGAAAACCGCGCAACAGCAGTTATTTACCAACAGAGTGCAAATATAACGAGCAGTAACCCAAAACAACTCATTATGCGGCTCCTTATAATGTTTAACTTGCGCTTCTCTGATTACTGTTAATTCCTGGCTTGATATCGTGGACGAACGGCTGCATTTTTTTGCACGTTGTCAGCAAATGTCAAATTTAATGTTCTTTACAGTAAAAATAAATTACAGTGAACAGCTATAGTTATTTTTCACACAGCAGGTTAGAGTATAATTCTCCCTTAACATAAAAAATGTAATTCATAACGTCAGATATTTCAAATCAAAATGGCAGTGGCAGTTACCGCAGCATTACGAAAGGTGAATCGCGTGAGCTGCAGTTAGTGTCATTTCGCTTCCAGACATGTGTTCAATTATTAACGTACTTAGAGGAGTCATATGCAGGCCAATAAAAGCAGGGGATGCAACGGATCTGATGTTTCACAACATCTGGAATACATGGGGGGCGTACTGAGCTTTCTGAATGCTGAGAATTTTAATGATCACATGGGGTGATACAGTGTGGTGTTAGTGTCTTTATACTTAAAGGGGGACTCTGAAAAGATGCTAATCCCAATTGATCCTGAATGATCATATAAATGGTTATTTCCTTAAAGGAAACACAAGGTGAAAATGAGATAAACAATTCTATCTATCCTCCTTCTCCTAAAAATGACTATTTAGACATCACAGAGTTTTTTTTTTACTATATATAAATCTACGCTTTACGTTTTTACTATGTCATTGTATCTGCGCAATGACACTGTCACATTCATTGACGTTTGCCAGAGCTAAAATCTATGAACTGATATCCCTTTTTATTTCTTTTTCTCTCTCAGAAGCCATTTACTGCCTGGAAAGTGGTTTATGGTTGTAAAGAAAGCAATCATAAAACCCCTCCTGAAGATACCATCACTAGATCCTGATTCTGTAACCAACTACAGACCTGTGGCGAACTTACCATTCCTATCAAAAGTTATCGAGAAAGCAGTCGCCAACCAGCTAGAAGCCAGGCTTACAGATAACAACATCTTTGATACTTTTCAGTCAGGATTCAGGAAAAGTCACAGCACTGAAACAGCATTAGTCCGAGTAATGAATGATCTACTTACTGCAAGGGACAAGGGTGATTGCTCAATTCTGATTCTTCTTGACTTGTCAGCAGCATTCGATACTGTGGACCATGAAATACTAATCCAGCAACTGAAGAATTACTGTGGCCTAAGGGGTACTGTTCTTAGCTGGTTTCAGACCTTCCTATCTGGCAGGGCACAGCAAGTATGTCTGGGCACACACTACTCTAATCCAGTGCCACTTGCCTATGGAGTTCCACAGGGTTCTGTACTATCACCATTACTCTTTGCAGTCTACATGCTCCCACTGGGCAAAATAATCCAGAACTATGGTTTAGGATACCATTGTTATGCAGATGACACACAACTGTATCTGTCCTTCAAGCCTGGCACCCAAGACCCATCAGCATCCATAAATGCGTGTCTAGTGGATTTACAAAATTGGATGAACACCAGCTGGCTGAGGCTGAACTCTGACAAAACAGAGGTGTTGGTGGTAGGTGGTCCACACATGATGGATAAAGTTCAAAACGCTCACCACCTCAAACTAGCAATTGGGGGAGATACTGTACAGTATAAAGACTCTGTGCGAAACCTTGGGGTGATCCTGGATGGAAATCTAAAACTCAGACAGCAGGTATCAGCTGTCGTCAAGTCTTCCTTCTTCCATCTAAGAAATATAGCGAAAATAAAACACCTAATCCCAGCTGAAGACCTACCTGCCCTGGTTCACGCATTTGTATCCTCCCGCCTAGACTACTGCAACGCCCTGTTAATCGGATCTACAGATAAGGTTCTGCGCCCCTTACAGCTAGTACAGAATGCTGCAGCCAGACTCCTAGCCAATGCCCCCCGCAGCTCACACATCACCCCAGTACTGCAAACTCTTCACTGGTTGCCAGTAAAATGGAGAATCAATTTTAAGATCTGCCTGCTGACATTCAAGGCTCTACACCACATGGGACCCAAATACATAGCGGATCTATTGGAACTTTATGCCCCTCCACGCACCCTCCGCTCTGCCAACAAGATGAAGCTGGTTATTCCCAGGATACACTTAACATTTGGTGCTCGGGCCTTTTCCTATGCAGCCCCTACTCTATGGAACTCACTTCCACAATCAGTACGAGAGGCTCCTTCTCTGGACAGCTTTAAAAAAAGGCTAAAAACTCACCTCTTTTCCCTAGCCTTTGAGACTGCATAATGCAGGGTCACAGCGCTTTGAGTCCCCAGGGAGAAAAGCGCTATATAAATATTATTGTTATTGTTGTTATTGTTAATTCCTTATCAGAATCAGAATCAATTTATTTTGCAGAGTACATAAAGGGTCGGTGATGGTACAGTAAATATAGAGAGAGACAAAGCATACAGTTATCAGTGAGGGTTATGCTATAGTCCGAGCCAGTCCCGACCTGGACAGAAACTGTCACTTGCATACATGATTTTTAACTCTTCCAGGCAGAGAAAGAAAAAAAGAACACAGCATAGTTATAGTTATTTGGGTGCCTGGCACTGTACATAAAAAAAAAAAGAACACAACATAGTTATAGTTATTTGGGTGCCTGGCACTGTACATACACGTTTATCTCATTATGTAACATGTCAACTCAAGTATCCTTTATAGGATATCCAGGGTTGGGTAGGATAAGATTTACTTACTAGGGACTTCTTCCAACCCCTAATAGTCCAACACATCCCTCAATGGAGTTCCACTACCCTGCTGGGCACCGCTGTCCTCTCTTAAAGAATCCTGACCACAACACTAGAATGTGCGGGCACATCTGTGTGCCTCTCTCAATTGCGCTCCTGTGGACCTGCGCAGTGTGAGTCTTTGTAAACTGTGGAAGTGCACAACACTCCCGGCCATGGGAGTACGATAAAGAGAGGCACACAAACTTGTCCACGCATGGATGGATATCCTGGCTGGGACTTTTTTGAGGGGACAGCAGCACTCTGGAGGAGGGCAGCAGAACGTCAGCCAGGGACCTGATAGACTGCTAGGGGCTGGAAGATGCTCTAGGTAAATTAATCTAATACCCCCCCCCCCCCATTCTGCCTTGGATATCCTGTAAAGAAATTGCCAAAAATGCACAACTAACATTTTCACCAATAATGGCTGCCTTAAAATGCATTTTTTTCTTAGGTTTCATTCACATGTGTCCTAACAGTGGACTCAAAATGGGCAGGTCAAGCATTACAATAATTTTCCATGGGCCAGCAGTGGTGCTCAGCAGAGCTCGAATATTCGAGTAGCTCGAATATTCGAGCTCTTTTTCAGCTATTCGAGCTCGGTATTCGAGCTCTGAATAGCTGCAGCTATTCGAATGGGCTATTCGCGTACACTCGAATAGCCCATTCACTATTCGAGCTATTCGAGCAAACGGCGCTATTCGAGCTCGGTACCGAGCTCGAATAGCGTCATAGCCCAGATTGATGTCCTTAGAGCCAATCAGAGGGCTCCCAGGCCCTCTGACGGCAGCCAATCACAGAGGGGGACCCTGGCCAGCCCCTACCCTATAAATAGCGGCCGCCATGTTACGTTTCTCCGTCCTTGCCTGAGACTTGCATAGAGAGAGAGTTGCTCCTTTGTGCTTTGGCTTAACAAGAGCTTTATTGTGGTCATTTACCTAGCGTTTTTGCTCACATACACCTCCTATACACACCTATATTGTTGTTAGTTAGTTAGACATTGTATTTTAGTTAGTAGCTTTTGTGTTACATAGAGACAGGCCAGCTGCTGCAGGCTTACAGCTTTAGGCCTCAGGGCCTGCCTGTGTGGGCAGCTGTCCTCCTGTCCTCTGTTTATTTCTCTCTATTCTATACCAGTATTTCTGCTGTCCTTTACTACTGATTGTATTAGTATTGTAGTTATATACTGTAACTGTACTAGGACACTCACTGTCACTGTTCATAGGCTACTAGCTGCTCCTGCGTGTGTGCACTCACTGTCTGTGTACACACTACACACACTCTATTTCCTTCTGATAACTGATTGATTATTGTAATTGAATATTGTAATTAGTTAGTTGTACTCACTGTTACTACTTACTGTACTAGGAGTCTAGGACACTCAGTCACTGTTCATAGGCTACTAGCTCCTGCGTGTGTGCACTCACTGTCTGTGTACACACTACACACACTCTATTTCCTTCTGATAACTGATTGATTATTGTAATTAGTTAGTTGTACTTACTGTTACTACTTACTGTACTAGGAGTCTAGGACACTCAGTCACTGTTCATAGGCTACTAGCTCCTGCGTGTGTGCACTCACTGTCTGTGTACACACTACACACACTCTATTTCCTTCTGATAACTGATTGATTATTGTAATTAGTTAGTTGTACTTACTGTTACTACTTACTGTACTAGGAGTCTAGGACACTCAGTCACTGTTCATAGGCTACTAGCTCCTGCGTGTGTGCACTCACTGTCTGTGTACACACTACACACACTCTATTTCCTTCTGATAACTGATTGATTATTGTAATTAGTTAGTTGTACTTACTGTTACTACTTACTGTACTAGGAGTCTAGGACACTCAGTCACTGTTCATAGGCTACTAGCTCCTGCGTGTGTGCACTCACTGTCTGTGTACACACTACACACACTCTATTTCCTTCTGATAACTGATTGATTATTGTAATTAGTTAGTTGTACTTACTGTTACTACTTACTGTACTAGGAGTCTAGGACACTCAGTCACTGTTCATAGGCTACTAGCTCCTGCGTGTGTGCACTCACTGTCTGTGTACACACTACACACACTCTATTTCCTTCTGATAACTGATTGATTATTGTAATTAGTTAGTTGTACTTACTGACTGTTACTACTTACTTACTTACTGTACTAGGGACACTCACTCAGTCACTGTTCATAGGCTAGCTCCTGCGCGTGTTTGCGCGTGCGTGCACGCACTGTCTGTAGTGTACACACACTAAATTTACTTGTGATTACTACTGATTATTGTAAGTTGTAACTGCTAGTTGTACTTCCTGACTGTTACTACTTACTTACTGTACTAGGGACACTCACTCAGTCACCTCACCCACCAACGCACTCCATTAAAGTACCCCACTTTTCACCCGCCCTTTTAAAAAACTTTTGTCTATACGCCCAAAACATCGAAGATGTCTGGAAGTGGCAGCCAGCGCGGTTTGGGCAAGGGGAAGGGCAGCAAGGGAATCAGGAGGAGAGGGAGCAGCATTGTGGCAAGCCGAGGGCGCGGGCGCGCCACCATGCACAGTTCCGCAGCAGCAGCAGCAGCGTCAGTGGCTAACATTCCTCCCATAGCCACTGGCCGTGGACGCCTTGGGCGCCGCCCAGCAGGAGCATCTGCAACTCACGCTGCAGAGACACAGCAGCAGCAGCGTGTAGCACCTGCTCCGATTTTCCTCCAGCCGGGTCGGAAACGTCCCATTGAGGAAAAGCATGCAGACACTGTGGTGCAACTCATGACGGAGGATGAGCAGCCCGCCATCAGCTCTGCATCTGAGGCCTCCACCCTCACCACCACCACCACCACCCCTGTTCGCAGCAGCCGCCCAGCAGGGTCTGGGGAGGAGGCCAGTTCACCGTCACTCGCCGACCTGTCATTCAGCAGTCTTTTGACCCCAGGCATCATGAGTAAATTGTCTGCTGTTGTTGGCGATCTTGAGGAGGAGATGCTGATGGGCACTTTGGGGGATGAGGGATTGGACAGCAAGACTGTGGCGACAGTCAAGCAGCCCATCCATGCATCAGGAGAGGAGTTTGGGGGGTCCTCATCCCAGCAGGACATGTTTCAGGAGGGGGAGGATGTTGATGACCCGGTGACAGACAGAGACTGGGTGCCACCACCTCCAGGGGATGTCGTCCTCAGCAGCTCTGAGGAGGAGGAGGAGGATGCTCTTGTGGGCCTTGCAAGGAGGCGCATCATTGCAAGCATTGGCAGCAGCAGTAGGCAGGTCCCACAGCCTGCTGGTGTCTCAGGCTCAGCAGCAGCAGCAGCAGCATCTGCCAGTACCACCACCAGCCGCACCCAAGCCCCCCAAGCCCCCCCCCCAAACCACCACAGGGAGACAGGCAGCAGCGCTTCCATGCCGTAGGGGGATGTTTCTGTCACCAATCTGGCGCTTTTTCACCATGCCCACAGTGTACAGCAAGTACGCCACTTGCAACCACTGTCAGCGGAAGTTGAGCAGAGGTGCAGACCCCTTGAAGTTCTGCACCAGCTCGCTCATCAACCACCTTGCTGCGAAACATTTCCACCAGCATCAGGAGTTCCAGAGGCTGAAGGCATCTGGTGCTGGCAGTGGCACCACACCCATCACTGCACAGCCTTCAGCAGCAGCAGCAACAGCAGCCACCCGCCCTCCTGCTCCTCCAGCAGCACCAGCAGGAGTGCGGAAACGCACTGCTCCTCCCCCCTCTGCAACTCCTGCCGCCGACACTGAGGCCTGTTCTGGAAGCCAGTCCTCAGTGGCCTCCTCCGCTGTGTCTGCTGATTCCCGTGCCAGCAAAAGGCCACGCCAGAGCCTTTTGAGCGAGTCCTTCCAGGGAGTGGTTAGGGCTCTGCCTCCCAGCAGCCGTCGCGTGCGGCAGCTGAACGGCTTGCTGGCACGGGCCATGTGCTCCCAACTCCTGCCGTACACGCTCGTGCAGGAGGGGAGCGACATTCGTGCGCTGCTTGCTTGCGCAGCCCCAGACTGGCAGCTCCCCAGCAGACACTTTTTCTCCCGCAAGGCCATTCCTGCACTGCACCGCTTTGTGATGGCCAATGTGGAGCGAGGGCTGGAGCACGCGGTTGGTGAAAGGGTCCACGTCACCATGGACTCCTGGAGCAGCCGCTTCGGGACAGGCCGCTACCTGTCCTTCACTGTCCACTGGGTCAGCTTGGTGGAAGGGGGTGAGGATGGGAGAGCAGCAGCGGGCACAGCAGCAGCAGCAACACAGTGGGTGGTGCCACCCCGCAGGGTCAGGGGAACTGCAGCAGGTTCCTCCGATCCTCTGCCATCCTCCGGCACACCTGGCCAAACCCCCCGCCTCAGCAGCAGCGTGAAGGCCCGCCACTGCCAAGCGCTGCTGCACTTGGTCAGCCTTGGGAAGACCAAGCTGACGGCAACCCATGTGTTGGCCAAACTCCAGGAGCAGGAGAGGATTTGGCTGACCCCCAGAGGCCTCAGAGTCGGAGAGGTGGTGGCCGACAATGGGGCCAATCTGGTTGCCGCAATAGACAGGGGAAACCTGACCCACATCCCCTGTCTTGCCCACGTGCTGAACCTGGTGGTGCAGAAGTTCTTGCGCACCTACCAGGGGATGGGCGAACTGCTGGAAACGGCAAGGAACGTTGTGCGTCACTTCCGGCGCTCGGCTGCAGCCTGTGCGAGCCTGGAAGACGTGCAAAAGGAGCTGGATCTGCCACGCCATCGGCTGATCCTTGACGTTCCGACTCGCTGGAACTCCACCCTGGCGATGTTGGAGCGTCTGGTTGAACAGAAGCGCGCTGTCAAACAGTACCTTGCCCTGGCCACTGTTTCCGCCGCTCAGAGAAGGGACAAGACCAGCAACATCCCGTCCATCGTCCCCGATGATGACTGGAGGCACATGCAGCAGGTGTGCTTAGTGCTGGCTCCCTTTCTGCAGGCCACTAACATGGTGAGCAGGGACCATGCTATGGTCTGCGAGTGGGTGCCCCTGGTTTGTCTGCTGAACAGGGCCCTCGATGCTTTGCTGGAACAGGGAGCGGCAGCCTTGGACCAGCAGGAGCGGCAAGCAGCTGCACAGTCCACCTCTGAGGGGGAGGAGGAGGAGGACTTGGTGGAGGTCCCTGACCTTGCTGCTGATGAGGGGGATCAGCACAGTGCAGCTGAGTTGGTGCGGGGGTGGAGAGAGGATGAGGCTGACGAGGCAGAGGAGGAGGATGAGGACAGCAGCACTGCCGTCGATGTGCCAGCAGACGTGGCCCGCCTCTTCCCAATGGCAGCGCACATGCTGACGTGCCTGCGCAGAGACCCCAGGGTGATCCAGATGAAGCAGAGGGAGGACATCTGGATCAGCATGATGTTGGACCCACGCCTCAAGGGGAAGTTGAGCCAGTTCCTGCCGCCTGCAGGAGGAGACCCAGCGCAACAAATAAGGAGCTTGCAGCAGGCCCTTGTTGAGCGCTTGGAGGAAGCCTTCCCCCAGCCTTCCACCCCCACTGTCCAGCAGCCAGCACAGAGGCAGCAGCAGGTGCCTGCATCCAGCAGCAAGCGCCCCACAGACCTGCTGTCTCTCAGCCACGAGCTCTACAGGACTGTAGAGGCTCCGGCAGCAGTGACTAGAGAGGAGGTGCATGCAGCAGCATCCTCCACCGGTCACAGCCAGCGCCTGACCCGCATGGTGGCTGACTACATGGGGTCCTACAGCGGGCTTGACAGCGATGCCCCTGTTGATCCCATGGAGTATTGGGTCAAGCGCCTGGAGATCTGGAGCGAGCTGGCGCAGTACGCCCTGGAAGTGCTGTCCTGCCCCCCTTCCAGCGTGCTGTCCGAGCGCTGCTTCAGTGCAGCTGGTGGTGTGGTCACCGAGAAACGCTCACGTCTGTCTCACAAGTCTGTGGACAGACTGACGTTTCTCAAGATGAACCAGGCGTGGGTGGAAGGCGAGTTCCTGGCCCCTGTTGTCGGCGAGAGGGGGACATGAACTGGCTAAGAACCATCGTTAATGTGCCTTACCACCCTTTACCACCTCCTGGCTCCTGCTCACTAAGCCAGCCTGGTTCACTTTGACTATTACGTCGCCTGCAGCCACACATTTTACACCTACAGTGGGCTGCTGTGTACTGCCCTTCTGCTGTCTGTCTGTGTTTCCCACTGCCAGGGTACACAGATTTACCTTCTGCTGCCACTCTGCCACCAGCTATTACGTCAAACAATAGCTATATATCTGTGTAATTTGTTTTACAAACAAAACCAAAAAACCATTAAAAAAAAAAAAAGGTTTAATTTTTCTGAGGTGCCCGGGTTGAAAACTGTGTTGTCCCAGTTGTGTATTGGACACGATGTGGGCTGCACGACCGCTGTCTGGGACCTCCTGTTGTGTTCATTTACGGCCTGGTATCACCGCTAGGTACCAGGGCTATTATGTCACGCTGCCTGCCTGCTGCCACACTCACACTACTCCTCCATTCCTCCTGCTGCTGCTGTCTGTCTGTGTTTCCCACTGCCAGGGTACACAGAATTACCTTCTGCTGCCACACTGCCACCAGCTATTACGTCAAACAATAGCTGCTCACATTACTCCTCCATTCCTCCTGCTGCTGCTGCTGTCGGTCTGTGTTTCCCACTGCCAGGGTACACAGAATTACATTCTGCTGCCACTCTGCCACCAGCTATTACGTCAAACAATAGCTATATATCTGTGTAATTTGTTTTACAAACAAAACCAAAAAACCATAAAAAAAAGGTTTAATTTTTCTGAGGTGCCCGGGTTGAAAACTGTGTTGTCCCAGTTGTGTATTGGACACAATGTGGGCTGCACGACCGCTGTCTGGGACCTCCTGCCTGCTGTGTTTATTTACAGCCCTGGTATCACCGCTAGGTACCAGGGCTATTATGTCACGCTGCCTGCCTGCTGCCACACTCACACTACTCCTCCATTCCTCCTGCTGATGCTGCTGTCTGTCTGTGTTTCCCAACGCCAGGGTACACAGATTTACCTTCTGCTGCCACTCTGCCACCAGCTATTACGTCAAACAATAGCTGCTCACATTACTCCTCCATTCCTCCTGCTGCTGCTGCTGCTGTCTGTCTGTCTGTGTTTCCCAACGCCAGGGTACACAGATTTACCTTCTGCTGCCACTCTGCCACCAGCTATTACGTCAAAAAATAGCTATATCTGTGTAATTGGTTGTAAAACCAAAACTACAAAACCATAAAAAAAAAAAAAAAAAGGTTTAATTTTTCTGAGGTGCCCGGGTTGAAAACTGTGTTGTCCTAGTTGTGTATTGGACACAATGTGGGCTGCACGACCGCTGTCTGGGACCTCCTGCCTGCTGTGTTTATTTACAGCCCTGGTATCACCGCTAGGTACCAGGGCTATTATGTCACGCTGCCTGCCTGCTGCCACACTCACACTACTCCTCCATTCCTCCTGCTGATGCTGCTGTCTGTCTGTGTTTCCCAACGCCAGGGTACACAGATTTACCTTCTGCTGCCACTCTGCCACCAGCTATTACGTCAAACAATAGCTGCTCACATTACTCCTCCATTCCTCCTGCTGCTGCTGCTGCTGTCTGTCTGTCTGTGTTTCCCAACGCCAGGGTACACAGATTTACCTTCTGCTGCCACTCTGCCACCAGCTATTACGTCAAAAAATAGCTATTTCTGTGTAATTGGTTGTAAAACCAAAACTACAAAACCATAAAAAAAAAAAAAAAAAGGTTTAATTTTTCTGAGGTGCCCGGGTTGAAAACTGTGTTGTCCCAGTTGTGTATTGGACACAATGTGGGCTGCACGACCGCTGTCTGGGACCTCCTGCCTGCTGTGTTTATTTACAGCCCTGGTATCACCGCTAGGTACCAGGGCTATTATGTCATGCTGCCTGCCTCATTGACTGCCTGCTGCCACACACTCATCCTCCTCCTCCTGCTGCTGAATTTACCTCCTGCTGTCAATGGCGCTTCCAACATGCGTGCGCCACCAGCTATTTGTTACGCTCAAAAATAGCTGCATTTCTTTAAAAAAAAAAATTTGAAAAGAGAAATAAGTGAAGAAGAAGACGATATAGAAGAAGATGAAGAAGATGAAGAAGATGAAGAAGAAGAAGAAGAAGAAGATGAAGAAGAAGAAGAAGAAGAAGAAGAAGGAGAAGAAGATGAAGATGAAGAAGAAGAAGATGAAGAAGAAGAAGATGAAGAAGATGAAGAAGATGAAGATGAAGAAGATGAAGAAGAAGAAGATGAAGAAGAAGAAGAGGAAGAATAAGAAGATGAAGATGATGAAGAAGAAGAAGATGAAGAAGAAGATGAAGATGATGAAGAAGATGAAGATGAAGAAGATGAAGAAGAAGAAGATGATGAAGAAGAAGAAGAAGAAGATGAAGAAGAAGATGAAGAAGATGAAGAAGATGATGAAGAAGAAGAAGAAGAAGATGAAGAAGAAGATGAAGAAGATGAAGAAGAAGAAGAAGAAGATGAAGAAGATGAAGATGAAGAAGATGAAGAAGATGAAGAAGAAGAAGATGAAGATGATGAAGAAGAAGAAGATGAAGAAGAAGATGAAGATGATGAAGAAGAAGAAGATGAAGAAGATGAAGAAGATGAAGAAGATGAAGAAGATGAAGAAGATGAAGATGATGAAGAAGATGAAGAAGAAGAAGAAGATGAAGAAGTTGAAGATGAAGTAGATGTAGAAGAAGAAGAAGAAGAAGATGAAGAAGGTGAAGAAGATGAAGAAGAAGAAGATGAAGAAGATGAAGAAAAAGAAGATGAAGAAGAAGATGATGATGATGAAGAAGATGAAGAAGAAGAAGAAGAAGACAATATAAAAGAAGAAGAAGATATAGAAGAAGATATAGAAGAAGAAGATATAGAAGAAGAAGATATAGAAGAAGAAGAAGATATAGAAGATAAAGAAGAAGAAGAAGAAGTATATACAGTACTGAACAAATTTCTGGACACAACTTCTCTTTTCAACTTTTTTTTTTAAAGGAACATCCCCACATAATCACTTGCTGTTGTTACTTGGAAAAAAAGAGGTTTCTTGCATCATTCACCCTCAAAACAAGTGTTGGAAGCTATTTAAGGCCATTTCGAATAGTCAGCTCGAATAATGAGCTCGAATACCGACTCGAATAGTGAGCTCGAATTCCGAGGTCGAATCGAATAGTAAAAATTATTCGACTCGAATATTCGACTGATCTCGAATAATTCACTATTCGAATTCGACCTAACTCGAATTTTGAAAAGGGGTATTTGAGCAGTTCTGTTTTTGTCTGTTGAATTCTGTAGTAGAAAAATCCTACTGCATGCTTTTTCCAGACAGCCATCCATAGTGAATGGCAATGGTAGCCCCAGAGACCATGTTTTGTTTGCATGCTAAAGGAAGTGCAGATGATGAAGTTCCTGTCATGCACTTTCTGTTCCACATCAACTTGGATGCCTGTCACAAGGAGGAGGAGAATGAGTGAGCAGCAGAGCACCAAGCATTTCTTAACTACCGATTAAATTAGTGGATTTCCAGAGTGGAATCCACTAATCCAATGAAAATTTGGATGCCCCCCCGGTCCAGTTCAAGTCTGTTTTGGGGGGCAGGAGGTGTCGCAGCATGGCCACCTACATCGGCGGGGCGCCACTCCCCCTCCCTCACCTCGGGCTCTCTCCTCAGCGCCCCCCCTCCAGCAGCAATCATTGGCAGCAGCGGTGGGCAGGAACACATACCTCCATGTGTTCCACCGCGGAGGTCCGATTTCTAAGTGCCTCACACCACTTCCTAATAAACAGGAAGTAGCGTCAGACACTTAGAGAGTGGAACCTCCAGCACGTGGAACACATGGAGGTATGTGTTTCTGCCCGCCGCTGCTGCCAATGATTGCTGCTGGAGGGGGAGCGCTGAGGGGAGAGCCCGAGGTGAGGGAGGGGGGAGGAATGGCCCCCCTCCCCGCCAATATAGGTGGCCATGCTCTCCCCTCATGCTGTGACCCCCCCTGCCCCCCAAAAATAGCCTTAGACTGGCCCCAGAGGGGCACCAGGACCACCGAGGGTGCAGGGGCTGCAGCCCCTATTGTTACGCCACTGCATGTAAAACTTCCGTCCAGTGTCTAAAAGCATTGTGTAGGTCTGGACTTCGCAGTTCATCACTGCAACAAATTTAACTGACACATTAGACATATCTGAAAAGATCCTATAACATATCATCCAATGGCAATTCCATTGGTCCATGAAACAGACCAATTTAAGTGTGAACTAATCCTTATGAAGATCAGAGACCAAAAACAGGATTCCAGAACACCAATCTTAGAGAGTAACTACAGGATATAATGGAAGGAACATTTCGTAATAGGCTATGCGATTTTTATCTTGGTCTCACTGAATACTTTTTTCTGTCCATTCTGATAGGAAAATATGTATATTTGGCCGATGAGTCATCATTAACTTTTAATGTCAAAGGGATGGCAGGAAGAGCTGCCAAGTAGGGCTGTTATGGTTTTTACTACAGCGTACAAGTAAAAGGGTGGAGTCTAACCTTAACGGTCCCCCTACTGATGCCTATCCCTAACCAACCCCAATACCACCAATGCCTAACCCTAACCTACACCCCTTCCCCACAATGCCGAACCCTAACTGTCACCCTGTCTCAAACCTGCCTTTAATCATGCCACCTTCACCCCTGTAGACGAAAAATATCAAGCGCTCTGGCACCTGGTATTTTATCGGGCGCCATGGGACCCCACAGTTCCATCAATTGATGATAATAACATGGATGCCTATGGCACACCCAACCTTCCTTTGCACCTCTGGCGTCCAAATCTCCTGCCACCATTAGCACATGCAGTACAGAAAATGTCAAGGATAATTCCTCAATATAATGATAAGTAAAAAAAGGAACACACTTGACTTATTACTGTTAACACTAAGGCCCTATTTCCACTACATGCAGATTCTGGATACAATAAACTGACTCCAATGAATGCCTATGGGAAATCTACATCCGAAAAATTGCGTTTAGTGGAAACAGGCCCATAGGAATTTATTGGAGTTAGTTTTTTTTGCATCCAGAATCCACGTGTAGTGTAAACAGGCCGTATGAAGTAATTATACACAATATAATGTAGTATAAAGGTTTAAATGTCACAGTCTTAGAAACACACACAGTTAGTTGCATCAGTCCTCCTGTGTGTATGGGCACATTATATTCACAACTTTGTAACATGTGAAAATAAAAACATCACCCACGCAGTAAGGAAACAGTGAAAATATAAACATACCAGCTGTATAAAGAGCAATATAAACATACCAGCTGCATAAAGCTTAGTAACAAGACATGAAGGCTTCAGCATTCTGTTTATCTGTATTGTGACTATTATTTCCTTTTGCAGTTGCTATGTTTATATTTACTCGTTGTTACCTCAACGTGTGGGTGATGTTTTTAATTTTTACGTGCTACGTATTTGTGAATATAATGTGCACATCCACAAAGCACATACTGATTATGATATATTCTACGTGTTTACAATCATAAAAAGAGTTTGGTATTTTTATACTCTTACATTAACTTGAAGCATTCACTACATTTTCTCTACATTCTTTTCCAATCATTAACATATTATTTACAGCATAGAATCTACTACCATAAAAATATAAATTGTAGCAGAACAGCTTTCAAACAGTGAAACACAGCACTTTGTTCTTCGGTGGAAAGCTCCTTGCTTCAGTGGGCAGCTTCTGGCCACATCTAAAGAGGTGATAACATTATCTTTTGTTCACATTCCTTTGTCAAAAACTTTTAGTAAGAATTAGCAAACTGCAGAAACTGAGCTGTACTGAGCTGAGAAGCAGAAGGAGCTGAGAAGAGAAGTGATCACTAGATAGATTTTAATATATAAATACAGCAGCTATGCAATAAAATGCAATGGCAGCTTTCAGGGCAAATAAACTGTTTTTTTGGGAATATATAATTTGTAGACAGACAATATTACTTGTTCACAAAAGCAAATATGATAACTGTATGGGTAATAAAATGTAGGGAACTTATTGAATGTTATGTCAGAGTTTTATCTCACTTTAAATTACACAACTATCTGGTAATCATACATATTTTATTCTATAGTGTATTTAGTTGTCTATTTGGAATTCAGCAGAAATCAGAGAAAATGGAGCAGTCTGCATCCATTTCCAGTGCTCTTCTTAGTTACCACTTCCAGAGAGGAGAGTGTATCCATGTAATGCCCTGGACAGAGTAATTCGTACGCACCCAATGTGTGCAAATGTAATACGTAACCTTGGCAACTGATCTCATTCTTTGTTTTTATATAGCGCATTCCTGTAGCTTCATAAATACCGGGATAAGCAAGCAAACACACTTCCCACACATTCATCCACTCGTATGACAAATTCACCAGCAGCAATGTAAAGCTACAATTCAGCATAGCAGGAATAGCTTTGGATGGATAGTGTTACGTTATTCCATATTAGATTGCGTAGCACTTTATCAATTGCTTCCACTAAAGGATGCCAGACTGGGAACACCGTGCACTAACGCAGTGTTTCCTGAAGGCTTGTTTTTGGCGGTGTGATGCGGTGGTCTTCCTCCTAGGAATTCTGGTTCACCATGAGCTTGCTGGGTAAGCTGTAATTCTGAGTGTCTTCCTCCTAGGAATTCTGGTTCACCATGAGCTTGCTGGGTAAGCTGTAATTCTGGGTGTTTCAAGTCCTATCCCATCGAGCCTCATTAATCCATGCGATGCACTGATGAGGACCAACCAATCTGAAACAATCTGTATGCATGTTGTTGCATGTATTGTGGCTTTGCAAAATTAAAGTGGACCTGAACTCTTGCTCAGGACCAGTTGCATAGCAATCACCCCTGCAGGGGATGCAGGCGCAGGGGGGGGGGGGCAGAGTGGGGAGAAACCCAGTGGGGCCCAGCGGCTCTGGGGTCCACCACCTCCCTCTTTTGCATATAGTTTGTCCTCTCTCATTCACTGTTTGCAACTGCTCTTTCTCACTGCCATGCCTCTCTCTGTTTCCTGTCTGCTACTGCTTCTTCCCTCTGCCACTGCTTTCTTACTGCTCACCATCTGCTACTGTTCCCTCCCACTGCCACTGCTCTCTTGCTGCTCAATTTCTGCTACTGCTCTCTCCCACTGCCACTGCTTTCTTGCTGCTCACTGTCTTCAACTGCTTTCTGCAACTGCCACCTCTCTTTCACTTCTGTCTGTCACTGCATTATCCTTCTGTCTCCTCTCTCTCACTGCTCACTGCTTTCTACCAATGTCGACTTTCTCTTGCTGCTCACTATGTGCTACTGCTAGCCATCTGTCACCTCTCACTGCTAATTGTATGCTACTGCTCTCTTCCTCTGGAACCTCTCTCACTTCTCACTGTCTACTACTGTCTACTACTGCTCTATCCCACTGCACCCTCTTTCTCACTGCTCACTGCATGCTACTACTCCCTCCCACTACCACCTCTCTCTTGCTTCTTACTGTCTTCTATTGCTCTGCTCTCTCCCACCTCTGTTGCTGCTCTCTCCCATTGCCACCTCTCTTTTACTGCTCACTGTCTGCTACTGCTCCACACTGCCATCTCTCGCTGTTCACCGTCTGCTACTGCTTTATCGCACTACCAACTCTTCCCACTGCTCACTCAAGGTCTAACCTCTCCCACTACCATTTGTCTCTCTCTTTCACTGCTCACTCTATGCCACTGCTCTCCCAGTGCCATCTCTCTCTCTCTATTTACCGTTTGCCACTGCGCTCTCACTGTCACCTCTCTCTCGCACTGTCTAGTGTCTGTCACTTCTCTTTCCCACTGTCTCTTCCTCTCACTTCTCACTGTCTCTCCCGCTACCACCTCTTTCTCATTGCTTAATATTTTTTTTTTTTTTATTTCTGTCTGTGGGAACAAGAAAATGTATTCATATGAATTTCAGGGTTAATATGAGTAAGACTCAATGGTATAGTAAATGATCCCTAACTGCTCTCGTCAACCATTGCTGTTTAAAGGGAACCTGCAGTCGAGCGATGTAATAACAGCACAGGAGATTTGGGTGAAGCCAGCGCCACCATAGAGCGTAATAGAAATTACGGCTATATCGGCACTCAGTGAGTAACTTCGGCGCAGTCAGAAGACAGAGCTTAAGTTACTATTAAAACACTGTGACTTGGCTGCCAGCAATAGCTGGAAGCCGAATTACATCATTCCCCACTATCCACGTGGACCTGGAGGGGGAATAGTAATTAACACCGCCAGGATTCGTGCAGCAGCAGGATAAGCCATATATTGGCTGTATCCTGCGCCCAAGTCTCCCAGCAGTTATTTTATAGGTACGCACCTGAAGTGAGAAGAGTATGGGGGCTGACATATTTATTTAATTTTAAACAATGCAAATTGCCATAGCCATAGACCCCGAACAAGCATGCAGATCAGATGTTGACAAGATTAGCTGCATGCTTATTTCAAGCCTGTGATTATTATTATTTAGTATTTATATATACAGTGGGTTGCAAAAGTATTCGGCCCCCTTGAAGTTTTCCACATTTTGTCATATTACTGCCACAAACATGAATCAATTTTATTGGAATTCCACATGAAAGACCAACACAAAGTGGTGTACATGTGAGAAGTGGAACAGAAATCATACAATGATTCCAAACATTTTTTAAAAATAAATAACTGCAAAGTGGGGTGTGCATAATTATTTGGCCCCCTTTGATCTGAGTGCAGTCAGTTGCCTATAGACATTGCCTGATGAGTGCTAATGACTAAATAGAGTGCACCTGTGTGTAATCTAATATCAGTACAAATACAGCTGCTCTGTGAGGGCCTCAGAGGTTGTCTAAGGGAATACTGGGAGCAACACCACCATAAAGTCCAAAGAACACACCAGACAGGTCAGGGATAAAGTTATTGAGAAATTTAAAGCAGGCTTAGGCTACAAAAAGATTTCCAAAGCCTTGAACATCCCACGGAGCACTGTTCAAGCGATCATTCAGAAATGGAAGGAGTATGGCACAACTGTAAACCTACCAAGACAAGGCCATCCACCTAAACTCACAGGCCAAACAAGGAGAGCGCTGATTAGAAATGCAGTCAAGAGGCCCATGGTGACTCTGGACGAGCTGCAGAGATCTACAGCTCAGGTGGGAGACTCTGTCCATAGGACAACTATTAGTCATGCACTGTACAAAGTTGGCCTTTATGGCAGAGTGGCAAGAAGAAAGCCATTGTTAACAGAAACCATAAGAAGTCCCGTTTGCAGTTTGCCATAAGCCATGTGGGGGACACAGCAACCATGTGAAAGAAGGTGCTCTGGTCAGATGAGACCAAAATGGAACTTTTTGGCCAAAATGCAAAACGCTATGTGTGGCGGAAAACTAACACTGCACATCACTCTGAACACACCATCCTCACTGTCAAATATGGTGGTGGCAGCATCACGATCGGGGGGTGCATCTCTTCAGCAGGGACAGGGAAGCTGGTCAGAGTTGATGGGAAGATGGATGGAGCCAAATACAGGGCAAACTTGGAAGAAAACCTCTTGGAGACTGCAAAAGACTTGAGACTGGGGCAGAGGTTCACCTTCCAGCAGGACAATGACCCTAAACATAAAGCCAGGGCAGCAATGAAATGGTTTAAAAAAAATATCTATGTGTTAGAATGGCACAGTCAAAGTCCAGATCTAAATCCAATCAAGAATCTGTGACAAGATCTGAAAACTGCTGTTCACAAATGCTGTCCATCTAATCTGACTGAGCTGGAGCTGTTTTGCAAAGAAGAATGGGCAAGGATTTCAGTCTCTAGATGTGCAAAGCTGGTAGAGATATACCCTAAAAGACTGGCAGCTGTAATTGCAGCAAATGGTGGTTTTACAAAATATTGACTCAGGGGGCCGAATAATTACGCACACCCCACTTTGCAGTTATTTATTTGTAAAAAATGTTTGGAATGATGTATGATTTTCGTTCCACTTCTCACGTGTACACCACTTTGTATTGGTCTTTCACGTGGAATTCCAATAAAATTGATGCATGTTTGTGGCAGTAATGTGACAAAATGTGGAAAACTTCAAGGGGGCCGAATACTTTTGCAACCCACTGTACATCTTATGCAGTGCTGTACAGAGTATATTGTCTTGTCAGTAACTGTCCCTCGAAGGAGCTCACAGTCTAATCCCTACTATTGTCATATGTCTATGTATATATCATGTCTGTGTCCATTTGAGGGAAAAAATATATCTGGAATTGCAGCCAGTTACCATTCATTTTCTGCCAACTGAGGCAGATCTAGTTGTTCCTGCTGTGCCGGCATCTGCACACATCAGAGGGCAGTAGATCTTGTAGAACCCGCAGGGCCCTGGAGCAACGAAAGCAGTGCCCTCCGTGAAGTCATATGCTCAGCTTCTGCCTCTGTAGAGATGGTGGATCAGGAGGGATGAAGTGCAGATGCCAGCTTACTGAGGAGGAAAATCACATTCCGAACTAATTCCTTAACTGGCCTGGTTGTCTCTCCCAGGAGAACGTTTGACCAGCCGGGTCTACAGACTCCATCAGACGTGAGATCATTGCAGGCATTCCAGTAGAAAACAGCTAGATCTAGTGATTTGCTGATCTCCAGACAGATTCAATAGCAAGTCGTTCTTTTAAATATGACGAGCTGTGCCGCTTGGCAGAGACTCAAACAAATTAAGATCATTCCAAAAGACAACACAAAATGCAGTGGAACGGGGGAAGTAATTATATAATAAATAAACCAAAACAATCAAACGCTGCCTCGCTGCCAAGACTCCCGCTGCAGTAAAATTAAACTGTATATAGATGCGCCCGATATTTATTTTTATTTTATGTGTACCAAGACTACAGCACAGTTATAAAGAATTAGAGTTGCTCCTGCAGTTAGGTGTTGTGACGGTCGTGGCTTCTTTTATACTGAAATCAGTGAGGAGATGGCTGATGTGGATGAAGACACGGCAACTGATTCATCAAGACAGGTACAGAGGTAACAGCAATAGGAGTGCAGCAATTGCCCAGAGCAACCAATCAGGTCTCCGCTGTTAAATGAGGCAAGGATTCTGATCGATTGCTCCAGGCAACTGCTTCAGTCTTGCTGAAGTTTCTGTTGCACCTGTCTTGGTAAATCAGCCCCGGTGTGACTGTTGACCTGTACCAGTGGGAGACCACTCTGACAGTTGGCACGTCATGGACGCTGAGCACGGGAATGGCTGTCCCGTACACATAGTGCTGCATAGCCCCCAAAAGAAAGTCTCTCCAGATACCCCTGTTCCTCTTCCTTCCCCTGTCTCCTTGCTTCAAAGTAAACCTGAACTGATAATAAACTTATGATGAGATCATTGTATGTGTGGTACTGATGATAGAACATTAGTAACATGCAAACCGAGTCTCATATTTTATTTTCAGTTTAATGTTGTTGCTATGACAGCAGTTTAATGTCTTTATGAGCCAGTCAGGAGCTGAGTTCCTGACCTTGTGATCACTGTGAGCCAATCACAGGGTCAGAAGCCAGTGAAATAATCACCTGCGCAGTAGAGCGGACCCGATCGGGCTCGGCTATTCCTGCTAGAGCGCGAGGGGAAGCTTATATTACACCTGGGCAGGAGTGCGGATTAGTAAATATTGCTGGAAGCTGTTCGGGGGTTGCCAGCGCTAGATCCCCGAGGCTGAAAAGGACGGGAGAAGCCTCATTAGGGTCAAGAGGCTTCCCCCCTGAGGTAAGTACCCCATAGGGACACTTTTTTTCCTTACAGGTTTAGGGCCGGTTCACATTGGGCGCCTGCCCGCCGCTTCCCAGTGATCACATTCAGGTCCGCGATCGTGATTCGGTAGGCAAAATCTCGCAATTTGCGCTTGTGATTCCTGCTCAGTAGAACGAGGATCACAAGGAAATCGCCACAAAGACGCTGCATGCACCGCATTTGCGATTGATCGAAATCGCAAACACTGCCGTGTGCATGTATCCATAGGTATACATTGGCAGCAGCGCTTTGCTGATCACCGGCAATCAGCAAAGTGCTGTAAAAGCGATAAGTGTGAACCAGCCCTTACTTTAAAGGGCCAGAGACCTGCAATCCTGAAGTGGTTAAGATTAGGACCGCAGTTACAATAGTTTACATTCACATTTCATCAGAAAACATCAGTATAAATGGTCTCAGCCACTTGATATTGTTGTGTATCTATAGCACATATTTTGGACTTGTAAACAAAGATTGCCAGCAGGTCTATGCGGCTGCAGGTTATGCAGCCTTATGCTTAGCTGCGGTTATTTGCATACCACAGTTGTGCTTCCAACATCTGTTCTTGCAATTAAGTTTGAAGCCCCCTGATGTATATATGCAAATAATAAACTCGGATGCTGTGTTTGGGGCATCTGTTTTGATGTGAGGCCTGATCTAACATATTAAAAATCTGCAGCACGATAGCGGCTTAACTTTATGAACTATCAAAATCTAATTGTTTGCATTCCTTCCATATGGTTTTCAATAATACCTTTAGGTGCGCAGTTCCAGTTTACAAGACCTCCAGGTCTATTCCGACTAACAGCTATGCTGCTACTTAACCGTTCCCTCGTTTTTAACCTTTTAATCCATTAAGGAATAATGTTATTTTTACGCACGATTTTATTTGTATTTCCAAGAAATTGGAACAGCACCTCAGCAATGCTCAGTGGGTGTGCGAGAACCAACCCCTTGTACCAACAGGGTGAAAGCACTTGCTAGAACTGGCTAGAACTTGCTAGAACTGTCTTACATTGAATAAAGAATAAACCCAAAATTGATTCAGGCAAATTACCTAAGAAATTATACTGTTTGGAGTAAATTATAAGGATTAACTCCGCCCCCTTGCATCGCACCGCAATGCCAAAAAATAGATTCATATTACCATGTGGCAGAGTGCGCCGACAGGGTCATATGCATAATGACTCATGCAGGGATATCAGAACTGCCTGGTAGCAGCTTACCTGTAACCAGCAGAACATGACACAGGCAGTCAGCTATCTTGTGATAGTAGAATGGGCTCCAGAAATAAGTACATTTAAGATGGGAGCCACCAGAATTTGGGCATCTGGAGTAACAGCAACGCAAGGTCAATATCGGTAAATTACCAATATTCTACTATGGATTAGTGCGTTATTAATATCAATTATGTTTACAGATATTTTACTATAGCCTAACCTAATCTTACTCCTACCAATATCTAAACCTAACCACTCTTCTCTGATGCCTAACCCTAACCAGTCCCTCTGCTAATGCCTAACCCTAAAACCCCTACTCCAATTCCTAACCGTAATATACCTCACCAATCTATGCCTTACCCTAAGGGACCCCCCAAAGCTATGCCTAATCTTAACCTATGTTTAACACTGAAGGATCCCCTAACTGATGCCTACCCTAAACTGACCCCCCAAAACAATGTCTAACCGTATGTCCAGAGCCGTGACAAGGTCCAGCACCCAAGGCTGAGACATCAAAGTGCGCCTCTCCATCCCTCCCATCCCAGCCGTCACACGCTGATTGCTATAAGACTAAGAGGCGCCCCAGCCAAACCCCCCCCCCACCACCACCACCACCCCAACACACACACACACCTCAATTTCTTGTTATCGGGCTTGCAGTCACTGCCATGTATCCCCTTTTCTTATTTCTCTCTGCTTCATACAAAATAGGGGAATGATAGCTGAGTGAGTTGTGCGCCCCCTCCTACACTGCGCCCTGAGGCTGGAGCCTCTCTCACCTCTGCCTCAGCTCAGCCCTGCCCACGGCTACTAAGTGGTACTTCGGCACCAATGTAAATAGCTAATGGCACCAATGTAAATAGCTGTGATTAGCGGCTATAAGGGTTAATTAGGTTGCTGGACGTTTCACACCTGCTATATGTAGCCACAGTTTGTATAGCGCCCCATTGCCCACTATTTTATAGGTAGCCAACGGCTCATATGGCTAGCCAAAACTACTGTGGTGCCTCCAGCACCTGAATTAACTTCCTCGCCTGAAATTGCTCAGCACATATTTCCTGTGATGTACAAAGTCCCAATTCCTAATGTAGAAACATCCGAGTGCCCTCTGAAATAGGTATAGTGCACTGTATATCTTATGACTTGGATCTTATAATGTGGATCTTACGCAGGGTCGACAATTATTTTGAAAACACGAGATATTTGCCATTTTCCGAAATCTCGATCACAGCACTCCTAATGTATTTCAGTTTTTCTTTCTTTTTTGCATTCCTGCCAAAGGCCCTTGTTCAATTAACTTTTCCTCCTGGGAGATCATTTTTCATCTTCTCTTCAACATAACTTTTCAGCACTTCGCAATTAAAAAAGTGCCAAAAAGTAGGTGAAAAGGTACTATCAAAATGATTCGGAGTATTTTCCTGGTTGCTGGTGGCTTAAAAGACAGTCTATTGACAAGGTGTGGAAATATCACCAAGGAGAAAACTCAGAGAAAAAGCTAATTGGGTATGGGCCAAAATGTTTCAGATAGACCATAAGATGGCGAGGCGGAATATGAAAAAATCATCTGCAATATATCATGTTGTCCTGATTAAAAAGGTAAAAGAAATATGTTTCTTTTAGTACCAAAAATCAACGCCATTAATACAAAAATAAAATCACTATAAATTCCTATAGGGCCCTTTTCCACTATAGCGTTTGCGATTGCTGAATCGCAAAATCGCAAACCGCTAGTGATTTTCCAAATCGCTACGTTTTGCTTTTAAAATAGGAATCGCGGTAGGTCATTTCCACCGCGATTCGTTTTTTACCTAATCGCGATCGCACGGCGGAGCGATTATTGCCGGGATTTTGCTATGCAGTGCATAGCATAGCAAAATCGCGATCGCAAACGTCGGGAAATCGCCACAAAATTTTGTACTTTTGCTGAATCGCAATCGCTAGCGATTGCTAGTGGAAAAGGGGCCATACAGTATGTTTTTCTAACCTGTGTTTTTTCACAATTTTTTTTTGCATTGATGGAATTAGTGACTGTTAGAGTTGGCCTGAAGGCATTAAAGGCACGTACACACGCCGGATTCCTTTAAACGATGGGTCGTCAGACCTGCCCGCTGGGCGGCCGTTCTGCTGACAGTTTGTCAGTGTGTACAGTCTGTCGGCAGGCTGATAAGGCTGGTTTTGACAGATCTGCCGACAAACTGTACACACTGACAAACTGTCAGCAGAACGGCCTCCCCGTGGGCGGGTCTGACGACCTGTCGTTTACAGGAATCCGGCGTGTGTAGGCGCCTTAAAGGGAAGGTTCAAGCAAAATAAAAAAATTAATTTCACTTACCTGGGGCTTCTACCAGCCCGATGCAGCCATCCTGTGCCCTCGTAGTCACTCACTGCTGCTTCAGTCCCCTGCTGGCAGTTTGCTGACCTAGGACGTCGGCGGGACGCATTGCGTACATTTTTACGCATTCCCACTAGTGCAGGAACATTCACACATACATTTTTACGCATTACTGGTTCAATGCGTACATTTTTACGTATTGAACCAGTAATGCGTAAAAATGTATGTGTTAATGTTCCTCCGAGGTCGGCAAGCTGCCAGCAGGGGACTGGAGCAGCAGTGAGTGACTACTAAGGCACAGGATGGCTGCATGAGGCTGGTAGAAGCCCCAGGTAAGTGAAACTCATTTTTTAATTTTGCTTGAACCTTCCCTTTAAAGGACATCCGAGGTGAAAATAAACGAATGAGATAAACAATTGTATCTATCCTCCTTCTCCTAAACATTACTTTTTTTTAGATATCCCACGTTTATCCCACTTTCATTGAAGTATGCCAGAGCTCAAATCTATGAACTATTGACACTTATCTTTTCCCTGCTCTCAGAAGCCATTTACTGGCAGGAAAGTGTTTTATGGATGTAATTACTTATCAGTGAGAGTTATGCTATAGTACAGGGATGGGCAAACTTGGCTCTCCAGCTGTTAAGGAACTACAAGTCCCACAATGCATTTGCCTTTATGAGTCATGACTGTGGCTGTAAGACTCCTGCAATGCATTGTGGGACTTGTAGTTCCTTAACAGCCGGAGGGCCAAGTTTGCCCATGCTTGCTATAGTACAACACGGGCCCCACCTGGGCAGAAACTGTCACTTGCATACCTGATTTGTGACTCTTTCAGGCACAGAAAGAAAACAAGGTACAGGGCAAAGTTGTTTGTGTGCTTGGAACTGCACAAACATATGTCTATCTCCCATATGTCTCTCATATGCCCCCCTGGATGTCCTTGAAGCAGTATCTGATAATATTAATGAGCTTAATAAGCAATCTTCCTACTTACAGTAAAGCCACATACACATGCTCAACAAAAGTCTTTTAAATGCTCGATTATCAAAAAACGTGAAGAGGTTGGACAACTTTTGTCAAGACGAAAAGGCGTTATCGCTGATAAGAGGCGACCAACGACTGATAAGACGAGCTCAAGTAAATCCAACAGTTGGATTCACTTGAGCTGTCTCTTATCAATCGTTGGTCGCCTCTTATCAGTGATAACGCCGTGTTGTTTTGACAAAAGTTGTCCAACTTCTTCAAGTTGTTTGATAATCCTGCATTTAAAAGACTTTTGTTGAAAGTGTGTATGAGCCTTAAAGAGAATCTGTATTGTTAAAATCGCACAAAAGTAAACATACCAGTGCGTTAGGGGACATCTCCTATTCCCCTCTGTCACAATTTCGCCGCTCCCCGCCGCATTAAAAGTAGTCAAAAACAGTTTTAAAAAGTTTGTTTATAAACAAACAAAATGGCCACCAAAACAGGAAGTAGATTGATGTACAATATGTCCACACATAGAAATTACATCCATACACAAGCAGGCTGTATACAGCTTTCCTTTTGAATCTCAAAAGATAATTTGTGTGTTTGCCTTCTGTCCCCTTCTTCTCTCATGCACTGAACATTACAGGCTTCCTGCAGACAGCTCTGCCTGTGCCTGTGTTTGTAATTCCTCAGTATGTGTCAGCCAGCTACTTTCACAGCCTAACAGAGGAGGATTTTTATCCAGCTCTCTTCTATCACTGATAAGATAGCAGAGAAGCTGCTGGCTTATGTAAATAAAACACACACTGGAGTGTGCATAGAGGAACAGACCAACACAGAAGAGTTGGCAGCCTTCCAGACACAGGCTGACAAGTCTGACAGGGGAAAGATACATTGATTTATTACAGAGACCGTGATAGTACAAAGTGCTGCAGTGAGCCAGAACAGATTAGAATAGGTTTAGGAATTTGTAGGATGGTAGAAAAAACGTTGTAATTTTTGTTACAGAGTCACTTTAAGCCTAGGATCTTATCATGCGATCACTGGGTATGAGCCAAAAATTCTTCTAGAATGAAAATTGCCACTCAGCTGGGAACCTAGTGGGAACAATACCAGCAAATGAAAGCCACTACCTACTGATCAAACTTTGATAGAGGGTGTGGTGACAGCTAGGTTCTGCTGCAGCCACTGTCCAAAGCTGGTGCCTGGCTGTCTATCGATATGGTGGAGGGAAGCCTTCATGCATCTCTGCTCCTAATATTTACCACCTGCCAGAACACCAATAGGGGACTAACAGAGCAGTTGAAGCAAGACCCCCTGGTGAGCCCCTCTGGTCCTGGGGCCCCGGTGATGTCACTGCCTCTGCATCCTCTATTGCTACAGAAATGGTTAAAAGGTAGGTTCAGCAAACTATCCTGCCATTCGCTGAAAACAGTAAACAACTGCAAATTCAAAAATTGGAGGCCACAGACCTTGTTGCATGAAACAGTTTGGGTGTGTGTACTAGGGATTGTGGAGGGGGGGTAGGAATGATGCAGCGTTTCTGACTTACTCTTACCTGACAAGCACTCTAAAGTTGGGCATACATGGTACAATTTTTCAATTAGATAATTTAGTTCGATTATTCCGTTAGATCGAATATAAAGATTTTTCCAGCATGTCCGATCATTTTTCCCGAAAAAATAATCGTTCGAATTTCTTGATCGAAAAAAAAAATATTTTCAACTTTCATTCAATTCCATCATTTAGATTGAATAAACGGGAAAATCAAACGTTTTTATTGTGTGGTGTATGGGCACCATTAGGTACTTTCTATCCCCACCAGAACACCTGAGTACTGCAGAGGAAGTGTCCATAACAAATGCTGTAGAGCAGGGGTCTCAAACTCAATTTACCTGGGGGCCGCAGGAGGCAAAGTCAGGATGAGGCTGGGCCGCATAAGGAATTTCACCATCGCGGTGCATCGCCGCCTCTGCCCGCCCCTCTCACTCTTCCTTCACAGAGAGGGGCGGGGAGAGGCGGCGATCTGCGCGGCGATTGACCTGAGGAGGGGCAGAGCTGAAGCTGAAAGCTCTGCCCCTTCCAGGAAATGCCGTCGGATTGCCCCCCGGGCGATTTGGGGGCTCTGCAGCCCTCGTTTAGCGGCGGGGATGCGGCGGATTACTTGGGAGCATTGAAGCGAACTATAAGGAAGCTTTTGCCGGCGAGGGCCACAAAATATTGTATCGAGGGCCGCAAATGGCCCGCGGGCCGCGAGTTTGAGACCCCTGCTGTAGAGGTTTATGCCCCCCTGTGGAATTACGTAGTACTACTGGATGGTTCCTGGAGGTAGCGCGAGCGAAGCACTCTCTTCCTTTCTCCTGGCTCTGTCCTCTCTTTTTCCTTTTCTGTCTTTTCTAATTCTATATGTTTTTGTTATCCTACCTCTCTGCATTGTCAAGAGGATGATATCTAGAAACAGGGCAGGCCTTAGGTTTCACAGCGCCCTGAGCGAAACCGGATTTTGTTGCCCCCCCCATAAAGTAGCATAGTTGTCCCCATATAGGTAGCATAGTTGCCCCCAGTGTAGGTAGTATAGTTGCCTCATGTAGGTAGCATAGCTGCCCTCAGTGTAGCTAGTACAGTTTCCCCCAGTGTAGTAGCATGGTTTCCCCCAGTGTAGGTAGTATGCCCCCAGTGTAGGTAGTTTGCCCCAGCATGCCCCCAGTGTAGGTAGTTTGCCCCCAGTGTAGGTAGTTTGCCCCCAGTGTAGGTAGCATGCCCCCAGTGTAGGTAGTTTTCCCCCAGTGTAGGTAGTATGCCCCCAGTGTAGGTAGTATACCCCCAGTGTAGGTAGTTTGCCCCCAGTGTAGGTAGTTTGACCCCAGTGTAGGTAGTATGCCCCCAGTGTAGGTAGTTTGCCCCCAGTATGCCCCCAGTGTAGGTAGTATGCCCCCAGTGTAGGTAGTTTGCCCCCAGTGTAGGTAGTTTGCTCCCAGTGTAGGTAGTTTGCTCCCAGTGTAGGTAGTTTGCCCCCAGTACGCCCCCAGTGTAGGTAGTTTGCCCCCAGTGTAGGTAGTATTTCCCCAGTGTAGGTAGTATGCCCCCAGTGTAGGTAGTTTGCCCCCAGTGTAGGTAGTTTGCTCCCAGTGTAGGTAGTTTGCTCCCAGTGTAGGTAGTTTGCTCCAGGCAACCCCCCCCCCTTTATGTGGCAGCGGGCCGGGCAGAGACTGACTCACCTGACATCCAGCTCCAGCGCCGACGTCACTCTTCTCTCCCCGTCTCCGCTCCATGAGTAGTTAGAGCAGGCTACAATAAAATGGCCGCCGTTTGTCTGCATTTGTGGACATCGGCGGCCATTTTCTTGTAGTCCTGCTCTAAATATAGACGGAGAGGACACAGGGAGACAGCGGGGCGGCGAGGGGCGACAGGGCGCCTGCGCCCTTGAGAGTATGGCGCCCTGAGCGACCACACAGGTCGCTCATAGCAAAGGCCGGCCCTGTCTAGAAACATTATACTTCCCTACTTGGAGATAGCTGCATGGGACCCTGGGTGTTAGTTCCCTTTGGTCCCTAGGCTTCCTTAAAGAGTAACTGTCTGGCATAAAATAAAAAATCAATTCTTTATTTTTATCTGGTAAACAAGTAATAAGGACGCTAACCAGGCAATCCAAAAGTTAAAAAAATCACTCTTATTTTTCTTCTACATAAAACATCATTCCCCAGTTTCCCTGGCTCCTATTTGGTACATCTGCAGCACAAAGGAAGTTGCAGGGCATGCTGTTTTTTTTTCTTTTTACTCTTTTCTTTACTTTTCCACTCAGACTTAACTAATACAGTCTGATTGGCTGAAGCCTCTCTCCCTCCTGTTTTCCCCTCCCATACCTCTATTCCTCTCTGATTGGCCAATATTTCTCAATACACTTTCTACTGCAGACCTGGGTGGGAGTGTCTGAAGACTGGGAGGGGGTGGGCAATAATACACAGACAGAGTAATGGAGGAAATTATGTCAGGATTGTCTTCAAGATAGACACAGACAATATGGAAAATCCTAATAAGGATTTTCTCTTTTTTTACTATAGAAAAATCTCTAAAATCAAAATGTGGAAAGTGCAATGCATATGTTATGCAAGTAGAACAAGTATTTATCTATTTATATATGTGTTTTTTTTCCTGAGATAGTATGGCTGACAGCTCCACTTTAAGTGCTCGGGGCAGGTCATTGGACAGAAATAGGAACACGTGGGGGCAGCCATAAGTTTCGCTATTAGTAATTAGTCTAATTCTGTCTACCTGGGCATTAAGTAATATATATTTACTATTTGACTGGAGAACGATTTTAAACCATGTTTATGCTAGCAGTGCTGGTTTGCTGGTGTTTTTCGTGTTACCTGATAGGCCTTTTCGACATGGTGTGATGTCTTGTTTGTTATGTCTGAATTTTTAGTTGTATTTCCTATAAATAAACTTAAAAAAAATGCTGCAGAGGCAGTGGGGAACATATTAATAGCTTTTTACTGTAATTACTGTAATATCCTACTCTGTGACCTACCAAAAAACACACTGGCACCTCTTTACTCCCTACTGAACCTCTGCTACTCGTCTCATCCACCTCTCTTCCCGCTCCTCTGATGCTGCCCCTCTCTGCCAATCACCCAAAGGATCCAGTTCAAACTCCTAACACTATCATTCAAAACGCTACATAGGATATGCCCTCCACACATTTCCTGATTAAACTCCAGATGTCATTCCTCACCTTTTCAGACAAGCTTATAATTTGCTATAGCTAGTAGCACTTGAATATTGACTTATCTGGGGCTTCCTCTAGCCCACCGTAGGCCGCAAGGTCCCCGGCGGCCTCCTGGCTCCTATCCTAGTCCCACTTGCGGCTCAGTTATCATGTCATGATGTCATCATGCCTGCTTCCCACTTCCTCAATAGCATGCTCACGCCGGCCAGCTACACGTCATCACGACGGTCATCGTGAGAGTTCTGCGCGGTTCTCTAATATTGAACCGCGCATCTGCAGGACTCTTGCGCCAACCGGCGCGATGATGCGTAGCCGGCTAGCCAGGCACCACCGGGGGGGGGGGGGGTTAGGGTTAGGCACCATCAGGGTAGGGTTCTGTGTGAGAGTAGGGAGAAGTTAGATCATAGTAATCACTTTTCTCAGCTATATCCAGAGCCCTTTTATAGCCCAACAAAGTTTGCATCCTTTTTATAAACTATACCTAGCTTTTCGGCGACACCTGGCACCCTTTGTAGCTGAATTTGGCCTATGGGCTACACCGGGCACCCTTTGTAGCCGAATTTGGCATATGGGCTACATTGGGCGCCCTTTGTAGCCGAATTTTGCATATGGGCTACTGTTTTTTCCAGGTGCCCCTTTTTAAATGTACGTGAACAGAAGTCATATTTTAAAGTGAACCTAAGGTGAAAATAAAGTAATGTTGTATCTATCCTCCGGATCCTAAAAATCACCCTTTTTTTAGCTATTCCATTGTTTTATTTTATGTTTAAACATCTACAAAGTAGATTTAGTGTTGTATTGTCTCTGCTCAATGGCAGTCTATTAAGTGTCCCAGAGCTAAATACATGACCTATTGACCTTTTTTTTTATCTATCTCCTGTATGCATAAGTTGTTCTCTGCAGGAAAAATTTTTTTTGGCTGTATTCCCTTATTAGTGGGGGTTATGCCATAATCTGACAAGTGTCTGAAAATAAATAATCTGTCGCTTGCATGCCTGAAGGTTAGCTTTGTGAGGCAGGGAAAAAAAAAAGAAACAGACTAGTTGTTAGCATCTTTGGTACTGTACATACACGTTTATCTCCAGTGGTGTAGCTACATCCCTCAGGGCCCCAATGTGTAATTTGGACCGTGGGTCCCCGATGTGTAATTTGGACCGGGCCTCCCCCCACCCTAAGCAGGCTGAGCAGTGTGTATCACCAGAGAGGAGGATGCCACTCTGTACTTCTTGCTTCTCAGATCGGGCACTAAAGCCCAAACTGAGAAGCAGGAAGTACGCAGCAGCGGACAGATCTGGAACCTGTAAAAGCTGAATGAGTGTGTACTGCCTCTAATCTTCCCCACTGCTCTCTATACAGGAGGGCAACATCGGGGAGGACACACTGGCGCACGGAAGGGGGTGTTCTGGGTGTCTGGAACCACCCCCTCGCACCTAGACCGGAAGTGCCTGTTGAATCTGAGCAGCGGCAGCCACGGAATGTTATAGTGCTGCAGCTGCCGCCTGCTCATGTGTGTGCGCAAACCCATCGGCCGCAGGGGGGCCAGGGGCCCGCCAGCCGTGTGTGGGGGGAGCGCTGTCGCCCTCCCGATTGCGAGGCCCCCCAGCCAGGTGCAAAACTTCTTCCCCGCAGCCCCGCAGTCTCCCGAGAGGCAGAGCAGGGCTACGGCAAGATGGCTGCCGAAGCCCTGCTCTGGAGACTATTTGTGTCTCCAGTACAGGGCTTCGGGAGCCATCTTGTCATAGCCCTGGACTCTGCCTGTCTGCACGGAAGATGTGCTGCTGCAGGACGACTCGGGGAGCTGCAAGCCAGATGCCGGGAGAGGAGGAGACTTCTGTCAGGTAAGTGAATTGTTATTTTTTTTGCAGGTGCATTTTTTTTTCTGGTGTCTGCTGCCTACATTGTGATTTTTCTGCTGCCTGCTGCCCACATTGTGATTTTTCTGCTGCCTGCTGCCCACATTGTGATTTTTCTGCTGCCTTCTGCCCACATTGTGATTTTCAGGTGTCTGCTGCCCACATTACGATTTTCTGGTCACTGCTGCCCACATTGCGATTTTCAGGTGCCTGCTGCCCACATTGCGATTTTCTGGTCACTGCTGCCCACATTGTGATTTTCTGGTGTCTGCTGCCCACATTGTGATTTTCAAGTGTCTGCTGCCCACATTACGATTTTCTGGTGCCTGCTGCCCACATTGCGATTTTCTGGTGCCTGCTGCCCACATTGTGATTTTCAGGTGTCTGCTGCCCACATTACGATTTTCTGGTCACTGCTGCCCACATTGTGATTTTCAGGTGTCTGCTGCCCACATTATGATTTTCTGGTCACTGCTGCCCACATTGTGATTTTCAGGTATCTGCTGCCCACATTGTGATTTTCTGGTGCCTGCTGCCCACATTGCGATTTTCTGGTGACTGCTGCCCACTTTACGATTATTTTCTGGTGACTCCTGCCCACATTACGATTATTTTCTGATGACTGCTGGCTGCTGCCCACATTACGATTATTTTCTGATGGCTGCTGCCCACATTACGATTATTTTCTGATGACTGCTGCCCACATTATGATTTTTTTCTGGTGTCTGCTGCCCACTTTACGATTATTTTATGGTGAAATGCTGCCCACTTTACGATTATTTTATAGGTAAATGCTGCTCAATTTATGGTTAATTTCTAGTGAAATGCTGACCACTTTACGATTATTTTATGGTGAAATTCTGCCCACTTTACGATCATTTTATGGTGAAATGCTGCCCAATTTACGATTCATTTCTGGTGAAATGCTGACCATTTTACGATTAATTTCTGGTGGAATGCTGCCCAATTTACGATTCATTTCTGGTGAAACATTGCTGCATTAGGATTATTTTATAGTGAAACATTGCTGCATTAGGATTATTTTATAGTGAAACGCTGCCCCATTACGATTATTTGGTGCCTATGGGGAGGGCCCCATCCTCATTTTCGCAGGGGGACCCAGTGATTTCTA
Source organism: Hyperolius riggenbachi (assembly GCF_040937935.1). NCBI lineage: Eukaryota > Metazoa > Chordata > Amphibia > Anura > Hyperoliidae > Hyperolius > Hyperolius riggenbachi. Next base: position 70,570,999 of record NC_090655.1, read on the forward strand.
GTTACACCCCTGGGGGAGGGTCTCTCTGACTGGCGGTATTAGAGCGGGGGTACTAGGAGGGCGGCGCAGAGATACATTACCTTTCTCAGCGGCGGTGATGGCGTCCCAGGTCTCCAAGGCTAGTTGGCTACCTTTCATCCTGGCTCTAATGTGACGTCACCACGCCATCCAGCCGCAGCGGCCCCGCTCCTCCCCCTGAAGGCCATTGGACATCAGAGTATGCATCCATGGAGAGAGAAGTACTGCTGCTGGATGAGCTGGAGTCTGGATAAGGCAAGTGCAGCCAGGGCTTACTGAGAGGCAGGGCGGGGGGATGTTTGGAAGCCAGCCAGCCATTCCATGATCCACCATATGTGAGAGGGAGAGAGGGGGGGTTCATCTGGCTATATATACAGGGGGGATCTGACCATATACACTGGCTATATGCACAGGGATCTGACTATATACACTGGCTATATGCAGGGGGATCTGGCTATATACACTGGCTATATGCAGGGGGATCTGACTATATACACTGGCTATATGCAGGGGGATCTGACTATATACACTGGCTATATGCAGGGGGATCTGGCTATATACACTGGCTATATGCAGGGGGATCTGGCTATATACACTGGCTATATGCAGGGGGATCTGGCTATATACACTGGCTATATGCAGGGGGATCTGGCTATATACGCTGGCTATATGCAGGGGGATCTGGCCATATACACTGGCTATATGCATGGGGATCTGGTTATATACACTGGCTATATGCAGGGGGATCTGGCTATATACACTGGCTATATGCAGGGGGATTTGGCTATATACACTGACTATATGCAGGGGGATTTGGCTATATACACTGGCTATATGCAGGGGGATCTGGCTATATACACTGGCTATATGCAGGGGGGTCTGGCTATACACACTGGCTATATGCAGGGGGATCTGGCTATACACACTGGCTGTATGCAGGGGGATCTGGCTATATACACTGGCTATATGCATGGGGAGGCATCTGGCTACATACAGTGGGTATATGGCTATATACAGGGGGGATCTCTGGCTATATATACAGGGGATCTGACTATATACACTGGCTATATATACAAGGGGGATCTGGCGAAATGCAAGGGGGAATGTAGTGAACGGGAAGTCATCTGGCTATATACTATAAATGGGGATCATCATGTGGTTACTTATCCTAACTGGGGGGGGGGGGGGGCTCCCATCTGGCTACCTGTGTGATAAATGGGGGTCATCTGGTCACCTATACTAAAGAGGGGTGGGGTAATTTCGTTATCCATAATAAAGGGGGGTTATCTGGCTACTTAATCACTGCCACATTATATATATTTTGGCGAAACACTACTGCATCATGTGTATTTTGTAGGGAAACACTGCACATTGTGTGTATTTTGTGGAGAAATGCTGTGCATCATGTGGAGTTTGTGGGCAAACGCATGTGTGGTAGTGTGCGGCTTGCCAAAAGAGATCTATCAGGAATCCCCCCCTTGAAAATCCTGGATTTGCCCCTGAGGACAAGCGGACCCACCAGGAGGACAAGCGGACCCACCAGGAGGACAGGCCCGGTCATGGCGGCGACTGCTGCGACTGAACCCCCCACACTACTGTTTATCTCATAATGTCACATCGGGTACACTTTAACTACAGTTAACTATAAGTACACTAACTCTTGAATATAAGATGGGATAGCTGCCATTTGGTACTGAGTTACCAAGTAAATCTGTAGTCACTGCTGCAGAAACCAGCGTGCCCTGCATACATACCTCCTCACATGTGACACCTTGCCTTTCTCATGACTCATTCCATTTTACCACAGCACTGGACTTGCATGCAGTCAGGCAGCCACAAGATGGCAGTGTTACCATTTCTGTTTCCTATTTATGCTTTTTGGCAAATAAAAAAAGCAGCGACACTATCATGTGTTTTTTTTTTTGTCGTTCTCACGCAGTGCATAAAATGTTATTCATATAAATTATATGTTTCTCCGAATCTTATCACCATTTCTAAAACGGAGAGGAGATAAAAGAAGGAAAATCAGTATGAATTGTCAGTGTGCCCCTCTCAAATCTATCTATCTTATTATTAGCTCCCACGGCAAATGTATTTGGAGTAACAGCAGCCCCTGTTGAGAGAGGTTAATAAGAGTCGGAGGCTGTGATTACCAATTAGGAACCAACTTGCATAGAAACTGTATAGGCTGGACTGGGTTAGGCATACAATTTAACGGAAGAAAGTAGTTAACTACCGATACTGATACTTATAGATAAACAGGTCCTTATCTGTTTGCAGTGCAACTGATTAAGCCGGCCATATACTGTACAATACGAATGACACTAAGATCAATCCGCGATTGACATTATCAAGAACCTGCTTTGTGTCTACTTCCTGCTTTCATGGAAACAGACATAGAGTTAACATCCTGTGTTTACAAATTAGCTGCTCTACTGAGGCAGCTAGCTGACAGATCAAATGACAGTTGTAATTAGCCACAGATAAGGTGGGATTAGACAGGCTAAACTCTCTAAATACATACAGGGTGCAATTCTATATCCAATCTGTATGGTGAATACTTGCAGAGGAAACACATAATTTGCACAGAGGTCTATATCTTTTCCTCATGAAGTAACGCAATTTACATCTGTGTTCCATATAAAACAAGCAGGGAGCTACATACAGAGCAGCAAAAGCATTTTTCAGTACCTGCTGAAATAATGGAAGGTATTATGCTTAAAGTGGACCAGATGTGACATCACACTCTGGAGAGGTTTCACCACAATATCAGCCATACAACCCTGCCTGATGATCTAATCCAGAAACGGTAAACATTTCTCATGGGTAAAGGGGTATCAGCTATCGATTAGAATGAAGTTCAAACCATGGTCACAGTCAGGGCCGGCTCTAGACCAAACCATCCGGAGGCAGGAGCATAGCATCCACTGCTCTGTTTCCCTCTCCGCTTGTCATATTGCTTCCTCCACTCCATCTATTGCAGCAGAGCTACAACCAAATGCCAAAAAATGTGGATGCTGGCGGCCATTTTTTTGTAGCCCTGTTGTAATAGATGGAGCAGCCCTGGTCACAGTTCCTCTTTTATTTACATGGAAATGTTTCTTATTAACAACTTGAGGACCCTGGGCTTAAAGAGACACTGAAGCGAGAAAAAAAATGATGATATTATGATTTGTATGTGTAGTACAGCTAAAAAATAAAACATTAAGATCAGATACATCAGTCTAATTGTTTCCAGTACAGGAAGAGTTGAGAAACTCCAGTTGTTATCTCTATGCAAACAAGCCATTAAGCTCTCCGACTAAGTCTTAGTGGTGGAGAGGGCTGTTATCTGACTTTTATTATCTCAACTGTAAGATAACTGTTTACTTTTTCTCTGCCAGAGGAGAGGCCATTACTTCACAGACTGCTCTGAAAGACTCATTTTGAATGCTGAGTGTTGTGTAATCTGCACATATTATAGAATGATGCAATGTTAGAAAAAACACTATATACCTGAAAATAAAAGTATGAGAATATTTTCTTCGCTGCTAATCTTCTAATAATTATTCATAGTACACAACCAATTCACTATATCATATTTTTTCCCGCTTCAGTGTCTCTTTAGCCCCCCCCCCCCCAGTAACAAGGCCATTCTTTACAAAATAGGCCACTGCAGCTTTAAGGCCTCGCTGCAGGGCTGTACAACTCAACACAAGTAATTACCCCCTAACCCCCCCCCCCCCCCCCCATTCTGCCCACCAACTGCCCACCAACAGAGATTTCTGTTTATATTTTTTTTATAAATATTTCTAAATGTTATTTTTTTAAATTATTTTTTTAAACCCTCCCTCCCCCCCGCCAGCCAAGCGGAGATGCATTCGCCGATGCACGCACTCTCCTGCAAATCTCCACCCCAGGACTTTAAGCCAATCAGCGTTAGGCGGCCCTGGGGATACCGCCACGATCACGCCCATTGGCGTGACACGGTCGTATAGGCGTTAGCTTCAAAATTGCATGAGATTTTTTTCCCAATCTGAATGGCATTTTTCTGCATCTCCATTGATTTACATCACATGGGATTCGCACATCATATACACGTACTTAGAACAGGATTGTTCTGATATTGCAGCAGTTTGACACATATCCCAGCTTTCGGAAATCAAGAATTGCAACTGTCCTGACTATTTTGCTAGTTTCCTCCTATAGGCACACTTGTAAGTTAACCTGCATTTGACCACACTGGCCTTAGAGTGTGCTTGCAGGGATATCAGATTATAATGAATGCATCTGGGGACAGACGAGAGTGGATTTATAGACTCTGCTGCACTGCACCAAGTAATATGTTGTCTATATATGAATATCCAGTAAATACATGGAATAAATAAATAATAAATTGGGACGAGGAGAAAGGGGGAGTCCTCTCGGCTGTCATACAGATGACAGGGGGGGAAATGGATTTGGTAGATTGGAAAAAAGGTCAGAATTTCTGTCAGGTTGTTATTGTTAATGTTTCTCTGGGGAGATTTCATGGCATCTTGTCCTGTTGCCTAGGCATTAGTTATATAACCATGACAGGATTTCCAGGGATTCAGGGGAAAAAATGGAGAGTGTTTTGAAGTTTCTTCTTACATTATTAATGTTTGCCCTGAGGTTGTTTTGTTTATCACTAGTGTAACAGGTGTGGATACATGTTTTACACAGTTATAGTGCTACACAGTGGCATAGCAAGAGGGAATGCAGAGGTAGCAACCACACTGGGGCCCTTGGGCCAGAGGGGCCACATAGGGCCTTCCCTCAACCACAGTGTTAACTCTTTATTGGTCCTGTGCAGGTAATAATTACTTCTATAGATGTTTTGAATAGTGGTAATCATTAAAGTAAACCATTAAAGTAAGTCTGAGTCCCTCACTGTCCTCCCGCAGTCTCTCGTTCAGCCGCGATCAGCCCCGGTAAAAGGCTTAGCCACGTTAGTCCGGGTCTACTGTGTTTTAGTGTGGCGTATAAATTGTTATGTATAGAGAACTTGGGGTGGGGGGTGGGGGGGGGGGGTTTAAAACGTGCACTGCAACCCATAGCTCCTTAGCCACGCCATATATACAGTATATATATATATAGGAATGTGTATGTGTGATATATAACTGTACTGTATATTGTAGTATTTTTCTCGTATGAATGAATACAGTATATGTATTAAAGTGGTTCTCTGGTATGTTTAAAAAGCTAAAACTGACACTGGCCTGGGGCTTAGAATAGAACTGTGGCTGCGTAGCCGCGCATATGCTTGCTCCTGCGCACGTCATCGCGAGCTTACTGCTCAGTAGAGATGGCCCGAACCTCCGATTTTCCGTTCGCGAACTTCCGCAAAAGTTTGGTTCGTGTGAACTTTCGCGAACCGCAATAGTCTTCAATGGGGAGGCGAACTTTGAAAACTAGAAACACTTATGCTGGCTAGAAAAGTGATGGAAAAGATGTTTCAAGGGGTCTAACATCTGAGTTTTTGCATGGCGGAGTGGGATAGATGACAAAAGTCCCGGGGAAAAAATCTGGATTTGACGCAAAGCAGCGTTTTAAGGACAGAAATCACATTGATTGCTGAATTGCAGGCCTAAAGTGCTTTAAAACATCTTGCATGTGTATACATCAATCAGGGAGTGTAATTAGAGTACTGCTTCACATTGACACACCAAATTCACTGTGTAATGCACCGCAAACAGCTGTTTGTGTAGTGACGGCCGTGCTGGACTGGTGCGCACCATGGCAAGAGTGCAGAGTGCAGGCCGTGGCGGTTTTCAAGCCCACATGGTCGCCAGGCTGTGGTAGCTCAATGATAGAACAACAGTGACTGTCCAGCTGATCAAATTAGGTCTATCCACAAGGAAGCAACAACCTTATTATCGTGGGTGTGAACCCCCCCCCCGACACACTCATATAGCCGTCGGTCATTGCTTCATTGTGATACGCAAGCCCCTTCACCATGGCAATGTAATGATCATGAAGGGGACTTGGCACGTGTACATGCCTTTTGTTTTGTTCATATTGGGGGGGATAAAGTGAAAGGTATGCACTGACTTGACTAATACAATGTGCAGTCACACAGGTGCAGTTAACAGGTATGCACAGAGTGGAATATCACACTGCGTGCACTCACGTAGGTAGGTGGGTGCACTGAACACAACAGGTAGGTACTTAGCTCTAAAAGATTCCTTAAAGCTTGAAAGCTACTATCCCAGAAAAAATTCTAGCAGAGCATCACTGAAATGGTTAAACAAAGCATTTTGCTTTTCCAGATATCAACCCAACCGCAAGCTCAGATCTGCACACGAGCTTCTTTTATCCTCCTCTACAATTACCTCCTTACATTCACGGGTACAAGACTTCTCACGTGCCTCACCCCTCCTCTGGAATGCCGTTCCACAGCACACCCGCCACTCCGCCACCTTTGAAATCTTTAAACTCTCCCGCAAAACCCACCTTTTCCGACAAGCATATTCTTTAGCTTAGGCCATGCACTCTTCAACCTCGCATCTACATTTACTCCTCACTAAATAACCTAATCACGCACTGCCTGTACATATACTGTATACTTCCCCCACCTCTCGTTTCCACCCCATTCCTTTAGATTGTAAGCTCGCAAGGCCAGGGCTCTCACCCTTTTGTGTCATGGAATGTTATTTTAATTGCTTGCACTCTGTTATACATTTATACATCTTAGTCATCATGTTAAATTTGCTATTGTAATCACCTGTTCTGTATTTTGTACCAGTGTCCATATTTGATGTATATCATTGTCTGTATCATTATGTATCCCTTGTTTGTTTTCTTACATTGTACAGCACCACGGAATATGTTGGCGATTTATATTTAAATAATAGTAATAATTTTGTCCTGCTATGCAGCTCCAAATCCACATCCCAACTGGAGATAAAAGTATCTTTTTTACTTTTTAACCACTTCACCACTGAGGGGTTTTACCCCTAGAGCACCAGAGCAATTTTCACCTTTCAGCGCTCCTTCCATTCATTCGTCTATAACTTTATCATTACTTATCACAATGAAATGAACTATATCTTGTTTTTTTTCATCACCAATCAGGCTTTCTTTAGGTGGGAGTCATTATGCCAAGAATTATTTTATTCTAAATTTGTTTTAATGGAAAAATAGGATAAAATGTGGGAAAAATGTATTATTTTTCAGTTTTCGGACTTTATAGTTTTTAAATAATGCATGCTACTGTAATTAAAACCCATGAAATGTATTTGCCCATTTGTCCTGGTTATAAAACCGTTTAAATTATGTCCCTATCACAATGTTTGGCGCCAATATTTTATTTGGAAATAAAGGTGCATTTTTTTCAATTTTGCGTCCATCCCTAATTACAAGCCCATAGTTTATAAAGTAACATTGTTATACCTTCTTGACATAAATATTTAAAACGTTCAGTCCCTAAGGTAACTATTTATGTATTTTTTTTAATTGTATTTAAAGTTTTGTAAAGTATTGTAGTAAGTTTTTGTTTATGCGACCTGCAAGCGTACAGGAAGTATGCTTGCAGGAAGTTCAGGGAGACTGGGCAACTTTTTTTTTCACAATGATCGCGCTCCTTCTCGTAGAAGCAGCTGATCATTGCGGGGGGCTTAGATCAACGAACGGGAAAGATTTTTCCCATTCATTGATCTCCGTTCGAGCGGGCGGTGGCATGCATGAGCGCGGGGAGCGCGGATGAGCGATCAGGAGCGCGGACAGTGGCGAAAGCGGCGTCAGGTACGGATTTCTCCGTCCCTTGGTGGTAACAGGGTGGAAAAAGGGATGGAGAAATCCGTACCACTGGGGGTAAAGTGGTTAAACACAAATGTATCAACACTGGAATGTAAACAAACACTCTCTGAAAAGCTGTCTCTGCTTCAGGCACACACAGCGTTCAGAATAGCTCATTAGAAGATTTAAATATATAATAAAAAGCAGTTATAATAGAAAAAAAATAAACTGCAATGGCAGCTTTCAGGGCAAAATAAACTACACTTGGGAAACTTGTAATTTGTAAACAGACAATATTACTTGTGCACAAAAGCAAATATAATACCTGTATGAGTAATACAAAGCAGGAAAACACATTTTTATTGAATGTTATTTCAGAGTTTCAGACCACTTTAAGGTGAAATGGTGCCCTAGGCAAGTAACTTTAGCCTCGCCCTTGTCATTTGGCTTTTATTGGTAAGATTTGGTGGGGGCTAGCATCAAGTAGGCCCCTAGTTTCTCACCAGGCACTAGGCAACAGCCGAAGTTGCCTTGTAGATGATCCGGCTCTGTTCAAATGCACACTTGTTCTAATGCAAGTGAATGGAAATCGGACTGCTGCATTAGTATTACCTCCTTAGGTTGATTAGGACAGGTCTCTTTGACTGCAGTCTGCAAACGTCGGCAACATGTGTATATTGTGTATATTGACACATTTTTATTTTCCTACCCTGGAATTCGCTTTAAGTGCTGCCATAAAGTATACACTAGGCAGCTATTCTGTTGAATGGTTTGCTATTCAGAAAACGTCATTTTTCTTTTAGCATCGAGTGGTCTAGCTTAGCTTCTTACTGCAGAGTGTTGTCACTGTGGCTCCTGCAGATATGGGGTCAACCTGCATAATACATACTGTACATTGGAGACAAGTACTGCTTAATGGCACCTGTCATTCCTCTTGGAATCTGACTTTGATATCACCTCCACAAAACTATTACACTGACAAACCATTTCCAAAACGTATTACCTTGTAAAGTTTACAAGCCACCAACTTAGCTCTGCCTGCTGACAGATAAGGGCGAGAGCTGGGTTTTCAAAGAAGCATCAAGATTCTGATAAGCTGACTTGGCTGACAGCTATACAAATCTCCTGTACAGTGCTCACAAGCCTTGCTATCTCACACATGGTTGTCTGCTCCAAAGCTTCTGTGTTCAAAAGCACATCCTGGAAACCACGTCCATTATATCCAATAGATGCACTCAGCAGACCATGGGCCCTGATGTATTTTAATGAGTTACTCCAAAGTACTTTACGAGGAACTTAACCAAAAGACAGTAAAACAGAGAAACCGAGAGCCCAGTATAGTGTAGTATGTATTGGAACCAGGGGGGAAAAATGACAAGAAAAAATCCAAAACCTTGCGCTCCTATCCTGAAGGTGACAGGCTATCACAAATTCTTATATTCCTTTGTCCCAATGCACTGTGCTGCTCCAATTGTTTTGGCAAGAAAAAGCGAATCTAGAAGAAAATGAAGCACTCCATCGTGCATTACCAAAGTATAATTTAATTGCAAATTAAAAGTTCTACTTACAAGATGTAGAATAACAGTTCGCTTATCAGCGGTACAGTCCACCGCTACACTTGCATGCAGATTGGCACCAACGCGCTGTGGCCAGCAGCGCGTCCTCCGATACCCGGGGAAGCCGTCTCGCAACACTTGTAGTATACTGTTACACTTGTGTAACCTGCAGGCGAGTGAAATGTCTACAGCATCTGGCCACTGGGCGTTTTCCTAAGGAATCAATCCCCAATCTTTGGGAGCGACGCTATTGCACAAGTGTAACAGTATACTACAAGTGTTGCGAGACGGCTTCCCCGGGTATCCCCGGGTATCGGAGGACACGCTGCTGGCCACAGCGCGTTGGTGCCAATCTGCATGCGAGTGTAGCGGTGGACTGTACCGCTGATAAGCAAACTGTTATTCTACATCTTGTAAGTAGAACTTTTAATTTGCGATTAAATTATACTTTGGTAATGCACGATGGAGTGCTTCATTTTCTTCTAGATTCTGAAAAAATGACAAGTAAGATTAATACTCACAAACATGGGTTACCGCATAGGCAACCACTGTATAGGCAGATGGGGAGATTAGACCTGTCCCCACTCAGGAATAAGATGTCGCTCTCTGGAGAAGGAAAAGCGGGTATATCACCCTTCCACCAGGGTGGAAAACTTTGATCATAGGATGTACAGAGGCGCCAAAAGGATAAAAGTATGCTAAAAAGTTAAAATATTCGGGTGGCGGTGGTGGACACGGAATTGTCGCTTGAGAGAAAGACAATTTTAATCACATACTCCACGAACAAATCACAACGCGTTTCACGGGCACAATCCCGCTTCATCAGGCATTAAACATGCGGAGTATCACACGGCTATAGGTCCAATGCACGCTTGGCACCTCTCTGTCACAGAGGTGCCAAGCGTGCATTGGACCTATATTTTAACATTTTAGCATACTTTTATCCTTTTGGCACCTTTTAACCAAAATATAGAAGCCTGGAGGGGATAAACCAATACATTGCAAAGTGAGAAATTAAAAAAAAATATAGAAGATACATCAAGAAATGATTGATACTCGCTGTGTAATTCGTTCATGTTGTTTGGACCACTGTGAGCCTGCAGGTCACCATCTTTACTACTGACAGACAGGGGAAAAAACAGACAGCACCAACTTCATAAATATACTGTATATATATATATATATATATATATACATATATATATATATATATATATATATATATGTATGTATGTATGTATGTATGTATGTGTGTGTGTGTATAGAGAGAGAGATTTCCCAGAATGCAATGAAGTCCACAGACAGGAAGCTGTATGGGTCATGGCCCTGACATCACACTGTGGGTGGGGTTCCACCTCAATATCAGCCACACAGGCGTCCATGATGATCTATTCGAGAAAAGGTATACATTTCTTGTTTGGAAGGGGGTATCGGCTACTGATTGGGATGAAGTTCAGTCCTGGGTTAAAGTTCCTCTTTAAGCTAGTTGTTGCACAACGTGATATAGTGTCAGACACCACTGGGTTATTTATAGTTTATATTTTTTAACTCTTCCTGTACTGGAAAACAACAAGACTCTTTTCTTTGCTACTAATGTTCTATTTCTTAGCTGTACTACATGTATAATTTATTTTCTCATAAGTTTATTTTCGCCTCAACTTTGCTATAAGGGGCCCTTGTCTCTCCGGGGTATTGTGCGATTTGTGCTATTCTAAAGCAGTAAAAAGCCTTACAGAATGAAATATCAATTGCTTTCCACCAAAGCAGGGCACAATGGAAATAGGTTCCTGTTAACTAGCGATGGATCCTAATTGGGTATTCCAGAGATTGTTTCACGAGCTTAAACACCTTATCCCTTATTAATTTGATAATTAAAATTCCCATTCAGCTAAACTGCAAATGCTCAAAACATGTTATGAACCAAAAAAACAGCAATCCACTCCAAGGAATATAAGGCCACAACAGACACGATCACAGGCACTTAGACAAAATCATTTGTTAAAAGATGGTGGTGACTGTGCCGTGATTTTTGAGGCGAGGCTGGTCTTTAACAACATGCAATAAAAACAATAAACAAAACCACCATTTACAAAAACATTGACGCATTCCAGTGTTAAAGAGAACCAGAGACGAAGCACCCTCATGTATTTTATTACATTTATCAGTGGAAACATGACAGTAAACACCTACCCTGCTTTTAGTTTAAATCTTCTCTGCTTAATCAGTCTATAATCAGCTGTGATAAGAATCCCTGACTGAGTCAGTCTAGGTTTGACCTGGAATCATTATAGCTGAGTCACTCTTATGTGGAGTCTTTTCAAGCCGAAGCCTTCCCCCTCATGGATCAGATTTCCTGCTTTACATACCGAGAGCTGTGATGACATGGGAGGGGCTGCTGCTTCAGGAAAAATCTCTGTCTAACAGACAAGTGTGGCTGTGTGATCTGTGTGCTCTGTCTGTGCAGCCAGTCATCATTATTATCTACTGTATGCAGTTTCATTACTATGAGAGACACTTCCTACAGGCAGCCACACAGCATACCAGAATATGAAGTTGAAAGCACACAGATGAAAGCCTACAGCAGCCCTTCTTGTCTATAGTCTCATATAGCCTAGACAGCACATCCAGAACACCTCATAACCTGGAAGCAGAAGGGATATGAGCCGGCGGCCATATTGGAGATTTCCTGGAACAATAATGGATAAAAAGCACTCAAAAAGGCACACCAGAGTGGCAAAATTATCGGGTAGAGCATTTATTCTTTACAAGCTATCAACTGATATGTTTATTTTGTGTGTATCATTCATCTCTGGTTCCCTTTAAAGAGTCGAAGCTCGGGTACAAAATAAGATACTTACCTAAAGAGAGGGAAGCCTCAGGATCCGATTGAGGCTTCCCTCCCTGCTGTGTTGTCCCCCATCACTGATTGTGGCCCCCCAGGAGATTAGCGACAATGCATTGTTACTTATCCTATCGGGGCCGCTCAGCTCTTCTTCCTCCAGCATGGCCGTGCAATAGCCGACCCAGCCCGCTCGCGCATGCACAGTAAGCTACTGCACAACCCCGCTTCAGGGAGAAGAGCTGTGCGGCCCCGATGGGGAAGTGGGATTTAGATCAGGGAGGGAACCCTCAAGTAGGATCCTGAGGCTTCTCTTTCTTTAAGGTATGTATCTGATATTGATCCCGAGTTTTGGCTCGGCATCACTTTAAGCAGTCTCTAATATTGGCTACAAATTAATATCCAAAAATGCTTTCAGGCACATGTTTCGTAGGCTTACGTTACAATGAACTGGTATGTTTGATTATATAATACAGTCACTTTATAGTAGGGATGGGACGAATTCACAATTTCTCTGAATACGAATACGAATCTAAAAAGGTTCTCGAATATCTCAAACCTTTTCGAATCACAAATCTAACGAATCCTGCACATAAGAATTGTGCGATCCATGGTATAATTGCCCGGAGTATAGGTACCCAGGCATAGGTACCCACAGTATAGCTAGCTAGGTATAGGTGCCTTCAATATAGGCAGCTTTCAGTATAGGTAGCAGGGTATATGGGCCTTCAGTATAGGTAGCAGGGTATAGGGGCCTTCAGTATAGGTAGCAGGGTATAGGGGCCTTCAGTATAGGTAGCAGGGTATATGGGCCTTCAGTATAGGTAGCAGGGTATATGGGCCTTCAGTATAGGTAGCAAGGTATATGTGCCTTCAGTATAGGTAGCTGGGTATATGGGCCTTCAGTATAGGTAGCAGGGTATAGGGGCCCTCAGTATAGGTAGCAAGGTACATGTGCCTTCAGTATAGGTAGCAAAATACATGTGCCTTCAGTATAGGTAGGTAGGTGTAGGGGTCTTCAGTATAGGTAGCAAGGTACATGTGCCTTCAGTATAGGTAGCAGGGTATAGGGGCCCTCAGTATAGGTAGCAAGGTACATGTGCCTTCAGTATAGGTAGCAGGGTATAGGGGCCCTTAGTATAGGTAGCAAGGTACATGTGCCTTCAGTATAGGTAACAAGGTACATGGGCCTTCAGTATAGGTAGGTAGGTAAAGGGGCCTTCAGTATAGGTAGCAGGGCATAGGGCCTTCAGTATAGGTAGGTTGGTAGGTATAGGGGCCTTCACGTAGGTAGGTAGGTATAGGAGCCTTCACGTAGGTAGGTAGAGGTAGGTAGGTATAGGGGCCTTCACATAGGTAGGTTGGTAGGTATAGGGGCCTTCACGTAGGTAGGTAGAGGTAGGTAGGTATAGGGGCCTTCACATAGGTAGGTAGAGGTCGGTAGGTATAGGGGCCTTCACGTAGGCAGGTAGTGGTAGGTAGGTAGGTATAGGGGCCTTCACCTAGGTAGGTAGAGGTAGGTAGGTATAGGGGCCTTCACATAGGTAGGTTGGATTGGTATAGGGGCCTTCACGTAGCTAGGTAGAGGTAGGTAGGTATACGGGCTTTCACATAGGTAGGTACGTATAGGGGCCTTCACGTAGGTAGGTAGAGGTAGGTAGGTATAGGGGCCTTCGCATAGGTAGGTTGGTAGGTATAGGGGCCTTCATGTAGGTAGGTTGTTAGGTATAGGTGCCTTCACGTAGGTAGGTAGAGGTAGGTAGGTAGAGATACAGTAGGTAGGTAGAGGGGCCTTTACAAACTAGCCCTGTGCTTCCCCAATCCCCCCACAACCTCCTTCCGCTCACCCCCCCCCCCTGCATAAAAAAGTTGCCACTCATCTTCCCAGTGGAACGCAGAGCAGCAGACCTCTTCCTTACTTCCCTGTTCCCTCTAGTGGCCAGACCGGCTTTTACTGATGACGTAATAGTAAAAGCCGGTCACTAGGGAGAACAAGGAAGTCAGCGTGAGGTCTGCCGCTCCGAGCTCCGCTCTGGATAGGTAAGCGAATACATTTTAACTATATGGGGGGCGAGCGGAGGAGGCGCGGGGGGGCGGAGGAGGACGAGCGGGGGGGGGGGGGGGGGGGGGGGGGTAGCGGCGGATGCAGCGTCGGAATTCGGCGGATTTGGCGAGCGGTGAATGGTGTCGGGATTTGAATCCATGAATCTCAAATATTTCCCAATATTCGAGGCATTCGTGGATTCACGGGATTCATTGTCCCATCCCTACTTTATAGAAAACTCCAAGGGACTGGGGAAAGTAGTTTACCTGTCAAGCATTTAATCAAAGCTTTACAACAAAGGAATATATGTGAGCAGTCAAAGGAGCCATCTAAAAAAAGAAGAAGATAAATAAGTGTCTTTTGGACCAAGGTTAAGGCGTAAGGCAGTCATTTTTATCTTGCAATCTTGAGCGATCAATCGCAATGTTTGCATCAAATTAGTCCTAATGAGCGTTGCTGTACCAGAGAGCTGCAGTTGCACAATGCGGTGATTAATCTGCCATGGCCACAAGTTAACCTTTCAGAAAACAGTATTAGCAGTTAAAGCATGGTTCCAGATTACAGTTTTAATTAAGTTCTGTGTAGAAAGTGTAACTGTACATGAAAAATGAAGGCTACATTTTGAAAGATAACCAGCCTGTTCATACAGAACAGGTTATCTGTGGTAATATGCTCCTTATGCCTGTATTTTCTGTGCAGGCGCATAACAATAGCCCCCCAAAAACCCCTCCCACTCACATAGCTAGGGGCGGAGCAGGTAAAAATGGCGTACGTCAAGTCCTGCTAAAAATGGCACCACCATAGACTGCAATAGTAAAATAGAAATAGGAGTTTGCAGGGAAAGTCTACGTACTGTTGTTGCTACACTTAGTCTACGCTCACAGTTTGGGCTGCGTTCCCATGTAACACAAGAACGCAAAGCGCCAGAATGTTAAAGTCACGCTGCATGTTGTCCATGCTTTGCGACTTTAAACAGTCAATCGGTCAATTAAAAGTATACTTTACTGTCACTGTTAATGTATGCATTTTGTGGTAATGCACTGCATGCACTGCGTTGGGATGACACACACCCTTATTCCACATCAAATGCACTGTGAAAGTCAAATAAGTGGTGCATTGCAGTACGAACAGCCATGTTAAAAAGCACCTGTTACGCCACAACACACCACCATGAACATAGTCTTATAATTATCTAATTAGTTTACTTTCAGTTCAGTTTTGCTTTAAAGAGAACCCGAGGTGTGTTTAAAGAATGTTATCTGCATACAGAGGCTGGATCTGCCTATACAGCCCAGCCTCTGTTGCTATCCCAAACCCCACTAAGGTCCCCCTGCACTCTGCAATCCCTCATAAATCACAGCCATGCTGTGAGGCTGTGTTTACATCTGTAGTGTCAGTCTCAGCTGCTCCCCCGCCTCCTGCATAGCTCCGGTCCCTGCCCCCGTCCCTTCCCTCCAATCAGCAGGGAGGGAAGGCATGCAGGCGGGGACTGGAGTTCTGCAGGAGGCGGGGAGAGCAGCAGACTGACACTATAGAGATAAACACAGCCAGCTCTGACAAGCTGTTTGTCAGCAGCGTGGCTGTGATTTATGAGGGATTGCAGAGTGCAGGGGGACCTTAGGGGGGTTTGGGATAGCAACAGAGGCTGGGCTGTATAGGCAGATCCAGCCTCTGTATGCAGATAATATTCTTCAAACCCACCTCGGGTTCTCTTTAAAGAGACTCCGTAACAAAAATTGCATTCTGTTTTTTTATCATCCTACAAGTTTAAAAAGCTATTCTAATGTGTTCTGACTTACTGCAGCACTTTATACTATCACTGTCTCTGTAATAAATCAATGTATCTTTCCCCTGTCAGACTTGTCGGCCTGTGTCTGGAAGGCTGCCAAGTTCTTCAGTGTTGTGGTTCTGCTATGAACTCCCCCTTCCAGGCCCCTCTATGCACACTGCCTGTGTGTTATTTAGGATTAGAGCAGCTTCTCTCTTCTCTCTTATCTTTTACAAGCTGGATAAATCGTCCTCTGAGCTGGCTGGGCTTTCACATACTGAAGAATTACAGACAAGGGCAAAGCTGTTTGCAGGAAGAAACAAGCAGCCTGAAACTTCAGTGCATGAGAACAGGGGGAAAGAAACACACAAATGATCTCTTGAGATTCAAAAGGAAGGCTGTATACAGCCTGCTTGTGTATGGATGTATTTTCTATGTGTGGACATACTGTACATCAACCTACTTCCTGTTTTGGTGGCCATTTTGTTTGTTTATAAACAAACTTTTTAAAACTGTTTTTAACCACTTTTAATGCGGCGAGGAGCGGCGAAATTGTGTCAGAGGGTAATAGGAAATGTCCCCTAATGCACTGGTATGTTTACTTTTGTGCGATTTTAACAATACAGATTCTCTTTAAAGTGAACAAATGGTAAAAATAAACTGAATGAGATAAACAATTGTATTTATCCTCCTACTCATAAAAATGACTTTTTTAGATATCCTGTGGATTTTATATATATATTTTTTATTATTTAAACATGTATAAAGTAGATTGAATGTTTTATTGTCTTTGCTCAAAGGCTATTACGTGTCCCACAGTTAAAATACCCAAACTATTGACCTTTTTCTATCTTTCCCCTGCCCTCGCAAGTTGTATTCTGCCAGGAAAACATTTTGCTTATCAGTGAGGTTTACTATATTCCCTGCAATGTACCCACAAAACAGAAGATGCCACTTCAATGCCTGAAAATTAACTCTTTCAGCAGCAAAATAAAGCTAGTAAAACAGCCTGGTTATTAATATGTTTGGCAATATGCCAGGCAACACGGTGGCGTAGTGATTAGCGCTCTTGCCTTTCAGAGCTGGGTCCCCGGTTCGAATCCCAGCCAGGTCAACATCTGCAAGGAGCTTGTATGTTCTCCCCGTGACTGTGCGTGTTTCTTCCGGGCACTCTGGTTTCCTCCCACATCCCAAAAACATACAGATAAGTTAATTGGCTTCCCCCTAAATTGGCCCTAGACTATGATACATACACGATACATAGACTTTGGTAGGGATTAGACTGTGAGACCCTCTGAGGGACAGTTAGTGACAAAAGTACTCTGTACAGCGCTGCATAATATGTCAGCGCTATATAAATACTTAAATAAATAGAAATACTGTACGCATACATGTTTATTTCATCATGTCACATGTTGCCTTGGGAACACTTTAACACAGTATGCGTAATAGAAAAACATGAGCCTAAACTAGGCCTTTAATATATAAGGTACTGAAGTACAATGTGCTGAAATTGTGATTTAATATTCCAGTTTTTAGAGCCCTGAATGCTGTAAATTTGGATGTTTTCGCGTACTTTGTTTCATTGATTTCACTGATTGCGCTCTTTCTTGATGCAAGCCAAGCATTTTTTAAGCACATTTGATGGATTTTTCAAACACAGGGTTTATGAACACAGCCTGCTAGTATTTCTGTATCAAATATCACATAGTATAAAGTTCAAAACCGATAACAACGGCTGAATGAATAATTGCCCTGTAAGAAAGTGACAGGAATTTCCCCGGTATTAATGGACAAAATAAAAGGCAAATGAACAGCGATATTTTTGGTACAACGTTCCGGAAATATTTTGTAAGCAAGAAGAGAATGTCACTACCGAAAGGTAGCCATAAACTATACAATCACAATTCATACAATTAGTAGGAAGTATTAGGCTAGGTGCACACTTAGCAGAAACGCTATAGTTGCAGAAAACACTGTGTTTTTGCAGCTATGGGCCGCAGGAAAAAACATATGCGTTTTTGATGCGTGCGTTTTCAAAAACGCTGGTTTTGTTGCATAATCTTCAAAAACACAGCAAAAATGCACATAATGAAAGTCAATGGAAACGCAATGGTATGCGTTTTCCATGCGATTTTCTATGCATTTTTGGTAAAAAAAAAAAACAATTCTGATGTATTGCCGCTTCCTGTTGTCTTCCTAATGATTTGCATAAAACGCAATTCAAAAACGCATACAAAACGCATATGCATTTTGTATATGCGAACCGCAAACGCATTAAAACGCACGCAAAACGCTTCAAAAACGCATCTGGGGTAAAAAAAAAATGTGAATGCACCAAGAACACAGTAAAAACGCAGCAAAAATGCACAAAAAACTCACACAACATAAAATGAAACATGACATAAAACACAGCCTTTCATGTTATGTTATGTGTGCACCTAGCCTCAACCTGGAGGGGATACTTACCTCTGGAGGGGGAGGCCTCCGGAACCTAAAGAGGCTTACCTCGTCCTCCTCAGGAGAGGCGATCCAGTACAGTGAACCCGATCGGGCTCAGATATCTCTGCTGGAACCCGAGCAGAAAGCGGTGACAATCGCCACCAAGGGACTTTCAAAGGTCCCACCACTGGATTGCCTCTCCTGAGGAGGCCGAGGGAAGCCTCTTTAGGATCCAGAGGCCTCCCCCTCCCCAGGTAAGTATGCCCCAAGGGCACTTTTTTCCCTACAGGTATCATTTAAGATTGTACGGTTTATCATTTCGGCATTATAGTTTTGGTAGTATTTTTTACCTACTATTTGGTACTTTTACAACTGCAAAGTGCTGAAAAGCTATTCTAAATAGAAGATGAAAATTATCTCCTAAGAGAAAACTCATGAAAAAAAGTTAATTGCATATGGGCCAAGGGGTCTTATCTCATAAGTTTCTTTTCACTTCAAGTTCACTTTAAATGTGCAAGCAAGTGGGAATCATTAGACCCTCTTTAGTAAAAATAGTCTCCTTATTTACCTACTGTATATACTTGACTATAAGTCTAGAAATTTAGGTCTGATTCACTAAATAAAAGTATAGGGGTCGACTTATACACGAGTCACAAGCAACACTGAGCACACTGAGTAATGTGTATACTAGTGAGATTCCCATTTGCAGCAATTTACCCAGTGGTAAAGCAGAGAAAACAGGTCTGAATGAACTGCCCACACCAATTAACAAGGAAGGGGGTTGGGGGAAAATACTGGGCTGCAGGAAGGGGAGTAAATAGTTGCTGCACTTGAGGGCCTGGAGGAGTTATTGGCTGCACATAAGGGACAGGAGGGGTTAATAGCTGCAATACTGTAAGCAGTGCAGTCATTAACTCCTCCTGATCCTCAAGTGCAACTGTTGATTTTTCCTGGTCCCCAAGTGCAGCCATTAACTTTGCTGGGTAGACTTATACTTGAATCAGAACAAAATTCCAGCTTAAGATGGTCAAATATTGGAGTCAACTTATATTTGAGGATATACGGTAGTTACATAGTTATTTGGGTTGAAAAAAGACTTACGTCTATCGAGTTCAACCAGAAAATAAAGTACAGCACCAGCCTGCACCCTCACATATCCCTGTTGATCCAGAGGAAGGCGAAAAACCTTTACAAAGAATGGTCCAATTAGCCCCAAAATGGAAAAAAAATCCTTCCCGACTCCAGATGGCATTCAAATAAAATCCTTGGAACAACAACATTACCTAGTAATTATAGCCATGGATGTCTTTCAACGCAAGGGAAGTATCTAAGCCCTCTTTAAACACAGATGTAGAATTTGCCATAACTACTTCCTGTGGCAATGCATTCCACATTTTGATCACTCTTACTGTACAGAACCCTTTCCTAAATAAGTGGCATAAACATTTTTCCTCTATGCGCAGATCATGTCCCCTAGTCCTTTGTAAAAGCCTAGGGACAAAAAGCTCATCCGCCAAGCTTTTCTATTGCCCTATGGCATATTTATACATGTTAATTGGATCTCCTCCTAGGCGCCTTTTCTCCAGACTAAATTGTGATGTAATATTGCAGTCTTTAGAGCCCTGAATACTGTAAATGTTGATGTTTTTGCGTGTTTAATTGATTTCACTGAGATGGCAATGATTTGGGTTTGCATGTCAAAATGATTAGCATCTCATCGACCATCTATAATACACACAAAAAAATACAATGTTTTTGTTTTTCAAACTTTAAGTACTGGATTTTTTTTTCTAATTGCATTTCTATGATTTGCAGTTATATGAACTAAAGAATAAGGTACATTTTTATATTGTTTTTTGATAAACATTAGCAATTCACTGCTTGATTTTTCCCCTAGCTTCAATGCTCTTTTCATGGTAAAGTGAATTTTTCGTGTCCGCAGCAGGAAAAAGGTAATGCGTTTGCTATGCATATATTATGCTGCGTGATATAAAATATAAATACAACATTAAACGGCAAATCCTGGGTATATTTCTCAGTTACAGTCTACATGACAAATAATTAAATATTGATGAGAAAAACAAGTTAAGTGTAGGAAAGTCATTTCTAGTAGAGAAAGACATGGCAGGAACACTGACTACCCACACAGTGTATTATCATATGTGCTATAGATGAAGTCTGTGCTCAGTCTGGGGTTGCCTTCAACCCAAATTGCCTGGAATTTCAGTAAAAGTATTATACTCGAGCATAAGTCTAGACATTTAGGTCAGATTCACTTCATAAAAGTATAGGGCTCGACTTCTACACAAGTAACGGGCAAATTGAGCACACTGAGTAATGTGTGTACTGGCTAATAGTGACATTCCCATTTGCAGTAATTTACCCAGTGGTAAGTGATATCTTGAGGAAAGGAGATGCCAAGAAAACACAGGTCTGAAAGTCCTGGCCACAACAATTAACAAGGAAAGGGGCAAGGGGAAAATACTGGGCTGTAGGAAGGGGAGTGAATAATGGCTGCACTTGGGGGCCTGAAGGAGTTATTGGCTGCACTTAAGGGAAAGGAGGGGTTATTGGCTGCAATACTGTATGTACTGCAGTCATTTACTCCTCCTGAGCCCCAAGTAGAACCATTAACTATGCTGGGTAGACTTATACTTGAGTCAATAAAAATTCCAGCTTAAGAGGGTTGAATATTGGAGTCGACTTATACACGAGGTCGACTTGTATTTAAGTATATACGGTATGTTAAAGGATAGCTTGTAGTTACATCTGTACCTGAGTCGAATTAAAAAGTTGGCTTGTCCAGCCCCAAGTAGGTCCCTTGGTATCCTTATGGTCCCCTCCGTTGTAGCACTATCAACCCCAGTAAAGTTCACAACTGGCTCAGTCATGGACTGCTGCGCATGCGCGGCCCTAGCTGCACATCTCCTCAGTCATGCTCCTGTGGTCGAGAGCATTATTCGCATGCGCAGTCACAAGTCTTAGCTTACGGTCTACCCACAAAACTCTCCCGGCCATGAGACAGCAAAACAGCACATGCACAATAGGACAGCACATGCACAATAGCCTTTACAAGGCTGACAGGGGAACATCCTCTCATTATACTACCTCCGCCCCCTTTCGGGCACAAAAAGGTGGGAAAGAGTGGGCAGGAGAGGATCAATGTATCAGACTTTATCTGACACTCTAATCTGGCAACAGCGCCATCTAGCGGCAGCCTTTTTTCCTACTGTGTCCAACACTGGTCCTATGGAGGAAAATAGGATTGGATTGGAAAATAGGATTGGAAAGGGTTATGTTACCCACAGACACAAAACGGATGCCTCCCAATGGCAAGGCGAGAGATTTGCTTTTATTCAGCAAACACCGTCATAAACATTACAGGCCATTATCAGGCCAAGCAGTCCCCTGCGGCACTAACACTAAAACTCATATCAGCGGACTGTAAGGCTATGTCTGGAAAGGTATAGGGAAGGGTCGTATATGATCAGCCAGCATTTTCACGGGCATGCAAAACTTCCAGCTGCGTGTCTGATAACATCTACGCTGCCTGGCTGAGCTTCTGGCAGATATAGGTCACTTGTTGGCATTTAAATAGATTGTTTGTGGCAAAAATACACACACCAGACAGACAAACAGATCAATATGATTCCGTTCAGTAGACAAAAAAAACGCCCATTCCCTAGCATGCATAAATAATTGGCAAAATGAGGCAGTCCCCGTGTACACATAATTTGAAATTATACATGGAAATAAGGCTTTTACAACATTAATGCAGGTTGACTGGATTCCACATTCTCTTTCATGTGTACATCTGGAACATTAAAAAGACTATGGCTGTGCCGAAAGCTGTGAAACGGAGGAATGCTAGAGAATGATGACTCTAATTTCAGTCCTCACAATCCTGCCATACGGAAACCTCTCCCATTAGTGCTACAGACACTCTGAAAGCTAAAATACCGTGTAAATTTAGCTGTCAGGAAAATGGTTTATAAAGTGTAACTGCAGTGACATGTATGCTATTACTATACTGACCAGGATTATGGGAAGTGCGACGTCACAGTTTAATGTTATCAGCCAATCTTCCTCCTTTGCCCTCTACAGGCACCTTGCCCTGGGAGTTGCGCTGTCACATGCCAAGTGACAGTTTGTTTTTCACTAGTCCTGTCAGCTCTTACAGTACACATCATTTTCCCCAGGAAACAGGAAGTTTGCGCATTAAAGAGTATTTGAAAAAAAAAAAGAGACCCTGGGCTATACTTACCCCAGAATCCTAAAGAGGCTTCCGCCTTCCTCCTCAGTAGAGGGAATTTAGCGTTGAGACCCTTCATGGATCTCCTTGTCGGTGTGTGCACATGCGCAGTGGTGGCTCTATACTAAGGCTCCAGCAGGAATAGCTGAGCCCAATCGGATCCGCTCTACTGTACATGGCACGAGGTATATGCTACTTCCGCCGGAGCCCGAGCAGAGAGCTGCTACTGCACATGCGCGCAGCTACAATGGTAAATATTATTGCCGCTCTGTGTCCGTGGGATCCAGCGCTGGATACCATCTACTGAGGAGGCAGGCAGAAGCCTCTTAACCTATTTTGGTTCCTGGATGTAGTTTCTACGTCCAGGAACCATGCGCGCTACCGCGCGCCCCCGCGGCCGATCGTGCGCGTGCACGCGCACTCCCGGCCGCGGATTCGGTAGCCAAGGAATCAATGTATCGGGCTATGGAGCCCGATCATTGATTCCTCTCCCCCGCTGAAAAAGAGACAGCTTCTCTCGGAAGCTGAGCTTTTTCTGGCCGTCTTCTTCCCGATGCGTCACTCTAAGCGCGTGCTACGCTTAGAGTGACGTCATGTAAACAAACTCATGGCCGCCATCTTGTGGCCAAAAAGTAATACTACACCTGAAAAAAAAAAACCAGAATTAACACACATTTACATTATAAATCTATTGTTTACTTCCCACCCTCCCAAAAGTACCCAAATAAAATGTTTAGTATAAAAAAAAAAAATTACAATAAAAAAAAAATACATGTAAATACTTACCTAAGGGTCTAAACTTTTTAAATATCAATGTAAAGATGAAATATTTCTATTTTTTTTTATTTTAAACTTGTAAATAGTGATAGATGCAAAATGGAAAAAATGCACCTTTATTTCCAAATAAAATATTGTCGCCATACATTGTGATAGGGACATAATTTTAACGGTGTAATAACCGGGACATATGGACAAATACAATACGCGAGTTTTAATTATGGAGGCATGTATTATTTTAAAACTATAATGGCTGAAAACTGAGAAATAATGAATTTTTCCATTTTTTTCTTATTCTTCCTGTTAAAATGCATTTCCAGTAAAGTGGCTTTTAGCAAAATGTACCCCCCAAAGAAAGCCTAATTGGTGGCGGAAAAAACAACATATAGATCAGTGCATTGTGATAAGTAGTGATAAAGTTATAGGCTAATGAATGGGAGGTGAACATTTCTCACGTGAAAACGACGGAACCTGAATGGGTTAAGGAGCCAGAGGCTTACCCCTCCCTAGATTTTTTTAATTACAGATTCTCTTTAAGGTTAGGCAGCAGGAAGGGGGTTTAAATTGGGGTGGATAGTTAAAGTTAAGCAACAGAAAATGGGGGTTTGCAGTGAGGGGGACGGTTAAGGTCAGGAATCAGGAAGGAGGGTTTTAGGGTTAGGCGTTGAAGGGGGTATGGTTAGGGTTAGACATTGGATGAGGGAGGGTTCTGTGTAGTGTTGGGCGAACATCTAGATGTTCGGGTTCGGGCCGAACAGGCCGAACATGGCCGCGATGTTCGGGTGTTCGACCCGAACTCCGAACATAATGGAAGTCAATGGGGACCCGAACTTTTGTGGTTTGTAAAGCCTCCTTACATGCTACATACCCCAAATTTGCAGGGTATGTGCACCTTGGGAGTGGGTACAAGAGGAAAAAAAAATTAGCAAAAAGAGCTTATAGTTTTTGAGAAAATCGATTTTAAAGTTTCAAAGGGAAAACTGTCTTTTAAATGCGGGAAATGTCTGTTTTCTTTGCACAGGTAACATGTTTTTTGTCGGCATGCAGTCATAAATGTAATACATATAAGAGGTTCCAGGAAAAGGGACCGGTAACGCTAACCCAGCAGCAGCACACGTGATGGAACAGGAGGAGGGTGGCGCAGGAGGAGAAGAAGGCCACGCTTTGTGAGACACAACAACCCCGGCCTTGCATGAGGGCAAGAAGCGTGCGGATAGCAGGCTTTGTACCGCCATGCAGTCATAAATGTAATAAAGATAAGTGGTTCAATAAACAGGGACCACGCGGCAACGCTAACCCAGCAGCAGCAGACGTGATGGAACAGGAGCAGGCGCAGGAGGAGAAGGCCACGCTTTGTGAGACACAACAACCCAGGCCTTGCATGAGGGCAAGAAGCGTGCGGATAGCAGGCTTTGTACGGCCATGCAGTCATAAATGTAATAAAGATAAGTGGTTCAATAAACAGGGACCACGCGGCAACGCTAACCCAGCAGCAGCAGACGTGATGGAACAGGAGGAGGCGCAGGAGGAGAAGGCCACGCTTTGTGAGACACAACAACCCAGGCCTTGCATGAGGGCAAGAAGCGTGCGGATAGCATGCTTTGTACCGCCATGCAGTCATAAATGTAATAAAGATAAGTGGTTCAATAAACAGGGACCACGCGGCAACGCTAACCCAGCAGCAGCAGACGTGATGGAACAGGAGCAGGCGCAGGAGGAGAAGGCCACGCTTTGTGAGACACAACAACCCAGGCCTTGCATGTGGACAAAAAGCGTGCGGATATAGCAGCAATGCTTTTTGCCGCCATGCAGTCATAAATGTAATACAGATGAGAGGTTCAATAAACAGGGCCCGGAAACGCAACACCATCCCAGATGTTCATTGGTCATGTTACTTGGTTGGGGTCCTGGAGTGTTGCGTAGTCATTTCCAATCCAGGATTGATTCATTTTAATTTGAGTCAGACGGTCTGCATTGTCTGTAGAGAGGCGGATACGCCGATCTGTGACGATGCCTCCGGCAGCACTGAAACAGCGTTCCGACATAACGCTGGCTGCCGGGCAAGCCAGCACCTCTATTGCGTACATTGCCAGTTCGTGCCAGGTGTCTAGCTTCGATACCCAATAGTTGAAGGGTGCAGATGGATGGTTCGACACAGCTACGCCATCTGACATGTAGTCCTTGACCATCTTCTCCAGGCGATCGGTGTTGGAGGTGGATCTGCACGCTTGCTGTTCAGTGGGCTGCGGCTGCATGGGTGTCAGAAAATTTTCCCACTCCAAGGACACTGCCGATACCATTCCCTTTTGGGTACTAGCTGCGGCTTGCGTTGTTTGCTGCCCTCCTGGTCGTCCTGGGTTTGCGGAAGTCAGTCTGTCTGCGTACAACTGGCTAGAGGAGGGGGAGGATGTCAATCTCCTCTCTAAAGTCTCCACAAGGGCCTGCTGGTATTCTTCCATTTTGACCTGTCTGACTCTTTCTTCAAGCAGTTTTGGAACATTGTGTTTGTACCGTGGATCCAGAAGGGTATAAACCCAGTAATTGGTGTTGTCCAGAATGCGCACAATGCGTGGGTCACGTTCAATGCAGTCTAGCATGAATTGAGCCATGTGTGCCAGAGTCCTACCAGAATCCTCATCATCCTCTTGTGAGCGTTGTGATAGTTGTTGTGATGCATCATAGTCGTCACCTTCCTCCTGGTCTGCTTCTGCTGACCATTCGCGTTGAATTGTGGAAGTCCAACGTGCACCGCTCTGGCCCTCGTCAGTGGTGGCATGAAATTCCTGCTCCAACTCCAGCTGTTCCTCCTCCTCTTCTTCGTCATAGCTGCTGGGGCCAGCGTTCCCTGAGGCGGATGGCCTGATGTTGGTACCATCACGCTGATCGTTTTCTCCTTCAGATTCCCCCAGTTGCATCATGACAGCTGTTTCCTTGATTTTTAACATCGACCTCTTCAGTAAACACAGCAGTGGTATGGTAATGCTGACTGAAGAGTTGTCACTGCTCACAAGCAACGTGGATTGCTCAAAATTTTGGAGGACTTGGCAGAGGTCCAACATGTTGGCCCAATCGGATCCACAGAAGCTTGGCAGCTGGCCGGATGCGCCTCGGTACTGCGCCGTCATGTACTGGACCACTGCACTCTTCTGCTCGCAAAAGCGGGCTAGCATGTGCAGCGTAGAATTCCAGCGCGTAGGGACATCACACAGCAAGCGATGGTGGGGGAGATTGAAGCGCTCCTGCATCTTGGCGAGTGCCCCCGAAGCAGTACTGGAATTTCTACAATGTTTGGACACTCGACGCACCTTCAACAGCAGATCGGGCACGCCTGGGTATGTCCTCAGGAACCGCTGAACTACTAGGTTCATCACGTGCGCCAGGCAAGGGATGTGTGTCAGCTTAGCCAACCTTAAAGCGCGAATGAGATTACTCCCATTATCACACACAACCATGCCCGGTTTCAGGTCCAGCGGTGCCAGCCACAAATCCGTCTGTTCCTTTATTCCCCTCCAAATTTCCTCCCCTGTGTGCTGCTTATCCCCAAGGCAGATTAGCTTCAGCAACGCTTGCTGACGCATGCCAACAGCTGTGCTGCACTGCTTCCACGATCCTACTGCTGCTGGGTTAGCGTTTCCGGATGAGGTACAGCTTTGAGATGCGTTGGAGGAGAAGGAGTCAGAGAGGTAGGTGCTGCTGTTATCCAGTGGGAGGGACGGCGGTGCAGCTGTTTGTGGCGTGGGCAACACCCGTGCCGTAGCAGGTGAGGAATCGCTGCCAGGCTCCACAAGGTTCACCCAGTGCGCGGTAAGGGAGATGTATCTACCCTGGCCGAACGCACTCGTCCAGGTGTCAGTGGTGAGGTGAACCTTGCAGGCAACGGCATTCTTCAAGCTTCGGGTTATTTTGCTGACCACGTGCTCATGCAACTCAGGCACTGCAGAGCGTGCAAAGTGGTAGCGGCTGGGAACCACGTAACGTGGGATGGCCACTGACATCATGCCCTTGAAGCTGTTTGTCTCCACCAATCGATATGGCAGCATTTCGCAGGCCAGAAGCTTGGCTATGCTGGCTGTTACTGCCACGGCCCGGGGGTCATTTGCTGGCAATTTCCTCTTGCGCTCAAACATCTCCGACACAGACAACTGAACCGTAGCGCTGCACACGGAAGGGCTGTTGGTTGTTGTGTTTGATGAACACTGGGAGACCTCAAGAGCACTACTCCGGAAAGTGACAGTGTCAGCGTCGTCTGATGTTTGTGAATGTTGTGAACCACGCAATGGCTGGGCTACTGCTGCTGCTGAGGCGGGTCTGGTGAACCCAAGGGAGGCAGTGTTGTTTCTGGTACCCTGTCCTGACGCGTTTGCCCAAAGAGTGGGATGTTTGGATAGCATGTGACGGCTCATGCTGGTGGTGGAGAGGTTGTTAATATTTTTCCCCCTGCTCAGGCGGGTCTTGCACACCTTGCAAATCGCCATGGTAACATCCTCAGTGCAGTCTTCAAAGAAAGCCCAGACTTTGGAGCACCTGCCTCCTTGCTGGCGATTTCTGTTTGCTCCTCTTTTGCCTCTCACTTGAACTTCCACGCTTGTGGTGCCTGAAATTGCGCGCCGCCTACCTTGTGGCACAAGGCGAACTCGTGCAGCAGTGTGTTCTTCAACAGACTCATCTGTGCTGCTGCTACGACGGCGATGTTCTCGTTCACAAACAAAATCTGGGTCTCTGTCCACATTGTCCATACCCTCCTCTTCCATCTCCTCAAACTCGTCATATGTCATTGTGGGCCACCGCCGTGGAGTAGAGCTCCCCACAACAACCTCTGCGCAGCACACTCCAACGTCGTCTTCCAGATCTTGTCGGCCGACCTCCTGCAATTGCAACCCCTCCTGCCCAAATTGCTCTGGGATTTGGGTTTCCGAGTCCTCTTCGGACTCGCCTCGTATTTCAGTGCGCGGTACATTTCCCACAGTTAACGGTTGTGAATCCAGGCACAACATTTCTGGCTGTTCCTCCATTGACCTTTGAAAGGTGGAAGTTTGTTGGGCTGGGAATAGCTCCTGCGAATACCCCATTGTGTCCTGAGGTAATTCATCGGACTGGTTATCTGGCAGTTGTGTGCGTGGTGTCGCTGCCGGTTGTGTCAGCTTTGTGCCCACTGGCTCCTTGTAACTGGCTGAGGACTCGGACCTCGTGCGTGATGTGCTGGTGCTGCTTAACCCACTGCTGGACGCTTGAGAGGTCATCCAAGTAATTATCTGGTCCTGTTCTTTTGGATTTGTGAGGGTTGTTGTCCTGGACAACATGGGTGGTATTGAGTGGGTTTTCTTGGGTGCTCCCCTGTGGCCTGTACGTGAACCGTCAGGGGAAACACCTCTTCCCTTGCCCCTCCCTCTTTCACCGGATTTCTTCCTCATTTCACTTATCCTTACAGTACACGCTGACTGGCAGCAGTACAGTGGCAGTACAGAAATGCTATACAGTACCACTATTCCCAGCAGCGACACAGAGCACAATGCTATACAGTGACGGGTGAGCGGTGTACCACTATTCCCAGCAGACACAGAACAGTGAACAGAATGCTATATAGTGTGGCTGAGCGAGCGGTGTACCACTATTCCCAGCAGACACAGAACAGTGAACAGAATGCTATATAGTGTGGCTGAACGAGCGGTGTACTACTGTTCCCAGCAGACACAGAACAGTACACAGAATGCTATATAGTGTGGCTGAGCGAGCGGTGTACTACTGTTCCCAGCAGACACAGAACAGTGAACAGAATGCTATATAGTGTGGCTGAGCGAGCGGTGTACCACTATTCCCAGCAGACACAGAACAGTGAACAGAATGCTATATAGTGTGGCTGAACGAGCGGTGTACTACTGTTCCCAGCAGACACAGAACAGTACACAGAATGCTATATAGTGTGGCTGAACGAGCGGTGTACTACTGTTCCCAGCAGACACAGAACAGTACACAGAATGCTATATAGTGTGGCTGAACGAGCGGTGTACTACTGTTCCCAGCAGACACAGAACAGTGAACAGAATGCTATATAGTGTGGCTGAGCGAGCGGTGTACCACTATTCCCAGCAGACACAGAACAGTGAACAGAATGCTATATAGTGTGGCTGAGCGAGCGGTGTACCACTATTCCCAGCAGACACAGAACAGTGAACAGAATGCTATATAGTGTGGATGAGCGAGCGGTGTACCACTATTCCCAGCAGACACAGAACAGTAAACAGAATGCTATATAGTGTGGCTGAGCGAGCGGTGTACCACTATTCCCAGCAGACACAGAACAGTGAACAGAATGCTATATAGTGTGGCTGAGCGAGCGGTGTACCACTATTCCCAGCAGACACAGAACAGTGAACAGAATGCTATATAGTGTGGCTGAGCGAGCGGTGTACCACTATTCCCAGCAGACACAGAACAGTGAACAGAATGCTATATAGTGTGGCTGAGCGAGCGGTGTACCACTATTCCCAGCAGACACAGAACAGTGAACAGAATGCTATATAGTGTGGCTGAGCGAGCGGTGTACCACTATTCCCAGCAGACACAGAACAGTGAACAGAATGCTATATAGTGTGGATGAGCGAGCGGTGTACCACTATTCCCAGCAGACACAGAACAGTAAACAGAATGCTATATAGTGTGGCTGAGCGAGCGGTGTACCACTATTCCCAGCAGACACAGAACAGTGAACAGAATGCTATATAGTGTGGCTGAGCGAGCGGTGTACTACTGTTCCCAGCAGACACAGAACAGTACACAGAATGCTATATAGTGTGGCTGAACGAGCGGTGTACTACTGTTCCCAGCAGACACAGAACAGTACACAGAATGCTATATAGTGTGGCTGAACGAGCGGTGTACCACTATTCCAAGCAGACACAGAACAGTGAACAGAATGCTATATAGTGTGGCTGAGCGAGCGGTGTACCACTATTCCCAGCAGACACAGAGTGGCAGTAAACAGAATGCTATATAGTGTGGCTGTGCAAGCGGTGTACTACTATTCCCAGCAGACACAGAGTGGCAGTAAACAGAATGCTATATAGTGTGGCTGAGCGAGGTACACAGAGTGGCAGTAAACAGAATGCTGAGCGAGCGGTGTACTACTATTCCCAGCAGCGACACACAATGACTGGGGGGGACCCTGGCTAGCGTGGCTGGAGCGCGAACTACCCTGCCTGCCTACCCAAAGCTAAACCCACAGACAAATGGCGGAGATATGACGTGGTTCGGGTATTTATTTACCCGAACCACGTGACAGTTCGGCCAATCAGAGCGCGTTCGGGTCCGAACCACGTGACCCGTTCGGCCAATCACAGCGCTAGCCGAACGTTCGGGGAACGTTCGGCCATGCGCTCTTAGTTCGGCCATATGGCCGAACGGTTTGGCCGAGCACCGTCAGGTGTTCGGCCGAACTCGAACATCACCCGAACAGGGTGATGTTCTGCAGAACCCGAACAGTGGCGAACACTGTTCGCCCAACACTAGTTCTGTGTGAGAGTAGACTTGGGTGTAGCTGTAGTAAAATATCAGTAACATTCACCGATATTTTATAACCAAAACTTACCGCTGTAAAATAGTAGAATTTCAGTAAATGTTATTCTACTATTGGCTATTTCCCATGGCCCACATTTCTTGGTGCTTTTATTTCATGTACACTTTTCCCTGTGCTGGACTTAGCTCTCCAATGTCTTCACTAACCTACGATAACGTTGTCATGCGCAGGGAGCACACAGCAATGTTACCAGCAATCCTGACACTAGTGCACGATGGGCAATTAGCACGACCCACATTACCTAGGTAACGCGTACGTTACCAGGGTACCATGCACTACAGGTCACGCTAATTGCACAACGTGCATTACCTAACTGGCGTCATTACCAGTAAAACTGCCATGCACTGAGAGAGCTTAAAGAGGAACTCCAGTGAAAATAATGCAATAAAAAAAGTGCTTCATTTTTACAATAATTATGTATAAATGATTTAGTCAGTGTTTGCCCATTGTAAAATCTTTTAAATCCCTGATTTACAATCTGACATTTATTACATGGTTACATTTTTACTGTTGGCAGGTGATGTAGCTGCTGCATGCTTTTTTGGCAGTTGGAAACAGCTATTTCCCACAATGCAACAAGGTTCACAGACAGGAAACTGCCAGGAGTACCACGGTCCTCAGAGTTTCTTGTGGGAGGGGTTTCACCACAATATCAGTCATACAGCGCCCCCTGTTGGTCTGTTTGTGAAAAGGAATAGATTTCTCATTTAAAAGGGGGTATCAGCTACTGATTGGGATAAAGTTCAATTCTTGGTCGGAGTTTCTCTTTAAGGCTAGATACAGACACAGGTGAAATTCGAAAAATTAGAAAATCATGCAAAAGTCCATTTATTTTAGTAATTCAACTTAAAGGGAACCTAAAAAAAAAACCCCATGAGTTTCACTTACCTGGGGCATCTACCAGCCCCCTGCAGCCATCCTGTGCCCTCGTAGTCACTCATGGCTCCTCCGGTGCCCAGGGCCGGAGCTACCATAGGAAAAAATGGGCAATTGCCCCAGGGCCCCAGAGCCTGTAGGGGCCCCCAAAGTGTCCCTCCCCCATCTTAACTGTTGCTCCCCAGGGACTCTGCTGAGTCTGTTAAGTTGGGAGGTGATTGGGGGAGGGTCAGCAACCAGCTCAGGGGCCCAGGAGGGAAATTTGGCTGCAACAAAGGGCCTCTAATGACGCTTTTTGGTCGGGGATGTCTGTTGGGGGGGCCCCCATGCTAATTTTGCCCTAGGGCCCAATTGTTACTTGAACCGGCCCTGCCGGTGCCCCGCTGCCAGCTAGTTTCGTTTTTGCCGACTGGGAGTCAGCCGGCCGCCATGCGTATCTTTTATGCATTCCCGCTGGTGCAGGAAGCTATCGTGGACATTAACAAGTACATTTTTACGCATGCAGGTGCCATGCGTAAATGTTTACGTATTCCACTCGTAACACGTAAAAATGTACTTGTTAATGTCCGCGATAGCTTTCTGCACCAGCGGGAATGCGTAAAAAGGTACGCATGGTGGCCGCCGACTCCCAGTCGGCAAAAACGAAACTTGCTGGCAGCGGGACAGCGGGGCACCGGAGGAGCCATGAGTGACTGCGAGGGTACAGGATGGCTGCAGGGGGCTGGTAGATGCCCCAGGTAAATGAAACTCATGGGATTTTTTTTGAGTTAAGGTTCCCTTTAAAGTGACTCCGAGCTCATCAAAAAAATGAAAGTTGTACTCAGGTGGGGCTTTCTCCAGCCCAGTGCTGGTCGGGAGGTCCCACGCCGGCGTCCTGGCTCCTCTCCTTCTCCCCACTCCGGAATGGCTGACAGGCCGCAGCCCGGGTGACACTCTCCCGAGTGTCGGGCTGCTTCTTCCGCATATGACGCGGATTACGTCACACACCGGCCGCCACGCGTCATCACGGCGGCCGGCGTGAAAGTACTGCGCATGCGCGCTTTAAAGGTGGCCATACATCAGAAGATTATGGGCAGATTCGACCAAGAGACAAATGTATCTCTAGTCGAATCTGCCCATACACTACAGGCCGATTACCATTCGATTTCAGCATGAAATCATCAGGGAATCGGCTGAGCCCGCCATGTCCGCCCTGCTGCTGCCCCTAAAATGTATAAATGTATATAGTGTGTGCATTTATACATTACCTGTCCTGTAACAGCTTCCGCACGGTGACCGTCCATCTCGCCAGGTAACAGCCGCATACACGCTAGTGACGCATAGCGTCTGATGTCAGACGCTATGCGCTGCCGGTGTGTATGTGGAACCCGGAAAGATGGACGGAAACCGTGTGGAGGCTGACACCGGACAGGTAATGTATAAATGCACACACTACATACATTTTTACATTGCAGCGGGGGATTTGTCATCTCGTCACTCGTTTGCAAATCGGCCGCCGTACCGCCGCGCACCCGACCAGCCCGACATCTTGTAGCATGCGTGATCGACCGTGTGGCCAAATTCCGTCCCGAAATTGGTCGCTTTGTCGGTCGGCCATGCACTTGGCAGCACCAATTTTCATCCAATTATAATATTCGAATTTAATGGTCGATTGGTTGGTTGGTCGGCTGATGTATGGCCACCTTAATATGCTAGGCTATAAACAACTGCTGTCTCCACCTGGTGAGGAACAAACAAACCATCAGCATGTGTATGTCACCAAATGTCCCAGAACAGGAGATTCAAAATGACTGATAACGTTGAACTGATGAGTTAAACTTCAGATCACAATCTTATCATTGGGTAAGTGTGCAGAAATGCAATAAATTGAACGCAAGTTCTAGCTAGTGGAGTGCCTCCCTCTACTTTATCGGTAACTGTACGGACAAGTAATCCCTTGGCTTCATGCAGGCTGGTATTCCTCAGTGTGGTGCTCCACCCCTTTAGCAATACCTTTCCACTGGGTGCGTAACAGTACTATGCAACAGAGAGGAAGAAGCAGAGTCCTCCCCACTTTGCAAAGCATTCTTGTCTGATGTCATAGAAAGGGTTTCTTTTTTTTTTATATCTCTGCTGCTCCGGCATGGCTTTTGACGTACAAAGCAGCACAAAAATAATTTGTATATATATATATATATATATATATTGCTGTTATCCTGCTGCTTATGCAGTGGAAGCAGCCCTACGCAGAGTTATGGCAAAGTTAAGAGTTTCACCACAGTATTAGCCATACAGAGCCCTCTGATCTGTTTGTGAAAAGGAATAGATTTCTCATGTAAAAGGGGGTATCAGCTACTGATTGGGATGAAGTTCAATTCTTGGTTACGGTTTCTCTTTTTTTTTACAAGGTTTTCAATCTCTTTGTAGTAGTAGCATCACACTCCTCACCTAAGGGTAGGTTGATTTGATGGAGGACTCAATTGTTAATGCTGCTTAACAAACATTTACCAGGATTCTGCAGTCATGTGACAAGCGGTGCAAGGAAAGACGAGGCTAACCGGACAGATACAAGTTAAATTATACAGAACATATACCTTGCGTGACAGGTAAAAGCAGATGGCTGTTACTTTCTGGGTAGAAGGAACTGACGAGAAGGGGGGTGTTCATGTTGATTCTGCTGAACAATCAGTTACAGGTGTTCTACAGTCATGTAACAAGCAGGGCAGAGAGAGAAGAGGTTAACCTGATGAATGCAAGGTAAATTATACAAAATGAATACCTAGCGTGGTAGCTACAAGTAAACAGTTGTAATTTTGTGGATGACCCTCATACATTTCAGCTGTAGGAAAATATTGCAATAATGGCCATTTTGTCAGTACAAGTATCTGGAACACACTTTGAAATACCAAGTCAATTTTGACATTTTTGATAGTTCTTCCCTAGCCAACAAATCAATCCAGAATAGGAGAATACATTTTGGGTGCTGCGAACCTTTACAAATGACTTGGACTCCATTACAGAAACATTACACATCCAATGATCCCTCCATGCAAGATATAATAATGGTGTATAACAGATATGTAGTATTTTGAATCATATAATGAGCTCACAACGTAGATGGTAAGAATGTGACAATGTGAAATGTATTATTACCCTGCTGGCTGTCAGACATTACTCTGAACACATCATTCTGTACAGAATTCACATATTTCAGCAGATACAGTCCTACGCGTGTGCATCTAATTTTACCTTGGCTTGAAATGTGTACTGGGAATACTGGAAAGCCAATGATTAGAGCATGGAGAAGCCTTGGGGAGGTACATGACTTTAGTGGTGTAGCTACAGGGCAATGGGCTCCAGAGATGGATTAAGATGTAATGGAGCCCTAGGCAAGGTAGTAGATTTTGGTAAGCTTTTGGTAAGCTGAAGTGGAGAGAGGCCAAAGAAGGTGGCAGGTGGGCCTATTGACACCCACTAGGCCCCAAGCACCTTCCTAGGTTGCCTGGTGGATAATCCTGCTCTGAACATGGGTTCTGAGCCATTCCCCTACCCCCCCCCCTAACACACAAAAAATTGCACGAGAAATCAAGTGTGGAAAACCCAAACAAAACACTGTGACGTGAAAGTAAAAATCATCTGGGACATCTCACAGTGGTATAATTATAGTTGTTAGACTCAAGGCATAGATAGTATAGTGAGACTATAGTAAGTACAGCAAAACCCCCGTTACTGGGATCTCAGGCAACCAGAAGTCTCAAGTAATAGAGCTGAGCTTTCGGGGTTGTGAGGGAGGTTTATAGCAGGAAAGACTCACCCACCAATCATCCAGGCACCATCTGTAAGGCATCCTCCACCTCCTAGTGGTTTTCCGGCATCCATGCCGGCTCCCAGCGAGTCACATGACTCGATGAAGGTTGGGTGACATGTCGAGAGCTGTACTCTGAGGACGCGGAAAGCCACTGGATGCATAGAAGACTGCACCATGCATAAAAGACGGTGCCTGGACATTCGGTATTACCTGCTGCTCTGGAGGAAGGGGGGTAGCAAATGACAAGCACATGCAATCCCCACCTGTGATGGATATAGGGGGTCTTGCTGTATTTTTCAGATGCAGTGCAGTAACCTGTATTAAACACTAGATGGCAGTATAGGAAGGCAGGAGAGATAGTAGAGGACTGTGCAAGCCAAGCCAAGTAATTGCTGGGCTACATGGTGTTATGGTATAGTTGGGCAAACAATCTAGTTAACATTGCTGCTACACTGAATTATCTCCTATTACTTGTCCCATAAGGGTAGTGAATGGGGTGGGAAATAGGACAGGAACGAAAGAGTGATAGGAGGGAACATTGCGGCAAGCCTGCCTCTTCCTGTCTCAAAATGTGTCTTTAGCGAACAGTCAATTTTTCATGGAGTAATTACAAGGACTGGGTGGGTTGAGGAGAGGAATGGACAATACACAGAGGTATGTGGATCTAGCAAAAACATACCTTTGTTTTTACCTTAGGTAGCTTTGCCTCAGGACAGGTGTTCTTTAAAATGAACACCTGTTGGGGCGGAGCTAGACATGGCGCTGTAAGGACGTGTTTCTGCAGAGCTCCGAGCCACATGATAGCAACAAGCCAAAATGGATCAAAATCCCCAGCCAAATCCTGCTACTGACACCACAGCAGGAAAGACTACTAAACGAGGACCACGACAAAACCAACTAGGGGCCTCTGGACCAGCCACTAACACGGTCGCTAAATATTTCACAGGCCCCCTGACTCGCACTGCCTCAGACAAGATGGCGGATCGGCAGGCCGCTGCTCAAACATCGGAAGACCCTACAGAAACATCCTCGGCGAGAAGCCTGGAGGATATCTGGGACTTCCTGAGGGGCCTACCAACAAAAGCAGACATGTTAACCCAGACAAACACAATACTTACCACCACGAGGCAAGAGATCTCGACACTAAAAGAAGACATCATAGGCCTGGGACACCGGGTCCAATTGATGGAAACAGACGTAGCAGACCTCCAAAAGGAACTTAATGATTTAAAAGCGGCCAAAGATCGACAGTCCTCACTGAACGCGGTGTTTCGCTCACACATAGAGGATTTACAAAACAGAAGCCGCCGAAACAACGTGCGCATCCGTGGCCTACCAGAGGCCACGCGCCAAGAAGACCTTCGTGAAACGGTGAGAGCTATTTTTGACAAACTGCTTAATAAAACACAGGGCCCACCGATCCGCATAGACAGGGTACACCGGGCCCTGCGACCACTACCAAAAGGAAATGCTCCGCCACGAGATGTGATATGTCGCGTACATTATTTTGAAATCAAGGACGCCATTATGGCCGCGGCTAGGCGGGAGGGTTCCCTGGATTTCGACGGTGCGGAAATCACTCTATACCAAGACCTTGCCCCGCTTACACTGGCACAACGTAGAGCGATACGACCTCTTCTACAGAAGCTCCGTGAAGCTGGAATAGTGTATAAGTGGGGCTTTCCATTCCATCTCCATGCTAAGAAAGGCACACAGGTTGCAATACTTCGGAATCCGGAGGATCTCACAGATTTTTGCAAAAAAATGAATATCTCAACAGTCGATCTCCCTGAATGGGATCCGGACTTAATGCTAATTAATGGCCCACAACGTCCACGCCGAGAAGACTCACCCCAGACAACGGATGCGTGAGTATACACACTCCTGGAGATCTGGTAGATATTGAGAAACCATGAAAAACCTCATACAATTTGGGAACTGTTCACGTTCACTGTCCACTTATTAGATACTGTTTATGTTGCCGGGCTCCTATATAAACACTAACTGTTCTCATACCCCGCAACCGAACATTTATATATTTTTTCATCTTTTTTTTTTGTTGTTTTTTCGAGCCATTTGTTTTGAGAAGAGGGGCAGTCTCATCTGTTGCATCATAAAAGATTATCACAGGAGATAAACTCTACAGCTGTCCCCCTTTTTCCCCCTACTGAGATGTTAACCCACTACCTCCGCCTGTATACATGCGTAGATGTTCCGGGTACTGAGAGTACAATCTACTAGGTCTCATTTAATGTCTCTTTACGTATGTTAAAATGTTTGGCTAATGCCTCCCTTTTCAAAATGTGTGATATCATATAACCGTTAACTTTACCTTAATGTTTTGCGAGCATGATTTGTTCTCCACTACAATCTGAGCATAGCGGATTACCTGATTTGCACTAAGTAATGCCACTTTGTGCTTTATACAATTAGCTGAAATTCCCTAGGCTCGTGAGTTCTGTGCGCAGTGCCAATTCTACTTTGTTCCCCAACCATTATGGCCATTAGGGCTATAAACAGTTTTTTCAAATTACACATCATCCGCTCGATAATCATACTCACCAGATTTTGGTTGCCTTGGATTAGGCAACGATCCTTAACCCTCTCCACTAAACTTTCTTCCTCTCTCTATCTCTTACTGTTTCTCTCTCCTCTTGGGGCATCACTGTCAGACTTCCTCCATCTTAATATTTGCTGGAGCTACTTAGATCACATTCCTTAAGGTACAATCGCTGAACACCAGGGGTCTTAACATCCCTGAGAAACGCAGAGCCTTACTCAGACAGCTCCACAAAGATCGAGTACAAATAGCATTCTTGCAGGAAACACATTTTAAGGAAACTGCATATCCCAAGTTATCTAACAAGCATTATCCACAGGTGTTCTATAGCAATAACCCTGACTCTAAATCCAAAGGTGTAGCTATCCTCCTGTCAAAAGATGTTTCACTCACTGCCCTTCAGGAATATAGAGATTCTACTGGTCGCTTCCTTTTTATAAAAGGCAAATATCTCTCTAGAATGCTCACATTGGGCACTTTCTATGCCCCCAATGGTGGGCAACCTGCCTTCCTGGTCAGGGCCCTCGAAGCCCTTGATTCCTTCGCTGAGGGGAGCATGATCCTGGGAGGAGACTTAAACGCAGTCCTGGACCCTTCCTGGGACAATTCCACTGGTAAGAGCTCCCTGACCAGCAAGGCAATAAAGACCTGCCGCACCGCACTAATCAAAAGACAATTATTAGATATATGGCGGATTCAAAATCCCACTGCCAGGGATTACACCTATTTTTCCCCACTACACAACTCATATACGCGTATTGATTTTATATTCATATCGCAAAACTTACTCTCAGAACAAATCCTTACAGATATTGGAGTGACCTGCCTCTCGGATCACTCTCCGGTCACACTGGAGATTGGTATCCGCCCTAAACAGTGTCTCCCCAGGCAGTGGAGAATGAATACCTCGCTATTACAAAACCCAGAATTTAAAGACAAGATCCTGAAATCTATTACACACTACTTCAGAGAAAATACAACGGAAGAAATAACCCCTCTTACCCTTTGGGCGGCACACAAATGTGTACTTAGGGGCGCCTTAATTCAGGAAGCCAGCATAATCCATAAACAAAAGATGAAAGAAATGACAGACTCTCTCCTTTTAATAAGACAACTTGAATCTAAACACAAGAGCACTTTAGTTCAATCTGACCTAGATATCCTAACTCAGGAGAAAGAGAAACTGAGGAAACTCCTCTTTCAGAAAGAAAAGCACATAGCAATCAAATGTAGGAGAAGTTTCTATGAATACAGTAATAAATGCAGCAGGCTCCTAGCTAAGGCTTTACGAGACCAGCAGGCTCTCACACATGTCACATGCATCCAAGACACCAGTGGCAAAAAAAAAAAAGACATGAATCAATCGCCAGAGTCTTCCGTGACTACTATCACTCCCTCTATAATTTGCCCCCTCCGACCATGAACACATCCGACCCAGAAAAAACCCATGCAATCAATCAATATCTCAACAACTCAGGTTTACCCACCCTCTCACCTGAAGCACTAACACACCTTGAGGAGCCCATTTTGGAGGACGAGATCAGACTAGCAATTAAGTCATCCCCGACAGGTAAAGCACCTGGCCCTGACGGCCTCCCTCTAGAATACTACAAAACATTTAAAAATGAACTCCTGCCTTTTCTAACTAAAGCCCTTAACAGCTTAGCCCCAGAGAGCACAGAACCAGCACAGCTACCAATAGATATGTTAAGGGCACAAATAGCTGTCATACCTAAAGCGGGGAAGGATGCCACCTTGTGCTCCAATTACAGGCCCATTTCTTTGTTAAACGTGGACTTAAAGCTTTTCGCTAAAATACTTGCCAACAGGCTATCCCCCTTTATGTGTCATCTAATCGACCCTGACCAGGCTGGTTTCATACCAGGAAGAGAGGCCCGAGATAATGTCATACGAGCAGTTGATCTAATAGATTGGGCTCATACAACTCATACCCCCACTCTGCTCTTGTCAACAGATGCTGAAAAAGCCTTCGACAGAGTAGATTGGGGGTTCCTTACACACACCCTGAAGTATATTGGTCTGGGACCTCATATGCTGCAGTGGATACTATCTTTATACTCCAGACCTACAGCCTGTGTCAGGGTCAATGGACTGACTTCAGATCCTCTGTCTATTAGTAACGGCACCAGACAGGGATGCCCCCTGTCCCCACTCATCTTCGCCATAACTCTGGAACCCTGTCTACGCACCATTCGCAATAATCAAGATATCAAAGGACTACAAGTTAGGTCCTCGGAGCACAAGGTGGCTGCCTATGCCGACGACTTACTCTTTTTTCTCACAAACCCCCATATCTCTCTTCCAAACTTAATGAGAGAATTAGGGGTCTACCAATCCCTAGCCAACTATAAAATTAATCCTGACAAATGCCAAGCCATGAGCATAGCACTACCAGCATCCCTTGCTGCCACCATTCAATCCAACTTCCCTTTTAAATGGGTGCCCCGATCCATTACATATCTGGGGACTCAGCTCCCCTCCTCTACTGCATCTATTTATAAGTTAAATCTTCCCCCCCCTGGTCCATATCATTAAACAAGATCTACAAAGATGGGACCAACCACACTTCTCTTGGATAGGCCGTATTAACATCATTAAAATGAACATACTACCCAGATTGCTATACTTGTATCAGGCTCTCCCCATCACACCGCCCATAGAGCACTTCAAAGAACTTAAAAAAATTCTCACACAATTCATTTGGCACAAAAAACCCCCTCGGATAAGATATAGCGCACTTACCCTGCCCAAAACCCAAGGAGGCTTAGCTGTCCCTGATCTTAAAAAATATCACACTGCAGCCACCCTAGTAAGATTGATTGATTGGCACAGGCACCCTGAACATAAACGCTGGGTGCAATTGGAATCGGATATGGTAGGATCTGATCTACTCAATCTACCCTGGTCCTCCCCCAAAATCTCCACAAGCTTTATTTCTACACAATCCACGCTTTTAGCATTCTCTAAATCACGTAAAGACCCAAATATCTCGCCTTGGCCGACCCCATTGATTCCTCTCCTAAATAACCCTCTGTTCCCTCCGGGCTGCAGCCGAGGAGGCTACCAGCAATGGAGAACGGATCCACCCTTGCGGGCTGGAGATCTTATAACACAATCAAATTGGATACCTCTGACTAACTTGCGTTTGATGGGGGGAGCTCTGTCCCTAGATCAGTGGAGCCTCTCCCAATTCCAACACTTTCTACGCTCATTAGGCACAAGGGATCAGCTGTCTCGTGGGCTCACACCTTTTGAATCAATGTGCTTAGGAAAAGGCAAAATGGAAAGGCCCCTCTCACAAATCTACCAACTACTAAGCTCAGACGAGTCCTGGGCCCTACAACTTAAGAGTAAATGGGAGGCTGATCTGGGTTACAATTTCACAGCTGAACAATGGCAGAAGATATTACTGCTAAATCAAAAATCCTCCATCTCTGCTAGGATCCAAGAGTCAAATTATAAACTCTTAACTAGATGGTACCTGACCCCAGCAAAACTCCATGTGAGATACCCAACAGCTGATCCGCTGTGCTGGAGATGTGGCCTAGAACAGGGCACACTTCTTCATATTTTTTGGAAATGCCCACTCATAACCCCCTTTTGGGAAGCCATACAAAAATACATTAAGATACTCACAGATGGTGACCCTAATCCAGATCCTTCCTACTATCTTCTACACCACACCCCTAAATCACTTAAAACATTTAAGAAGTCCCTCACTAAGCACCTTATCCAAGCAGCACGCATACTCATTGCCAGACACTGGAAAGCCACCACCCCGCCCACAATCCCAGAATGGCTCAGTGAAGTCCAAATAATTAGCCAAATGGAGTCCATGACGCATGCTCTACATGGCAGGGAGGAAGCCCATAATAAGACATGGGTGCACTGGCACATTTTTACAGAAACCCAAGAATACAGGGACGCAATGTCTAGTACCTGATAGCTACCCCCTGGCTGTTCTCCTACACTATAGCTCAAATAGCCACTTATTATTGGGACTCAGATGGAGTTCTGGTACTGATGGGATGCCCCCACAACTTCCTATTTTCCTCCTTCTTCTACTATACATTTCGTCTTTCACTTCCCCTCTAACACCTGTTTTTCTACTATCTCTCTCTCCTTAGATATCGAAGTGCAGATTTCAGGAATCAGTATAATTAGCCTGCCCTAACTACATTTTGCACACTGGGCCTGGGAGATGGTGAATGGGAAGGGACTCCCCCTTAGGATATACATACCCTCTTCCCGTAGACATATACACCTATTATATATGGTCCCTGGAAGCATGTCCCCTTTGGGCTCCAGGGGCCATAGCCCCTCTATAACCTCATACCCCTCTTCCCCTTTGTCTACCCGATGCCTACGGGATCAGGGATCTCCGAAGATACTACCCTGTTAAACTGCCCTTCCTAACCCCTTTGGGGGATCTCCCTTCACGTCACCCCAACAACATACCTTCTACTATGTGCAAGTACTATTTACGGACTCGCTGGTTGATGACCGTATTTGCACTACTCCCTGGCCCACACCCTATGTTCAATAATTGCCTATACTATTGATACCATACTTGCCAATTGTTACCATGCATACTGCACTACTGATATGTTTATATTATTGTTATGCCTTTTTTATATTTGAAAAATAAAGAATCTTTAAAAAAAAATAAAATGAACACCTGTTCATTTTTTTTTTTTGGCTCCGTACGTGCTGGAGGTTTACTATTTCTTTTAACTTTAGTATTGTTTTTATGCTGCATGTAGTAGTAGCGGGATAGTGTACTGGTTAAAGGACCACTGTAGTGAAAACCCTAAAATGTAAAATACATGTAAACATATACAGATAAGAATAATGTTTTTTCCAGAGTAAAATGAGCCATGAATTACTTTTCTCCTTCGTTGCTGTCACTTACAGTAAGTAGTAGAAATCTGACATTACCGCCAGGTTTTGGACTAGCCCATCTCCTCATGGGGTGTTGTCAGGGTTTTCTTTATTTTCAAAAGCCCTTAGTGAATAGCAGTTACTACATCCAACTGCCAAAAAAGTGTACGGTGAGCAAAGAGGCTGGCCAGCATCTTTGTATAAATCTTTTTCAGGGATTGTCTTCATAAAAATAAAGGCCATGATCAAAATTCCCTATAGAGAGATGGACTAGCCCAAAACCTGTCGGTAATGTCAGATTTCTACTACCTACTGTAAGTGACAGCAACATAGGAGAAAAGTAATTTATGGCTCATTTTACTCTGGGAGAAACATACCTCTTATTTGTATGACTTTACATATATTTAAAATTTTAAGATTTTTGCGACAGTGGTCCTTTAAGGGCTCTGTCTCTGACACAGGTGACCTGGGTTTGAATCTCAGTTCTTCCTGTTCAGTAAGCCAGCACCTATTCAGTAAGGAGACCTTGGGCAAGATTTTCCAATACTGCTACTGCCTATAGAGTGCGTCCTAGTGGCTGCAGCTCATGTGCTTTGAGTCTGCCAGGAGAAAAGTGAAATATAAATGTTCTGTGTCTTGTATTGCACATATTATTTCTTAGACAATGAGAAAAAAATGTTTTAACTGTTCAGCATTGACAGAGACTACGGCCCATATACAATTAACTATTTTTAAATTTCTTAAAATAACTTTTCAGTGCTTTGCAATTCAAAAAGTTCCAAAAAGTACATGAAAAGGAGCTATCAAAAATATATTGAGTATCTTCTTGCTCATTGGTGGTTTAACCATTTAAGCCTTCAGGATGTAGAAGCTACGTCCAGAAGGCCATGTGCGCTCCCGTGGCCGATCGCATGCGTGCACACGCGCTTCCGGCCACGGATCATTAGCCCAGGAATCAATCAATCGGGACATGGTGCCAGATGATTGATTCCTTTCCCCTGCAGAAAAAGCGACTGCTTCTCTCTGAAAGCCTCGCTTTTTTCTGCCTCTAGCGTTCCCCTACGTCCTTCTAAGCGTACATGTTTAATAAAAAAACAAAAAAAAATTACAATTAAAAAAAAAACACGTAAATATTTACCTAAGGATCTAAACTTTTTAAATATTAATGTAAAGATGAAATATTTCTATTTTTTTTTATTATAAGCTTGTAAATAGTGATAGATGCAAAACGGAAAAAAAAATCACTTTTATTTCCAAATAGAATATTGTCGCCATACATTGTGATAGGGACATAATTTAA
The DNA here is from genome assembly GCF_040937935.1 of Hyperolius riggenbachi. Classification (NCBI taxonomy): domain Eukaryota; kingdom Metazoa; phylum Chordata; class Amphibia; order Anura; family Hyperoliidae; genus Hyperolius; species Hyperolius riggenbachi. The sequence goes on from NC_090655.1 coordinate 70,615,430, forward strand.
ATGGTGTAATACCCGGGACTATTAGGCAAATACAATACGTGGGTTTTAATTATGGAGGCCTGTCTTACTTTAAAACTATAATGGCCGAAAACTGAGAAATAATGCATTTTTCAGTTTTTTTCTTATTCTTCCTGTTAAAATGCATTTACAGTAAAGTGGCTCTTAGTACCACCCAAAAATGTACCACCCAAAGAAAGCCTAATTAGTGGCGGAAAAAACAAAATATAGATCAGTTCATTGTGATAAGTAGTGATAAAGTTATAGGCTAATGAATGGGAGGTGAACATTGCTAAGATGCATAAAGTGAAAACGACTGAAGGCTGAAGTGGTTAAAAAGCATTTTATTGACAAGGTGTGAAAACATCACCTAGGAAAAAACTCGGGAGTAAACATTAATTGCATATGGACCTCAATCTCCTACTGCCTGTTCACCGTTAAAGTACCAATTATTTGGCTGTTTTCAGTCTCCTATTGCTTACAGAAGAGGAGCGAAGATGCCACCCTTCACATCCTTCACAATGCAGGTTCCCATTAAAATACCTCCTAAAGTACAATTAGCAGCAAACAGACGCTAAAAAAGCTGTTTTCAGAAATCATTCACAGCAGATTTTAAACAAATGACTGGATATTCCAAATTAAGTTGCAAAAACGAAATGGGATTGTTTAATGTCGCCTCTCCAGGAGTTTTGGTTTAATGGCACTGATTTCTGCAGGCAGATGTGCAAAAGCTGGTCCAAGAATGGAACAGCTGCCCAGGGTGAGCAGTTAGGGCTCAGACACACTATAAAGGCCCATTCACACCTAAGCGATAAGTGGGCGATTGCTGCTAATCGCTCAAGCGCTAGTGCTTTGCTACCCTATGGCAGTGTTCTCCCTGCCGCGATTGGTGCTGATTGCAAGCGTTTTGCAATTAGCGACAATCGCAAACGTTTTACTTGCAGCATTTTTGGGACGATTCTGGAGCGATCACGGTACAGTGCTATTAAAGCGCTGATCGTTATCGCTCTGAAATCGCGTAAGTGTCCAGTGATTTTTACAGCGATAATCGTGGTAAAATCACTTGTGCAAAAAATGCTAGCGTTTTGCAATTTTAAGTGTGAATGGGCCCTTAGCGCTTTTTGGGCACTTTTTGGCCATCACAGCTTTCTGAGAACTTTTAAATAAAAGCTCCCATCGACTTACATTAAAAAAGTTCCCATTGACTTACATTAAAATCACAGTAACATTGCACAATTTTACCACAATTGCGATTTTACTGTGATTTTAATGTAAGTCAATGGGAGCGTTTATTAAAAAAAGCTCTCAGAAAGCTCTGATGGCTAAAAAATGCCCAGAAAAGCGCTTGTAGGCCTGGTGCACAGCAAAAAACACTAGCAGATCCGCAAAATGCTAGCAGATTTTGAAACGCTTTTTCTTATTTTTCTGTAGCGTTTCAGCTAGCATTTTGCGGTTTTGGGAAGCGTTTTTGGTGTAGCAGATTTCATGTATTGTTACAGTAAAGCTGTTACTGAACAGCTACTGTAACAAAAACGCCTGGCAAACCGCTCTGAAGTGCCGTTTTTCAGATCGGTTTGCATTTTTCCTATACTTAACATTGAGGCAGAATGCAAAACGCCTCCCGCTCTGGTGTGCACCAGCCCATTGTAATACATTACCCAAGCGGATCCGCACCCGCAAGCGGATTGCAAACCGCAGCAGAACCGCTCTAATGTGCACTAGGCCTTAGGGCCCTTTTCCACTTGCAGTCGCTAGCGTTCACGCTGAACGCTGGCGATTCCTGAATCGCAATTACCGGCGATTCCCCGACGTTCGCGGCCGCAATTTTGCTATGCTATGCACTGCATAGCAAAATCGCGGCAAAAGTCGCTCCGCGGCGCGATCGCGATCAAGTAAAAAACGAATTGCGGTAGTGGAAATTACCTACCGCGATTCCTATGTTAAAAAGCAAACCGTAGCGATTTTAAAATCACTAGCAGTTTGCGGTTTTGCGATTAAGCAGTCGCAAACGCTGTAGTGGAAAAGGGCCCTTAGTGTGTCTGAGCCCTTAGGCTTGATCAGTGGGAAGAATCAGTGCTTAAAGCTAGCTTCTTTACATCATTCCTTTCACTGGAGGACAAAGAAGGAATGCCGGAGAAAAAGAAGATATGGATTTCTATGAAGGAGTTCACACCACTGCACCTGCTCACAGACACTCTGCATCGCGTCTGTCTGACAACAGTCTGTCTTTCCCGTTGGCGTAGTTGAGGAGCTATTGGCCCCAGTGCAAGTTTTACATCATTCCCCCCCTCCCCCCAAAGCACTCTATACATAACAATTGATACGGCGCACTACAACCTGCCGAGGACAACCACAGTGTCAGAGGTGCAAGAAGGGGATGGGGAACAGTTTGTTAATGATTACTACTATTCAATCTATAGAAGTGATTATTACCAGCACAGGACCAATAGAGAGCTAATTCTGTGGTTAAAGGACTTACGAGCTCAAATTATAAAAAAAGTGAAATACCTTTTTAAATTCTTTATGTATGGAGGACGCCATCGACGCCCTCCCATTCATTCCGCCTTGGTTAAAATTCCCCCCTCAATATGGCCGCCACAGATGGCCGCGGCTGCGCAGTCCACATAGATGCGATTGCGGCTGCGCAGCTCTAGGGCCTCCTCCCGCCGCGTCATCAATCAGTTATGGATTGATGACGCTGGGGGAGGAGGTCTATACGGACTGCGCAGCCGCAGACATCTGTGGCGGCCATATTGAGTGGGGAATTTCAACCTGACCCGTTCGGTGGAGTTAGGACCCGACTGGTGGGGGCTATTGAAGCGGGGGTAAGGTGGAATGAATGGGAGGGCGTCGATGGTGTCCTCCATACATAAAGAATTTAAAAAGGTATTTAACTTTTTTTTATAATTTGATCTAGTAAGTCCTTTAACCACAGAATTAGCTCTCTATTTGTCCTTCAATACCAATTGTCAAATAAAATAAAGGCTAAATTGGTATGAATCCCCTCCCTCTCAGTGATGCTTAGCCTAGGCTGTTTAGCTTAGCTATGCAGAATTTTCCTCCCAGAGCATTCTGGGAGACTAGGCATTATTTTCACTGGCTTCGGTATTCTCAGGAACAAACATTCTGCAGAGCTGCACCTGACAGGACTAAAGACGTTGCCACCTGTGAAGAATTTTAGAATGTAAATCAACATGAGCAAAGATTTTACACATAGCAACAATGTCTAAATAACTTAGTCCGTGTTTGCCCATTGTAAAATCTTTGCTCATCCTGATTTACATTCTGACATCACATGGTGGTGACATCCTTAGTCCTGTCAGCAATTTCATTAATTCTGTTATTTTCACTACAGGTCCTCTTTACCATATTGGTTTATTTTTGAGATGTCGAAGAAAACCCACATTAAAGCGGATCTGAACTCAGAACTTCCCCTCTAAAAGATAAGCAGCAGCATAATAACCTTTATATAAAAACATCTCTTCTTTACAGCTGATACAAGTCCCACAATAAATCTGTAGTGTTCATGGAAACAGACATAGGGTTAACATTCTGTGTTTACAAATTAGCTGCTCTGCTGAGGCAGATGAGATTCCTGAGCTGACACAGCTGAGAGATCAAATTACAGTGGTGATTAGTCACAGATGATGGGGGATTAGACAGGCTAAACTCTTTAATTATGATACATAAAGTGTACATTTCTCTCTGTTTTCCTTCTGTCCTGTGCAAGAGTTCAGCTCCACTTTAACACAACATACAAACTCCATGCAGATAGTGTCCAAGCCTAGATTTGAACCAGCAACCCCAGCACTACAAGGCAAGTGAGCTATGCACTATGCCACCAGCTGAATTACGCAAATGTTTTTGCAAAGAGCTGCAAGAAAAATATCAGAACAATACCAATTGTCACATAAAATACAGGCTAAATATTGAGGCTGGCTTCACACTGCATATTGCCAGAAACGTGCCTTCGAGGAATACCGTGTTACTATGGGATATTCCCCATCTGGCATCCGGAAGCATATTTCTAAAATACGCTTCTGCGCATGCGTGAAGCAGATAATTGTAGTGGTTTTTTTTTTAAAGTACGCGCGTTACCATAGACTTACATGAGTTCCGGCCCAACGCAGGACCCGAGCAGTAATGTAGGTATTGAAGCGCATTAGATAAGGCACTTCCAGTGCAGCGTACTGCAACGTGGGGAGTGTGAACTTCCCCATAGATTAGCATTAGGTTGCGGTGCGGTAAATTTACCACACCGTCTCAGTGTGAAATGGCCCTCAAGCTTGAATGCAGTCTTTACAATCACATAATCAACAAACATCCCTCACTCAGTGTTGTTCGTAACTACTACAGTAAGTGGAGCATTTGGTGTCTGCAGCTATGTACAAGTTCTTACCATGCAACACGCATTATGCAAGCAGCATAAGAACAGTCATGTATAGCAGCAAGCGGAGAACAAAGTCTATTCTTACCCAGAGGCTGCATCTATTATCCAGTATTTTCCTTTTGCTAAAATATGTTCTTCTTCGGAGATCAAGCGTAAGGGCACAAGTTCAGTCAAGTGTCTTTCTGCTTCACTGACTGCATGCATATGTGACTAGGATCTGAGTGTGCCGTAGTAGGTTTAGGTAGGGATTACATTAGAGTTTAGCAACAATGAGATCAGAAGGTGGCTGAGCCTGACAGGGAAAGGAACAAATTGTTTTTAAACTGATGACACGACAGATAATTGTCAGCTTAACTTTTCCCTTTTTCCTTGAAGCCCAGAGACGCATAACTTGTACATGTGCCTGTCTCTGAATTTTTAAAAACCGTCGACTCTTAAAAGCGGACCTGAACCTGAACCTGGAAGAAAACCCACATGAAAGCGGACCTGAACGCAGAACTTCCTCTCTGCTCTAAAAGATCCGCAACAGCATAATAGCCTTTAAAGAAAAACATTTCTTTGCTACAGCTGATACAAATCCAGCAATAAATCTGCAGCATGCCTACTTCCTGCTTTTATATTGTTAACATCCTGTGTTTACAAATTAGCTCTTCTGCCATGGCAGAAGAGATTCCTGAGCTGAGACAGCTGAGAGATCAAATTACAGTGGTGATTAGTCACAGGCAAGGGGGAATTAGACCGGCTAAACTTTCTAAATACATACAGGGAGTATTTCTTTATGTTTTCCTTCTGTCCCGTGCAGGTCCACTTTATGACCAAAAAATCTGTTTATGATCTTCCAGTGGTGATGCTTATGAAGTAATAATTAATCTACCTACATGTGCGTACTAACAATTGTTTGTGTTCCAATTAGATCGAAGATGACATTGGATATGACAAGTGTAAAATAAACTCTCTGATAGGTTGATGTTGACATTGCACTATTACTGTCTATACATAGAAATGAGCATGTCTGTTAGGCTAAGTTCAAAATATGCTCAGTGCTTAATGCCCGCGAGCATAACGTAACCCGCACGCTGCATGCTATAACATGCACATTATTTTTTATAGCATGGGGATTGCTATGGCAACATGCTCGTTAACACACAGTATCTAGAAGTACATGTTAGAAAGTGTTGAGAAGCAAACATACCATTAAATTTGTATGGGCAGTAGAGTTGGGCCGAACGGTTCGCCTGCGAACGGTTCCATGCGAACTTCAGTGGTTCGCGTTCGCGTCCCGCAGGCGAACCTTTGCGGAAGTTCGGTTCGCCCCATAATGCACATGGAGGGTCAACTTTGACCCTCTACATCACAGTCAGCAGGCCCAGTGTAGCCAATTAGGCTACACTAGCCCCTGGAGCCCCACCCCCCCTTATATAAGGCAGGCAGCGGCGGCCATTACGGCCACTCGTGTGCCTGCATTAGTCAGAGTAGGGCGAGCTGCTGCAGACTGTCTCTCAGGGAAAGATTAGTTAGGCTTAGCTTGTTCCTGTCTGGCTGCATACCTGTTCTGTGAACCCACCACTGCATACCTGTGCTGTGAACCCACCACTGCATACCTGTGCTGTGAACCCACCACTGCATACCTGTTCTGTTCAGTGGACCCGCCACTGTATACCTGTTCATTGAACCCACCACTGCATACCTGTGCTGTGAACCCACCACTGCATACCTGTGCTGTGAACCCACCACTGCATACCTGTGCTGTGAACCCACCACTGCATACCTGTTCTGTTCAGTGGACCCGCCACTGCATACCTGTTCTGTTTAGTGAACCGCCACTGTATACCTGTTCTGTTTAGTGAACCCGCCACTGCATACCTGTTCTGTTCAGTGGACCCACCGCATCAGTGCGCATACCTGTGCAGTTAAGTGAACCCGCCACTGCATACCTGTTCTGTTCAGTGGACCCGCCACTGCATACCTGTTCTGTTTAGTGAACCCGCCACTGCATACCTGTTCTGTTCAGTGAACCGCCACTGTATACCTGTTCTGTTTAGTGAACCCGCCACTGCATACCTGTTCTGTTCAGTGGACCCGCCACTGCATACCTGTTCTGTTCAGTGAACCCACCGCATCAGTGCGCATACCTGTGCAGTTAAGTGAACCCGCCACTGCATACCTGTTCTGTTCAGTGGACCCGCCACTGCATACCTGTTCTGTTTAGTGAACCGCCACTGTATACCTGTTCTGTTTAGTGAACCCGCCACTGCATACCTGTTCTGTTCAGTGAACCCACCGCATCAGTGCGCATACCTGTTTGCGGTGCGTTACACGATGAGTTTGGTGTGTCAGTGTGAAGCAGTACCTTAATTACACTACCTGATTGATGTATACACATGCAAGATGTTTGAAAGCACTTTAGGCCTGTCATTTAGCATTCAATGTGATTTCTGCCCTTAAAACGCTGCTTTGCGTCAAATCCAGATTTTTCCCGGGGAATTTTGGCATGTATCCCACTCCGCCATCCCCCCCTCCAGGTGTTAGACCCCTTGAAACATCTTTTCCATCACTTTTGTGGCCAGCATAATTATTTTTTTTTTTCAAAGTTCGCATCCCCATTGAAGTCTATTGCGGTTCGCGAACTTTAACGCAAACCGAACCTTTCGCGAAAGTTCGCGAACCCGGTTCGCGAACCTAAAATCGGAGGTTCGGCCCAACACTAATGGGCAGTTACATCACAATAATCTTATATATCACAAGAGGAAAACGTTCTGAACAAGATGACCAACTGTCATGAAATACCTGATGATTGGAGAGAAACCGTGAACAAGAATTGAACTTTATACCAATCAGTAGCTAATATCACCTTTCCCATGGGAAATCTTTTTCTTTTCACAAATGGATCATCGGGGGGCTCTGTATGGCTGATATTGTGGTGAAATGCCTCCCACAGTGTGATGTCAGGACCATGGTCCCGACAGTTTCCTGTCTGTGAACCTCATTGCATTGTGGGAAATAACAGCTGTTTATAGCTGGGTCCAACTGCCAAAAAAGCAAGCAGCATCTCCTTCCAGTGACATCACCTGCCAGCAGTAAAAATGTCACCATGTAGTAAATGTCAGAATGTAAATCAGAGACAGGAAAGATTTTTACTATGGGAAAACACTGACTAAATAACTTAGTCATGATAAGGTTTAGGAAGGATGTGGGGGTGAGAGTTGGCCATTAGAAGGGGAGTTAGCGTTAGGCATTAGGAGAGGGGTTAGTGTTAGGCATTAGAAGGGGAGGCAAGTGTTAGGCTTTAGAAGGCATGTTAATGTTAAGCATTAGAAGGGAGGGGTTAGTATGAGAACAGGGGCCGGGCAAGTTTATAGTAAAATATCGGTTATATTACATAACCAATATTGTCAACATCTCCAAGCGCCCATTCAACATGTGCTGCAGCTATATGTTGTATTCTCTAGAAAGGGTTTAATTTAATGAAGCAGGCTTAGTCATCAGAAAAGGGGCTGACTTAAGGGGAAAGCTGGCGTTAGACGTTAGGAAGGAGATAACATTGATGGGGAGGGGAGCAGGGGTCGTAGGAATAGACCCTGCAGCCCCTGCAGTTGCAGGGGGGCCCCTAGCAAGTCAGGGGCCCGGAGGAGGAAAGGCTGTCACCACCGGCGTACCTACCGGGGATGCGACTCTCTCAGCCGCAGGGGGGCCCGGCCGCCCGGGGCTGCTCTGGGGCCCGCTCACTGTGCGTGGGGGGAGCGCTGCTCTGGACCCCCCAGCAAGGTGCTCAACTGGCCGCAGTTCATTCCCCGCAGCCCCGCTCCACCAGCAGCCTGCATAGTCTCCGGCAGGCAGAGCAGGGCTACGGCAAGATGGCCGCCGAAGAAGCCCTACACTGGAGACTATTTGTGTCTCTAGTACAGGGCTTCGGCAGCCATCTTGCCGTAGCCCTGCACTCTGCCTGTCAGCGCGGGAGATGTGCTGCAGGAGGACTCGGGGAGCTGCGAGCCAGATGCCGGGAGAGGAGAAGACTTCTGTCAGGTAAGTGAATTGGTTTTTTTTCACAGGTGCATTTTTTTTTCTAGTGTCTGCTGCCTACATTGTGATTTTCAGGTGTCTGCTGCCTACATTGTGATTTTCTGGTGTCTGCTGCCCACATTACGATTTTCAGGTGTCTGCTGCCCACATTACGATTTTCTGGTCACTGCTGCCTACATTGTGATTTTCTGGTCACTGCTGCCCACATTACGATTTTCTGGTGTCTGCTGCCCACATTGCGATTTTCTGGTGACTGCTGCCCACATTGCGATTTTCTGGTGTCTGCTGCCCACATTGCGATTTTCTGGTGTCTGCTGCCCACATTACGATTTTCAGGTGTCTGCTGCCCACATTGTGATTTTCTGGTGTCTGCTGCCCACATTGTGATTTTCTGGTGTCTGCTGCCCACATTACGATTTTCTGGTCACTGCTGCCCACATTGCGATTTTCTGGTGTCTGCTGCCCACATTGCGATTTTCTGGTGTCTGCTGCCCACATTGCGATTTTCTGGTGTCTGCTGCCCACATTGCGATTTTCTGGTGTCTGCTGCCCACATTACGATTTTCTGGTGTCTGCTGCCCACATTGTGATTTTCTGGTGTCTGCTGCCCACATTGCGATTTTCTGGTGTCTGCTGCCCACATTACGATTTTCAGGTGTCTGCTGCCCACATTACGATTTTCAGGTGTCTGCTGCCCACATTGTGATTTTCAGGTGCCTGCTGCCCACATTACGATTTTCAGGTGTCTGCTGCCCACATTGTGATTTTCAGGTGCCTGCTGCCCACATTATGATTTTCTGGTCACTGCTGCCCACATTGCGATTTTCTGGTCACTGCTGCCCACATTGCGATTTTCTGGTGTCTGCTGCCCACATTATGATTTTCTGGTGTCTGCTGCCCACATTACGATTTTCAGGTGTCTGCTGCCCACATTACGATTTTCAGGTGTCTGCTGCCCACATTACGATTTTCAGGTGTCTGCTGCCCACATTAGGATTTTCTGGTGTCTGCTGCCCACATTGCGATTTTCTGGTGTCTGCTGCCCACATTGCGATTTTCTGGTGTCTGCTGCCCACATTACGATTTTCAGGTGTCTGCTGCCCACATTGTGATTTTCAGGTGTCTGATGCCCACATTACGATTTTCTGGTCACTGCTGCCCACATTGCGATTTTCTGGTCACTGCTGCCCACATTGCGATTTTCAGGTGTCTGCTGCCCTCATTACGATTTTCAGGTGTCTGCTGCCCACATTACGATTTTCAGGTGTCTGCTGCCCACATTACGATTTTCAGGTGTCTGCTGCCCACATTACGATTTTCAGGTGTCTGCTGCCCACATTGCGATTTTCAGGTGTCTGCTGCCCACATTGCGATTTTCTGGTGTCTGCTGCCCACATTACGATTTTCTGGTGTATGCTGCCCACATTAGGATTTTCTGGTGACTGCTGCCCACATTAGGATTTTCTGGTGACTGCTGCCCACGTTGCGATTTTCTGGTGACTGCTGCCCACATTGCGATTTTTCTGGTGACTGCTGCCCACATAAGGATTTTCTGGTGACTGCTGCCCACATTAGGATTTTCTGGTGTCTGCTGCCCACATTACGATATTCTGGTGACTGCTGCCCACATTAGGATTTTCTGGTGAATGCTGCCCACGTTACAATTTTCTGGTGACTGCTGCTCACGTTACTATTTTCTGGTGACTGGTGCCCACATTACGATTTTCTGGTGAACTCTGCCCACATTATGATTTTCTAAAGGCCCACATTACGATTTTCTGGTGAACTCTGCCCACATTACGATTTTCTGGCCCACATTACGATTGTCTGGTAAAATGCTGCCCACTTTACAATTAATTTACAGTGAAACGCTGCCCCATTACGATTATTTGGCACCTATGGGGGGGGCCCCATCCAAATATTCGCAGGGGGGCCCAGTGATTTCTAGTTACGCCCCTGGAGGGGAGGGTGGTGGGTGGTTAGAGCTAGGCATCAGAAAAGGGGCTGACATCAGGGGAAAGCTGGTGTTAGACATTAGGAAGGAGAGAACATTGATGGGGAGGGGAGGGTGGTTAGAGCTAGGCATCAGAAAAGGGGCTGACATCAGGGGAAAGCTGGTGTTAGACCTTAGTTCAGAAGACAGCAAGCAATGGGCAGCGCTCACAGGCTGCAAGTGAAGTGAAAGCTCCAGAGATATGCCCAGCCCCTTGGGGCTAAATACACACCTTGAATACAAATCAGATGCAAATTATGTGCTAACACTAATCTAAATTCTAAAATTTGAATGCAAGCTGACACCCCTGGAGGCAGCTAGCCTGAAGTATACTTAAGTTTTGTACAGCAGAAGGAAATGGCAGCGCTTCCAAACAGATGCTGCACCTGAATTGACTACCTGCACAGGTATGCAGAGCTCAAATAACGGGCAGGTTACACACCTTGCATTCAAAACAGGTACAGTAAAGGGGGCGTTAGCTTCAGCATAAGTTGTGCACAAATTATCCCTAATAGACTCTCCAACGGCGGTGACGTGCCCCATAGGAGAGAAACTAACCACTAATCTAGCAGTGAAACATATAAAAAAGTGAAGCATGTTCAAACAATGAAAATTGTCCCAAAAAAAAAAAAAGAAGAAAAAAAGGTTAAAACCTCAAACTAATGTAACAGTGAAACATATTCAACAGTGAAACATATCCAACAGTGAACCCTAGCTAGTCTAAAATTAAAATCATAGTCCTTACCTGGTGCAGCTAGCCATAAATGGTATACACATTTGTTCAGAAGACAGCAAGCAATGGGCAGCGCTCACAGGCTGCAAGTGAAGTGAAAGCTCCAGAGATATGCCCAGCCCCTTGGGGCTAAATACACACCTTGAATACAAATCAGATGCAAATTATGTGCTAACACTAATCTAAATTCTAAAATTTGAATGCAAGCTGACACCCCTGGAGGCAGCTAGCCTGAAGTATACTTAAGTTTTGTACAGCAGAAGGAAATGGCAGCGCTTCCAAACAGATGCTGCACCTGAATTGACTACCTGCACAGGTATGCAGAGCTCAAATAACGGGCAGGTTACACACCTTGCATTCAAAACAGGTACAGTAAAGGGGGACTTATGCTGAAGCTAACGCCCCCCTTTACTGTACCTGTTTTGAATGCAAGGTGTGTAACCTGCCCGTTATTTGAGCTCTGCATACCTGTGCAGGTAGTCAATTCAGGTGCAGCGTCTGTTTGGAAGCGCTGCCATTTCCTTCTGCTGTACAAAACTTAAGTATACTTCAGGCTAGCTGCCTCCAGGGGTGTCAGCTTGCATTCAAATTTTAGAATTTAGATTAGTGTTAGCACATAATTTGCATCTGATTTGTATTCAAGGTGTGTATTTAGCCCCAAGGGGCTGGGCATATCTCTGGAGCTTTCACTTCACTTGCAGCCTGTGAGCGCTGCCCATTGCTTGCTGTCTTCTGAACAAATGTGTATACCATTTATGGCTAGCTGCACCAGGTAAGGATTATGATTTTAATTTTAGACTAGCTAGGGTTCACTGTTGGATATGTTTCACTGTTGAATATGTTTCACTGTTACATTAGTTTGAGGTTTTAACCTTTTTTTCTTCTTTTTTTTTTGGACAATTTTCATTGTTTGAACATGCTTCACTTTTTTATATGTTTCACTGCTAGATTAGTGGTTAGTTTCTCTCCTATGGGGCACGTCACCGCCGTTGGAGAGTCTATTAGGGATAATTTGTGCACAACTTATGCTGAAGCTAACGCCCCCCTTTACTGTACCTGTTTTGAATGCAAGGTGTGTAACCTGCCCGTTATTTGAGCTCTGCATACCTGTGCAGGTAGTCAATTCAGGTGCAGCGTCTGTTTGGAAGCGCTGCCATTTCCTTCTGGTGTTAGACCTTAGGAAGGAGAGAACATTGATGGGGAAGGGAGGGTGGTGGGTGGTTAGAGATAGGCATCAGAAAAGGGGCTGACATTAGGGGAAAGCTGGCGTTAGACGTTAGGAAGGAGATAACATTGATGGGGAGGGGAGGGTGGCGGGTGGTTAGAGCTAGGCATCAGAAAAGGACTAACATTCGGGGGAAAGTTGAGGTTAGACAGTAACATGCAGTAACATTGATGGAGAGGGTGGGGTTATATGTCAGCCTTCATATCCTTCTCACTTCAGGTGAGCTTACATCTTTTGGGAGTTGCAGGAGATATAGCCCCTAACAGGAAACTGACGTTACGGTGGGACCTTTTGTGTTTCTATGTCAGAAAGAATATTATATTTCACTGGATGCGACAGGGACCTCCAACGGTTCCAGAATGGATAACAATGATAAATACTGCTTTGCCATTTTATAAGTTAACATATCTGCAAAGAAATTGTACTCTCAAGTTTGACAGCATTTGGATTCCATGGATTGAACATCTGAAAAATCAAGGTATCGATTATGATTCACAGAATCAATAGCTTATATTGAGCTGTGCGCTGGTATTAGGTGACTGTGCGGGTTCGAGACCGTGGGATAGAGGGTGGTGGGGGGATATTCCGATACTTTAAGGGAATGTTCTTTTCATGTACATGTATGTAGGTGTTCAGGTTCTCTGTTTTCTTTTGTGAAACACTCAATAAAACGTATTTGTTAAAAAAAAAAAAGATTTGGCATCAGAAAGGTTTTAACACTGCAGAGGTTAGGGTGAGGCATTAGGAAAAGGTTAACAGGGGTGGGAGTTAAGATTAGGAATGAAAAAGTATCAATGTTAGGCTCAACACACACCATACAATCTTGGTTGTTCAATCTTACCACTTTCATGTAGTATAGGAGCTTATCCAATCAATCATTCAAGGTATTTTCAATCTGTTGGCCCTTATACTACATAGATTTGGTAAATCTGTACAACCAAGATTGTATGGTGTGTGTTGAGCTTAAGAGGGAGGAAAGGGAATCAAGTCACAGTTAGACAAGTGGATATTGCCGCCACACTGAAAAAAACAGCATCACCAAAGCGAGACTTTTGGTAACTGCTTTGCTGCTCTCTGTTTATTGGAACGCACAACAAGTAGTCACATATCACTAGCCAATGATTACTAAAAGTTGTCAGCTATTAGCTAGTACATGTTTGCAATGCTCATTTGTGCCATATTTGACCATGAAAAGGACTGCTTACAGTTTAGTGGAATACCAGCTGACCACATAACAACAGTAACAAATTTTAGGTTGCACTGAAGTATAACTGCATAGTTGCTATTATGCTAACCTTTGATAAACCCTTGTAAATGTCTGCTATGACCTGGACACAAGCTGCAAGATTCTACCTCCTACAATTGGCCCAATCCAATTTACTTTTTCTCATAAATTTTCTCCGGGGTGATATTTTTAAATCTTATAAATAAAATGCCTTAAAACACTATGCGCATAAATTGTGTTTTTTTAAAAAAGCCTTGTAAGCCACCAGCGAACAAGAAAATAAAATAATTTTGGCAGTACTTTATCACCTACTTTTTTTTGGTATTTTTTCTATTGCTAGTGCTGAAAAGTTATTTTACGCAGAAGATGAAAAATTATCTCCTAGAAGGAAACTTGATTGAAGAAAAAGTGAATTGGGCCAAATATCTAATATATCCAGGCCAGGTACAATCAGGTTCTTCACTTTTAGTCCTCTCTGTACAGCCTTAGTAAAATAACCCTAGTTCCAAGTAAGCAGTCTCTAGATGTTTATGTCAGCTTCAACTGTAAGGCTTCGATGATGCCCAATGCTTATCTACAGTACCTTCCAGTACAAGCACTACAGAAAGAACTCTCTTCCCATGAGTGTCAGCTAATACAATGCAGCCTATGTATCATGGCATTGCAAGAGGCAACAGAAATATGCAAAATGCACTAGGCTACAAAAGCCATTGTTTAGCTCTTGGTGATGGACAACAAGGTTCTATGCTGCTTCCCTATCCTTACTTTATAGCCCAACAACAAGATATTCCCTCAACATATACAACTTGACAGTCAAACAAACAGGTAGAGCGTGAAACAAAACATCTAATTTCATATTTTCCTGATACGCTGAGGATTTAGTGTGCCCTTAAACATCACTGAAAGAGTCTACAGGCCTATTGGTAACGTAGAATGCTGACCATTAACGTATACCAAAGCAAAACTACCTTAGGTCAGCACAAAGGTATGTTCATGCTGGTGGATCCAAATACCTCTGTGAGTTGTCAGTTCCTCTCCTCAATCACTCCTTAAAAATGTGGATTTTCAGCAGAAAGAAAGAGGCTTGTGGAAATGTACCCTCCTATCACCCTTAAGGCCCCTTTTACACTTGCATTGCAAGCGTGTGTTGCGTTACCCTGTTTTACCGCAGGGCAAGGCAAAAGCAATGCAAGTGTATGGGGCCTTGTACACTTACCACGTCACGTTGCACTGGAAGCTTCCAAAGTGAATTGCTGCCGAGCCTATGCAAAGTCTGCAGCATGTTGCCATATGACAATGCAGCAGTGGCAGAAGTCACTGAAGTCAATGGGCTATGCAGGAAATTATTTGATAGGAGCATGCATGGCCAGATTTCTGGCAAGGCCACAAAGGCCATGGCCTAGGGCACCAGGAAAGCAAGGGGCGGGCTGTAAAGCAGCAGGGTGGCAGTAGCAGTTAGCCCACCGAACATTCATTTTGCTACACAGAGTTTACACACAGTGGGGGGCGGCTACCAACACCTGGATCTGGCACTCAGGGGATGAAAAGGCAGCAAACAGGCACTACAGTGAACTCTGAGCTACCTGTCACTCACCACATGTGCCGCCCGCCAAGGAGCTTGCAATCTAATCCCTGCCATCATGTCGCTAACTGTCCTCAGAGGAGCCTACAATCTAATCCCTACCATGTTGAGGAGGAATTTAGGATGCCGTGGGGCCGGGGGCAGCTGGTGATAGTAGGCCTTGGGCGGCAAAAAGTACAAATCCGGACCTGTGAGCATGGTGCAGGAGCGCCTGCATAGAACACTCCCGACACCCGTGCATGTGAAGTAGCAGCCGACCTGGCCAGGTCACCAACCCCTACAGAGGG